>NC_079212.1:73775171-75247671 GCF_029633865.1 Lampris incognitus
TGTGTACTTCTGCATGTGTACTTAATCTGCCTCTTGGATGTGTACTTCTTCATGTGTATTTAATCCGACTCTTGGATGGGTACTTCTTTAAATGTGTTTAATCTGGGTCTTGGATGTGTACTTCTTCAGGTGTATTTAATCTGACTCTTCTTTTATATGGGTTTTGGATGTGTACTTCTTCAGGTGTATTTAATCTGACTCCTTATTATGTTGTTCTTAGGTGTATTTAATCTGACTCCTTATTCTGTTGTTCTTAGGTGTATTTAATCTGACTCCTGGATGTGTAATTCGTCAGGTGTATTTTACCTGACTCTTGGATGTGTACTTCTTTAAATGTGTTTAATCTGGGTCTTGGATGTGTATCTTCTTTAAATGTATTTAATCTGGGTCTTGGATGTGTACTTCTTCAGGTGTATTTAATCTGACTCTTCTTTAATCTGACTCTTGGATGTGTACTTACTCAAATGTATCTTATCTGACTATTGGATGTTTACTTCTTCATGTGTATTTAATCGGACTCTTGGATGTGTACGTCTTCAGGTATATTTAATCTGAGTCTTGGATGTGTACTTCTTCAGGTGTATTTAATCTGACTCTTGGATGTGTACTTCTTCAGGTGTATTTAATCTGACTCTTGGATGTGTACGTCTTCAGGTGTATCTAATCTGACTCTTGGATGTGTACTTTTGCAGGTGTACTTAATCTGCCTCTTGGATGTGTACTTCTTCATGTGTATTTAATCCGACTCTTGGATGGGTACTTCTTTAAATGTATTTAATCTGGGTCTTGGATGTGTACTTCTTCAGGTGTATTTAATCTGAGTCTTGGATGTGTACTTCTTCAGGTGTATTTAATCTGACTTTTGGATGTGTACTTATTCAAATGTATTTTATCTGACTATTGGATTTTTAATTCTTCATGTGTATTTAATCGGACTCTTGGACGTGTATTTCTTCAGGTGTATTTAATCCGACTCTTGGATGTGTACTTCTTTAAAAGTATTTAATCTTTCTCTTGGATGTGTACTTCTTCATGTGTATTTTATCTGACTATTGGATGTGTACTTCTTCATGTGTATTTAATAGGACTCTTGGATGTGTACTGCTTCAGGTGTATTTAATCTGACATTTCTTTAATCTGACTCTTGGATGTGTACTTCTTCAGGTGTATTTAATCTGACTCCTTATTATGTTTTTCTTAGGTGTATTTAATCTGTCTCCTGGATGATTACTTCGTCAGGTGTATTTAATCTGACTCTTGGATGTCTACTTCTTCAGGTGTATTTAATCTGACTCTTGGATGTGTACGTCTTCAGATATATTTAATCTGAGTCTTGGATGTGTACTTCTTCATTTGTATTTAATCTGATTCTTGGATGTGTACTTCTTCAGGTGTATTTAATCTGACTCTTGGATGTGTACGTCTTCAGGTGTATCTAATCTGACTCTTGGATGTGTACTTCTTCAAGTGTACTTAATCTGCCTCTTGGATGTGTACTTCTTCATGTGTATTTAATCCGACTCTTGGATGGGTACTTCTTTAAATGTATTTAATCTGGGTCTTGGATGTGTACTTCTTCAGGTGTATTTAATCTGACTCTTGGATGTATACTTCTTCAGGTGTATTTAATCTGAGTCTTGGATGTGTACTTCTGCAGGTGTACTTAATCTGCCTCTTGGATGTGTACTTCTTCATGTGTATTTAATCCGACTCTTGGATGGGTACTTCTTTAAATGTATTTAATCTGGGTCTTGGATGTGTACTTCTTCAGGTGTATTTAATCTGACTCTTCTTTTATATGGGTTTTGGATGTGTACTTCTTCAGGTGTATTTAATCTGACTCCTTATTCTGTTGTTCTTAGGTGTATTTAATCTGACTCCTGAATGTGTACTTCTTCAGGTGTATTTAATCTGAGTCTTGGATGTGTACTTCTTCAGGTGTATTTAACCTGACTCTTCGATGTGTAATTCGTCAGATGTATTTTACCTGACTCTTGGATGTGTACTTCTTTAAATGTGTTTAATCTGGGTCTTGGAAGTGTATCTTCTTTAAATGTATTTAATCTTGGTCTTGGATGTGTACTTCTTCAGGTGTATTTAATCTGACTCCTTATTATATTGTTCTTAGGTGTATTTAATCTGACGCCTGGATGAGTACTTCGTCAGGTTTATTTAATCTGACTCTTGGATGTGTATTTCTTCAGGTGTACTTAATCTGCCTCTTGGATGTGTACTTCTTCATGTGTATTTAATCCGACTCTTTGATGTGTAGTTCTTTAAATGTGTTTAATCTGGGCCTTGGATGTGTACTTCTTCAGGTGTATTTAATCCGACTCTTGGATGGGTACTTCTTTAAATGTATTTAATCTGGGTCTTGGATGTGTACTTCTTCAGGTGTATTTAATCTGACTCTTCTTTTATATGGGTCTTCGATGTGTACTTCTTCAGGTGTATTTAACCTGACTCTTCGATGTCTAATTCGTCAGGTGTATTTTACCTGACTCTTGGATGTGTACTTCTTTAAATGTGTTTAATCTGGGTCTTGGATGTGTATCTTCTTTAAATGTGTTTAATTTGGGTCTTGGATGTGTACTTCTTCAGGTGTATTTAATCTGACTCTTCTTTAATCTGACTCTTGGATGTGTACTTACTCAAATGTATTTTATCTGACTATTGGATGTTTACTTCTTCATGTGTATTTAATCGGACTCTTGGATGTGTACGTCTTCAGGTATATTTAATCTGAGTCTTGGATGTGGACTTCTTCAGGTGTATTTAATCTGACTGTTGTCTCTGTGCTTCTTCAGGTGTATTTAATCTGACTCTTGGATGTGTACTTCTTCATGTGTATTTAATCCGACTCTTGGATGGGTACTTCTTTAAATGTATTTAATCTGGGTCTTGGATGTGTACTTCTTCAGGTGTATTTAATCTGACTGTTGTCTCTGTGCTTCTTCAGGTTTATTTAATCTGACTTTTGGATGTGTACTTATTCAAATGTATTTTATCTGACTATTGGATGTTTAATTCTTCATGTGTATTTAATCGGACTCTTGGACGTGTATTTCTTCAGGTGTATTTAATCCGACTCTTGGATGTGTACTTCTTTAAAAGTATTTAATCTTTCTCTTGGATGTGTACTTCTTCATGTGTATTTTATCTGACTATTGGATGTGTACTTCTTCATGTGTATTTAATAGGACTCTTGGATGTGTACTGCTTCAGGTGTATTTAATCTGACTCTTCTTTAATCTGACTCTTGGATGTGTACTTCTTCAGGTGTATTTAATCTGACTCCTTATTATGTTTTTCTTAGGTGTATTTAATCTGTCTCCTGGATGATTACTTCGTCAGGTGTATTTAATCTGACTCTTGGATGTCTACTTCTTCAGGTGTATTTAATCTGACTCTTGGATGTGTACGTCTTCAGATATATTTAATCTGAGTCTTGGATGTGTACTTCTTCATTTGTATTTAATCTGATTCTTGGATGTGTACTTCTTCAGGTGTATTTAATCTGACTCTTGGATGTGTACGTCTTCAGGTGTATCTAATCTGACTCTTGGATGTGTACGTCTTCAGGTGTACTTAATCATCCTCTTGGATGTGTACTTCTTCATGTGTATTTAATCCGACTCTTGGATGGGTACTTCTTTAAATGTATTTAATCAAGGTCTTGGATGTGTACTTCTTCAGGTGTATTTAATCTGACTCTTGGATGTGTACTTCTTCAGGTGTATTTAATCTGAGTCTTGGATGTGTACTTCTGCATGTGTACTTAATCTGCCTCTTGGATGTGTACTTCTTCATGTGTATTTAATCCGACTCTTGGATGGGTACTTCTTTAAATGTGTTTAATCTGGGTCTTGGATGTGTACTTCTTCAGGTGTATTTAATCTGACTCTTCTTTTATATGGGTTTTGGATGTGTACTTCTTCAGGTGTATTTAATCTGACTCCTTATTATGTTGTTCTTAGGTGTATTTAATCTGACTCCTTATTCTGTTGTTCTTAGGTGTATTTAATCTGACTCCTGGATGTGTAATTCGTCAGGTGTATTTTACCTGACTCTTGGATGTGTACTTCTTTAAATGTGTTTAATCTGGGTCTTGGATGTGTATCTTCTTTAAATGTATTTAATCTGGGTCTTGGATGTGTACTTCTTCAGGTGTATTTAATCTGACTCTTCTTTAATCTGACTCTTGGATGTGTACTTACTCAAATGTATCTTATCTGACTATTGGATGTTTACTTCTTCATGTGTATTTAATCGGACTCTTGGATGTGTACGTCTTCAGGTATATTTAATCTGAGTCTTGGATGTGTACTTCTTCAGGTGTATTTAATCTGACTCTTGGATGTGTACTTCTTCAGGTGTATTTAATCTGACTCTTGGATGTGTACGTCTTCAGGTGTATCTAATCTGACTCTTGGATGTGTACTTTTGCAGGTGTACTTAATCTGCCTCTTGGATGTGTACTTCTTCATGTGTATTTAATCCGACTCTTGGATGGGTACTTCTTTAAATGTATTTAATCTGGGTCTTGGATGTGTACTTCTTCAGGTGTATTTAATCTGAGTCTTGGATGTGTACTTCTTCAGGTGTATTTAATCTGACTTTTGGATGTGTACTTATTCAAATGTATTTTATCTGACTATTGGATTTTTAATTCTTCATGTGTATTTAATCGGACTCTTGGACGTGTATTTCTTCAGGTGTATTTAATCCGACTCTTGGATGTGTACTTCTTTAAAAGTATTTAATCTTTCTCTTGGATGTGTACTTCTTCATGTGTATTTTATCTGACTATTGGATGTGTACTTCTTCATGTGTATTTAATAGGACTCTTGGATGTGTACTGCTTCAGGTGTATTTAATCTGACATTTCTTTAATCTGACTCTTGGATGTGTACTTCTTCAGGTGTATTTAATCTGACTCCTTATTATGTTTTTCTTAGGTGTATTTAATCTGTCTCCTGGATGATTACTTCGTCAGGTGTATTTAATCTGACTCTTGGATGTCTACTTCTTCAGGTGTATTTAATCTGACTCTTGGATGTGTACGTCTTCAGATATATTTAATCTGAGTCTTGGATGTGTACTTCTTCATTTGTATTTAATCTGATTCTTGGATGTGTACTTCTTCAGGTGTATTTAATCTGACTCTTGGATGTGTACGTCTTCAGGTGTATCTAATCTGACTCTTGGATGTGTACTTCTTCAAGTGTACTTAATCTGCCTCTTGGATGTGTACTTCTTCATGTGTATTTAATCCGACTCTTGGATGGGTACTTCTTTAAATGTATTTAATCTGGGTCTTGGATGTGTACTTCTTCAGGTGTATTTAATCTGACTCTTGGATGTATACTTCTTCAGGTGTATTTAATCTGAGTCTTGGATGTGTACTTCTGCAGGTGTACTTAATCTGCCTCTTGGATGTGTACTTCTTCATGTGTATTTAATCCGACTCTTGGATGGGTACTTCTTTAAATGTATTTAATCTGGGTCTTGGATGTGTACTTCTTCAGGTGTATTTAATCTGACTCTTCTTTTATATGGGTTTTGGATGTGTACTTCTTCAGGTGTATTTAATCTGACTCCTTATTCTGTTGTTCTTAGGTGTATTTAATCTGACTCCTGAATGTGTACTTCTTCAGGTGTATTTAATCTGAGTCTTGGATGTGTACTTCTTCAGGTGTATTTAACCTGACTCTTCGATGTGTAATTCGTCAGATGTATTTTACCTGACTCTTGGATGTGTACTTCTTTAAATGTGTTTAATCTGGGTCTTGGAAGTGTATCTTCTTTAAATGTATTTAATCTTGGTCTTGGATGTGTACTTCTTCAGGTGTATTTAATCCGACTCTTGGATGGGTACTTCTTTAAATGTATTTAATCTGGGTTTTGGATGGGTACTTCTTTAAATGTATTTAATCTGACTCTTGGATGTGTACTTCTTCAGGTGTATTTAATCTGACTCCTTATTATGTTGTTCTTAGGTGTATTTAATTTGACTCCTTTATATGTTGTTCTTAGGTATATTTAATCTGACTCCTGGATGAGTACTTCTTCAGGTGTATTTAATCTGACTCTTGGATGTGTACTTCTTCAGGTGTATTTAACCTGGCTCTTGGATGTGTAATTCGTCAGGTGTATTTTACCTGACTCTTGGATGTGTACTTTTTTAAATGTGTTTAATCTGGGTCTTTGATGTGTATCTTCTTTAAATGTATTTAATCTGTGTCTTGGATGTGTACTTCTTCAGGTGTATTTAATCTGATTCTTCTTTAATCTGACTCTTGGATTTGTACTTCTTCAGGTGTATTTAATCTGACTCCTTATTATGTTGTTCTTAGGTGTATTTAATCTGACGCCTGGATGAGTACTTCGTCAGGTTTATTTAATCTGACTCTTGGATGTGTACTTCTTCAGGTGTACTTAATCTGCCTCTTGGATGTGTACTTCTTCATGTGTATTTAATCCGACTCTTTGATGTGTAGTTCTTTAAATGTGTTTAATCTGGGCCTTGGATGTGTACTTCTTCAGGTGTATTTAATCCGACTCTTGGATGGGTACTTCTTTAAATGTATTTAATCTGGGTCTTGGATGTGTACTTCTTCAGGTGTATTTAATCTGACTCTTCTTTTATATGGGTCTTCGATGTGTACTTCTTCAGGTGTATTTAACCTGACTCTTCGATGTCTAATTCGTCAGGTGTATTTTACCTGACTCTTGGATGTGTACTTCTTTAAATGTGTTTAATCTGGGTCTTGGATGTGTATCTTCTTTAAATGTATTTAATCTGGGTCTTGGATGTGTACTTCTTCGGGTGTATTTAATCTGACTCTTCTTTAATCTGACTCTTGGATGTGTACTTACTCAAATGTATTTTATCTGACTATTGGATGTTTACTTCTTCATGTGTATTTAATCGGACTCTTGGATGTGTACGTCTTCAGGTATATTTAATCTGAGTCTTGGATGTGTACTTCTTCAGGTGTATTTAATCTGACTCTTGGATGTGTACGTCTTCAGGTGTATCTAATCTGACTCTTGGATGTGTACTTCTTCAAGTGTACTTAATCTGCCTCTTGGATGTGTACTTCTTCATGTGTATTTAATCCGACTCTTGGATGGGTACTTCTTTAAATGTATTTAATCTGGGTCTTGGATGTGTACTTCTTCAGGTGTATTTAATCTGACTCTTGGATGTATACTTCTTCAGGTGTATTTAATCTGAGTCTTGGATGTGTACTTCTGCAGGTGTACTTAATCTGCCTCTTGGATGTGTACTTCTTCATGTGTATTTAATCCGACTCTTGGATGGGTACTTCTTTAAATGTATTTAATCTGGGTCTTGGATGTGTACTTCTTCAGGTGTATTTAATCTGACTCTTCTTTTATATGGGTTTTGGATGTGTACTTCTTCAGGTGTATTTAATCTGACTCCTTATTCTGTTGTTCTTAGGTGTATTTAATCTGACTCCTGAATGTGTACTTCTTCAGGTGTATTTAATCTGAGTCTTGGATGTGTACTTCTTCAGGTGTATTTAACCTGACTCTTCGATGTGTAATTCGTCAGATGTATTTTACCTGACTCTTGGATGTGTACTTCTTTGAATGTGTTTAATCTGGGTCTTGGAAGTGTATCTTCTTTAAATGTATTTAATCTTGGTCTTGGATGTGTACTTCTTCAGGTGTATTTAATCCGACTCTTGGATGGGTACTTCTTTAAATGTATTTAATCTGGGTTTTGGATGTGCACTTCTTCAGGTGTATTTAATCTGACTCTTGGATGTGTACTTCTTCAGGTGTATTTAATCTGAGTCTTGGATGTGTACTTCTGCAGGTGTACTTAATCTGCCTCTTGGATGTGTACTTCTTCATGTGTATTTAATCCGACTCTTGGATGGGTACTTCTTTAAATGTATTTAATCTGGGTCTTGGATGTGTACTTCTTCAGGTGTATTTAATCTGACTCCTTATTATGTTGTTCTTAGGTGTATTTAATTTGACTCCTTTATATGTTGTTCTTAGGTATATTTAATCTGACTCCTGGATGAGTACTTCTTCAGGTGTATTTAATCTGACTCTTGGATGTGTACTTCTTCAGGTGTATTTAACCTGGCTCTTGGATGTGTAATTCGTCAGGTGTATTTTACCTGACTCTTGGATGTGTACTTTTTTAAATGTGTTTAATCTGGGTCTTTGATGTGTATCTTCTTTAAATGTATTTAATCTGTGTCTTGGATGTGTACTTCTTCAGGTGTATTTAATCTGATTCTTCTTTAATCTGACTCTTGGATTTGTACTTCTTCAGGTGTATTTAATCTGACTCCTTATTATGTTGTTCTTAGGTGTATTTAATCTGACGCCTGGATGAGTACTTCGTCAGGTTTATTTAATCTGACTCTTGGATGTGTACTTCTTCAGGTGTACTTAATCTGCCTCTTGGATGTGTACTTCTTCATGTGTATTTAATCCGACTCTTTGATGTGTAGTTCTTTAAATGTGTTTAATCTGGGCCTTGGATGTGTACTTCTTCAGGTGTATTTAATCCGACTCTTGGATGGGTACTTCTTTAAATGTATTTAATCTGGGTCTTGGATGTGTACTTCTTCAGGTGTATTTAATCTGACTCTTCTTTTATATGGGTCTTGGATGTGTACTTCTTCGGGTGTATTTAATCTGACTCTTCTTTAATCTGACTCTTGGATGTGTACTTACTCAAATGTATTTTATCTGACTATTGGATGTTTACTTCTTCATGTGTATTTAATCGGACTCTTGGATGTGTACGTCTTCAGGTATATTTAATCTGAGTCTTGGATGTGTACTTCTTCAGGTGTATTTAATCTGACTCTTGGATGTGTACGTCTTCAGGTGTATCTAATCTGACTCTTGGATGTGTACTTCTTCAAGTGTACTTAATCTGCCTCTTGGATGTGTACTTCTTCATGTGTATTTAATCCGACTCTTGGATGGGTACTTCTTTAAATGTATTTAATCTGGGTCTTGGATGTGTACTTCTTCAGGTGTATTTAATCTGACTCTTGGATGTATACTTCTTCAGGTGTATTTAATCTGAGTCTTGGATGTGTACTTCTGCAGGTGTACTTAATCTGCCTCTTGGATGTGTACTTCTTCATGTGTATTTAATCCGACTCTTGGATGGGTACTTCTTTAAATGTATTTAATCTGGGTCTTGGATGTGTACTTCTTCAGGTGTATTTAATCTGACTCTTCTTTTATATGGGTTTTGGATGTGTACTTCTTCAGGTGTATTTAATCTGACTCCTTATTCTGTTGTTCTTAGGTGTATTTAATCTGACTCCTGAATGTGTACTTCTTCAGGTGTATTTAATCTGAGTCTTGGATGTGTACTTCTTCAGGTGTATTTAACCTGACTCTTCGATGTGTAATTCGTCAGATGTATTTTACCTGACTCTTGGATGTGTACTTCTTTGAATGTGTTTAATCTGGGTCTTGGAAGTGTATCTTCTTTAAATGTATTTAATCTTGGTCTTGGATGTGTACTTCTTCAGGTGTATTTAATCCGACTCTTGGATGGGTACTTCTTTAAATGTATTTAATCTGGGTTTTGGATGTGCACTTCTTCAGGTGTATTTAATCTGACTCTTGGATGTGTACTTCTTCAGGTGTATTTAATCTGAGTCTTGGATGTGTACTTCTGCAGGTGTACTTAATCTGCCTCTTGGATGTGTACTTCTTCATGTGTATTTAATCCGACTCTTGGATGGGTACTTCTTTAAATGTATTTAATCTGGGTCTTGGATGTGTACTTCTTCAGGTGTATTTAATCTGACTCCTTATTATGTTGTTCTTAGGTGTATTTAATTTGACTCCTTTATATGTTGTTCTTAGGTATATTTAATCTGACTCCTGGATGAGTACTTCTTCAGGTGTATTTAATCTGACTCTTGGATGTGTACTTCTTCAGGTGTATTTAACCTGGCTCTTGGATGTGTAATTCGTCAGGTGTATTTTACCTGACTCTTGGATGTGTACTTTTTTAAATGTGTTTAATCTGGGTCTTTGATGTGTATCTTCTTTAAATGTATTTAATCTGTGTCTTGGATGTGTACTTCTTCAGGTGTATTTAATCTGATTCTTCTTTAATCTGACTCTTGGATTTGTACTTCTTCAGGTGTATTTAATCTGACTCCTTATTATGTTGTTCTTAGGTGTATTTAATCTGACGCCTGGATGAGTACTTCGTCAGGTTTATTTAATCTGACTCTTGGATGTGTACTTCTTCAGGTGTACTTAATCTGCCTCTTGGATGTGTACTTCTTCATGTGTATTTAATCCGACTCTTTGATGTGTAGTTCTTTAAATGTGTTTAATCTGGGCCTTGGATGTGTACTTCTTCAGGTGTATTTAATCCGACTCTTGGATGGGTACTTCTTTAAATGTATTTAATCTGGGTCTTGGATGTGTACTTCTTCAGGTGTATTTAATCTGACTCTTCTTTTATATGGGTCTTCGATGTGTACTTCTTCAGGTGTATTTAACCTGACTCTTCGATGTCTAATTCGTCAGGTGTATTTTACCTGACTCTTGGATGTGTACTTCTTTAAATGTGTTTAATCTGGGTCTTGGATGTGTATCTTCTTTAAATGTATTTAATCTGGGTCTTGGATGTGTACTTCTTCGGGTGTATTTAATCTGACTCTTCTTTAATCTGACTCTTGGATGTGTACTTACTCAAATGTATTTTATCTGACTATTGGATGTTTACTTCTTCATGTGTATTTAATCGGACTCTTGGATGTGTACGTCTTCAGGTATATTTAATCTGAGTCTTGGATGTGTACTTCTTCAGGTGTATTTAATCTGACTCTTGGATGTGTACTTCTTCAGGTGTATTTAATCTGACTCTTGGATGTGTACGTCTTCAGGTGTATCTAATCTGACTCTTGGATGTGTACTTTTGCAGGTGTACTTAATCTGCCTCTTGGATGTGTACTTCTTCATGTGTATTTAATCCGACTCTTGGATGGGTACTTCTTTAAATGTATTTAATCTGGGTCTTGGATGTGTACTTCTTCAGGTGTATTTAATCTGAGTCTTGGATGTGTACTTCTTCAGGTGTATTTAATCTGACTTTTGGATGTGTACTTATTCAAATGTATTTTATCTGACTATTGGATGTTTAATTCTTCATGTGTATTTAATCGGACTCTTGGACGTGTATTTCTTCAGGTGTATTTAATCCGACTCTTGGATGTGTACTTCTTTAAAAGTATTTAATATTTCTCTTGGATGTGTACTTCTTCATGTGTATTTTATCTGACTATTGGATGTGTACTTCTTCAGGTGTATTTAATCTGACTCCTTATTATGTTTTTCTTAGGTGTATTTAATCTGTCTCCTGGATGATTACTTCGTCAGGTGTATTTAATCTGACTCTTGGATGTCTACTTCTTCAGGTGTATTTAATCTGACTCTTGGATGTGTACGTCTTCAGGTGTATCTAATCTGACTCTTGGATGTGTACTTCTTCAAGTGTACTTAATCTGCCTCTTGGATGTGTACTTCTTCATGTGTATTTAATCCGACTCTTGGATGGGTACTTCTTTAAATGTATTTAATCTGGGTCTTGGATGTGTACTTCTTCAGGTGTATTTAATCTGACTCTTGGATGTGTACTTCTTCAGGTGTATTTAATCTGAGTCTTGGATGTGTACTTCTGCAGGTGTACTTAATCTGCCTCTTGGATGTGTACTTCTTCATGTGTATTTAATCCGACTCTTGGATGGGTACTTCTTTAAATGTATTTAATCTGGGTCTTGGATGTGTACTTCTTCAGGTGTATTTAATCTGACTCTTCTTTTATATAGGTTTTGGATGTGTACTTCTTCAGGTGTATTTAATCTGACTCCTTATTATGTTGTTCTTAGGTGTATTTAATCTGACTCCTTATTCTGTTGTTCTTAGGTGTATTTAATCTGACTCCTGGATGTGTACTTCTTCAGGTGTATTTAATCTGACTCTTGGATGTGTACTTCTTCAGGTGTATTTAACCTGACTCTTCGATGTGTAATTCGTCAGGTGTATTTTACCTGACTCTTGGATGTGTACTTCTTTAAATGTGTTTAATCTGGGTCTTGGATGTGTATCTTCTTTAAATGTATTTAATCTGGGTCTTGGATGTGTACTTCTTCAGGTGTATTTAATCTGACTCTTCTTTAATCTGACTCTTGGATGTGTACTTCTTCAGGTGTATTTAATCTGACTTTTGGATGTGTACTTATTCAAATGTATTTTATCTGACTATTGGATGTTTAATTCTTCATGTTTATTTAATCGGACTCTTGGACGTGTATTTCTTCAGGTGTATTTAATCTTTCTCTTGGATGTGTACTTCTTCATGTGTATTTTATCTGACTATTGGATGTGTACTTCTTCATGTGTATTTAATAGGACTCTTGGATGTGTACTGCTTCAGGTGTATTTAATCTGACTCTTCTTTAATCTGACTCTTGGATGTGTACTTCTTCAGGTGTATTTAATCTGACTCCTTATTATGTTTTTCTTAGGTGTATTTAATCTGTCTCCTGGATGAGTACTTCGTCAGGTGTATTTAATCTGACTCTTGGATGTCTACTTCTTCAGGTGTATTTAATCTGACTCTTGGATGTGTACGTCTTCAGATATATTTAATCTGAGTCTTGGATGTGTACTTCTTCATTTGTATTTAGTCTGATTCTTGGATGTGTACTTCTTCAGGTGTATTTAATCTGACTCTTGGATGTGTACGTCTTCAGGTGTATCTAATCTGACTCTTGGATGTGTACTTCTTCAAGTGTACTTAATCTGCCTCTTGGATGTGTACTTCTTTAAATGTATTTAATCTGGGTCTTGGATGTGTACTTCTTCAGGTGTATTTAATCTGACTCTTCTTTTATATGGGTTTTGGATGTGTACTTCTTCAGGTGTATTTAATCTGACTCCTTATTCTGTTGTTCTTAGGTGTATTTAATCTGACTCCTGAATGTGTACTTCTTCAGGTGTATTTAATCTGAGTCTTGGATGTGTACTTCTTCAGGTGTATTTAACCTGACTCTTCGATGTGTAATTCGTCAGATGTATTTTACCTGACTCTTGGATGTGTACTTCTTTGAATGTGTTTAATCTGGGTCTTGGAAGTGTATCTTCTTTAAATGTATTTAATCTTGGTCTTGGATGTGTACTTCTTCAGGTGTATTTAATCCGACTCTTGGATGGGTACTTCTTTAAATGTATTTAATCTGGGTTTTGGATGTGCACTTCTTCAGGTGTATTTAATCTGACTCTTGGATGTGTACTTCTTCAGGTGTATTTAATCTGAGTCTTGGATGTGTACTTCTGCAGGTGTACTTAATCTGCCTCTTGGATGTGTACTTCTTCATGTGTATTTAATCCGACTCTTGGATGGGTACTTCTTTAAATGTATTTAATCTGGGTCTTGGATGTGTACTTCTTCAGGTGTATTTAATCTGACTCCTTATTATGTTGTTCTTAGGTGTATTTAATTTGACTCCTTTATATGTTGTTCTTAGGTATATTTAATCTGACTCCTGGATGAGTACTTCTTCAGGTGTATTTAATCTGACTCTTGGATGTGTACTTCTTCAGGTGTATTTAACCTGGCTCTTGGATGTGTAATTCGTCAGGTGTATTTTACCTGACTCTTGGATGTGTACTTTTTTAAATGTGTTTAATCTGGGTCTTTGATGTGTATCTTCTTTAAATGTATTTAATCTGTGTCTTGGATGTGTACTTCTTCAGGTGTATTTAATCTGATTCTTCTTTAATCTGACTCTTGGATTTGTACTTCTTCAGGTGTATTTAATCTGACTCCTTATTATGTTGTTCTTAGGTGTATTTAATCTGACGCCTGGATGAGTACTTCGTCAGGTTTATTTAATCTGACTCTTGGATGTGTACTTCTTCAGGTGTACTTAATCTGCCTCTTGGATGTGTACTTCTTCATGTGTATTTAATCCGACTCTTTGATGTGTAGTTCTTTAAATGTGTTTAATCTGGGCCTTGGATGTGTACTTCTTCAGGTGTATTTAATCCGACTCTTGGATGGGTACTTCTTTAAATGTATTTAATCTGGGTCTTGGATGTGTACTTCTTCAGGTGTATTTAATCTGACTCTTCTTTTATATGGGTCTTGGATGTGTACTTCTTCGGGTGTATTTAATCTGACTCTTCTTTAATCTGACTCTTGGATGTGTACTTACTCAAATGTATTTTATCTGACTATTGGATGTTTACTTCTTCATGTGTATTTAATCGGACTCTTGGATGTGTACGTCTTCAGGTATATTTAATCTGAGTCTTGGATGTGTACTTCTTCAGGTGTATTTAATCTGACTCTTGGATGTGTACGTCTTCAGGTGTATCTAATCTGACTCTTGGATGTGTACTTCTTCAAGTGTACTTAATCTGCCTCTTGGATGTGTACTTCTTCATGTGTATTTAATCCGACTCTTGGATGGGTACTTCTTTAAATGTATTTAATCTGGGTCTTGGATGTGTACTTCTTCAGGTGTATTTAATCTGACTCTTGGATGTATACTTCTTCAGGTGTATTTAATCTGAGTCTTGGATGTGTACTTCTGCAGGTGTACTTAATCTGCCTCTTGGATGTGTACTTCTTCATGTGTATTTAATCCGACTCTTGGATGGGTACTTCTTTAAATGTATTTAATCTGGGTCTTGGATGTGTACTTCTTCAGGTGTATTTAATCTGACTCTTCTTTTATATGGGTTTTGGATGTGTACTTCTTCAGGTGTATTTAATCTGACTCCTTATTCTGTTGTTCTTAGGTGTATTTAATCTGACTCCTGAATGTGTACTTCTTCAGGTGTATTTAATCTGAGTCTTGGATGTGTACTTCTTCAGGTGTATTTAACCTGACTCTTCGATGTGTAATTCGTCAGATGTATTTTACCTGACTCTTGGATGTGTACTTCTTTGAATGTGTTTAATCTGGGTCTTGGAAGTGTATCTTCTTTAAATGTATTTAATCTTGGTCTTGGATGTGTACTTCTTCAGGTGTATTTAATCCGACTCTTGGATGGGTACTTCTTTAAATGTATTTAATCTGGGTTTTGGATGTGCACTTCTTCAGGTGTATTTAATCTGACTCTTGGATGTGTACTTCTTCAGGTGTATTTAATCTGAGTCTTGGATGTGTACTTCTGCAGGTGTACTTAATCTGCCTCTTGGATGTGTACTTCTTCATGTGTATTTAATCCGACTCTTGGATGGGTACTTCTTTAAATGTATTTAATCTGGGTCTTGGATGTGTACTTCTTCAGGTGTATTTAATCTGACTCCTTATTATGTTGTTCTTAGGTGTATTTAATTTGACTCCTTTATATGTTGTTCTTAGGTATATTTAATCTGACTCCTGGATGAGTACTTCTTCAGGTGTATTTAATCTGACTCTTGGATGTGTACTTCTTCAGGTGTATTTAACCTGGCTCTTGGATGTGTAATTCGTCAGGTGTATTTTACCTGACTCTTGGATGTGTACTTTTTTAAATGTGTTTAATCTGGGTCTTTGATGTGTATCTTCTTTAAATGTATTTAATCTGTGTCTTGGATGTGTACTTCTTCAGGTGTATTTAATCTGATTCTTCTTTAATCTGACTCTTGGATTTGTACTTCTTCAGGTGTATTTAATCTGACTCCTTATTATGTTGTTCTTAGGTGTATTTAATCTGACGCCTGGATGAGTACTTCGTCAGGTTTATTTAATCTGACTCTTGGATGTGTACTTCTTCAGGTGTACTTAATCTGCCTCTTGGATGTGTACTTCTTCATGTGTATTTAATCCGACTCTTTGATGTGTAGTTCTTTAAATGTGTTTAATCTGGGCCTTGGATGTGTACTTCTTCAGGTGTATTTAATCCGACTCTTGGATGGGTACTTCTTTAAATGTATTTAATCTGGGTCTTGGATGTGTACTTCTTCAGGTGTATTTAATCTGACTCTTCTTTTATATGGGTCTTCGATGTGTACTTCTTCAGGTGTATTTAACCTGACTCTTCGATGTCTAATTCGTCAGGTGTATTTTACCTGACTCTTGGATGTGTACTTCTTTAAATGTGTTTAATCTGGGTCTTGGATGTGTATCTTCTTTAAATGTATTTAATCTGGGTCTTGGATGTGTACTTCTTCGGGTGTATTTAATCTGACTCTTCTTTAATCTGACTCTTGGATGTGTACTTACTCAAATGTATTTTATCTGACTATTGGATGTTTACTTCTTCATGTGTATTTAATCGGACTCTTGGATGTGTACGTCTTCAGGTATATTTAATCTGAGTCTTGGATGTGTACTTCTTCAGGTGTATTTAATCTGACTCTTGGATGTGTACTTCTTCAGGTGTATTTAATCTGACTCTTGGATGTGTACGTCTTCAGGTGTATCTAATCTGACTCTTGGATGTGTACTTTTGCAGGTGTACTTAATCTGCCTCTTGGATGTGTACTTCTTCATGTGTATTTAATCCGACTCTTGGATGGGTACTTCTTTAAATGTATTTAATCTGGGTCTTGGATGTGTACTTCTTCAGGTGTATTTAATCTGAGTCTTGGATGTGTACTTCTTCAGGTGTATTTAATCTGACTTTTGGATGTGTACTTATTCAAATGTATTTTATCTGACTATTGGATGTTTAATTCTTCATGTGTATTTAATCGGACTCTTGGACGTGTATTTCTTCAGGTGTATTTAATCCGACTCTTGGATGTGTACTTCTTTAAAAGTATTTAATATTTCTCTTGGATGTGTACTTCTTCATGTGTATTTTATCTGACTATTGGATGTGTACTTCTTCAGGTGTATTTAATCTGACTCCTTATTATGTTTTTCTTAGGTGTATTTAATCTGTCTCCTGGATGATTACTTCGTCAGGTGTATTTAATCTGACTCTTGGATGTCTACTTCTTCAGGTGTATTTAATCTGACTCTTGGATGTGTACGTCTTCAGGTGTATCTAATCTGACTCTTGGATGTGTACTTCTTCAAGTGTACTTAATCTGCCTCTTGGATGTGTACTTCTTCATGTGTATTTAATCCGACTCTTGGATGGGTACTTCTTTAAATGTATTTAATCTGGGTCTTGGATGTGTACTTCTTCAGGTGTATTTAATCTGACTCTTGGATGTGTACTTCTTCAGGTGTATTTAATCTGAGTCTTGGATGTGTACTTCTGCAGGTGTACTTAATCTGCCTCTTGGATGTGTACTTCTTCATGTGTATTTAATCCGACTCTTGGATGGGTACTTCTTTAAATGTATTTAATCTGGGTCTTGGATGTGTACTTCTTCAGGTGTATTTAATCTGACTCTTCTTTTATATAGGTTTTGGATGTGTACTTCTTCAGGTGTATTTAATCTGACTCCTTATTATGTTGTTCTTAGGTGTATTTAATCTGACTCCTTATTCTGTTGTTCTTAGGTGTATTTAATCTGACTCCTGGATGTGTACTTCTTCAGGTGTATTTAATCTGACTCTTGGATGTGTACTTCTTCAGGTGTATTTAACCTGACTCTTCGATGTGTAATTCGTCAGGTGTATTTTACCTGACTCTTGGATGTGTACTTCTTTAAATGTGTTTAATCTGGGTCTTGGATGTGTATCTTCTTTAAATGTATTTAATCTGGGTCTTGGATGTGTACTTCTTCAGGTGTATTTAATCTGACTCTTCTTTAATCTGACTCTTGGATGTGTACTTCTTCAGGTGTATTTAATCTGACTTTTGGATGTGTACTTATTCAAATGTATTTTATCTGACTATTGGATGTTTAATTCTTCATGTTTATTTAATCGGACTCTTGGACGTGTATTTCTTCAGGTGTATTTAATCTTTCTCTTGGATGTGTACTTCTTCATGTGTATTTTATCTGACTATTGGATGTGTACTTCTTCATGTGTATTTAATAGGACTCTTGGATGTGTACTGCTTCAGGTGTATTTAATCTGACTCTTCTTTAATCTGACTCTTGGATGTGTACTTCTTCAGGTGTATTTAATCTGACTCCTTATTATGTTTTTCTTAGGTGTATTTAATCTGTCTCCTGGATGAGTACTTCGTCAGGTGTATTTAATCTGACTCTTGGATGTCTACTTCTTCAGGTGTATTTAATCTGACTCTTGGATGTGTACGTCTTCAGATATATTTAATCTGAGTCTTGGATGTGTACTTCTTCATTTGTATTTAGTCTGATTCTTGGATGTGTACTTCTTCAGGTGTATTTAATCTGACTCTTGGATGTGTACGTCTTCAGGTGTATCTAATCTGACTCTTGGATGTGTACTTCTTCAAGTGTACTTAATCTGCCTCTTGGATGTGTACTTCTTCATGTGTATTTAATCCGACTCTTGGATGGGTACTTCTTTAAATGTATTTAATCTGGGTCTTGGATGTGTACTTCTTTAAATGTGTTTAATCTGGGTCTTGGATGTGTATCTTCTTTAAATGTATTTAATCTTGGTCTTGGATGTGTACTTCTTCATGTGTATTTAATCCGACTCTTGGATGTGTACTTCTTTAAATGTGTTTAATCTGGGTCTTGGATGTGTACGTCTTCAGATATATTTAATCTGAGTCTTGGATGTGTACTTCTTCATTTGTATTTAGTCTGATTCTTGGATGTGTACTTCTTCAGGTGTATTTAATCTGACTCTTGGACGTGTACGTCTTCAGGTGTATCTAATCTGACTCTTGGATGTGTACTTCTTAAAGTGTACTTAATCTGCCTCTTGGATGTGTACTTCTTCATGTGTATTTAATCCGACTCTTGGATGGGTACTTCTTTAAATGTATTTAATCTGGGTCTTGGATGTGTACTTCTTTAAATGTGTTTAATCTGGGTCTTGGATGTGTATCTTCTTTAAATGTATTTAATCTTGGTCTTGGATGTGTACTTCTTCATGTGTATTTAATCCGACTCTTGGATGTGTACTTCTTTAAATGTGTTTAATCTGGGTCTTGGATGTGTACTTCTTCGGGTGTATTTAATCTGACTCTTCTTTAATCTGACTCTTGGATGTGTACTTACTCAAATGTATTTTATCTGACTATTGGATGTTTACTTCTTCATGTGTATTTAATCGGACTCTTGGATGTGTACGTCTTCAGGTATATTTAATCTGAGTCTTGGATGTGTACTTCTTCAGGTGTATTTAATCTGACTCTTGGATGTGTACTTCTTCAGGTGTATTTAATCTGACTCTTGGATGTGTACGTCTTCAGGTGTATCTAATCTGACTCTTGGATGTGTACTTTTGCAGGTGTACTTAATCTGCCTCTTGGATGTGTACTTCTTCATGTGTATTTGATCCGACTCTTGGATGGGTACTTCTTTAAATGTATTTAATCTGGGTCTTGGATGTGTACTTCTTCAGGTGTATTTAATCTGAGTCTTGGATGTGTATTTCTTCAGGTGTATTTAATCTGACTTTTGGATGTGTACTTATTCAAATGTATTTTATCTGACTATTGGATGTTTAATTCTTCATGTGTATTTAATCGGACTCTTGGACGTGTATTTCTTCAGGTGTATTTAATCCGACTCTTGGATGGGTACTTCTTTAAATGTATTTAATCTGGGTCTTGGATGTGTACTTCTTTAAATATGTTTAATCTGGGTCTTGGATGTGTATCTTCTTTAAATGTATTTAATCTTGGTCTTGGATGTGTACTTCTTCATGTGTATTTAATCCGACTCTTGGATGTGTACTTCTTTAAATGTGTTTAATCTGACTCTTGGATGTGTACGTCTTCAGGTGTATCTAATCTGACTCTTGGATGTGTACTTCTTCAAGTGTACTTAATCTGCCTCTTGGATGTGTACTTCTTCATGTGTATTTAATCCGACTCTTGGATGGGTACTTCTTTAAATGTATTTAATCTGGGTCTTGGATGTGTACTTCTTTAAATGTGTTTAATCTGGGTCTTGGATGTGTATCTTCTTTAAATGTATTTAATCTTGGTCTTGGATGTGTACTTCTTCATGTGTATTTAATCCGACTCTTGGATGTGTACTTCTTTAAATGTGTTTAATCTGGGTCTTGGATGTGTACTTCTTCAGGTGTATTTAATCTGACTCTTCTTTTATATGGGTTTTGGATGTGTACTTCTTCAGGTGTATTTAATCTGACTCCTTATTATGTTGTTCTTAGGTGTATTTAATCTGACTCCTTATTCTGTTGTTCTTAGGTGTATTTAATCTGACTCCTGGATGTGTACTTCTTCAGGTGTATTTAACCTGACTCTTGGATGTGTACTTCTTCAGGTGTATTTAATCTGACTCTTCTTTAATCTGACTCTTGGATGTGTACTTCTTCAGGTGTATTTAATCTGACTTTTGGATGTGTACTTATTCAAATGTATTTTATCTGACTATTGGATGTTTAATTCTTCATGTTTATTTAATCGGACTCTTGGACGTGTATTTCTTCAGGTGTATTTAATCCGACTCTTGGATGTGTACTTCTTTAAAAGTATTTAATCTTTCTCTTGGATGTGTACTTCTTCATGTGTATTTTATCTGACTATTGGATGTGTACTTCTTCATGTGTATTTAATAGGACTCTTGGATGTGTACTGCTTCAGGTGTATTTAATCTGACTCTTCTTTAATCTGACTCTTGGATGTGTACTTCTTCAGGTGTATTTAATCTGACTCCTTATTATGTTTTTCTTAGGTGTATTTAATCTGTCTCCTGGATGAGTACTTCGTCAGGTGTATTTAATCTGACTCTTGGATGTCTACTTCTTCAGGTGTATATAATCTGACTCTTGGATGTGTACGTCTTCAGATATATTTAATCTGGGTCTTGGATGTGTACTTCTTCATTTGTATTTAGTCTGATTCTTGGATGTGTACTTCTTCAGGTGTATTTAATCTGACTCTTGGATGTGTACGTCTTCAGGTGTATCTAATCTGACTCTTGGATGTGTACTTCTTCAAGTGTACTTAATCTGCCTCTTGGATGTGTACTTCTTCATGTGTATTTAATCCGACTCTTGGATGGGTACTTCTTTAAATGTATTTAATCTGGGTCTTGGATGTGTACTTCTTTAAATGTGTTTAATCTGGGTCTTGGATGTGTATCTTCTTTAAATGTATTTAATCTTGGTCTTGGATGTGTACTTCTTCAGGTGTATTTAATCCGACTCTTGGATGGGTACTTCTTTAAATGTATTTAATCTGGGTCTTGGATGTGTACTTCTTCAGGTGTATTTAATCTGACTCTTGGATGTGTACTTCTTCAGGTGTATTTAATCTGAGTCTTGGATGTGTACTTCTGCAGGTGTACTTAATCTGCCTCTTGGATGTGTACTTCTTCATGTGTATTTAATCCGACTCTTTGATGGGTACTTCTTTAAATGTATTTAATCTGGGTCTTGGATGTGTACTTCTTCAGGTGTATTTAATCTGACTCTTCTTTTATATGGGTCTTGGATGTGTACTTCTTCAGGTGTATTTAATCTGACTCCTTATTATGTTGTTCTTAGGTGTATTTAATCTGACTCCTTATTCTGCTGTTCTTAGGTGTATTTAATCTGACTCCTGGATGTGTACTTCTTCAGGTGTATTTAATCTGACTCTTGGATGTGTACTTCTTCAGGTGTATTTAACCTGACTCTTCGATGTGTAATTCGTCAGGTGTATTTTACCTGACTCTTGGATGTGTACTTCTTTAAATGTGTTTAATCTGGGTCTTGGATGTGTATCTTCTTTAAATGTATTTAATCTTGGTCTTGGATGTGTACTTCTTCAGGTGTATTTAACCTGACTCTTCGATGTGTAATTCGTCAGGTGTATTTTACCTGACTCTTGGATGTGTACTTCTTTAAATGTGTTTAATCTGGGTCTTGGATGTGTATCTTCTTTAAATGTATTTAATCTTGGTCTTGGATGTGTACTTCTTCAGGTGTATTTAATCTGACTCTTGGATTTGTACTTCTTCAGGTGTATTTAATCTGACTCCTTATTATGTTGTTCTTAGGTGTATTTAATCTGACGCCTGGATGAGTACTTCGTCAGGTGTATTTAATCCGACTCTTGGATGTGTACTTCTTCAGGTGTACTTAATCTGCCTCTTGGATGTGTACTTCTTCATGTGTATTTAATCCGACTCTTGGATGTGTACTTCTTTAAATGTGTTTAATCTGGGTCTTGGATGTGTACTTCTTCAGGTGTATTTAATCTGACTCTTGGATGTGTACTTCTTCAGGTGTATTTAATTTGACTCCTTTTTATGTTGTTCTTAGGTATATTTAATCTGACTCCTGGATGAGTACTTCTTCAGGTGTATTTAATCTGACTCTTAGATGTGTACTTCTTCAGGTGTATTTAACCTGACTCTTGGATGTGTAATTCGTCAGGTGTATTTCACCTGACTCTTGGATGTTTACTTTTTTAAATGTGTTTAATCTGGGTCTTTGATGTGTATCTTCTTTAAATGTATTTAATCTGGGTCTTGGATGTGTACTTCTTCAGGTGTATTTAATCTGACTCTTCTTTAATCTGACTCTTGGATGTGTACTTCTTCAGGTGTATTTTATCTGACTATTGGATGTTTAATTCTTCATGTGTATTTAATCGGACTCTTGGACGTGTATTTCTTCAGGTGTATTTAATCCGACTCTTGGATGTGTACTTCTTTAAAAGTATTTAATCTTTCTCTTGGATGTGTACTTCTTCATGTGTATTTTATCTGACTATTGGATGTGTACTTCTTCATGTGTATTTAATAGGACTCTTGGATGTGTACTGCTTCAGGTGTATTTAATCCGACTCTTTGATGTGTAGTTCTTTAAATGTGTTTAATCTGGGCCTTGGATGTGTACTTCTTCAGATGTATTTAATCCGACTCTTGGATGGGTACTTCTTTAAATGTATTTAATCTGGGTCTTGGATGTGTACTTCTTCAGGTGTATTTAATCTGACTCATTATTATGTTGTTCTTAGGTGTATTTAATCTGACTCCTTATTCTGTTGTTCTTAGGTGTATTTAATCTGATTCCTGGATGTGTACTTCTTCAGGTGTATTTAATCTGACTCTTGGATGTGTACTTCTTCAGGTGTATTTAACCTGACTCTTCGATGTGTAATTCGTCAGGTGTATTTTACCTGACTCTTGGATGTGTGCTTCTTTAAATGTGTTTAATCTGGGTCTTGGATGTGTATCTTCTTTAAATGTATTTAATCTTGGTCTTGGATGTGTACTTCTTCAGGTGTATTTAATCTGACTCTTCTTTAATCTGACTCTTGGATTTGTACTTCTTCAGGTGTATTTAATCTGACTCCTTATTATGTTGTTCTTAGGTGTATTTAATCTGACGCCTGGATGAGTACTTCGTCAGGTGTATTTAATCCGACTCTTGGATGTGTACTTCTTCAGGTGTACTTAATCTGCCTCTTGGATGTGTACTTCTTCATGTGTATGTAATCCGACTCTTGGATTTGTACTTCTTTAAATGTGTTTAATCTGGATCTTGGATGTGTACTTCTTCAGGTGTACTTAATCTGACTCTTGGATGTGTACTTCTTCAGGTGTATTTAATTTGACTCCTTTTTATGTTGTTCTTAGGTATATTTAATCTGACTCCTGGATGAGTACTTCTTCAGGTGTATTTAATCTGACTCTTGGATGTGTACTTCTTCAGGTGTATTTAACCTGACTCTTGGATGTGTAATTCGCCAGGTGTATTTTACCTGACTCTTGGATGTGTACTTTTTTAAATGTTTTTAATCTGGGTCTTTGATGTGTATCTTCTTTAAATTTATTTAATCTGGGTCTTGGATGTGTACTTCTTCAGGTGTATTTAATCTGACTCTTCTTTAATCTGACTCTTGGATTTGTACTTCTTCAGGTGTATTTAATCTGACTCCTTATTATGTTGTTCTTAAGTGTATTTAATCTGTCTCCTGGATGAGTACTTCGTCAGGTGTATTTAATCTGACTCTTGGATGTGTACGTCTTCAGGTGTATATAATCTGACTCTTGGATGTGTACTTCTTCAAGTGTACTTAATCTGCCTCTTGGATGTGTACTTCTTCATGTGTATTTAATCCGACTCTTGGATGGGTACTTCTTCAGGTGTATTTAATCTGGGTCTTGGATGTGTACTTCTTCAGGTGTATTTAATCTGACTCATTATTATGTTGTTCTTAGGTGTATTTAATCTGACTCCTTATTCTGTTGTTCTTAGGTGTATTTAATCTGATTCCTGGATGTGTACTTCTTCAGGTGTATTTAATCTGACTCTTGGATGTGTACTTCTTCAGGTGTATTTAACCTGACTCTTCGATGTGTAATTCGTCAGGTGTATTTTACCTGACTCTTGGATGTGTGCATCTTTAAATGTGTTTAATCTGGGTCTTGGATGTGTATCTTCTTTAAATGTATTTAATCTTGGTCTTGGATGTGTACTTCTTCAGGTGTATTTAATCTGACTCTTCTTTAATCTGACTCTTGGATTTGTACTTCTTCAGGTGTATTTAATCTGACTCCTTATTATGTTGTTCTTAGGTGTATTTAATCTGACGCCTGGATGAGTACTTCGTCAGGTGTATTTAATCCGACTCTTGGATGTGTACTTCTTCAGGTGTACTTAATCTGCCTCTTGGATGTGTACTTCTTCATGTGTATTTAATCCGACTCTTGGATGTGTACTTCTTTAAATGTGTTTAATCTGGATCTTGGATGTGTACTTCTTCAGGTGTACTTAATCTGACTCTTGGATGTGTACTTCTTCAGGTGTATTTAATTTGACTCCTTTTTATGTTGTTCTTAGGTATATTTAATCTGACTCCTGGATGAGTACTTCGTCAGGTGTATTTAATCCGACTCTTGGATGTGTACTTCTTCAGGTGTACTTAATATGCCTCTTGGATGTGTACTTCTTCATGTGTATTTAATCCGACTCTTGGATGTGTACTTCTTTAAATGTGTTTAATCTGGGTCTTGGATGTGTACTTCTTCAGGTGTACTTAATCTGACTCTTGGATGTGTACTTCAGGTGTATTTAATTTGACTCCTTTTTATGTTGTTCTTAGGTATATTTAATCTGACTCCTGGATGAGTACTTCTTCAAGTGTATTTAATCTGACTCTTGGATGTGTACTTCTTCAGGTGTATTTAACCTGACTCTTGGATGTGTAATTCGTCAGGTGTATTTTACCTGACTCTTGGATGTGTACTTTTTAAAATGTGTTTAATCTGGGTCTTTGATGTGTATCTTCTTTAAATGTATTTAATCTGGGTCTTGGATGTGTACTTCTTCAGGTGTATTTAATCTGACTCTTCTTTAATCTGACTCTTGGATTTGTACTTCTTCAGGTGTATTTAATCTGACTCCTTATTATGTTGTTCTTAGGTGTATTTAATCTGACGCCTGGATGAGTACTTCATCAGGTTTATTTAATCTGACTCTTGGATGTGTACTTCTTCAGGTGTACTTAATCTGCCTCTTGGATGTGTACTTCTTCATGTGTATTTAATCCGACTCTTTGATGTGTAGTTCTTTAAATGTGTTTAATCTGGGCCTTGGATGTGTACTTCTTCAGGTGTATTTAATCTGACTGTTGGATGTGTACTTCTTCAGGTGTATTTAATTTGACTCCTTTTTATGTTGTTTTTATGTATATTTAATCTGACTCCTGGATGAGTACTTCTTCAGGTGTATTTAATCTGACTCTTGGATGTGTAATTCGTCATGTGTATTTTACCTGACTCTTGGATGTGTACTTCCTCAGGTTTACTTAATCTGCCTCTTGGATGTGTACTTCTTCATGTGTATTTAATCCGACTCTTGGATGTGTACTTCTTTAAATGTATTTAATCTGGGTCTTGGATGTGTACTTCTTCAGGTGCATTTAATCTGACTATTCTTTAATCTGGGTCTTGGATGTATACTTATTCAGGTGGATTTAATCTGACTCCTTATTATGTTGTTCTTAGGTGTATTTAATCTGACTTCTTATTCTGTTGTTCTTAGGTGTATTTAAACTGACTCCTGGATGAGTTCTTCCTCAGGTGTATTTAATCTGACTCTTGGATGTGTACGTCTTCAGGTGTATATAATCTGACTCTTGGATGTGTACTTCTTCAAGTGTACTTAATCTGCCTCTTGGATGTGTACTTCTTCATGTGTATTTAATCCGACTCTTGGATGGGTACTTCTTCAGGTGTATTTAATCTGGGTCTTGGATGTGTACTTCTTCAGGTGTATTTAATCTGACTCATTATTATGTTGTTCTTAGGTGTATTTAATCTGACTCCTTATTCTGTTGTTCTTAGGTGTATTTAATCTGATTCCTGGATGTGTACTTCTTCAGGTGTATTTAATCTGACTCTTGGATGTGTACTTCTTCAGGTGTATTTAACCTGACTCTTCGATGTGTAATTCGTCAGGTGTATTTTACCTGACTCTTGGATGTGTGCATCTTTAAATGTGTTTAATCTGGGTCTTGGATGTGTATCTTCTTTAAATGTATTTAATCTTGGTCTTGGATGTGTACTTCTTCAGGTGTATTTAATCTGACTCTTCTTTAATCTGACTCTTGGATTTGTACTTCTTCAGTTGTATTTAATCTGACTCCTTATTATGTTGTTCTTAGGTGTATTTAATCTGACGCCTGGATGAGTACTTCGTCAGGTGTATTTAATCCGACTCTTGGATGTGTACTTCTTCAGGTGTACTTAATCTGCCTCTTGGATGTGTACTTCTTCATGTGTATTTAATCCGACTCTTGGATGTGTACTTCTTTAAATGTGTTTAATCTGGATCTTGGATGTGTACTTTTTCAGGTGTACTTAATCTGACTCTTGGATGTGTACTTCTTCAGGTGTATTTAATTTGACTCCTTTTTATGTTGTTCTTAGGTATATTTAATCTGACTCCTGGATGAGTACTTCGTCAGGTGTATTTAATCCGACTCTTGGATGTGTACTTCTTCAGGTGTACTTAATCTGCCTCTTGGATGTGTACTTCTTCATGTGTATTTAATCCGACTCTTGGATGTGTACTTCTTTAAATGTGTTTAATCTGGGTCTTGGATGTGTACTTCTTCAGGTGTACTTAATCTGACTCTTGGATGTGTACTTCTTCAGGTGTATTTAATTTGACTCCTTTTTATGTTGTTCTTAGGTATATTTAATCTGACTCCTGGATGAGTACTTCTTCAGGTGTATTTAATCTGACTCTTGGATGTGTACTTCTTCAGGTGTATTTAACCTGACTCTTGGATGTGTAATTCGTCAGGTGTATTTTACCTGACTCTTGGATGTGTACTTTTTTAAATGTGTTTAATCTGGGTCTTTGATGTGTATCTTCTTTAAATGTATTTAATCTGGGTCTTGGATGTGTACTTCTTCAGGTGTATTTAATCTGACTCTTCTTTAATCTGACTCTTGGATTTGTACTTCTTCAGGTGTATTTAATCTGACTCCTTATTATGTTGTTCTTAGGTGTATTTAATCTGACGCCTGGATGAGTACTTCATCAGGTTTATTTAATCTGACTCTTGGATGTGTACTTCTTCAGGTGTACTTAATCTGCCTCTTGGATGTGTACTTCTTCATGTGTATTTAATCCGACTCTTTGATGTGTAGTTCTTTAAATGTGTTTAATCTGGGCCTTGGATGTGTACTTCTTCAGGTGTATTTAATCTGACTGTTGGATGTGTACTTCTTCAGGTGTATTTAATTTGACTCCTTTTTATGTTGTTTTTATGTATATTTAATCTGACTCCTGGATGAGTACTTCTTCAGGTGTATTTAATCTGACTCTTGGATGTGTAATTCGTCATGTGTATTTTACCTGACTCTTGGATGTGTACTTCCTCAGGTTTACTTAATCTGCCTCTTGGATGTGTACTTCTTCATGTGTATTTAATCCGACTCTTGGATGTGTACTTCTTTAAATGTATTTAATCTGGGTCTTGGATGTGTACTTCTTCAGGTGCATTTAATCTGACTATTCTTTAATCTGGGTCTTGGATGTATACTTATTCAGGTGTATTTAATCTGACTCCTTATTATGTTGTTCTTAGGTGTATTTAATCTGACTTCTTATTCTGTTGTTCTTAGGTGTATTTAAACTGACTCCTGGATGAGTTCTTCCTCAGGTGTATTTAATCTGACTCTTGGATGTGTACTTCTTCAGGTGTATTTAATCTGACTCCTTATTATGTTGTTCTTAGGTGTATTTAATCTGACTCATGGATGAGTACTTCGTCAGGTGTATTTAATCTGACTCTTGGATGTGTACTTTTTCAGGTGTATTTAATCAGACTCCTTATTATGTTGTTCTTATGTGTATTTATTCTGACTCCTGGATGAGTACTTAGTCAGGTGTATTAATCTGACTCTTGGATGTGTACTTCTTCAGGTGTATTTAATCTGACTCTTGGATATGTACTTCCTCAGGTGTATTTAATCTGACTGTTGGAGGCTTACTTCTTCAGGTGTATTTAATTTGACTCCGTATTATGTTGTTCTTAGGTATATTTAATCTGACTCCTGGATGAGTACTTCTTCAGGTGTATTTAACCTGACTCTTCGATGTCTAATTCGTCAGGTGTATTTTACCTGACTCTTGGATGTGTACGTCTTTAAATGTGTTTAATCTGGGTCTTGGATGTGTATCTTCTTTAAATGTATTTAATCTGGGTCTTGGATGTGTACTTCTTCAGGTGTATTTAACCTGACTCTTCGATGTCTAATTCGTCAGGTGTATTTTACCTGACTCTTGGATGTGTACGTCTTTAAATGTGTTTAATCTGGGTCTTGGATGTGTATCTTCTTTAAATGTATTTAATCTGGGTCTTGGATGTGTACTTCTTCAGGTGTATTTAATCTGACTCTTCTTTAATCTGACTCTTGGATTTGTACTTCTTCAGGTGTATTTAATCTGACTCCTTATTATGTTGTTCTTAGGTGTATTTAATCTGACGCCTGGATGAGTACTTCGTCAGGTGTATTTAATCCGACTCTTGGATGTGTACTTCTTCAGGTGTACTTAATCTGCCTCTTGGATGTGTACTTCTTCATGTGTATTTAATCCGACTCTTGGATGTGTACTTCTTTAAATGTGTTTAATCTGGGTCTTGGATGTGTACTTCTTCAGGTGTATTTAATCTGACTCTTGGATGTGTACTTCTTCAGGTGTATTTAACCTGACTCTTGGATGTGTAATTCGTCAGGTGTATTTTACCTGACTCTTGGATGTGTACTTTTTTAAATGTGTTTAATCTGGGTCTTTGATGTGTATCTTCTTTAAATGTATTTAATCTGGGTCTTGGATGTGTACTTCTTTAGGTGTATTTAACCTGACTCTTCGATGTGTAATTCGTCAGGTGTATTTTACCTGACTCTTGGATGTGTACGTCTTTAAATGTGTTTAATCTGGGTCTTGGATGTGTATCTTCTTTAAATGTATTTAATCTTGGTCTTTGATGTGTACTTCTTCAGGTGTATTTAATCTGACTCTTCTTTAATCTGACTCTTGGATTTGTACTTCTTCAGGTGTATTTAATCTGACTCCTTATTATGTTGTTCTTAGGTGTATTTAATCTGACGCCTGGATGAGTACTTCGTCAGGTGTATTTAATCCGACTCTTGGATGTGTACTTCTTCAGGTGTACTTAATCTGCCTCTTGGATGTGTACTTCTTCATGTGTATTTAATCCGACTCTTGGATGTGTACTTCTTTAAATGTGTTTAATCTGGGTCTTGGATGTGTACTTCTTCAGGTGTATTTAATCTGACTCTTGGATGTGTACTTCTTCAGGTGTATTTAATTTGACTCCTTTTTATGTTGTTCTTAGGTATATTTAATCTGACTCCTGGATGAGTACTTTTTCAGGTGTATTTAATCTGACTCTTGGATGTGTACTTCTTCAGGTGTATTTAACCTGACTCTTGGATGTGTAATTCGTCAGGTGTATTTTACCTGACTCTTGGATGTGTACTTTTTTAAATGTGTTTAATCTGGGTCTTTGATGTGTATCTTCTTTAAATGTATTTAATCTGGGTCTTGGATGTGTACTTCTTCAGGTGTATTTAACCTGACTCTTCGATGTCTAATTCGTCAGGTGTATTTTACCTGACTCTTGGATGTGTACGTCTTTAAATGTGTTTAATCTGGGTCTTGGATGTGTATCTTCTTTAAATGTATTTAATCTTGGTCTTGGATGTGTACTTCTTCAGGTGTATTTAATCTGACTCTTCTTTAATCTGACTCTTGGATTTGTACTTCTTCAGGTGTATTTAATCTGACTTCTTATTATGTTGTTCTTAGGTGTATTTAATCTGACGCCTGGATGAGTACTTCGTCAGGTGTATTTAATCCGACTCTTGGATGTGTACTTCTTCAGGTGTACTTAATCTGCCTCTTGGATGTGTACTTCTTCATGTGTATTTAATCCGACTCTTGGATGTGTACTTCTTTAAATGTGTTTAATCTGGGTCTTGGATGTGTACTTCTTCAGGTGTATTTAATCTGACTCTTGGATGTGTACTTCTTCAGGTGTATTTAACCTGACTCTTGGATGTGTAATTCGTCAGGTGTATTTTACCTGACTCTTGGATGTGTACTTTTTTAAATGTGTTTAATCTGGGTCTTTGATGTGTATCTTCTTTAAATGTATTTAATCTGGGTCTTGGATGTGTACTTCTTCAGGTGTATTTAATATGACTCTTCTTTAATCTGACTCTTGGATTTGTACTTCTTCAGGTGTATTTAATCTGACTCCGTATTATGTTGTTCTTAGGTGTATTTAATCTGACGCCTGGATGAGTACTTCGTCAGGTTTATTTAATCTGACTCTTGGATGTGTACTTCTTCAGGTGTACTTAATCTGCCTCTTGGATGTGTACTTCTTCATGTGTATTTAATCCGACTCTTTGATGTGTAGTTCTTTAAATGTGTTTAATCTGGGCCTTGGATGTGTACTTCTTCAGGTGTATTTAATCTGACTGTTGGATGTGTACTTCTTCAGGTGTATTTAATTTGACTCCTTTTTATGTTGTTCTTATGTATATTTAATCTGACTCCTGGATGAGTACTTCTTCAGGTGTATTTAATCTGACTCTTGGATGTGTACTTCTTCAGGTGTACTTAATCTGCCTCTTGGATGTGTACTTCTTCATGTGTATTTAATCCGACTCTTTGATGTGTACTTCTTTAAATGTGTTTAATCTGGGTCTTGGATGTGTACTTCTTCATGTGTATTTAATAGGACTCTTGGATGTGTACTGCTTCAGGTGTATTTAATCTGACTCTTCTTTAATCTGACTCTTGGATGTGTACTTCTTCAGGTGTATTTAATCTGACTCCTTATTATGTTTTTCTTAGGTGTATTTAATCTGTCTCCTGGATGAGTACTTCGTCAGGTGTATTTAATCTGACTCTTGGATGTGTACGTCTTCAGGTGTATCTAATCTGACTCTTGGATGTGTACGTCTTCAAGTGTACTTAATCTGCCTCTTGGATGTGTACTTCTTCAGGTGTATTTAATCTGACTCCTTATTATGTTTTTCTTAGGTGTATTTAATCTGACTCCTTATTCTGTTGTTCTTAGGTGTATTTAATCTGATTCCTGGATGTGTACTTCTTCAGGTGTATTTAATCTGACTCTTGGATGTGTACTTCTTCAGGTGTATTTAACCTGACTCTTCGATGTGTAATTCGTCAGGTGTATTTTACCTGACTCTTCGATGTGTGCTTCTTTAAATGTGTTTAATCTGGGTCTTGGATGTGTATCTTCTTTAAATGTATTTAATCTTGGTCTTGGATGTGTACTTCTTCAGGTGTATTTAATCTGACTCTTCTTTAATCTGACTCTTGGATTTGTACTTCTTCAGGTGTATTTAATCTGACTCCTTATTATGTTGTTCTTAGGTGTATTTAATCTGACGCCTGGATGAGTACTTCGTCAGGTGTATTTAATCCGACTCTTGGATGTGTACTTCTTCAGGTGTACTTAATCTGCCTCTTGGATGTGTACTTCTTCATGTGTATTTAATCCGACTCTTGGATGTGTACTTCTTTAAATGTGTTTAATCTGGATCTTGGATGTGTACTTCTTCAGGTGTACTTAATCTGACACTTGGATGTGTACTTCTTCAGGTGTATTTAATTTGACTCCTTTTTATGTTGTTCTTAGGTATATTTAATCTGACTCCTGGATGAGTACTTCTTCAGGTGTATTTAATCTGACTCTTGGATGTGTACTTCTTCAGGTGTATTTAACCTGACTCTTGGATGTGTAATTCGTCAGGTGTATTTTACCTGACTCTTGGATGTGTACTTTTTTAAATGTGTTTAATCTGGGTCTTTGATGTGTATCTTCTTTAAATGTATTTAATCTGGTTCTTGGATGTGTACTTCTTCAGGTGTATTTAATCTGACTCTTCTTTAATCTGACTCTTGGATTTGTACTTCTTCAGGTGTATTTAATCTGACTCCGTATTATGTTGTTCTTAGGTGTATTTAATCTGACGCCTGGATGAGTACTTCGTCAGGTTTATTTAATCTGACTCTTGGATGTGTACTTCTTCAGGTGTACTTAATCTGCCTCTTGGATGTGTACTTCTTCATGTGTATTTAATCCGACTCTTTGATGTGTAGTTCTTTAAATGTGTTTAATCTGGGCCTTGGATGTGTACTTCTTCAGGTGTATTTAATCTGACTGTTGGATGTGTACTTCTTCAGGTGTATTTAATTTGACTCCTTTTTATGTTGTTCTTATGTATATTTAATCTGACTCCTGGATGAGTACTTCTTCAGGTGTATTTAATCTGACTCTTGGATGTGTACTTCTTCAGGTGTACTTAATCTGCCTCTTGGATGTGTACTTCTTCATGTGTATTTAATCCGACTCTTTGATGTGTACTTCTTTAAATGTGTTTAATCTTGGTCTTGGATGTGTACTTCTTCATGTGTATTTAATAGGACTCTTGGATGTGTACTGCTTCAGGTGTATTTAATCTGACTCTTCTTTAATCTGACTCTTGGATGTGTACTTCTTCAGGTGTATTTAATCTGACTCCTTATTATGTTTTTCTTAGGTGTATTTAATCTGTCTCCTGGATGAGTACTTCGTCAGGTGTATTTAATCTGACTCTTGGATGTGTACGTCTTCAGGTGTATCTAATCTGACTCTTGGATGTGTACGTCTTCAGGTGTATTTAATCTGACTCCTTATTATGTTTTTCTTAGGTGTATTTAATCTGACTCCTTATTCTGTTGTTCTTAGGTGTATTTAATCTGATTCCTGGATGTGTACTTCTTCAGGTGTATTTAATCTGACTCTTGGATGTGTACTTCTTCAGGTGTATTTAACCTGACTCTTCGATGTGTAATTCGTCAGGTGTATTTTACCTGACTCTTCGATGTGTGCTTCTTTAAATGTGTTTAATCTGGGTCTTGGATGTGTATCTTCTTTAAATGTATTTAATCTTGGTCTTGGATGTGTACTTCTTCAGGTGTATTTAATCTGACTCTTCTTTAATCTGACTCTTGGATTTGTACTTCTTCAGGTGTATTTAATCTGACTCCTTATTATGTTGTTCTTAGGTGTATTTAATCTGACGCCTGGATGAGTACTTCGTCAGGTGTATTTAATCCGACTCTTGGATGTGTACTTCTTCAGGTGTACTTAATCTGCCTCTTGGATGTGTACTTCTTCATGTGTATTTAATCCGACTCTTGGATGTGTACTTCTTTAAATGTGTTTAATCTGGATCTTGGATGTGTACTTCTTCAGGTGTACTTAATCTGACACTTGGATGTGTACTTCTTCAGGTGTATTTAATTTGACTCCTTTTTATATTGTTCTTAGGTATATTTAATCTGACTCCTGGATGAGTACTTCTTCAGGTGTATTTAATCTGACTCTTGGATGTGTACTTCTTCAGGTGTATTTAACCTGACTCTTGGATGTGTAATTCGTCAGGTGTATTTTACCTGACTCTTGGATGTGTACTTTTTTAAATGTGTTTAATCTGGGTCTTTGATGTGTATCTTCTTTAAATGTATTTAATCTGGGTCTTGGATGTGTACTTCTTCAGGTGTATTTAATCTGACTCTTCTTTAATCTGACTCTTGGATTTGTACTTCTTCAGGTGTATTTAATCTGACTCCTTATTATGTTGTTCTTAGGTGTATTTAATCTGACGCCTGGATGAGTACTTCATCAGGTTTATTTAATCTGACTCTTGGATGTGTACTTCTTCAGGTGTACTTAATCTGCCTCTTGGATGTGTACTTCTTCATGTGTATTTAATCCGACTCTTTGATGTGTAGTTCTTTAAATGTGTTTAATCTGGGCCTTGGATGTGTACTTCTTCAGGTGTATTTAATTTGACTCCTTTTTATGTTGTTCTTATGTATATTTAATCTGACTCCTGGATGAGTACTTCTTCAGGTGTATTTAATCTGACTCTTGGATGTGTAATTCGTCATGTGTATTTTACCTGACTCTTGGATGTGTACTTCCTCAGGTTTACTTAATCTGCCTCTTGGATGTGTACTTCTTCATGTGTATTTAATCCGACTCTTGGATGTGTACTTCTTTAAATGTATTTAATCTGACTCCTGGATGTGTACTTCTTCAGGTGCATTTAATCTGACTCTTCTTTAATCTGGGTCTTGGATGTGTACTTATTCAGGTGTATTTAATCTGACTCCTTATTATGTTGTTCTTAGGTGTATTTAATCTGACTCCTTATTCTGTTGTTCTTAGGTGTATTTAAACTGACTCCTGGATGAGTTCTTCCTCAAGTGTATTTAATCTGACTCTTGGATGTGTACTTCTTCAGGTGTATTTAATCTGACTCTTCTTTAATCTGACTCTTGGATTTGTACTTCTTCAGGTGTATTTAATCTGACTCCTTATTATGTTGTTCTTAGGTGTATTTAATCTGACGCCTGGATGAGTACTTCGTCAGGTTTATTTAATCTGACTCTTGGATGTGTACTTCTTCAGGTGTACTTAATCTGCCTCTTGGATGTGTACTTCTTCATGTGTATTTAATCCGACTCTTTGATGTGTACTTCTTTAAATGTGTTTAATCTGGGTCTTGGATGTGTACTTCTTCATGTGTAGTTAATAGGACTCTTGGATGTGTACTGCTTCAGGTGTATTTAATCTGACTCTTCTTTAATCTGACTCTTGGATGTGTACTTCTTCAGATGTATTTAATCTGACTCCTTACTCTGTTTTTCTTAGGTGTATTTAATCTGTCTCCTGGATGAGTACTTCGTCAGGTGTATTTAATCTGACTCTTGGATGTGTACGTCTTCAGGTGTATCTAATCTGACCCTTGGATGTGTACTTCTTCAAGTGTACTTAATCTGCCTCTTGGATGTGTACTTCTTCATGTGTATTTAATCCGACTCTTGGATGGGTACTTCTTCAGGTGTATTTAATCTGGGTCTTGGATGTGTACTTCTTCAGGTGTATTTAATCTGACTCTTCTTTTATATGGGTCTTGGATGTGTACTTCTTCAGGTGTATTTAATCTGACTCCTTATTATGTTGTTCTTAGGTGTATTTAATCTGACTCCTTATTCTGTTGTTCTTAGGTGTATTTAATCTGACTCCTGGATGTGTACTTCTTCAGGTGTATTTAATCTGACTCTTGGATGTGTACTTCTTCAGGTGTATTTAACCTGACTCTTCGATGTGTAATTCGTCAGGTGTATTTTACCTGACTCTTGGATGTGTACTTCTTTAAATGTGTTTAATCTGGGTCTTGGATGTGTATCTTCTTTAAATGTATTTAATCTTGGTCTTGGATGTGTACTTCTTCAGGTGTATTTAATCTGACTCTTCTTTAACATGACTCTTGGATGTGTAATTCGTCAGGTGTATTTTACCTGACTCTTGGATGTGTACTTTTTTAAATGTGTTTAATCTGGGTCTTTGATATGTATCTTCTTTAAATGTATTTAATCTGGGTCTTGGATGTGTACTTCTTCAGGTGTATTTAATCTGACTCTTCTTTAATCTGACTCTTGGATTTGTACTTCTTCAGGTGTATTTAATCTGACTCCTTATTATGTTGTTCTTAGGTGTATTTAATCTGACGCCTGGATGAGTACTTCAACTGGTTTATTTAATCTGACTCTTGGATGTGTACTTCTTCAGGTGTACTTAATCTGCCTCTTGGATGTGTACTTCTTCATGTGTATTTAATCCGACTCTTTGATGTGTAGATCTTTAAATGTGTTTAATCTGGGCCTTGGATGTGTACTTCTTCAGGTGTATTTAATCTGACTGTTGGATGTGTACTTCTTCAGGTGTATTTAATTTGACTCCTTTTTATGTTGTTCTTGTGTATATTTAATCTGTCTCCTGGATGAGTACTTCTTCAGGTGTATTTAATCTGACTCTTGGATGTGTAATTCGTCATGTGTATTTTACCTGACTCTTGGATGTGTACTTCCTCAGGTTTACTTAGTCTGCCTCTTGGATGAGTACTTCTTCATGTGTATTTAATCCGACTCTTGGATGTGTACTTCTTTAAATGTATTTAATATGGGTCTTGGATGTGTACTTCTTCAGGTGCATTTAATCTGACTCTTCTTTAATCTGGGTCTTGGATGTGTACTTATTCAGGTGTATTTAATCTGACTCCTTATTATGTTGTTCTTAGGTGTATTTAATCTGACTCCTTATTCTGTTGTTCTTAGGTGTATTTAAACTGACTCCTGGATGAGTTCTTCCTCAGGTGTATTTAATCTGACTCTTGGATGTGTACTTCTTCAGGTGTATTTAATCTGACTCCTTATTATGTTGTTCTTATGTGTATTTATTCTGACTCCTGGATGAGTACTTAGTCAGGTGTATTAATCTGACTCTTGGATGTGTACTTCTTCAGGTGTATTTAATCTGACTCTTCTTTAATCTGACTCTTGGATTTGTACTTCTTCAGGTGTATTTAATCTGACTCCTTATTATGTTGTTCTTAGGTGTATTTAATCTGACGCCTGGATGAGTACTTCGTCAGGTGTATTTAATCCGACTCTTGGATGTGTACTTCTTCAGGTGTACTTAATCTGCCTCTTGGATGTGTACTTCTTCATGTGTATTTAATCCGACTCTTGGATGTGTACTTCTTTAAATGTGTTTAATCTGGATCTTGGATGTGTACTTCTTCAGGTGTACTTAATCTGACACTTGGATGTGTACTTCTTCAGGTGTATTTAATTTGACTCCTTTTTATGTTGTTCTTAGGTATATTTAATCTGACTCCTGGATGAGTACTTCTTCAGGTGTATTTAATCTGACTCTTGGATGTGTACTTCTTCAGGTGTATTTAACCTGACTCTTGGATGTGTAATTCGTCAGGTGTATTTTACCTGACTCTTGGATGTGTACTTTTTTAAATGTGTTTAATCTGGGTCTTTGATGTGTATCTTCTTTAAATGTATTTAATCTGGGTCTTGGATGTGTACTTCTTCAGGTGTATTTAATCTGACTCTTCTTTAATCTGACTCTTGGATTTGTACTTCTTCAGGTGTATTTAATCTGACTCCGTATTATGTTGTTCTTAGGTGTATTTAATCTGACGCCTGGATGAGTACTTCGTCAGGTTTATTTAATCTGACTCTTGGATGTGTACTTCTTCAGGTGTACTTAATCTGCCTCTTGGATGTGTACTTCTTCATGTGTATTTAATCCGACTCTTTGATGTGTAGTTCTTTAAATGTGTTTAATCTGGGCCTTGGATGTGTACTTCTTCAGGTGTATTTAATCTGACTGTTGGATGTGTACTTCTTCAGGTGTATTTAATTTGACTCCTTTTTATGTTGTTCTTATGTATATTTAATCTGACTCCTGGATGAGTACTTCTTCAGGTGTATTTAATCTGACTCTTGGATGTGTACTTCTTCAGGTGTACTTAATCTGCCTCTTGGATGTGTACTTCTTCATGTGTATTTAATCCGACTCTTTGATGTGTACTTCTTTAAATGTGTTTAATCTGGGTCTTGGATGTGTACTTCTTCAGGTGTATTTAATCTGACTCTTGGATGTGTACTTCTTCAGGTGTATTTAACCTGACTCTTGGATGTGTAATTCGTCAGGTGTATTTTACCTGACTCTTGGATGTGTACTTTTTTAAATGTGTTTAATCTGGGTCTTTGATGTGTATCTTCTTTAAATGTATTTAATCTGGGTCTTGGATGTGTACTTCTTTAGGTGTATTTAACCTGACTCTTCGATGTGTAATTCGTCAGGTGTATTTTACCTGACTCTTGGATGTGTACGTCTTTAAATGTGTTTAATCTGGGTCTTGGATGTGTATCTTCTTTAAATGTATTTAATCTTGGTCTTTGATGTGTACTTCTTCAGGTGTATTTAATCTGACTCTTCTTTAATCTGACTCTTGGATTTGTACTTCTTCAGGTGTATTTAATCTGACTCCTTATTATGTTGTTCTTAGGTGTATTTAATCTGACGCCTGGATGAGTACTTCGTCAGGTGTATTTAATCCGACTCTTGGATGTGTACTTCTTCAGGTGTACTTAATCTGCCTCTTGGATGTGTACTTCTTCATGTGTATTTAATCCGACTCTTGGATGTGTACTTCTTTAAATGTGTTTAATCTGGGTCTTGGATGTGTACTTCTTCAGGTGTATTTAATCTGACTCTTGGATGTGTACTTCTTCAGGTGTATTTAATTTGACTCCTTTTTATGTTGTTCTTAGGTATATTTAATCTGACTCCTGGATGAGTACTTTTTCAGGTGTATTTAATCTGACTCTTGGATGTGTACTTCTTCAGGTGTATTTAACCTGACTCTTGGATGTGTAATTCGTCAGGTGTATTTTACCTGACTCTTGGATGTGTACTTTTTTAAATGTGTTTAATCTGGGTCTTTGATGTGTATCTTCTTTAAATGTATTTAATCTGGGTCTTGGATGTGTACTTCTTCAGGTGTATTTAACCTGACTCTTCGATGTCTAATTCGTCAGGTGTATTTTACCTGACTCTTGGATGTGTACGTCTTTAAATGTGTTTAATCTGGGTCTTGGATGTGTATCTTCTTTAAATGTATTTAATCTTGGTCTTGGATGTGTACTTCTTCAGGTGTATTTAATCTGACTCTTCTTTAATCTGACTCTTGGATTTGTACTTCTTCAGGTGTATTTAATCTGACTTCTTATTATGTTGTTCTTAGGTGTATTTAATCTGACGCCTGGATGAGTACTTCGTCAGGTGTATTTAATCCGACTCTTGGATGTGTACTTCTTCAGGTGTACTTAATCTGCCTCATGGATGTGTACTTCTTCATGTGTATTTAATCCGACTCTTGGATGTGTACTTCTTTAAATGTGTTTAATCTGGGTCTTGGATGTGTACTTCTTCAGGTGTATTTAATCTGACTCTTGGATGTGTACTTCTTCAGGTGTATTTAACCTGACTCTTGGATGTGTAATTCGTCAGGTGTATTTTACCTGACTCTTGGATGTGTACTTTTTTAAATGTGTTTAATCTGGGTCTTTGATGTGTATCTTCTTTAAATGTATTTAATCTGGGTCTTGGATGTGTACTTCTTCAGGTGTATTTAATATGACTCTTCTTTAATCTGACTCTTGGATTTGTACTTCTTCAGGTGTATTTAATCTGACTCCGTATTATGTTGTTCTTAGGTGTATTTAATCTGACGCCTGGATGAGTACTTCGTCAGGTTTATTTAATCTGACTCTTGGATGTGTACTTCTTCAGGTGTACTTAATCTGCCTCTTGGATGTGTACTTCTTCATGTGTATTTAATCCGACTCTTTGATGTGTAGTTCTTTAAATGTGTTTAATCTGGGCCTTGGATGTGTACTTCTTCAGGTGTATTTAATCTGACTGTTGGATGTGTACTTCTTCAGGTGTATTTAATTTGACTCCTTTTTATGTTGTTCTTATGTATATTTAATCTGACTCCTGGATGAGTACTTCTTCAGGTGTATTTAATCTGACTCTTGGATGTGTACTTCTTCAGGTGTACTTAATCTGCCTCTTGGATGTGTACTTCTTCATGTGTATTTAATCCGACTCTTTGATGTGTACTTCTTTAAATGTGTTTAATCTGGGTCTTGGATGTGTACTTCTTCATGTGTATTTAATAGGACTCTTGGATGTGTACTGCTTCAGGTGTATTTAATCTGACTCTTCTTTAATCTGACTCTTGGATGTGTACTTCTTCAGGTGTATTTAATCTGACTCCTTATTATGTTTTTCTTAGGTGTATTTAATCTGTCTCCTGGATGAGTACTTCGTCAGGTGTATTTAATCTGACTCTTGGATGTGTACGTCTTCAGGTGTATCTAATCTGACTCTTGGATGTGTACGTCTTCAAGTGTACTTAATCTGCCTCTTGGATGTGTACTTCTTCAGGTGTATTTAATCTGACTCCTTATTATGTTTTTCTTAGGTGTATTTAATCTGACTCCTTATTCTGTTGTTCTTAGGTGTATTTAATCTGATTCCTGGATGTGTACTTCTTCAGGTGTATTTAATCTGACTCTTGGATGTGTACTTCTTCAGGTGTATTTAACCTGACTCTTCGATGTGTAATTCGTCAGGTGTATTTTACCTGACTCTTCGATGTGTGCTTCTTTAAATGTGTTTAATCTGGGTCTTGGATGTGTATCTTCTTTAAATGTATTTAATCTTGGTCTTGGATGTGTACTTCTTCAGGTGTATTTAATCTGACTCTTCTTTAATCTGACTCTTGGATATGTACTTCTTCAGGTGTATTTAATCTGACTCCTTATTATGTTGTTCTTAGGTGTATTTAATCTGACGCCTGGATGAGTACTTCGTCAGGTGTATTTAATCCGACTCTTGGATGTGTACTTCTTCAGGTGTACTTAATCTGCCTCTTGGATGTGTACTTCTTCATGTGTATTTAATCCGACTCTTGGATGTGTACTTCTTTAAATGTGTTTAATCTGGATCTTGGATGTGTACTTCTTCAGGTGTACTTAATCTGACACTTGGATGTGTACTTCTTCAGGTGTATTTAATTTGACTCCTTTTTATGTTGTTCTTAGGTATATTTAATCTGACTCCTGGATGAGTACTTCTTCAGGTGTATTTAATCTGACTCTTGGATGTGTACTTCTTCAGGTGTATTTAACCTGACTCTTGGATGTGTAATTCGTCAGGTGTATTTTACCTGACTCTTGGATGTGTACTTTTTTAAATGTGTTTAATCTGGGTCTTTGATGTGTATCTTCTTTAAATGTATTTAATCTGGTTCTTGGATGTGTACTTCTTCAGGTGTATTTAATCTGACTCTTCTTTAATCTGACTCTTGGATTTGTACTTCTTCAGGTGTATTTAATCTGACTCCGTATTATGTTGTTCTTAGGTGTATTTAATCTGACGCCTGGATGAGTACTTCGTCAGGTTTATTTAATCTGACTCTTGGATGTGTACTTCTTCAGGTGTACTTAATCTGCCTCTTGGATGTGTACTTCTTCATGTGTATTTAATCCGACTCTTTGATGTGTAGTTCTTTAAATGTGTTTAATCTGGGCCTTGGATGTGTACTTCTTCAGGTGTATTTAATCTGACTGTTGGATGTGTACTTCTTCAGGTGTATTTAATTTGACTCCTTTTTATGTTGTTCTTATGTGTATTTAATCTGACTCCTGGATGAGTACTTCTTCAGGTGTATTTAATCTGACTCTTGGATGTGTACTTCTTCAGGTGTACTTAATCTGCCTCTTGGATGTGTACTTCTTCATGTGTATTTAATCCGACTCTTTGATGTGTACTTCTTTAAATGTGTTTAATCTTGGTCTTGGATGTGTACTTCTTCATGTGTATTTAATAGGACTCTTGGATGTGTACTGCTTCAGGTGTATTTAATCTGACTCTTCTTTAATCTGACTCTTGGATGTGTACTTCTTCAGGTGTATTTAATCTGACTCCTTATTATGTTTTTCTTAGGTGTATTTAATCTGTCTCCTGGATGAGTACTTCGTCAGGTGTATTTAATCTGACTCTTGGATGTGTACGTCTTCAGGTGTATCTAATCTGACTCTTGGATGTGTACGTCTTCAAGTGTACTTAATCTGCATCTTGGATGTGTACTTCTTCAGGTGTATTTAATCTGACTCCTTATTATGTTTTTCTTAGGTGTATTTAATCTGACTCCTTATTCTGTTGTTCTTAGGTGTATTTAATCTGATTCCTGGATGTGTACTTCTTCAGGTGTATTTAATCTGACTCTTGGATGTGTACTTCTTCAGGTGTATTTAACCTGACTCTTCGATGTGTAATTCGTCAGGTGTATTTTACCTGACTCTTCGATGTGTGCTTCTTTAAATGTGTTTAATCTGGGTCTTGGATGTGTATCTTCTTTAAATGTATTTAATCTTGGTCTTGGATGTGTACTTCTTCAGGTGTATTTAATCTGACTCTTCTTTAATCTGACTCTTGGATTTGTACTTCTTCAGGTGTATTTAATCTGACTCCTTATTATGTTGTTCTTAGGTGTATTTAATCTGACGCCTGGATGAGTACTTCGTCAGGTGTATTTAATCCGACTCTTGGATGTGTACTTCTTCAGGTGTACTTAATCTGCCTCTTGGATGTGTACTTCTTCATGTGTATTTAATCCGACTCTTGGATGTGTACTTCTTTAAATGTGTTTAATCTGGATCTTGGATGTGTACTTCTTCAGGTGTATTTAATCTGACACTTGGATGTGTACTTCTTCAGGTGTATTTAATTTGACTCCTTTTTATATTGTTCTTAGGTATATTTAATCTGACTCCTGGATGAGTACTTCTTCAGGTGTATTTAATCTGACTCTTGGATGTGTACTTCTTCAGGTGTATTTAACCTGACTCTTGGATGTGTAATTCGTCAGGTGTATTTTACCTGACTCTTGGATGTGTACTTTTTTAAATGTGTTTAATCTGGGTCTTTGATGTGTATCTTCTTTAAATGTATTTAATCTGGGTCTTGGATGTGTACTTCTTCAGGTGTATTTAATCTGACTCTTCTTTAATCTGACTCTTGGATTTGTACTTCTTCAGGTGTATTTAATCTGACTCCTTATTATGTTGTTCTTAGGTGTATTTAATCTGACGCCTGGATGAGTACTTCATCAGGTTTATTTAATCTGACTCTTGGATGTGTACTTCTTCAGGTGTACTTAATCTGCCTCTTGGATGTGTACTTCTTCATGTGTATTTAATCCGACTCTTTGATGTGTAGTTCTTTAAATGTGTTTAATCTGGGCCTTGGATGTGTACTTCTTCAGGTGTATTTAATTTGACTCCTTTTTATGTTGTTCTTATGTATATTTAATCTGACTCCTGGATGAGTACTTCTTCAGGTGTATTTAATCTGACTCTTGGATGTGTAATTCGTCATGTGTATTTTACCTGACTCTTGGATGTGTACTTCCTCAGGTTTACTTAATCTGCCTCTTGGATGTGTACTTCTTCATGTGTATTTAATCCGACTCTTGGATGTGTACTTCTTTAAATGTATTTAATCTGACTCCTGGATGTGTACTTCTTCAGGTGCATTTAATCTGACTCTTCTTTAATCTGGGTCTTGGATGTGTACTTATTCAGGTGTATTTAATCTGACTCCTTATTATGTTGTTCTTAGGTGTATTTAATCTGACTCCTTATTCTGTTGTTCTTAGGTGTATTTAAACTGACTCCTGGATGAGTTCTTCCTCAAGTGTATTTAATCTGACTCTTGGATGTGTACTTCTTCAGGTGTATTTAATCTGACTCTTCTTTAATCTGACTCTTGGATTTGTACTTCTTCAGGTGTATTTAATCTGACTCCTTATTATGTTGTTCTTAGGTGTATTTAATCTGACGCCTGGATGAGTACTTCGTCAGGTTTATTTAATCTGACTCTTGGATGTGTACTTCTTCAGGTGTACTTAATCTGCCTCTTGGATGTGTACTTCTTCATGTGTATTTAATCCGACTCTTTGATGTGTACTTCTTTAAATGTGTTTAATCTGGGTCTTGGATGTGTACTTCTTCATGTGTAGTTAATAGGACTCTTGGATGTGTACTGCTTCAGGTGTATTTAATCTGACTCTTCTTTAATCTGACTCTTGGATGTGTACTTCTTCAGATGTATTTAATCTGACTCCTTACTCTGTTTTTCTTAGGTGTATTTAATCTGTCTCCTGGATGAGTACTTCGTCAGGTGTATTTAATCTGACTCTTGGATGTGTACGTCTTCAGGTGTATCTAATCTGACCCTTGGATGTGTATTTCTTCAAGTGTACTTAATCTGCCTCTTGGATGTGTACTTCTTCATGTGTATTTAATCCGACTCTTGGATGGGTACTTCTTCAGGTGTATTTAATCTGGGTCTTGGATGTGTACTTCTTCAGGTGTATTTAATCTGACTCTTCTTTTATATGGGTCTTGGATGTGTACTTCTTCAGGTGTATTTAATCTGACTCCTTATTATGTTGTTCTTAGGTGTATTTAATCTGACTCCTTATTCTGTTGTTCTTAGGTGTATTTAATCTGACTCCTGGATGTGTACTTCTTCAGGTGTATTTAATCTGACTCTTGGATGTGTACTTCTTCAGGTGTATTTAACCTGACTCTTCGATGTGTAATTCGTCAGGTGTATTTTACCTGACTCTTGGATGTGTACTTCTTTAAATGTGTTTAATCTGGGTCTTGGATGTGTATCTTCTTTAAATGTATTTAATCTTGGTCTTGGATGTGTACTTCTTCAGGTGTATTTAATCTGACTCTTCTTTAACATGACTCTTGGATGTGTAATTCGTCAGGTGTATTTTACCTGACTCTTGGATGTGTACTTTTTTAAATGTGTTTAATCTGGGTCTTTGATATGTATCTTCTTTAAATGTATTTAATCTGGGTCTTGGATGTGTACTTCTTCAGGTGTATTTAATCTGACTCTTCTTTAATCTGACTCTTGGATTTGTACTTCTTCAGGTGTATTTAATCTGACTCCTTATTATGTTGTTCTTAGGTGTATTTAATCTGACGCCTGGATGAGTACTTCAACTGGTTTATTTAATCTGACTCTTGGATGTGTACTTCTTCAGGTGTACTTAATCTGCCTCTTGGATGTGTACTTCTTCATGTGTATTTAATCCGACTCTTTGATGTGTAGTTCTTTAAATGTGTTTAATCTGGGCCTTGGATGTGTACTTCTTCAGGTGTATTTAATCTGACTGTTGGATGTGTACTTCTTCAGGTGTATTTAATTTGACTCCTTTTTATGTTGTTCTTGTGTATATTTAATCTGACTCCTGGATGAGTACTTCTTCAGGTGTATTTAATCTGACTCTTGGATGTGTAATTCGTCATGTGTATTTTACCTGACTCTTGGATGTGTACTTCCTCAGGTTTACTTAATCTGCCTCTTGGATGAGTACTTCTTCATGTGTATTTAATCCGACTCTTGGATGTGTACTTCTTTAAATGTATTTAATCTGGGTCTTGGATGTGTACTTCTTCAGGTGCATTTAATCTGACTCTTCTTTAATCTGGGTCTTGGATGTGTACTTATTCAGGTGTATTTAATCTGACTCCTTATTATGTTGTTCTTAGGTGTATTTAATCTGACTCCTTATTCTGTTGTTCTTAGGTGTATTTAAACTGACTCCTGGATGAGTTCTTCCTCAGGTGTATTTAATCTGACTCTTGGATGTGTACTTCTTCAGGTGTATTTAATCTGACTCCTTATTATGTTGTTCTTATGTGTATTTATTCTGACTCCTGGATGAGTACTTAGTCAGGTGTATTAATCTGACTCTTGGATGTGTACTTCTTCAGGTGTATTTAATCTGACTCTTCTTTAATCTGACTCTTGGATTTGTACTTCTTCAGGTGTATTTAATCTGACTTCTTATTATGTTGTTCTTAGGTGTATTTAATCTGACGCCTGGATGAGTACTTCGTCAGGTGTATTTAATCCGACTCTTGGATGTGTACTTCTTCAGGTGTACTTAATCTGCCTCTTGGATGTGTACTTCTTCATGTGTATTTAATCCGACTCTTGGATGTGTACTTCTTTAAATGTGTTTAATCTGGATCTTGGATGTGTACTTCTTCAGGTGTACTTAATCTGACACTTGGATGTGTACTTCTTCAGGTGTATTTAATTTGGCTCCTTTTTATGTTGTTCTTAGGTATATTTAATCTGACTCCTGGATGAGTACTTCTTCAGGTGTATTTAATCTGACTCTTGGATGTGTACTTCTTCAGGTGTATTTAACCTGACTCTTGGATGTGTAATTCGTCAGGTGTATTTTACCTGACTCTTGGATGTGTACTTTTTTAAATGTGTTTAATCTGGGTCTTTGATGTGTATCTTCTTTAAATGTATTTAATCTGGGTCTTGGATGTGTACTTCTTCAGGTGTATTTAATCTGACTCTTCTTTAATCTGACTCTTGGATTTGTACTTCTTCAGGTGTATTTAATCTGACTCCGTATTATGTTGTTCTTAGGTGTATTTAATCTGACGCCTGGATGAGTACTTCGTCAGGTTTATTTAATCTGACTCTTGGATGTGTACTTCTTCAGGTGTACTTAATCTGCCTCTTGTATGTGTACTTCTTCATGTGTATTTAATCCGACTCTTTGATGTGTAGTTCTTTAAATGTGTTTAATCTGGGCCTTGGATGTGTACTTCTTCAGGTGTATTTAATCTGACTGTTGGATGTGTACTTCTTCAGGTGTATTTAATTTGACTCCTTTTTATGTTGTTCTTATGTATATTTAATCTGACTCCTGGATGAGTACTTCTTCAGGTGTATTTAATCTGACTCTTGGATGTGTACTTCTTCAGGTGTACTTAATCTGCCTCTTGGATGTGTACTTCTTCATGTGTATTTAATCCGACTCTTTGATGTGTACTTCTTTAAATGTGTTTAATCTGGGTCTTGGATGTGTACTTCTTCATGTGTATTTAATAGGACTCTTGGATGTGTACTGCTTCAGGTGTATTTAATCTGACTCTTCTTTAATCTGACTCTTGGATGTGTACTTCTTCAGGTGTATTTAATCTGACTCCTTATTATGTTTTTCTTAGGTGTATTTAATCTGTCTCCTGGATGAGTACTTCGTCAGGTGTATTTAATCTGACTCTTGGATGTGTACGTCTTCAGGTGTATCTAATCTGACTCTTGGATGTGTACTTCTTCAAGTGTACTTAATCTGCATCTTGGATGTGTACTTCTTCAGGTGTATTTAATCTGACTCCTTATTATGTTTTTCTTAGGTGTATTTAATCTGACTCCTTATTCTGTTGTTCTTAGGTGTATTTAATCTGATTCCTGGATGTGTACTTCTTCAGGTGTATTTAATCTGACTCTTGGATGTGTACTTCTTCAGGTGTATTTAACCTGACTCTTCGATGTGTAATTCGTCAGGTGTATTTTACCTGACTCTTCGATGTGTGCTTCTTTAAATGTGTTTAATCTGGGTCTTGGATGTGTATCTTCTTTAAATGTATTTAATCTTGGTCTTGAATGTGTACTTCTTCAGGTGTATTTAATCTGACTCTTCTTTAATCTGACTCTTGGATTTGTACTTCTTCAGGTGTATTTAATCTGACTCCTTATTATGTTGTTCTTATGTGTATTTAATCTGACGCCTGGATGAGTACTTCGTCAGGTGTATTTAATCCGACTCTTGGATGTGTACTTCTTCAGGTGTACTTAATCTGCCTCTTGGATGTGTACTTCTTCATGTGTATTTAATCCGACTCTTGGATGTGTACTTCTTTAAATGTGTTTAATCTGGATCTTGGATGTGTACTTCTTCAGGTGTACTTAATCTGACACTTGGATGTGTACTTCTTCAGGTGTATTTAATTTGACTCCTTTTTATATTGTTCTTAGGTATATTTAATCTGACTCCTGGATGAGTACTTCTTCAGGTGTATTTAATCTGACTCTTGGATGTGTACTTCTTCAGGTGTATTTAACCTGACTCTTGGATGTGTAATTCGTCAGGTGTATTTTACCTGACTCTTGGATGTGTACTTTTTTAAATGTGTTTAATCTGGGTCTTTGATGTGTATCTTCTTTAAATGTATTTAATCTGGGTCTTGGATGTGTACTTCTTCAGGTGTATTTAATCTGACTCTTCTTTAATCTGATTCTTGGATTTGTACTTCTTCAGGTGTATTTAATCTGACTCCTTATTATGTTGTTCTTAGGTGTATTTAATCTGACGCCTGGATGAGTACTTCATCAGGTTTATTTAATCTGACTCTTGGATGTGTACTTCTTCAGGTGTACTTAATCTGCCTCTTGGATGTGTACTTCTTCATGTGTATTTAATCCGACTCTTTGATGTGTAGTTCTTTAAATGTGTTTAATCTGGGCCTTGGATGTGTACTTCTTCAGGTGTATTTAATTTGACTCCTTTTTATGTTGTTCTTATGTATATTTAATCTGACTCCTGGATGAGTACTTCTTCAGGTGTATTTAATCTGACTCTTGGATATGTAATTCGTCATGTGTATTTTACCTGACTCTTGGATGTGTACTTCCTCAGGTTTACTTAATCTGCCTCTTGGATGTGTACTTCTTCATGTGTATTTAATCCGACTCTTGGATGTGTACTTCTTTAAATGTATTTAATCTGACTCCTGGATGTGTACTTATTCAGGTGTATTTAATCTGACTCCTTATTATGTTGTTCTTAGGTGTATTTAATCTGACTCCTTATTCTGTTGTTCTTAGGTGTATTTAAACTGACTCCTGGATGAGTTCTTCCTCAAGTGTATTTAATCTGACTCTTGGATGTGTACTTCTTCAGGTGTATTTAATCTGACTCCTTATTATGTTGTTCTTAGGTGTATTTAATCTGACTCATGGATGAGTACTTCGTCAGGTGTATTTAATCTGACTCTTGGATGTGTACTTCTTCAGGTGTATTTAATCTGACTCCTTATTATGTTGTTCTTATGTGTATTTATTCTGACTCCTGGATGAGTACTTAGTCAGGTGTATTAATCTGACTCTTGGATGTGTACTTCTTCAGGTGTATTTAATCTGACTCTTGGATATGTACTTCCTCAGGTGTATTTAATCTGACTGTTGGAGGCTTACTTCTTCAGGTGTATTTAATTTGACTCCGTATTATGTTGTTCTTAGGTATATTTAATCTGACTCCTGGATGAGTACTTCTTCAGGTGTGTTTAACCTGACTCTTGGATGTGTAATTCGTCAGGTGTATTTTACCTGACTCTTGGATGTGTACTTTTTTAAATGTGTTTAATCTGGGTCTTTGATGTGTATCTTCTTTAAATGTATTTAATCTGGGTCTTGGATGTGTACTTCTTCAGGTGTATTTAATCTGACTCTTCTTTAATCTGACTCTTGGATTTGTACTTCTTCAGGTGTATTTAATCTGACTCCTTATTATGTTGTTCTTAGGTGTATTTAATCTGACGCCTGGATGAGTACTTCGTCAGGTTTATTTAATCTGACTCTTGGATGTGTACTTCTTCAGGTGTACTTAATCTGCCTCTTGGATGTGTACTTCTTCATGTGTATTTAATCCGACTCTTTGATGTGTACTTCTTTAAATGTGTTTAATCTGGGTCTTGGATGTGTACTTCTTCATGTGTAGTTAATAGGACTCTTGGATGTGTACTGCTTCAGGTGTATTTAATCTGACTCCTTACTCTGTTTTTCTTAGGTGTATTTAATCTGTCTCCTGGATGAGTACTTCGTCAGGTGTATTTAATCCGACTCTTGGATGGGTACTTCTTCAGGTGTATTTAATCTGGGTCTTGGATGTGTACTTCTTCAGGTGTATTTAATCTGACTCTTCTTTTATATGGGTCTTGGATGTGTACTTCTTCAGGTGTATTTAATCTGACTCCTTATTATGTTGTTCTTAGGTGTATTTAATCTGACTCCTTATTCTGTTGTTCTTAGGTGTATTTAATCTGACTCCTGGATGTGTACTTCTTCAGGTGTATTTAATCTGACTCTTGGATGTGTACTTCTTCAGGTGTATTTAACCTGACTCTTCGATGTGTAATTCGTCAGGTGTATTTTACCTGACTCTTGGATGTGTACTTCTTTAAATGTGTTTAATCTGGGTCTTGGATGTGTATCTTCTTTAAATGTATTTAATCTTGGTCTTGGATGTGTACTTCTTCAGGTGTATTTAATCTGACTCTTCTTTAACATGACTCTTGGATGTGTAATTCGTCAGGTGTATTTTACCTGACTCTTGGATGTGTACTTTTTTAAATGTGTTTAATCTGGGTCTTTGATGTGTATCTTCTTTAAATGTATTTAATCTGGGTCTTGGATGTGTACTTCTTCAGGTGTATTTAATCTGACTCTTCTTTAATCTGACTCTTGGATTTGTACTTCTTCAGGTGTATTTAATCTGACTCCTTATTATGTTGTTCTTAGGTGTATTTAATCTGACGCCTGGATGAGTACTTCATCAGGTTTATTTAATCTGACTCTTGGATGTGTACTTCTTCAGGTGTACTTAATCTGCCTCTTGGATGTGTACTTCTTCATGTGTATTTAATCCGACTCTTTGATGTGTAGTTCTTTAAATGTGTTTAATCTGGGCCTTGGATGTGTACTTCTTCAGGTGTATTTAATCTGACTGTTGGATGTGTACTTCTTCAGGTGTATTTAATTTGACTCCTTTTTATGTTGTTCTTGTGTATATTTAATCTGACTCCTGGATGAGTACTTCTTCAGGTGTATTTAATCTGACTCTTGGATGTGTAATTCGTCATGTGTATTTTACCTGACTCTTGGATGTGTACTTCCTCAGGTTTACTTAATCTGCCTCTTGGATGAGTACTTCTTCATGTGTATTTAATCCGACTCTTGGATGTGTACTTCTTTAAATGTATTTAATCTGGGTCTTGGATGTGTACTTCTTCAGGTGCATTTAATCTGACTCTTCTTTAATCTGGGTCTTGGATGTGTACTTATTCAGGTGTATTTAATCTGACTCCTTATTATGTTGTTCTTAGGTGTATTTAATCTGACTCCTTATTCTGTTGTTCTTAGGTGTATTTAAACTGACTCCTGGATGAGTTCTTCCTCAGGTGTATTTAATCTGACTCTTGGATGTGTACTTCTTCAGGTGTATTTAATCTGACTCCTTATTATGTTGTTCTTAGGTGTATTTAATCTGACTCATGGATGAGTACTTCGTCAGGTGTATTTAATCTGACTCTTGGATGTGTACTTCTTCAGGTGTATTTAATCAGACTCCTTATTATGTTGTTCTTATGTGTATTTATTCTGACTCCTGGATGAGTACTTAGTCAGGTGTATTAATCTGACTCTTGGATGTGTACTTCTTCAGGTGTATTTAATCTGACTCTTGGATATGTACTTCCTCAGGTGTATTTAATCTGACTGTTGGAGGCTTACTTCTTCAGGTGTATTTAATTTGACTCCGTATTATGTTGTTCTTAGGTATATTTAATCTGACTCCTGGATGAGTACTTCTTCAGGTGTATTTAACCTGACTCTTGGATGTGTAATTCGTCAGGTGTATTTTACCTGACTCTTGGATGTGTACTTTTTTAAATGTGTTTAATCTGGGTCTTTGATGTGTATCTTCTTTAAATGTATTTAATCTGGGTCTTGGATGTGTACTTCTTCAGGTGTATTTAATCTGACTCTTCTTTAATCTGACTCTTGGATTTGTACTTCTTCAGGTGTATTTAATCTGACTCCTTATTATGTTGTTCTTAGGTGTATTTAATCTGACGCCTGGATGAGTACTTCGTCAGGTTTATTTAATCTGACTCTTGGATGTGTACTTCTTCAGGTGTACTTAATCTGCCTCTTGGATGTGTACTTCTTCATGTGCATTTAATCCGACTCTTTGATGTGTACTTCTTTAAATGTGTTTAACCTTGGTCTTGGATGTGTACTTCTTCATGTGTAGTTAATAGGACTCTTGGATGTGTACTGCTTCAGGTGTATTTAATCTGACTCTTCTTTAATCTGACTCTTGGATGTGTACTTCTTCAGGTGTATTTAATCTGACTCCTTATTATGTTTTTCTTAGGTGTATTTAATCTGTCTCCTGGATGAGTACTTCGTCAGGTGTATTTAATCTGACTCTTGGATGTGTACGTCTTCAGGTGTATCTAATCTGACTCTTGGAAGTGTACTTCTTCAAGTGTACTTAATCTGCCTCTTGGATGTGTACTTCTTCATGTGTATTTAATCCGACTCTTGGATGGGTACTTCTTCAGGTGTATTTAATCTGGGTCTTGGATGTGTACTTCTTCAGGTGTATTTAATCTGACTCTTCTTTTATATGGGTCTTGGATGTGTACTTCTTCAGGAGTATTTAATCTGACTCCTTATTATGTTGTTCTTAGGTGTATTTAATCTGACTCCTTATTCTGTTGTTCTTAGGTGTATTTAATCTGACTCCTGGATGTGTACTTCTTCAGGTGTATTTAATCCGACTCTTGGATGTGTACTTCTTCAGGTGTATTTAACCTGACTCTTCGATGTGTAATTCGTCAGGTGTATTTTACCTGACTCTTGGATGTGTGCTTCTTTAAATGTGTTTAATCTGGGTCTTGGATGTGTACTTCTTCAGGTGTACTTAATCTGACTCTTGGATGTGTACTTCTTCAGGTGTATTTAATTTGACTCCTTTTTATGTTGTTCTTAGGTATATTTAATCTGACTCCTGGATGAGTACTTCTTCAGGTGTATTTAATCTGACTCTTGGATGTGTACTTCTTCAGGTGTATTTAACCTGACTCTTGGATGTGTAATTCGTCAGGTGTATTTTACCTGACTCTTGGATGTGTACTTTTTTAAATGTGTTTAATCTGGGTCTTTGATGTGTATCTTCTTTAAATGTATTCAATCTGGGTCTTGGATGTGTACTTCTTCAGGTGTATTTAATCTGACTCTTCTTTAATCTGACTCTTGGATTTGTACTTCTTCAGGTGTATTTAATCTGAATCCTTATTATGTTGTTCTTAGGTGTATTTAATCTGACGCCTGGATGAGTACTTCATCGGGTTTATTTAATCTGACTCTTGGATGTGTACTTCTTCAGGTGTACTTAATCTGCCTCTTGGATGTGTACTTCTTCATGTGTATTTAATCCGACTCTTTGATGTGTAGTTCTTTAAATGTGTTTAATCTGGGCCTTGGATGTGTACTTCTTCAGGTGTATTTAATCTGACTGTTGGATGTGTACTTCTTCAGTTATATTTAATTTGACTCCTTTTTATGTTGTTTTTATGTATATTTAATCTGACTCCTGGATGAGTACTTCTTCAGGTGTATTTAATCTGACTCTTGGATGTGTAATTCGTCATGTGTATTTTACCTGACTCTTGGATGTGTACTTCCTCAGGTTTACTTAATCTGCCTCTTGGAAGTGTACTTCTTCAAGTGTACTTAATCTGCCTCTTGGATGTGTACTTCTTCATGTGTATTTAATCCGACTCTTGGATGGGTACTTCTTCAGGTGTATTTAATCTGGGTCTTGGATGTGTACTTCTTCAGGTGTATTTAATCTGACTCTTCTTTTATATGGGTCTTGGATGTGTACTTCTTCAGGTGTATTTAATCTGACTCCTTATTATGTTGTTCTTAGGTGTATTTAATCTGACTCCTTATTCTGTTGTTCTTAGGTGTATTTAATCTGACTCCTGGATGTGTACTTCTTCAGGTGTATTTAATCCGACTCTTGGATGTGTACTTCTTCAGGTGTATTTAACCTGACTCTTCGATGTGTAATTCGTCAGGTGTATTTTACCTGACTCTTGGATGTGTGCTTCTTTAAATGTGTTTAATCTGGGTCTTGGATGTGTACTTCTTCAGGTGTACTTAATCTGACTCTTGGATGTGTACTTCTTCAGGTGTATTTAATTTGACTCCTTTTTATGTTGTTCTTAGGTATATTTAATCTGACTCCTGGATGAGTACTTCTTCAGGTGTATTTAATCTGACTCTTGGATGTGTACTTCTTCAGGTGTATTTAACCTGACTCTTGGATGTGTAATTCGTCAGGTGTATTTTACCTGACTCTTGGATGTGTACTTTTTTAAATGTGTTTAATCTGGGTCTTTGATGTGTATCTTCTTTAAATGTATTCAATCTGGGTCTTGGATGTGTACTTCTTCAGGTGTATTTAATCTGACTCTTCTTTAATCTGACTCTTGGATTTGTACTTCTTCAGGTGTATTTAATCTGAATCCTTATTATGTTGTTCTTAGGTGTATTTAATCTGACGCCTGGATGAGTACTTCATCGGGTTTATTTAATCTGACTCTTGGATGTGTACTTCTTCAGGTGTACTTAATCTGCCTCTTGGATGTGTACTTCTTCATGTGTATTTAATCCGACTCTTTGATGTGTAGTTCTTTAAATGTGTTTAATCTGGGCCTTGGATGTGTACTTCTTCAGGTGTATTTAATCTGACTGTTGGATGTGTACTTCTTCAGGTATATTTAATTTGACTCCTTTTTATGTTGTTTTTATGTATATTTAATCTGACTCCTGGATGAGTACTTCTTCAGGTGTATTTAATCTGACTCTTGGATGTGTAATTCGTCATGTGTATTTTACCTGACTCTTGGATGTGTACTTCCTCAGGTTTACTTAATCTGCCTCTTGGATGTGTACTTCTTCATGTGTATTTAATCCGACTCTTGGATGTGTACTTCTTTAAATGTATTTAATCTGGGTCTTGGATGTGTACTTCTTCAGGTGCATTTAATCTGACTATTCTTTAATCTGGGTCTTGGATGTGTACTTATTCAGGTGTATTTAATCTGACTCCTTATTATGTTGTTCTTAGGTGTATTTAATCTGACTTCTTATTCTGTTGTTCTTAGGTGTATTTAAACTGACTCCTGGATGAGTTCTTCCTCAGGTGTATTTAATCTGACTCTTGGATGTGTACTTCTTCAGGTGTATTTAATCTGACTCCTTATTATGTTGTTCTTAGGTGTATTTAATCTGACTTCTTATTCTGTTGTTCTTAGGTGTATTTAAACTGACTCCTGGATGAGTTCTTCCTCAGGTGTATTTAATCTGACTCCTGGATGTGTACTTCTTCAGGTGTATTTAATCTGACTCTTGGATGTGTACTTCTTCAATTGTATTTAACCTGACTCTTCGATGTGTAATTCGTCAGGTGTATTTTACCTGACTCTTGGATGTGTACTTCTTTAAATGTGTTTAATCTGGGTCTTGGATGTGTATCTTCTTTAAATGTATTTAATCTTGGTCTTGGATGTGTACTTCTTCAGGTGTATTTAATCAGACTCTCGGATGGGTACTTCTTTAAATGTATTTAATCTGGGTCTTGGATGTGTACTTCTTCAGGTGTATTTAATCCGACTCTTGGATGTGTACTTCTTCAGGTGTATTTAACCTGACTCTTCGATGTGTAATTCGTCAGGTGTATTTTACCTGACTCTTGGATGTGTGCTTCTTTAAATGTGTTTAATCTGGGTCTTGGATGTGTATCTTCTTTAAATGTAATTAATCTTGGTCTTGGATGTGTACTTCTTCAGGTGTATTTAATCTGACTCTTCTTTAATCTGACTCTTGGATTTGTACTTCTTCAGGTGTATTTAATCTGACTCCTTATTATGTTGTTCTTAGGTGTATTTAATCTGACGCCTGGATGAGTACTTCGTCAGGTGTATTTAATCCGACTCTTGGATGTGTACTTCTTCAGGTGTACTTAATCTGCCTCTTGGATGTGTACTTCTTCATGTGTATTTAATCCGACTCTTGGATGTGTACTTCTTTAAATGTGTTTAATCTGGGTCTTGGATGTGTACTTCTTCAGGTGTACTTAATCTGACTCTTGGATGTGTACTTCTTCAGGTGTATTTAATTTGACTCCTTTTTATGTTGTTCTTAGGTATATTTAATCTGACTCCTGGATGAGTACTTCTTCAGGTGTATTTAACCTGACTCTTGGATGTGTAATTCGTCAGGTGTATTTTACCTGACTCTTGGATGTGTACTTTTTTAAATGTGTTTAATCTGGGTCTTTGATGTGTATCTTCTTTAAATGTATTTAATCTGGGTCTTGGATGTGTACTTCTTCAGGTGTATTTAATCTGACTCTTCTTTAATCTGACTCTTGGATTTGTACTTCTTCAGGTGTATTTAATCTGACTCCTTATAATGTTGTTCTTAGGTGTATTTAATCTGACGCCTGGATGAGTACTTCATCAGGTTTATTTAATCTGACTCTTGGATGTGTACTTCTTCAGGTGTACTTAATCTGCCTCTTGGATGTGTACTTCTTCATGTGTATTTAATCCGACTCTTTGATGTGTAGTTCTTTAAATGTGTTTAATCTGGGCCTTGGATGTGTACTTCTTCAGGTGTATTTAATCTGACTGTTGGATGTGTACTTCTTCAGGTGTATTTAATTTGACTCCTTTTTATGTTGTTCTTATGTATATTTAATCTGACTCCTGGATGAGTACTTCTTCAGGTGTATTTAATCTGACTCTTGGATGTGTAATTCGTCATGTGTATTTTACCTGACTCTTGGATGTGTACTTCCTCAGGTTTACTTAATCTGCCTCTTGGATTTGTACTTCTTCATGTGTATTTAATCCGACTCTTGGATGTGTACTTCTTTAAATGTATTTAATCTGGGTCTTGGATGTGTACTTCTTCAGGTGCATTTAATCTGACTCTTCTTTAATCTGGGTCTTGGATGTGTACTTATTCAGGTGTATTTAATCTGACTCCTTATTATGTTGTTCTTAGGTGTATTTAATCTGACTCCTTATTCTGTTGTTCTTAGGTGTATTTAAACTGACTCCTGGATGAGTTCTTCCTCAGGTGTATTTAATCTGACTCTTGGATGTGTACTTCTTCAGGTGTATTTAATCTGACTCCTTATTATGTTGTTCTTAGGTGTATTTAATCTGACTCATGGATGAGTACTTCGTCAGGTGTATTTAATCTGACTCTTGGATGTGTACTTCTTCAGGTGTATTTAATCAGACTCCTTATTATGTTGTTCTTATGTGTATTTATTCTGACTCCTGGATGAGTACTTAGTCAGGTGTATTAATCTGACTCTTGGATGTGTACTTCTTCAGGTGTATTTAATCTGACTCTTGGATATGTACTTCCTCAGGTGTATTTAATCTGACTGTTGGAGGCTTACTTCTTCAGGTGTATTTAATTTGACGTCGTATTATGTTGTTCTTAGGTATATTTAATCTGACTCCTGGATGAGTACTTCTTCAGGTGTATTTAACCTGACTCTTGGATGTGTAATTCGTCAGGTGTATTTTACCTGACACTTGGATGTGTACTTTTTTAAATGTGTTTAATCTGGGTCTTTGATGTGTATCTTCTTTAAATGTATTTAATCTGGGTCTTGGATGTGTACTTCTTCAGGTGTATTTAATCTGACTCTTCTTTAATCTGACTCTTGGATTTGTACTTCTTCAGGTGTATTTAATCTGACTCCTTATTATGTTGTTCTTAGGTGTATTTAATCTGACGCCTGGATGAGTACTTCGTCAGGTTTATTTAATCTGACTCTTGGATGTGTACTTCTTCAGGTGTACTTAATCTGCCTCTTGGATGTGTACTTCTTCATGTGCATTTAATCCGACTCTTTGATGTGTACTTCTATAAATGTGTTTAATCTGGGTCTTGGATGTGTACTTCTTCATGTGTAGTTAATAGGACTCTTGGATGTGTACTGCTTCAGGTGTATTTAATCTGACTCTTCTTTAATCTGACTCTTGGATGTGTACTTCTTCAGGTGTATTTAATCTGACTCCTTATTATGTTGTTCTTAGGTGTATTTAATCTGACTCATGGATGAGTACTTCGTCAGGTGTATTAATCTGACTCTTGGATATGTACTTCTTCAGGTGTATTTAATCAGACTCCTTATTATGTTGTTCTTATGTGTATTTATTCTGACTCCTGGATGAGTACTTAGTCAGGTGTATTAATCTGACTCTTGGATGTGTACTTCTTCAGGTGTATTTAATCTGACTCTTGGATATGTACTTCCTCAGGTGTATTTAATCTGACTGTTGGAGGCTTACTTCTTCAGGTGTATTTAATTTGACTCCGTATTATGTTGTTCTTAGGTATATTTAATCTGACTCCTGGATGAGTACTTCAGGTGTATTTAACCTGACTCTTGGATGTGTAATTCGTCAGGTGTATTTTACCTGACTCTTGGATGTGTACTTTTTAAAATGTGTTTAATCTGGGTCTTTGATGTGTATCTTCTTTAAATGTATTTAATCTGGGTCTTGGATGTGTACTTCTTCAGGTGTATTTAATCTGACTCTTCTTTAATCTGACTCTTGGATTTGTACTTCTTCAGGTGTATTTAATCTGACTCCTTATTATGTTGTTCTTAGGTGTATTTAATCTGACGCCTGGATGAGTACTTCGTCAGGTTTATTTAATCTGACTCTTGGATGTGTACTTCTTCAGGTGTACTTAATCTGCCTCTTGGATGTGTACTTCTTCATGTGCATTTAATCCGACTCTTTGATGTGTACTTCTTTAAATGTGTTTAATCTGGGTCTTGGATGTGTACTTCCTCATGTGTAGTTAATAGGACTCTTGGATGTGTACTGCTTCAGGTGTATTTAATCTGACTCTTCTTTAATCTGACTCTTGGATGTGTACTTCATCAGGTGTATTTAATCTGACTCCTTATTATGTTTTTCTTAGGTGTATTTAATCTGTCTCCTGGATGAGTACTTCGTCAGGTGTATTTAATCTGACTCTTGGATGTGTACGTCTTCAGGTGTATCTAATCTGACTCTTGGATGTGTACTTCTTCAAGTGTACTTAATCTGCCTCTTGGATGTGTACTTCTTCATGTGTATTTAATCCGACTCTTGGATGTGTACTTCTTTAAATGTATTTAATCTGGGTCTTGGATGTGTACTTCTTCAGGTGCATTTAATCTGACTCTTCTTTAATCTGGGTCTTGGATGTGTACTTATTCAGGTGTATTTAATCTGACTCCTTATTATGTTGTTCTTAGGTGTATTTAATCTGACTCCTTATTCTGTTGTTCTTAGGTGTATTTAAACTGACTCCTGGATGAGTTCTTCCTCAGGTGTATTTAATCTGACTCTTGGATGTGTACTTCTTCAGGTGTATTTAATCTGACTCCTTATTATGTTGTTCTTAGGTGTATTTAATCTGACTCATGGATGAGTACTTCGTCAGGTGTATTTAATCTGACTCTTGGATGTGTACTTCTTCAGGTGTATTTAATCAGACTCCTTATTATGTTGTTCTTATGTGTATTTATTCTGACTCCTGGATGAGTACTTAGTCAGGTGTATTAATCTGACTCTTGGATGTGTACTTCTTCAGGTGTATTTAATCTGACTCTTGGATATGTACTTCCTCAGGTGTATTTAATCTGACTGTTGGAGGCTTACTTCTTCAGGTGTATTTAATTTGACGTCGTATTATGTTGTTCTTAGGTATATTTAATCTGACTCCTGGATGAGTACTTCTTCAGGTGTATTTAACCTGACTCTTGGATGTGTAATTCGTCAGGTGTATTTTACCTGACACTTGGATGTGTACTTTTTTAAATGTGTTTAATCTGGGTCTTTGATGTGTATCTTCTTTAAATGTATTTAATCTGGGTCTTGGATGTGTACTTCTTCAGGTGTATTTAATCTGACTCTTCTTTAATCTGACTCTTGGATTTGTACTTCTTCAGGTGTATTTAATCTGACTCCTTATTATGTTGTTCTTAGGTGTATTTAATCTGACGCCTGGATGAGTACTTCGTCAGGTTTATTTAATCTGACTCTTGGATGTGTACTTCTTCAGGTGTACTTAATCTGCCTCTTGGATGTGTACTTCTTCATGTGCATTTAATCCGACTCTTTGATGTGTACTTCTATAAATGTGTTTAATCTGGGTCTTGGATGTGTACTTCTTCATGTGTAGTTAATAGGACTCTTGGATGTGTACTGCTTCAGGTGTATTTAATCTGACTCTTCTTTAATCTGACTCTTGGATGTGTACTTCTTCAGGTGTATTTAATCTGACTCCTTATTATGTTGTTCTTAGGTGTATTTAATCTGACTCATGGATGAGTACTTCGTCAGGTGTATTAATCTGACTCTTGGATATGTACTTCTTCAGGTGTATTTAATCAGACTCCTTATTATGTTGTTCTTATGTGTATTTATTCTGACTCCTGGATGAGTACTTAGTCAGGTGTATTAATCTGACTCTTGGATGTGTACTTCTTCAGGTGTATTTAATCTGACTCTTGGATATGTACTTCCTCAGGTGTATTTAATCTGACTGTTGGAGGCTTACTTCTTCAGGTGTATTTAATTTGACTCCGTATTATGTTGTTCTTAGGTATATTTAATCTGACTCCTGGATGAGTACTTCAGGTGTATTTAACCTGACTCTTGGATGTGTAATTCGTCAGGTGTATTTTACCTGACTCTTGGATGTGTACTTTTTAAAATGTGTTTAATCTGGGTCTTTGATGTGTATCTTCTTTAAATGTATTTAATCTGGGTCTTGGATGTGTACTTCTTCAGGTGTATTTAATCTGACTCTTCTTTAATCTGACTCTTGGATTTGTACTTCTTCAGGTGTATTTAATCTGACTCCTTATTATGTTGTTCTTAGGTGTATTTAATCTGACGCCTGGATGAGTACTTCGTCAGGTTTATTTAATCTGACTCTTGGATGTGTACTTCTTCAGGTGTACTTAATCTGCCTCTTGGATGTGTACTTCTTCATGTGCATTTAATCCGACTCTTTGATGTGTACTTCTTTAAATGTGTTTAATCTGGGTCTTGGATGTGTACTTCCTCATGTGTAGTTAATAGGACTCTTGGATGTGTACTGCTTCAGGTGTATTTAATCTGACTCTTCTTTAATCTGACTCTTGGATGTGTACTTCATCAGGTGTATTTAATCTGACTCCTTATTATGTTTTTCTTAGGTGTATTTAATCTGTCTCCTGGATGAGTACTTCGTCAGGTGTATTTAATCTGACTCTTGGATGTGTACGTCTTCAGGTGTATCTAATCTGACTCTTGGATGTGTACTTCTTCAAGTGTACTTAATCTGCCTCTTGGATGTGTACTTCTTCATGTGTATTTAATCCGACTCTTGGATGGGTACTTCTTCAGGTGTATTTAATCTGGGTCTTGGATGTGTACTTCTTCAGGTGTATTTAATCTGACTCTTCTTTTATATGGGTCTTGGATGTGTACTTCTTCAGGTGTATTTAATCTGACTCCTTATTATGTTGTTCTTAGGTGTATTTAATCTGACTCCTTATTCTGTTGTTCTTAGGTGTATTTAATCTGACTCCTGGATGTGTACTTCTTCAGGTGTATTTAATCTGACTCTTGGATGTGTACTTCTTCAGGTGTATTTAACCTGACTCTTCGATGTGTAATTCGTCAGGTGTATTTTACCTGACTCTTGGATGTGTGCTTCTTTAAATGTGTTTAATCTGGGTCTTGGATATGTATCTTCTTTAAATGTATTTAATCTTGGTCTTGGATGTGTACTTCTTCAGGTGTATTTAATCTGACTCTTCTTTAATCTGCCTCTTGGATGTGTACTTCTTCATGTGTATTTAATCCGACTCTTGGATGTGTACTTCTTTAAATGTGTTTAATCTGGGTCTTGGATGTGTACTTCTTCAGGTGTACTTAATCTGACTCTTGGATGTGTACTTCTTCAGGTGTATTTAATTTGACTCCTTTTTATGTTGTTCTTAGGTATATTTAATCTGACTCCTGGATGAGTACTTCTTCAGGTGTATTTAATCTGACTCTTGGATGTGTACTTCTTCAGGTGTATTTAACCTGACTCTTGGATGTGTAATTCGTCAGGTGTATTTTACCTGACTCTTGGATGTGTACTTTTTTAAATGTGTTTAATCTGGGTCTTTGATGTGTATCTTCTTTAAATGTATTTAATCTGGGTCTTGGATGTGTACTTCTTCAGGTGTATTTAATCTGACTCTTCTTTAATCTGACTCTTGGATTTGTACTTCTTCAGGTGTATTTAATCTGAATCCTTATTATGTTGTTCTTAGGTGTATTTAATCTGACGCCTGGATGAGTACTTCATCGGGTTTATTTAATCTGACTCTTGGATGTGTACTTCTTCAGGTGTACTTAATCTGCCTCTTGGATGTGTACTTCTTCATGTGTATTTAATCCGACTCTTTGATGTGTAGTTCTTTAAATGTGTTTAATCTGGGCCTTGGATGTGTACTTCTTCAGGTGTATTTAATCTGACTGTTGGATGTGTACTTCTTCAGGTGTATTTAATTTGACTCCTTTTTATGTTGTTCTTATGTATATTTAATATGACTCCTGGATGAGTACTTCTTCAGGTGTGTTTAATCTGACTCTTGGATGTGTAATTCGTCAGGTGTATTTTACCTGACACTTGGATGTGTACTTTTTTAAATGTGTTTAATCTGGGTCTTTGATGTGTATCTTCTTTAAATGTATTTAATCTGGGTCTTGGATGTGTACTTCTTCAGGTGTATTTAATCTGACTCTTCTTTAATCTGACTCTTGGATTTGTACTTCTTCAGGTGTATTTAATCTGACTCCTTATTATGTTGTTCTTAGGTGTATTTAATCTGACGCCTGGATGAGTACTTCGTCAGGTTTATTTAATCTGACTCTTGGATGTGTACTTCTTCAGGTGTACTTAATCTGCCTCTTGGATGTGTACTTCTTCATGTGCATTTAATCCGACTCTTTGATGTGTACTTCTATAAATGTGTTTAATCTGGGTCTTGGATGTGTACTTCTTCATGTGTAGTTAATAGGACTCTTGGATGTGTACTGCTTCAGGTGTATTTAATCTGACTCTTCTTTAATCTGACTCTTGGATGTGTACTTCTTCAGGTGTATTTAATCTGACTCCTTATTATGTTGTTCTTAGGTGTATTTAATCTGACTCATGGATGAGTACTTCGTCAGGTGTATTAATCTGACTCTTGGATATGTACTTCTTCAGGTGTATTTAATCAGACTCCTTATTATGTTGTTCTTATGTGTATTTATTCTGACTCCTGGATGAGTACTTAGTCAGGTGTATTAATCTGACTCTTGGATGTGTACTTCTTCAGGTGTATTTAATCTGACTCTTGGATATGTACTTCCTCAGGTGTATTTAATCTGACTGTTGGAGGCTTACTTCTTCAGGTGTATTTAATTTGACTCCGTATTATGTTGTTCTTAGGTATATTTAATCTGACTCCTGGATGAGTACTTCAGGTGTATTTAACCTGACTCTTGGATGTGTAATTCGTCAGGTGTATTTTACCTGACTCTTGGATGTGTACTTTTTAAAATGTGTTTAATCTGGGTCTTTGATGTGTATCTTCTTTAAATGTATTTAATCTGGGTCTTGGATGTGTACTTCTTCAGGTGTATTTAATCTGACTCTTCTTTAATCTGACTCTTGGATTTGTACTTCTTCAGGTGTATTTAATCTGACTCCTTATTATGTTGTTCTTAGGTGTATTTAATCTGACGCCTGGATGAGTACTTCGTCAGGTTTATTTAATCTGACTCTTGGATGTGTACTTCTTCAGGTGTACTTAATCTGCCTCTTGGATGTGTACTTCTTCATGTGCATTTAATCCGACTCTTTGATGTGTACTTCTTTAAATGTGTTTAATCTGGGTCTTGGATGTGTACTTCCTCATGTGTAGTTAATAGGACTCTTGGATGTGTACTGCTTCAGGTGTATTTAATCTGACTCTTCTTTAATCTGACTCTTGGATGTGTACTTCATCAGGTGTATTTAATCTGACTCCTTATTATGTTTTTCTTAGGTGTATTTAATCTGTCTCCTGGATGAGTACTTCGTCAGGTGTATTTAATCTGACTCTTGGATGTGTACGTCTTCAGGTGTATCTAATCTGACTCTTGGATGTGTACTTCTTCAAGTGTACTTAATCTGCCTCTTGGATGTGTACTTCTTCATGTGTATTTAATCCGACTCTTGGATGTGTACTTCTTTAAATGTATTTAATCTGGGTCTTGGATGTGTACTTCTTCAGGTGCATTTAATCTGACTCTTCTTTAATCTGGGTCTTGGATGTGTACTTATTCAGGTGTATTTAATCTGACTCCTTATTATGTTGTTCTTAGGTGTATTTAATCTGACTCCTTATTCTGTTGTTCTTAGGTGTATTTAAACTGACTCCTGGATGAGTTCTTCCTCAGGTGTATTTAATCTGACTCTTGGATGTGTACTTCTTCAGGTGTATTTAATCTGACTCCTTATTATGTTGTTCTTAGGTGTATTTAATCTGACTCATGGATGAGTACTTCGTCAGGTGTATTTAATCTGACTCTTGGATGTGTACTTCTTCAGGTGTATTTAATCAGACTCCTTATTATGTTGTTCTTATGTGTATTTATTCTGACTCCTGGATGAGTACTTAGTCAGGTGTATTAATCTGACTCTTGGATGTGTACTTCTTCAGGTGTATTTAATCTGACTCTTGGATATGTACTTCCTCAGGTGTATTTAATCTGACTGTTGGAGGCTTACTTCTTCAGGTGTATTTAATTTGACGTCGTATTATGTTGTTCTTAGGTATATTTAATCTGACTCCTGGATGAGTACTTCTTCAGGTGTATTTAACCTGACTCTTGGATGTGTAATTCGTCAGGTGTATTTTACCTGACACTTGGATGTGTACTTTTTTAAATGTGTTTAATCTGGGTCTTTGATGTGTATCTTCTTTAAATGTATTTAATCTGGGTCTTGGATGTGTACTTCTTCAGGTGTATTTAATCTGACTCTTCTTTAATCTGACTCTTGGATTTGTACTTCTTCAGGTGTATTTAATCTGACTCCTTATTATGTTGTTCTTAGGTGTATTTAATCTGACTCATGGATGAGTACTTCGTCAGGTGTATTAATCTGACTCTTGGATATGTACTTCTTCAGGTGTATTTAATCAGACTCCTTATTATGTTGTTCTTATGTGTATTTATTCTGACTCCTGGATGAGTACTTAGTCAGGTGTATTAATCTGACTCTTGGATCTGTACTTCTTCAGGTGTATTTAATCTGACTCTTGGATATGTACTTCCTCAGGTGTATTTAATCTGACTGTTGGAGGCTTACTTCTTCAGGTGTATTTAATTTGACTCCGTATTATGTTGTTCTTAGGTATATTTAATCTGACTCCTGGATGAGTACTTCAGGTGTATTTAACCTGACTCTTGGATGTGTAATTCGTCAGGTGTATTTTACCTGACTCTTGGATGTGTACTTTTTAAAATGTGTTTAATCTGGGTCTTTGATGTGTATCTTCTTTAAATGTATTTAATCTGGGTCTTGGATGTGTACTTCTTCAGGTGTATTTAATCTGACTCTTCTTTAATCTGACTCTTGGATTTGTACTTCTTCAGGTGTATTTAATCTGACTCCTTATTATGTTGTTCTTAGGTGTATTTAATCTGACGCCTGGATGAGTACTTCGTCAGGTTTATTTAATCTGACTCTTGGATGTGTACTTCTTCAGGTGTACTTAATCTGCCTCTTGGATGTGTACTTCTTCATGTGCATTTAATCCGACTCTTTGATGTGTACTTCTTTAAATGTGTTTAATCTGGGTCTTGGATGTGTACTTCCTCATGTGTAGTTAATAGGACTCTTGGATGTGTACTGCTTCAGGTGTATTTAATCTGACTCTTCTTTAATCTGACTCTTGGATGTGTACTTCATCAGGTGTATTTAATCTGACTCCTTATTATGTTTTTCTTAGGTGTATTTAATCTGTCTCCTGGATGAGTACTTCGTCAGGTGTATTTAATCTGACTCTTGGATGTGTACGTCTTCAGGTGTATCTAATCTGACTCTTGGATGTGTACTTCTTCAAGTGTACTTAATCTGCCTCTTGGATGTGTACTTCTTCATGTGTATTTAATCCGACTCTTGGATGGGTACTTCTTCAGGTGTATTTAATCTGGGTCTTGGATGTGTACTTCTTCAGGTGTATTTAATCTGACTCTTCTTTTATATGGGTCTTGGATGTGTACTTCTTCAGGTGTATTTAATCTGACTCCTTATTATGTTGTTCTTAGGTGTATTTAATCTGACTCCTTATTCTGTTGTTCTTAGGTGTATTTAATCTGACTCCTGGATGTGTACTTCTTCAGGTGTATTTAATCTGACTCTTGGATGTGTACTTCTTCAGGTGTATTTAACCTGACTCTTCGATGTGTAATTCGTCAGGTGTATTTTACCTGACTCTTGGATGTGTGCTTCTTTAAATGTGTTTAATCTGGGTCTTGGATATGTATCTTCTTTAAATGTATTTAATCTTGGTCTTGGATGTGTACTTCTTCAGGTGTATTTAATCTGACTCTTCTTTAATCTGCCTCTTGGATGTGTACTTCTTCATGTGTATTTAATCCGACTCTTGGATGTGTACTTCTTTAAATGTGTTTAATCTGGGTCTTGGATGTGTACTTCTTCAGGTGTACTTAATCTGACTCTTGGATGTGTACTTCTTCAGGTGTATTTAATTTGACTCCTTTTTATGTTGTTCTTAGGTATATTTAATCTGACTCCTGGATGAGTACTTCTTCAGGTGTATTTAATCTGACTCTTGGATGTGTACTTCTTCAGGTGTATTTAACCTGACTCTTGGATGTGTAATTCGTCAGGTGTATTTTACCTGACTCTTGGATGTGTACTTTTTTAAATGTGTTTAATCTGGGTCTTTGATGTGTATCTTCTTTAAATGTATTTAATCTGGGTCTTGGATGTGTACTTCTTCAGGTGTATTTAATCTGACTCTTCTTTAATCTGACTCTTGGATTTGTACTTCTTCAGGTGTATTTAATCTGAATCCTTATTATGTTGTTCTTAGGTGTATTTAATCTGACGCCTGGATGAGTACTTCATCGGGTTTATTTAATCTGACTCTTGGATGTGTACTTCTTCAGGTGTACTTAATCTGCCTCTTGGATGTGTACTTCTTCATGTGTATTTAATCCGACTCTTTGATGTGTAGTTCTTTAAATGTGTTTAATCTGGGCCTTGGATGTGTACTTCTTCAGGTGTATTTAATCTGACTGTTGGATGTGTACTTCTTCAGGTATATTTAATTTGACTCCTTTTTATGTTGTTTTTATGTATATTTAATCTGACTCCTGGATGAGTACTTCTTCAGGTGTATTTAATCTGACTCTTGGATGTGTAATTCGTCATGTGTATTTTACCTGACTCTTGGATGTGTACTTCCTCAGGTTTACTTAATCTGCCTCTTGGATGTGTACTTCTTCATGTGTATTTAATCCGACTCTTGGATGTGTACTTCTTTAAATGTGTTTAATCTGGGTCTTGGATGTGTACTTATTCAGGTGTATTTAATCTGACTCCTTATTATGTTGTTCTTAGGTGTATTTAATCTGACTTCTTATTCTGTTGTTCTTAGGTGTATTTAAACTGACTCCTGGATGAGTTCTTCCTCAGGTGTATTTAATCTGACTCTTGGATGTGTACTTCTTCAGGTGTATTTAATCTGACTCCTTATTATGTTGTTCTTAGGTGTATTTAATCTGACTCATGGATGAGTACTTCGTCAGGTGTATTTAATCTGACTCTTGGATGTGTACTTCTTCAGGTGTATTTAATCAGACTCCTTATTATGTTGTTCTTATGTGTATTTATTCTGACTCCTGGATGAGTACTTAGTCAGGTGTATTAATCTGACTCTTGGATGTGTACTTCTTCAGGTGTAGTTAATAGGACTCTTGGATGTGTACTGCTTCAGGTGTATTTAATCTGACTCTTCTTTAATCTGACTCTTGGATGTGTACTTCTTCAGGTGTATTTAATCTGACTCCTTATTATGTTTTTCTTAGGTGTATTTAATCTGTCTCCTGGATGAGTACTTCGTCAGGTGTATTTAATCTGACTCTTGGATGTGTACGTCTTCAGGTGTATCTAATCTGACTCTTGGATGTGTACTTCTTCAAGTGTACTTAATCTGCCTCTTGGATGTGTACTTCTTCATGTGTATTTAATCCGACTCTTGGATGGGTACTTCTTCAGGTGTATTTAATCTGGGTCTTGGATGTGTACTTCTTCAGGTGTATTTAATCTGACTCTTCTTTTATATGGGTCTTGGATGTGTACTTCTTCAGGTGTATTTAATCTGACTCCTTATTATGTTGTTCTTAGGTGTATTTAATCTGACTCCTTATTCTGTTGTTCTTAGGTGTATTTAATCTGACTCCTGGATGTGTACTTCTTCAGGTGTATTTAATCTGACTCTTGGATGTGTACTTCTTCAGGTGTATTTAACCTGACTCTTCGATGTGTAATTCGTCAGGTGTATTTTACCTGACTCTTGGATGTGTGCTTCTTTAAATGTGTTTAATCTGGGTCTTGGATATGTATCTTCTTTAAATGTATTTAATCTTGGTCTTGGATGTGTACTTCTTCAGGTGTATTTAATCTGACTCTTCTTTAATCTGCCTCTTGGATGTGTACTTCTTCATGTGTATTTAATCCGACTCTTGGATGTGTACTTCTTTAAATGTGTTTAATCTGGGTCTTGGATGTGTACTTCTTCAGGTGTACTTAATCTGACTCTTGGATGTGTACTTCTTCAGGTGTATTTAATTTGACTCCTTTTTATGTTGTTCTTAGGTATATTTAATCTGACTCCTGGATGAGTACTTCTTCAGGTGTATTTAATCTGACTCTTGGATGTGTACTTCTTCAGGTGTATTTAACCTGACTCTTGGATGTGTAATTCGTCAGGTGTATTTTACCTGACTCTTGGATGTGTACTTTTTTAAATGTGTTTAATCTGGGTCTTTGATGTGTATCTTCTTTAAATGTATTTAATCTGGGTCTTGGATGTGTACTTCTTCAGGTGTATTTAATCTGACTCTTCTTTAATCTGACTCTTGGATTTGTACTTCTTCAGGTGTATTTAATCTGAATCCTTATTATGTTGTTCTTAGGTGTATTTAATCTGACGCCTGGATGAGTACTTCATCGGGTTTATTTAATCTGACTCTTGGATGTGTACTTCTTCAGGTGTACTTAATCTGCCTCTTGGATGTGTACTTCTTCATGTGTATTTAATCCGACTCTTTGATGTGTAGTTCTTTAAATGTGTTTAATCTGGGCCTTGGATGTGTACTTCTTCAGGTGTATTTAATCTGACTGTTGGATGTGTACTTCTTCAGGTATATTTAATTTGACTCCTTTTTATGTTGTTTTTATGTATATTTAATCTGACTCCTGGATGAGTACTTCTTCAGGTGTATTTAATCTGACTCTTGGATGTGTAATTCGTCATGTGTATTTTACCTGACTCTTGGATGTGTACTTCCTCAGGTTTACTTAATCTGCCTCTTGGATGTGTACTTCTTCATGTGTATTTAATCCGACTCTTGGATGTGTACTTCTTTAAATGTGTTTAATCTGGGTCTTGGATGTGTACTTATTCAGGTGTATTTAATCTGACTCCTTATTATGTTGTTCTTAGGTGTATTTAATCTGACTTCTTATTCTGTTGTTCTTAGGTGTATTTAAACTGACTCCTGGATGAGTTCTTCCTCAGGTGTATTTAATCTGACTCTTGGATGTGTACTTCTTCAGGTGTATTTAATCTGACTCCTTATTATGTTGTTCTTAGGTGTATTTAATCTGACTCATGGATGAGTACTTCGTCAGGTGTATTTAATCTGACTCTTGGATGTGTACTTCTTCAGGTGTATTTAATCAGACTCCTTATTATGTTGTTCTTATGTGTATTTATTCTGACTCCTGGATGAGTACTTAGTCAGGTGTATTAATCTGACTCTTGGATGTGTACTTCTTCAGGTGTATTTATTCTGACTCTTGGATATGTACTTCCTCAGGTGTATTTAATCTGACTGTTGGAGGCTTACTTCTTCAGGTGTATTTAATTTGACTCCGTATTATGTTGTTCTTAGGTATATTTTATCTGACTCCTGGATGAGTACTTCTTCAGGTGTATTTAACCTGACTCTTGGATGTGTAATTCGTCAGGTGTATTTTACCTGACTCTTGGATGTGTGCTTTTTTAAATGTGTTTAATCTGGGTCTTTGATGTGTGTCTTCTTTAAATGTATTTAATCTGGGTCTTGGATGTGTACTTCTTCAGGTGTATTTAATCTGACTCTTCTTTAATCTGACTCTTGGATTTGTACTTCTTCAGGTGTATTTAATCTGAATCCTTATTATGTTGTTCTTAGGTGTATTTAATCTGACGCCTGGATGAGTACTTCATCGGGTTTATTTAATCTGACTCTTGGATGTGTACTTCTTCAGGTGTACTTAATCTGCCTCTTGGATGTGTACTTCTTCATGTGTATTTAATCCGACTCTTTGATGTGTAGTTCTTTAAATGTGTTTAATCTGGGTCTTGGATGTGTACTTCTTCAGGTGTATTTAATCTGACTGTTGGATGTGTACTTCTTCAGGTATATTTAATTTGACTCCTTTTTATGTTGTTTTTATGTATATTTAATCTGACTCCTGGATGAGTACTTCTTCAGGTGTATTTAATCTGACTCTTGGATGTGTAATTCGTCATGTGTATTTTACCTGACTCTTGGATGTGTACTTCCTCAGGTTTACTTAATCTGCCTCTTGGATGTGTACTTCTTCATGTGTATTTAATCCGACTCTTGGATGTGTACTTCTTTAAATGTGTTTAATCTGGGTCTTGGATGTGTACTTATTCAGGTGTATTTAATCTGACTCCTTATTCTGTTGTTCTTAGGTGTATTTAAACTGACTCCTGGATGAGTTCTTCCTCAGGTGTATTTAATCTGACTCTTGGATGTGTACTTCTTCAGGTGTATTTAATCTGACTCCTTATTATGTTGTTCTTAGGTGTATGTAATCTGACTCATGGATGAGTACTTCGTCAGGTGTATTTAATCTGACTCTTGGATGTGTACTTCTTCAGGTGTATTTAATCAGACTCCTTATTATGTTGTTCTTATGTGTATTTATTCTGACTCCTGGATGAGTACTTAGTCAGGTGTATTAATCTGACTCTTGGATGTGTACTTCTTCAGGTGTATTTATTCTGACTCTTGGATATGTACTTCCTCAGGTGTATTTAATCTGACTGTTGGAGGCTTACTTCTTCAGGTGTATTTAATTTGACTCCGTATTATGTTGTTCTTAGGTATATTTTATCTGACTCCTGGATGAGTACTTCTTCAGGTGTATTTAACCTGACTCTTGGATGTGTAATTCGTCAGGTGTATTTTACCTGACTCTTGGATGTGTGCTTTTTTAAATGTGTTTAATCTGGGTCTTTGATGTGTGTCTTCTTTAAATGTATTTAATCTGGGTCTTGGATGTGTACTTCTTCAGGTGTATTTAATCTGACTCTTCTTTAATCTGACTCTTGGATTTGTACTTCTTCAGGTGTATTTAATCTGACTCCTTATTATGTTGTTCTTAGGTGTATTTAATCTGACGCCTGGATGAGTACTTCGTCAGGTTTATTTAATCTGACTCTTGGATGTGTACTTCTTCAGGTGTACTTAATCTGCCTCTTGGATGTGTACTTCTTCATGTGTATTTAATCCGACTCTTTGATGTGTACTTCTTTAAATGTGTTTAATCTGGGTCTTGGATGTGTACTTCTTCATGTGTATTTAATAGGACACTTGGATGTGTACTGCTTCAGGTGTATTTAATCTGAATCTTCTTTAATCTGACTCTTGGATGTGTACTTCTTCAAGTGTATTTAATCTGACTCCTTATTATGTTTTTCTTAGGCGTATTTAATCTGTCTCCTGGATGAGTACTTCGTCAGGTGTATTTAATCTGACTCTTGGATGTCTACTTCTTCAGGTGTATTTAATCTGACTCTTGGATGTGTACGTCTTCAGATATATTTAATCTGAGTCTTGGATGTGTACTTCTTCAGGTGTATTTAATCTGATTCTTGGATGTGTACTTCTTCAGGTGTATTTAATCTGACTCTTGGATGTGTACGTCTTCAGGTGTATCTAATCTGACTCTTGGATGTGTACTTCTTCAAGTGTACTTAATCTGCCTCTTGGATGTGTACTTCTTCATGTGTATTTAATCCGACTGTTGGATGGGTACTTCTTCAGGTGTATTTAACCTGGGTCTTGGATGTGTACTTCTTCAGGTGTATTTAATCTGACTCTTCTTTTATATGGGTCTTGGATGTGTACTTCTTCAGGTGTATTTAATCTGACTCCTTATTATGTTGTTCTTAGGTGTATTTAATCTGACTCCTTATTCTATTGTTCTTAGGTGTATTTAATCTGACTCCTGGATGTGTACTTCTTCAGGTGTATTTAATCTGACTCTTGGATGTGTACTTCTTCAGGTGTATTTAACCTGACTCTTCGATGTGTAATTCGTCAGGTGTATTTTACCTGACTCTTGGATGTGTGCTACTTTAAATGTGTTTAATCTGGGTCTTGGATGTGTATCTTCTTTAAATGTATTTAATCTTGGTCTTGGATGTGTACTTCTTCAGGTGTATTTAATCTGACTCTTCTTTAATCTGACTCTTGGATTTGTACTTCTTCAGGTGTATTTAATCTGACTCCTTATTATGTTGTTCTTAGGTGTATTTAATCTGACGCCTGGATGAGTACTTCGTCAGGTGTATTTAATCCGACTCTTGGATGTGTACTTCTTCAGGTGTACTTAATCTGCCTCTTGGATGTGTACTTCTTCATGTGTATTTAATCCGACTCTTGGATGTGTACTTCTTTAAATGTGTTTAATCTGGGTCTTGGATGTGTACTTCTTCGGGTGTACTTAATCTGACTCTTGGATGTGTACTTCTTCAGGTGTATTTAATTTGACTCCTTTTTATGTTGTTCTTAGGTATATTTAATCTGACTCCTGGATGAGTACTTCTTCAGGTGTATTTAATCTGACTCTTGGATGTGTACTTCTTCAGGTGTATTTAACCTGACTCTTGGATGTGTAATTCGTCAGGTGTATTTTACCTGACTCTTGGATGTGTACTTTTTTAAATGTATTTAATCTGGGTCTTGGATGTGTATTTCTTCAGGTGTATTTAATCTGACTCTTCTTTAATCTGACTCTTGGATTTGTACTTCTTCAGGTGTATTTAATCTGACTCCTTATTATGTTGTTCTTAGGTGTATTTAATATGACGCCTGGATGAGTACTTCATCGGGTTTATTTAATCTGACTCTTGGATGTGTACTTCTTCAGGTGTACTTAATCTGCCTCTTGGATGTGTACTTCTTCATGTGTATTTAATCCGACTCTTTGATGTGTAGTTCTTTAAATGTGTTTAATCTGGGCCTTGGATGTGTACTTCTTCAGGTGTATTTAATCTGACTGTTGGATGTGTACTTCTTCAGGTGTATTTAATTTGACTCCTTTTTATGTTGTTTTTATGTATATTTAATCTGACTCCTGGATGAGTACTTCTTCAGGTGTATTTAATCTGACTCTTGGATGTGTAATTCGTCATGTGTATTTTACCTGACTCTTGGATGTGTACTTCCTCAGGTTTACTTAATCTGCCTCTTGGATGTGTACTTCTTCATGTGTATTTAATCCGACTCTTGGATGTGTACTTCTTTAAATGTATTTAATCTGGGTCTTGGATGTGTACTTCTTCAGGTGCATTTAATCTGACTATTCTTTAATCTGGGTCTTGGATGTGTACTTATTCAGGTGTATTTAATCTGACTCCTTATTATGTTGTTCTTAGGTGTATTTAATCTGACTTCTTATTCTGTTGTTCTTAGGTGTATTTAAACTGACTCCTGGATGAGTTCTTCCTCAGGTGTATTTAATCTGACTCTTGGATGTGTACTTCTTCAGGTGTATTTAATCTGACTCCTTATTATGTTGTTCTTAGGTGTATTTAATCTGACTCATGGATGAGTACTTCGTCAGGTGTATTTAATCTGACTCTTGGATGTGTACTTCTTCAGGTGTATTTAATCAGACTCCTTATTATGTTGTTCTTATGTGTATTTATTCTGACTCCTGGATGAGTACTTAGTCAGGTGTATTAATCTGACTCTTGGATGTCTACTTCTTCAGGTGTATTTAATCTGACTCTTGGATGTGTACGTCTTCAGATATATTTAATCTGAGTCTTGGATGTGTACTTCTTCAGGTGTATTTAATCTGATTCTTGGATGTGTACTTCTTCAGGTGTATTTAATCTGACTCTTGGATGTGTACGTCTTCAGGTGTATCTAATCTGACTCTTGGATGTGTACTTCTTCAAGTGTACTTAATCTGCCTCTTGGATGTGTACTTCTTCATGTGTATTTAATCCGACTGTTGGATGGGTACTTCTTCAGGTGTATTTAATCTGGGTCTTGGATGTGTACTTCTTCAGGTGTATTTAATCTGACTCTTCTTTTATATGGGTCTTGGATGTGTACTTCTTCAGGTGTATTTAATCTGACTCCTTATTATGTTGTTCTTAGGTGTATTTAATCTGACTCCTTATTCTGTTGTTCTTAGGTGTATTTAATCTGACTCCTGGATGTGTACTTCTTCAGGTGTATTTAATCTGACTCTTGGATGTGTACTTCTTCAGGTGTATTTAACCTGACTCTTCGATGTGTAATTCGTCAGGTGTATTTTACCTGACTCTTGGATGTGTGCTTCTTTAAATGTGTTTAATCTGGGTCTTGGATGTGTATCTTCTTTAAATGTATTTAATCTTGGTCTTGGATGTGTACTTCTTCAGGTGTATTTAATCTGACTCTTCTTTAATCTGACTCTTGGATTTGTACTTCTTCAGGTGTATTTAATCTGACTCCTTATTATGTTGTTCTTAGGTGTATTTAATCTGACGCCTGGATGAGTACTTCGTCAGGTGTATTTAATCCGACTCTTGGATGTGTACTTCTTCAGGTGTACTTAATCTGCCTCTTGGATGTGTACTTCTTCATGTGTATTTAATCCGACTCTTGGATGTGTACTTCTTTAAATGTGTTTAATCTGGGTCTTGGATGTGTACTTCTTCAGGTGTACTTAATCTGACTCTTGGATGTGTACTTCTTCAGGTGTATTTAATTTGACTCCTTTTTATGTTGTTCTTAGGTATATTTAATCTGACTCCTGGATGAGTACTTCTTCAGGTGTATTTAATCTGACTCTTGGATGTGTACTTCTTCAGGTGTATTTAACCTGACTCTTGGATGTGTAATTCGTCAGGTGTATTTTACCTGACTCTTGGATGTGTACTTTTTTAAATGTGTTTAATCTGGGTCTTTGATGTGTATCTTCTTTAAATGTATTTAATCTGGGTCTTGGATGTGTATTTCTTCAGGTGTATTTAATCTGACTCTTCTTTAATCTGACTCTTGGATTTGTACTTCTTCAGGTGTATTTAATCTGACTCCTTATTATGTTGTTCTTAGGTGTATTTAATATGACGCCTGGATGAGTACTTCATCGGGTTTATTTAATCTGACTCTTGGATGTGTACTTCTTCAGGTGTACTTAATCTGCCTCTTGGATGTGTACTTCTTCATGTGTATTTAATCCGACTCTTTGATGTGTAGTTCTTTAAATGTGTTTAATCTGGGCCTTGGATGTGTACTTCTTCAGGTGTATTTAATCTGACTGTTGGATGTGTACTTCTTCAGGTGTATTTAATTTGACTCCTTTTTATGTTGTTTTTATGTATATTTAATCTGACTCCTGGATGAGTACTTCTTCAGGTGTATTTAATCTGACTCTTGGATGTGTAATTCGTCATGTGTATTTTACCTGACTCTTGGATGTGTACTTCCTCAGGTTTACTTAATCTGCCTCTTGGATGTGTACTTCTTCATGTGTATTTAATCCGACTCTTGGATGTGTACTTCTTTAAATGTATTTAATCTGGGTCTTGGATGTGTACTTCTTCAGGTGCATTTAATCTGACTATTCTTTAATCTGGGTCTTGGATGTGTACTTATTCAGGTGTATTTAATCTGACTCCTTATTATGTTGTTCTTAGGTGTATTTAATCTGACTTCTTATTCTGTTGTTCTTAGGTGTATTTAAACTGACTCCTGGATGAGTTCTTCCTCAGGTGTATTTAATCTGACTCTTGGATGTGTACTTCTTCAGGTGTATTTAATCTGACTCCTTATTATGTTGTTCTTAGGTGTATTTAATCTGACTCATGGATGAGTACTTCGTCAGGTGTATTTAATCTGACTCTTGGATGTGTACTTCTTCAGGTGTATTTAATCAGACTCCTTATTATGTTGTTCTTATGTGTATTTATTCTGACTCCTGGATGAGTACTTAGTCAGGTGTATTAATCTGACTCTTGGATGTCTACTTCTTCAGGTGTATTTAATCTGACTCTTGGATGTGTACGTCTTCAGATATATTTAATCTGAGTCTTGGATGTGTACTTCTTCAGGTGTATTTAATCTGATTCTTGGATGTGTACTTCTTCAGGTGTATTTAATCTGACTCTTGGATGTGTACGTCTTCAGGTGTATCTAATCTGACTCTTGGATGTGTACTTCTTCAAGTGTACTTAATCTGCCTCTTGGATGTGTACTTCTTCATGTGTATTTAATCCGACTGTTGGATGGGTACTTCTTCAGGTGTATTTAATCTGGGTCTTGGATGTGTACTTCTTCAGGTGTATTTAATCTGACTCTTCTTTTATATGGGTCTTGGATGTGTACTTCTTCAGGTGTATTTAATCTGACTCCTTATTATGTTGTTCTTAGGTGTATTTAATCTGACTCCTTATTCTGTTGTTCTTAGGTGTATTTAATCTGACTCCTGGATGTGTACTTCTTCAGGTGTATTTAATCTGACTCTTGGATGTGTACTTCTTCAGGTGTATTTAACCTGACTCTTCGATGTGTAATTCGTCAGGTGTATTTTACCTGACTCTTGGATGTGTGCTTCTTTAAATGTGTTTAATCTGGGTCTTGGATGTGTATCTTCTTTAAATGTATTTAATCTTGGTCTTGGATGTGTACTTCTTCAGGTGTATTTAATCTGACTCTTATTTAATCTGACTCTTGGATTTGTACTTCTTCAGGTGTATTTAATCTGACTCCTTATTATGTTGTTCTTAGGTGTATTTAATCTGACGCCTGGATGAGTACTTCGTCAGGTGTATTTAATCCGACTCTTGGATGTGTACTTCTTCAGGTGTACTTAATCTGCCTCTTGGATGTGTACTTCTTCATGTGTATTTAATCCGACTCTTGGATGTGTACTTCTTTAAATGTGTTTAATCTGGGTCTTGGATGTGTACTTCTTCAGGTGTACTTAATCTGACTCTTGGATGTGTACTTCTTCAGGTGTATTTAATTTGACTCCTTTTTATGTTGTTCTTAGGTATATTTAATCTGACTCCTGGATGAGTACTTCTTCAGATGTATTTAATCTGACTCTTGGATGTGTACTTCTTCAGGTGTATTTAACCTGACTCTTGGATGTGTAATTCGTCAGGTGTATTTTACCTGACTCTTGGATGTGTACTTTTTTAAATGTGTTTAATCTGGGTCTTTGATGTGTATCTTCTTTAAATGTATTTAATCTGGGTCTTGGATGTGTATTTCTTCAGGTGTATTTAATCTGACTCTTCTTTAATCTGACTCTTGGATTTGTACTTCTTCAGGTGTATTTAATCTGACTCCTTATTATGTTGTTCTTAGGTGTATTTAATATGACGCCTGGATGAGTACTTCATCGGGTTTATTTAATCTGACTCTTGGATGTGTACTTCTTCAGGTGTACTTAATCTGCCTCTTGGATGTGTACTTCTTCATGTGTATTTAATCCGACTCTTTGATGTGTAGTTCTTTAAATGTGTTTAATCTGGGCCTTGGATGTGTACTTCTTCAGGTGTATTTAATCTGACTGTTGGATGTGTACTTCTTCAGGTGTATTTAATTTGACTCCTTTTTATGTTGTTTTTATGTATATTTAATCTGACTCCTGGATGAGTACTTCTTCAGGTGTATTTAATCTGACTCTTGGATGTGTAATTCGTCATGTGTATTTTACCTGACTCTTGGATGTGTACTTCCTCAGGTTTACTTAATCTGCCTCTTGGATGTGTACTTCTTCATGTGTATTTAATCCGACTCTTGGATGTGTACTTCTTTAAATGTATTTAATCTGGGTCTTGGATGTGTACTTCTTCAGGTGCATTTAATCTGACTATTCTTTAATCTGGGTCTTGGATGTGTACTTATTCAGGTGTATTTAATCTGACTCCTTATTATGTTGTTCTTAGGTGTATTTAATCTGACTTCTTATTCTGTTGTTCTTAGGTGTATTTAAACTGACTCCTGGATGAGTTCTTCCTCAGGTGTATTTAATCTGACTCTTGGATGTGTACTTCTTCAGGTGTATTTAATCTGACTCCTTATTATGTTGTTCTTAGGTGTATTTAATCTGACTCATGGATGAGTACTTCGTCAGGTGTATTTAATCTGACTCTTGGATGTGTACTTCTTCAGGTGTATTTAATCAGACTCCTTATTATGTTGTTCTTATGTGTATTTATTCTGACTCCTGGATGAGTACTTAGTCAGGTGTATTAATCTGACTCTTGGATGTCTACTTCTTCAGGTGTATTTAATCTGACTCTTGGATGTGTACGTCTTCAGATATATTTAATCTGAGTCTTGGATGTGTACTTCTTCAGGTGTATTTAATCTGATTCTTGGATGTGTACTTCTTCAGGTGTATTTAATCTGACTCTTGGATGTGTACGTCTTCAGGTGTATCTAATCTGACTCTTGGATGTGTACTTCTTCAAGTGTACTTAATCTGCCTCTTGGATGTGTACTTCTTCATGTGTATTTAATCCGACTGTTGGATGGGTACTTCTTCAGGTGTATTTAATCTGGGTCTTGGATGTGTACTTCTTCAGGTGTATTTAATCTGACTCTTCTTTTATATGGGTCTTGGATGTGTACTTCTTCAGGTGTATTTAATCTGACTCCTTATTATGTTGTTCTTAGGTGTATTTAATCTGACTCCTTATTCTGTTGTTCTTAGGTGTATTTAATCTGACTCCTGGATGTGTACTTCTTCAGGTGTATTTAATCTGACTCTTGGATGTGTACTTCTTCAGGTGTATTTAACCTGACTCTTCGATGTGTAATTCGTCAGGTGTATTTTACCTGACTCTTGGATGTGTGCTTCTTTAAATGTGTTTAATCTGGGTCTTGGATGTGTATCTTCTTTAAATGTATTTAATCTTGGTCTTGGATGTGTACTTCTTCAGGTGTATTTAATCTGACTCTTCTTTAATCTGACTCTTGGATTTGTACTTCTTCAGGTGTATTTAATCTGACTCCTTATTATGTTGTTCTTAGGTGTATTTAATCTGACGCCTGGATGAGTACTTCGTCAGGTGTATTTAATCCGACTCTTGGATGTGTACTTCTTCAGGTGTACTTAATCTGCCTCTTGGATGTGTACTTCTTCATGTGTATTTAATCCGACTCTTGGATGTGTACTTCTTTAAATGTGTTTAATCTGGGTCTTGGATGTGTACTTCTTCAGGTGTACTTAATCTGACTCTTGGATGTGTACTTCTTCAGGTGTATTTAATTTGACTCCTTTTTATGTTGTTCTTAGGTATATTTAATCTGACTCCTGGATGAGTACTTCTTCAGGTGTATTTAATCTGACTCTTGGATGTGTACTTCTTCAGGTGTATTTAACCTGACTCTTGGATGTGTAATTCGTCAGGTGTATTTTACCTGACTCTTGGATGTGTACTTTTTTAAATGTGTTTAATCTGGGTCTTTGATGTGTATCTTCTTTAAATGTATTTAATCTGGGTCTTGGATGTGTATTTCTTCAGGTGTATTTAATCTGACTCTTCTTTAATCTGACTCTTGGATTTGTACTTCTTCAGGTGTATTTAATCTGACTCCTTATTATGTTGTTCTTAGGTGTATTTAATATGACGCCTGGATGAGTACTTCATCGGGTTTATTTAATCTGACTCTTGGATGTGTACTTCTTCAGGTGTACTTAATCTGCCTCTTGGATGTGTACTTCTTCATGTGTATTTAATCCGACTCTTTGATGTGTAGTTCTTTAAATGTGTTTAATCTGGGCCTTGGATGTGTACTTCTTCAGGTGTATTTAATCTGACTGTTGGATGTGTACTTCTTCAGGTGTATTTAATTTGACTCCTTTTTATGTTGTTTTTATGTATATTTAATCTGACTCCTGGATGAGTACTTCTTCAGGTGTATTTAATCTGACTCTTGGATGTGTAATTCGTCATGTGTATTTTACCTGACTCTTGGATGTGTACTTCCTCAGGTTTACTTAATCTGCCTCTTGGATGTGTACTTCTTCATGTGTATTTAATCCGACTCTTGGATGTGTACTTCTTTAAATGTATTTAATCTGGGTCTTGGATGTGTACTTCTTCAGGTGCATTTAATCTGACTATTCTTTAATCTGGGTCTTGGATGTGTACTTATTCAGGTGTATTTAATCTGACTCCTTATTATGTTGTTCTTAGGTGTATTTAATCTGACTTCTTATTCTGTTGTTCTTAGGTGTATTTAAACTGACTCCTGGATGAGTTCTTCCTCAGGTGTATTTAATCTGACTCTTGGATGTGTACTTCTTCAGGTGTATTTAATCTGACTCCTTATTATGTTGTTCTTAGGTGTATTTAATCTGACTCATGGATGAGTACTTCGTCAGGTGTATTTAATCTGACTCTTGGATGTGTACTTCTTCAGGTGTATTTAATCAGACTCCTTATTATGTTGTTCTTATGTGTATTTATTCTGACTCCTGGATGAGTACTTAGTCAGGTGTATTAATCTGACTCTTGGATGTGTACTTCTTCAGGTGTATTTAATCTGACTCTTGGATATGTACTTCCTCAGGTGTATTTAATCTGACTGTTGGAGGCTTACTTCTTCAGGTGTATTTAATTTGACTCCGTATTATGTTGTTCTTAGGTATATTTAATCTGACTCCTGGATGAGTACTTCTTCAGGTGTATTTAACCTGACTCTTGGATGTGTAATTCGTCAGGTGTATTTTACCTGACTCTTGGATGTGTGCTTTTTTAAATGTGTTTAATCTGGGTCTTTGATGTGTGTCTTCTTTAAATGTATTTAATCTGGGTCTTGGATGTGTACTTCTTCAGGTGTATTTAATCTGACTCTTCTTTAATCTGACTCTTGGATTTGTACTTCTTCAGGTGTATTTAATCTGACTCCTTATTATGTTGTTCTTAGGTGTATTTAATCTGACGCCTGGATGAGTACTTCGTCAGGTTTATTTAATCTGACTCTTCGATGTGTACTTCTTCAGGTGTACTTAATCTGCCTCTTGGATGTGTACTTCTTCATGTGTATTTAATCCGACTCTTGGATGTGTACTTCTTTAAATGTGTTTAATCTGGGTCTTGGATGTGTACTTCTTCAGGTGTACTTAATCTGACTCTTGGATGTGTACTTCTTCAGGTGTATTTAATTTGACTCCTTTTTATGTTGTTCTTAGGTATATTTAATCTGACTCCTGGATGAGTACTTCTTCAGATGTATTTAATCTGACTCTTGGATGTGTACTTCTTCAGGTGTATTTAACCTGACTCTTGGATGTGTAATTCGTCAGGTGTATTTTACCTGACTCTTGGATGTGTACTTTTTTAAATGTGTTTAATCTGGGTCTTTGATGTGTATCTTCTTTAAATGTATTTAATCTGGGTCTTGGATGTGTATTTCTTCAGGTGTATTTAATCTGACTCTTCTTTAATCTGACTCTTGGATTTGTACTTCTTCAGGTGTATTTAATCTGACTCCTTATTATGTTGTTCTTAGGTGTATTTAATATGACGCCTGGATGAGTACTTCATCGGGTTTATTTAATCTGACTCTTGGATGTGTACTTCTTCAGGTGTACTTAATCTGCCTCTTGGATGTGTACTTCTTCATGTGTATTTAATCCGACTCTTTGATGTGTAGTTCTTTAAATGTGTTTAATCTGGGCCTTGGATGTGTACTTCTTCAGGTGTATTTAATCTGACTGTTGGATGTGTACTTCTTCAGGTGTATTTAATTTGACTCCTTTTTATGTTGTTTTTATGTATATTTAATCTGACTCCTGGATGAGTACTTCTTCAGGTGTATTTAATCTGACTCTTGGATGTGTAATTCGTCATGTGTATTTTACCTGACTCTTGGATGTGTACTTCCTCAGGTTTACTTAATCTGCCTCTTGGATGTGTACTTCTTCATGTGTATTTAATCCGACTCTTGGATGTGTACTTCTTTAAATGTATTTAATCTGGGTCTTGGATGTGTACTTCTTCAGGTGCATTTAATCTGACTATTCTTTAATCTGGGTCTTGGATGTGTACTTATTCAGGTGTATTTAATCTGACTCCTTATTATGTTGTTCTTAGGTGTATTTAATCTGACTTCTTATTCTGTTGTTCTTAGGTGTATTTAAACTGACTCCTGCATGAGTTCTTCCTCAGGTGTATTTAATCTGACTCTTGGATGTGTACTTCTTCAGGTGTATTTAATCTGACTCCTTATTATGTTGTTCTTAGGTGTATTTAATCTGACTCATGGATGAGTACTTCGTCAGGTGTATTTAATCTGACTCTTGGATGTGTACTTCTTCAGGTGTATTTAATCAGACTCCTTATTATGTTGTTCTTATGTGTATTTATTCTGACTCCTGGATGAGTACTTAGTCAGGTGTATTAATCTGACTCTTGGATGTCTACTTCTTCAGGTGTATTTAATCTGACTCTTGGATGTGTACGTCTTCAGATATATTTAATCTGAGTCTTGGATGTGTACTTCTTCAGGTGTATTTAATCTGATTCTTGGATGTGTACTTCTTCAGGTGTATTTAATCTGACTCTTGGATGTGTACGTCTTCAGGTGTATCTAATCTGACTCTTGGATGTGTACTTCTTCAAGTGTACTTAATCTGCCTCTTGGATGTGTACTTCTTCATGTGTATTTAATCCGACTGTTGGATGGGTACTTCTTCAGGTGTATTTAATCTGGGTCTTGGATGTGTACTTCTTCAGGTGTATTTAATCTGACTGTTCTTTTATATGGGTCTTGGATGTGTACTTCTTCAGGTGTATTTAATCTGACTCCTTATTATGTTGTTCTTAGGTGTATTTAATCTGACTCCTTATTCTGTTGTTCTTAGGTGTATTTAATCTGACTCCTGGATGTGTACTTCTTCAGGTGTATTTAATCTGACTCTTGGATGTGTACTTCTTCAGGTGTATTTAACCTGACTCTTCGATGTGTAATTCGTCAGGTGTATTTTACCTGACTCTTGGATGTGTGCTTCTTTAAATGTGTTTAATCTGGGTCTTGGATGTGTATCTTCTTTAAATGTATTTAATCTTGGTCTTGGATGTGTACTTCTTCAGGTGTATTTAATCTGACTCTTCTTTAATCTGACTCTTGGATGTGTACTTCTTCAGGTGTATTTAATCTGACTCCTTATTATGTTGTTCTTAGGTGTATTTAATCTGACTCATGGATGAGTACTTCGTCAGGTGTATTTAATCTGACTCTTGGATGTGTACTTCTTCAGGTGTATTTAATCAGACTCCTTATTATGTTGTTCTTATGTGTATTTATTCTGACTCCTGGATGAGTACTTAGTCAGGTGTATTAATCTGACTCTTGGATGTGTACTTCTTCAGGTGTATTTAATCTGACTCTTGGATATGTACTTCCTCAGGTGTATTTAATCTGACTGTTGGAGGCTTACTTCTTCAGGTGTATTTAATTTGACTCCGTATTATGTTGTTCTTAGGTATATTTAATCTGACTCCTGGATGAGTACTTCTTCAGGTGTATTTAACCTGACTCTTGGATGTGTAATTCGTCAGGTGTATTTTACCTGACTCTTGGATGTTTGCTTTTTTAAATGTGTTTAATCTGGGTCTTTGATGTGTGTCTTCTTTAAATGTATTTAATCTGGGTCTTGGATGTGTACTTCTTCAGGTGTATTTAATCTGACTCTTCTTTAATCTGACTCTTGGATTTGTACTTCTTCAGGTGTATTTAATCTGACTCCTTATTATGTTGTTCTTAGGTGTATTTAATCTGACGCCTGGATGAGTACTTCGTCAGGTTTATTTAATCTGACTCTTGGATGTGTACTTCTTCAGGTGTACTTAATCTGCCTCTTGGATGTGTACTTCTTCATGTGTATTTAATCCGACTCTTTGATGTGTACTTCTTTAAATGTGTTTAATCTGGGTCTTGGATGTGTACTTCTTCATGTGTATTTAATAGGACTCTTGGATGTGTACTGCTTCAGGTGTATTTAATCTGACTCTTCTTTAATCTGACTCTTGGATGTGTACTTCTTCAAGTGTATTTAATCTGACTCCTTATTATGTTTTTCTTAGGCGTATTTAATCTGTCTCCTGGATGAGTACTTCGTCAGGTGTATTTAATCTGACTCTTGGATGTCTACTTCTTCAGGTGTATTTAATCTGACTCTTGGATGTGTACGTCTTCAGATATATTTAATCTGAGTCTTGGATGTGTACTTCTTCAGGTGTATTTAATCTGATTCTTGGATGTGTACTTCTTCAGGTGTATTTAATCTGACTCTTGGATGTGTACGTCTTCAGGTGTATCTAATCTGACTCTTGGATGTGTACTTCTTCAAGTGTACTTAATCTGCCTCTTGGATGTGTACTTCTTCATGTGTATTTAATCCGACTCTTGGATGGGTACTTCTTTAAATGTATTTAATCTGACTCCTTATTATGTTGTTCTTAGGTGTATTTAATCTGACTCCTAATTCTGTTGTTCTTAGGTGTATTTAATCTGACTCCTGGATGTGTACTTCTTCAGGTGTATTTAATCTGACTCTTGGATGTGTACTTCTTCAATTGTATTTAACCTGACTCTTCGATGTGTAATTCGTCAGGTGTATTTTACCTGACTCTTGGATGTGTACTTCTTTAAATGTGTTTAATCTGGGTCTTGGATGTGTATCTTCTTTAAATGTATTTAATCTTGGTCTTGGATGTGTACTTCTTCAGGTGTATTTAATCCGACTCTTGGATGGGTACTTCTTTAAATGTATTTAATCTGGGTCTTGGATGTGTACTTCTTCAGGTGTATTTAATCTGACTCTTGGATGTGTACTTCTTCGGGTGTATTTAATCTGAGTCTTGGATGTGTACTTCTGCAGGTGTACTTAATCTGCCTCTTGGATGTGTACTTCTTCATGTGTATTTAATCCGACTCTTGGATGGGTACTTCTTTAAATGTATTTAATCTGGGTCTTGGATGTGTACTTCTTCAGGTGTATTTAATCTGACTCTTCTTTTATATGGGTCTTGGATGTGTACTTCTTCAGGTGTATTTAATCTGACTCCTTATTATGTTGTTCTTAGGTGTATTTAATCTGACTCCTTATTCTGTTGTTCTTAGGTGTATTTAATCTGACTCCTGGATGTGTACTTCTTCAGGTGTATTTAATCTGACTCTTGGATGTGTACTTCTTCAGGTGTATTTAACCTGACTCTTCGATGTGTAATTCGTCAGGTGTATTTTACCTGACTCTTGGATGTGTACTTTTTTAAATGTGTTTAATCTGGGTCTTGGATGTGTATCTTCTTTAAATGTATTTAATGTTGGTCTTGGATGTGTACTTCTTCAGGTGTATTTAATCTGACTCTTCTTTAATCTGACTCTTGGATTTGTACTTCTTCAGGTGTATTTAATCTGACTCCTTATTATGTTGTTCTTAGGTGTATTTAATCTGACGCCTGGATGAGTACTTCGTCAGGTGTATTTAATCCGACTCTTGGATGTGTACTTCTTCAGGTGTACTTAATCTGCCTCTTGGATGTGTACTTCTTCATGTGTATTTAATCCGACTCTTGGATGTGTACTTCTTTAAATGTGTTTAATCTGGGTCTTGGATGTGTACTTCTTCATGTGTATTTAATAGGACTCTTGGATGTGTACTGCTTCAGGTGTATTTAATCTGACTCTTCTTTAATCTGACTCTTGGATGTGTACTTCTTCAAGTGTATTTAATCTGACTCCTTATTATGTTTTTCTTAGGCGTATTTAATCTGTCTCCTGGATGAGTACTTCGTCAGGTGTATTTAATCTGACTCTTGGATGTCTACTTCTTCAGGTGTATTTAATCTGACTCTTGGATGTGTACGTCTTCAGATATATTTAATCTGAGTCTTGGATGTGTACTTCTTCAGGTGTATTTAATCTGATTCTTGGATGTGTACTTCTTCAGGTGTATTTAATCTGACTCTTGGATGTGTACGTCTTCAGGTGTATCTAATCTGACTCTTGGATGTGTACTTCTTCAAGTGTACTTAATCTGCCTCTTGGATGTGTACTTCTTCATGTGTATTTAATCCGACTCTTGGATGGGTACTTCTTTAAATGTATTTAATCTGACTCCTTATTATGTTGTTCTTAGGTGTATTTAATCTGACTCCTAATTCTGTTGTTCTTAGGTGTATTTAATCTGACTCCTGGATGTGTACTTCTTCAGGTGTATTTAATCTGACTCTTGGATGTGTACTTCTTCAATTGTATTTAACCTGACTCTTCGATGTGTAATTCGTCAGGTGTATTTTACCTGACTCTTGGATGTGTACTTCTTTAAATGTGTTTAATCTGGGTCTTGGATGTGTATCTTCTTTAAATGTATTTAATCTTGGTCTTGGATGTGTACTTCTTCAGGTGTATTTAATCCGACTCTTGGATGGGTACTTCTTTAAATGTATTTAATCTGGGTCTTGGATGTGTACTTCTTCAGGTGTATTTAATCTGACTCTTGGATGTGTACTTCTTCGGGTGTATTTAATCTGAGTCTTGGATGTGTACTTCTGCAGGTGTACTTAATCTGCCTCTTGGATGTGTACTTCTTCATGTGTATTTAATCCGACTCTTGGATGGGTACTTCTTTAAATGTATTTAATCTGGGTCTTGGATGTGTACTTCTTCAGGTGTATTTAATCTGACTCTTCTTTTATATGGGTCTTGGATGTGTACTTCTTCAGGTGTATTTAATCTGACTCCTTATTATGTTGTTCTTAGGTGTATTTAATCTGACTCCTTATTCTGTTGTTCTTAGGTGTATTTAATCTGACTCCTGGATGTGTACTTCTTCAGGTGTATTTAATCTGACTCTTGGATGTGTACTTCTTCAGGTGTATTTAACCTGACTCTTCGATGTGTAATTCGTCAGGTGTATTTTACCTGACTCTTGGATGTGTACTTTTTTAAATGTGTTTAATCTGGGTCTTGGATGTGTATCTTCTTTAAATGTATTTAATGTTGGTCTTGGATGTGTACTTCTTCAGGTGTATTTAATCTGACTCTTCTTTAATCTGACTCTTGGATTTGTACTTCTTCAGGTGTATTTAATCTGACTCCTTATTATGTTGTTCTTAGGTGTATTTAATCTGACGCCTGGATGAGTACTTCGTCAGGTGTATTTAATCCGACTCTTGAATGTGTACTTCTTCAGGTGTACTTAATCTGCCTCTTGGATGTGTACTTCTTCATGTGTATTTAATCCGACTCTTGGATGTGTACTTCTTTAAATGTGTTTAATCTGGGTCTTGGATGTGTACTTCTTCAGGTGTATTTAATCTGACTCTTGGATGTGTACTTCTTCAGGTGTATTTAATTTGACTCCTTTTTATGTTGTTCTTAGGTATATTTAATCTGACTCTTGGATGAGTACGTCTTCAGGTGTATTTAATCTAACTCTTGGATGTATACTTCTTCAGGTGTATTTAACCTGACTCTTGGATGTGTAATTCGTCAGGTGTATTTTACCTGACTCTTGGATGTGTACTTTTTTAAATGTGTTTAATCTGGGTCTTTGATGTGTATCTTCTTTAAATGTATTTAATCTGGGTCTTGGATGTGTACTTCTTCAGGTGTATTTAATCTGACTCTTCTTTAATCTGACTCTTGGATTTGTACTTCTTCAGGTGTATTTAATCTGACTCCTTATTATGTTGTTCTTAGGTGTATTTAATCTGACGCCTGGATGAGTACTTCGTCAGGTTTATTTAATCTGACTCTTGGATGTGTACTTCTTCAGGTGTACTTAATCTGCCTCTTGGATGTGTACTTCTTCATGTGTATTTAGTCCGACTCTTTGATGTGTAGTTCTTTAAATGTGTTTAATCTGGGCCTTGGATGTGTACTTCTTCAGGTGTATTTAATCTGACTGTTGGATGTGTACTTCTTCAGGTGTATTTAATTTGACTCCTTTTTATGTTGTTCTTATGTATATTTAATATGACTCCTGGATGAGTACGTCTTCAGGTGTATTTAATCTGACTCTTGGATGTGTACTTCTTCAGGTGTATTTAATCTGACTCTTCTTTTATATGGGTCTTGGATGTGTACTTCTTCAGGTGTATTTAATCTGACTCTTCTTTTATATGGGTCTTGGATGTGTACTTCTTCAGGTGTATTTAATCTGACTCCTTTTTATGTTGTTCTTAGGTGTATTTAATCTGACTCCTTATTCTGTTGTTCTTAGGTGTATTTAATCTGACTCCTGGATGTGTACTTCTTCAGGTGTATTTAATCTGACTCTTGGATATGTACTTCCTCAGGTGTATTTAATCTGACTGTTGGAGGCTTACTTCTTCAGGTGTATTTAATTTGACTCCGTATTATGTTGTTCTTAGGTATATTTAATCTGACTCCTGGATGAGTACTTCTTCAGGTGTATTTAACTTGACTCTTGGATGTGTAATTCGTCAGGTGTATTTTACCTGACTCTTGGATGTGTGCTTTTTTAAATGTGTTTAATCTGGGTCTTTGATGTGTGTCTTCTTTAAATGTATTTAATCTGGGTCTTGGATGTGTACTTCTTCAGGTGTATTTAATCTGACTCTTCTTTAATCTGACTCTTGGATTTGTACTTCTTCAGGTGTATTTAATCTGACTCCTTATTATGTTGTTCTTAGGTGTATTTAATCTGACGCCTGGATGAGTACTTCGTCAGGTGTATTTAATCCGACTCTTGGATGTGTACTTCTTCAGGTGTACTTAATCTGCCTCTTGGATGTGTACTTCTTCATGTGTATTTAATCCGACTCTTGGATGTGTACTTCTTTAAATGTGTTTAATCTGGGTCTTGGATGTGTACTTCTTCATGTGTATTTAATAGGACTCTTGGATGTGTACTGCTTCAGGTGTATTTAATCTGACTCTTCTTTAATCTGACTCTTGGATGTGTACTTCTTCAAGTGTATTTAATCTGACTCCTTATTATGTTTTTCTTAGGCGTATTTAATCTGTCTCCTGGATGAGTACTTCGTCAGGTGTATTTAATCTGACTCTTGGATGTCTACTTCTTCAGGTGTATTTAATCTGACTCTTGGATGTGTACGTCTTCAGATATATTTAATCTGAGTCTTGGATGTGTACTTCTTCAGGTGTATTTAATCTGATTCTTGGATGTGTACTTCTTCAGGTGTATTTAATCTGACTCTTGGATGTGTACGTCTTCAGGTGTATCTAATCTGACTCTTGGATGTGTACTTCTTCAAGTGTACTTAATCTGCCTCTTGGATGTGTACTTCTTCATGTGTATTTAATCCGACTCTTGGATGGGTACTTCTTTAAATGTATTTAATCTGACTCCTTATTATGTTGTTCTTAGGTGTATTTAATCTGACTCCTAATTCTGTTGTTCTTAGGTGTATTTAATCTGACTCCTGGATGTGTACTTCTTCAGGTGTATTTAATCTGACTCTTGGATGTGTACTTCTTCAATTGTATTTAACCTGACTCTTCGATGTGTAATTCGTCAGGTGTATTTTACCTGACTCTTGGATGTGTACTTCTTTAAATGTGTTTAATCTGGGTCTTGGATGTGTATCTTCTTTAAATGTATTTAATCTTGGTCTTGGATGTGTACTTCTTCAGGTGTATTTAATCCGACTCTTGGATGGGTACTTCTTTAAATGTATTTAATCTGGGTCTTGGATGTGTACTTCTTCAGGTGTATTTAATCTGACTCTTGGATGTGTACTTCTTCGGGTGTATTTAATCTGAGTCTTGGATGTGTACTTCTGCAGGTGTACTTAATCTGCCTCTTGGATGTGTACTTCTTCATGTGTATTTAATCCGACTCTTGGATGGGTACTTCTTTAAATGTATTTAATCTGGGTCTTGGATGTGTACTTCTTCAGGTGTATTTAATCTGACTCTTCTTTTATATGGGTCTTGGATGTGTACTTCTTCAGGTGTATTTAATCTGACTCCTTATTATGTTGTTCTTAGGTGTATTTAATCTGACTCCTTATTCTGTTGTTCTTAGGTGTATTTAATCTGACTCCTGGATGTGTACTTCTTCAGGTGTATTTAATCTGACTCTTGGATGTGTACTTCTTCAGGTGTATTTAACCTGACTCTTCGATGTGTAATTCGTCAGGTGTATTTTACCTGACTCTTGGATGTGTACTTTTTTAAATGTGTTTAATCTGGGTCTTGGATGTGTATCTTCTTTAAATGTATTTAATGTTGGTCTTGGATGTGTACTTCTTCAGGTGTATTTAATCTGACTCTTCTTTAATCTGACTCTTGGATTTGTACTTCTTCAGGTGTATTTAATCTGACTCCTTATTATGTTGTTCTTAGGTGTATTTAATCTGACGCCTGGATGAGTACTTCGTCAGGTGTATTTAATCCGACTCTTGGATGTGTACTTCTTCAGGTGTACTTAATCTGCCTCTTGGATGTGTACTTCTTCATGTGTATTTAATCCGACTCTTGGATGTGTACTTCTTTAAATGTGTTTAATCTGGGTCTTGGATGTGTACTTCTTCAGGTGTATTTAATCTGACTCTTGGATGTGTACTTCTTCAGGTGTATTTAATTTGACTCCTTTTTATGTTGTTCTTAGGTATATTTAATCTGACTCTTGGATGAGTACGTCTTCAGGTGTATTTAATCTAACTCTTGGATGTATACTTCTTCAGGTGTATTTAACCTGACTCTTGGATGTGTAATTCGTCAGGTGTATTTTACCTGACTCTTGGATGTGTACTTTTTTAAATGTGTTTAATCTGGGTCTTTGATGTGTATCTTCTTTAAATGTATTTAATCTGGGTCTTGGATGTGTACTTCTTCAGGTGTATTTAATCTGACTCTTCTTTAATCTGACTCTTGGATTTGTACTTCTTCAGGTGTATTTAATCTGACTCCTTATTATGTTGTTCTTAGGTGTATTTAATCTGACGCCTGGATGAGTACTTCGTCAGGTTTATTTAATCTGACTCTTGGATGTGTACTTCTTCAGGTGTACTTAATCTGCCTCTTGGATGTGTACTTCTTCATGTGTATTTAGTCCGACTCTTTGATGTGTAGTTCTTTAAATGTGTTTAATCTGGGCCTTGGATGTGTACTTCTTCAGGTGTATTTAATCTGACTGTTGGATGTGTACTTCTTCAGGTGTATTTAATTTGACTCCTTTTTATGTTGTTCTTATGTATATTTAATATGACTCCTGGATGAGTACGTCTTCAGGTGTATTTAATCTGACTCTTGGATGTGTACTTCTTCAGGTGTATTTAATCTGACTCTTCTTTTATATGGGTCTTGGATGTGTACTTCTTCAGGTGTATTTAATCTGACTCTTCTTTTATATGGGTCTTGGATGTGTACTTCTTCAGGTGTATTTAATCTGACTCCTTTTTATGTTGTTCTTAGGTGTATTTAATCTGACTCCTTATTCTGTTGTTCTTAGGTGTATTTAATCTGACTCCTGGATGTGTACTTCTTCAGGTGTATTTAATCTGACTCTTGGATATGTACTTCCTCAGGTGTATTTAATCTGACTGTTGGAGGCTTACTTCTTCAGGTGTATTTAATTTGACTCCGTATTATGTTGTTCTTAGGTATATTTAATCTGACTCCTGGATGAGTACTTCTTCAGGTGTATTTAACTTGACTCTTGGATGTGTAATTCGTCAGGTGTATTTTACCTGACTCTTGGATGTGTGCTTTTTTAAATGTGTTTAATCTGGGTCTTTGATGTGTGTCTTCTTTAAATGTATTTAATCTGGGTCTTGGATGTGTACTTCTTCAGGTGTATTTAATCTGACTCTTCTTTAATCTGACTCTTGGATTTGTACTTCTTCAGGTGTATTTAATCTGACCCCTTATTATGTTGTTCTTAGGTGTATTTAATCTGACGCCTGGATGAGTACTTCGTCAGGTTTATTTAATCTGACTCTTGGATGTGTACTTCTTCAGGTGTACTTAATCTGCCTCTTGGATGTGTACTTCTTCATGTGTATTTAATCCGACTCTTTGATGTGTACTTCTTTAAATGTGTTTAATCTGGGTCTTGGATGTGTACTTCTTCATGTGTATTTAATAGGACTCTTGGATGTGTACTGCTTCAGGTGTATTTAATCTGACTCTTCTTTAATCTGACTCTTGGATGTGTACTTCTTCAAGTGTATTTAATCTGACTCCTTATTATGTTTTTCTTAGGCGTATTTAATCTGTCTCCTGGATGAGTACTTCGTCAGGTGTATTTAATCTGACTCTTGGATGTCTACTTCTTCAGGTGTATTTAATCTGACTCTTGGATGTGTACGTCTTCAGATATATTTAATCTGAGTCTTGGATGTGTACTTCTTCAGGTGTATTTAATCTGATTCTTGGATGTGTACTTCTTCAGGTGTATTTAATCTGACTCTTGGATGTGTACGTCTTCAGGTGTATCTAATCTGACTCTTGGATGTGTACTTCTTCAAGTGTACTTAATCTGCCTCTTGGATGTGTACTTCTTCATGTGTATTTAATCCGACTCTTGGATGGGTACTTCTTTAAATGTATTTAATCTGACTCCTTATTATGTTGTTCTTAGGTGTATTTAATCTGACTCCTAATTCTGTTGTTCTTAGGTGTATTTAATCTGACTCCTGGATGTGTACTTCTTCAGGTGTATTTAATCTGACTCTTGGATGTGTACTTCTTCAATTGTATTTAACCTGACTCTTCGATGTGTAATTCGTCAGGTGTATTTTACCTGACTCTTGGATGTGTACTTCTTTAAATGTGTTTAATCTGGGTCTTGGATGTGTATCTTCTTTAAATGTATTTAATCTTGGTCTTGGATGTGTACTTCTTCAGGTGTATTTAATCCGACTCTTGGATGGGTACTTCTTTAAATGTATTTAATCTGGGTCTTGGATGTGTACTTCTTCAGGTGTATTTAATCTGACTCTTGGATGTGTACTTCTTCGGGTGTATTTAATCTGAGTCTTGGATGTGTACTTCTGCAGGTGTACTTAATCTGCCTCTTGGATGTGTACTTCTTCATGTGTATTTAATCCGACTCTTGGATGGGTACTTCTTTAAATGTATTTAATCTGGGTCTTGGATGTGTACTTCTTCAGGTGTATTTAATCTGACTCTTCTTTTATATGGGTCTTGAATGTGTACTTCTTCAGGTGTATTTAATCTGACTCCTTATTATGTTGTTCTTAGGTGTATTTAATCTGACTCCTTATTCTGTTGTTCTTAGGTGTATTTAATCTGACTCCTGGATGTGTACTTCTTCAGGTGTATTTAATCTGACTCTTGGATGTGTACTTCTTCAGGTGTATTTAACCTGACTCTTCGATGTGTAATTCGTCAGGTGTATTTTACCTGACTCTTGGATGTGTACTTTTTTAAATGTGTTTAATCTGGGTCTTGGATGTGTATCTTCTTTAAATGTATTTAATGTTGGTCTTGGATGTGTACTTCTTCAGGTGTATTTAATCTGACTCTTCTTTAATCTGACTCTTGGATTTGTACTTCTTCAGGTGTATTTAATCTGACTCCTTATTATGTTGTTCTTAGGTGTATTTAATCTGACGCCTGGATGAGTACTTCGTCAGGTGTATTTAATCCGACTCTTGGATGTGTACTTCTTCAGGTGTACTTAATCTGCCTCTTGGATGTGTACTTCTTCATGTGTATTTAATCCGACTCTTGGATGTGTACTTCTTTAAATGTATTTAATCTGACTGTTGGATGTGTACTTCTTCAGGTGTATTTAATTTGACTCCTTTTTATGTTGTTCTTAGGTATATTTAATCTGACTCTTGGATGAGTACGTCTTCAGGTGTATTTAATCTAACTCTTGGATGTATACTTCTTCAGGTGTATTTAACCTGACTCTTGGATGTGTAATTCGTCAGGTGTATTTTACCTGACTCTTGGATGTGTACTTTTTTAAATGTGTTTAATCTGGGTCTTTGATGTGTATCTTCTTTAAATGTATTTAATCTGGGTCTTGGATGTGTACTTCTTCAGGTGTATTTAATCTGACTCTTCTTTAATCTGACTCTTGGATTTGTACTTCTTCAGGTGTATTTAATCTGACTCCTTATTATGTTGTTCTTAGGTGTATTTAATCTGACGCCTGGATGAGTACTTCGTCAGGTTTATTTAATCTGACTCTTGGATGTGTACTTCTTCAGGTGTACTTAATCTGCCTCTTGGATGTGTACTTCTTCATGTGTATTTAGTCCGACTCTTTGATGTGTAGTTCTTTAAATGTGTTTAATCTGGGCCTTGGATGTGTACTTCTTCAGGTGTATTTAATCTGACTGTTGGATGTGTACTTCTTCAGGTGTATTTAATTTGACTCCTTTTTATGTTGTTCTTATGTATATTTAATATGACTCCTGGATGAGTACGTCTTCAGGTGTATTTAATCTGACTCTTGGATGTGTACTTCTTCAGGTGTATTTAATCTGACTCTTCTTTTATATGGGTCTTGGATGTGTACTTCTTCAGGTGTATTTAATCTGACTCTTCTTTTATATGGGTCTTGGATGTGTACTTCTTCAGGTGTATTTAATCTGACTCTTGGATGTGTACTTCTTCAGGTGTATTTAACCTGACTCTTCGATGTGTAATTCGTCAGGTGTATTTTACCTGACTCTTGGATGTGTGCTTCTTTAAATGTGTTTAATCTGGGTCTTGGATATGTATCTTCTTTAAATGTATTTAATCTTGGTCTTGGATATGTACTTCTTCAGGTGTATTTAATCTGCCTCTTGGATGTGTACTTCTTCATGTGTATTTAATCCGACTCTTGGATGTGTACTTCTTTAAATGTGTTTAATCTGGGTCTTGGATGTGTACTTCTTCAGGTGTACTTAATCTGACTCTTGGATGTGTACTTCTTCAGGTGTATTTAATTTGACTCCTTTTTATGTTGTTCTTAGGTATATTTAATCTGACTCCTGGATGAGTACTTCTTCAGGTGTATTTAATCTGACTCTTGGATGTGTACTTCTTCAGGTGTATTTAACCTGACTCTTGGATGTGTAATTCGTCAGATGTATTTTACCTGACTCTTGGATGTGTACTTTTTTAAATGTGTTTAATCTGGGTCTTTGATGTGTATCTTCTTTAAATGTATTTAATCTGGGTCTTGGATGTGTACTTCTTCAGGTGTATTTAATCTGACTCTTCTTTAATCTGACTCTTGGATTTGTACTTCTTCAGGTGTATTTAATCTGAATCCTTATTATGTTGTTCTTAGGTGTATTTAATCTGACGCCTGGATGAGTACTTCATCGGGTTTATTTAATCTGACTCTTGGATGTGTACTTCTTCAGGTGTACTTAATCTGCCTCTTGGATGTGTACTTCTTCATGTGTATTTAATCCGACTCTTTGATGTGTAGTTCTTTAAATGTGTTTAATCTGGGCCTTAGATGTGTACTTCTTCAGGTGTATTTAATCTGACTGTTGGATGTGTACTTCTTCAGGTATATTTAATTTGACTCCTTTTTATGTTGTTTTTATGTATATTTAATCTGACTCCTGGATGAGTACTTCTTCAGGTGTATTTAATCTGACTCTTGGATGTGTAATTCGTCATGTGTATTTTACCTGACTCTTGGATGTGTACTTCCTCAGGTTTACTTAATCTGCCTCTTGGATGTGTACTTCTTCATGTGTATTTAATCCGACTCTTGGATGTGTACTTCTTTAAATGTATTTAATCTGGGTCTTGGATGTGTACTTATTCAGGTGTATTTAATCTGACTCCTTATTATGTTGTTCTTAGGTGTATTTAATCTGACTTCTTATTCTGTTGTTCTTAGGTGTATTTAAACTGACTCCTGGATGAGTTCTTCCTCAGGTGTATTTAATCTGACTCTTGGATGTGTACTTCTTCAGGTGTATTTAATCTGACTCCTTATTATGTTGTTCTTAGGTGTATTTAATCTGACTCATGGATGAGTACTTCGTCAGGTGTATTTAATCTGACTCTTGGATGTGTACTTCTTCAGGTGTATTTAATCAGACTCCTTATTATGTTGTTCTTATGTGTATTTATTCTGACTCCTGGATGAGTACTTAGTCAGGTGTATTAATCTGACTCTTGGATGTGTACTTCTTCAGGTGTATTTATTCTGACTCTTGGATATGTACTTCCTCAGGTGTATTTAATCTGACTGTTGGAGGCTTACTTCTTCAGGTGTATTTAATTTGACTCCGTATTATGTTGTTCTTAGGTATATTTTATCTGACTCCTGGATGAGTACTTCTTCAGGTGTATTTAACCTGACTCTTGGATGTGTAATTCGTCAGGTGTATTTTACCTGACTCTTGGATGTGTGCTTTTTTAAATGTGTTTAATCTGGGTCTTTGATGTGTGTCTTCTTTAAATGTATTTAATCTGGGTCTTGGATGTGTACTTCTTCAGGTGTATTTAATCTGACTCTTCTTTAATCTGACTCTTGGATTTGTACTTCTTCAGGTGTATTTAATCTGACTCCTTATTATGTTGTTCTTAGGTGTATTTAATCTGACGCCTGGATGAGTACTTCGTCAGGTTTATTTAATCTGACTCTTGGATGTGTACTTCTTCAGGTGTACTTAATCTGCCTCTTGGATGTGTACTTCTTCATGTGTATTTAATCCGACTCTTTGATGTGTACTTCTTTAAATGTGTTTAATCTGGGTCTTGGATGTGTACTTCTTCATGTGTATTTAATAGGACTCTTGGATGTGTACTGCTTCAGGTGTATTTAATCTGAATCTTCTTTAATCTGACTCTTGGATGTGTACTTCTTCAAGTGTATTTAATCTGACTCCTTATTATGTTTTTCTTAGGCGTATTTAATCTGTCTCCTGGATGAGTACTTCGTCAGGTGTATTTAATCTGACTCTTGGATGTCTACTTCTTCAGGTGTATTTAATCTGACTCTTGGATGTGTACGTCTTCAGATATATTTAATCTGAGTCTTGGATGTGTACTTCTTCAGGTGTATTTAATCTGATTCTTGGATGTGTACTTCTTCAGGTGTATTTAATCTGACTATTGGATGTGTACGTCTTCAGGTGTATCTAATCTGACTCTTGGATGTGTACTTCTTCAAGTGTACTTAATCTGCCTCTTGGATGTGTACTTCTTCATGTGTATTTAATCCGACTGTTGGATGGGTACTTCTTCAGGTGTATTTAATCTGGGTCTTGGATGTGTACTTCTTCAGGTGTATTTAATCTGACTCTTCTTTTATATGGGTCTTGGATGTGTACTTCTTCAGGTGTATTTAATCTGACTCCTTATTATGTTGTTCTTAGGTGTATTAAATCTGACTCCTTATTCTGTTGTTCTTAGGTGTATTTAATCAGACTCCTGGATGTGTACTTCTTCAGGTGTATTTAACCTGACTCTTCGATGTGTAATTCGTCAGGTGTATTTTACCTGACTCTTGGATGTGTGCTTCTTTAAATGTGTTTAATCTGGGTCTTTGATGTGTATCTTCTTTAAATGTATTTAATCTGGGTCTTGGATGTGTATTTCTTCAGGTGTATTTAATCTGACTCTTCTTTAATCTGACTCTTGGATTTGTACTTCTTCAGGTGTATTTAATCTGACTCCTTATTATGTTGTTCTTAGGTGTATTTAATATGACGCCTGGATGAGTACTTCATCGGGTTTATTTAATCTGACTCTTGGATGTGTACTTCTTCAGGTGTACTTAATCTGCCTCTTGGATGTGTACTTCTTCATGTGTATTTAATCCGACTCTTTGATGTGTAGTTCTTTAAATGTGTTTAATCTGGGCCTTGGATGTGTACTTCTTCAGGTGTATTTAATCTGACTGTTGGATGTGTACTTCTTCAGGTGTATTTAATTTGACTCCTTTTTATGTTGTTTTTATGTATATTTAATCTGACTCCTGGATGAGTACTTCTTCAGGTGTATTTAATCTGACTCTTGGATGTGTAATTCGTCATGTGTATTTTACCTGACTCTTGGATGTGTACTTCCTCAGGTTTACTTAATCTGCCTCTTGGATGTGTACTTCTTCATGTGTATTTAATCCGACTCTTGGATGTGTACTTCTTTAAATGTATTTAATCTGGGTCTTGGATGTGTACTTCTTCAGGTGCATTTAATCTGACTATTCTTTAATCTGGGTCTTGGATGTGTACTTATTCAGGTGTATTTAATCTGACTCCTTATTATGTTGTTCTTAGGTGTATTTAATCTGACTTCTTATTCTGTTGTTCTTAGGTGTATTTAAACTGACTCCTGGATGAGTTCTTCCTCAGGTGTATTTAATCTGACTCTTGGATGTGTACTTCTTCAGGTGTATTTAATCTGACTCCTTATTATGTTGTTCTTAGGTGTATTTAATCTGACTCATGGATGAGTACTTCGTCAGGTGTATTTAATCTGACTCTTGGATGTGTACTTCTTCAGGTGTATTTAATCAGACTCCTTATTATGTTGTTCTTATGTGTATTTATTCTGACTCCTGGATGAGTACTTAGTCAGGTGTATTAATCTGACTCTTGGATGTCTACTTCTTCAGGTGTATTTAATCTGACTCTTGGATGTGTACGTCTTCAGATATATTTAATCTGAGTCTTGGATGTGTACTTCTTCAGGTGTATTTAATCTGATTCTTGGATGTGTACTTCTTCAGGTGTATTTAATCTGACTCTTGGATGTGTACGTCTTCAGGTGTATCTAATCTGACTCTTGGATGTGTACTTCTTCAAGTGTACTTAATCTGCCTCTTGGATGTGTACTTCTTCATGTGTATTTAATCCGACTGTTGGATGGGTACTTCTTCAGGTGTATTTAATCTGGGTCTTGGATGTGTACTTCTTCAGGTGTATTTAATCTGACTCTTCTTTTATATGGGTCTTGGATGTGTACTTCTTCAGGTGTATTTAATCTGACTCCTTATTATGTTGTTCTTAGGTGTATTTAATCTGACTCCTTATTCTGTTGTTCTTAGGTGTATTTAATCTGACTCCTGGATGTGTACTTCTTCAGGTGTATTTAATCTGACTCTTGGATGTGTACTTCTTCAGGTGTATTTAACCTGACTCTTCGATGTGTAATTCGTCAGGTGTATTTTACCTGACTCTTGGATGTGTGCTTCTTTAAATGTGTTTAATCTGGGTCTTGGATGTGTATCTTCTTTAAATGTATTTAATCTTGGTCTTGGATGTGTACTTCTTCAGGTGTATTTAATCTGACTCTTCTTTAATCTGACTCTTGGATTTGTACTTCTTCAGGTGTATTTAATCTGACTCCTTATTATGTTGTTCTTAGGTGTATTTAATCTGACGCCTGGATGAGTACTTCGTCAGGTGTATTTAATCCGACTCTTGGATGTGTACTTCTTCAGGTGTACTTAATCTGCCTCTTGGATGTGTACTTCTTCATGTGTATTTAATCCGACTCTTGGATGTGTACTTCTTTAAATGTGTTTAATCTGGGTCTTGGATGTGTACTTCTTCAGGTGTACTTAATCTGACTCTTGGATGTGTACTTCTTCAGGTGTATTTAATTTGACTCCTTTTTATGTTGTTTTTATGTATATTTAATCTGACTCCTGGATGAGTACTTCTTCAGGTGTATTTAATCTGACTCTTGGATGTGTAATTCGTCATGTGTATTTTACCTGACTCTTGGATGTGTACTTCCTCAGGTTTACTTAATCTGCCTCTTGGATGTGTACTTCTTCATGTGTATTTAATCCGACTCTTGGATGTGTACTTCTTTAAATGTATTTAATCTGGGTCTTGGATGTGTACTTCTTCAGGTGCATTTAATCTGACTATTCTTTAATCTGGGTCTTGGATGTGTACTTATTCAGGTGTATTTAATCTGACTCCTTATTATGTTGTTCTTAGGTGTATTTAATCTGACTTCTTATTCTGTTGTTCTTAGGTGTATTTAAACTGACTCCTGGATGAGTTCTTCCTCAGGTGTATTTAATCTGACTCTTGGATGTGTACTTCTTCAGGTGTATTTAATCTGACTCCTTATTATGTTGTTCTTAGGTGTATTTAATCTGACTCATGGATGAGTACTTCGTCAGGTGTATTTAATCTGACTCTTGGATGTGTACTTCTTCAGGTGTATTTAATCAGACTCCTTATTATGTTGTTCTTATGTGTATTTATTCTGACTCCTGGATGAGTACTTAGTCAGGTGTATTAATCTGACTCTTGGATGTGTACTTCTTCAGGTGTATTTAATCTGACTCTTGGATATGTACTTCCTCAGGTGTATTTAATCTGACTGTTGGAGGCTTACTTCTTCAGGTGTATTTAATTTGACTCCGTATTATGTTGTTCTTAGGTATATTTAATCTGACTCCTGGATGAGTACTTCTTCAGGTGTATATAACCTGACTCTTGGATGTGTAATTCGTCAGGTGTATTTTACCTGACTCTTGGATGTGTGCTTTTTTAAATGTGTTTAATCTGGGTCTTTGATGTGTGTCTTCTTTAAATGTATTTAATCTGGGTCTTGGATGTGTACTTCTTCAGGTGTATTTAATCTGACTCTTCTTTAATCTGACTCTTGGATTTGTACTTCTTCAGGTGTATTTAATCTGACTCCTTATTATGTTGTTCTTAGGTGTATTTAATCTGACGCCTGGATGAGTACTTCGTCAGGTTTATTTAATCTGACTCTTGGATGTGTACTTCTTCAGGTGTACTTAATCTGCCTCTTGGATGTGTACTTCTTCATGTGTATTTAATCCGACTCTTTGATGTGTACTTCTTTAAATGTGTTTAATCTGGGTCTTGGATGTGTACTTCTTCATGTGTATTTAATAGGACTCTTGGATGTGTACTGCTTCAGGTGTATTTAATCTGACTCTTCTTTAATCTGACTCTTGGATGTGTACTTCTTCAAGTGTATTTAATCTGACTCCTTATTATGTTTTTCTTAGGCGTATTTAATCTGTCTCCTGGATGAGTACTTCGTCAGGTGTATTTAATCTGACTCTTGGATGTCTACTTCTTCAGGTGTATTTAATCTGACTCTTGGATGTGTACGTCTTCAGATATATTTAATCTGAGTCTTGGATGTGTACTTCTTCAGGTGTATTTAATCTGATTCTTGGATGTGTACTTCTTCAGGTGTATTTAATCTGACTCTTGGATGTGTACGTCTTCAGGTGTATCTAATCTGACTCTTGGATGTGTACTTCTTCAAGTGTACTTAATCTGCCTCTTGGATGTGTACTTCTTCATGTGTATTTAATCCGACTCTTGGATGGGTACTTCTTTAAATGTATTTAATCTGACTCCTTATTATGTTGTTCTTAGGTGTATTTAATCTGACTCCTAATTCTGTTGTTCTTAGGTGTATTTAATCTGACTCCTGGATGTGTACTTCTTCAGGTGTATTTAATCTGACTCTTGGATGTGTACTTCTTCAATTGTATTTAACCTGACTCTTCGATGTGTAATTCGTCAGGTGTATTTTACCTGACTCTTGGATGTGTACTTCTTTAAATGTGTTTAATCTGGGTCTTGGATGTGTATCTTCTTTAAATGTATTTAATCTTGGTCTTGGATGTGTACTTCTTCAGGTGTATTTAATCCGACTCTTGGATGGGTACTTCTTTAAATGTATTTAATCTGGGTCTTGGATGTGTACTTCTTCAGGTGTATTTAGTCCGACTCTTTGATGTGTAGTTCTTTAAATGTGTTTAATCTGGGCCTTGGATGTGTACTTCTTCAGGTGTATTTAATCTGACTGTTGGATGTGTACTTCTTCAGGTGTATTTAATTTGACTCCTTTTTATGTTGTTCATATGTATATTTAATATGACTCCTGGATGAGTACGTCTTCAGGTGTATTTAATCTGACTCTTGGATGTATACTTCTTCAGGTGTATTTAACCTGACTCTTGGATGTGTAATTCGTCAGGTGTATTTTACCTGACTCTTGGATGTGTACTTTTTTAAATGTGTTTAATCTGGGTCTTTGATGTGTATCTTCTTTAAATGTATTTAATCTGGGTCTTGGATGTGTACTTCTTCAGGTGTATTTAATCTGACTCTTCTTTAATTTGACTCTTGGATTTGTACTTCTTCAGGTGTATTTAATCTGACTCCTTATTATGTTGTTCTTAGGTGTATTTAATCTGACGCCTGGATGAGTACTTCGTCAGGTTTATTTAATCTGACTCTTGGATGTGTACTTCTTCAGGTGTACTTAATCTGCCTCTTGGATGTGTACTTCTTCATGTGTATTTAGTCCGACTCTTTGATGTGTAGTTCTTTAAATGTGTTTAATCTGGGCCTTGGATGTGTACTTCTTCAGGTGTATTTAATCTGACTGTTGGATGTGTACTTCTTCAGGTGTATCTAATCTGACTCTTCTTTAATATGACTCCTGGATGAGTACTTCTTCAGGTGTGTTTAATCTGACTCTTGGATGTGTAATTCGTCATGTGTATTTTACCTGACTCTTGGATGTGTACTTCTTCAGGTTTACTTAATCTGCCTCTTGGATGTGTATTTCTTCATGTGTATTTAATCCGACTCTTGGATGTGTACTTCTTTAAATGTATTTAATCTGGGTCTTGGATGTGTACTTCTTCAGGTGCATTTAATCTGACTCTTCTTTAATCTGGGTCTTGGATGTGTACTTCTTCAGGTGTATTTAATCTGACTCCTTATTATGTTGTTCTTAGGTGTATTTAATCTGACTCCTTATTCTGTTGTTCTTAGGTGTATTTAATCTGACTCCTGGATGAGTTCTTCCTCAGGTGTATTTAATCTGACTCTTGGATGTGTACTTCATCATGTGTATTTAATCTGACTCCTTATTATGTTGTTCTTAGGTGTATTTAATCTGACTCCTGGATGAGTACCTAGTCAGGTGTATTAATCTGACTCTTGGATGTGTAGTTCTTCAGGTGTATTTAATCTGACTCTTGGATATGTACTTCCTCAGGTGTATTTAATCTGACTGTTGGAGGCTTACTTCTTCAGGTGTATTTAATTTGACTCCGTATTATGTTGTTCTTAGGTATATTTAATCTGACTCCTGGATGTGTACTTCTTCAGGTGTATTTAATCTGACTCCTTATTATGTTGTTCTTAGGTGTATTTAATCTGACGCCTGGATGAGTACTTCGTCAGGTGTATTTAACCTGACTCTTGGAAGTGTACTTCTTCAGGTGTACTTAATCTGCCTCTTGGATGTGTACTTCTTCATGTGTATTTAATCCGACTCTTGGATGTGTACTTCTTTAAATGTGTTTAATCTGGGTCTTGGATGTGTACTTCTTCAGCTGTATTTAATCTGACTCTTGGATGTGTATTTCTTCAGGTGTATTTAATTTGACTCCTTTTTATGTTGTTCTTAGGTATATTTAATCTGACTCCTGGATGAGTACGTCTTCAGGTGTATTTAATCTGACTCTTGGATGTATACTTCTTCAGGTGTATTTAACCTGACTCTTGGATGTGTAATTCGTCAGGTGTATTTTACCTGACTCTTGGATGTGTACTTTTTTAAATGTGTTTAATCTGGGTCTTTGATGTGTATCTTCTTTAAATGTATTTAATCTGGGTCTTGGATGTGTACTGCTTCAGGTGTATTTAATCTGACTCTTCTTTAATCTGACTCTTGGATGTGTACTTCTTCAAGTGTATTTAATCTGACTCCTTATTATGTTTTTCTTAGGCGTATTTAATCTGTCTCCTGGATGAGTACTTCGTCAGGTGTATTTAATCTGACTCTTGGATGTGTACGTCTTCAGATATATTTAATCTGACTCTTGGATGTGTACGTCTTCAGATATATTTAATCTGATTCTTGGATGTGTACTTCTTCAGGTGTATTTAATCTGACTCTTGGATGTGTACGTCTTCAGGTGTATCTAATCTGACTCTTGGATGTGTACTTCTTCAAGTGTACTTAATCTGCCTCTTGGATGTGTACTTCTTCATGTGTATTTAATCCGACTCTTGGATGGGTACTTCTTTAAATGTATTTAATCTGACTCCTTATTATGTTGTTCTTAGGTGTATTTAATCTGACTCCTAATTCTGTTGTTATTAGGTGTATTTAATCTGACTCCTGGATATGTACTTCTTCAGGTGTATTTAATCTGACTCTTGGATGTGTACTTCTTCAATTGTATTTAACCTGACTCTTCGATGTGTAATTCGTCAGGTGTATTTTACCTGACTCTTGGATGTGTACTTCTTTAAATGTGTTTAATCTGGGTCTTGGATGTGTATCTTCTTTAAATGTATTTAATCTTGGTCTTGGATGTGTACTTCTTCAGGTGTATTTAATCAGACTCTCGGATGGGTACTTCTTTAAATGTATTTAATCTGGGTCTTGGATGTGTACTTCTTCAGGTGTATTTAATCTGACTCTTGGATGTGTACTTCTTCAGGTGTATTTAATCTGAGTCTTGGATGTGTACTTCTGCAGGTGTACTTAATCTGCCTCTTGGATGTGTACTTCTTCATGTGTATTTAATCCGACTCTTGGATGGGTACTTCTTTAAATGTATTTAATCTGGGTCTTGGATGTGTACTTCTTCAGGTGTATTTAATCTGACTCTTCTTTTATATGGGTCTTGGATGTGTACTTCTTCAGGTGTATTTAATCTGACTCCTTATTATGTTGTTCTTAGGTGTATTTAATCTGACGCCTGGATGAGTACTTCGTCAGGTGTATTTAATCCGACTCTTGGATGTGTACTTCTTCAGGTGTACTTAATCTGCCTCTTGGATGTGTACTTCTTCAGGTGTATTTAATTTGACTCCTTTTTATGTTGTTCTTAGGTATATTTAATCTGACTCTTGGATGAGTACGTCTTCAGGTGTATTTAATCTAACTCTTGGATGTATACTTCTTCAGGTGTATTTAACCTGACTCTTGGATGTGTAATTCGTCAGGTGTATTTTACCTGACTCTTGGATGTGTACTTTTTTAAATGTGTTTAATCTGGGTCTTTGATGTGTATCTTCTTTAAATGTATTTAATCTGGGTCTTGGATGTGTACTTCTTCAGGTGTATTTAATCTGACTCTTCTTTAATCTGACTCTTGGATTTGTACTTCTTCAGGTGTATTTAATCTGACTCCTTATTATGTTGTTCTTAGGTGTATTTAATCTGACGCCTGGATGAGTACTTCGTCAGGTTTATTTAATCTGACTCTTGGATGTGTACTTCTTCAGGTGTACTTAATCTGCCTCTTGGATGTGTACTTCTTCATGTGTATTTAGTCCGACTCTTTGATGTGTAGTTCTTTAAATGTGTTTAATCTGGGCCTTGGATGTGTACTTCTTCAGGTGTATTTAATCTGACTGTTGGATGTGTACTTCTTCAGGTGTATTTAATTTGACTCCTTTTTATGTTGTTCTTATGTATATTTAATATGACTCCTGGATGAGTACGTCTTCAGGTGTATTTAATCTGACTCTTGGATGTATACTTCTTCAGGTGTATTTAACCTGACTCTTGGATGTGTAATTCGTCAGGTGTATTTTACCTGACTCTTGGATGTGTACTTTTTTAAATGTGTTTAATCTGGGTCTTTGATGTGTATCTTCTTTAAATGTATTTAATCTGACTCTTGGATGTGTACTTCTTCAGGTGTACTTAATCTGCCTCTTGGATGTGTACTTCTTCATGTGTATTTAGTCCGACTCTTTGATGTGTAGTTCTTTAAATGTGTTTAATCTGGGCCTTGGATGTGTACTTCTTCAGGTGTATTTAATCTGACTGTTGGATGTGTACTTCTTCAGGTGTATCTAATCTGACTCTTCTTTAATATGACTCCTGGATGAGTACTTCTTCAGGTGTGTTTAATCTGACTCTTGGATGTGTAATTCGTCATGTGTATTTTACCTGACTCTTGGATGTGTACTTCTTCAGGTTTACTTAATCTGCCTCTTGGATGTGTACTTCTTCATGTGTATTTAATCCGACTCTTGGATGTGTACTTCTTTAAATGTATTTTATCTGGGTCTTGGATGTGTACTTCTTCAGGTGCATTTAATCTGACTCTTCTTTAATCTGGGTCTTGGATGTGTACTTCTTCAGGTGTATTTAATCTGACTCCTTATTATGTTGTTCTTAGGTGTATTTAATCTGACTCCTTATTCTGTTGTTCTTAGGTGTATTTAATCTGACTCCTGGATGAGTACCTAGTCAGGTGTATTAATCTGACTCTTGGATGTGTACTTCTTCAGGTGTATTTAATCTGACTCTTGGATATGTACTTCCTCAGGTGTATTTAATCTGACTGTTGGAGGCTTACTTCTTCAGGTGTATTTAATTTGACTCCGTATTATGTTGTTCTTAGGTATATTTAATCTGACTCCTGGATGTGTACTTCTTCAGGTGTATTTAATCTGACTCCTTATTATGTTGTTCTTAGGTGTATTTAATCTGACGCCTGGATGAGTACTTCGTCAGGTGTATTTAACCTGACTCTTGGAAGTGTACTTCTTCAGGTGTACTTAATCTGCCTCTTGGATGTGTACTTCTTCATGTGTATTTAATCCGACTCTTGGATGTGTACTTCTTTAAATGTGTTTAATCTGGGTCTTGGATGTGTACTTCTTCAGGTGTATTTAATCTGACTCTTGGATGTGTACTTCTTCAGGTGTATTTAATTTGACTCCTTTTTATGTTGTTCTTAGGTATATTTAATCTGACTCCTGGATGAGTACGTCTTCAGGTGTGTTTAATCTGACTCTTGGATGTATACTTCTTCAGGTGTATTTAACCTGACTCTTGGATGTGTAATTCGTCAGGTGTATTTTACCTGGCTCTTGGATGTGTACTTTTTTAAATGTGTTTAATCTGGGTCTTTGATGTGTATCTTCTTTAAATGTATTTAATCTGGGTCTTGGATGTGTACTGCTTCAGGTGTATTTAATCTGACTCTTCTTTAATCTGACTCTTGGATGTGTACTTCTTCAAGTGTATTTAATCTGACTCCTTATTATGTTTTTCTTAGGCGTATTTAATCTGTCTCCTGGATGAGTACTTCGTCAGGTGTATTTAATCTGACTCTTGGATGTGTACGTCTTCAGATGTATTTAATCTGACTCTTGGATGTGTACGTCTTCAGATATATTTAATCTGATTCTTGGATGTGTACTTCTTCAGGTGTATTTAATCTGACTCTTGGATGTGTACGTCTTCAGGTGTATCTAATCTGACTCTTGGATGTGTACTTCTTCAAGTGTACTTAATCTGCCTCTTGGATGTGTACTTCTTCATGTGTATTTAATCCGACTCTTGGATGGGTACTTCTTTAAATGTATTTAATCTGACTCCTTATTATGTTGTTCTTAGGTGTATTTAATCTGACTCCTAATTCTGTTGTTATTAGGTGTATTTAATCTGACTCCTGGATGTGTACTTCTTCAGGTGTATTTAATCTGACTCTTGGATGTGTACTTCTTCAATTGTATTTAACCTGACTCTTCGATGTGTAATTCGTCAGGTGTATTTTACCTGACTCTTGGATGTGTACTTCTTTAAATGTGTTTAATCTGGGTCTTGGATGTGTATCTTCTTTAAATTTATTTAATCTTGGTCTTGGATGTGTACTTCTTCAGGTGTATTTAATCAGACTCTCGGATGGGTACTTCTTTAAATGTATTTAATCTGGGTCTTGGATGTGTACTTCTTCAGGTGTATTTAATCTGACTCTTGGATGTGTACTTCTTCAGGTGTATTTAATCTGAGTCTTGGATGTGTACTTCTGCAGGTGTACTTAATCTGCCTCTTGGATGTGTACTTCTTCATGTGTATTTAATCCGACTCTTGGATGGGTACTTCTTTAAATGTATTTAATCTGGGTCTTGGATGTGTACTTCTTCAGGTGTATTTAATCTGACTCTTCTTTTATATGGGTCTTGGATGTGTACTTCTTCAGGTGTATTTAATCTGACTCCTTATTATGTTGTTCTTAGGTGTATTTAATCTGACGCCTGGATGAGTACTTCGTCAGGTGTATTTAATCCGACTCTTGGATGTGTACTTCTTCAGGTGTACTTAATCTGCCTCTTGGATGTGTACTTCTTCATGTGTATTTAATCCGACTCTTGGATGTGTACTTCTTTAAATGTGTTTAATCTGGGTCTTGGATGTGTACTTCTTCAGGTGTATTTAATCTGACTCTTGGATGTGTACTTCTTCAGGTGTATTTAATTTGACTCCTTTTTATGTTGTTCTTAGGTATATTTAATCTGACTCTTGGATGAGTACGTCTTCAGGTGTATTTAATCTAACTCTTGGATGTATACTTCTTCAGGTGTATTTAACCTGACTCTTGGATGTGTAATTCGTCAGGTGTATTTTACCTGACTCTTGGATGTGTACTTTTTTAAATGTGTTTAATCTGGGTCTTTGATGTGTATCTTCTTTAAATGTATTTAATCTGGGTCTTGGATGTGTACTTCTTCAGGTGTATTTAATCTGACTCCTTATTATGTTGTTCTTAGGTGTATTTAATCTGACGCCTGGATGAGTACTTCGTCAGGTTTATTTAATCTGACTCTTGGATGTGTACTTCTTCAGGTGTACTTAATCTGCCTCTTGGATGTGTACTTCTTCATGTGTATTTAGTCCGACTCTTTGATGTGTAGTTCTTTAAATGTGTTTAATCTGGGCCTTGGATGTGTACTTCTTCAGGTGTACTTAATCTGCCTCTTGGATGTGTACTTCTTCATGTGTATTTAGTCCGACTCTTTGATGTGTAGTTCTTTAAATGTGTTTAATCTGGGCCTTGGATGTGTACTTCTTCAGGTGTATTTAATCTGACTGTTGGATGTGTACTTCTTCAGGTGTATTTAATTTGACTCCTTTTTATGTTGTTCTTATGTATATTTAATATGACTCCTGGATGAGTTCGTCTTCAGGTGTATTTAATCTGACTCTTGGATGTATACTTCTTCAGGTGTATTTAAACTGACTCTTGGATGTGTAATTCGTCAGGTGTATTTTACCTGACTCTTGGATGTGTACTTTTTTAAATGTGTTTAATCTGGGTCTTTGATGTGTATCTTCTTTAAATGTATTTAATCTGGGTCTTGGATGTGTACTTCTTCAGGTGTATTTAATCTGACTCTTCTTTAATCTGACTCTTGGATTTGTACTTCTTCAGGTGTATTTAATCTGACTCCTTATTATGTTGTTCTTAGGTGTATTTAATCTGACGCCTGGATGAGTACTTCGTCAGGTTTATTTAATCTGACTCTTGGATGTGTACTTCTTCAGGTGTACTTAATCTGCCTCTTGGATGTGTACTTCTTCATGTGTATTTAATCCGACTCTTGGATGTGTACTTCTTTAAATGTGTTTAATCTGGGTCTTGGATGTGTACTTCTTCAGGTGTATTTAATCTGACTGTTGGATGTGTACTTCTTCAGGTGTATTTAATCTGACTCTTCTTTAATATGACTCCTGGATGAGTACTTCTTCAGGTGTGTTTAATCTGACTCTTGGATGTGTAATTCGTCATGTGTATTTTACCTGACTCTTGGATGTGTACTTCTTCAGGTTTACTTAATCTGCCTCTTGGATGTGTACTTCTTCATGTGTATTTAATCCGACTCTTGGATGTGTACTTCTTTAAATGTATTTAATCTGGGTCTTGGATGTGTACTTCTTCAGGTGCATTTAATCTGACTCTTCTTTAATCTGGGTCTTGGATGTGTACTTCTTCAGGTGTATTTAATCTGACTCCTTATTATGTTGTTCTTAGGTGTATTTAATCTGACTCCTTATTCTGTTGTTCTTAGGTGTATTTAATCTGACTCCTGGATGAGTTCTTCCTCAGGTGTATTTAATCTGACTCTTGGATGTGTACTTCATCAGGTGTATTTAATCTGACTCCTTATTATGTTGTTCTTAGGTGTATTTAATCTGACTCCTGGATGAGTACTTAGTCAGGTGTATTAATCTGACTCTTGGATGTGTACTTCTTCAGGTGTATTTAATCTGACTCTTGGATATGTACTTCCTCAGGTGTATTTAATCTGTCTGTTGGAGGCTTACTTCTTCAGGTGTATTTAATTTGACTCCGTATTATGTTGTTCTTAGGTATATTTAATCTGACTCCTGGATGTGTACCTCTTCAGGTGTATTTAATCTGACTCCTTATTATGTTGTTCTTAGGTGTATTTAATCTGACGCCTGGATGAGTACTTCGTCAGGTGTATTTAATCCGACTCTTGGAAGTGTACTTCTTCAGGTGTACTTAATCTGCCTCTTGGATGTGTACTTCTTCATGTGTATTTAATCCGACTCTTGGATGTGTACTTCTTTAAATGTGTTTAATCTGGGTCTTGGATGTGTACTTCTTCAGGTGTATTTAATCTGACTCTTGGATGTGTACTTCTTCAGGTGTATTTAATTTGACTCCTTTTTATGTTGTTCTTAGGTATATTTAATCTGACTCCTGGATGAGTACGTCTTCAGGTGTATTTAATCTGACTCTTGGATGTATACTTCTTCAGGTGTATTTAACCTGACTCTTGGATGTGTAATTCGTCAGGTGTATTTTACCTGACTCTTGGATGTGTACTTTTTTAAATGTGTTTAATCTGGGTCTTTGATGTGTATCTTCTTTAAATGTATTTAATCTGGGTCTTGGATGTGTACTTCTTCAGGTGTATTTAATCTGACTCTTCTTTAATCTGACTCTTGGATTTGTACTTCTTCAGGTGTATTTAATCTGACTCCTTATTATGTTGTTCTTAGGTGTATTTAATCTGACGCCTGGATGAGTACTTCGTCAGGTTTATTTAATCTGACTCTTGGATGTGTACTTCTTCAGGTGTACTTAATCTGCCTCTTGGATGTGTACTTCTTCATGTGTATTTAATCCGACTCTTGGATGTGTACTTCTTTAAATGTGTTTAATCTGGGTCTTGGATGTGTACTTCTTCAGGTGTATTTAATCTGACTGTTGGATGTGTACTTCTTCAGGTGTATTTAATCTGACTCTTCTTTAATATGACTCCTGGATGAGTACTTCTTCAGGTGTGTTTAATCTGACTCTTGGATGTGTAATTCGTCATGTGTATTTTACCTGACTCTTGGATGTGTACTTCTTCAGGTTTACTTAATCTGCCTCTTGGATGTGTACTTCTTCATGTGTATTTAATCCGACTCTTGGATGTGTACTTCTTTAAATGTATTTAATCTGGGTCTTGGATGTGTACTTCTTCAGGTGCATTTAATCTGACTCTTCTTTAATCTGGGTCTTGGATGTGTACTTCTTCAGGTGTATTTAATCTGACTCCTTATTATGTTGTTCTTAGGTGTATTTAATCTGACTCCTTATTCTGTTGTTCTTAGGTGTATTTAATCTGACTCCTGGATGAGTTCTTCCTCAGGTGTATTTAATCTGACTCTTGGATGTGTACTTCATCAGGTGTATTTAATCTGACTCCTTATTATGTTGTTCTTAGGTGTATTTAATCTGACTCCTGGATGAGTACTTAGTCAGGTGTATTAATCTGACTCTTGGATGTGTACTTCTTCAGGTGTATTTAATCTGACTCTTGGATATGTACTTCCTCAGGTGTATTTAATCTGTCTGTTGGAGGCTTACTTCTTCAGGTGTATTTAATTTGACTCCGTATTATGTTGTTCTTAGGTATATTTAATCTGACTCCTGGATGTGTACCTCTTCAGGTGTATTTAATCTGACTCCTTATTATGTTGTTCTTAGGTGTATTTAATCTGACGCCTGGATGAGTACTTCGTCAGGTGTATTTAATCCGACTCTTGGAAGTGTACTTCTTCAGGTGTACTTAATCTGCCTCTTGGATGTGTACTTCTTCATGTGTATTTAATCCGACTCTTGGATGTGTACTTCTTTAAATGTGTTTAATCTGGGTCTTGGATGTGTACTTCTTCAGGTGTATTTAATCTGACTCTTGGATGTGTACTTCTTCAGGTGTATTTAATTTGACTCCTTTTTATGTTGTTCTTAGGTATATTTAATCTGACTCCTGGATGAGTACGTCTTCAGGTGTATTTAATCTGACTCTTGGATGTATACTTCTTCAGGTGTATTTAACCTGACTCTTGGATGTGTAATTCGTCAGGTGTATTTTACCTGACTCTTGGATGTGTACTTTTTTAAATGTGTTTAATCTGGGTCTTTGATGTGTATCTTCTTTAAATGTATTTAATCTGGGTCTTGGATGTGTACTTCTTCAGGTGTATTTAATCTGACTCTTCTTTAATCTGACTCTTGGATTTGTACTTCTTCAGGTGTATTTAATCTGACTCCTTATTATGTTGTTCTTAGGTGTATTTAATCTGACGCCTGGATGAGTACTTCGTCAGGTGTATTTAATCCGACTCTTGGATGTGTACTTCTTCAGGTGTACTTAATCTGCCTCTTGGATGTGTACTTCTTCATGTGTATTTAATCCGACTCTTGGATGTGTACTTCTTTAAATGTGTTTAATCTGGGTCTTGGATGTGTACTTCTTCAGGTGTATTTAATCTGACTCTTGGATGTGTACTTCTTCAGGTGTATTTAATTTGACTCCTTTTTATGTTGTTCTTAGGTATATTTAATCTGACTCTTGGATGAGTACGTCTTCAGGTGTATTTAATCTAACTCTTGGATGTATACTTCTTCAGGTGTATTTAACCTGACTCTTGGATGTGTAATTCGTCAGGTGTATTTTACCTGATTCTTGGATGTGTACTTTTTTAAATGTGTTTAATCTGGGTCTTTGATGTGTATCTTCTTTAAATGTATTTAATCTGGGTCTTGGATGTGTACTTCTTCAGGTGTATTTAATCTGACTCTTCTTTAATCTGACTCTTGGATTTGTACTTCTTCAGGTGTATTTAATCTGACTTCTTATTATGTTGTTCTTAGGTGTATTTAATCTGACGCCTGGATGAGTACTTCGTCAGGTTTATTTAATCTGACTCTTGGATGTGTACTTCTTCAGGTGTACTTAATCTGCCTCTTGGATGTGTACTTCTTCATGTGTATTTAGTCCGACTCTTTGATGTGTAGTTCTTTAAATGTATTTAATCTGGGCCTTGGATGTGTACTTCTTCAGGTGTATTTAATCTGACTGTTGGATGTGTACTTCTTCAGGTGTATTTAATTTGACTCCCTTTTATGTTGTACTTATGTATATTTAATATGACTCCTGGATGAGTACGTCTTCAGGTGTATTTAATCTGACTCTTGGATGTATACTTCTTCAGGTGTATTTAACCTGACTCTTGGATGTGTAATTCGTCAGGTGTATTTTACCTGACTCTTGGATGTGTACTTTTTTAAATGTGTTTAATCTGGGTCTTTGATGTGTATCTTCTTTAAATGTATTTAATCTGGGTCTTGGATGTGTACTTCTTCAGGTGTATTTAATCTGACTCTTCTTTAATCTGACTCTTGGATTTGTACTTCTTCAGGTGTATTTAATCTGACTCCTTATTATGTTGTTCTTAGGTGTATTTAATCTGACGCCTGGATGAGTACTTCGTCAGGTTTATTTAATCTGACTCTTGGATGTGTACTTCTTCAGGTGTACTTAATCTGCCTCTTGGATGTGTACTTCTTCATGTGTATTTAGTCCGACTCTTTGATGTGTAGTTCTTTAAATGTGTTTAATCTGGGCCTTGGATGTGTACTTCTTCAGGTGTATTTAATCTGACTGTTGGATGTGTACTTCTTCAGGTGTATTTAATTTGACTCCTTTTTATGTTGTTCTTATGTATATTTAATATGACTCCTGGATGAGTACTTCTTCAGGTGTGTTTAATCTGACTCTTGGATGTGTAATTCGTCATGTGTATTTTACCTGACTCTTGGATGTGTACTTCTTCAGGTTTACTTAATCTGCCTCTTGGATGTGTACTTCTTCATGTGTATTTAATCCGACTCTTGGATGTGTACTTCTTTAAATGTATTTAATCTGGGTCTTGGATGTGTACTTCTTCAGGTGCATTTAATCTGACTCTTCTTTAATCTGGGTCTTGGATGTGTACTTCTTCAGGTGTATTTAATCTGACTCCTTATTATGTTGTTCTTAGGTGTATTTAATCTGACTCCTTATTCTGTTGTTCTTAGGTGTATTTAATCTGACTCCTGGATGAGTTCTTCCTCAGGTGTATTTAATCTGACTCTTGGATGTGTACTTCATCAGGTGTATTTAATCTGACTCCTTATTATGTTGTTCTTAGGTGTTTAATCTGACTCCTGGATGAGTACTTAGTCAGGTGTATTAATCTGACTCTTGGATGTGTACTTCTTCAGGTGTATTTAATCTGACCCTTGGATATGTACTTCCTCAGGTGTATTTAATCTGACTGTTGGAGGCTTACTTCTTCAGGTGTATTTAATTTGACTCCGTATTATGTTGTTCTTAGGTATATTTAATCTGACTCCTGGATGTGTACTTCTTCAGGTGTATTTAATCTGACTCCTTATTATGTTGTTCTTAGGTGTATTTAATCTGACGCCTGGATGAGTACTTCGTCAGGTGTATTTAATCCGACTCTTGGAAGTGTACTTCTTCAGGTGTACTTAATCTGCCTCTTGGATGTGTACTTCTTCATGTGTATTTAATCCGACTCTTGGATGTGTACTTCTTTAAATGTGTTTAATCTGGGTCTTGGATGTGTACTTCTTCAGGTGTATTTAATCTGACTCTTGGATGTGTACTTCTTCAGGTGTATTTAATTTGACTCCTTTTTATGTTGTTCTTAGGTATATTTAATCTGACTCCTGGATGAGTACGTCTTCAGGTGTATTTAATCTGACTCTTGGATGAATACTTCTTCAGGTGTATTTAAACTGACTCTTGGATGTGTAATTCGTCAGGTGTATTTTACCTGACTCTTGGATGTGTACTTTTTTAAATGTGTTTAATCTGGGTCTTTGATGTGTATCTTCTTTAAATGTATTTAATCTGGGTCTTGGATGTGTACTTCTTCAGGTGTATTTAATCTGACTCTTCTTTAATCTGACTCTTGGATTTGTACTTCTTCAGGTGTATTTAATCTGACTCCTTATTATGTTGTTCTTAGGTGTATTTAATCTGACGCCTGGATGAGTACTTCGTCAGGTTTATTTAATCTGACTCTTGGATGTGTACTTCTTCAGGTGTACTTAATCTGCCTCTTGGATGTGTACTTCTTCATGTGTATTTAGTCCGACTCTTTGATGTGTAGTTCTTTAAATGTGTTTAATCTGGGCCTTGGATGTGTACTTCTTCAGGTGTATTTAATCTGACTGTTGGATGTGTACTTCTTCAGGTGTATTTAATTTGACTCCTTTTTATGTTGTTCTTATGTATATTTAATATGACTCCTGGATGAGTACTTCTTCAGGTGTGTTTAATCTGACTCTTGGATGTGTAATTCGTCATGTGTATTTTACCTGACTCTTGGATGTGTACTTCTTCAGGTTTACTTAATCTGCCTCTTGGATGTGTACTTCTTCATGTGTATTTAATCCGACTCTTGGATGTGTACTTCTTTAAATGTATTTAATCTGGGTCTTGGATGTGTACTTCTTCAGGTGCATTTAATCTGACTCTTCTTTAATCTGGGTCTTGGATGTGTACTTCTTCAGGTTTATTTAATCTGACTCCTTATTATGTTGTTCTTAGGTGTATTTAATCTGACTCCTTATTCTGTTGTTCTTAGGTGTATTTAATCTGACTCCTGGATGAGTTCTTCCTCAGGTGTATTTAATCTGACTCTTGGATGTGTACTTCATCAGGTGTATTTAATCTGACTCCTTATTATGTTGTTCTTAGGTGTTTAATCTGACTCCTGGATGAGTACTTAGTCAGGTGTATTAATCTGACTCTTGGATGTGTACTTCTTCAGGTGTATTTAATCTGACCCTTGGATATGTACTTCCTCAGGTGTATTTAATCTGACTGTTGGAGGCTTACTTCTTCAGGTGTATTTAATTTGACTCCGTATTATGTTGTTCTTAGGTATATTTAATCTGACTCCTGGATGTGTACTTCTTCAGGTGTATTTAATCTGACTCTTTATTATGTTGTTCTTAGGTGTATTTAATCTGACGCCTGGATGAGTACTTCGTCAGGTGTATTTAATCCGACTCTTGGAAGTGTACTTCTTCAGGTGTACTTAATCTGCCTCTTGGATGTGTACTTCTTCATGTGTATTTAATCCGACTCTTGGATGTGTACTTCTTTAAATGTGTTTAATCTGGGTCTTGGATGTGTACTTCTTCAGGTGTATTTAATCTGACTCTTGGATGTGTACTTCTTCAGGTGTATTTAATTTGACTCCTTTTTATGTTGTTCTTAGGTATATTTAATCTGACTCCTGGATGAGTACGTCTTCAGGTGTATTTAATCTGACTCTTGGATGAATACTTCTTCAGGTGTATTTAAACTGACTCTTGGATGTGTAATTCGTCAGGTGTATTTTACCTGACTCTTGGATGTGTACTTTTGTAAATGTGTTTAATCTGGGTCTTTGATGTGTATCTTCTTTAAATGTATTTAATCTGGGTCTTGGATGTGTACTTCTTCAGGTGTATTTAATCTGACTCTTCTTTAATCTGACTCTTGGATTTGTACTTCTTCAGGTGTATTTAATCTGACTCCTTATTATGTTGTTCTTAGGTGTATTTAATCTGACGCCTGGATGAGTACTTCGTCAGGTTTATTTAATCTGACTCTTGGATGTGTACTTCTTCAGGTGTACTTAATCTGCCTCTTGGATGTGTACTTCTTCATGTGTATTTAATCCGACTCTTGGATGTGTACTTCTTTAAATGTGTTTAATCTGGGTCTTGGATGTGTACTTCTTCAGGTGTATTTAATCTGACTCTTGGATGTGTACTTCTTCAGGTGTATTTAATTTGACTCCTTTTTATGTTGTTCTTAGGTATATTTAATCTGACTCTTGGATGAGTACGTCTTCAGGTGTATTTAATCTAACTCTTGGATGTATACTTCTTCAGGTGTATTTAACCTGACTCTTGGATGTGTAATTCGTCAGGTGTATTTTACCTGACTCTTGGATGTGTACTTTTTTAAATGTGTTTAATCTGGGTCTTTGATGTGTATCTTCTTTAAATGTATTTAATCTGGGTCTTGGATGTGTACTTCTTCAGGTGTATTTAATCTGACTCTTCTTTAATCTGACTCTTGGATTTGTACTTCTTCAGGTGTATTTAATCTGACTCCTTATTATGTTGTTCTTAGGTGTATTTAATCTGACGCCTGGATGAGTACTTCGTCAGGTTTATTTAATCTGACTCTTGGATGTGTACTTCTTCAGGTGTACTTAATCTGCCTCTTGGATGTGTACTTCTTCATGTGTATTTAGTCCGACTCTTTGATGTGTAGTTCTTTAAATGTGTTTAATCTGGGCCTTGGATGTGTACTTCTTCAGGTGTATTTAATCTGACTGTTGGATGTGTACTTCTTCAGGTGTATTTAATTTGACTCCTTTTTATGTTGTTCTTATGTATATTTAATATGACTCCTGGATGAGTACGTCTTCAGGTGTATTTAATCTGACTCTTGGATGTATACTTCTTCAGGTGTATTTAACCTGACTCTTGGATGTGTAATTCGTCAGGTGTATTTTACCTGACTCTTGGATGTGTACTTTTTTAAATGTGTTTAATCTGGGTCTTTGATGTGTATCTTCTTTAAATGTATTTAATCTGGGTCTTGGATGTGTACTTCTTCAGGTGTATTTAATCTGACTCTTCTTTAATCTGACTCTTGGATTTGTACTTCTTCAGGTGTATTTAATCTGACTCCTTATTATGTTGTTCTTAGGTGTATTTAATCTGACGCCTGGATGAGTACTTCGTCAGGTTTATTTAATCTGACTCTTGGATGTGTACTTCTTCAGGTTTACTTAATCTGCCTCTTGGATGTGTACTTCTTCATGTGTATTTAGTCCGACTCTTTGATGTGTAGTTCTTTAAATGTGTTTAATCTGGGCCTTGGATGTGTACTTCTTCAGGTGTATTTAATCTGACTGTTGGATGTGTACTTCTTCAGGTGTATTTAATTTGACTCCTTTTTATGTTGTTCTTATGTATATTTAATATGACTCCTGGATGAGTACTTCTTCAGGTGTGTTTAATCTGACTCTTGGATGTGTAATTCGTCATGTGTATTTTACCTGACTCTTGGATGTGTACTTCTTCAGGTTTACTTAATCTGCCTCTTGGATGTGTACTTCTTCATGTGTATTTAATCCGACTCTTGGATGTGTACTTCTTTAAATGTATTTAATCTGGGTCTTGGATGTGTACTTCTTCAGGTGTATTTAATCTGACTCCTTATTATGTTGTTCTTAGGTGTATTTAATCTGACTCCTTATTCTGTTGTTCTTAGGTGTATTTAATCTGACTCCTGGATGAGTTCTTCCTCAGGTGTATTTAATCTGACTCTTGGATGTGTACTTCATCAGGTGTATTTAATCTGACTCCTTATTATGTTGTTCTTAGGTGTTTAATCTGACTCCTGGATGAGTACTTAGTCAGGTGTATTAATCTGACTCTTGGATGTGTACTTCTTCAGGTGTATTTAATCTGACCCTTGGATATGTACTTCCTCAGGTGTATTTAATCTGACTGTTGGAGGCTTACTTCTTCAGGTGTATTTAATTTGACTCCGTATTATGTTGTTCTTAGGTATATTTAATCTGACTCCTGGATGTGTACTTCTTCAGGTGTATTTAATCTGACTCCTTATTATGTTGTTCTTAGGTGTATTTAATCTGACGCCTGGATGAGTACTTCGTCAGGTGTATTTAATCCGACTCTTGGAAGTGTACTTCTTCAGGTGTACTTAATCTGCCTCTTGGATGTGTACTTCTTCATGTGTATTTAATCCGACTCTTGGATGTGTACTTCTTTAAATGTGTTTAATCTGGGTCTTGGATGTGTACTTCTTCAGGTGTATTTAATCTGACTCTTGGATGTGTACTTCTTCAGGTGTATTTAATTTGACTCCTTTTTATGTTGTTCTTAGGTATATTTAATCTGACTCCTGGATGAGTACGTCTTCAGGTGTATTTAATCTGACTCTTGGATGTATACTTCTTCAGGTGTATTTAACCTGACTCTTGGATGTGTAATTCGTCAGGTGTATTTTACCTGACTCTTGGATGTGTACTTTTTTAAATGTGTTTAATCTGGGTCTTTGATGTGTATCTTCTTTAAATGTATTTAATCTGGGTCTTGGATGTGTACTTCTTCAGGTGTATTTAATCTGACTCTTCTTTAATCTGACTCTTGGATTTGTACTTCTTCAGGTGTATTTAATCTGACTCCTTATTATGTTGTTCTTAGGTGTATTTAATCTGACGCCTGGATGAGTACTTCGTCAGGTTTATTTAATCTGACTCTTGGATGTGTACTTCTTCAGGTGTACTTAATCTGCCTCTTGGATGTGTACTTCTTCATGTGTATTTAATCCGACTCTTGGATGTGTACTTCTTTAAATGTATTTAATCTGGGTCTTGGATGTGTACTTCTTCAGGTGCATTTAATCTGACTCTTCTTTAATCTGGGTCTTGGATGTGTACTTCTTCAGGTGTATTTAATCTGACTCCTTATTATGTTGTTCTTAGGTGTATTTAATCTGACTCCTTATTCTGTTGTTCTTAGGTGTATTTAAACTGACTCCTGGATGAGTTCTTCCTCAGGTGTATTTAATCTGACTCTTGGATGTGTACTTCTTCAGGTGTATTTAATCTGACTCCTTATTATGTTGTTCTTAGGTGTATTTAATCTGACTCCTGGATGAGTACTTAGTCAGGTGTATTAATCTGACTCTTGGATGTGTACTTCTTCAGGTGTATTTAATCTGACTCTTGGATATGTACTTCCTCAGGTGTATTTAATCTGACTGTTGGAGGCTTACTTCTTCAGGTGTATTTAATTTGACTCCGTATTATGTTGTTCTTAGGTATATTTAATCTGACTCCTGGATGAGTACTTCTTCAGGTGTATTTAATCTGACTCTTGGATGTGTAATTAGTCACGTGTATTTTACCTGACTCTTGGATGTGTACTTCTTCAGGTGTACTTAATCTGCCTCTTGGATGTGTACTTCTTCATGTGTATTTAATCCGACTCTTGGATGTGTACTTCTTTAAATGTGTTTAATCTGACTCTTGGATGTGTACTTCTTCAGGTGTATTTAATCTGACTCTTGGATATGTACTTCTTCAGGTGTATTTAATTTGACTCCTTTTTATGTTGTTCTTAGGTATATTTAATCTGACTCCTGGATGAGTACTTCTTCAGGTGTATTTAATCTGACTCTTGGATGTGTAATTAGTCACGTGTATTTTACCTGACTCTTGGATGTGTACTTCTTCAGGTGTACTTAATCTGCCTCTTGGATGTGTACTTCTTCATGTGTATTTAATCCGACTCTTGGATGTGTACTTCTTTAAATGTGTTTAATCTGACTCTTGGATGTGTACTTCTTCAGGTGTATTTAATTTGACTCCTTTTTATGTTGTTCTTAGGTATATTTAATCTGACTCTTGGATGAGTACGTCTTCAGGTGTATTTAATCTAACTCTTGGATGTATACTTCTTCAGGTGTATTTAACCTGACTCTTGGATGTGTAATTCGTCAGGTGTATTTTACCTGACTCTTGGATGTGTACTTTTTTAAATGTGTTTAATCTGGGTCTTTGATGTGTATCTTCTTTAAATGTATTTAATCTGGGTCTTGGATGTGTACTTCTTCAGGTGTATTTAATCTGACTCTTCTTTAATCTGACTCTTGGATTTGTACTTCTTCAGGTGTATTTAATCTGACTCCTTATTATGTTGTTCTTAGGTTTATTTAATCTGACGCCTGGATGAGTACTTCGTCAGGTTTATTTAATCTGACTCTTGGATGTGTACTTCTTCAGGTGTACTTAATCTGCCTCTTGGATGTGTACTTCTTCATGTGTATTTAGTCCGACTCTTTGATGTGTAGTTCTTTAAATGTGTTTAATCTGGGCCTTGGATGTGTACTTCTTCAGGTGTATTTAATCTGACTGTTGGATGTGTACTTCTTCAGGTGTATTTAATTTGACTCCTTTTTATGTTGTTCTTATGTATATTTAATATGACTCCTGGATGAGTACGTCTTCAGGTGTATTTAATCTGACTCTTGGATGTATACTTCTTCAGGTGTATTTAACCTGACTCTTGGATGTGTAATTCGTCAGGTGTATTTTACCTGACTCTTGGATGTGTACTTTTTTAAATGTGTTTAATCTGGGTCTTTGATGTGTATCTTCTTTAAATGTATTTAATCTGGGTCTTGGATGTGTACTTCTTCAGGTGTATTTAATCTGACTCTTCTTTAATCTGACTCTTGGATTTGTACTTCTTCAGGTGTATTTAATCTGACTCCTTATTATGTTGTTCTTAGGTGTATTTAATCTGACGCCTGGATGAGTACTTCGTCAGGTTTATTTAATCTGACTCTTGGATGTGTACTTCTTCAGGTGTACTTAATCTGCCTCTTGGATGTGTACTTCTTCATGTGTATTTAGTCCACCTCTTTGATGTGTAGTTCTTTAAATGTGTTTAATCTGGGCCTTGGATGTGTACTTCTTCAGGTGTATTTAATCTGACTGTTGGATGTGTACTTCTTCAGGTGTATTTAATTTGACTCCTTTTTATGTTGTTCTTATGTATATTTAATATGACTCCTGGATGAGTACTTCTTCAGGTGTGTTTAATCTGACTCTTGGATGTGTAATTCGTCATGTGTATTTTACCTGACTCTTGGATGTGTACTTCTTCAGGTTTACTTAATCTGCCTCTTGGATGTGTACTTCTTCAGGTGTATTTAATCTGACTCCTTATTATGTTGTTCTTAGGTGTATTTAATCTGACTCCTTATTCTGTTGTTCTTAGGTGTATTTAATCTGACTCCTGGATGAGTTCTTCCTCAGGTGTATTTAATCTGACTCTTGGATGTGTACTTCATCAGGTGTATTTAATCTGACTCCTTATTATGTTGTTCTTAGGTGTTTAATCTGACTCCTGGATGAGTACTTAGTCAGGTGTATTAATCTGACTCTTGGATGTGTACTTCTTCAGGTGTATTTAATCTGACCCTTGGATATGTACTTCCTCAGGTGTATTTAATCTGACTGTTGGAGGCTTACTTCTTCAGGTGTATTTAATTTGACTCCGTATTATGTTGTTCTTAGGTATATTTAATCTGACTCCTGGATGTGTACTTCTTCAGGTGTATTTAATCTGACTCCTTATTATGTTGTTCTTAGGTGTATTTAATCTGACGCCTGGATGAGTACTTCGTCAGGTGTATTTAATCCGACTCTTGGAAGTGTACTTCTTCAGGTGTACTTAATCTGCCTCTTGGATGTGTACTTCTTCATGTGTATTTAATCCGACTCTTGGATGTGTACTTCTTTAAATGTGTTTAATCTGGGTCTTGGATGTGTACTTCTTCAGGTGTATTTAATCTGACTCTTGGATGTGTACTTCTTCAGGTGTATTTAATTTGACTCCTTTTTATGTTGTTCTTAGGTATATTTAATCTGACTCCTGGATGAGTACGTCTTCAGGTGTATTTAATCTGACTCTTGGATGTATACTTCTTCAGGTGTATTTAACCTGACTCTTGGATGTGTAATTCGTCAGGTGTATTTTACCTGACTCTTGGATGTGTACTTTTTTAAATGTGTTTAATCTGGGTCTTTGATGTGTATCTTCTTTAAATGTATTTAATCTGGGTCTTGGATGTGTACTTCTTCAGGTGTATTTAATCTGACTCTTCTTTAATCTGACTCTTGGATTTGTACTTCTTCAGGTGTATTTAATCTGACTCCTTATTATGTTGTTCTTAGGTGTATTTAATCTGACGCCTGGATGAGTACTTCGTCAGGTTTATTTAATCTGACTCTTGGATGTGTACTTCTTCAGGTGTACTTAATCTGCCTCTTGGATGTGTACTTCTTCATGTGTATTTAATCCGACTCTTGGATGTGTACTTCTTTAAATGTATTTAATCTGGGTCTTGGATGTGTACTTCTTCAGGTGCATTTAATCTGACTCTTCTTTAATCTGGGTCTTGGATGTGTACTTCTTCAGGTGTATTTAATCTGACTCCTTATTATGTTGTTCTTAGGTGTATTTAATCTGACTCCTTATTCTGTTGTTCTTAGGTGTATTTAAACTGACTCCTGGATGAGTTCTTCCTCAGGTGTATTTAATCTGACTCTTGGATGTGTACTTCTTCAGGTGTATTTAATCTGACTCCTTATTATGTTGTTCTTAGGTGTATTTAATCTGACTCCTGGATGAGTACTTAGTCAGGTGTATTAATCTGACTCTTGGATGTGTACTTCTTCAGGTGTATTTAATCTGACTCTTGGATATGTACTTCCTCAGGTGTATTTAATCTGACTGTTGGAGGCTTACTTCTTCAGGTGTATTTAATTTGACTCCGTATTATGTTGTTCTTAGGTATATTTAATCTGACTCCTGGATGAGTACTTCTTCAGGTGTATTTAATCTGACTCTTGGATGTGTAATTAGTCACGTGTATTTTACCTGACTCTTGGATGTGTACTTCTTCAGGTGTACTTAATCTGCCTCTTGGATGTGTACTTCTTCATGTGTATTTAATCCGACTCTTGGATGTGTACTTCTTTAAATGTGTTTAATCTGACTCTTGGATGTGTACTTCTTCAGGTGTATTTAATCTGACTCTTGGATATGTACTTCTTCAGGTGTATTTAATTTGACTCCTTTTTATGTTGTTCTTAGGTATATTTAATCTGACTCCTGGATGAGTACTTCTTCAGGTGTATTTAATCTGACTCTTGGATGTGTAATTAGTCACGTGTATTTTACCTGACTCTTGGATGTGTACTTCTTCAGGTGTACTTAATCTGCCTCTTGGATGTGTACTTCTTCATGTGTATTTAATCCGACTCTTGGATGTGTACTTCTTTAAATGTGTTTAATCTGACTCTTGGATGTGTACTTCTTCAGGTGTATTTAATCTGACTCTTGGATATGTACTTCTTCAGGTGTATTTAATTTGACTCCTTTTTATGTTGTTCTTAGGTATATTTAATCTGACTCCTGGATGAGTACTTCTTCAGGTGTATTTAATCTGACTCTTGGATGTGTACTTCTTCAGGTGTATTTAACCTGACTCTTGGATGTGTAATTCGTCAGGTGTATTTTACCTGACTCTTGGATGTGTGCTTTTTTAAATGTGTTTAATCTGGGTCTTTGATGTGTATCTTCTTTAAATGTATTTAATCTGGGTCTTGGATGTGTACTTCTTCAGGTGTATTTAATCTGACTCTTCTTTAATCTGACTCTTGGATTTGTACTTTTTCAGGTGTATTTAATCTGACTCCTTATTATGTTGTTCTTAGGTGTATTTAATCTGACGCCTGGATGAGTACTTCGTCAGGTTTATTTAATCTGACTCCTTATTATGTTGTTCTTAGGTGTATTTAAACTGACTCCTAATTCTGTTGTTCTTAGGTGTATTTAATCTGACTCCTGGATGTGTACTTCTTCATGTGTATTTAATCCGACTCTTGGATGTGTACTTCTTTAAATGTGTTTAATCTGACTCTTGGATGTGTACTTCTTCAGGTGTATTTAATCTGACTCTTGGATATGTACTTCTTCAGGTGTATTTAATTTGACTCCTTTTTATGTTGTTCTTAGGTATATTTAATCTGACTCCTGGATGAGTACTTCTTCAGGTGTATTTAATCTGACTCTTGGATGTGTACTTCTTCAGGTGTATTTAACCTGACTCTTGGATGTGTAATTCGTCAGGTGTATTTTACCTGACTCTTGGATGTGTGCTTTTTTAAATGTGTTTAATCTGGGTCTTTGATGTGTGTCTTCTTTAAATGTATTTAATCTGGGTCTTGGATGTGTACTTCTTCAGGTGTATTTAATCTGACTCTTCTTTAATCTGACTCTTGGATTTGTACTTCTTCAGGTGTATTTAATCTGACTCCTCATTATGTTGTTGTTAGGTGTATTTAATCTGACGCCTGGATGAGTACTTCGTCAGGTTTATTTAATCTGACTCTTGGATGTGTACTTCTTCAGGTGTACGTAATCTGCCTCTTGGATGTGTACTTCTTCATGTGTATTTAATCCGACTCTTTGATGTGTACTTCTTTAAATGTGTTTAATCTGGGTCTTGGATGTGTACTTCTTCATGTGTATTTAATAGGACTCTTGGATGTGTACTGCTTCAGGTGTATTTAATCTGACTCTTCTTTAATCTGACTCTTGGATGTGTACTTCTTCAAGTGTATTTAATCTGACTCCTTATTATGTTTTTCTTAGGCGTATTTAATCTGTCACCTGGATGAGTACTTCGTCAGGTGTATTTAATCTGACTCTTGGATGTCTACTTCTTCAGGTGTATTTAATCTGACTCTTGGATGTGAACGTCTTCAGATATATTTAATCTGAGTCTTGGATGTGTACTTCTTCAGGTGTATTTAATCTGATTCTTGGATGTGTACTTCTTCAGGTGTATTTAATCTGACTCTTGGATGTGTACGTCTTCAGGTGTATCTAATCTGACTCTTGGATGTGTACTTCTTCAAGTGTATTTAATCTGACTCCTTATTATGTTTTTCTTAGGCGTATTTAATCTGTCTCCTGGATGAGTACTTCGTCAGGTGTATTTAATCTGACTCTTGGATGTCTACTTCTTCATGTGTATTTAATCCGACTCTTGGATGTGTACTTCTTTAAATGTGTTTAATCTGGGTCTTGGATGTGTACTTCTTCAGGTGTATTTAATCTGACTCTTGGATGTGTACTTCTTCAGGTGTATTTAATTTGACTCCTTTTTATGTTGTTCTTAGGTATATTTAATCTGACTCCTGGATGAGTACGTCTTCAGGTGTATTTAATCTGACTCTTGGATGTATACTTCTTCAGGTGTATTTAACCTGACTCTTGGATGTGTAATTCGTCAGGTGTATTTTACCTGACTCTTGGATGTGTACTTTTTTAAATGTGTTTAATCTGGGTCTTTGATGTGTATCTTCTTTAAATGTATTTAATCTGGGTCTTGGATGTGTACTTCTTCAGGTGTATTTAATCTGACTCTTCTTTAATCTGACTCTTGGATTTGTACTTCTTCAGGTGTATTTAATCTGACTCCTTATTATGTTGTTCTTAGGTGTATTTAATCTGACGCCTGGATGAGTACTTCGTCAGGTTTATTTAATCTGACTCTTGGATGTGTACTTCTTCAGGTGTACTTAATCTGCCTCTTGGATGTGTACTTCTTCATGTGTATTTAATCCGACTCTTGGATGTGTACTTCTTTAAATGTATTTAATCTGGGTCTTGGATGTGTACTTCTTCAGGTGCATTTAATCTGACTCTTCTTTAATCTGGGTCTTGGATGTGTACTTCTTCAGGTGTATTTAATCTGACTCCTTATTATGTTGTTCTTAGGTGTATTTAATCTGACTCCTTATTCTGTTGTTCTTAGGTGTATTTAATCTGACTCCTGGATGAGTTCTTCCTCAGGTGTATTTAATCTGACTCTTGGATGTGTACTTCTTCAGGTGTATTTAATCTGACTCTTGGATGTGTACTTCTTCAGGTGTATTTAATTTGACTCCTTTTTATGTTGTTCTTAGGTATATTTAATCTGACTCCTGGATGAGTACGTCTTCAGGTGTATTTAATCTGACTCTTGGATGTATACTTCTTCAGGTGTATTTAACCTGACTCTTGGATGTGTAATTCGTCAGGTGTATTTTACCTGACTCTTGGATGTGTACTTTTTTAAATGTGTTTAATCTGGGTCTTTGATGTGTATCTTCTTTAAATGTATTTAATCTGGGTCTTGGATGTGTACTTCTTCAGGTGTATTTAATCTGACTCTTCTTTAATCTGACTCTTGGATTTGTACTTCTTCAGGTGTATTTAATCTGACTCCTTATTATGTTGTTCTTAGGTGTATTTAATCTGACGCCTGGATGAGTACTTCGTCAGGTTTATTTAATCTGACTCTTGGATGTGTACTTCTTCAGGTGTACTTAATCTGCCTCTTGGATGTGTACTTCTTCATGTGTATTTAATCCGACTCTTGGATGTGTACTTCTTTAAATGTATTTAATCTGGGTCTTGGATGTGTACTTCTTCAGGTGCATTTAATCTGACTCTTCTTTAATCTGGGTCTTGGATGTGTACTTCTTCAGGTGTATTTAATCTGACTCCTTATTATGTTGTTCTTAGGTGTATTTAATCTGACTCCTTATTCTGTTGTTCTTAGGTGTATTTAATCTGACTCCTGGATGAGTTCTTCCTCAGGTGTATTTAATCTGACTCTTGGATGTGTACTTCTTCAGGTGTATTTAATCTGACTCCTTATTATGTTGTTCTTAGGTGTATTTAATCTGACTCCTGGATGAGTACTTAGTCAGGTGTATTAATCTGACTCTTGGATGTGTACTTCTTCAGGTGTATTTAATCTGACTCTTGGATATGTACTTCCTCAGGTGTATTTAATCTGACTGTTGGAGGCTTACTTCTTCAGGTGTATTTAATTTGACTCCGTATTATGTTGTTCTTAGGTATATTTAATCTGACTCCTGGATGAGTACTTCTTCAGGTGTATTTAATCTGACTCTTGGATGTGTAATTAGTCACGTGTATTTTACCTGACTCTTGGATGTGTACTTCTTCAGGTGTACTTAATCTGCCTCTTGGATGTGTACTTCTTCATGTGTATTTAATCCGACTCTTGGATGTGTACTTCTTTAAATGTGTTTAATCTGACTCTTGGATGTGTACTTCTTCAGGTGTATTTAATCTGACTCTTGGATATGTACTTCTTCAGGTGTATTTAATTTGACTCCTTTTTATGTTGTTCTTAGGTATATTTAATCTGACTCCTGGATGAGTACTTCTTCAGGTGTATTTAATCTGACTCTTGGATGTGTAATTAGTCACGTGTATTTTACCTGACTCTTGGATGTGTACTTCTTCAGGTGTACTTAATCTGCCTCTTGGATGTGTACTTCTTCATGTGTATTTAATCCGACTCTTGGATGTGTACTTCTTTAAATGTGTTTAATCTGACTCTTGGATGTGTACTTCTTCAGGTGTATTTAATCTGACTCTTGGATATGTACTTCTTCAGGTGTATTTAATTTGACTCCTTTTTATGTTGTTCTTAGGTATATTTAATCTGACTCCTGGATGAGTACTTCTTCAGGTGTATTTAATCTGACTCTTGGATGTGTACTTCTTCAGGTGTATTTAACCTGACTCTTGGATGTGTAATTCGTCAGGTGTATTTTACCTGACTCTTGGATGTGTGCTTTTTTAAATGTGTTTAATCTGGGTCTTTGATGTGTATCTTCTTTAAATGTATTTAATCTGGGTCTTGGATGTGTACTTCTTCAGGTGTATTTAATCTGACTCTTCTTTAATCTGACTCTTGGATTTGTACTTTTTCAGGTGTATTTAATCTGACTCCTTATTATGTTGTTCTTAGGTGTATTTAATCTGACGCCTGGATGAGTACTTCGTCAGGTTTATTTAATCTGACTCCTTATTATGTTGTTCTTAGGTGTATTTAAACTGACTCCTAATTCTGTTGTTCTTAGGTGTATTTAATCTGACTCCTGGATGTGTACTTCTTCATGTGTATTTAATCCGACTCTTGGATGTGTACTTCTTTAAATGTGTTTAATCTGACTCTTGGATGTGTACTTCTTCAGGTGTATTTAATCTGACTTTTCTTTAATCTGGGTCTTGGATGTGTACTTCTTCAGGTGTATTTAATCTGACTCCTTATTATGTTGTTCTTAGGTGTATTTAATCTGACTCCTTATTCTGTTGTTCTTAGGTGTATTTAATCTGACTCCTGGATGAGTTCTTCCTCAGATGTATTTAATCTGACTCTTGGATGTGTACTTCTTCAGGTGTATTTAATCTGACTCCTTATTATGTTGTTCTTAGGTGTATTTAATCTGACTCCTGGATGAGTACTTAGTCAGGTGTATTAATCTGACTCTTGGATGTGTACTTCTTCAGGTGTATTTAATCTGACTCTTGGATATGTACTTCCTCAGGTGTATTTAATCTGACTGTTGGAGGCTTACTTCTTCAGGTGTATTTAATTTGACTCCGTATTATGTTGTTCTTAGGTATATTTAATCTGACTCCTGGATGAGTACTTCTTCAGGTGTATTTAATCTGACTCTTGGATGTGTAATTAGTCACGTGTATTTTACCTGACTCTTGGATGTGTACTTCTTCAGGTGTACTTAATCTGCCTCTTGGATGTGTACTTCTTCATGTGTATTTAATCCGACTCTTGGATGTGTACTTCTTTAAATGTGTTTAATCTGACTCTTGGATGTGTACTTCTTCAGGTGTATTTAATCTGACTCTTGGATATGTACTTCTTCAGGTGTATTTAATTTGACTCCTTTTTATGTTGTTCTTAGGTATATTTAATCTGACTCCTGGATGAGTACTTCTTCAGGTGTATTTAATCTGACTCTTGGATGTGTAATTAGTCACGTGTATTTTACCTGACTCTTGGATGTGTACTTCTTCAGGTGTACTTAATCTGCCTCTTGGATGTGTACTTCTTCATGTGTATTTAATCCGACTCTTGGATGTGTACTTCTTTAAATGTGTTTAATCTGACTCTTGGATGTGTACTTCTTCAGGTGTATTTAATCTGACTCTTGGATATGTACTTCTTCAGGTGTATTTAATTTGACTCCTTTTTATGTTGTTCTTAGGTATATTTAATCTGACTCCTGGATGAGTACTTCTTCAGGTGTATTTAATCTGACTCTTGGATGTGTACTTCTTCAGGTGTATTTAACCTGACTCTTGGATGTGTAATTCGTCAGGTGTATTTTACCTGACTCTTGGATGTGTGCTTTTTTAAATGTGTTTAATCTGGGTCTTTGATGTGTATCTTCTTTAAATGTATTTAATCTGGGTCTTGGATGTGTACTTCTTCAGGTGTATTTAATCTGACTCTTCTTTAATCTGACTCTTGGATTTGTACTTTTTCAGGTGTATTTAATCTGACTCCTTATTATGTTGTTCTTAGGTGTATTTAATCTGACGCCTGGATGAGTACTTCGTCAGGTTTATTTAATCTGACTCCTTATTATGTTGTTCTTAGGTGTATTTAAACTGACTCCTAATTCTGTTGTTCTTAGGTGTATTTAATCTGACTCCTGGATGTGTACTTCTTCATGTGTATTTAATCCGACTCTTGGATGTGTACTTCTTTAAATGTGTTTAATCTGACTCTTGGATGTGTACTTCTTCAGGTGTATTTAATCTGACTCTTGGATATGTACTTCTTCAGGTGTATTTAATTTGACTCCTTTTTATGTTGTTCTTAGGTATATTTAATCTGACTCCTGGATGAGTACTTCTTCAGGTGTATTTAATCTGACTCTTGGATGTGTACTTCTTCAGGTGTATTTAACCTGACTCTTGGATGTGTAATTCGTCAGGTGTATTTTACCTGACTCTTGGATGTGTGCTTTTTTAAATGTGTTTAATCTGGGTCTTTGATGTGTGTCTTCTTTAAATGTATTTAATCTGGGTCTTGGATGTGTACTTCTTCAGGTGTATTTAATCTGACTCTTCTTTAATCTGACTCTTGGATTTGTACTTCTTCAGGTGTATTTAATCTGACTCCTTATTATGTTGTTCTTAGGTGTATTTAATCTGACGCCTGGATGAGTACTTCGTCAGGTTTATTTAATCTGACTCTTGGATGTGTACTTCTTCAGGTGTACTTAATCTGCCTCTTGGATGTGTACTTCTTCATGTGTATTTAATCCGACTCTTGGATGTGTACTTCTTTAAATGTATTTAATCTGGGTCTTGGATGTGTACTTCTTCAGGTGCATTTAATCTGACTCTTCTTTAATCTGGGTCTTGGATGTGTACTTCTTCAGGTGTATTTAATCTGACTCCTTATTATGTTGTTCTTAGGTGTATTTAATCTGACTCCTTATTCTGTTGTTCTTAGGTGTATTTAATCTGACTCCTGGATGAGTTCTTCCTCAGGTGTATTTAATCTGACTCTTGGATGTGTACTTCTTCAGGTGTATTTAATCTGACTCCTTATTATGTTGTTCTTAGGTGTATTTAATCTGACTCCTGGATGAGTACTTAGTCAGGTGTATTAATCTGACTCTTGGATGTGTACTTCTTCAGGTGTATTTAATCTGACTCTTGGATATGTACTTCCTCAGGTGTATTTAATCTGACTGTTGGAGGCTTACTTCTTCAGGTGTATTTAATTTGACTCCGTATTATGTTGTTCTTAGGTATATTTAATCTGACTCCTGGATGAGTACTTCTTCAGGTGTATTTAATCTGACTCTTGGATGTGTAATTAGTCACGTGTATTTTACCTGACTCTTGGATGTGTACTTCTTCAGGTGTACTTAATCTGCCTCTTGGATGTGTACTTCTTCATGTGTATTTAATCCGACTCTTGGATGTGTACTTCTTTAAATGTGTTTAATCTGACTCTTGGATGTGTACTTCTTCAGGTGTATTTAATCTGACTCTTGGATATGTACTTCTTCAGGTGTATTTAATTTGACTCCTTTTTATGTTGTTCTTAGGTATATTTAATCTGACTCCTGGATGAGTACTTCTTCAGGTGTATTTAATCTGACTCTTGGATGTGTACTTCTTCAGGTGTATTTAACCTGACTCTTGGATGTGTAATTCGTCAGGTGTATTTTACCTGACTCTTGGATGTGTGCTTTTTTAAATGTGTTTAATCTGGGTCTTTGATGTGTATCTTCTTTAAATGTATTTAATCTGGGTCTTGGATGTGTACTTCTTCAGGTGTATTTAATCTGACTCTTCTTTAATCTGACTCTTGGATTTGTACTTTTTCAGGTGTATTTAATCTGACTCCTTATTATGTTGTTCTTAGGTGTATTTAATCTGACGCCTGGATGAGTACTTCGTCAGGTTTATTTAATCTGACTCCTTATTATGTTGTTCTTAGGTGTATTTAAACTGACTCCTAATTCTGTTGTTCTTAGGTGTATTTAATCTGACTCCTGGATGTGTACTTCTTCATGTGTATTTAATCCGACTCTTGGATGTGTACTTCTTTAAATGTGTTTAATCTGACTCTTGGATGTGTACTTCTTCAGGTGTATTTAATCTGACTCTTGGATATGTACTTCTTCAGGTGTATTTAATTTGACTCCTTTTTATGTTGTTCTTAGGTATATTTAATCTGACTCCTGGATGAGTACTTCTTCAGGTGTATTTAATCTGACTCTTGGATGTGTACTTCTTCAGGTGTATTTAACCTGACTCTTGGATGTGTAATTCGTCAGGTGTATTTTACCTGACTCTTGGATGTGTGCTTTTTTAAATGTGTTTAATCTGGGTCTTTGATGTGTGTCTTCTTTAAATGTATTTAATCTGGGTCTTGGATGTGTACTTCTTCAGGTGTATTTAATCTGACTCTTCTTTAATCTGACTCTTGGATTTGTACTTCTTCAGGTGTATTTAATCTGACTCCTTATTATGTTGTTGTTAGGTGTATTTAATCTGACGCCTGGATGAGTACTTCGTCAGGTTTATTTAATCTGACTCTTGGATGTGTACTTCTTCAGGTGTACTTAATCTGCCTCTTGGATGTGTACTTCTTCATGTGTATTTAATCCGACTCTTTGATGTGTACTTCTTTAAATGTGTTTAATCTGGGTCTTGGATGTGTACTTCTTCATGTGTATTTAATAGGACTCTTGGATGTGTACTGCTTCAGGTGTATTTAATCTGACTCTTCTTTAATCTGACTCTTGGATGTGTACTTCTTCAAGTGTATTTAATCTGACTCCTTATTATGTTTTTCTTAGGCGTATTTAATCTGTCTCCTGGATGAGTACTTCGTCAGGTGTATTTAATCTGACTCTTGGATGTCTACTTCTTCAGGTGTATTTAATCTGACTCTTGGATGTGAACGTCTTCAGATATATTTAATCTGAGTCTTGGATGTGTACTTCTTCAGGTGTATTTAATCTGATTCTTGGATGTGTACTTCTTCAGGTGTATTTAATCTGACTCTTGGATGTGTACGTCTTCAGGTGTATCTAATCTGACTCTTGGATGTGTACTTCTTCAAGTGTACTTAATCTGCCTCTTGGATGTGTACTTCTTCATGTGTATTTAATCCGACTCTTGGATGGGTACTTCTTTAAATGTATTTAATCTGACTCCTTATTATGTTGTTCTTAGGTGTATTTAATCTGACTCCTAATTCTGTTGTTCTTAGGTGTATTTAATCTGACTCCTGGATGTGTACTTCTTCAGGTGTATTAAATCTGACTCTTGGATGTGTACTTCTTCAATTGTATTTAACCTGACTCTTCGATGTGTAATTCGTCAGGTGTATTTTACCTGACTCTTGGATGTGTACTTCTTTAAATGTGTTTAATCTGGGTCTTGGATGTGTATCTTCTTTAAATGTATTTAATCTTGGTCTTGGATGTGTACTTCTTCAGGTGTATTTAATCCGACTCTTGGATGGGTACTTCTTTAAATGTATTTAATCTGGGTCTTGGATGTGTACTTCTTCAGGTGTATTTAATCTGACTCTTGGATGTGTACTTCTTCAGTTGTATTTAATCTGAGTCTTGGATGTGTACTTCTGCAGGTGTACTTAATCTGCCTCTTGGTTGTGTACTTCTTCATGTGTATTTAATCCGACTCTTGGATGGGTACTTCTTTAAATGTATTTAATCTGGGTCTTGGATGTGTACTTCTTCAGGTGTATTTAATCTGACTCTTCTTTTATATGGGTCTTGGATGTGTACTTCTTCAGGTGTATTTAATCTGACTCCTTATTATGTTGTTCTTAGGTGTATTTAATCTGACTCCTTATTCTGTTGTTCTTAGGTGTATTTAATCTGACTCCTGGATGTGTACTTCTTCAGGTGTATTTAATCTGACTCTTGGATGTGTACTTCTTCTGGTGTATTTAACCTGACTCTTCGATGTGTAATTCGTCAGGTGTATTTTACCTGACTCTTGGATGTGTACTTCTTTAAATGTATTTAATGTTGGTCTTGGATGTGTACTTCTTCAGGTGTATTTAATCTGACTCCTTATTATGTTGTTCTTAGGTGTATATAATCTGACGCCTGGATGAGTACTTCGTCAGGTGTATTTAATCCGACTCTTGGATGTGTACTTCTTCAGGTGTACTTAATCTGCCTCTTGGATGTGTACTTCTTCATGTGTATTTAATCCGACTCTTGGATGTGTACTTCTTTAAATGTGTTTAATCTGGGTCTTGGATGTGTACTTCTTCAGGTGTATTTAATCTGACTCTTGGATGTGTACTTCTTCAGGTGTATTTAATTTGACTCCTTTTTATGTTGTTCTTAGGTATATTTAATCTGACTCCTGGATGAGTACGTCTTCAGGTGTATTTAATCTGACTCTTGGATGTATACTTCTTCAGGTGTATTTAACCTGACTCTTGGATGTGTAATTCGTCAGGTGTATTTTACCTGACTCTTGGATGTGTACTTTTTTAAATGTGTTTAATCTGGGTCTTTGATGTGTATCTTCTTTAAATGTATTTAATCTGGGTCTTGGATGTGTACTTCTTCAGGTGTATTTAATCTGACTCTTCTTTAATCTGACTCTTGGATTTGTACTTCTTCAGGTGTATTTAATCTGACTCCTTATTATGTTGTTCTTAGGTGTATTTAATCTGACGCCTGGATGAGTACTTCGTCAGGTTTATTTAATCTGACTCTTGGATGTGTACTTCTTCAGGTGTACTTAATCTGCCTCTTGGATGTGTACTTCTTCATGTGTATTTAGTCCGACTCTTTGATGTGTAGTTCTTTAAATGTGTTTAATCTGGGCCTTGGATGTGTACTTCTTCAGGTGTATTTAATCTGACTGTTGGATGTGTACTTCTTCAGGTGTATTTAATTTGACTCCTTTTTATGTTGTTCTTATGTATATTTAATATGACTCCTGGATGAGTACGTCTTCAGGTGTATTTAATCTGACTCTTGGATGTATACTTCTTCAGGTGTATTTAACCTGACTCTTGGATGTGTAATTCGTCAGGTGTATTTTACCTGACTCTTGGATGTGTACTTTTTTAAATGTGTTTAATCTGGGTCTTTGATGTGTATCTTCTTTAAATGTATTTAATCTGGGTCTTGGATGTGTACTTCTTCAGGTGTATTTAATCTGACTCTTCTTTAATCTGACTCTTGGATTTGTACTTCTTCAGGTGTATTTAATCTGACTCCTTATTATGTTGTTCTTAGGTGTATTTAATCTGACGCCTGGATGAGTACTTCGTCAGGTGTATTTAATCCGACTCTTGGATGTGTACTTCTTCAGGTGTACTTAATCTGCCTCTTGGATGTGTACTTCTTCATGTGTATTTAATCCGACTCTTGGATGTGTACTTCTTTAAATGTGTTTAATCTGGGTCTTGGATGTCTACTTCTTCAGGTGTATTTAATCTGACTCTTGGATGTGTACTTCTTCAGGTGTATTTAATCTGACCCTTCTTTAATCTGACTCTTGGATTTGTACTTCTTCAGGTGTATTTAATCTGACGCCTGGATGAGTACTTCGTCAGGTTTATTTAATCTGACTCTTGGATGTGTACTTCTTCAGGTGTACTTAATCTGCCTCTTGGATGTGTACTTCTTCATGTGTATTTAGTCCGACTCTTTGATGTGTAGTTCTTTAAATGTGTTTAATCTGGGCCTTGGATGTGTACTTCTTCAGGTGTATTTAATCTGACTGTTGCATGTGTACTTCTTCAGGTGTATTTAATTTGACTCCTTTTTATGTTGTTCTTATGTATATTTAATATGACTCCTGGATGAGTACGTCTTCAGGTGTATTTAATCTGACTCTTGGATGTATACTTCTTCAGGTGTATTTAACCTGACTCTTGGATGTGTAATTCGTCAGGTGTATTTTACCTGACTCTTGGATGTGTACTTTTTTAAATGTGTTTAATCTGGGTCTTTGATGTGTATCTTCTTTAAATGTATTTAATCTGGGTCTTGGATGTGTACTTCTTCAGGTGTATTTAATCTGACTCTTCTTTAATCTGACTCTTGGATTTGTACTTCTTCAGGTGTATTTAATCTGACTCCTTATTATGTTGTTCTTAGGTGTATTTAATCTGACGCCTGGATGAGTACTTCGTCAGGTTTATTTAATCTGACTCTTGGATGTGTACTTCTTCAGGTGTACTTAATCTGCCTCTTGGATGTGTACTTCTTCATGTGTATTTAGTCCGACTCTTTGATGTGTAGTTCTTTAAATGTGTTTAATCTGGGCCTTGGATGTGTACTTCTTCAGGTGTATTTAATCTGACTGTTGCATGTGTACTTCTTCAGGTGTATTTAATTTGACTCCTTTTTATGTTGTTCTTATGTATATTTAATATGACTCCTGGATGAGTACGTCTTCAGGTGTATTTAATCTGACTCTTGGATGTATACTTCTTCAGGTGTATTTAACCTGACTCTTGGATGTGTAATTCGTCAGGTGTATTTTACCTGACTCTTGGATGTGTACTTTTTTAAATGTGTTTAATCTGGGTCTTTGATGTGTATCTTCTTTAAATGTATTTAATCTGGGTCTTGGATGTGTACTTCTTCAGGTGTATTTAATCTGACTCTTCTTTAATCTGACTCTTGGATTTGTACTTCTTCAGGTGTATTTAATCTGACTCCTTATTATGTTGTTCTTAGGTGTATTTAATCTGACGCCTGGATGAGTACTTCGTCAGGTGTATTTAATCCGACTCTTGGATGTGTACTTCTTCAGGTGTACTTAATCTGCCTCTTGGATGTGTACTTCTTCATGTGTATTTAATCCGACTCTTGGATGTGTACTTCTTTAAATGTGTTTAATCTGGGTCTTGGATGTCTACTTCTTCAGGTGTATTTAATCTGACTCTTGGATGTGTACTTCTTCAGGTGTATTTAATCTGACCCTTCTTTAATCTGACTCTTGGATTTGTACTTCTTCAGGTGTATTTAATCTGACGCCTGGATGAGTACTTCGTCAGGTTTATTTAATCTGACTCTTGGATGTGTACTTCTTCAGGTGTACTTAATCTGCCTCTTGGATGTGTACTTCTTCATGTGTATTTAGTCCGACTCTTTGATGTGTAGTTCTTTAAATGTGTTTAATCTGGGCCTTGGATGTGTACTTCTTCAGGTGTATTTAATCTGACTGTTGCATGTGTACTTCTTCAGGTGTATTTAATTTGACTCCTTTTTATGTTGTTCTTATGTATATTTAATATGACTCCTGGATGAGTACGTCTTCAGGTGTATTTAATCTGACTCTTGGATGTATACTTCTTCAGGTGTATTTAACCTGACTCTTGGATGTGTAATTCGTCAGGTGTATTTTACCTGACTCTTGGATGTGTACTTTTTTAAATGTGTTTAATCTGGGTCTTTGATGTGTATCTTCTTTAAATGTATTTAATCTGGGTCTTGGATGTGTACTTCTTCAGGTGTATTTAATCTGACTCTTCTTTAATCTGACTCTTGGATTTGTACTTCTTCAGGTGTATTTAATCTGACTCCTTATTATGTTGTTCTTAGGTGTATTTAATCTGACGCCTGGATGAGTACTTCGTCAGGTTTATTTAATCTGACTCTTGGATGTGTACTTCTTCAGGTGTACTTAATCTGCCTCTTGGATGTGTACTTCTTCATGTGTATTTAGTCCGACTCTTTGATGTGTAGTTCTTTAAATGTGTTTAATCTGGGCCTTGGATGTGTACTTCTTCAGGTGTATTTAATCTGACTGTTGCATGTGTACTTCTTCAGGTGTATTTAATTTGACTCCTTTTTATGTTGTTCTTATGTATATTTAATATGACTCCTGGATGAGTACGTCTTCAGGTGTATTTAATCTGACTCTTGGATGTATACTTCTTCAGGTGTATTTAACCTGACTCTTGGATGTGTAATTCGTCAGGTGTATTTTACCTGACTCTTGGATGTGTACTTTTTTAAATGTGTTTAATCTGGGTCTTTGATGTGTATCTTCTTTAAATGTATTTAATCTGGGTCTTGGATGTGTACTTCTTCAGGTGTATTTAATCTGACTCTTCTTTAATCTGACTCTTGGATTTGTACTTCTTCAGGTGTATTTAATCTGACTCCTTATTATGTTGTTCTTAGGTGTATTTAATCTGACGCCTGGATGAGTACTTCGTCAGGTTTATTTAATCTGACTCTTGGATGTGTACTTCTTCAGGTGTACTTAATCTGCCTCTTGGATGTGTACTTCTTCATGTGTATTTAGTCCGACTCTTTGATGTGTAGTTCTTTAAATGTGTTTAATCTGGGCCTTGGATGTGTACTTCTTCAGGTGTATTTAATCTGACTGTTGGATGTGTACTTCTTCAGGTGTATTTAATTTGACTCCTTTTTATGTTGTTCTTATGTATATTTAATATGACTCCTGGATGAGTACTTCTTCAGGTGTGTTTAATCTGACTCTTGGATGTGTAATTCGTCATGTGTATTTTACCTGACTCTTGGATGTGTACTTCTTCAGGTTTACTTAATCTGCCTCTTGGATGTGTACTTCTTCATGTGTATTTAATCCGACTCTTGGATGTGTACTTCTTTAAATGTATTTAATCTGGGTCTTGGATGTGTACTTCTTCAGGTGCATTTAATCTGACTCTTCTTTAATCTGGGTCTTGGATGTGTACTTCTTCAGGTGTATTTAATCTGACTCCTTATTATGTTGTTCTTAGGTGTATTTAATCTGACTCCTTATTCTGTTGTTCTTAGGTGTATTTAATCTGACTCCTGGATGAGTTCTTCCTCAGGTGTATTTAATCTGACTCTTGGATGTGTACTTCATCAGGTGTATTTAATCTGACTCCTTATTATGTTGTTCTTAGGTGTATTTAATCTGACTCCTGGATGAGTACTTAGTCAGGTGTATTAATCTGACTCTTGGATGTGTACTTCTTCAGGTGTATTTAATCTGACTCTTGGATATGTACTTCCTCAGGTGTATTTAATCTGACTGTTGGAGGCTTACTTCTTCAGGTGTATTTAATTTGACTCCGTATTATGTTGTTCTTAGGTGTATTTAATCTGACGCCTGGATGAGTACTTCGTCAGGTGTATTTAATCCGACTCTTGGAAGTGTACTTCTTCAGGTGTACTTAATCTGCCTCTTGGATGTGTGCTTCTTCATGTGTATTTAATCCGACTCTTGGATGTGTACTTCTTTAAATGTGTTTAATCTGGGTCTTGGATGTGTACTTCTTCAGGTGTATTTAATCTGACTCTTGGATGTGTACTTCTTCAGGTGTATTTAATTTGACTCCTTTTTATGTTGTTCTTAGGTATATTTAATCTGACTCCTGGATGAGTACGTCTTCAGGTGTATTTAATCTGACTCTTGGATGTATACTTCTTCAGGTGTATTTAACCTGACTCTTGGATGTGTAATTCGTCAGGTGTATTTTACCTGACTCTTGGATGTGTACTTTTTTAAATGTGTTTAATCTGGGTCTTTGATGTGTATCTTCTTTAAATGTATTTAATCTGGGTCTTGGATGTGTACTTCTTCAGGTGTATTTAATCTGACTCTTCTTTAATCTGACTCTTGGATTTGTACTTCTTCAGGTGTATTTAATCTGACTCCTTATTATGTTGTTCTTAGGTGTATTTAATCTGACGCCTGGATGAGTACTTCGTCAGGTTTATTTAATCTGACTCTTGGATGTGTACTTCTTCAGGTGTACTTAATCTGCCTCTTGGATGTGTACTTCTTCATGTGTATTTAATCCGACTCTTGGATGTGTACTTCTTTAAATGTATTTAATCTGGGTCTTGGATGTGTACTTCTTCAGGTGCATTTAATCTGACTCTTCTTTAATCTGGGTCTTGGATGTGTACTTCTTCAGGTGTATTTAATCTGACTCCTTATTATGTTGTTCTTAGGTGTATTTAATCTGACTCCTTATTCTGTTGTTCTTAGGTGTATTTAATCTGACTCCTGGATGAGTTCTTCCTCAGGTGTATTTAATCTGACTCTTGGATGTGTACTTCTTCAGGTGTATTTAATCTGACTCCTTATTATGTTGTTCTTAGGTGTATTTAATCTGACTCCTGGATGAGTACTTAGTCAGGTGTATTAATCTGACTCTTGGATGTGTACTTCTTCAGGTGTATTTAATCTGACTCTTGGATATGTACTTCCTCAGGTGTATTTAATCTGACTGTTGGAGGCTTACTTCTTCAGGTGTATTTAATTTGACTCCGTATTATGTTGTTCTTAGGTATATTTAATCTGACTCCTGGATGAGTACTTCTTCAGGTGTATTTAATCTGACTCTTGGATGTGTAATTAGTCACGTGTATTTTACCTGACTCTTGGATGTGTACTTCTTCAGGTGTACTTAATCTGCCTCTTGGATGTGTACTTCTTCATGTGTATTTAATCCGACTCTTGGATGTGTACTTCTTTAAATGTGTTTAATCTGACTCTTGGATGTGTACTTCTTCAGGTGTATTTAATCTGACTCTTGGATATGTACTTCTTCAGGTGTATTTAATTTGACTCCTTTTTATGTTGTTCTTAGGTATATTTAATCTGACTCCTGGATGAGTACTTCTTCAGGTGTATTTAATCTGACTCTTGGATGTGTAATTAGTCACGTGTATTTTACCTGACTCTTGGATGTGTACTTCTTCAGGTGTACTTAATCTGCCTCTTGGATGTGTACTTCTTCATGTGTATTTAATCCGACTCTTGGATGTGTACTTCTTTAAATGTGTTTAATCTGACTCTTGGATGTGTACTTCTTCAGGTGTATTTAATCTGACTCTTGGATATGTACTTCTTCAGGTGTATTTAATTTGACTCCTTTTTATGTTGTTCTTAGGTATATTTAATCTGACTCCTGGATGAGTACTTCTTCAGGTGTATTTAATCTGACTCTTGGATGTGTACTTCTTCAGGTGTATTTAACCTGACTCTTGGATGTGTAATTCGTCAGGTGTATTTTACCTGACTCTTGGATGTGTGCTTTTTTAAATGTGTTTAATCTGGGTCTTTGATGTGTATCTTATTTAAATGTATTTAATCTGGGTCTTGGATGTGTACTTCTTCAGGTGTATTTAATCTGACTCTTCTTTAATCTGACTCTTGGATTTGTACTTTTTCAGGTGTATTTAATCTGACTCCTTATTATGTTGTTCTTAGGTGTATTTAATCTGACGCCTGGATGAGTACTTCGTCAGGTTTATTTAATCTGACTCCTTATTATGTTGTTCTTAGGTGTATTTAAACTGACTCCTAATTCTGTTGTTCTTAGGTGTATTTAATCTGACTCCTGGATGTGTACTTCTTCATGTGTATATAATCCGACTCTTGGATGTGTACTTCTTTAAATGTGTTTAATCTGACTCTTGGATGTGTACTTCTTCAGGTGTATTTAATCTGACTCTTGGATATGTACTTCTTCAGGTGTATTTAATTTGACTCCTTTTTATGTTGTTCTTAGGTATATTTAATCTGACTCCTGGATGAGTACTTCTTCAGGTGTATTTAATCTGACTCTTGGATGTGTACTTCTTCAGGTGTATTTAACCTGACTCTTGGATGTGTAATTCGTCAGGTGTATTTTACCTGACTCTTGGATGTGTGCTTTTTTAAATGTGTTTAATCTGGGTCTTTGATGTGTGTCTTCTTTAAATGTATTTAATCTGGGTCTTGGATATGTACTTCTTCAGGTGTATTTAATCTGACTCTTCTTTAATCTGACTCTTGGATTTGTACTTCTTCAGGTGTATTTAATCTGACTCCTTATTATGTTGTTGTTAGGTGTATTTAATCTGACGCCTGGATGAGTACTTCGTCAGGTTTATTTAATCTGACTCTTGGATGTGTACTTCTTCAGGTGTACTTAATCTGCCTCTTGGATGTGTACTTCTTCATGTGTATTTAATCCGACTCTTTAATATGTACTTCTTTAAATGTGTTTAATCTGGGTCTTGGATGTGTACTTCTTCATGTGTATTTAATAGGACTCTTGGATGTGTACTGCTTCAGGTGTATTTAATCTGACTCTTCTTTAATCTGACTCTTGGATGTGTACTTCTTCAAGTGTATTTAATCTGACTCCTTATTATGTTTTTCTTAGGCGTATTTAATCTGTCTCCTGGATGAGTACTTCGTCAGGTGTATTTAATCTGACTCTTGGATGTGTACTGCTTCAGGTGTATTTAATCTGACTCTTCTTTAATCTGACTCTTGGATGAGTACTTCTTCAAGTGTATTTAATTTGACTCCTTTTTATGTTGTTCTTAGGTATATTTAATCTGACTCCTGGATGAGTACTTCTTCAGGTGTATTTAATCTGACTCTTGGATGTGTACTTCTTCAGGTGTATTTAACCTGACTCTTGGATGTGTAATTCGTCAGGTGTATTTTACCTGACTCTTGGATGTGTGCTTTTTTAAATGTGTTTAATCTGGGTCTTTGATGTGTATCTTATTTAAATGTATTTAATCTGGGTCTTGGATGTGTACTTCTTCAGGTGTATTTAATCTGACTCTTCTTTAATCTGACTCTTGGATTTGTACTTTTTCAGGTGTATTTAATCTGACTCCTTATTATGTTGTTCTTAGGTGTATTTAATCTGACGCCTGGATGAGTACTTCGTCAGGTTTATTTAATCTGACTCCTTATTATGTTGTTCTTAGGTGTATTTAAACTGACTCCTAATTCTGTTGTTCTTAGGTGTATTTAATCTGACTCCTGGATGTGTACTTCTTCATGTGTATATAATCCGACTCTTGGATGTGTACTTCTTTAAATGTGTTTAATCTGACTCTTGGATGTGTACTTCTTCAGGTGTATTTAATCTGACTCTTGGATATGTACTTCTTCAGGTGTATTTAATTTGACTCCTTTTTATGTTGTTCTTAGGTATATTTAATCTGACTCCTGGATGAGTACTTCTTCAGGTGTATTTAATCTGACTCTTGGATGTGTACTTCTTCAGGTGTATTTAACCTGACTCTTGGATGTGTAATTCGTCAGGTGTATTTTACCTGACTCTTGGATGTGTGCTTTTTTAAATGTGTTTAATCTGGGTCTTTGATGTGTGTCTTCTTTAAATGTATTTAATCTGGGTCTTGGATATGTACTTCTTCAGGTGTATTTAATCTGACTCTTCTTTAATCTGACTCTTGGATTTGTACTTCTTCAGGTGTATTTAATCTGACTCCTTATTATGTTGTTGTTAGGTGTATTTAATCTGACGCCTGGATGAGTACTTCGTCAGGTTTATTTAATCTGACTCTTGGATGTGTACTTCTTCAGGTGTACTTAATCTGCCTCTTGGATGTGTACTTCTTCATGTGTATTTAATCCGACTCTTTGATGTGTACTTCTTTAAATGTGTTTAATCTGGGTCTTGGATGTGTACTTCTTCATGTGTATTTAATAGGACTCTTGGATGTGTACTGCTTCAGGTGTATTTAATCTGACTCTTCTTTAATCTGACTCTTGGATGTGTACTTCTTCAAGTGTATTTAATCTGACTCCTTATTATGTTTTTCTTAGGCGTATTTAATCTGTCTCCTGGATGAGTACTTCGTCAGGTGTATTTAATCTGACTCTTGGATGTCTACTTCTTCAGGTGTATTTAATCTGACTCTTGGATGTGAACGTCTTCAGATATATTTAATCTGAGTCTTGGATGTGTACTTCTTCAGGTGTATTTAATCTGATTCTTGGATGTGTACTTCTTCAGGTGTATTTAATCTGACTCTTGGATGTGTACGTCTTCAGGTGTATCTAATCTGACTCTTGGATGTGTACTTCTTCAAGTGTACTTAATCTGCCTCTTGGATGTGTACTTCTTCATGTGTATTTAATCCGACTCTTGGATGGGTACTTCTTTAAATGTATTTAATCTGACTCCTTATTATGTTGTTCTTAGGTGTATTTAATCTGACTCCTAATTCTGTTGTTCTTAGGTGTATTTAATCTGACTCCTGGATGTGTACTTCTTCAGGTGTATTAAATCTGACTCTTGGATGTGTACTTCTTCAATTGTATTTAACCTGACTCTTCGATGTGTAATTCGTCAGGTGTATTTTACCTGACTCTTGGATGTGTACTTCTTTAAATGTGTTTAATCTGGGTCTTGGATGTGTATCTTCTTTAAATGTATTTAATCTTGGTCTTGGATGTGTACTTCTTCAGGTGTATTTAATCCGACTCTTGGATGGGTACTTCTTTAAATGTATTTAATCTGGGTCTTGGATGTGTACTTCTTCAGGTGTATTTAATCTGACTCTTGGATGTGTACTTCTTCAGTTGTATTTAATCTGAGTCTTGGATGTGTACTTCTGCAGGTGTACTTAATCTGCCTCTTGGATGTGTACTTCTTCATGTGTATTTAATCCGACTCTTGGATGGGTACTTCTTTAAATGTATTTAATCTGGGTCTTGGATGTGTACTTCTTCAGGTGTATTTAATCTGACTCTTCTTTTATATGGGTCTTGGATGTGTACTTCTTCAGGTGTATTTAATCTGACTCCTTATTATGTTGTTCTTAGGTGTATTTAATCTGACTCCTTATTCTGTTGTTCTTAGGTGTATTTAATCTGACTCCTGGATGTGTACTTCTTCAGGTGTATTTAATCTGACTCTTGGATGTGTACTTCTTCTGGTGTATTTAACCTGACTCTTCGATGTGTAATTCGTCAGGTGTATTTTACCTGACTCTTGGATGTGTACTTCTTTAAATGTATTTAATGTTGGTCTTGGATGTGTACTTCTTCAGGTGTATTTAATCTGACTCCTTATTATGTTGTTCTTAGGTGTATATAATCTGACGCCTGGATGAGTACTTCGTCAGGTGTATTTAATCCGACTCTTGGATGTGTACTTCTTCAGGTGTACTTAATCTGCCTCTTGGATGTGTACTTCTTCATGTGTATTTAATCCGACTCTTGGATGTGTACTTCTTTAAATGTGTTTAATCTGGGTCTTGGATGTGTACTTCTTCAGGTGTATTTAATCTGACTCTTGGATGTGTACTTCTTCAGGTGTATTTAATTTGACTCCTTTTTATGTTGTTCTTAGGTATATTTAATCTGACTCCTGGATGAGTACGTCTTCAGGTGTATTTAATCTGACTCTTGGATGTATACTTCTTCAGGTGTATTTAACCTGACTCTTGGATGTGTAATTCGTCAGGTGTATTTTACCTGACTCTTGGATGTGTACTTTTTTAAATGTGTTTAATCTGGGTCTTTGATGTGTATCTTCTTTAAATGTATTTAATCTGGGTCTTGGATGTGTACTTCTTCAGGTGTATTTAATCTGACTCTTCTTTAATCTGACTCTTGGATTTGTACTTCTTCAGGTGTATTTAATCTGACTCCTTATTATGTTGTTCTTAGGTGTATTTAATCTGACGCCTGGATGAGTACTTCGTCAGGTTTATTTAATCTGACTCTTGGATGTGTACTTCTTCAGGTGTACTTAATCTGCCTCTTGGATGTGTACTTCTTCATGTGTATTTAGTCCGACTCTTTGATGTGTAGTTCTTTAAATGTGTTTAATCTGGGCCTTGGATGTGTACTTCTTCAGGTGTATTTAATCTGACTGTTGGATGTGTACTTCTTCAGGTGTATTTAATTTGACTCCTTTTATGTTGTTCTTATGTATATTTAATATGACTCCTGGATGAGTACGTCTTCAGGTGTATTTAATCTGACTCTTGGATGTATACTTCTTCAGGTGTATTTAACCTGACTCTTGGATGTGTAATTCGTCAGGTGTATTTTACCTGACTCTTGGATGTGTACTTTTTTAAATGTGTTTAATCTGGGTCTTTGATGTGTATCTTCTTTAAATGTATTTAATCTGGGTCTTGGATGTGTACTTCTTCAGGTGTATTTAATCTGACTCCTGGATGAGTACTTAGTCAGGTGTATTAATCTGACTCTTGGATGTGTACTTCTTCAGGTGTATTTAATCTGACTCTTGGATATGTACTTCCTCAGGTGTATTTAATCTGACTGTTGGAGGCTTACTTCTTCAGGTGTATTTAATTTGACTCCGTATTATGTTGTTCTTAGGTATATTTAATCTGACTCCTGGATGAATACTTCTTCAGGTGTATTTAATCTGACTCTTGGATGTGTAATTAGTCACGTGTATTTTACCTGACTCTTGGATGTGTACTTCTTCAGGTGTACTTAATCTGCCTCTTGGATGTGTACTTCTTCATGTGTATTTAATCCGACTCTTGGATGTGTACTTCTTTAAATGTGTTTAATCTGACTCTTGGATGTGTACTTCTTCAGGTGTATTTAATCTGACTCTTGGATATGTACTTCTTCAGGTGTATTTAATTTGACTCCTTTTTATGTTGTTCTTAGGTATATTTAATCTGACTCCTGGATGAGTACTTCTTCAGGTGTATTTAATCTGACTCTTGGATGTGTAATTAGTCACGTGTATTTTACCTGACTCTTGGATGTGTACTTCTTCAGGTGTACTTAATCTGCCTCTTGGATGTGTACTTCTTCATGTGTATTTAATCCGACTCTTGGATGTGTACTTCTTTAAATGTGTTTAATCTGACTCTTGGATGTGTACTTCTTCAGGTGTATTTAATCTGACTCTTGGATATGTACTTCTTCAGGTGTATTTAATTTGACTCCTTTTTATGTTGTTCTTAGGTATATTTAATCTGACTCCTGGATGAGTACTTCTTCAGGTGTATTTAATCTGACTCTTGGATGTGTACTTCTTCAGGTGTATTTAACCTGACTCTTGGATGTGTAATTCGTCAGGTGTATTTTACCTGACTCTTGGATGTGTGCTTTTTTAAATGTGTTTAATCTGGGTCTTTGATGTGTATCTTCTTTAAATGTATTTAATCTGGGTCTTGGATGTGTACTTCTTCAGGTGTATTTAATCTGACTCTTCTTTAATCTGACTCTTGGATTTGTACTTTTTCAGGTGTATTTAATCTGACTCCTTATTATGTTGTTGTTAGGTGTATTTAATCTGACGCCTGGATGAGTACTTCGTCAGGTTTATTTAATCTGACTCCTTATTATGTTGTTCTTAGGTGTATTTAAACTGACTCCTAATTCTGTTGTTCTTAGGTGTATTTAATCTGACTCCTGGATGTGTACTTCTTCATGTGTATTTAATCCGACTCTTGGATGTGTACTTCTTTAAATGTGTTTAATCTGACTCTTGGATGTTTACTTCTTCAGGTGTATTTAATCTGACTCTTGGATATGTACTTCTTCAGGTGTATTTAATTTGACTCCTTTTTATGTTGTTCTTAGGTATATTTAATCTGACTCCTGGATGAGTACTTCTTCAGGTGTATTTAATCTGACTCTTGGATGTGTACTTCTTCAGGTGTATTTAACCTGACTCTTGGATGTGTAATTCGTCAGGTGTATTTTACCTGACTCTTGGATGTGTGCTTTTTTAAATGTGTTTAATCTGGGTCTTTGATGTGTGTCTTCTTTAAATGTATTTAATCTGGGTCTTGGATGTGTACTTCTTCAGGTGTATTTAATCTGACTCTTCTTTAATCTGACTCTTGGATTTGTACTTCTTCAGGTGTATTTAATCTGACTCCTTATTATGTTGTTGTTAGGTGTATTTAATCTGACGCCTGGATGAGTACTTCGTCAGGTTTATTTAATCTGACTCTTGGATGTGTACTTCTTCAGGTGTACTTAATCTGCCTCTTGGATGTGTACTTCTTCATGTGTATTTAATCCGACTCTTTGATGTGTACTTCTTTAAATGTGTTTAATCTGGGTCTTGGATGTGTACTTCTTCATGTGTATTTAATAGGACTCTTGGATGTGTACTGCTTCAGGTGTATTTAATCTGACTCTTCTTTAATCTGACTCTTGGATGTGTACTTCTTCAAGTGTATTTAATCTGACTCCTTATTATGTTTTTCTTAGGCGTATTTAATCTGTCTCCTGGATGAGTACTTCGTCAGGTGTATTTAATCTGACTCTTGGATGTCTACTTCTTCAGGTGTATTTAATCTGACTCTTGGATGTGAACGTCTTCAGATATATTTAATCTGAGTCTTGGATGTGTACTTCTTCAGGTGTATTTAATCTGATTCTTGGATGTGTACTTCTTCAGGTGTATTTAATCTGACTCTTGGATGTGTACGTCTTCAGGTGTATCTAATCTGACTCTTGGATGTGTACTTCTTCAAGTGTACTTAATCTGCCTCTTGGATGTGTACTTCTTCATGTGTATTTAATCCGACTCTTGGATGGGTACTTCTTTAAATGTATTTAATCTGACTCCTTATTATGTTGTTCTTAGGTGTATTTAATCTGACTCCTAATTCTGTTGTTCTTAGGTGTATTTAATCTGACTCCTGGATGTGTACTTCTTCAGGTGTATTAAATCTGACTCTTGGATGTGTACTTCTTCAATTGTATTTAACCTGACTCTTCGATGTGTAATTCGTCAGGTGTATTTTACCTGACTCTTGGATGTGTACTTCTTTAAATGTGTTTAATCTGGGTCTTGGATGTGTATCTTCTTTAAATGTATTTAATCTTGGTCTTGGATGTGTACTTCTTCAGGTGTATTTAATCCGACTCTTGGATGGGTACTTCTTTAAATGTATTTAATCTGGGTCTTGGATGTGTACTTCTTCAGGTGTATTTAATCTGACTCTTGGATGTGTACTTCTTCAGTTGTATTTAATCTGAGTCTTGGATGTGTACTTCTGCAGGTGTACTTAATCTGCCTCTTGGATGTGTACTTCTTCATGTGTATTTAATCCGACTCTTGGATGGGTACTTCTTTAAATGTATTTAATCTGGGTCTTGGATGTGTACTTCTTCAGGTGTATTTAATCTGACTCTTCTTTTATATGGGTCTTGGATGTGTACTTCTTCAGGTGTATTTAATCTGACTCCTTATTATGTTGTTCTTAGGTGTATTTAATCTGACTCCTTATTCTGTTGTTCTTAGGTGTATTTAATCTGACTCCTGGATGTGTACTTCTTCAGGTGTATTTAATCTGACTCTTGGATGTGTACTTCTTCTGGTGTATTTAACCTGACTCTTCGATGTGTAATTCGTCAGGTGTATTTTACCTGACTCTTGGATGTGTACTTCTTTAAATGTATTTAATGTTGGTCTTGGATGTGTACTTCTTCAGGTGTATTTAATCTGACTCCTTATTATGTTGTTCTTAGGTGTATATAATCTGACGCCTGGATGAGTACTTCGTCAGGTGTATTTAATCCGACTCTTGGATGTGTACTTCTTCAGGTGTACTTAATCTGCCTCTTGGATGTGTACTTCTTCATGTGTATTTAATCCGACTCTTGGATGTGTACTTCTTTAAATGTGTTTAATCTGGGTCTTGGATGTGTACTTCTTCAGGTGTATTTAATCTGACTCTTGGATGTGTACTTCTTCAGGTGTATTTAATTTGACTCCTTTTTATGTTGTTCTTAGGTATATTTAATCTGACTCCTGGATGAGTACGTCTTCAGGTGTATTTAATCTGACTCTTGGATGTATACTTCTTCAGGTGTATTTAACCTGACTCTTGGATGTGTAATTCGTCAGGTGTATTTTACCTGACTCTTGGATGTGTACTTTTTTAAATGTGTTTAATCTGGGTCTTTGATGTGTATCTTCTTTAAATGTATTTAATCTGGGTCTTGGATGTGTACTTCTTCAGGTGTATTTAATCTGACTCTTCTTTAATCTGACTCTTGGATTTGTACTTCTTCAGGTGTATTTAATCTGACTCCTTATTATGTTGTTCTTAGGTGTATTTAATCTGACGCCTGGATGAGTACTTCGTCAGGTTTATTTAATCTGACTCTTGGATGTGTACTTCTTCAGGTGTACTTAATCTGCCTCTTGGATGTGTACTTCTTCATGTGTATTTAGTCCGACTCTTTGATGTGTAGTTCTTTAAATGTGTTTAATCTGGGCCTTGGATGTGTACTTCTTCAGGTGTATTTAATCTGACTGTTGGATGTGTACTTCTTCAGGTGTATTTAATTTGACTCCTTTTTATGTTGTTCTTATGTATATTTAATATGACTCCTGGATGAGTACGTCTTCAGGTGTATTTAATCTGACTCTTGGATGTATACTTCTTCAGGTGTATTTAACCTGACTCTTGGATGTGTAATTCGTCAGGTGTATTTTACCTGACTCTTGGATGTGTACTTTTTTAAATGTGTTTAATCTGGGTCTTTGATGTGTATCTTCTTTAAATGTATTTAATCTGGGTCTTGGATGTGTACTTCTTCAGGTGTATTTAATCTGACTCTTCTTTAATCTGACTCTTGGATTTGTACTTCTTCAGGTGTATTTAATATGACTCCTTATTATGTTGTTCTTAGGTGTATTTAATCTGACGCCTGGATGAGTACTTCGTCAGGTGTATTTAATCCGACTCTTGGATGTGTACTTCTTCAGGTGTACTTAATCTGCCTCTTGGATGTGTACTTCTTCATGTGTATTTAATCCGACTCTTGGATGTGTACTTCTTTAAATGTGTTTAATCTGGGTCTTGGATGTCTACTTCTTCAGGTGTATTTAATCTGACTCTTGGATGTGTACTTCTTCAGGTGTATTTAATCTGACCCTTCTTTAATCTGACTCTTGGATTTGTACTTCTTCAGGTGTATTTAATCTGACGCCTGGATGAGTACTTCGTCAGGTTTATTTAATCTGACTCTTGGATGTGTACTTCTTCAGGTGTACTTAATCTGCCTCTTGGATGTGTACTTCTTCATGTGTATTTAGTCCGACTCTTTGATGTGTAGTTCTTTAAATGTGTTTAATCTGGGCCTTGGATGTGTACTTCTTCAGGTGTATTTAATCTGACTGTTGCATGTGTACTTCTTCAGGTGTATTTAATTTGACTCCTTTTTATGTTGTTCTTATGTATATTTAATATGACTCCTGGATGAGTACGTCTTCAGGTGTATTTAATCTGACTCTTGGATGTATACTTCTTCAGGTGTATTTAACCTGACTCTTGGATGTGTAATTCGTCAGGTGTATTTTACCTGACTCTTGGATGTGTACTTTTTTAAATGTGTTTAATCTGGGTCTTTGATGTGTATCTTCTTTAAATGTATTTAATCTGGGTCTTGGATGTGTACTTCTTCAGGTGTATTTAATCTGACTCTTCTTTAATCTGACTCTTGGATTTGTACTTCTTCAGGTGTATTTAATCTGACTCCTTATTATGTTGTTCTTAGGTGTATTTAATCTGACGCCTGGATGAGTACTTCGTCAGGTTTATTTAATCTGACTCTTGGATGTGTACTTCTTCAGGTGTACTTAATCTGCCTCTTGGATGTGTACTTCTTCATGTGTATTTAGTCCGACTCTTTGATGTGTAGTTCTTTAAATGTGTTTAATCTGGGCCTTGGATGTGTACTTCTTCAGGTGTATTTAATCTGACTGTTGCATGTGTACTTCTTCAGGTGTATTTAATTTGACTCCTTTTTATGTTGTTCTTATGTATATTTAATATGACTCCTGGATGAGTACGTCTTCAGGTGTATTTAATCTGACTCTTGGATGTATACTTCTTCAGGTGTATTTAACCTGACTCTTGGATGTGTAATTCGTCAGGTGTATTTTACCTGACTCTTGGATGTGTACTTTTTTAAATGTGTTTAATCTGGGTCTTTGATGTGTATCTTCTTTAAATGTATTTAATCTGGGTCTTGGATGTGTACTTCTTCAGGTGTATTTAATCTGACTCTTCTTTAATCTGACTCTTGGATTTGTACTTCTTCAGGTGTATTTAATCTGACTCCTTATTATGTTGTTCTTAGGTGTATTTAATCTGACGCCTGGATGAGTACTTCGTCAGGTTTATTTAATCTGACTCTTGGATGTGTACTTCTTCAGGTGTACTTAATCTGCCTCTTGGATGTGTACTTCTTCATGTGTATTTAGTCCGACTCTTTGATGTGTAGTTCTTTAAATGTGTTTAATCTGGGCCTTGGATGTGTACTTCTTCAGGTGTATTTAATCTGACTGTTGGATGTGTACTTCTTCAGGTGTATTTAATTTGACTCCTTTTTATGTTGTTCTTATGTATATTTAATCTGACGCCTGGATGAGTACTTCGTCAGGTTTATTTAATCTGACTCTTGGATGTGTACTTCTTCAGGTGTACTTAATCTGCCTCTTGGATGTGTACTTCTTCATGTGTATTTAGTCCGACTCTTTGATGTGTAGTTCTTTAAATGTGTTTAATCTGGGCCTTGGATGTGTACTTCTTCAGGTGTATTTAATCTGACTGTTGGATGTGTACTTCTTCAGGTGTATTTAATTTGACTCCTTTTTATGTTGTTCTTATGTATATTTAATATGACTCCTGGATGAGTACTTCTTCAGGTGTGTTTAATCTGACTCTTGGATGTGTAATTCGTCATGTGTATTTTACCTGACTCTTGGATGTGTACTTCTTCAGGTTTACTTAATCTGCCTCTTGGATGTGTACTTCTTCATGTGTATTTAATCCGACTCTTGGATGTGTACTTCTTTAAATGTATTTAATCTGGGTCTTGGATGTGTACTTCTTCAGGTGCATTTAATCTGACTCTTCTTTAATCTGGGTCTTGGATGTGTACTTCTTCAGGTGTACTTAATCTGCCTCTTGGATGTGTACTTCTTCATGTGTATTTAGTCCGACTCTTTGATGTGTAGTTCTTTAAATGTGTTTAATCTGGGCCTTGGATGTGTACTTCTTCAGGTGTATTTAATCTGACTGTTGGATGTGTACTTCTTCAGGTGTATTTAATTTGACTCCTTTTTATGTTGTTCTTATGTATATTTAATATGACTCCTGGATGAGTACGTCTTCAGGTGTATTTAATCTGACTCTTGGATGTATACTTCTTCAGGTGTATTTAACCTGACTCTTGGATGTGTAATTCGTCAGGTGTATTTTACCTGACTCTTGGATGTGTACTTTTTTAAATGTGTTTAATCTGGGTCTTTGATGTGTATCTTCTTTAAATGTATTTAATCTGGGTCTTGGATTTGTACTTCTTCAGGTGTATTTAATCTGACTCTTCTTTAATCTGACTCTTGGATTTGTACTTCTTCAGGTGTATTTAATCTGACTCCTTATTATGTTGTTCTTAGGTGTATTTAATCTGACGCCTGGATGAGTACTTCGTCAGGTTTATTTAATCTGACTCTTGGATGTGTACTTCTTCAGGTGTACTTAATCTGCCTCTTGGATGTGTACTTCTTCATGTGTATTTAGTCCGACTCTTTGATGTGTAGTTCTTTAAATGTGTTTAATCTGGGCCTTGGATGTGTACTTCTTCAGGTGTATTTAATCTGACTGTTGGATGTGTACTTCTTCAGGTGTATTTAATTTGACTCCTTTTTATGTTGTTCTTATGTATATTTAATATGACTCCTGGATGGTACTTCTTCAGGTGTGTTTAATCTGACTCTTGGATGTGTAATTCGTCATGTGTATTTTACCTGACTCTTGGATGTGTACTTCTTCAGGTTTACTTAATCTGCCTCTTGGATGTGTACTTCTTCATGTGTATTTAATCCGACTCTTGGATGTGTACTTCTTTAAATGTATTTAATCTGGGTCTTGGATGTGTACTTCTTCAGGTGTATTTAATCTGACTCCTTATTATGTTGTTCTTAGGTGTATTTAATCTGACTCCTTATTCTGTTGTTCTTAGGTGTATTTAATCTGACTCCTGGATGAGTTCTTCCTCAGGTGTATTTAATCTGACTCTTGGATGTGTACTTCATCAGGTGTATTTAATCTGACTCCTTATTATGTTGTTCTTAGGTGTTTAATCTGACTCCTGGATGAGTACTTAGTCAGGTGTATTAATCTGACTCTTGGATGTGTACTTCTTCAGGTGTATTTAATCTGACCCTTGGATATGTACTTCCTCAGGTGTATTTAATCTGACTGTTGGAGGCTTACTTCTTCAGGTGTATTTAATTTGACTCCGTATTATGTTGTTCTTAGGTATATTTAATCTGACTCCTGGATGTGTACTTCTTCAGGTGTATTTAATCTGACTCCTTATTATGTTGTTCTTAGGTGTATTTAATCTGACGCCTGGACGAGTACTTCGTCAGGTGTATTTAATCCGACTCTTGGAAGTGTACTTCTTCAGGTGTACTTAATCTGCCTCTTGGATGTGTACTTCTTCATGTGTATTTAATCCGACTCTTGGATGTGTACTTCTTTAAATGTGTTTAATCTGACTCTTGGATGTGTACTTCTTCAGGTGTATTTAATCTGACTCTTGGATATGTACTTCTTCAGGTGTATTTAATTTGAATCCTTTTTATGTTGTTCTTAGGTATATTTAATCTGACTCCTGGATGAGTACTTCTTCAGGTGTATTTAATCTGACTCTTGGATGTGTAATTAGTCACGTGTATTTTACCTGACTCTTGGATGTGTACTTCTTCAGGTGTACTTAATCTGCCTCTTGGATGTGTACTTCTTCATGTGTATTTAATCCGACTCTTGGATGTGTACTTCTTTAAATGTGTTTAATCTGACTCTTGGATGTGTACTTCTTCAGGTGTATTTAATCTGACTCTTGGATATGTACTTCTTCAGGTGTATTTAATTTGACTCCTTTTTATGTTGTTCTTAGGTATATTTAATCTGACTCCTGGATGAGTACTTCTTCAGGTGTATTTAATCTGACTCTTGGATGTGTACTTCTTCAGGTGTATTTAACCTGACTCTTGGATGTGTAATTCGTCAGGTGTATTTTACCTGACTCTTGGATGTGTGCTTTTTTAAATGTGTTTAATCTGGGTCTTTGATGTGTATCTTCTTTAAATGTATTTAATCTGGGTCTTGGATGTGTACTTCTTCAGGTGTATTTAATCTGACTCTTCTTTAAACTGACTCTTGGATTTGTACTTTTTCAGGTGTATTTAATCTGACTCCTTATTATGTTGTTCTTAGGTGTATTTAATCTGACGCCTGGATGAGTACTTCGTCAGGTTTATTTAATCTGACTCCTTATTATGTTGTTCTTAGGTGTATTTAAACTGACTCCTAATTCTGTTGTTCTTAGGTGTATTTAATCTGACTCCTGGATGTGTACTTCTTCATGTGTATTTAATCCGACTCTTGGATGTGTACTTCTTTAAATGTGTTTAATCTGACTCTTGGATGTGTACTTCTTCAGGTGTATTTAATCTGACTCTTGGATATGTACTTCTTCAGGTGTATTTAATTTGACTCCTTTTTATGTTGTTCTTAGGTATATTTAATCTGACTCCTGGATGAGTACTTCTTCAGGTGTATTTAATCTGACTCTTGGATGTGTACTTCTTCAGGTGTATTTAACCTGACTCTTGGATGTGTAATTCGTCAGGTGTATTTTACCTGACTCTTGGATGTGTGCTTTTTTAAATGTGTTTAATCTGGGTCTTTGATGTGTGTCTTCTTTAAATGTATTTAATCTGGGTCTTGGATGTGTACTTCTTCAGGTGTATTTAATCTGACTCTTCTTTAATCTGACTCTTGGATTTGTACTTCTTCAGGTGTATTTAATCTGACTCCTTATTATGTTGTTCTTAGGTGTATTTAATCTGACGCCTGGATGAGTACTTCGTCAGGTTTATTTAATCTGACTCTTGGATGTGTACTTCTTCAGGTGTACTTAATCTGCCTCTTGGATGTGTACTTCTTCATGTGTATTTAATCCGACTCTTTGATGTGTACTTCTTTAAATGTGTTTAATCTGGGTCTTGGATGTGTACTTCTTCATGTGTATTTAATAGGACTCTTGGATGTGTACTGCTTCAGGTGTATTTAATCTGACTCTTCTTTAATCTGACTGTTGGATGTATACTTCTTCAGGTGTATTTAATTTGACTCCTTTTTATGTTGTTCTTATGTATATTTAATATGACTCCTGGATGAGTACTTCTTCAGGTGTGTTTAATCTGACTCTTGGATGTGTAATTCGTCATGTGTATTTTACCTGACTCTTGGATGTGTACTTCTTCAGGTTTACTTAATCTGCCTCTTGGATGTGTACTTCTTCATGTGTATTTAATCCGACTCTTGGATGTGTACTTCTTTAAATGTATTTAATCTGGGTCTTGGATGTGTACTTCTTCAGGTGTATTTAATCTGACTCCTTATTATGTTGTTCTTAGGTGTATTTAATCTGACTCCTTATTCTGTTGTTCTTAGGTGTATTTAATCTGACTCCTGGATGAGTTCTTCCTCAGGTGTATTTAATCTGACTCTTGGATGTGTACTTCATCAGGTGTATTTAATCTGACTCCTTATTATGTTGTTCTTAGGTGTTTAATCTGACTCCTGGATGAGTACTTAGTCAGGTGTATTAATCTGACTCTTGGATGTGTACTTCTTCAGGTGTATTTAATCTGACCCTTGGATATGTACTTCCTCAGGTGTATTTAATCTGACTGTTGGAGGCTTACTTCTTCAGGTGTATTTAATTTGACTCCGTATTATGTTGTTCTTAGGTATATTTAATCTGACTCCTGGATGTGTACTTCTTCAGGTGTATTTAATCTGACTCCTTATTATGTTGTTCTTAGGTGTATTTAATCTGACGCCTGGACGAGTACTTCGTCAGGTGTATTTAATCCGACTCTTGGAAGTGTACTTCTTCAGGTGTACTTAATCTGCCTCTTGGATGTGTACTTCTTCATGTGTATTTAATCCGACTCTTGGATGTGTACTTCTTTAAATGTGTTTAATCTGACTCTTGGATGTGTACTTCTTCAGGTGTATTTAATCTGACTCTTGGATATGTACTTCTTCAGGTGTATTTAATTTGAATCCTTTTTATGTTGTTCTTAGGTATATTTAATCTGACTCCTGGATGAGTACTTCTTCAGGTGTATTTAATCTGACTCTTGGATGTGTAATTAGTCACGTGTATTTTACCTGACTCTTGGATGTGTACTTCTTCAGGTGTACTTAATCTGCCTCTTGGATGTGTACTTCTTCATGTGTATTTAATCCGACTCTTGGATGTGTACTTCTTTAAATGTGTTTAATCTGACTCTTGGATGTGTACTTCTTCAGGTGTATTTAATCTGACTCTTGGATATGTACTTCTTCAGGTGTATTTAATTTGACTCCTTTTTATGTTGTTCTTAGGTATATTTAATCTGACTCCTGGATGAGTACTTCTTCAGGTGTATTTAATCTGACTCTTGGATGTGTACTTCTTCAGGTGTATTTAACCTGACTCTTGGATGTGTAATTCGTCAGGTGTATTTTACCTGACTCTTGGATGTGTGCTTTTTTAAATGTGTTTAATCTGGGTCTTTGATGTGTATCTTCTTTAAATGTATTTAATCTGGGTCTTGGATGTGTACTTCTTCAGGTGTATTTAATCTGACTCTTCTTTAATCTGACTCTTGGATTTGTACTTTTTCAGGTGTATTTAATCTGACTCCTTATTATGTTGTTCTTAGGTGTATTTAATCTGACGCCTGGATGAGTACTTCGTCAGGTTTATTTAATCTGACTCCTTATTATGTTGTTCTTAGGTGTATTTAAACTGACTCCTAATTCTGTTGTTCTTAGGTGTATTTAATCTGACTCCTGGATGTGTACTTCTTCATGTGTATTTAATCCGACTCTTGGATGTGTACTTCTTTAAATGTGTTTAATCTGACTCTTGGATGTGTACTTCTTCAGGTGTATTTAATCTGACTCTTGGATATGTACTTCTTCAGGTGTATTTAATTTGACTCCTTTTTATGTTGTTCTTAGGTATATTTAATCTGACTCCTGGATGAGTACTTCTTCAGGTGTATTTAATCTGACTCTTGGATGTGTACTTCTTCAGGTGTATTTAACCTGACTCTTGGATGTGTAATTCGTCAGGTGTATTTTACCTGACTCTTGGATGTGTGCTTTTTTAAATGTGTTTAATCTGGGTCTTTGATGTGTGTCTTCTTTAAATGTATTTAATCTGGGTCTTGGATGTGTACTTCTTCAGGTGTATTTAATCTGACTCTTCTTTAATCTGACTCTTGGATTTGTACTTCTTCAGGTGTATTTAATCTGACTCCTTATTATGTTGTTCTTAGGTGTATTTAATCTGACGCCTGGATGAGTACTTCGTCAGGTTTATTTAATCTGACTCTTGGATGTGTACTTCTTCAGGTGTACTTAATCTGCCTCTTGGATGTGTACTTCTTCATGTGTATTTAATCCGACTCTTTGATGTGTACTTCTTTAAATGTGTTTAATCTGGGTCTTGGATGTGTACTTCTTCATGTGTATTTAATAGGACTCTTGGATGTGTACTGCTTCAGGTGTATTTAATCTGACTCCTTATTATGTTTTTCTTAGGCGTATTTAATCTGTCTCCTGGATGAGTACTTCGTCAGGTGTATTTAATCTGACTCTTGGATGTCTACTTCTTCAGGTGTATTTAATCTGACTCTTGGATGTGTACGTCTTCAGATATATTTAATCTGAGTCTTGGATGTGTACTTCTTCAGGTGTATTTAATCTGATTCTTGGATGTGTACTTCTTCAGGTGTATTTAATCTGACTCTTGGATGTGTACGTCTTCAGGTGTATCTAATCTGACTCTTGGATGTGTACTTCTTCAAGTGTACTTAATCTGCCTCTTGGATGTGTACTTCTTCATGTGTATTTAATCCGACTCTTGGATGGGTACTTCTTTAAATGTATTTAATCTGACTCCTTATTATGTTGTTCTTAGGTGTATTTAATCTGACTCCTAATTCTGTTGTTCTTAGGTGTATTTAATCTGACTCCTGGATGTGTACTTCTTCAATTGTATTTAACCTGACTCTTCGATGTGTAATTCGTCAGGTGTATTTTACCTGACTCTTGGATGTGTACTTCTTTAAATGTGTTTAATCTGGGTCTTGGATGTGTATCTTCTTTAAATGTATTTAATCTTGGTCTTGGATGTGTACTTCTTCAGGTGTATTTAATTTGACTCCTTTTTATGTTGTTCTTAGGTATATTTAATCTGACTCCTGGATGAGTACTTCTTCAGGTGTATTTAATCTGACTCTTGGATGTGTAATTAGTCACGTGTATTTTACCTGACTCTTGGATGTGTACTTCTTCAGGTGTACTTAATCTGCCTCTTGGATGTGTACTTCTTCATGTGTATTTAATCCGACTCTTGGATGTGTACTTCTTTAAATGTGTTTAATCTGGGTCTTGGATGTGTATCTTCTTTAAATGTATTTAATCTTGGTCTTGGATGTGTACTTCTTCAGGTGTATTTAATTTGACTCCTTTTTATGTTGTTCTTAGGTATATTTAATCTGACTCCTGGATGAGTACTTCTTCAGGTGTATTTAATCTGACTCTTGGATGTGTAATTAGTCACGTGTATTTTACCTGACTCTTGGATGTGTACTTCTTCATGTGTATTTAATCCGACTCTTGGATGTGTACTTCTTTAAATGTGTTTAATCTGACTCTTGGATGTGTACTTCTTCAGGTGTATTTAATGTGACTCTTGGATATGTACTTCTTCAGGTGTATTTAATTTGACTCCTTTTTATGTTGTTCTTAGGTATATTTAATCTGACTCCTGGATGAGTACTTCTTCAGGTGTATTTAATCTGACTCTTGGATGTGTACTTCTTCAGGTGTATTTAACCTGACTCTTGGATGTGTAATTCGTCAGGTGTATTTTACCTGACTCTTGGATGTGTGCTTTTTTAAATGTGTTTAATCTGGGTCTTTGATGTGTATCTTCTTTAAATGTATTTAATCTGGGTCTTGGATGTGTACTTCTTCAGGTGTATTTAATCTGACTCTTCTTTAATCTGACTCTTGGATTTGTACTTTTTCAGGTGTATTTAATCTGACTCCTTATTATGTTGTTCTTAGGTGTATTTAATCTGACGCCTGGATGAGTACTTCGTCAGGTTTATTTAATCTGACTCCTTATTATGTTGTTCTTAGGTGTATTTAAACTGACTCCTAATTCTGTTGTTCTTAGGTGTATTTAATCTGACTCCTGGATGTGTACTTCTTCATGTGTATTTAATCCGACTCTTGGATGTGTACTTCTTTAAATGTGTTTAATCTGACTCTTGGATGTGTACTTCTTCAGGTGTATTTAATCTGACTCTTGGATATGTACTTCTTCAGGTGTATTTAATTTGACTCCTTTTTATGTTGTTCTTAGGTATATTTAATCTGACTCCTGGATGAGTACTTCTTCAGGTGTATTTAATCTGACTCTTGGATGTGTACTTCTTCAGGTGTATTTAACCTGACTCTTGGATGTGTAATTCGTCAGGTGTATTTTACCTGACTCTTGGATGTGTGCTTTTTTAAATGTGTTTAATCTGGGTCTTTGATGTGTGTCTTCTTTAAATGTATTTAATCTGGGTCTTGGATGTGTACTTCTTCAGGTGTATTTAATCTGACTCTTCTTTAATCTGACTCTTGGATTTGTACTTCTTCAGGTGTATTTAATCTGACTCCTTATTATGTTGTTCTTAGGTGTATTTAATCTGACGCCTGGATGAGTACTTCGTCAGGTTTATTTAATCTGACTCTTGGATGTGTACTTCTTCAGGTGTACTTAATCTGCCTCTTGGATGTGTACTTCTTCATGTGTATTTAATCCGACTCTTTGATGTGTACTTCTTTAAATGTGTTTAATCTGGGTCTTGGATGTGTACTTCTTCATGTGTATTTAATAGGACTCTTGGATGTGTACTGCTTCAGGTGTATTTAATCTGACTCTTCTTTAATCTGACTCTTGGATGTGTACTTCTTCAAGTGTATTTAATCTGACTCCTTATTATGTTTTTCTTAGGCGTATTTAATCTGTCTCCTGGATGAGTACTTCGTCAGGTGTATTTAATCTGACTCTTGGATGTCTACTTCTTCAGGTGTATTTAATCTGACTCTTGGATGTGTACGTCTTCAGATATATTTAATCTGAGTCTTGGATGTGTACTTCTTCAGGTGTATTTAATCTGATTCTTGGATGTGTACTTCTTCAGGTGTATTTAATCTGACTCTTGGATGTGTACGTCTTCAGGTGTATCTAATCTGACTCTTGGATGTGTACTTCTTCAAGTGTACTTAATCTGCCTCTTGGATGTGTACTTCTTCATGTGTATTTAATCCGACTCTTGGATGGGTACTTCTTTAAATGTATTTAATCTGACTCCTTATTATGTTGTTCTTAGGTGTATTTAATCTGACTCCTAATTCTGTTGTTCTTAGGTGTATTTAATCTGACTCCTGGATGTGTACTTCTTCAGGTGTATTTAATCTGACTCTTGGATGTGTACTTCTTCAATTGTATTTAACCTGACTCTTCGATGTGTAATTCGTCAGGTGTATTTTACCTGACTCTTGGATGTGTACTTCTTTAAATGTGTTTAATCTGGGTCTTGGATGTGTATCTTCTTTAAATGTATTTAATCTTGGTCTTGGATGTGTACTTCTTCAGGTGTATTTAATCCGACTCTTGGATGGGTACTTCTTTAAATGTATTTAATCTGGGTCTTGGATGTGTACTTCTTCAGGTGTATTTAATCTGACTCTTGGATGTGTACTTCTTCAGTTGTATTTAATCTGAGTCTTGGATGTGTACTTCTGCAGGTGTATTTAATCTGCCTCTTGGATGTGTACTTCTTCATGTGTATTTAATCCGACTCTTGGATGGGTACTTCTTTAAATGTATTTAATCTGGGTCTTGGATGTGTACTTCTTCAGGTGTATTTAATCTGACTCTTCTTTTATATGGGTCTTGGATGTGTACTTCTTCAGGTGTATTTAATCTGACTCCTTATTATGTTGTTCTTAGGTGTATTTAATCTGACTCCTTATTCTGTTGTTCTTAGGTGTATTTAATCTGACTCCTGGATGTGTACTTCTTCAGGTGTATTTAATCTGACTCTTGGATGTGTACTTCTTCTGGTGTATTTAACCTGACTCTTCGATGTGTAATTCGTCAGGTGTATTTTACCTGACTCTTGGATGTGTACTTCTTTAAATGTATTTAATGTTGGTCTTGGATGTGTACTTCTTCAGGTGTATTTAATCTGACTCCTTATTATGTTGTTCTTAGGTGTATATAATCTGACGCCTGGATGAGTACTTCGTCAGGTGTATTTAATCCGACTCTTGGATGTGTACTTCTTCAGGTGTACTTAATCTGCCTCTTGGATGTGTACTTCTTCATGTGTATTTAATCCGACTCTTGGATGTGTACTTCTTTAAATGTGTTTAATCTGGGTCTTGGATGTGTACTTCTTCAGGTGTATTTAATCTGACTCTTGGATGTGTACTTCTTCAGGTGTATTTAATTTGACTCCTTTTTATGTTGTTCTTAGGTATATTTAATCTGACTCCTGGATGAGTACGTCTTCAGGTGTATTTAATCTGACTCTTGGATGTATACTTCTTCAGGTGTATTTAACCTGACTCTTGGATGTGTAATTCGTCAGGTGTATTTTACCTGACTCTTGGATGTGTACTTTTTTAAATGTGTTTAATCTGGGTCTTTGATGTGTATCTTCTTTAAATGTATTTAATCTGGGTCTTGGATGTGTACTTCTTCAGGTGTATTTAATCTGACTCTTCTTTAATCTGACTCTTGGATTTGTACTTCTTCAGGTGTATTTAATCTGACTCCTTATTATGTTGTTCTTAGGTGTATTTAATCTGACGCCTGGATGAGTACTTCGTCAGGTTTATTTAATCTGACTCTTGGATGTGTACTTCTTCAGGTGTACTTAATCTGCCTCTTGGATGTGTACTTCTTCATGTGTATTTAGTCCGACTCTTTGATGTGTAGTTCTTTAAATGTGTTTAATCTGGGCCTTGGATGTGTACTTCTTCAGGTGTATTTAATCTGACTGTTGGATGTGTACTTCTTCAGGTGTATTTAATTTGACTCCTTTTTATGTTGTTCTTATGTATATTTAATATGACTCCTGGATGAGTACGTCTTCAGGTGTATTTAATCTGACTCTTGGATGTATACTTCTTCAGGTGTATTTAACCTGACTCTTGGATGTGTAATTCGTCAGGTGTATTTTACCTGACTCTTGGATGTGTACTTTTTTAAATGTGTTTAATCTGGGTCTTTGATGTGTATCTTCTTTAAATGTATTTAATCTGGGTCTTGGATGTGTACTTCTTCAGGTGTATTTAATCTGACTCTTCTTTAATCTGACTCTTGGATTTGTACTTCTTCAGGTGTATTTAATCTGACTCCTTATTATGTTGTTCTTAGGTGTATTTAATCTGACGCCTGGATGAGTACTTCGTCAGGTGTATTTAATCCGACTCTTGGATGTGTACTTCTTCAGGTGTACTTAATCTGCCTCTTGGATGTGTACTTCTTCATGTGTATTTAATCCGACTCTTGGATGTGTACTTCTTTAAATGTGTTTAATCTGGGTCTTGGATGTGTACTTCTTCAGGTGTATTTAATCTGACTCTTGGATGTGTACTTCTTCAGGTGTATTTAATCTGACCCTTCTTTAATCTGACTCTTGGATTTGTACTTCTTCAGGTGTATTTTACCTGACTCTTGGATGTGTGCTTTTTTAAATGTGTTTAATCTGGGTCTTTGATGTGTATCTTCTTTAAATGTATTTAATCTGGGTCTTGGATGTGTACTTCTTCAGGTGTATTTAATCTGACTCTTCTTTAATCTGACTCTTGGATTTGTACTTTTTCAGGTGTATTTAATCTGACTCCTTATTATGTTGTTCTTAGGTGTATTTAATCTGACGCCTGGATGAGTACTTCGTCAGGTTTATTTAATCTGACTCCTTATTATGTTGTTCTTAGGTGTATTTAAACTGACTCCTAATTCTGTTGTTCTTAGGTGTATTTAATCTGACTCCTGGATGTGTACTTCTTCATGTGTATTTAATCCGACTCTTGGATGTGTACTTCTTTAAATGTGTTTAATCTGACTCTTGGATGTGTACTTCTTCAGGTGTATTTAATCTGACTCTTGGATATGTACTTCTTCAGGTGTATTTAATTTGACTCCTTTTTATGTTGTTCTTAGGTATATTTAATCTGACTCCTGGATGAGTACTTCTTCAGGTGTATTTAATCTGACTCTTGGATGTGTACTTCTTCAGGTGTATTTAACCTGACTCTTGGATGTGTAATTCGTCAGGTGTATTTTACCTGACTCTTGGATGTGTGCTTTTTTAAATGTGTTTAATCTGGGTCTTTGATGTGTGTCTTCTTTAAATGTATTTAATCTGGGTCTTGGATGTGTACTTCTTCAGGTGTATTTAATCTGACTCTTCTTTAATCTGACTCTTGGATTTGTACTTCTTCAGGTGTATTTAATCTGACTCCTTATTATGTTGTTCTTAGGTGTATTTAATCTGACGCCTGGATGAGTACTTCGTCAGGTTTATTTAATCTGACTCTTGGATGTGTACTTCTTCAGGTGTACTTAATCTGCCTCTTGGATGTGTACTTCTTCATGTGTATTTAATCCGACTCTTTGATGTGTACTTCTTTAAATGTGTTTAATCTGGGTCTTGGATGTGTACTTCTTCATGTGTATTTAATAGGACTCTTGGATGTGTACTGCTTCAGGTGTATTTAATCTGACTCTTCTTTAATCTGACTCTTGGATGTGTACTTCTTCAAGTGTATTTAATCTGACTCCTTATTATGTTTTTCTTAGGCGTATTTAATCTGTCTCCTGGATGAGTACTTCGTCAGGTGTATTTAATCTGACTCTTGGATGTCTACTTCTTCAGGTGTATTTAATCTGACTCTTGGATGTGTACGTCTTCAGATATATTTAATCTGAGTCTTGGATGTGTACTTCTTCAGGTGTATTTAATCTGATTCTTGGATGTGTACTTCTTCAGGTGTATTTAATCTGACTCTTGGATGTGTACGTCTTCAGGTGTATCTAATCTGACTCTTGGATGTGTACTTCTTCAAGTGTACTTAATCTGCCTCTTGGATGTGTACTTCTTCATGTGTATTTAATCCGACTCTTGGATGGGTACTTCTTTAAATGTATTTAATCTGACTCCTTATTATGTTGTTCTTAGGTGTATTTAATCTGACTCCTAATTCTGTTGTTCTTAGGTGTATTTAATCTGACTCCTGGATGTGTACTTCTTCAGGTGTATTTAATCTGACTCTTGGATGTGTACTTCTTCAATTGTATTTAACCTGACTCTTCGATGTGTAATTCGTCAGGTGTATTTTACCTGACTCTTGGATGTGTACTTCTTTAAATGTGTTTAATCTGGGTCTTGGATGTGTATCTTCTTTAAATGTATTTAATCTTGGTCTTGGATGTGTACTTCTTCAGGTGTATTTAATCCGACTCTTGGATGGGTACTTCTTTAAATGTATTTAATCTGGGTCTTGGATGTGTACTTCTTCAGGTGTATTTAATCTGACTCTTGGATGTGTACTTCTTCAGTTGTATTTAATCTGAGTCTTGGATGTGTACTTCTGCAGGTGTACTTAATCTGCCTCTTGGATGTGTACTTCTTCATGTGTATTTAATCCGACTCTTGGATGGGTACTTCTTTAAATGTATTTAATCTGGGTCTTGGATGTGTACTTCTTCAGGTGTATTTAATCTGACTCTTCTTTTATATGGGTCTTGGATGTGTACTTCTTCAGGTGTATTTAATCTGACTCCTTATTATGTTGTTCTTAGGTGTATTTAATCTGACTCCTTATTCTGTTGTTCTTAGGTGTATTTAATCTGACTCCTGGATGTGTACTTCTTCAGGTGTATTTAATCTGACTCTTGGATGTGTACTTCTTCTGGTGTATTTAACCTGACTCTTCGATGTGTAATTCGTCAGGTGTATTTTACCTGACTCTTGGATGTGTACTTCTTTAAATGTATTTAATGTTGGTCTTGGATGTGTACTTCTTCAGGTGTATTTAATCTGACTCCTTATTATGTTGTTCTTAGGTGTATATAATCTGACGCCTGGATGAGTACTTCGTCAGGTGTATTTAATCCGACTCTTGGATGTGTACTTCTTTAAATGTGTTTAATCTGGGTCTTGGATGTGTACTTCTTCAGGTGTATTTAATCTGACTCTTGGATGTGTACTTCTTCAGGTGTATTTAATTTGACTCCTTTTTATGTTGTTCTTAGGTATATTTAATCTGACTCCTGGATGAGTACGTCTTCAGGTGTATTTAATCTGACTCTTGGATGTATACTTCTTCAGGTGTATTTAACCTGACTCTTGGATGTGTAATTCGTCAGGTGTATTTTACCTGACTCTTGGATGTGTACTTTTTTAAATGTGTTTAATCTGGGTCTTTGATGTGTATCTTCTTTAAATGTATTTAATCTGGGTCTTGGATGTGTACTTCTTCAGGTGTATTTAATCTGACTCTTCTTTAATCTGACTCTTGGATTTGTACTTCTTCAGGTGTATTTAATCTGACTCCTTATTATGTTGTTCTTAGGTGTATTTAATCTGACGCCTGGATGAGTACTTCGTCAGGTTTATTTAATCTGACTCTTGGATGTGTACTTCTTCAGGTGTACTTAATCTGCCTCTTGGATGTGTACTTCTTCATGTGTATTTAGTCCGACTCTTTGATGTGTAGTTCTTTAAATGTGTTTAATCTGGGCCTTGGATGTGTACTTCTTCAGGTGTATTTAATCTGACTGTTGGATGTGTACTTCTTCAGGTGTATTTAATTTGACTCCTTTTTATGTTGTTCTTATGTATATTTAATATGACTCCTGGATGAGTACGTCTTCAGGTGTATTTAATCTGACTCTTGGATGTATACTTCTTCAGGTGTATTTAACCTGACTCTTGGATGTGTAATTCGTCAGGTGTATTTTACCTGACTCTTGGATGTGTACTTTTTTAAATGTGTTTAATCTGGGTCTTTGATGTGTATCTTCTTTAAATGTATTTAATCTGGGTCTTGGATGTGTACTTCTTCAGGTGTATTTAATCTGACTCTTCTTTAATCTGACTCTTGGATTTGTACTTCTTCAGGTGTATTTAATCTGACTCCTTATTATGTTGTTCTTAGGTGTATTTAATCTGACGCCTGGATGAGTACTTCGTCAGGTGTATTTAATCCGACTCTTGGATGTGTACTTCTTCAGGTGTACTTAATCTGCCTCTTGGATGTGTACTTCTTCATGTGTATTTAATCCGACTCTTGGATGTGTACTTCTTTAAATGTGTTTAATCTGGGTCTTGGATGTGTACTTCTTCAGGTGTATTTAATCTGACTCTTGGATGTGTACTTCTTCAGGTGTATTTAATCTGACCCTTCTTTAATCTGACTCTTGGATTTGTACTTCTTCAGGTGTATTTAATCTGACTCCTTATTATGTTGTTCTTAGGTGTATTTAATCTGACGCCTGGATGAGTACTTCGTCAGGTTTATTTAATCTGACTCTTGGATGTGTACTTCTTCAGGTGTACTTAATCTGCCTCTTGGATGTGTACTTCTTCATGTGTATTTAGTCCGACTCTTTGATGTGTAGTTCTTTAAATGTGTTTAATCTGGGCCTTGGATGTGTACTTCTTCAGGTGTATTTAATCTGACTCTTGGATGTGTACTTCTTCAGGTGTATTTAATCTGACCCTTCTTTAATCTGACTCTTGGATTTGTACTTCTTCAGGTGTATTTTACCTGACTCTTGGATGTGTGCTTTTTTAAATGTGTTTAATCTGGGTCTTTGATGTGTATCTTCTTTAAATGTATTTAATCTGGGTCTTGGATGTGTACTTCTTCAGGTGTATTTAATCTGACTCTTCTTTAATCTGACTCTTGGATTTGTACTTTTTCAGGTGTATTTAATCTGACTCCTTATTATGTTGTTCTTAGGTGTATTTAATCTGACGCCTGGATGAGTACTTCGTCAGGTTTATTTAATCTGACTCCTTATTATGTTGTTCTTAGGTGTATTTAAACTGACTCCTAATTCTGTTGTTCTTAGGTGTATTTAATCTGACTCCTGGATGTGTACTTCTTCATGTGTATTTAATCCGACTCTTGGATGTGTACTTCTTTAAATGTGTTTAATCTGACTCTTGGATGTGTACTTCTTCAGGTGTATTTAATCTGACTCTTGGATATGTACTTCTTCAGGTGTATTTAATTTGACTCCTTTTTATGTTGTTCTTAGGTATATTTAATCTGACTCCTGGATGAGTACTTCTTCAGGTGTATTTAATCTGACTCTTGGATGTGTACTTCTTCAGGTGTATTTAACCTGACTCTTGGATGTGTAATTCGTCAGGTGTATTTTACCTGACTCTTGGATGTGTGCTTTTTTAAATGTGTTTAATCTGGGTCTTTGATGTGTGTCTTCTTTAAATGTATTTAATCTGGGTCTTGGATGTGTACTTCTTCAGGTGTATTTAATCTGACTCTTCTTTAATCTGACTCTTGGATTTGTACTTCTTCAGGTGTATTTAATCTGACTCCTTATTATGTTGTTCTTAGGTGTATTTAATCTGACGCCTGGATGAGTACTTCGTCAGGTTTATTTAATCTGACTCTTGGATGTGTACTTCTTCAGGTGTACTTAATCTGCCTCTTGGATGTGTACTTCTTCATGTGTATTTAATCCGACTCTTTGATGTGTACTTCTTTAAATGTGTTTAATCTGGGTCTTGGATGTGTACTTCTTCATGTGTATTTAATAGGACTCTTGGATGTGTACTGCTTCAGGTGTATTTAATCTGACTCTTCTTTAATCTGACTCTTGGATGTGTACTTCTTCAAGTGTATTTAATCTGACTCCTTATTATGTTTTTCTTAGGCGTATTTAATCTGTCTCCTGGATGAGTACTTCGTCAGGTGTATTTAATCTGACTCTTGGATGTCTACTTCTTCAGGTGTATTTAATCTGACTCTTGGATGTGTACGTCTTCAGATATATTTAATCTGAGTCTTGGATGTGTACTTCTTCAGGTGTATTTAATCTGATTCTTGGATGTGTACTTCTTCAGGTGTATTTAATCTGACTCTTGGATGTGTACGTCTTCAGGTGTATCTAATCTGACTCTTGGATGTGTACTTCTTCAAGTGTACTTAATCTGCCTCTTGGATGTGTACTTCTTCATGTGTATTTAATCCGACTCTTGGATGGGTACTTCTTTAAATGTATTTAATCTGACTCCTTATTATGTTGTTCTTAGGTGTATTTAATCTGACTCCTAATTCTGTTGTTCTTAGGTGTATTTAATCTGACTCCTGGATGTGTACTTCTTCAGGTGTATTTAATCTGACTCTTGGATGTGTACTTCTTCAATTGTATTTAACCTGACTCTTCGATGTGTAATTCGTCAGGTGTATTTTACCTGACTCTTGGATGTGTACTTCTTTAAATGTGTTTAATCTGGGTCTTGGATGTGTATCTTCTTTAAATGTATTTAATCTTGGTCTTGGATGTGTACTTCTTCAGGTGTATTTAATCCGACTCTTGGATGGGTACTTCTTTAAATGTATTTAATCTGGGTCTTGGATGTGTACTTCTTCAGGTGTATTTAATCTGACTCTTGGATGTGTACTTCTTCAGTTGTATTTAATCTGAGTCTTGGATGTGTACTTCTGCAGGTGTACTTAATCTGCCTCTTGGATGTGTACTTCTTCATGTGTATTTAATCCGACTCTTGGATGGGTACTTCTTTAAATGTATTTAATCTGGGTCTTGGATGTGTACTTCTTCAGGTGTATTTAATCTGACTCTTCTTTTATATGGGTCTTGGATGTGTACTTCTTCAGGTGTATTTAATCTGACTCCTTATTATGTTGTTCTTAGGTGTATTTAATCTGACTCCTTATTCTGTTGTTCTTAGGTGTATTTAATCTGACTCCTGGATGTGTACTTCTTCAGGTGTATTTAATCTGACTCTTGGATGTGTACTTCTTCTGGTGTATTCAACCTGACTCTTCGATGTGTAATTCGTCAGGTGTATTTTACCTGACTCTTGGATGTGTACTTCTTTAAATGTATTTAATGTTGGTCTTGGATGTGTACTTCTTCAGGTGTATTTAATCTGACTCCTTATTATGTTGTTCTTAGGTGTATATAATCTGACGCCTGGATGAGTACTTCGTCAGGTGTATTTAATCCGACTCTTGGATGTGTACTTCTTCAGGTGTACTTAATCTGCCTCTTGGATGTGTACTTCTTCATGTGTATTTAATCCGACTCTTGGATGTGTACTTCTTTAAATGTGTTTAATCTGGGTCTTGGATGTGTACTTCTTCAGGTGTATTTAATCTGACTCTTGGATGTGTACTTCTTCAGGTGTATTTAATTTGACTCCTTTTTATGTTGTTCTTAGGTATATTTAATCTGACTCCTGGATGAGTACGTCTTCAGGTGTATTTAATCTGACTCTTGGATGTATACTTCTTCAGGTGTATTTAACCTGACTCTTGGATGTGTAATTCGTCAGGTGTATTTTACCTGACTCTTGGATGTGTACTTTTTTAAATGTGTTTAATCTGGGTCTTTGATGTGTATCTTCTTTAAATGTATTTAATCTGGGTCTTGGATGTGTACTTCTTCAGGTGTATTTAATCTGACTCTTCTTTAATCTGACTCTTGGATTTGTACTTCTTCAGGTGTATTTAATCTGACTCCTTATTATGTTGTTCTTAGGTGTATTTAATCTGACGCCTGGATGAGTACTTCGTCAGGTTTATTTAATCTGACTCTTGGATGTGTACTTCTTCAGGTGTACTTAATCTGCCTCTTGGATGTGTACTTCTTCATGTGTATTTAGTCCGACTCTTTGATGTGTAGTTCTTTAAATGTGTTTAATCTGGGCCTTGGATGTGTACTTCTTCAGGTGTATTTAATCTGACTGTTGGATGTGTACTTCTTCAGGTGTATTTAATTTGACTCCTTTTTATGTTGTTCTTATGTATATTTAATATGACTCCTGGATGAGTACGTCTTCAGGTGTATTTAATCTGACTCTTGGATGTATACTTCTTCAGGTGTATTTAACCTGACTCTTGGATGTGTAATTCGTCAGGTGTATTTTACCTGACTCTTGGATGTGTACTTTTTTAAATGTGTTTAATCTGGGTCTTTGATGTGTATCTTCTTTAAATGTATTTAATCTGGGTCTTGGATGTGTACTTCTTCAGGTGTATTTAATCTGACTCTTCTTTAATCTGACTCTTGGATTTGTACTTCTTCAGGTGTATTTAATCTGACTCCTTATTATGTTGTTCTTAGGTGTATTTAATCTGACGCCTGGATGAGTACTTCGTCAGGTGTATTTAATCCGACTCTTGGATGTGTACTTCTTCAGGTGTACTTAATCTGCCTCTTGGATGTGTACTTCTTCATGTGTATTTAATCCGACTCTTGGATGTGTACTTCTTTAAATGTGTTTAATCTGGGTCTTGGATGTGTACTTCTTCAGGTGTATTTAATCTGACTCTTGGATGTGTACTTCTTCAGGTGTATTTAATCTGACCCTTCTTTAATCTGACTCTTGGATTTGTACTTCTTCAGGTGTATTTAATCTGACTCCTTATTAGGTTGTTCTTAGGTGTATTTAATCTGACGCCTGGATGAGTACTTCGTCAGGTTTATTTAATCTGACTCTTGGATGTGTACTTCTTCAGGTGTACTTAATCTGCCTCTTGGATGTGTACTTCTTCATGTGTATTTAGTCCGACTCTTTGATGTGTAGTTCTTTAAATGTGTTTAATCTGGGCCTTGGATGTGTACTTCTTCAGGTGTATTTAATCTGACTGTTGCATGTGTACTTCTTCAGGTGTATTTAATTTGACTCCTTTTTATGTTGTTCTTATGTATATTTAATATGACTCCTGGATGAGTACGTCTTCAGGTGTATTTAATCTGACTCTTGGATGTATACTTCTTCAGGTGTATTTAACCTGACTCTTGGATGTGTAATTAGTCAGGTGTATTTTACCTGACTCTTGGATGTGTACTTTTTTAAATGTGTTTAATCTGGGTCTTTGATGTGTATCTTCTTTAAATGTATTTAATCTGGGTCTTGGATGTGTACTTCTTCAGGTGTATTTAATCTGACTCTTCTTTAATCTGACTCTTGGATTTGTACTTCTTCAGGTGTATTTAATCTGACTCCTTATTATGTTGTTCTTAGGTGTATTTAATCTGACGCCTGGATGAGTACTTCGTCAGGTTTATTTAATCTGACTCTTGGATGTGTACTTCTTCAGGTGTACTTAATCTGCCTCTTGGATGTGTACTTCTTCATGTGTATTTAGTCCGACTCTTTGATGTGTAGTTCTTTAAATGTGTTTAATCTGGGCCTTGGATGTGTACTTCTTCAGGTGTATTTAATCTGACTGTTGGATGTGTACTTCTTCAGGTGTATTTAATTTGACTCCTTTTTATGTTGTTCTTATGTATATTTAATATGACTCCTGGATGAGTACTTCTTCAGGTGTGTTTAATCTGACTCTTGGATGTGTAATTCGTCATGTGTATTTTACCTGACTCTTGGATGTGTACTTCTTCAGGTTTACTTAATCTGCCTCTTGGATGTGTACTTCTTCATGTGTATTTAATCCGACTCTTGGATGTGTACTTCTTTAAATGTATTTAATCTGGGTCTTGGATGTGTACTTCTTCAGGTGCATTTAATCTGACTCTTCTTTAATCTGGGTCTTGGATGTGTACTTCTTCAGGTGTATTTAATCTGACTCCTTATTATGTTGTTCTTAGGTGTATTTAATCTGACTCCTTATTCTGTTGTTCTTAGGTGTATTTAATCTGACTCCTGGATGAGTTCTTCCTCAGGTGTATTTAATCTGACTCTTGGATGTGTACTTCATCAGGTGTATTTAATCTGACTCCTTATTATGTTGTTCTTAGGTGTATTTAATCTGACTCCTGGATGAGTACTTAGTCAGGTGTATTAATCTGACTCTTGGATGTGTACTTCTTCAGGTGTATTTAATCTGACTCTTGGATATGTACTTCCTCAGGTGTATTTAATCTGACTGTTGGAGGCTTACTTCTTCAGGTGTATTTAATTTGACTCCGTATTATGTTGTTCTTAGGTATATTTAATCTGACTCCTGGATGAGTACTTCTTCAGGTGTATTTAATCTGACTCTTGGATGTGTAATTAGTCACGTGTATTTTACCTGACTCTTGGATGTGTACTTCTTCAGGTGTACTTAATCTGCCTCTTGGATGTGTACTTCTTCATGTGTATTTAATCCGACTCTTGGATGTGTACTTCTTTAAATGTGTTTAATCTGACTCTTGGATGTGTACTTCTTCAGGTGTATTTAATCTGACTCTTGGATATGTACTTCTTCAGGTGTATTTAATTTGACTCCTTTTTATGTTGTTCTTAGGTATATTTAATCTGACTCCTGGATGAGTACTTCTTCAGGTGTATTTAATCTGACTCTTGGATGTGTACTTCTTCAGGTGTATTTAACCTGACTCTTGGATGTGTAATTCGTCAGGTGTATTTTACCTGACTCTTGGATGTGTGCTTTTTTAAATGTGTTTAATCTGGGTCTTTGATGTGTATCTTCTTTAAATGTATTTAATCTGGGTCTTGGATGTGTACTTCTTCAGGTGTATTTAATCTGACCCTTCTTTAATCTGACTCTTGGATTTGTACTTCTTCAGGTGTATTTAATCTGACTCCTTATTATGTTGTTCTTAGGTGTATTTAATCTGACGCCTGGATGAGTACTTCGTCAGGTGTATTTAATCCGACTCTTGGATGTGTACTTCTTCAGGTCTACTTAATCTGCCTCTTGGATGTGTACTTCTTCATGTGTATTTAATCCGACTCTTGGATGTGTACTTCTTTAAATGTGTTTAATCTGGGTCTTGGATGTGTACTTCTTCAGGTGTATTTAATCTGACTCTTGGATGTGTACTTCTTCAGGTGTATTTAATCTGACCCTTCGTTAATCTGACTCTTGGATTTGTACTTCTTCAAGTGTATTTAATCTGACTCCTTATTATGTTGTTCTTAGGTGTATTTAATCTGACGCCTGGATGAGTACTTCGTCAGGTTTATTTAATCTGACTCTTGGATGTGTACTTCTTCAGGTGTACTTAATCTGCCTCTTGGATGTGTACTTCTTCATGTGTATTTAGTCCGACTCTTTGATGTGTAGTTCTTTAAATGTGTTTAATCTGGGCCTTGGATGTGTACTTCTTCAGGTGTATTTAATCTGACTGTTGCATGTGTACTTCTTCAGGTGTATTTAATTTGACTCCTTTTTATGTTGTTCTTATGTATATTTAATATGACTCCTGGATGAGTACGTCTTCAGGTGTATTTAATCTGACTCTTGGATGTATACTTCTTCAGGTGTATTTAACCTGACTCTTGGATGTGTAATTCGTCAGGTGTATTTTACCTGACTCTTGGATGTGTACTTTTTTAAATGTGTTTAATCTGGGTCTTTGATGTGTATCTTCTTTAAATGTATTTAATCTGGGTCTTGGATGTGTACTTCTTCAGGTGTATTTAATCTGACTCTTCTTTAATCTGACTCTTGGATTTGTACTTCTTCAGGTGTATTTAATCTGACTCCTTATTATGTTGTTCTTAGGTGTATTTAATCTGACTCATGGATGAGTACTTCGTCAGGTGTATTTAATCTGACTCTTGGATGTGTACTTCTTCAGGTGTATTTAATCTGACTCTTGGATATGTACTTCCTCAGGTGTATTTAATCTGACTGTTGGAGGCTTACTTCTTCAGGTGTATTTAATTTGACTCCGTATTATGTTGTTCTTAGGTATATTTAATCTGACTCCTGAATGAGTACTTCTTCAGGTGTATTTAATCTGACTCTTGGATGTGTAATTAGTCACGTGTATTTTACCTGACTCTTGGATGTGTACTTCTTCAGGTCTATTTAACCTGACTCTTGGATGTGTACTTCTTCATGTGTATTTAATCCGACTCTTGGATGTGTACTTTTTTAAATGTGTTTAATCTGGGTCTTTGATGTGTATCTTCTTTAAATGTATTTAATCTGGGTCTTGGATGTGTACTTCTTCAGGTGTATTTAATCTGACTCTTCTTTAATCTGACTCTTGGATTTGTACTTCTTCAGGTGTATTTAATCTGACTCCTTATTATGTTGTTCTTAGGTGTATTTAATCTGACTCATGGATGAGTACTTCGTCAGGTGTATTTAATCTGACTCTTGGATGTGTACTTCTTCAGGTGTATTTAACCTGACTCTTGGATGTGTACTTCTTCATGTGTATTTAATCTGACCCTTCTTTAATCTGACTCTTGGATTTGTACTTCTTCAGGTGTATTTTACCTGACTCTTGGATGTGTGCTTTTTTAAATGTGTTTAATCTGGGTCTTTGATGTGTATCTTCTTTAAATGTATTTAATCTGGGTCTTGGATGTGTACTTCTTCAGGTGTATTTAATCTGACTCTTCTTTAATCTGACTCTTGGATTTGTACTTTTTCAGGTGTATTTAATCTGACTCCTTATTATGTTGTTCTTAGGTGTATTTAATCTGACGCCTGGATGAGTACTTCGTCAGGTTTATTTAATCTGACTCCTTATTATGTTGTTCTTAGGTGTATTTAAACTGACTCCTAATTCTGTTGTTCTTAGGTGTATTTAATCTGACTCCTGGATGTGTACTTCTTCATGTGTATTTAATCCGACTCTTGGATGTGTACTTCTTTAAATGTGTTTAATCTGACTCTTGGATGTGTACTTCTTCAGGTGTATTTAATCTGACTCTTGGATATGTACTTCTTCAGGTGTATTTAATTTGACTCCTTTTTATGTTGTTCTTAGGTATATTTAATCTGACTCCTGGATGAGTACTTCTTCAGGTGTATTTAATCTGACTCTTGGATGTGTACTTCTTCAGGTGTATTTAACCTGACTCTTGGATGTGTAATTCGTCAGGTGTATTTTACCTGACTCTTGGATGTGTGCTTTTTTAAATGTGTTTAATCTGGGTCTTTGATGTGTGTCTTCTTTAAATGTATTTAATCTGGGTCTTGGATGTGTACTTCTTCAGGTGTATTTAATCTGACTCTTCTTTAATCTGACTCTTGGATTTGTACTTCTTCAGGTGTATTTAATCTGACTCCTTATTATGTTGTTCTTAGGTGTATTTAATCTGACGCCTGGATGAGTACTTCGTCAGGTTTATTTAATCTGACTCTTGGATGTGTACTTCTTCAGGTGTACTTAATCTGCCTCTTGGATGTGTACTTCTTCATGTGTATTTAATCCGACTCTTTGATGTGTACTTCTTTAAATGTGTTTAATCTGGGTCTTGGATGTGTACTTCTTCATGTGTATTTAATAGGACTCTTGGATGTGTACTGCTTCAGGTGTATTTAATCTGACTCTTCTTTAATCTGACTCTTGGATGTGTACTTCTTCAAGTGTATTTAATCTGACTCCTTATTATGTTTTTCTTAGGCGTATTTAATCTGTCTCCTGGATGAGTACTTCGTCAGGTGTATTTAATCTGACTCTTGGATGTCTACTTCTTCAGGTGTATTTAATCTGACTCTTGGATGTGTACGTCTTCAGATATATTTAATCTGAGTCTTGGATGTGTACTTCTTCAGGTGTATTTAATCTGATTCTTGGATGTGTACTTCTTCAGGTGTATTTAATCTGACTCTTGGATGTGTACGTCTTCAGGTGTATCTAATCTGACTCTTGGATGTGTACTTCTTCAAGTGTACTTAATCTGCCTCTTGGATGTGTACTTCTTCATGTGTATTTAATCCGACTCTTGGATGGGTACTTCTTTAAATGTATTTAATCTGACTCCTTATTATGTTGTTCTTAGGTGTATTTAATCTGACTCCTAATTCTGTTGTTCTTAGGTGTATTTAATCTGACTCCTGGATGTGTACTTCTTCAGGTGTATTTAATCTGACTCTTGGATGTGTACTTCTTCAATTGTATTTAACCTGACTCTTCGATGTGTAATTCGTCAGGTGTATTTTACCTGACTCTTGGATGTGTACTTCTTTAAATGTGTTTAATCTGGGTCTTGGATGTGTATCTTCTTTAAATGTATTTAATCTTGGTCTTGGATGTGTACTTCTTCAGGTGTATTTAATCCGACTCTTGGATGGGTACTTCTTTAAATGTATTTAATCTGGGTCTTGGATGTGTACTTCTTCAGGTGTATTTAATCTGACTCTTGGATGTGTACTTCTTCAGTTGTATTTAATCTGAGTCTTGGATGTGTACTTCTGCAGGTGTACTTAATCTGCCTCTTGGATGTGTACTTCTTCATGTGTATTTAATCCGACTCTTGGATGGGTACTTCTTTAAATGTATTTAATCTGGGTCTTGGATGTGTACTTCTTCAGGTGTATTTAATCTGACTCTTCTTTTATATGGGTCTTGGATGTGTACTTCTTCAGGTGTATTTAATCTGACTCCTTATTATGTTGTTCTTAGGTGTATTTAATCTGACTCCTTATTCTGTTGTTCTTAGGTGTATTTAATCTGACTCCTGGATGTGTACTTCTTCAGGTGTATTTAATCTGACTCTTGGATGTGTACTTCTTCTGGTGTATTTAACCTGACTCTTCGATGTGTAATTCGTCAGGTGTATTTTACCTGACTCTTGGATGTGTACTTCTTTAAATGTATTTAATGTTGGTCTTGGATGTGTACTTCTTCAGGTGTATTTAATCTGACTCCTTATTATGTTGTTCTTAGGTGTATATAATCTGACGCCTGGATGAGTACTTCGTCAGGTGTATTTAATCCGACTCTTGGATGTGTACTTCTTCAGGTGTACTTAATCTGCCTCTTGGATGTGTACTTCTTCATGTGTATTTAATCCGACTCTTGGATGTGTACTTCTTTAAATGTGTTTAATCTGGGTCTTGGATGTGTACTTCTTCAGGTGTATTTAATCTGACTCTTGGATGTGTACTTCTTCAGGTGTATTTAATTTGACTCCTTTTTATGTTGTTCTTAGGTATATTTAATCTGACTCCTGGATGAGTACGTCTTCAGGTGTATTTAATCTGACTCTTGGATGTATACTTCTTCAGGTGTATTTAACCTGACTCTTGGATGTGTAATTCGTCAGGTGTATTTTACCTGACTCTTGGATGTGTACTTTTTTAAATGTGTTTAATCTGGGTCTTTGATGTGTATCTTCTTTAAATGTATTTAATCTGGGTCTTGGATGTGTACTTCTTCAGGTGTATTTAATCTGACTCTTCTTTAATCTGACTCTTGGATTTGTACTTCTTCAGGTGTATTTAATCTGACTCCTTATTATGTTGTTCTTAGGTGTATTTAATCTGACGCCTGGATGAGTACTTCGTCAGGTTTATTTAATCTGACTCTTGGATGTGTACTTCTTCAGGTGTACTTAATCTGCCTCTTGGATGTGTACTTCTTCATGTGTATTTAGTCCGACTCTTTGATGTGTAGTTCTTTAAATGTGTTTAATCTGGGCCTTGGATGTGTACTTCTTCAGGTGTATTTAATCTGACTGTTGGATGTGTACTTCTTCAGGTGTATTTAATTTGACTCCTTTTTATGTTGTTCTTATGTATATTTAATATGACTCCTGGATGAGTACGTCTTCAGGTGTATTTAATCTGACTCTTGGATGTATACTTCTTCAGGTGTATTTAACCTGACTCTTGGATGTGTAATTCGTCAGGTGTATTTTACCTGACTCTTGGATGTGTACTTTTTTAAATGTGTTTAATCTGGGTCTTTGATGTGTATCTTCTTTAAATGTATTTAATCTGGGTCTTGGATGTGTACTTCTTCAGGTGTATTTAATCTGACTCTTCTTTAATCTGACTCTTGGATTTGTACTTCTTCAGGTGTATTTAATCTGACTCCTTATTATGTTGTTCTTAGGTGTATTTAATCTGACGCCTGGATGAGTACTTCGTCAGGTGTATTTAATCCGACTCTTGGATGTGTACTTCTTCAGGTGTACTTAATCTGCCTCTTGGATGTGTACTTCTTCATGTGTATTTAATCCGACTCTTGGATGTGTACTTCTTTAAATGTGTTTAATCTGGGTCTTGGATGTGTACTTCTTCAGGTGTATTTAATCTGACTCTTGGATGTGTACTTCTTCAGGTGTATTTAATCTGACCCTTCTTTAATCTGACTCTTGGATTTGTACTTCTTCAGGTGTATTTAATCTGACTCCTTATTAGGTTGTTCTTAGGTGTATTTAATCTGACGCCTGGATGAGTACTTCGTCAGGTTTATTTAATCTGACTCTTGGATGTGTACTTCTTCAGGTGTACTTAATCTGCCTCTTGGATGTGTACTTCTTCATGTGTATTTAGTCCGACTCTTTGATGTGTAGTTCTTTAAATGTGTTTAATCTGGGCCTTGGATGTGTACTTCTTCAGGTGTATTTAATCTGACTGTTGCATGTGTACTTCTTCAGGTGTATTTAATTTGACTCCTTTTTATGTTGTTCTTATGTATATTTAATATGACTCCTGGATGAGTACGTCTTCAGGTGTATTTAATCTGACTCTTGGATGTATACTTCTTCAGGTGTATTTAACCTGACTCTTGGATGTGTAATTAGTCAGGTGTATTTTACCTGACTCTTGGATGTGTACTTTTTTAAATGTGTTTAATCTGGGTCTTTGATGTGTATCTTCTTTAAATGTATTTAATCTGGGTCTTGGATGTGTACTTCTTCAGGTGTATTTAATCTGACTCTTCTTTAATCTGACTCTTGGATTTGTACTTCTTCAGGTGTATTTAATCTGACTCCTTATTATGTTGTTCTTAGGTGTATTTAATCTGACGCCTGGATGAGTACTTCGTCAGGTTTATTTAATCTGACTCTTGGATGTGTACTTCTTCAGGTGTACTTAATCTGCCTCTTGGATGTGTACTTCTTCATGTGTATTTAGTCCGACTCTTTGATGTGTAGTTCTTTAAATGTGTTTAATCTGGGCCTTGGATGTGTACTTCTTCAGGTGTATTTAATCTGACTGTTGGATGTGTACTTCTTCAGGTGTATTTAATTTGACTCCTTTTTATGTTGTTCTTATGTATATTTAATATGACTCCTGGATGAGTACTTCTTCAGGTGTGTTTAATCTGACTCTTGGATGTGTAATTCGTCATGTGTATTTTACCTGACTCTTGGATGTGTACTTCTTCAGGTTTACTTAATCTGCCTCTTGGATGTGTACTTCTTCATGTGTATTTAATCCGACTCTTGGATGTGTACTTCTTTAAATGTATTTAATCTGGGTCTTGGATGTGTACTTCTTCAGGTGCATTTAATCTGACTCTTCTTTAATCTGGGTCTTGGATGTGTACTTCTTCAGGTGTATTTAATCTGACTCCTTATTATGTTGTTCTTAGGTGTATTTAATCTGACTCCTTATTCTGTTGTTCTTAGGTGTATTTAATCTGACTCCTGGATGAGTTCTTCCTCAGGTGTATTTAATCTGACTCTTGGATGTGTACTTCATCAGGTGTATTTAATCTGACTCCTTATTATGTTGTTCTTAGGTGTATTTAATCTGACTCCTGGATGAGTACTTAGTCAGGTGTATTAATCTGACTCTTGGATGTGTACTTCTTCAGGTGTATTTAATCTGACTCTTGGATATGTACTTCCTCAGGTGTATTTAATCTGACTGTTGGAGGCTTACTTCTTCAGGTGTATTTAATTTGACTCCGTATTATGTTGTTCTTAGGTATATTTAATCTGACTCCTGGATGAGTACTTCTTCAGGTGTATTTAATCTGACTCTTGGATGTGTAATTAGTCACGTGTATTTTACCTGACTCTTGGATGTGTACTTCTTCAGGTGTACTTAATCTGCCTCTTGGATGTGTACTTCTTCATGTGTATTTAATCCGACTCTTGGATGTGTACTTCTTTAAATGTGTTTAATCTGACTCTTGGATGTGTACTTCTTCAGGTGTATTTAATCTGACTCTTGGATATGTACTTCTTCAGGTGTATTTAATTTGACTCCTTTTTATGTTGTTCTTAGGTATATTTAATCTGACTCCTGGATGAGTACTTCTTCAGGTGTATTTAATCTGACTCTTGGATGTGTACTTCTTCAGGTGTATTTAACCTGACTCTTGGATGTGTAATTCGTCAGGTGTATTTTACCTGACTCTTGGATGTGTGCTTTTTTAAATGTGTTTAATCTGGGTCTTTGATGTGTATCTTCTTTAAATGTATTTAATCTGGGTCTTGGATGTGTACTTCTTCAGGTGTATTTAATCTGACCCTTCTTTAATCTGACTCTTGGATTTGTACTTCTTCAGGTGTATTTAATCTGACTCCTTATTATGTTGTTCTTAGGTGTATTTAATCTGACGCCTGGATGAGTACTTCGTCAGGTGTATTTAATCCGACTCTTGGATGTGTACTTCTTCAGGTCTACTTAATCTGCCTCTTGGATGTGTACTTCTTCATGTGTATTTAATCCGACTCTTGGATGTGTACTTCTTTAAATGTGTTTAATCTGGGTCTTGGATGTGTACTTCTTCAGGTGTATTTAATCTGACTCTTGGATGTGTACTTCTTCAGGTGTATTTAATCTGACCCTTCGTTAATCTGACTCTTGGATTTGTACTTCTTCAGGTGTATTTAATCTGACTCCTTATTATGTTGTTCTTAGGTGTATTTAATCTGACGCCTGGATGAGTACTTCGTCAGGTTTATTTAATCTGACTCTTGGATGTGTACTTCTTCAGGTGTACTTAATCTGCCTCTTGGATGTGTACTTCTTCATGTGTATTTAGTCCGACTCTTTGATGTGTAGTTCTTTAAATGTGTTTAATCTGGGCCTTGGATGTGTACTTCTTCAGGTGTATTTAATCTGACTGTTGCATGTGTACTTCTTCAGGTGTATTTAATTTGACTCCTTTTTATGTTGTTCTTATGTATATTTAATATGACTCCTGGATGAGTACGTCTTCAGGTGTATTTAATCTGACTCTTGGATGTATACTTCTTCAGGTGTATTTAACCTGACTCTTGGATGTGTAATTCGTCAGGTGTATTTTACCTGACTCTTGGATGTGTACTTTTTTAAATGTGTTTAATCTGGGTCTTTGATGTGTATCTTCTTTAAATGTATTTAATCTGGGTCTTGGATGTGTACTTCTTCAGGTGTATTTAATCTGACTCTTCTTTAATCTGACTCTTGGATTTGTACTTCTTCAGGTGTATTTAATCTGACTCCTTATTATGTTGTTCTTAGGTGTATTTAATCTGACTCATGGATGAGTACTTCGTCAGGTGTATTTAATCTGACTCTTGGATGTGTACTTCTTCAGGTGTATTTAATCTGACTCTTGGATATGTACTTCCTCAGGTGTATTTAATCTGACTGTTGGAGGCTTACTTCTTCAGGTGTATTTAATTTGACTCCGTATTATGTTGTTCTTAGGTATATTTAATCTGACTCCTGAATGAGTACTTCTTCAGGTGTATTTAATCTGACTCTTGGATGTGTAATTAGTCACGTGTATTTTACCTGACTCTTGGATGTGTACTTCTTCAGGTCTATTTAACCTGACTCTTGGATGTGTACTTCTTCATGTGTATTTAATCCGACTCTTGGATGTGTACTTTTTTAAATGTGTTTAATCTGGGTCTTTGATGTGTATCTTCTTTAAATGTATTTAATCTGGGTCTTGGATGTGTACTTCTTCAGGTGTATTTAATCTGACTCTTCTTTAATCTGACTCTTGGATTTGTACTTCTTCAGGTGTATTTAATCTGACTCCTTATTATGTTGTTCTTAGGTGTATTTAATCTGACTCATGGATGAGTACTTCGTCAGGTGTATTTAATCTGACTCTTGGATGTGTACTTCTTCAGGTGTATTTAATCTGACTCTTGGATATGTACTTCCTCAGGTGTATTTAATCTGACTGTTGGAGGCTTACTTCTTCAGGTGTATTTAATTTGACTCCGTATTATGTTGTTCTTAGGTATATTTAATCTGACTCCTGAATGAGTACTTCTTCAGGTGTATTTAATCTGACTCTTGGATGTGTAATTAGTCACGTGTATTTTACCTGACTCTTGGATGTGTACTTCTTCAGGTCTATTTAACCTGACTCTTGGATGTGTACTTCTTCATGTGTATTTAATCCGACTCTTGGATGTGTACTTTTTTAAATGTGTTTAATCTGGGTCTTTGATGTGAATCTTCTTTAAATGTATTTAATCTGGTCTTGGATGTGTACTTCTTCAGGTGTATTTAGTCTGACTCTTCTTTAATCTGACTCTTGGATGTGGACTTCTTCAGGTGTACTTAATCTGCCTCTTGGATGTGTACTTCTTCATGTGTATTTAATCAGACTCTTTGATGTGTACTTCTTTAAATGTGTTTAATCTGGGTCTTGGATGTGTACTTCTTCAGGTGCATTTAATCTGACTCTTCTTTAATCTGGGTCTTGGATGTGTACTTCTTCAGGTGTATTTAATCTGACTCCTTATTATGTTGTTCTTAGGTGTATTTAATCTGACTCCTTATTCTGTTGTTCCTAGGTGTATTTAATCTGACTCCTGGATGAGTTCTTCCTCAGGTGTATTTAATCTGACTCTTGGATGTGTACTTCATCAGGTGTATTTAATCTGACTCCTTATTATGTTGTTCTTAGGTGTATTTAATCTGACTCCTGGATGAGTACTTAGTCAGGTGTATTAATCTGACTCTTGGATGTGTACTTCTTCAGGTGTATTTAATCTGACTCTTGGATATGTACTTCCTCAGGTGTATTTAATCTGACTGTTGGAGGCTTACTTCTTCAGGTGTATTTAATTTGACTCCGTATTATGTTGTTCTTAGGTATATTTAATCTGACTCCTGGATGAGTACTTCTTCAGGTGTATTTAATCTGACTCTTGGATGTGTAATTAGTCACGTGTATTTTACCTGACTCTTGGATGTGTACTTCTTCAGGTGTACTTAATCTGCCTCTTGGATGTGTACTTCTTCATGTGTATTTAATCCGACTCTTGGATGTGTACTTCTTTAAATGTGTTTAATCTGACTCTTGGATGTGTACTTCTTCAGGTGTATTTAATCTGACTCTTGGATATGTACTTCTTCAGGTGTATTTAATTTGACTCCTTTTTATGTTGTTTTTAGGTATATTTAATCTGACTCCTGGATGAGTACTTCTTCAGGTGTATTTAATCTGACTCTTGGATGTGTACTTCTTCAGGTGTATTTAACCTGACTTTTGGATGTGTAACTCGTCAGGTGTATTTTACCTGACTCTTGGATGTGTGCTTTTTTAAATGTGTTTAATCTGGGTCTTTGATGTGTATCTTCTTTAAATGTATTTAATCTGGGTCTTGGATGTGTACTTCTTCAGGTGTATTTAATCTGACTCTTCTTTAATCTGACTCTTGGATTTGTACTTTTTCAGGTGTATTTAATCTGACTCCTTATTATGTTGTTCTTAGGTGTATTTAATCTGACGCCTGGATGAGTACTTCGTCAGGTTTATTTAATCTGACTCCTTATTATGTTGTTCTTAGGTGTATTTAATCTGACTCCTAATTCTGTTGTTCTTAGGTGTATTTAATCTGACTCCTGGATGTGTACTTCTTCAGGTGTATTTAATCTGACTCTTGGATGTGTACTTCTTCAGGTGCATTTAACCTGACTCTTCGATGTGTAATTCGTCAGGTGTATTTTACCTGACTCTTGGATGTGTACTTCTTTAAATGTGTTTAATCTGGGTCTTGGATGTGTATCTTCTTTAAATGTATTTAATCTTGGTCTTGGATGTGTACTTCTTCAGGTGTATTTAATCCGACTCTTGGATGGGTACTTCCTTAAATGTATTTAATCTGGGTCTTGGATGTGTACTTCTTCAGGTGTATTTAATCTGACTCTTGGATGTGTACTTCTTCAGGTGTATTTAATCTGAGTCTTGGATGTGTACTTCTGCAGGTGTACTTAATCTGCCTCTTGGATGTGTACTTCTTCATGTGTATTTAATCCGAATCTTGGATGGGTACTTCTTAAAATGTATTTAATCCGGGTCTTGGATGTGTACTTCTTCAGGTGTATTTAATCTGACTCCTTATTATGTTGTTCTTAGGTGTATTTAATCTGACTCATGGATGAGTACTTCGTCAGGTGTATTTAATCTGACTCTTGGATGTGTACTTCTTCAGGTGTATTTAATCTGACTCTTGGATATGTACTTCCTCAGGTGTATTTAATCTGACTGTTGGAGGCTTACTTCTTCAGGTGTATTTAATTTGACTCCGTATTATGTTGTTCTTAGGTATATTTAATCTGACTCCTGAATGAGTACTTCTTCAGGTGTATTTAATCTGACTCTTGGATGTGTAATTAGTCACGTGTATTTTACCTGACTCTTGGATGTGTACTTCTTCAGGTCTATTTAACCTGACTCTTGGATGTGTACTTCTTCATGTGTATTTAATCCGACTCTTGGATGTGTACTTTTTTAAATGTGTTTAATCTGGGTCTTTGATGTGTATCTTCTTTAAATGTATTTAATCTGGGTCTTGGATGTGTACTTCTTCAGGTGTATTTAATCTGACTCTTCTTTAATCTGACTCTTGGATTTGTACTTCTTCAGGTGTATTTAATCTGACTCCTTATTATGTTGTTCTTAGGTGTATTTAATCTGACTCATGGATGAGTACTTCGTCAGGTGTATTTAATCTGACTCTTGGATGTGTACTTCTTCAGGTGTATTTAATCTGACTCTTGGATATGTACTTCCTCAGGTGTATTTAATCTGACTGTTGGAGGCTTACTTCTTCAGGTGTATTTAATTTGACTCCGTATTATGTTGTTCTTAGGTATATTTAATCTGACTCCTGAATGAGTACTTCTTCAGGTGTATTTAATCTGACTCTTGGATGTGTAATTAGTCACGTGTATTTTACCTGACTCTTGGATGTGTACTTCTTCAGGTCTATTTAACCTGACTCTTGGATGTGTACTTCTTCATGTGTATTTAATCCGACTCTTGGATGTGTACTTTTTTAAATGTGTTTAATCTGGGTCTTTGATGTGTATCTTCTTTAAATGTATTTAATCTGGTCTTGGATGTGTACTTCTTCAGGTGTATTTAGTCTGACTCTTCTTTAATCTGACTCTTGGATGTGGACTTCTTCAGGTGTACTTAATCTGCCTCTTGGATGTGTACTTCTTCATGTGTATTTAATCAGACTCTTTGATGTGTACTTCTTTAAATGTGTTTAATCTGGGTCTTGGATGTGTACTTCTTCAGGTGCATTTAATCTGACTCTTCTTTAATCTGGGTCTTGGATGTGTACTTCTTCAGGTGTATTTAATCTGACTCCTTATTATGTTGTTCTTAGGTGTATTTAATCTGACTCCTTATTCTGTTGTTTTTAGGTGTATTTAATCTGACTCCTGGATGAGTTCTTCCTCAGGTGTATTTAATCTGACTCTTGGATGTGTACTTCATCAGGTGTATTTAATCTGACTCCTTATTATGTTGTTCTTAGGTGTATTTAATCTGACTCCTGGATGAGTACTTAGTCAGGTGTATTAATCTGACTCTTGGATGTGTACTTCTTCAGGTGTATTTAATCTGACTCTTGGATATGTACTTCCTCAGGTGTATTTAATCTGACTGTTGGAGGCTTACTTCTTCAGGTGTATTTAATTTGACTCCGTATTATGTTGTTCTTAGGTATATTTAATCTGACTCCTGGATGAGTACTTCTTCAGGTGTATTTAATCTGACTCTTGGATGTGTAATTAGTCACGTGTATTTTACCTGACTCTTGGATGTGTACTTCTTCAGGTGTACTTAATCTGCCTCTTGGATGTGTACTTCTTCATGTGTATTTAATCCGACTCTTGGATGTGTACTTCTTTAAATGTGTTTAATCTGACTCTTGGATGTGTACTTCTTCAGGTGTATTTAATCTGACTCTTGGATATGTACTTCTTCAGGTGTATTTAATTTGACTCCTTTTTATGTTGTTTTTAGGTATATTTAATCTGACTCCTGGATGAGTACTTCTTCAGGTGTATTTAATCTGACTCTTGGATGTGTACTTCTTCAGGTGTATTTAACCTGACTCTTGGATGTGTAATTCGTCAGGTGTATTTTACCTGACTCTTGGATGTGTGCTTTTTTAAATGTGTTTAATCTGGGTCTTTGATGTGTATCTTCTTTAAATGTATTTAATCTGGGTCTTGGATGTGTACTTCTTCAGGTGTATTTAATCTGACTCTTCTTTAATCTGACTCTTGGATTTGTACTTTTTCAGGTGTATTTAATCTGACTCCTTATTATGTTGTTCTTAGGTGTATTTAATCTGACGCCTGGATGAGTACTTCGTCAGGTTTATTTAATCTGACTCCTTATTATGTTGTTCTTAGGTGTATTTAATCTGACTCCTAATTCTGTTGTTCTTAGGTGTATTTAATCTGACTCCTGGATGTGTACTTCTTCAGGTGTATTTAATCTGACTCTTGGATGTGTACTTCTTCAGGTGCATTTAACCTGACTCTTCGATGTGTAATTCGTCAGGTGTATTTTACCTGACTCTTGGATGTGTACTTCTTTAAATGTGTTTAATCTGGGTCTTGGATGTGTATCTTCTTTAAATGTATTTAATCTTGGTCTTGGCTGTGTACTTCTTCAGGTGTATTTAATCCGACTCTTGGATGGGTACTTCCTTAAATGTATTTAATCTGGGTCTTGGATGTGTACTTCTTCAGGTGTATTTAATCTGACTCTTGGATGTGTACTTCTTCAGGTGTATTTAATCTGAGTCTTGGATGTGTACTTCTGCAGGTGTACTTAATCTGCCTCTTGGATGTGTACTTCTTCATGTGTATTTAATCCGAATCTTGGATGGGTACTTCTTTAAATGTATTTAATCCGGGTCTTGGATGTGTACTTCTTCAGGTGTATTTAATCTGACTCCTTATTATGTTGTTCTTAGGTGTATTTAATCTGACTCCTTATTCTGTTGTTCTTAGGTGTATTTAATCTGACTCCTGGATGTTTACTTCTTCAGGTGTATTTAATCTGACTCTTGGATATGTACATCTTCAGGTGTATTTAACCTGACTCTTCGATGTGTAATTCGTCAGGTGTATTTTACCTGACTCTTGGATGTGTACTTATTTAAATGTGTTTAATCTGGGTCTTGGATGTGTATCTTCTTTAAATGTATTTAATGTTGGTCTTGGATGTGTACTTCTTCAGGTGTATTTAATCTGACTCTTCTTTAATCTGACTCTTGGATTTGTACTTCTTCAGGTGTATTTAATCTGACTCCTTATTATGTTGTTCTTAGGTGTATTTAATCTGACGCCTGGATGAGTACTTCGTCAGGTGTATTTAATCCGACTCTTGGATGTGTACTTCTTCAGGTGTACTTAATCTGCCTCTTGGATGTGTACTTATTCATGTGTATTTAATCCGACTCTTGGATGTGTACTTCTTTAAATGTGTTTAATCTGGGTCTTGGATGTGTACTTCTTCAGGTGTATTTAATCTGACTCTTGGATGTGTACTTCTTCAGGTGTATTTAATTTGACTCCTTTTTATGTTGTTCTTAGGTATATTTAATCTGACTCCTGGATGAATACGTCTTCAGGTGTATTTAATCTGACTCTTGGATGTGTACTTCTTCAGGTGTATTTAACCTGACTCTTGGATGTGTAATTCGTCAGGTGTATTTTACCTGACTCTTGGATGTGTACTTTTTTAAATGTGTTTAATCTGGGTCTTTGATGTGTATCTTCTTTAAATGTATTTAATCTGGGTCTTGGATGTGTACTTCTTCAGGTGTATTTAATCTGACTCTTCTTTAATCTGACTCTTGGATTTGTACTTCTTCAGGTGTATTTAATCTGACTCCTTATTATGTTGTTCTTAGGTGTATTTAATCTGACGCCTGGATGAGTACTTCGTCAGGTTTATTTAATCTGACTCTTGGATGTGTACTTCTTCAGGTGTACTTAATCTGCCTCTTGGATGTGTACTTCTTCATGTGTATTTAGTCCGACTCTTTGATGTGTAGTTCTTTAAATGTGTTTAATCTGGGCCTTGGATGTGTACTTCTTCAGGTGTATTTAATCTTAGTGTTGGATGTGTACTTCTTCAGGTGTATTTAATTTGACTCCTTTTTATGTTGTTCTTATGTATATTTAATCTGACTCCTGGATGAGTACTTCTTCAGGTGTATTTAATCTGACTCTTGGATGTGTAATTCGTCATGTGTATTTTACCTGACTCTTGGATGTGTACTTCTTCAGGTTTACTTAATCTGCCTCTTGGATGTGTACTTCTTCATGTGTATTTAATCCGACTCTTGGATGTGTACTTCTTTAAATGTATTTAATCTGGGTCTTGGATGTGTACTTCTTCAGGTGCATTTAATCTGACTCTTCTTTAATCGGGGTCTTGTATGTGTACTTCTTCAGGTGTATTTAATCTGACTCCTTATTATGTTGTTCTTAGGTGTATTTAATCTGACTCATGGATGAGTACTTCGTCAGGTGTAATTAATCTGACACTTGGATGTGTACTTCTTCAGGTGTATTTAATCTGACTCTTGGATATGTACTTCCTCAGGTGTATTTAATCTGACTGTTGGAGGCTTACTTCTTCAGGTGTATTTAATTTGACTCCGTATTATGTTGTTCTTAGGTATATTTAATCTGACTCCTGAATGAGTACTTCTTCAGGTGTATTTAATCTGACTCTTGGATGTGTAATTAGTCACGTGTATTTTACCTGACTCTTGGATGTGTACTTCTTCAGGTCTATTTAACCTGACTCTTGGATGTGTACTTCTTCATGTGTATTTAAGCCGACTCTTGGATGTGTACTTTTTTAAATGTGTTTAATCTGGGTCTTTGATGTGTATCTTCTTTAAATGTATTTAATCTGGTCTTGGATGTGTACTTCTTCAGGTGTATTTAGTCTGACTCTTCTTTAATCTGACTCTTGGATGTGGACTTCTTCAGGTGTACTTAATCTGCCTCTTGGATGTGTACTTCTTCATGTGTATTTAATCAGACTCTTTGATGTGTACTTCTTTAAATGTGTTTAATCTGGGTCTTGGATGTGTACTTCTTCAGGTGTATTTAATCTGACTGTTGGATGTGTACTTCTTCAGTTGTATTTAATTTGACTCCTTTTTATGTTGTTCTTAGGTATATTTAATCTGACTCCTGGATGAGTACTTCTTCAGGTGTATTTAATCTGACTCTTGGATGTGTAATTAGTCACGTGTATTTTACCTGACTCTTGGATGTGTACTTCTTCAGGTGTACTTAATCTGCCTCTTGGATGTGTACTTCTTCATGTGTATTTAATCCGACTCTTGGATGTGTACTTCTTTAAATGTGTTTAATCTGACTCTTGGATGTGTACTTCTTCAGGTGTATTTAATCTGACTCTTGGATATGTACTTCTTCAGGTGTATTTAATTTGACTCCTTTTTATGTTGTTTTTAGGTATATTTAATCTGACTCCTGGATGAGTACTTCTTCAGGTGTATTTAATCTGACTCTTGGATGTGTACTTCTTCAGGTGTATTTAACCTGACTCTTGGATGTGTAATTCGTCAGGTGTATTTTACCTGACTCTTGGATGTGTGCTTTTTTAAATGTGTTTAATCTGGGTCTTTGATGTGTATCTTCTTTAAATGTATTTAATCTGGGTCTTGGATGTGTACTTCTTCAGGTGTATTTAATCTGACTCTTCTTTAATCTGACTCTTGGATTTGTACTTTTTCAGGTGTATTTAATCTGACTCCTTATTATGTTGTTCTTAGGTGTATTTAATCTGACGCCTGGATGAGTACTTCGTCAGGTTTATTTAATCTGACTCCTTATTATGTTGTTCTTAGGTGTATTTAATCTGACTCCTAATTCTGTTGTTCTTAGGTGTATTTAATCTGACTCCTGGATGTGTACTTCTTCAGGTGTATTTAATCTGACTCTTGGATGTGTACTTCTTCAGGTGCATTTAACCTGACTCTTCGATGTGTAATTCGTCAGGTGTATTTTACCTGACTCTTGGATGTGTACTTCTTTAAATGTGTTTAATCTGGGTCTTGGATGTGTATCTTCTTTAAATGTATTTAATCTTGGTCTTGGATGTGTACTTCTTCAGGTGTATTTAATCCGACTCTTGGATGGGTACTTCCTTAAATGTATTTAATCTGGGTCTTGGATGTGTACTTCTTCAGGTGTATTTAATCTGACTCTTGGATGTGTACTTCTTCAGGTGTATTTAATCTGAGTCTTGGATGTGTACTTCTGCAGGTGTACTTAATCTGCCTCTTGGATGTGTACTTCTTCATGTGTATTTAATCCGAATCTTGGATGGGTACTTCTTTAAATGTATTTAATCCGGGTCTTGGATGTGTACTTCTTCAGGTGTATTTAATCTGACTCCTTATTATGTTGTTCTTAGGTGTATTTAATCTGACTCCTTATTCTGTTGTTCTTAGGTGTATTTAATCTGACTCCTGGATGTTTACTTCTTCAGGTGTATTTAATCTGACTCTTGGATGTGTACATCTTCAGGTGTATTTAACCTGACTCTTCGATGTGTAATTCGTCAGGTGTATTTTACCTGACTCTTGGATGTGTACTTATTTAAATGTGTTTAATCTGGGTCTTGGATGTGTACTTCTTCAGGTGTATTTAATCTGACTCTTCTTTAATCTGACTCTTGGATTTGTACTTCTTCAGGTGTATTTAATCTGACTCCTTATTATGTTGTTCTTAGGTTTATTTAATCTGACGCCTGGATGAGTACTTCGTCAGGTTTATTTAATCTGACTCCTTATTATGTTGTTCTTAGGTGTATTTAATCTGACTCCTAATTCTGTTGTTCTTAGGTGTATTTAATCTGACTCCTGGATGTGTACTTCTTCAGGTGTATTTAATCTGACTCTTGGATGTGTACTTCTTCAGGTGCATTTAACCTGACTCTTCGATGTGTAATTCGTCAGGTGTATTTTACCTGACTCTTGGATGTGTACTTCTTTAAATGTGTTTAATCTGGGTCTTGGATGTGTATCTTCTTTAAATGTATTTAATCTTGGTCTTGGATGTGTACTTCTTCAGGTGTATTTAATCCGACTCTTGGATGGGTACTTCCTTAAATGTATTTAATCTGGGTCTTGGATGTGTACTTCTTCAGGTGTATTTAATCTGACTCTTGGATGTGTACTTCTTCAGGTGTATTTAGTCCGACTCTTTGATGTGTAGTTCTTTAAATGTGTTTAATCTGGGCCTTGGATGTGTACTTCTTCAGGTGTATTTAATCTTAGTGTTGGATGTGTACTTCTTCAGGTGTATTTAATTTGACTCCTTTTTATGTTGTTCTTATGTATATTTAATCTGACTCCTGGATGAGTACTTCTTCAGGTGTATTTAATCTGACTCTTGGATGTGTAATTCGTCATGTGTATTTTACCTGACTCTTGGATGTGTACTTCTTCAGGTTTACTTAATCTGCCTCTTGGATGTGTACTTCTTCATGTGTATTTAATCCGACTCTTGGATGTGTACTTCTTTAAATGTATTTAATCTGGGTCTTGGATGTGTACTTCTTCAGGTGCATTTAATCTGACTCTTCTTTAATCGGGGTCTTGGATGTGTACTTCTTCAGGTGTATTTAATCTGACTCCTTATTATGTTGTTCTTAGGTGTATTTAATCTGACTCATGGATGAGTACTTCGTCAGGTGTATTTAATCTGACACTTGGATGTGTACTTCTTCAGGTGTATTTAATCTGACTCTTGGATATGTACTTCCTCAGGTGTATTTAATCTGACTGTTGGAGGCTTACTTCTTCAGGTGTATTTAATTTGACTCCGTATTATGTTGTTCTTAGGTATATTTAATCTGACTCCTGAATGAGTACTTCTTCAGGTGTATTTAATCTGACTCTTGGATGTGTAATTAGTCACGTGTATTTTACCTGACTCTTGGATGTGTACTTCTTCAGGTCTATTTAACCTGACTCTTGGATGTGTACTTCTTCATGTGTATTTAAGCCGACTCTTGGATGTGTACTTTTTTAAATGTGTTTAATCTGGGTCTTTAATGTGTATCTTCTTTAAATGTATTTAATCTGGTCTTGGATGTGTACTTCTTCAGGTGTATTTAGTCTGACTCTTCTTTAATCTGACTCTTGGATGTGGACTTCTTCAGGTGTACTTAATCTGCCTCTTGGATGTGTACTTCTTCATGTGTATTTAATCAGACTCTTTGATGTGTACTTCTTTAAATGTGTTTAATCTGGGTCTTGGATGTGTACTTCTTCAGGTGTATTTAATCTGACTGTTGGATGTGTACTTCTTCAGTTGTATTTAATTTGACTCCTTTTTATGTTGTTCTTAGGTATATTTAATCTGACTCCTGGATGAGTACTTCTTCAGGTGTATTTAATCTGACTCTTGGATGTGTAATTAGTCACGTGTATTTTACCTGACTCTTGGATGTGTACTTCTTCAGGTGTACTTAATCTGCCTCTTGGATGTGTACTTCTTCATGTGTATTTAATCCGACTCTTGGATGTGTACTTCTTTAAATGTGTTTAATCTGACTCTTGGATATGTACTTCTTCAGGTGTATTTAATTTGACTCCTTTTTATGTTGTTTTTAGGTATATTTAATCTGACTCCTGGATGAGTACTTCTTCAGGTGTATTTAATCTGACTCTTGGATGTGTACTTCTTCAGGTGTATTTAACCTGACTCTTGGATGTGTAATTCGTCAGGTGTATTTTACCTGACTCTTGGATGTGTGCTTTTTTAAATGTGTTTAATCTGGGTCTTTGATGTGTATCTTCTTTAAATGTATTTAATCTGGGTCTTGGATGTGTACTTCTTCAGGTGTATTTAATCTGACTCTTCTTTAATCTGTCTCTTGGATTTGTACTTTTTCAGGTGTATTTAATCTGACTCCTTATTATGTTGTTCTTAGGTGTATTTAATCTGACTCTTGGATTTGTACTTCTTCAGGTGTATTTAATCTGACTCCTTATTATGTTGTTCTTAGGTGTATTTAATCTGACGCCTGGATGAGTACTTCGTCAGGTTTATTTAATCTGACTCTTGGATGTGTACTTCTTCAGGTGTACTTAATCTGCCTCTTGGATGTGTACTTCTTCATGTGTATTTAATCCGACTCTTGGATGTGTACTTCTTTAAATGTGTTTAATCTGACTCTTGGATGTGTACTTCTTCAGGTGTATTTAATCTGACTCTTGGATATGTACTTCTTCAGGTGTATTTAATTTGACTCCTTTTTATGTTGTTTTTAGGTATATTTAATCTGACTCCTGGATGAGTACTTCTTCAGGTGTATTTAATCTGACTCTTGGATGTGTACTTCTTCAGGTGTATTTAACCTGACTCTTGGATGTGTAATTCGTCAGGTGTATTTTACCTGACTCTTGGATGTGTGCTTTTTTAAATGTGTTTAATCTGGGTCTTTGATGTGTATCTTCTTTAAATGTATTTAATCTGGGTCTTGGATGTGTACTTCTTCAGGTGTATTTAATCTGACTCTTCTTTAATCTGACTCTTGGATTTGTACTTTTTCAGGTGTATTTAATCTGACTCCTTATTATGTTGTTCTTAGGTGTATTTAATCTGACGCCTGGATGAGTACTTTGTCAGGTTTATTTAATCTGACTCCTTATTATGTTGTTCTTAGGTGTATTTAATCTGACTCCTAATTCTGTTGTTCTTAGGTGTATTTAATCTGACTCCTGGATGTGTACTTCTTCAGGTGTATTTAATCTGACTCTTGGATGTGTACTTCTTCAGGTGCATTTAACCTGACTCTTCGATGTGTAATTCGTCAGGTGTATTTTACCTGACTCTTGGATGTGTACTTCTTTAAATGTGTTTAATCTGGGTCTTGGATGTGTATCTTCTTTAAATGTATTTAATCTTGGTCTTGGATGTGTACTTCTTCAGGTGTATTTAATCCGACTCTTGGATGGGTACTTCCTTAAATGTATTTAATCTGGGTCTTGGATGTGTACTTCTTCAGGTGTATTTAATCTGACTCTTGGATGTGTACTTCTTCAGGTGTATTTAATCTGAGTCTTGGATGTGTACTTCTGCAGGTGTACTTAATCTGCCTCTTGGATGTGTACTTCTTCATGTGTATTTAATCCGAATCTTGGATGGGTACTTCTTTAAATGTATTTAATCCGGGTCTTGGATGTGTACTTCTTCAGGTGTATTTAATCTGACTCCTTATTATGTTGTTCTTAGGTGTATTTAATCTGACTCCTTATTCTGTTGTTCTTAGGTGTATTTAATCTGACTCCTGGATGTTTACTTCTTCAGGTGTATTTAATCTGACTCTTGGATGTGTACATCTTCAGGTGTATTTAACCTGACTCTTCGATGTGTAATTCGTCAGGTGTATTTTACCTGACTCTTGGATGTGTACTTATTTAAATGTGTTTAATCTGGGTCTTGGATGTGTACTTCTTCAGGTGTATTTAATCTGACTCTTCTTTAATCTGACTCTTGGATTTGTACTTCTTCAGGTGTATTTAATCTGACTCCTTATTATGTTGTTCTTAGGTTTATTTAATCTGACGCCTGGATGAGTACTTCGTCAGGTTTATTTAATCTGACTCCTTATTATGTTGTTCTTAGGTGTATTTAATCTGACTCCTAATTCTGTTGTTCTTAGGTGTATTTAATCTGACTCCTGGATGTGTACTTCTTCAGGTGTATTTAATCTGACTCTTGGATGTGTACTTCTTCAGGTGCATTTAACCTGACTCTTCGATGTGTAATTCGTCAGGTGTATTTTACCTGACTCTTGGATGTGTACTTCTTTAAATGTGTTTAATCTGGGTCTTGGATGTGTATCTTCTTTAAATGTATTTAATCTTGGTCTTGGATGTGTACTTCTTCAGGTGTATTTAATCCGACTCTTGGATGGGTACTTCCTTAAATGTATTTAATCTGGGTCTTGGATGTGTACTTCTTCAGGTGTATTTAATCTGACTCTTGGATGTGTACTTCTTCAGGTGTATTTAGTCCGACTCTTTGATGTGTAGTTCTTTAAATGTGTTTAATCTGGGCCTTGGATGTGTACTTCTTCAGGTGTATTTAATCTTAGTGTTGGATGTGTACTTCTTCAGGTGTATTTAATTTGACTCCTTTTTATGTTGTTCTTATGTATATTTAATCTGACTCCTGGATGAGTACTTCTTCAGGTGTATTTAATCTGACTCTTGGATGTGTAATTCGTCATGTGTATTTTACCTGACTCTTGGATGTGTACTTCTTCAGGTTTACTTAATCTGCCTCTTGGATGTGTACTTCTTCATGTGTATTTAATCCGACTCTTGGATGTGTACTTCTTTAAATGTATTTAATCTGGGTCTTGGATGTGTACTTCTTCAGGTGCATTTAATCTGACTCTTCTTTAATCGGGGTCTTGGATGTGTACTTCTTCAGGTGTATTTAATCTGACTCCTTATTATGTTGTTCTTAGGTGTATTTAATCTGACTCATGGATGAGTACTTCGTCAGGTGTATTTAATCTGACACTTGGATGTGTACTTCTTCAGGTGTATTTAATCTGACTCTTGGATATGTACTTCCTCAGGTGTATTTAATCTGACTGTTGGAGGCTTACTTCTTCAGGTGTATTTAATTTGACTCCGTATTATGTTGTTCTTAGGTATATTTAATCTGACTCCTGAATGAGTACTTCTTCAGGTGTATTTAATCTGACTCTTGGATGTGTAATTAGTCACGTGTATTTTACCTGACTCTTGGATGTGTACTTCTTCAGGTCTATTTAACCTGACTCTTGGATGTGTACTTCTTCATGTGTATTTAAGCCGACTCTTGGATGTGTACTTTTTTAAATGTGTTTAATCTGGGTCTTTGATGTGTATCTTCTTTAAATGTATTTAATCTGGTCTTGGATGTGTACTTCTTCAGGTGTATTTAGTCTGACTCTTCTTTAATCTGACTCTTGGATGTGGACTTCTTCAGGTGTACTTAATCTGCCTCTTGGATGTGTACTTCTTCATGTGTATTTAATCAGACTCTTTGATGTGTACTTCTTTAAATGTGTTTAATCTGGGTCTTGGATGTGTACTTCTTCAGGTGTATTTAATCTGACTGTTGGATGTGTACTTCTTCAGTTGTATTTAATTTGACTCCTTTTTATGTTGTTCTTAGGTATATTTAATCTGACTCCTGGATGAGTACTTCTTCAGGTGTATTTAATCTGACTCTTGGATGTGTAATTAGTCACGTGTATTTTACCTGACTCTTGGATGTGTACTTCTTCAGGTGTACTTAATCTGCCTCTTGGATGTGTACTTCTTCATGTGTATTTAATCCGACTCTTGGATGTGTACTTCTTTAAATGTGTTTAATCTGACTCTTGGATATGTACTTCTTCAGGTGTATTTAATTTGACTCCTTTTTATGTTGTTTTTAGGTATATTTAATCTGACTCCTGGATGAGTACTTCTTCAGGTGTATTTAATCTGACTCTTGGATGTGTACTTCTTCAGGTGTATTTAACCTGACTCTTGGATGTGTAATTCGTCAGGTGTATTTTACCTGACTCTTGGATGTGTGCTTTTTTAAATGTGTTTAATCTGGGTCTTTGATGTGTATCTTCTTTAAATGTATTTAATCTGGGTCTTGGATGTGTACTTCTTCAGGTGTATTTAATCTGACTCTTCTTTAATCTGACTCTTGGATTTGTACTTTTTCAGGTGTATTTAATCTGACTCCTTATTATGTTGTTCTTAGGTGTATTTAATCTGACGCCTGGATGAGTACTTCGTCAGGTTTATTTAATCTGACTCCTTATTATGTTGTTCTTAGGTGTATTTAATCTGACTCCTAATTCTGTTGTTCTTAGGTGTATTTAATCTGACTCCTGGATGTGTACTTCTTCAGGTGTATTTAATCTGACTCTTGGATGTGTACTTCTTCAGGTGCATTTAACCTGACTCTTCGATGTGTAATTCGTCAGGTGTATTTTACCTGACTCTTGGATGTGTACTTCTTTAAATGTGTTTAATCTGGGTCTTGGATGTGTATCTTCTTTAAATGTATTTAATCTTGGTCTTGGATGTGTACTTCTTCAGGTGTATTTAATCCGACTCTTGGATGGGTACTTCCTTAAATGTATTTAATCTGGGTCTTGGATGTGTACTTCTTCAGGTGTATTCAATCTGACTCTTGGATGTGTACTTCTTCAGGTGTATTTAATCTGAGTCTTGGATGTGTACTTCTGCAGGTGTACTTAATCTGCCTCTTGGATGTGTACTTCTTCATGTGTATTTAATCAGACTCTTTGATGTGTACTTCTTTAAATGTGTTTAATCTGGGTCTTGGATGTGTACTTCTTCAGGTGTATTTAATCTGACTGTTGGATGTGTACTTCTTCAGTTGTATTTAATTTGACTCCTTTTTATGTTGTTCTTAGGTATATTTAATCTGACTCCTGGATGAGTACTTCTTCAGGTGTATTTAATCTGACTCTTGGATGTGTAATTAGTCACGTGTATTTTACCTGACTCTTGGATGTGTACTTCTTCAGGTGTACTTAATCTGCCTCTTGGATGTGTACTTCTTCATGTGTATTTAATCCGACTCTTGGATGTGTACTTCTTTAAATGTGTTTAATCTGACTCTTGGATATGTACTTCTTCAGGTGTATTTAATTTGACTCCTTTTTATGTTGTTTTTAGGTATATTTAATCTGACTCCTGGATGAGTACTTCTTCAGGTGTATTTAATCTGACTCTTGGATGTGTACTTCTTCAGGTGTATTTAACCTGACTCTTGGATGTGTAATTCGTCAGGTGTATTTTACCTGACTCTTGGATGTGTGCTTTTTTAAATGTGTTTAATCTGGGTCTTTGATGTGTATCTTCTTTAAATGTATTTAATCTGGGTCTTGGATGTGTACTTCTTCAGGTGTATTTAATCTGACTCTTCTTTAATCTGACTCTTGGATTTGTACTTTTTCAGGTGTATTTAATCTGACTCCTTATTATGTTGTTCTTAGGTGTATTTAATCTGACGCCTGGATGAGTACTTCGTCAGGTTTATTTAATCTGACTCCTTATTATGTTGTTCTTAGGTGTATTTAATCTGACTCCTAATTCTGTTGTTCTTAGGTGTATTTAATCTGACTCCTGGATGTGTACTTCTTCAGGTGTATTTAATCTGACTCTTGGATGTGTACTTCTTCAGGTGCATTTAACCTGACTCTTCGATGTGTAATTCGTCAGGTGTATTTTACCTGACTCTTGGATGTGTACTTCTTTAAATGTGTTTAATCTGGGTCTTGGATGTGTATCTTCTTTAAATGTATTTAATCTTGGTCTTGGATGTGTACTTCTTCAGGTGTATTTAATCCGACTCTTGGATGGGTACTTCCTTAAATGTATTTAATCTGGGTCTTGGATGTGTACTTCTTCAGGTGTATTTAATCTGACTCTTGGATGTGTACTTCTTCAGGTGTATTTAATCTGAGTCTTGGATGTGTACTTCTGCAGGTGTACTTAATCTGCCTCTTGGATGTGTACTTCTTCATGTGTATTTAATCCGAATCTTGGATGGGTACTTCTTTAAATGTATTTAATCCGGGTCTTGGATGTGTACTTCTTCAGGTGTATTTAATCTGACTCCTTATTATGTTGTTCTTAGGTGTATTTAATCTGACTCCTTATTCTGTTGTTCTTAGGTGTATTTAATCTGACTCCTGGATGTTTACTTCTTCAGGTGTATTTAATCTGACTCTTGGATGTGTACATCTTCAGGTGTATTTAACCTGACTCTTCGATGTGTAATTCGTCAGGTGTATTTTACCTGACTCTTGGATGTGTACTTATTTAAATGTGTTTAATCTGGGTCTTGGATGTGTACTTCTTCAGGTGTATTTAATCTGACTCTTCTTTAATCTGACTCTTGGATTTGTACTTCTTCAGGTGTATTTAATCTGACTCCTTATTATGTTGTTCTTAGGTTTATTTAATCTGACGCCTGGATGAGTACTTCGTCAGGTTTATTTAATCTGACTCCTTATTATGTTGTTCTTAGGTGTATTTAATCTGACTCCTAATTCTGTTGTTCTTAGGTGTATTTAATCTGACTCCTGGATGTGTACTTCTTCAGGTGTATTTAATCTGACTCTTGGATGTGTACTTCTTCAGGTGCATTTAACCTGACTCTTCGATGTGTAATTCGTCAGGTGTATTTTACCTGACTCTTGGATGTGTACTTCTTTAAATGTGTTTAATCTGGGTCTTGGATGTGTATCTTCTTTAAATGTATTTAATCTTGGTCTTGGATGTGTACTTCTTCAGGTGTATTTAATCCGACTCTTGGATGGGTACTTCCTTAAATGTATTTAATCTGGGTCTTGGATGTGTACTTCTTCAGGTGTATTTAATCTGACTCTTGGATGTGTACTTCTTCAGGTGTATTTAATCTGAGTCTTGGATGTGTACTTCTGCAGGTGTACTTAATCTGCCTCTTGGATATGTACTTCTTCATGTGTATTTAATCCGAATCTTGGATGGGTACTTCTTTAAATGTATTTAATCCGGGTCTTGGATGTGTACTTCTTCAGGTGTATTTAATCTGACTCCTTATTATGTTGTTCTTAGGTGTATTTAATCTGACTCCTTATTCTGTTGTTCTTAGGTGTATTTAATCTGACTCCTGGATGTTTACTTCTTCAGGTGTATTTAATCTGACTCTTGGATGTGTACATCTTCAGGTGTATTTAATCTGACTCTTCTTTAATTTGACTCTTGGATTTGTACTTCTTCAGGTGTATTTAATCTGACTCCTTATTATGTTGTTCTTAGGTGTATTTAATCTGACGCCTGGATGAGTACTTCGTCAGGTGTATTTAATCCGACTCTTGGATGTGTACTTCTTCAGGTGTACTTAATCTGCCTCTTGGATGTGTACTTCTTCATGTGTATTTAATCCGACTCTTGGATGTGTACTTCTTTAAATGTGTTTAATCTGGGTCTTGGATGTGTACTTCTTCAGGTGTATTTAATCTGACTCTTGGATGTGTACTTCTTCAGGTGTATTTAATTTGACTCCTTTTTATGTTGTTCTTAGGTATATTTAATCTGACTCCTGGATGAATACGTCTTCAGGTGTATTTAATCTGACTCTTGGATGTGTACTTCTTCAGGTGTATTTAACCTGACTCTTGGATGTGTAATTCGTCAGGTGTATTTTACCTGACTCTTGGATGTGTACTTTTTTAAATGTGTTTAATCTGGGTCTTTGATGTGTATCTTCTTTAAATGTATTTAATCTGGGTCTTGGATGTGTACTTCTTCAGGTGTATTTAATCTGACTCTTCTTTAATCTGACTCTTGGATTTGTACTTCTTCAGGTGTATTTAATCTGACTCCTTATTATGTTGTTCTTAGGTTTATTTAATCTGACGCCTGGATGAGTACTTCGTCAGGTTTATTTAATCTGACTCTTGGATGTGTACTTCTTCAGGTGTACTTAATCTGCCTCTTGGATGTGTACTTCTTCATGTGTATTTAGTCCGACTCTTTGATGTGTAGTTCTTTAAATGTGTTTAATCTGGGCCTTGGATGTGTACTTCTTCAGGTGTATTTAATCTTAGTGTTGGATGTGTACTTCTTCAGGTGTATTTAATTTGACTCCTTTTTATGTTGTTCTTATGTATATTTAATCTGACTCCTGGATGAGTACTTCTTCAGGTGTATTTAATCTGACTCTTGGATGTGTAATTCGTCATGTGTATTTTACCTGACTCTTGGATGTGTACTTCTTCAGGTTTACTTAATCTGCCTCTTGGATGTGTACTTCTTCATGTGTATTTAATCCGACTCTTGGATGTGTACTTCTTTAAATGTATTTAATCTGGGTCTTGGATGTGTACTTCTTCAGGTGCATTTAATCTGACTCTTCTTTAATCGGGGTCTTGGATGTGTACTTCTTCAGGTGTATTTAATCTGACTCCTTATTATGTTGTTCTTAGGTGTATTTAATCTGACTCATGGATGAGTACTTCGTCAGGTGTATTTAATCTGACTCTTGGATGTGTACTTCTTCAGGTGTATTTAATCTGACTCTTGGATATGTACTTCCTCAGGTGTATTTAATCTGACTGTTGGAGGCTTACTTCTTCAGGTGTATTTAATTTGACTCCGTATTATGTTGTTCTTAGGTATATTTAATCTGACTCCTGAATGAGTACTTCTTCAGGTGTATTTAATCTGACTCTTGGATGTGTAATTAGTCACGTGTATTTTACCTGACTCTTGGATGTGTACTTCTTCAGGTCTATTTAACCTGACTCTTGGATGTGTACTTCTTCATGTGTATTTAATCCGACTCTTGGATGTGTACTTTTTTAAATGTGTTTAATCTGGGTCTTTGATGTGTATCTTCTTTAAATGTATTTAATCTGGTCTTGGATGTGTACTTCTTCAGGTGTATTTAGTCTGACTCTTCTTTAATCTGACTCTTGGATGTGGACTTCTTCAGGTGTACTTAATCTGCCTCTTGGATGTGTACTTCTTCATGTGTATTTAATCAGACTCTTTGATGTGTACTTCTTTAAATGTGTTTAATCTGGGTCTTGGATGTGTACTTCTTCAGGTGTATTTAATCTGACTGTTGGATGTGTACTTCTTCAGTTGTATTTAATTTGACTCCTTTTTATGTTGTTCTTAGGTATATTTAATCTGACTCCTGGATGAGTACTTCTTCAGGTGTATTTAATCTGACTCTTGGATGTGTAATTCGTCATGTGTATTTTACCTGACTCTTGATTGTGTACTTCTTCAGGTTTACTTAATCTGCCTCTTGGATGTGTACTTCTTCATGTGTATTTAATCCGACTCTTGGATGTGTACTTCTTTAAATGTATTTAATCTGGGTCTTGGATGTTTACTTCTTCAGGTGCATTTAATCTGACTCTTCTTTAATCTGGGTCTTGGATGTGTACTTCTTCAGGTGTATTTAATCTGACTCCTTATTATGTTGTTTTTAGGTGTATTTAATCTGACTCCTTATTCTGTTGTTCTTAGGTGTATTTAATCTGACTCCTAGATGAGTTCTTCCTCAGGTGTATTTAATCTGACTCTTGGATGTGTACTTCGTCAGGTGTATTTAATCTGACTCTTGGATATGTACTTCTTCAGGTGTATTTAATCATACTCCTTATTATGTTGTTCTTATGTGTATTTATTCTGACTCCTGGATGAATACTTAGTCAGGTGTATTAATCTGACTCTTGGATGTGTACTTCTTCAGGTGTATTTAATCATACTCCTTAATATGTTGTTCTTATGTGTATTTATTCTGACTCCTGGATGAGTACTTAGTCAAGTGTATTAATCTGACTCTTGGATGTGTACTTCTTCAGGTGTATTTAATCATACTCCTTATTATGTTGTTCTTATGTGTATTTATTCTGACTCCTGGATGAGTACTTAGTCAGGTGTATTAATCTGACTCTTGGATGTGTACTTCTTCATGTGTATTTAATCCGACTCTTGGATGTGTACTTCTTTAAATGTATTTAATCTTGGTCTTGGATGTGTACTTCTTCAGGTGTATTTAATCTGACTCTTCTTTAATCTGACTCTTGGATTTGTACTTCTTCAGGTGTATTTAATCTGACTCCTTATTATGTTGTTCTTAGGTGTATTTAATCTGACGCCTGGATGAGTACTTCGTCAGGTGTATTTAATCTGACTCTTGGATGTGTACTTCTTCATGTGTATTTAATCCGACTCTTGGATGTGTACTTCTTTAAATGTGTTTAATCTGGGTCTTGGATGTGTACTTCTTCAGGTGTATTTAATCTGACTCTTGGATGTGTACTTCTTCAGGTGTACTTAATTTGACTCCTTATTAAGTTTTTCTTAGGTATATTTAATCTGACTCCTGGATGAGTACTTCTTCAGGTGTATTTAATCTGACTCTTGGATGTGTAATTCGTCATGTGTATTTTACCTGACTCTTGGATGTGTACTTCTTCAATTGTATTTAACCTTACTCTTCGATGTGTAATTCGTCAGGTGTATTTTACCTGACTCTTGGATGTGTACTTCTTTAAGTGTGTTTAATCTGGGTCTTGGATGTGTATCTTCTTTAAATGTATTTAATCTTGGTCTTGGATGTGTACTTCTTCAGGTGTATTTAATCCGACTCTTGGATGGGTACTTCTTTAAATGTATTTAATCTGGGTCTTGGATGTGTACTTCTTCAGGTGTATTTAATCTGACTCTTGGATGTGTACTTCTTCAGGTGTATTTAATCTGAGTCTTGGATGTGTACTTCTACAGGTGTACTTAATCTGCCTCTTGGATGTGTACTTCTTCATGTGTATTTAATCCGACTCTTGGATGGGTACTTCTTTAAATGTATTTAATCTGGGTCTTGGATGTGTACTTCTTCAGGTGTATTTAATCTGACTGTTGCATGTGTACTTCTTCAGGTGTATTTAATTTGACTCCTTTTTATGTTGTTCTTATGTATATTTAATATGACTCCTGGATGAGTACGTCTTCAGGTGTATTTAATCTGACTCTTGGATGTATACTTCTTCAGGTGTATTTAACCTGACTCTTGGATGTGTAATTCGTCAGGTGTATTTTACCTGACTCTTGGATGTGTACTTTTTTAAATGTGTTTAATCTGGGTGTTTGATGTGTATCTTCTTTAAATGTATTTAATCTGGGTCTTGGATGTGTACTTCTTCAGGTGTATTTAATCTGACTCTTCTTTAATCTGACTCTTGGATTTGTACTTCTTCAGGTGTATTTAATCTGACTCCTTATTATGTTGTTCTTAGGTGTATTTAATCTGACGCCTGGATGAGTACTCCGTCAGGTTTATTTAATCTGACTCTTGGATGTGTACTTCTTCAGGTCTACTTAATCTGCCTCTTGGATGTGTTCTTCTTCATGTGTATTTAGTACGACTCTTTGATGTGTAGTTCTTTAAATGTGTTTAATCTGGGCCTTGGATGTGTACTTCTTCAGGTGTATTTAATCTGACTGTTGGATGTGTACTTCTTCAGGTGTATTTAATTTGACTCCTTTTTATGTTGTTCTTATGTATATTTAATATGACTCCTGGATGAGTACTTCTTCAGGTGTGTTTAATCTGACTCTTGGATGTGTAATTCGTCAAGTGTATTTAATCCGACTCTTGGATGTGTACTTCTTTAAATGTATTTAATCTGGGTCTTGGATGTGTACTTCTTCAGGTGCATTTAATCTGATTCTTCTTTAATCTGGGTCTTGGATGTGTACTTCTTCAGGTGTATTTAATCTGACTCCTTATTATGTTGTTCTTAGGTGTATTTAATCTGACTCCTTATTCTGTTGTTCTTAGGTGTATTTAATCTGACTCCTGGATGAGTTCTTCCTCAGGTGTATTTAATCTGACTCTTGGATGTGTACTTCTTCAGGTGCATTTAATCTGACTCTTCTTTAATCTGGGTCTTGGATGTGTACTTCTTCAGGTGTATTTAATCTGACTCCTTATTATGTTGTTCTTAGGTGTATTTAATCTGACTCCTTATTCTGTTGTTCTTAGGTGTATTTTATCTGACTCCTGGATGAGTTCTTCCTCAGGTGTATTTAATCTGACTCTTGGATGTGTACTTCATCAGGTGTATTTAATCTGACTCCTTATTATGTTGTTCTTAGGTGTATTTAATCTGACTCCTGGATGAGTACTTAGTCAGGTGTATTAATCTGACTCTTGGATTTGTACTTCTTCAGGTGTATTTAATCTGACTCTTGGATATGTACTTCCTCAGGTGTATTTAATCTGACTGTTGGAGGCTTACTTCTTCAGGTGTATTTAATTTGACTCCGTATTATGTTGTTCTTAGGTATATTTAATCTGACTCCTGGATGAGTACTTCTTCAGGTGTATTTAATCTGACTCTTGGATGTGTAATTAGTCACGTGTATTTTACCTGACTCTTGGATGTGTACTTCTTCAGGTGTACTTAATCTGCCTCTTGGATGTGTACTTCTTCATGTGTATTTAATCCGACTCTTGGATGTGTACTTCTTTAAATGTGTTTAATCTGACTCTTGGATGTGTACTTCTTCAGGTGTATTTAATCTGACTCTTGGATATGTACTTCTTCAGGTGTATTTAATTTGACTCCTTTTTATGTTGTTTTTAGGTATATTTAATCTGACTCCTGGATGAGTACTTCTTCAGGTGTATTTAATCTGACTCTTGGATGTGTACTTCTTCAGGTGTATTTAACCTGACTCTTGGATGTGTAATTCGTCAGGTGTATTTTACCTGACTCTTGGATGTGTGCTTTTTTAAATGTGTTTAATCCGGGTCTTTGATGTGTATCTTCTTTAAATGTATTTAATCTGGGTCTTGGATGTGTACTTCTTCAGGTGTATTTAATCTGACTCTTCTTTAATCTGACTCTTGGATTTGTACTTTTTCAGGTGTATTTAATCTGACTCCTTATTATGTTGTTCTTAGGTGTATTTAATCTGACGCCTGGATGAGTACTTCGTCAGGTTTATTTAATCTGACTCCTTATTATGTTGTTCTTAGGTGTATTTAATCTGACTCCTAATTCTGTTGTTCTTAGGTGTATTTAATCTGACTCCTGGATGTGTACTTCTTCAGGTGTATTTAATCTGACTCTTGGATGTGTACTTCTTCAGGTGCATTTAACCTGACTCTTCGATGTGTAATTCGTCAGGTGTATTTTACCTGACTCTTGGATGTGTACTTCTTTAAATGTGTTTAATCTGGGTCTTGGATGTGTATCTTCTTTAAATGTATTTAATCTTGGTCTTGGATGTGTACTTCTTCAGGTGTATTTAATCCGACTCTTGGATGGGTACTTCCTTAAATGTATTTAATCTGGGTCTTGGATGTGTACTTCTTCAGGTGTATTTAATCTGACTCTTGGATGTGTACTTCTTCAGGTGTATTTAATCTGAGTCTTGGATGTGTACTTCTGCAGGTGTACTTAATCTGCCTCTTGGATGTGTACTTCTTCATGTGTATTTAATCCGAATCTTGGATGGGTACTTCTTTAAATGTATTTAATCCGGGTCTTGGATGTGTACTTCTTCAGGTGTATTTAATCTGACTCCTTATTATGTTGTTCTTAGGTGTATTTAATCTGACTCCTTATTCTGTTGTTCTTAGGTGTATTTAATCTGACTCCTGGATGTTTACTTCTTCAGGTGTATTTAATCTGACTCTTGGATGTGTACATCTTCAGGTGTATTTAACCTGACTCTTCGATGTGTAATTCGACAGGTGTATTTTACCTGACTCTTGGATGTGTCCTTATTTAAATGTGTTTAATCTGGGTCTTGGATGTGTATCTTCTTTAAATGTATTTAATGTTGGTCTTGGATGTGTACTTCTTCAGGTGTATTTAATCTGACTCTTCTTTAATCTGACTCTTGGATTTGTACTTCTTCAGGTGTATTTAATCTGACTCCTTATTATGTTGTTCTTAGGTGTATTTAATCTGACGCCTGGATGAGTACTTCGTCAGGTGTATTTAATCCGACTCTTGGATGTGTACTTCTTCAGGTGTACTTAATCTGCCTCTTGGATGTGTACTTCTTCATGTGTATTTAATCCGACTCTTGGATGTGTACTTCTTTAAATGTGTTTAATCTGGGTCTTGGATGTGTACTTCTTCAGGTGTATTTAATCTGACTCTTGGATGTGTACTTCTTCAGGTGTATTTAATTTGACTCCTTTTTATGTTGTTCTTAGGTATATTTAATCTGACTCCTGGATGAATACGTCTTCAGGTGTATTTAATCTGACTCTTGGATGTGTACTTCTTCAGGTGTATTTAACCTGACTCTTGGATGTGTAATTCGTCAGGTGTATTTTACCTGACTCTTGGATGTGTACTTTTTTAAATGTGTTTAATCTGGGTCTTTGATGTGTATCTTCTTTAAATGTATTTAATCTGGGTCTTGGATGTGTACTTCTTCAGGTGTATTTAATCTGACTCTTCTTTAATCTGACTCTTGGATTTGTACTTCTTCAGGTGTATTTAATCTGACTCCTTATTATGTTGTTCTTAGGTGTATTTAATCTGACGCCTGGATGAGTACTTCGTCAGGTTTATTTAATCTGACTCTTGGATGTGTACTTCTTCAGGTGTACTTAATCTGCCTCTTGGATGTGTACTTCTTCATGTGTATTTAGTCCGACTCTTTGATGTGTAGTTCTTTAAATGTGTTTAATCTGGGCCTTGGATGTGTACTTCTTCAGGAGTATTTAATCTTAGTGTTGGATGTGTACTTCTTCAGGTGTATTTAATTTGACTCCTTTTTATGTTGTTCTTATGTATATTTAATCTGACTCCTGGATGAGTACTTCTTCAGGTGTATTTAATCTGACTCTTGGATGTGTACTTCTTCAGGTGTATTTAATCTGACTCTTGGATATGTACTTCCTCAGGTGTATTTAATCTGACTGTTGGAGGCTTACTTCTTCAGGTGTATTTAATTTGACTCCGTATTATGTTGTTCTGAGGTATATTTAATCTGACTCCTGAATGAGTACTTATTCAGGTGTATTTAATCTGACTTTTGGATGTGTAATTAGTCACGTGTATTTTACCTGACTCTTGGATGTGTACTTCTTCAGGTCTATTTAACCTGACTCTTGGATGTGTACTTCTTCATGTGTATTTAATCCGACTCTTTGATGTGTATCTTCTTTAAATGTATTTAATCTGGTCTTGGATGTGTACTTCTTCAGGTGTATTTAGTCTGACTCTTCTTTAATCTGACTCTTGGATGTGGACTTCTTCAGGTGTACTTAATCTGCCTCTTGGATGTGTACTTCTTCATGTGTATTTAATCAGACTCTTTGATGTGTACTTCTTTAAATGTGTTTAATCTGGGTCTTGGATGTGTACTTCTTCAGGTGTATTTAATCTGACTGTTGGATGTGTACTTCTTCAGTTGTATTTAATTTGACTCCTTTTTATGTTGTTCTTAGGTATATTTAATCTGACTCCTGGATGAGTACTTCTTCAGGTGTATTTAATCTGACTCTTGGATGTGTAATTCGTCATGTGTATTTTACCTGACTCTTGATTGTGTACTTCTTCAGGTTTACTTAATCTGCCTCTTGGATGTGTACTTCTTCATATGTATTTAATCCGACTCTTGGATGTGTACTTCTTTAAATGTATTTAATCTGGGTCTTGGATGTTTACTTCTTCAGGTGTATTTAATCTGACTCCTTATTATGTTGTTTTTAGGTGTATTTAATCTGACTCCTTATTCTGTTGTTCTTAGGTGTATTTAATCTGACTCCTAGATGAGTTCTTCCTCAGGTGTATTTAATCTGACTCTTGGATGTGTACTTCGTCAGGTGTATTTAATCTGACTCTTGGATGTGTACTTCTTCAGGTGTATTTAATCATACTCCTTATTATGTTGTTCTTATGTGTATTTATTCTGACTCCTGGATGAGTACTTAGTCAGGTGTATTAATCTGACTCTTGGATGTGTACTTCTTCAGGTGTATTTAATCATACTCCTTAATATGTTGTTCTTATGTGTATTTATTCTGACTCCTGGATGAGTACTTAGTCAAATGTATTAATCTGACTCTTGGATGTGTACTTCTTCAGGTGTATTTAATCATACTCCTTATTATGTTGTTCTTATGTGTATTTATTCTGACTCCTGGATGAGTACTTAGTCAGGTGTATTAATCTGACTCTTGGATGTGTACTTCTTCATGTGTATTTAATCCGACTCTTGGATGTGTACTTCTTTAAATGTATTTAATCTTGGTCTTGGATGTGTACTTCTTCAGGTGTATTTAATCTGACTCTTCTTTTATCTGACTCTTGGATTTGTACTTCTTCAGGTGTATTTAATCTGACTCCTTATTATGTTGTTCTTAGGTGTATTTAATCTGACGCCTGGATGAGTACTTCGTCAGGTGTATTTAATCTGACTCTTGGATGTGTACTTCTTCATGTGTATTTAATCCGACTCTTGGATGTGTACTTCTTTAAATGTGTTTAATCTGGGTCTTGGATGTGTACTTCTTCAGGTGTATTTAATCTGACTCTTGGATGTGTACTTCTTCAGGTGTACTTAATTTGACTCCTTATTAAGTTTTTCTTAGGTATATTTAATCTGACTCCTGGATGAGTACTTCTTCAGGTGTATTTAATCTGACTCTTGGATGTGTAATTCGTCATGTGTATTTTACCTGACTCTTGGATGTGTACTTCTTCAATTGTATTTAACCTTACTCTTCGATGTGTAATTCGTCAGGTGTATTTTACCTGACTCTTGGATGTGTACTTCTTTAAATGTGTTTAATCTGGGTCTTGGATGTGTATCTTCTTTAAATGTATTTAATCTTGGTCTTGGATATGTACTTCTTCAGGTGTATTTAATCCGACTCTTGGATGGGTACTTCTTTAAATGTATTTAATCTGGGTCTTGGATGTGTACTTCTTCAGGTGTATTTAATCTGACTCTTGGATGTGTACTTCTTCAGGTGTATTTAATCTGAGTCTTGGATGTGTACTTCTACAGGTGTACTTAATCTGCCTCTTGGATGTGTACTTCTTCATGTGTATTTAATCCGACTCTTGGATGGGTACTTCTTTAAATGTATTTAATCTGGGTCTTGGATGTGTACTTCTTCAGGTGTATTTAATCTGACTCTTCTTTTATATGGGTCTTGGATGTGTACTTCTTCAGGTGTATTTAATCTGACTCCTTATTCTGTTGTTCTTAGGTGTATTTAATCTGACTCCTGGATGTGTACTTCTTCAGGTGTATTTAACCTGACTCTTCGATGTGTAATTCGTCAGGTGTATTTTACCTGACTCTTGGATGTGTACTTCTTTAAATGTATTTAATGTTGGTCTTGGATGTGTACTTCTTCAGGTGTATTTAATCTGACTCCTTATTATGTTGTTCTTAGGTGTATTTAATCTGACGCCTGGATGAGTACTTCGTCAGGTGTATTTAATCCGACTCTTGGATGTGTACTTCTTCAGGTGTACTTAATCTGCCTCTTGGATGTGTACTTCTTCATGTTTATTTAATCGGGCTCTTGGATGTGTACTTCTTTAAATGTGTTTAATCTGGGTCTTGGATGTGTACTTCTTCAGGTGTATTTAATCTGACTCTTGGATGTGTACTTCTTCAGGTGTATTTAATTTGACTCCTTTTTATGTTGTTCTTAGGTATATTTAATCTGACTCCTGGATGAGTACGTCTTCAGGTGTATTTAATCTGACTCTTGGATGTATACTTCTTCAGGTGTATTTAACCTGACTCTTGGATGTGTAATTCGTCAGGTGTATTTTACCTGACTCTTGGATGTGTACTTTTTTAAATGTGTTTAATCTGGGTCTTTGATGTGTATCTTCTTTAAATGTATTTAATCTGGGTCTTGGATGTGTACTTCTTCAGGTGTATTTAATCTGACTCTTCTTTAATCTGACTCTTGGATTTGTACTTCTTCAGGTGTATTTAATCTGACTCCTTATGATTGTTGTTCTTAGGTGTATTTAATCTGACGCCTGGATGAGTACTTCGTCAGGTTTATTTAATCTGACTCTTGGATGTGTACTTCTTCAGGTGTACTTAATCTGCCTCTTGGATGTGTACTTCTTCATGTGTATTTAGTCCGACTCTTTGATGTGTAGTTCTTTAAATGTGTTTAATCTGGGCCTTGGATGTGTACTTCTTCAGGTGTATTTAATCTGACTGTTGGATGTGTACTTCTTCAGGTGTATTTAATTTGACTCCTTTTTATGTTGTTCTTATGTATATTTAATATGACTCCTGGATGAGTACGTCTTCAGGTGTATTTAATCTGACTCTTGGATGTATACTTCTTCAGGTGTATTTAACCTGACTCTTGGATGTGTAATTCGTCAGGTGTATTTTACCTGACTCTTTGATGTGTACTTTTTTAAATGTGTTTAATCTGGGTCTTTGATGTGTATCTTCTTTAAATGTATTTAATCTGGGTCTTGGATGTGTACTTCTTCAGGTGTATTTAATCTGACCCTTCTTTAATCTGACTCTTGGATTTGTACTTCTTCAGGTGTATTTAATCTGACTCCTTATTATGTTGTTCTTAGGTGTATTTAATCTGACGCCTGGATGAGTACTTCGTCAGGTTTATTTAATCTGACTCTTGGATGTGTACTTCTTCAGGTGTACTTAATCTGCCTCTTGGATGTGTACTTCTTCATGTGTATTTAGTCCGACTCTTTGATGTGTAGTTCTTTAAATGTGTTTAATCTGGGCCTTGGATGTGTACTTCTTCAGGTGTATTTAATCTGACTGTTGGATGTGTACTTCTTCAGGTGTATTTAATTTGACTCCTTTTTATGTTGTTCTTATGTATATTTAATATGACTCCTGGATGAGTACGTCTTCAGGTGTATTTAATCTGACTCTTGGATGTGTACTTCTTCAGGTGTATTTAACCTGACTCTTGGATGTGTAATTCGTCAGGTGTATTTTACCTGACTCTTGGATGTGTACTTTTTTAAATGTGTTGAATCTGGGTCTTTGATGTGTATCTTCTTTAAATATATTTAATCTGGGTCTTGGATGTGTACTTCTTCAGGTGTATTTAATCTGACTCTTCTTTAATCTGACTCTTGGATTTGTACTTCTTCAGGTGTATTTAATCTGACTCCTTATTATGTTGTTCTTAGGTGTATTTAATCTGACGCCTGGATGAGTACTTCGTCAGGTTTATTTAATCTGACTCTTGGATGTGTACTTCTTCAGGTGTACTTAATCTGCCTCTTGGATGTGTACTTCTTCATGTGTATTTAGTCCGACTCTTTGATGTGTAGTTCTTTAAATGTGTTTAATCTGGGCCTTGGATGTGTACTTCTTCAGGTGTATTTAATCTGACTGTTGGATGTGTACTTCTTCAGGTGAATTTAATTTGACTCCTTTTTATGTTGTTCTTATGTATATTTAATATGACTCCTGGATGAGTACTTCTTCAGGTGTGTTTAATCTGACTCTTGGATGTGTAATTCGTCATGTGTATTTTACCTGACTCTTGGATGTGTACTTCTTCAGGTTTACTTAATCTGCCTCTTGGATGTGTACTTCTTCATGTGTATTTAATCCGACTCTTGGATGTGTACTTCTTTAAATGTATTTAATCTGGGTCTTGGATGTGTACTTCTTCAGGTGCATTTAATCTGACTCTTCTTTAATCTGGGTCTTGGATGTTTACTTCTTCAGGTGTATTTAATCTGACTCCTTATTATGTTGTTCTTAGGTGTATTTAATCTGACTCCTTATTCTGTTGTTCTTAGGTGTATTTAATCTGACTCCTGGATGAGTTCTTCCTCAGGTGTATTTAATCTGACTCTTGGATGTGTACTTCATCAGGTGTATTTAATCTGACTCCTTATTATGTTGTTCTTAGGTGTATTTAATCTGACTCCTGGATGAGTACTTAGTCAGGTGTATTAATCTGAATCTTGGATGTGTACTTCTTCAGGTGTATTTAATCTGACTCTTGGATATGTACTTCCTCAGGTGTATTTAATCTGACTGTTGGAGGCTTACTTCTTCAGGTGTATTTAATTTGACTCCGTATTATGTTGTTCTTAGGTATATTTAATCTGACTCCTGGATGAGTACTTCTTCAGGTGTATTTAATCTGACTATTGGATGTGTAATTCGTCACGTGTATTTTACCTGACTCTTGGATGTGTACTTCTTCAGGTGTACTTAATCTGCCTCTTGGATGTGTACTTCTTCATGTGTATTTAATCCGACTCTTGGATGTGTACTTCTTTAAATGTGTTTAATCTGACTCTTGGATGAGTACTTCTTCATGTGTATTTAATCCGACTCTTGGATGTGTACTTCTTTAAATGTATTTAATCTGGGTCTTGGATGTGTACTTCTTCAGGTGCATTTAATCTGACTCTTCTTTAATCTGGGTCTTGGATGTGTACTTATTCAGGTGTATTTAATCTGACTCCTTATTATGTTGTTCTTAGGTGTATTTAATCTGACTCCTTATTCTGTTGTTCTTAGGTGTATTTAAACTGACTCCTGGATGAGTTCTTCCTCAGGTGTATTTAATCTGACTCTTGGATGTGTACTTCTTCAGGTGTATTTAATCTGACTCCTTATTATGTTGTTCTTAGGTGTATTTAATCTGACTCCTAATTCTGTTGTTCTTAGGTGTATTTAATCTGACTCCTGGATGTGTACTTCTTCATGTGTATTTAATCCGACTCTTGGATGTGTACATCTTTAAATGTGTTTAATCTGACTCTTGGATGTGTACTTCTTCAGGTGTATTTAATCTGACTCTTGGATATGTACTTCTTCAGGTGTATTTAATTTGACTCCTTTTTATGTTGTTCTTAGGTATATTTAATCTGACTCCTGGATGAGTACTTCTTCAGGTGTATTTAATCTGACTCTTGGATGTGTACTTCTTCAGGTGTATTTAACCTGACTCTTGGATGTGTAATTCGTCAGGTGTATTTTACCTGACTCTTGGATGTGTGCTTTTTTAAATGTGTTTAATCTGGGCCTTGGATGTGTACTTCTTCAGGTGTATTTAATCTGACTGTTGGATGTGTACTTCTTCAGGTGAATTTAATTTGACTCCTTTTTATGTTGTTCTTATGTATATTTAATATGACTCCTGGATGAGTACTTCTTCAGGTGTGTTTAATCTGACTCTTGGATGTGTAATTCGTCATGTGTATTTTACCTGACTCTTGGATGTGTACTTCTTCAGGTTTACTTAATCTGCCTCTTGGATGTGTACTTCTTCATGTGTATTTAATCCGACTCTTGGATGTGTACTTCTTTAAATGTATTTAATCTGGGTCTTGGATGTGTACTTCTTCAGGTGCATTTAATCTGACTCTTCTTTAATCTGGGTCTTGGATGTGTACTTCTTCAGGTGTATTTAATCTGACTATTGGATGTGTACTTCTTTAAATGTGTTTAATCTGACTCTTGGATGTGTACTTCTTCAGGTGTACTTAATCTGCCTCTTGGATGTGTACTTCTTCAGGTGTATTTTACCTGACTCTTGGATGTGTGCTTTTTTAAATGTGTTTAATCTGGGTCTTTGATGTGTATCTTCTTTAAATGTATTTAATCTGGGTCTTGGATGTGTACTTCTTCAGGTGTATTTAATCTGACTCTTCTTTAATCTGACTCTTGGATTTGTACTTTTTCAGGTGTATTTAATCTGACTCCTTATTATGTTGTTCTTATGTGTATTTAATCTGACGCCTGGATGAGTACTTCGTCAGGTTTATTTAATCTGACTCCTTATTATGTTGTTCTTAGGAGTATTTAATCTAACTCCTAATTCTGTTGTTCTTAGGTGTATTTAATCTGACTCCTGGATGTGTACTTCTTCAGGTGTATTTAATCTGACTCTTGGATGTGTACTTCTTCAGGTTTATTTAACCTGACTCTTCGATGTGTAATTCGTCAGGTGTATTTTACCTGACTCTTGGATGTGTACTTCTTTAAATGTGTTTAATCTGGGTCTTGGATGTGTATCTTCTTTAAATGTATTTAATCTTGGTCTTGGATGTGTACTTCTTCAGGTGTATTTAATCCGACTCTTGGATGGGTACTTCCTTAAATGTATTTAATCTGGGTCTTGGATGTGTACTTCTTCAGGTGTATTTAATCTGACTCTTGGATGTGTACTTCTTCAGGTGTATTTAATCTGAGTCTTGGATGTGTACTTCTGCAGGTGTACTTAATCTGCCTCTTGGATGTGTACTTCTTCATGTGTATTTAATCCGAATCTTGGATGGGTACTTCTTTAAATGTATTTAATCCGGGTCTTGGATGTGTACTTCTTCAGGTGTATTTAATCTGACTCTTCTTTTATATGGGTCTTGGATGTGTACTTCTTCAGGTGTATTTAATCTGACTCCTTATTATGTTGTTCTTAGGTGTATTTAATCTGACTCCTTATTCTGTTGTTCTTAGGTGTATTTAATCTGACTCCTGGATGTTTACTTCTTCAGGTGTATTTAATCTGACTCTTGGATGTGTACATCTTCAGGTGTATTTAACCTGACTCTTCGATGTGTAATTCGTCAGGTGTATTTTACCTGACTCTTGGATGTGTACTTCTTTAAATGTGTTTAATCTGGGTCTTGGAGGTGTATCTTCTTTAAATGTATTTAATGTTGGTCTTGGATGTGTACTTCTTCAGGTGTATTTAATCTGACTCTTCTTTAATCTGACTCTTGGATTTGTACTTCTTCAGGTGTATTTAATCTGACTCCTTATTATGTTGTTCTTAGGTGTATTTAATCTGACGCCTAGATGAGTACTTCGTCAGGTGTATTTAATCCGACTCTTGGATGTGTAATTCTTCAGGTGTACTTAATCTGCCTCTTGGATGTGTACTTCTTCATGTGTATTTAATCCGACTCTTGGATGTGTACTTCTTTAAATGTGTTTAATCTGGGTCTTGGATGTGTACTTCTTCAGGTGTATTTAATCTGACTCTTGGATGTGTACTTCTTCAGGTGTATTTAATTTGACTCCTTTTTATGTTGTTCTTAGGTATATTTAATCTGACTCCTGGATGAGTACGTCTTCAGGTGTATTTAATCTGACTCTTGGATGTATACTTCTTCAGGTGTATTTAACCTGACTCTTGGATGTGTAATTCGTCAGGTGTATTTTACCTGACTCTTGGATGTGTACTTTTTTAAATGTGTTTAATCTGGGTCTTTGATGTGTATCCTCTTTAAATGTATTTAATCTGGGTCTTGGATGTGTACTTCTTCAGGTGTATTTAATCTGACTCTTCTTTAATCTGACTCTTGGATTTGTACTTCTTCAGGTGTATTTAATCTGACTCCTTATTATGTTGTTCTTAGGTGTATTTAATCTGACGCCTGGATGAGTACTTCGTCAGGTTTATTTAATCTGACTCTTGGATGTGTACTTCTTCAGGTGTACTTAATCTGCCTCTTGGATGTGTACTTCTTCATGTGTATTTAGTCCGACTCTTTGATGTGTAGTTCTTTAAATGTGTTTAATCTGGGCCTTGGATGTGTACTTCTTCAGGTGTATTTAATCTTACTGTTGGATGTGTACTTCTTCAGGTGTATTTAATTTGACTCCTTTTTATGTTGTTCTTATGTATATTTAATCTGACTCCTGGATGAGTACTTCTTCAGGTGTATTTAATCTGACTCTTGGATGTGTAATTCGTCATGTGTATTTTACCTGACTCTTGGATGTGTACTTCTTCAGGTTTACTTAATCTGCCTCTTGGATGTGTACTTCTTCATGTGTATTTAATCCGACTCTTGGATGTGTACTTCTTTAAATGTATTTAATCTGGGTCTTGGATGTGTACTTCTTCAGGTGCATTTAATCTGACTCTTCTTTAATCTGGGTCTTGGATGTGTACTTCTTCAGGTGTATTTAATCTGACTCATTATGTTGTTCTTAGGTGTATTTAATCTGACTCCTTATTCTGTTGTTCTTAGGTGTATTTAATCTGACTCCTGGATGAGTTCTTCCTCAGGTGTATTTAATCTGACTCTTGGATGTGTACTTCTTCAGGTGTATTTAATCTGACTCCTTATTATGTTGTTCTTAGGTGTATTTAATCTGACTCATGGATGAGTACTTCGTCAGGTGTATTTAATCTGACTCCTTATTATGTTGTTCTTAGGTGTATTTAATCTGACGCCTGGATGAGTACTTCGTCAGGTGTATTTAATCTGACTCTTGGATGTGTACTTCTTCATGTGTATTTAATCCGACTCTTGGATGTGTACTTCTTTAAATGTGTTTAATCTGGGTCTTGGATGTGTACTTCTTCAGGTGTATTTAATCTGACTCTTGGATGTGTACTTCTTCAGGTGTACTTTATTTGACTCCTTATTAAGTTGTTCTTAGGTATATTTAATCTGACTCCTGGATGAGTACTTCTTCAGGTGTATTTAATCTGACTCCTGGATGAGTTCTTCCTCAGGTGTATTTAATCTGACTCTTGGATGTGTACTTCTTCAGGTTTACTTAATCTGCCTCTTGGATGTGTACTTCTTCATGTGTATTTAATCCGACTCTTGGATGTGTACTTCTTTAAATGTATTTAATCTGGGTCTTGGATGTGTACTTCTTCAGGTGTATTTAATCTGACTCTTCTTTAAATTGACTCTTGGATTTGTACTTCTTCAGGTGTATTTAATCTGACTCCTTATTATGTTGTTCTTATGTGTATTTATTCTGACTCCTGGATGAGTACTTAGTCAGGTGTATTAATCTGACTCTTGGATGTGTACTTCTTCATGTGTATTTAATCCGACTCTTGGATGTGTACTTCTTTAAATGTATTTAATCTTGGTCTTGGATGTGTACTTCTTCAGGTGTATTTAATATGACTCTTCTTTAATCTGACTCTTGGATTTGTACTTCTTCAGGTGTATTTAATCTGACTCCTTATTATGTTGTTCTTAGGTGTATTTAATCTGACGCCTGGATGAGTACTTCGTCAGGTGTATTTAATCTGACTCTTGGATGTGTACTTCTTCATGTGTATTTAATCCGACTCTTGGATGTGTACTTCTTTAAATGTGTTTAATCTGGGTCTTGGATGTGTACTTCTTCAGGTGTATTTAATCTGACTCTTGGATGTGTACTTCTTCAGGTGTACTTAATTTGACTCCTTATTAAGTTTTTCTTAGATATATTTAATCTGACTCCTGGATGAGTACTTCTTCAGGTGTATTTAATCTGACTCTTGGATGTGTAATTCGTCATGTGTATTTTACCTGACTCTTGGATGTGTACTTCTTCAATTGTATTTAACCTTACTCTTCGATGTGTAATTCGTCAGGTGTATTTTACCTGACTCTTGGATGTGTACTTCTTTAAGTGTGTTTAATCTGGGTCTTGGATGTGTATCTTCTTTAAATGTATTTAATCTTGGTCTTGGATGTGTACTTCTTCAGGTGTATTTAATCCGACTCTTGGATGGGTACTTCTTTAAATGTATTTAATCTGGGTCTTGGATGTGTACTTCTTCAGGTGTATTTAATCTGACTCTTGGATGTGTACTTCTTCAGGTGTATTTAATCTGAGTCTTGGATGTGTACTTCTACAGGTGTACTTAATCTGCCTCTTGGATGTGTACTTCTTCATGTGTATTTAATCCGACTCTTGGATGGGTACTTCTTTAAATGTATTTAATCTGGGTCTTGGATGTGTACTTCTTCAGGTGTATTTAATCTGACTGTTGCATGTGTACTTCTTCAGGTGTATTTAATTTGACTCCTTTTTATGTTGTTCTTATGTATATTTAATATGACTCCTGGATGAGTACGTCTTCAGGTGTATTTAATCTGACTCTTGGATGTATACTTCTTCAGGTGTATTTAACCTGACTCTTGGATGTGTAATTCGTCAGGTGTATTTTACCTGACTCTTGGATGTGTACTTTTTTAAATGTGTTTAATCTGGGTGTTTGATGTGTATCTTCTTTAAATGTATTTAATCTGGGTCTTGGATGTGTACTTCTTCAGGTGTATTTAATCTGACTCTTCTTTAATCTGACTCTTGGATTTGTACTTCTTCAGGTGTATTTAATCTGACTCCTTATTATGTTGTTCTTAGGTGTATTTAATCTGACGCCTGGATGAGTACTTCGTCAGGTTTATTTAATCTGACTCTTGGATGTGTACTTCTTCAGGTCTACTTAATCTGCCTCTTGGATGTGTTCTTCTTCATGTGTATTTAGTACGACTCTTTGATGTGTAGTTCTTTAAATGTGTTTAATCTGGGCCTTGGATGTGTACTTCTTCAGGTGTATTTAATCTGACTGTTGGATGTGTACTTCTTCAGGTGTATTTAATTTGACTCCTTTTTATGTTGTTCTTATGTATATTTAATATGACTCCTGGATGAGTACTTCTTCAGGTGTGTTTAATCTGACTCTTGGATGTGTAATTCGTCATGTGTATTTAATCCGACTCTTGGATGTGTACTTCTTTAAATGTATTTAATCTGGGTCTTGGATGTGTACTTCTTCAGGTGCATTTAATCTGACTCTTCTTTAATCTGGGTCTTGGATGTGTACTTCTTCAGGTGTATTTAATCTGACTCCTTATTATGTTGTTCTTAGGTGTATTTAATCTGACTCCTTATTCTGTTGTTCTTAGGTGTATTTAATCTGACTCCTGGATGAGTTCTTCCTCAGGTGTATTTAATCTGACTCTTGGATGTGTACTTCTTCAGGTGCATTTAATCTGACTCTTCTTTAATCTGGGTCTTGGATGTGTACTTCTTCAGGTGTATTTAATCTGACTCCTTATTATGTTGTTCTTAGGTGTATTTAATCTGACTCCTTATTCTGTTGTTCTTAGGTGTATTTTATCTGACTCCTGGATGAGTTCTTCCTCAGGTGTATTTAATCTGACTCTTGGATGTGTACTTCATCAGGTGTATTTAATCTGACTCCTTATTATGTTGTTCTTAGGTGTATTTAATCTGACTCCTGGATGAGTACTTAGTCAGGTGTATTAATCTGACTCTTGGATTTGTACTTCTTCAGGTGTATTTAATCTGACTCTTGGATATGTACTTCCTCAGGTGTATTTAATCTGACTGTTGGAGGCTTACTTCTTCAGGTGTATTTAATTTGACTCCGTATTATGTTGTTCTTAGGTATATTTAATCTGACTCCTGGATGAGTACTTCTTCAGGTGTATTTAATCTGACTCTTGGATGTGTAATTAGTCACGTGTATTTTACCTGACTCTTGGATGTGTACTTCTTCAGGTGTACTTAATCTGCCTCTTGGATGTGTACTTCTTCATGTGTATTTAATCCGACTCTTGGATGTGTACTTCTTTAAATGTGTTTAATCTGACTCTTGGATGTGTACTTCTTCAGGTGTATTTAATCTGACTCTTGGATATGTACTTCTTCAGGTGTATTTAATTTGACTCCTTTTTATGTTGTTTTTAGGTATATTTAATCTGACTCCTGGATGAGTACTTCTTCAGGTGTATTTAATCTGACTCTTGGATGTGTACTTCTTCAGGTGTATTTAACCTGACTCTTGGATGTGTAATTCGTCAGGTGTATTTTACCTGACTCTTGGATGTGTGCTTTTTTAAATGTGTTTAATCCGGGTCTTTGATGTGTATCTTCTTTAAATGTATTTAATCTGGGTCTTGGATGTGTACTTCTTCAGGTGTATTTAATCTGACTCTTCTTTAATCTGACTCTTGGATTTGTACTTTTTCAGGTGTATTTAATCTGACTCCTTATTATGTTGTTCTTAGGTGTATTTAATCTGACGCCTGGATGAGTACTTCGTCAGGTTTATTTAATCTGACTCCTTATTATGTTGTTCTTAGGTGTATTTAATCTGACTCCTAATTCTGTTGTTCTTAGGTGTATTTAATCTGACTCCTGGATGTGTACTTCTTCAGGTGTATTTAATCTGACTCTTGGATGTGTACTTCTTCAGGTGCATTTAACCTGACTCTTCGATGTGTAATTCGTCAGGTGTATTTTACCTGACTCTTGGATGTGTACTTCTTTAAATGTGTTTAATCTGGGTCTTGGATGTGTATCTTCTTTAAATGTATTTAATCTTGGTCTTGGATGTGTACTTCTTCAGGTGTATTTAATCCGACTCTTGGATGGGTACTTCCTTAAATGTATTTAATCTGGGTCTTGGATGTGTACTTCTTCAGGTGTATTTAATCTGACTCTTGGATGTGTACTTCTTCAGGTGTATTTAATCTGAGTCTTGGATGTGTACTTCTGCAGGTGTACTTAATCTGCCTCTTGGATGTGTACTTCTTCATGTGTATTTAATCCGAATCTTGGATGGGTACTTCTTTAAATGTATTTAATCCGGGTCTTGGATGTGTACTTCTTCAGGTGTATTTAATCTGACTCCTTATTATGTTGTTCTTAGGTGTATTTAATCTGACTCCTTATTCTGTTGTTCTTAGGTGTATTTAATCTGACTCCTGGATGTTTACTTCTTCAGGTGTATTTAATCTGACTCTTGGATGTGTACATCTTCAGGTGTATTTAACCTGACTCTTCGATGTGTAATTCGACAGGTGTATTTTACCTGACTCTTGGATGTGTCCTTATTTAAATGTGTTTAATCTGGGTCTTGGATGTGTATCTTCTTTAAATGTATTTAATGTTGGTCTTGGATGTGTACTTCTTCAGGTGTATTTAATCTGACTCTTCTTTAATCTGACTCTTGGATTTGTACTTCTTCAGGTGTATTTAATCTGACTCCTTATTATGTTGTTCTTAGGTGTATTTAATCTGACGCCTGGATGAGTACTTCGTCAGGTGTATTTAATCCGACTCTTGGATGTGTACTTCTTCAGGTGTACTTAATCTGCCTCTTGGATGTGTACTTCTTCATGTGTATTTAATCCGACTCTTGGATGTGTACTTCTTTAAATGTGTTTAATCTGGGTCTTGGATGTGTACTTCTTCAGGTGTATTTAATCTGACTCTTGGATGTGTACTTCTTCAGGTGTATTTAATTTGACTCCTTTTTATGTTGTTCTTAGGTATATTTAATCTGACTCCTGGATGAATACGTCTTCAGGTGTATTTAATCTGACTCTTGGATGTGTACTTCTTCAGGTGTATTTAACCTGACTCTTGGATGTGTAATTCGTCAGGTGTATTTTACCTGACTCTTGGATGTGTACTTTTTTAAATGTGTTTAATCTGGGTCTTTGATGTGTATCTTCTTTAAATGTATTTAATCTGGGTCTTGGATGTGTACTTCTTCAGGTGTATTTAATCTGACTCTTCTTTAATCTGACTCTTGGATTTGTACTTCTTCAGGTGTATTTAATCTGACTCCTTATTATGTTGTTCTTAGGTGTATTTAATCTGACGCCTGGATGAGTACTTCGTCAGGTTTATTTAATCTGACTCTTGGATGTGTACTTCTTCAGGTGTACTTAATCTGCCTCTTGGATGTGTACTTTTTCATGTGTATTTAGTCCGACTCTTTGATGTGTAGTTCTTTAAATGTGTTTAATCTGGGCCTTGGATGTGTACTTCTTCAGGAGTATTTAATCTTAGTGTTGGATGTGTACTTCTTCAGGTGTATTTAATTTGACTCCTTTTTATGTTGTTCTTATGTATATTTAATCTGACTCCTGGATGAGTACTTCTTCAGGTGTATTTAATCTGACTCTTGGATGTGTACTTCTTCAGGTGTATTTAATCTGACTCTTGGATATGTACTTCCTCAGGTGTATTTAATCTGACTGTTGGAGGCTTACTTCTTCAGGTGTATTTAATTTGACTCCGTATTATGTTGTTCTGAGGTATATTTAATCTGACTCCTGAATGAGTACTTATTCAGGTGTATTTAATCTGACTTTTGGATGTGTAATTAGTCACGTGTATTTTACCTGACTCTTGGATGTGTACTTCTTCAGGTCTATTTAACCTGACTCTTGGATGTGTACTTCTTCATGTGTATTTAATCCGACTCTTTGATGTGTATCTTCTTTAAATGTATTTAATCTGGTCTTGGATGTGTACTTCTTCAGGTGTATTTAGTCTGACTCTTCTTTAATCTGACTCTTGGATGTGGACTTCTTCAGGTGTACTTAATCTGCCTCTTGGATGTGTACTTCTTCATGTGTATTTAATCAGACTCTTTGATGTGTACTTCTTTAAATGTGTTTAATCTGGGTCTTGGATGTGTACTTCTTCAGGTGTATTTAATCTGACTGTTGGATGTGTACTTCTTCAGTTGTATTTAATTTGACTCCTTTTTATGTTGTTCTTAGGTATATTTAATCTGACTCCTGGATGAGTACTTCTTCAGGTGTATTTAATCTGACTCTTGGATGTGTAATTCGTCATGTGTATTTTACCTGACTCTTGATTGTGTACTTCTTCAGGTTTACTTAATCTGCCTCTTGGATGTGTACTTCTTCATGTGTATTTAATCCGACTCTTGGATGTGTACTTCTTTAAATGTATTTAATCTGGGTCTTGGATGTTTACTTCTTCAGGTGTATTTAATCTGACTCCTTATTATGTTGTTTTTAGGTGTATTTAATCTGACTCCTTATTCTGTTGTTCTTAGGTGTATTTAATCTGACTCCTAGATGAGTTCTTCCTCAGGTGTATTTAATCTGACTCTTGGATGTGTACTTCGTCAGGTGTATTTAATCTGACTCTTGGATGTGTACTTCTTCAGGTGTATTTAATCATACTCCTTATTATGTTGTTCTTATGTGTATTTATTCTGACTCCTGGATGAGTACTTAGTCAGGTGTATTAATCTGACTCTTGGATGTGTACTTCTTCAGGTGTATTTAATCATACTCCTTAATATGTTGTTCTTATGTGTATTTATTCTGACTCCTGGATGAGTACTTAGTCAAATGTATTAATCTGACTCTTGGATGTGTACTTCTTCAGGTGTATTTAATCATACTCCTTATTATGTTGTTCTTATGTGTATTTATTCTGACTCCTGGATGAGTACTTAGTCAGGTGTATTAATCTGACTCTTGGATGTGTACTTCTTCATGTGTATTTAATCCGACTCTTGGATGTGTACTTCTTTAAATGTATTTAATCTTGGTCTTGGATGTGTACTTCTTCAGGTGTATTTAATCTGACTCTTCTTTTATCTGACTCTTGGATTTGTACTTCTTCAGGTGTATTTAATCTGACTCCTTATTATGTTGTTCTTAGGTGTATTTAATCTGACGCCTGGATGAGTACTTCGTCAGGTGTATTTAATCTGACTCTTGGATGTGTACTTCTTCATGTGTATTTAATCCGACTCTTGGATGTGTACTTCTTTAAATGTGTTTAATCTGGGTCTTGGATGTGTACTTCTTCAGGTGTATTTAATCTGACTCTTGGATGTGTACTTCTTCAGGTGTACTTAATTTGACTCCTTATTAAGTTTTTCTTAGGTATATTTAATCTGACTCCTGGATGAGTACTTCTTCAGGTGTATTTAATCTGACTCTTGGATGTGTAATTCGTCATGTGTATTTTACCTGACTCTTGGATGTGTACTTCTTCAATTGTATTTAACCTTACTCTTCGATGTGTAATTCGTCAGGTGTATTTTACCTGACTCTTGGATGTGTACTTCTTTAAATGTGTTTAATCTGGGTCTTGGATGTGTATCTTCTTTAAATGTATTTAATCTTGGTCTTGGATATGTACTTCTTCAGGTGTATTTAATCCGACTCTTGGATGGGTACTTCTTTAAATGTATTTAATCTGGGTCTTGGATGTGTACTTCTTCAGGTGTATTTAATCTGACTCTTGGATGTGTACTTCTTCAGGTGTATTTAATCTGAGTCTTGGATGTGTACTTCTACAGGTGTACTTAATCTGCCTCTTGGATGTGTACTTCTTCATGTGTATTTAATCCGACTCTTGGATGGGTACTTCTTTAAATGTATTTAATCTGGGTCTTGGATGTGTACTTCTTCAGGTGTATTTAATCTGACTCTTCTTTTATATGGGTCTTGGATGTGTACTTCTTCAGGTGTATTTAATCTGACTCCTTATTCTGTTGTTCTTAGGTGTATTTAATCTGACTCCTGGATGTGTACTTCTTCAGGTGTATTTAACCTGACTCTTCGATGTGTAATTCGTCAGGTGTATTTTACCTGACTCTTGGATGTGTACTTCTTTAAATGTATTTAATGTTGGTCTTGGATGTGTACTTCTTCAGGTGTATTTAATCTGACTCCTTATTATGTTGTTCTTAGGTGTATTTAATCTGACGCCTGGATGAGTACTTCGTCAGGTGTATTTAATCCGACTCTTGGATGTGTACTTCTTCAGGTGTACTTAATCTGCCTCTTGGATGTGTACTTCTTCATGTTTATTTAATCGGGCTCTTGGATGTGTACTTCTTTAAATGTGTTTAATCTGGGTCTTGGATGTGTACTTCTTCAGGTGTATTTAATCTGACTCTTGGATGTGTACTTCTTCAGGTGTATTTAATTTGACTCCTTTTTATGTTGTTCTTAGGTATATTTAATCTGACTCCTGGATGAGTACGTCTTCAGGTGTATTTAATCTGACTCTTGGATGTATACTTCTTCAGGTGTATTTAACCTGACTCTTGGATGTGTAATTCGTCAGGTGTATTTTACCTGACTCTTGGATGTGTACTTTTTTAAATGTGTTTAATCTGGGTCTTTGATGTGTATCTTCTTTAAATGTATTTAATCTGGGTCTTGGATGTGTACTTCTTCAGGTGTATTTAATCTGACTCTTCTTTAATCTGACTCTTGGATTTGTACTTCTTCAGGTGTATTTAATCTGACTCCTTATGATTGTTGTTCTTAGGTGTATTTAATCTGACGCCTGGATGAGTACTTCGTCAGGTTTATTTAATCTGACTCTTGGATGTGTACTTCTTCAGGTGTACTTAATCTGCCTCTTGGATGTGTACTTCTTCATGTGTATTTAGTCCGACTCTTTGATGTGTAGTTCTTTAAATGTGTTTAATCTGGGCCTTGGATGTGTACTTCTTCAGGTGTATTTAATCTGACTGTTGGATGTGTACTTCTTCAGGTGTATTTAATTTGACTCCTTTTTATGTTGTTCTTATGTATATTTAATATGACTCCTGGATGAGTACGTCTTCAGGTGTATTTAATCTGACTCTTGGATGTATACTTCTTCAGGTGTATTTAACCTGACTCTTGGATGTGTAATTCGTCAGGTGTATTTTACCTGACTCTTGGATGTGTACTTTTTTAAATGTGTTTAATCTGGGTCTTTGATGTGTATCTTCTTTAAATGTATTTAATCTGGGTCTTGGATGTGTACTTCTTCAGGTGTATTTAATCTGACCCTTCTTTAATCTGACTCTTGGATTTGTACTTCTTCAGGTGTATTTAATCTGACTCCTTATTATGTTGTTCTTAGGTGTATTTAATCTGACGCCTGGATGAGTACTTCGTCAGGTTTATTTAATCTGACTCTTGGATGTGTACTTCTTCAGGTGTACTTAATCTGCCTCTTGGATGTGTACTTCTTCATGTGTATTTAGTCCGACTCTTTGATGTGTAGTTCTTTAAATGTGTTTAATCTGGGCCTTGGATGTGTACTTCTTCAGGTGTATTTAATCTGACTGTTGGATGTGTACTTCTTCAGGTGTATTTAATTTGACTCCTTTTTATGTTGTTCTTATGTATATTTAATATGACTCCTGGATGAGTACGTCTTCAGGTGTATTTAATCTGACTCTTGGATGTGTACTTCTTCAGGTGTATTTAACCTGACTCTTGGATGTGTAATTCGTCAGGTGTATTTTACCTGACTCTTGGATGTGTACTTTTTTAAATGTGTTGAATCTGGGTCTTTGATGTGTATCTTCTTTAAATATATTTAATCTGGGTCTTGGATGTGTACTTCTTCAGGTGTATTTAATCTGACTCTTCTTTAATCTGACTCTTGGATTTGTACTTCTTCAGGTGTATTTAATCTGACTCCTTATTATGTTGTTCTTAGGTGTATTTAATCTGACGCCTGGATGAGTACTTCGTCAGGTTTATTTAATCTGACTCTTGGATGTGTACTTCTTCAGGTGTACTTAATCTGCCTCTTGGATGTGTACTTCTTCATGTGTATTTAGTCCGACTCTTTGATGTGTAGTTCTTTAAATGTGTTTAATCTGGGCCTTGGATGTGTACTTCTTCAGGTGTATTTAATCTGACTGTTGGATGTGTACTTCTTCAGGTGAATTTAATTTGACTCCTTTTTATGTTGTTCTTATGTATATTTAATATGACTCCTGGATGAGTACTTCTTCAGGTGTGTTTAATCTGACTCTTGGATGTGTAATTCGTCATGTGTATTTTACCTGACTCTTGGATGTGTACTTCTTCAGGTTTACTTAATCTGCCTCTTGGATGTGTACTTCTTCATGTGTATTTAATCCGACTCTTGGATGTGTACTTCTTTAAATGTATTTAATCTGGGTCTTGGATGTGTACTTCTTCAGGTGCATTTAATCTGACTCTTCTTTAATCTGGGTCTTGGATGTTTACTTCTTCAGGTGTATTTAATCTGACTCCTTATTATGTTGTTCTTAGGTGTATTTAATCTGACTCCTTATTCTGTTGTTCTTAGGTGTATTTAATCTGACTCCTGGATGAGTTCTTCCTCAGGTGTATTTAATCTGACTCTTGGATGTGTACTTCATCAGGTGTATTTAATCTGACTCCTTATTATGTTGTTCTTAGGTGTATTTAATCTGACTCCTGGATGAGTACTTAGTCAGGTGTATTAATCTGAATCTTGGATGTGTACTTCTTCAGGTGTATTTAATCTGACTCTTGGATATGTACTTCCTCAGGTGTATTTAATCTGACTGTTGGAGGCTTACTTCTTCAGGTGTATTTAATTTGACTCCGTATTATGTTGTTCTTAGGTATATTTAATCTGACTCCTGGATGAGTACTTCTTCAGGTGTATTTAATCTGACTATTGGATGTGTAATTCGTCACGTGTATTTTACCTGACTCTTGGATGTGTACTTCTTCAGGTGTACTTAATCTGCCTCTTGGATGTGTACTTCTTCATGTGTATTTAATCCGACTCTTGGATGTGTACTTCTTTAAATGTGTTTAATCTGACTCTTGGATGTGTACTTCTTCAGGTGTACTTAATCTGCCTCTTGGATGTGTACTTCTTCAGGTGTATTTTACCTGACTCTTTGATGTGTGCTTTTTTAAATGTGTTTAATCTGGGTCTTTGATGTGTATCTTCTTTAAATGTATTTAATCTGGGTCTTGGATGTGTACTTCTTCAGGTGTATTTAATCTGACTCTTCTTTAATCTGACTCTTGGATTTGTACTTTTTCAGGTGTATTTAATCTGACTCCTTATTATGTTGTTCTTAGGTGTATTTAATCTGACGCCTGGATGAGTACTTCGTCAGGTTTATTTAATCTGACTCCTTATTATGTTGTTCTTAGGTGTATTTAATCTGACTCCTAATTCTGTTGTTCTTAGGTGTATTTAATCTGACTCCTGGATGTGTACTTCTTCATGTGTATTTAATCCGACTCTTGGATGTGTACATCTTTAAATGTGTTTAATCTGACTCTTGGATGTGTACTTCTTCAGGTGTATTTAATCTGACTCTTGGATATGTACTTCTTCAGGTGTATTTAATTTGACTCCTTTTTATGTTGTTCTTAGGTATATTTAATCTGACTCCTGGATGAGTACTTCTTCAGGTGTATTTAATCTGACTCTTGGATGTGTACTTCTTCAGGTGTATTTAACCTGACTCTTGGATGTGTAATTCGTCAGGTGTATTTTACCTGACTCTTGGATGTGTGCTTTTTTAAATGTGTTTAATCTGGGCCTTGGATGTGTACTTCTTCAGGTGTATTTAATCTGACTGTTGGATGTGTACTTCTTCAGGTGAATTTAATTTGACTCCTTTTTATGTTGTTCTTATGTATATTTAATATGACTCCTGGATGAGTACTTCTTCAGGTGTGTTTAATCTGACTCTTGGATGTGTAATTCGTCATGTGTATTTTACCTGACTCTTGGATGTGTACTTCTTCAGGTTTACTTAATCTGCCTCTTGGATGTGTACTTCTTCATGTGTATTTAATCCGACTCTTGGATGTGTACTTCTTTAAATGTATTTAATCTGGGTCTTGGATGTGTACTTCTTCAGGTGCATTTAATCTGACTCTTCTTTAATCTGGGTCTTGGATGTGTACTTCTTCAGGTGTATTTAATCTGACTATTGGATGTGTACTTCTTTAAATGTGTTTAATCTGACTCTTGGATGTGTACTTCTTCAGGTGTACTTAATCTGCCTCTTGGATGTGTACTTCTTCAGGTGTATTTTACCTGACTCTTGGATGTGTGCTTTTTTAAATGTGTTTAATCTGGGTCTTTGATGTGTATCTTCTTTAAATGTATTTAATCTGGGTCTTGGATGTGTACTTCTTCAGGTGTATTTAATCTGACTCTTCTTTAATCTGACTCTTGGATTTGTACTTTTTCAGGTGTATTTAATCTGACTCCTTATTATGTTGTTCTTAGGTGTATTTAATCTGACGCCTGGATGAGTACTTCGTCAGGTTTATTTAATCTGACTCCTTATTATGTTGTTCTTAGGAGTATTTAATCTAACTCCTAATTCTGTTGTTCTTAGGTGTATTTAATCTGACTCCTGGATGTGTACTTCTTCAGGTGTATTTAATCTGACTCTTGGATGTGTACTTCTTCAGGTTTATTTAACCTGACTCTTCGATGTGTAATTCGTCAGGTGTATTTTACCTGACTCTTGGATGTGTACTTCTTTAAATGTGTTTAATCTGGGTCTTGGATGTGTATCTTCTTTAAATGTATTTAATCTTGGTCTTGGATGTGTACTTCTTCAGGTGTATTTAATCCGACTCTTGGATGGGTACTTCCTTAAATGTATTTAATCTGGGTCTTGGATGTGTACTTCTTCAGGTGTATTTAATCTGACTCTTGGATGTGTACTTCTTCAGGTGTATTTAATCTGAGTCTTGGATGTGTACTTCTGCAGGTGTACTTAATCTGCCTCTTGGATGTGTACTTCTTCATGTGTATTTAATCCGAATCTTGGATGGGTACTTCTTTAAATGTATTTAATCCGGGTCTTGGATGTGTACTTCTTCAGGTGTATTTAATCTGACTCTTCTTTTATATGGGTCTTGGATGTGTACTTCTTCAGGTGTATTTAATCTGACTCCTTATTATGTTGTTCTTAGGTGTATTTAATCTGACTCCTTATTCTGTTGTTCTTAGGTGTATTTAATCTGACTCCTGGATGTTTACTTCTTCAGGTGTATTTAATCTGACTCTTGGATGTGTACATCTTCAGGTGTATTTAACCTGACTCTTCGATGTGTAATTCGTCAGGTGTATTTTACCTGACTCTTGGATGTGTACTTCTTTAAATGTGTTTAATCTGGGTCTTGGAGGTGTATCTTCTTTAAATGTATTTAATGTTGGTCTTGGATGTGTACTTCTTCAGGTGTATTTAATCTGACTCTTCTTTAATCTGACTCTTGGATTTGTACTTCTTCAGGTGTATTTAATCTGACTCCTTATTATGTTGTTCTTAGGTGTATTTAATCTGACGCCTAGATGAGTACTTCGTCAGGTGTATTTAATCCGACTCTTGGATGTGTAATTCTTCAGGTGTACTTAATCTGCCTCTTGGATGTGTACTTCTTCATGTGTATTTAATCCGACTCTTGGATGTGTACTTCTTTAAATGTGTTTAATCTGGGTCTTGGATGTGTACTTCTTCAGGTGTATTTAATCTGACTCTTGGATGTGTACTTCTTCAGGTGTATTTAATTTGACTCCTTTTTATGTTGTTCTTAGGTATATTTAATCTGACTCCTGGATGAGTACGTCTTCAGGTGTATTTAATCTGACTCTTGGATGTATACTTCTTCAGGTGTATTTAACCTGACTCTTGGATGTGTAATTCGTCAGGTATATTTTACCTGACTCTTGGATGTGTACTTTTTTAAATGTGTTTAATCTGGGTCTTTGATGTGTATCTTCTTTAAATGTATTTAATCTGGGTCTTGGATGTGTACTTCTTCAGGTGTATTTAATCTGACTCTTCTTTAATCTGACTCTTGGATTTGTACTTCTTCAGGTGTATTTAATCTGACTCCTTATTATGTTGTTCTTAGGTGTATTTAATCTGACGCCTGGATGAGTACTTCGTCAGGTTTATTTAATCTGACTCTTGGATGTGTACTTCTTCAGGTGTACTTAATCTGCCTCTTGGATGTGTACTTCTTCATGTGTATTTAGTCCGACTCTTTGATGTGTAGTTCTTTAAATGTGTTTAATCTGGGCCTTGGATGTGTACTTCTTCAGGTGTATTTAATCTTACTGTTGGATGTGTACTTCTTCAGGTGTATTTAATTTGACTCCTTTTTATGTTGTTCTTATGTATATTTAATCTGACTCCTGGATGAGTACTTCTTCAGGTGTATTTAATCTGACTCTTGGATGTGTAATTCGTCATGTGTATTTTACCTGACTCTTGGATGTGTACTTCTTCAGGTTTACTTAATCTGCCTCTTGGATGTGTACTTCTTCATGTGTATTTAATCCGACTCTTGGATGTGTACTTCTTTAAATGTATTTAATCTGGGTCTTGGATGTGTACTTCTTCAGGTGCATTTAATCTGACTCTTCTTTAATCTGGGTCTTGGATGTGTACTTCTTCAGGTGTATTTAATCTGACTCATTATGTTGTTCTTAGGTGTATTTAATCTGACTCCTTATTCTGTTGTTCTTAGGTGTATTTAATCTGACTCCTGGATGAGTTCTTCCTCAGGTGTATTTAATCTGACTCTTGGATGTGTACTTCTTCAGGTGTATTTAATCTGACTCCTTATTATGTTGTTCTTAGGTGTATTTAATCTGACTCATGGATGAGTACTTCGTCAGGTGTATTTAATCTGACTCCTTATTATGTTGTTCTTAGGTGTATTTAATCTGACGCCTGGATGAGTACTTCTTCAGGTGTATTTAATCTGACTCTTGGATGTGTACTTCTTCATGTGTATTTAATCCGACTCTTGGATGTGTACTTCTTTAAATGTGTTTAATCTGGGTCTTGGATGTGTACTTCTTCAGGTGTATTTAATCTGACTCTTGGATGTGTACTTCTTCAGGTGTACTTTATTTGACTCCTTATTAAGTTGTTCTTAGGTATATTTAATCTGACTCCTGGATGAGTACTTCTTCAGGTGTATTTAATCTGACTCCTGGATGAGTTCTTCCTCAGGTGTATTTAATCTGACTCTTGGATGTGTACTTCTTCAGGTTTACTTAATCTGCCTCTTGGATGTGTACTTCTTCATGTGTATTTAATCCGACTCTTGGATGTGTACTTCTTTAAATGTATTTAATCTGTGTCTTGGATGTGTACTTCTTCAGGTGCATTTAATCTGACTCTTCTTTAATCTGGGTCTTGGATGTGTACTTCTTCAGGTGTATTTAATCTGACTCCTTATTATGTTGTTCTTATGTGTATTTATTCTGACTCCTGGATGAGTACTTAGTCAGGTGTATTAATCTGACTCTTGGATGTGTACTTCTTCAGGTGTATTTAATCTGACTCTTGGATATGTACTTCCTCAGGTGTATTTAATCTGACTGTTGGAGGCTTACTTCTTCAGGTGTATTTACACTACCGTTCAAAAGTTTGGGATCACCCAAACAATTTTGTGTTTTCCATGAAAAGTCACACTTATTCACCACCATATGTTGTGAAATGAATAGAAAATAGAGTCAAGACATTGACAAGGTTCGAAATAATGATTTGTATTTGAAATAAGATTTTTTTTACATCAAACTTTGCTTTCGTCAAAGAATCCTCCATTTGCAGCAATTACAGCATTGCAGACCTTTGGCATTCTAGCTGTTAATTTGTTGAGGTAATCTGGAGAAATTGCACCCCACGCTTCCAGAAGCAGCTCCCACAAGTTGGATTGGTTGGATGGGCACTTCTTGCGTACCATACGGTCAAGCTGCTCCCACAACAGCTCAATGGGGTTCAGATCTGGTGACTGCGCTGGCCACTCCATTACCGATAGAATACCAGCTGCCTGCTTCTGCTCTAAATAGTTCTTGCACAATTTGGAGGTGTGTTTAGGGTCATTGTCCTGTTGTAGGATGAAATTGGCTCCAATCAAGCGCTGTCCACTGGGTATGGCATGGCGTTGCAAAATGGAGTGATAGCCTTCCTTATTCAGAATCCCTTTTACCCTGTACAAATCTCCCACCTTACCAGCACCAAAGCAACCCCAGACCATCACATTACCTCCACCATGCTTAACAGATGGCGTCAGGCATTCTTCCAGCATCTTTTCATTTGTTCTGCGTCTCACAAACGTTCTTCTTTGTGATCCAAACACCTCAAACTTGGATTCATCCGTCCACAACACTTTTTTCCAGTCTTCCTCTGTCCAATGTCTGTGTTCTTTTGCCCATCTTAATCTTTTTCTTTTATTGGTCAGTCTCAGATATGGCTTTTTCTTTGCCACTCTGCCCTGAAGCCCAGAATCCCGCAGCCGCCTCTTCACTGTAGATGTTGACACTGGTGTTTTGCGGGTACTATTTAATGAAGATGTCAGTTGGGGACCTGTGAGGCGTCTGTTTCTCAAACTAGAGACTCTAATGTACTTATCTTCTTGCTCAGTTGTGCAAGGCGGCCTCCCACTTCCTTTTCTACTCTGGTTAGAGCCTGTTTGTGCTGTCCTCTGAAGGGAGTAGTACACACCGGTGTAGGAAATCTTCAATTTCTTAGCAATTTCTCGCATGGAATAGCCTTCATTTCTAAGAACAAGAATAGACTGTCGAGTTTCAGATGAAAGTTCTCTTTTTCTGGCCATTTTGAGCGTTTAATTGACCCCACAAATGTGATGCTCCAGAAACTCAATCTGCTCAAAGGAAGGTCAGTTTTGTAGCTTCTGTAACGAGCTAAACTGTTTTCAGATGTGTGAACATGATTGCACAAGGGTTTTCTAATCATCAATTAGCCTTCTGAGCCAATGAGCAAACACATTGTACCATTAGAACACTGGAGTGATAGTTGCTTGAAATGGGCCTCTATACACCTATGTAGATATTGCACCAAAAACCAGACATTTGCAGCTAGAATAGTCATTTACCACATTAGCAATGTATAGAGTGTATTTCTTTAAAGTTAAGACTAGTTTAAAGTTATCTTCATTGAAAAGTACAGTGCTTTTCCTTCAAAAATATGGACATTTCAATGTGATCCCAAACTTTTGAACGGTAGTGTAATTTGACTCCGTATTATGTTGTTCTTAGGTATATTTAATCTGACTCCTGAATGAGTACTTCTTCAGGTGTATTTAATCTGACTCTTGGATGTGTAATTAGTCACGTGTATTTTACCTGACTCTTGGATGTGTACTTCTTCAGGTGTATTTAACCTGACTCTTGGATGTGTAATTCGTCAGGTGTATTTTACCTGACTCTTGGATGTGTACTTTTTTAAATGTGTTTAATCTGGGTCTTTGATGTGTATCTTCTTTAAATGTATTTAATCTGGTCTTGGATGTGTACTTCTTCAGGTGTATTTAGTCTGACTCTTCTTTAATCTGACTCTTGGATGTGGACTTCTTCAGGTGTACTTAATCTGCCTCTTGGATGTTTACTTCTTCATGTGTATTTAATCAGACTCTTTGATGTGTACTTCTTTAAATGTGTTTAATCTGGGTCTTGGATGTGTACTTCTTCAGGTGTATTTAATCTGACTGTTGGATGTGTACTTCTTCAGGTGTATTTAATTTGACTCCTTTTTATGTTGTTCTTAGGTATATTTAATCTGACTCCTGGATGAGTACTTCTTCAGGTGTATTTAATCTGACTCTTGGATGTGTAATTCGTCATGTGTATTTTACCTGACTCTTGATTGTGTACTTCTTCAGGTTTACTTAATCTGCCTCTTGGATGTGTACTTCTTCATGTGTATTTAATCCGACTCTTGGATGTGTACTTCTTTAAATGTATTTAATCTGGGTCTTGGATGTTTACTTCTTCAGGTGTATTTAATCTGACTCTTGGATGTGTACTTCTTCAGGTGTATTTAACCTGACTCTTCGATGTGTAATTCGTCAGGTGTATTTTACCTGACTCTTGGATGTGTACTTCTTTAAATGTGTTTAATCTGGGTCTTGGATGTGTATCTTCTTTAAATGTATTTAATCTGGGTCTTGGATGTGTACTTCTTCAGGTGTATTTAATCTGACTCTTGGATGTGTACTTCTTCAGGTGTATTTAATCTGAGTCTTGGATGTGTACTTCTGCAGGTGTACTTAATCTGCCTCTTGGATGTGTACTTCTTCATGTGTATTTAATCCGAATCTTGGATGGGTACTTCTTTAAATGTATTTAATCCGGGTCTTGGATGTGTACTTCTTCAGGTGTATTTAATCTGACTCTTCTTTTATATGGGTCTTGGATGTGTACTTCTTCAGGTGTATTTAATCTGACTCCTTATTATGTTGTTCTTAGGTGTTATTAATCTGACTCCTTATTCTGTTGTTCTTAGGTGTATTTAATCTGACTCCTGGATGTTTACTTCTTCAGGTGTATTTAATCTGACTCTTGGATGTGTACTTCTTCAGGTGTATTTAACCTGACTCTTCGATGTGTAATTCGTCAGGTGTATTTTACCTGACTCTTGGATGTGTACTTCTTTAAATGTGTTTAATCTGGGTCTTGGATGTGTATCTTCTTTAAATGTATTTAATGTTGGTCTTGGATGTGTACTTCTTCAGGTGTATTTAATCTGACTCTTCTTTAATCTGACTCTTGGATTTGTACTTCTTCAGGTGTATTTAATCTGACTCCTTATTATGTTGTTCTTAGGTGTATTTAATCTGACGCCTGGATGAGTACTTCGTCAGGTGTATTTAATCCGACTCTTGGATGTGTACTTCTTCAGGTGTACTTAATCTGCCTCTTGGATGTGTACTTCTTCATGTGTATTTAATCCGACTCTTGGATGTGTACTTCTTTAAATGTGTTTAATCTGGGTCTTGGATGTGTACTTCTTCAGGTGTATTTAATCTGACTCTTGGATGTGTACTTCTTCAGGTGTATTTAATTTGACTCCTTTTTATGTTGTTCTTAGGTATATTTAATCTGACTCCTGGATGAGTACGTCTTCAGGTATATTTAACCTGACTCTTGGATGTGTACTTCTTCAGGTGTATTTAACCTGACTCTTGGATGTGTAATTCGTCAGGTGTATTTTACCTGACTCTTGGATGTGTACTTTTTTAAATGTGTTTAATCTGGGTCTTTGATGTGTATCTTCTTTAAATGTATTTAATCTGGGCCTTGGATGTGTACTTCTTCAGGTGTATTTAATCTGACTCTTCTCTAATCTGACTCTTGGATTTGTACTTCTTCAGGTGTATTTAATCTGACTCCTTATTATGTTGTTCTTAGGTGTATTTAATCTGACGCCTGGATGAGTACTTCGTCAGGTTTATTTAATCTGACTCTTGGATGTGTACTTCTTCAGGTGTACTTAATCTGCCTCTTGGATGTGTACTTCTTCATGTGTATTTAGTCTGACTCTTTGATGTGTAGTTCTTTAAATGTGTTTAATCTGGGCCTTGGATGTGTACTTCTTCAGGTGTATTTAATCTGACTGTTGGATGTGTACTTCTTCAGGTGTATTTAATTTGACTCCTTTTTATGTTGTTCTTATGTATATTTAATCTGACTCCTGGATGAGTACTTCTTCAGGTGTATTTAATCTGACTCTTGGATGTGTAATTCGTCATGTGTATTTTACCTGACTCTTGGATGTGTACTTCTTCAGGTTTACTTAATCTGCCTCTTGGATGTGTACTTCTTCATGTGTATTTAATCCGACTCTTGGATGTGTACTTCTTTAAATGTATTTAATCTGGGTCTTGGATGTGTACTTCTTCAGGTGCATTTAATCTGACTCTTCTTTAATCTGGGTCTTGGATGTGTACTTCTTCAGGTGTATTTAATCTGATTCCTTATTATGTTGTTCTTAGGTGTATTTAATCTGACTCCTTATTCTGTTGTTCTTAGGTGTATTTAATCTGACTCCTGGATGAGTTCTTCCTCAGGTGTATTTAATCTGACTCTTGGATGTGTACTTCTTCAGGTGTATTTAATCTGACTCCTTATTATGTTGTTCTTAGGTGTATTTAATCTGACTCATGGATGAGTACTTCGTCAGGTGTATTTAATCTGACTCTTGGATGTGTACTTCTTCAGGTGTATTTAATCAGACTCCTTATTATGTTGTTCTTATGTGTATTTATTCTGACTCCTGGATGAGTACTTAGTCAGGTGTATTAATCTGACTCTTGGATGTGTACTTCTTCAGGTGTATTTAATCAGACTCCTTATTATGTTGTTCTTATGTGTATTTATTCTGACTCCTGGATGAGTACTTAGTCAGGTGTATTAATCTGACTCTTGGATGTGTACTTCTTCATGTGTATTTAATCCGACTCTTAGATGTGTACTTCTTTAAATGTATTTAATCTTGGTCTTGGATGTGTACTTCTTCAAGTGTATTTAATCTGACTCTTCTTTAATCTGACTCTTGGATTTGTACTTCTTCAGGTGTATTTAATCTGACTCCTTATTATGTTGTTCTTAGGTGTATTTAATCTGACGCCTGGATGAGTACTTCGTCAGGTGTATTTAATCTGACTCTTGGATGTGTACTTCTTCATGTGTATTTAATCCGACTCTTGGATGTGTACTTCTTTAAATGTGTTTAATCTGGGTCTTGGATGTGTACTTATTCAGGTGTATTTAATCTGACTCTTGGATGTGTACTTCTTCAGGTGTACTTAATTTGACTCCTTATTAAGTTGTTCTTAGGTATATTTAATCTGACTCCTGGATGAGTACTTCTTCAGGTGTATTTAATCTGACTCTTGGATGTGTAATTCGTCATGTGTATTTTACCTGACTCTTGGATGTGTACTTCTTCAGGTTTACTTAATCTGCCTCTTGGATGTGTACTTCTTCATGTGTATTTAATCCGACTCTTGGATGTGTACTTCTTTAAATGTATTTAATCTGGGTCTTGGATGTGTACTTCTTCAGGTGCATTTAATCTGACTCTTCTTTAATCTGGGTCTTGGATGTGTACTTCTTCAGGTGTATTTAATCTGACTCCTTATTATGTTGTTCTTAGGTGTATTTAATCTGACTCCTTATTCTGTTGTTCTTAGGTGTATTTAATCTGACTCCTGGATGAGTTCTTCCTCAGGTGTATTTAATCTGACTCTTGGATGTGTACTTCTTCAGGTGTATTTAATCTGACTCCTTATTATGTTGTTCTTAGGTGTATTTAATCTGACTCATGGATGAGTACTTCGTCAGGTGTATTTAATCTGACTCTTGGATGTGTACTTCTTCAGGTGTATTTAATCAGACTCCTTATTATGTTGTTCTTATGTGTATTTATTCTGACTCCTGGATGAGTACTTAGTCAGGTGTATTAATCTGACTCTTGGATGTGTACTTCTTCAGGTGTATTTAATCTGACTCTTGGATATGTACTTCCTCAGGTGTATTTAATCTGACTGTTGGAGGCTTACTTCTTCAGGTGTATTTAATTTGACTCCGTATTATGTTGTTCTTAGGTATATTTAATCTGACTCCTGAATGAGTACTTCTTCAGGTGTATTTAATCTGACTCTTGGATGTGTAATTAGTCACGTGTATTTTACCTGACTCTTGGATGTGTACTTCTTCAGGTGTATTTAACCTGACTCTTGGATGTGTAATTCGTCAGGTGTATTTTACCTGACTCTTGGATGTGTACTTTTTTAAATGTGTTTAATCTGGGTCTTTGATGTGTATCTTCTTTAAATGTATTTAATCTGGTCTTGGATGTGTACTTCTTCAGGTGTATTTAGTCTGACTCTTCTTTAATCTGACTCTTGGATGTGGACTTCTTCAGGTGTACTTAATCTGCCTCTTGGATGTGTACTTCTTCATGTGTATTTAATCAGACTCTTTGATGTGTACTTCTTTAAATGTGTTTAATCTGGGTCTTGGATGTGTACTTCTTCAGGTGTATTTAATCTGACTGTTGGATGTGTACTTCTTCAGGTGTATTTAGTCTGACTCTTCTTTAATCTGACTCTTGGATGTGGACTTCTTCAGGTGTACTTAATCTGCCTCTTGGATGTTTACTTCTTCATGTGTATTTAATCAGACTCTTTGATGTGTACTTCTTTAAATGTGTTTAATCTGGGACTTGGATGTGTACTTCTTCAGGTGTATTTAATCTGACTGTTGGATGTGTACTTCTTCAGGTGTATTTAATTTGACTCCTTTTTATGTTGTTCTTAGGTATATTTAATCTGACTCCTGGATGAGTACTTCTTCAGGTGTATTTAATCTGACTCTTGGATGTGTAATTCGTCATGTGTATTTTACCTGACTCTTGATTGTGTACTTCTTCAGGTTTACTTAATCTGCCTCTTGGATGTGTACTTCTTCATGTGTATTTAATCCGACTCTTGGATGTGTACTTCTTTAAATGTATTTAATCTGGGTCTTGGATGTTTACTTCTTCAGGTGTATTTAATCTGACTCTTGGATGTGTACTTCTTCAGGTGTATTTAACCTGACTCTTCGATGTGTAATTCGTCAGGTGTATTTTACCTGACTCTTGGATGTGTACTTCTTTAAATGTGTTTAATCTGGGTCTTGGATGTGTATCTTCTTTAAATGTATTTAATCTGGGTCTTGGATGTGTACTTCTTCAGGTGTATTTAATCTGACTCTTGGATGTGTACTTCTTCAGGTGTATTTAATCTGAGTCTTGGATGTGTACTTCTGCAGGTGTACTTAATCTGCCTCTTGGATGTGTACTTCTTCATGTGTATTTAATCCGAATCTTGGATGGGTACTTCTTTAAATGTATTTAATCCGGGTCTTGGATGTGTACTTCTTCAGGTGTATTTAATCTGACTCTTCTTTTATATGGGTCTTGGATGTGTACTTCTTCAGGTGTATTTAATCTGACTCCTTATTATGTTGTTCTTAGGTGTTATTAATCTGACTCCTTATTCTGTTGTTCTTAGGTGTATTTAATCTGACTCCTGGATGTTTACTTCTTCAGGTGTATTTAATCTGACTCTTGGATGTGTACTTCTTCAGGTGTATTTAACCTGACTCTTCGATGTGTAATTCGTCAGGTGTATTTTACCTGACTCTTGGATGTGTACTTCTTTAAATGTGTTTAATCTGGGTCTTGGATGTGTATCTTCTTTAAATGTATTTAATGTTGGTCTTGGATGTGTACTTCTTCAGGTGTATTTAATCTGACTCTTCTTTAATCTGACTCTTGGATTTGTACTTCTTCAGGTGTATTTAATCTGACTCCTTATTATGTTGTTCTTAGGTGTATTTAATCTGACGCCTGGATGAGTACTTCGTCAGGTGTATTTAATCCGACTCTTGGATGTGTACTTCTTCAGGTGTACTTAATCTGCCTCTTGGATGTGTACTTCTTCATGTGTATTTAATCCGACTCTTGGATGTGTACTTCTTTAAATGTGTTTAATCTGGGTCTTGGATGTGTACTTCTTCAGGTGTATTTAATCTGACTCTTGGATGTGTACTTCTTCAGGTGTATTTAATTTGACTCCTTTTTATGTTGTTCTTAGGTATATTTAATCTGACTCCAGGATGAGTACGTCTTCAGGTATATTTAACCTGACTCTTGGATGTGTACTTCTTCAGGTGTATTTAACCTGACTCTTGGATGTGTAATTCGTCAGGTGTATTTTACCTGACTCTTGGATGTGTACTTTTTTAAATGTGTTTAATCTGGGTCTTTGATGTGTATCTTCTTTAAATGTATTTAATCTGGGTCTTGGATGTGTACTTCTTCAGGTGTATTTAATCTGACTCTTCTTTAATCTGACTCTTGGATTTGTACTTCTTCAGGTGTATTTAATCTGACTCCTTATTATGTTGTTCTTAGGTGTATTTAATCTGACGCCTGGATGAGTACTTCGTCAGGTTTATTTAATCTGACTCTTGGATGTGTACTTCTTCAGGTGTACTTAATCTGCCTCTTGGATGTGTACTTCTTCATGTTTATTTAGTCTGACTCTTTGATGTGTAGTTCTTTAAATGTGTTTAATCTGGGCCTTGGATGTGTACTTATTCAGGTGTATTTAATCTGACTCTTGGATGTGTACTTCTTCAGGTGTATTTAATTTGACTCCTTTTTATGTTGTTCTTATGTATATTTAATCTGACTCCTGGATGAGTACTTCTTCAGGTGTATTTAATCTGACTCTTGGATGTGTAATTCGTCATGTGTATTTTACCTGACTCTTGGATGTGTACTTCTTCAGGTTTACTTAATCTGCCTCTTGGATGTGTACTTCTTCATGTGTATTTAATCCGACTCTTGGATGTGTACTTCTTTAAATGTATTTAATCTGGGTCTTGGATGTGTACTTCTTCAGGTGCATTTAATCTGACTCTTCTTTAATCTGGGTCTTGGATGTGTACTTCTTCAGGTGTATTTAATCTGATTCCTTATTATGTTGTTCTTAGGTGTATTTAATCTGACTCCTTATTCTGTTGTTCTTAGGTGTATTTAATCTGACTCCTGGATGAGTTCTTCCTCAGGTGTATTTAATCTGACTCTTGGATGTGTACTTCTTCAGGTGTATTTAATCTGACTCCTTATTATGTTGTTCTTAGGTGTATTTAATCTGACTCATGGATGAGTACTTCGTCAGGTGTATTTAATCTGACTCTTGGATGTGTACTTCTTCAGGTGTATTTAATCAGACTCCTTATTATGTTGTTCTTATGTGTATTTATTCTGACTCCTGGATGAGTACTTAGTCAGGTGTATTAATCTGACTCTTGGATGTGTACTTCTTCAGGTGTATTTAATCAGACTCCTTATTATGTTGTTCTTATGTGTATTTATTCTGACTCCTGGATGAGTACTTAGTCAGGTGTATTAATCTGACTCTTGGATGTGTACTTCTTCATGTGTATTTAATCCGACTCTTAGATGTGTACTTCTTTAAATGTATTTAATCTTGGTCTTGGATGTGTACTTCTTCAAGTGTATTTAATCTGACTCTTCTTTAATCTGACTCTTGGATTTGTACTTCTTCAGGTGTATTTAATCTGACTCCTTATTATGTTGTTCTTAGGTGTATTTAATCTGACGCCTGGATGAGTACTTCGTCAGGTGTATTTAATCTGACTCTTGGATGTGTACTTCTTCATGTGTATTTAATCCGACTCTTGGATGTGTACTTCTTTAAATGTGTTTAATCTGGGTCTTGGATGTGTACTTATTCAGGTGTATTTAATCTGACTCTTGGATGTGTACTTCTTCAGGTGTACTTAATTTGACTCCTTATTAAGTTGTTCTTAGGTATATTTAATCTGACTCCTGGATGAGTACTTCTTCAGGTGTATTTAATCTGACTCTTGGATGTGTAATTCGTCATGTGTATTTTACCTGACTCTTGGATGTGTACTTCTTCAGGTTTACTTAATCTGCCTCTTGGATGTGTACTTCTTCATGTGTATTTAATCCGACTCTTGGATGTGTACTTCTTTAAATGTATTTAATCTGGGTCTTGGATGTGTACTTCTTCAGGTGCATTTAATCTGACTCTTCTTTAATCTGGGTCTTGGATGTGTACTTCTTCAGGTGTATTTAATCTGACTCCTTATTATGTTGTTCTTAGGTGTATTTAATCTGACTCCTTATTCTGTTGTTCTTAGGTGTATTTAATCTGACTCCTGGATGAGTTCTTCCTCAGGTGTATTTAATCTGACTCTTGGATGTGTACTTCTTCAGGTGTATTTAATCTGACTCCTTATTATGTTGTTCTTAGGTGTATTTAATCTGACTCATGGATGAGTACTTCGTCAGGTGTATTTAATCTGACTCTTGGATGTGTACTTCTTCAGGTGTATTTAATCAGACTCCTTATTATGTTGTTCTTATGTGTATTTATTCTGACTCCTGGATGAGTACTTAGTCAGGTGTATTAATCTGACTCTTGGATGTGTACTTCTTCAGGTGTATTTAATCTGACTCTTGGATATGTACTTCCTCAGGTGTATTTAATCTGACTGTTGGAGGCTTACTTCTTCAGGTGTATTTAATTTGACTCCGTATTATGTTGTTCTTAGGTATATTTAATCTGACTCCTGAATGAGTACTTCTTCAGGTGTATTTAATCTGACTCTTGGATGTGTAATTAGTCACGTGTATTTTACCTGACTCTTGGATGTGTACTTCTTCAGGTGTATTTAACCTGACTCTTGGATGTGTAATTCGTCAGGTGTATTTTACCTGACTCTTGGATGTGTACTTTTTTAAATGTGTTTAATCTGGGTCTTTGATGTGTATCTTCTTTAAATGTATTTAATCTGGTCTTGGATGTGTACTTCTTCAGGTGTATTTAGTCTGACTCTTCTTTAATCTGACTCTTGGATGTGGACTTCTTCAGGTGTACTTAATCTGCCTCTTGGATGTGTACTTCTTCATGTGTATTTAATCAGACTCTTTGATGTGTACTTCTTTAAATGTGTTTAATCTGGGTCTTGGATGTGTACTTCTTCAGGTGTATTTAATCTGACTGTTGGATGTGTACTTCTTCAGGTGTATTTAGTCTGACTCTTCTTTAATCTGACTCTTGGATGTGGACTTCTTCAGGTGTACTTAATCTGCCTCTTGGATGTTTACTTCTTCATGTGTATTTAATCAGACTCTTTGATGTGTACTTCTTTAAATGTGTTTAATCTGGGACTTGGATGTGTACTTCTTCAGGTGTATTTAATCTGACTGTTGGATGTGTACTTCTTCAGGTGTATTTAATTTGACTCCTTTTTATGTTGTTCTTAGGTATATTTAATCTGACTCCTGGATGAGTACTTCTTCAGGTGTATTTAATCTGACTCTTGGATGTGTAATTCGTCATGTGTATTTTACCTGACTCTTGATTGTGTACTTCTTCAGGTTTACTTAATCTGCCTCTTGGATGTGTACTTCTTCATGTGTATTTAATCCGACTCTTGGATGTGTACTTCTTTAAATGTATTTAATCTGGGTCTTGGATGTTTACTTCTTCAGGTGTATTTAATCTGACTCTTGGATGTGTACTTCTTCAGGTGTATTTAACCTGACTCTTCGATGTGTAATTCGTCAGGTGTATTTTACCTGACTCTTGGATGTGTACTTCTTTAAATGTGTTTAATCTGGGTCTTGGATGTGTATCTTCTTTAAATGTATTTAATCTGGGTCTTGGATGTGTACTTCTTCAGGTGTATTTAATCTGACTCTTGGATGTGTACTTCTTCAGGTGTATTTAATCTGAGTCTTGGATGTGTACTTCTGCAGGTGTACTTAATCTGCCTCTTGGATGTGTACTTCTTCATGTGTATTTAATCCGAATCTTGGATGGGTACTTCTTTAAATGTATTTAATCCGGGTCTTGGATGTGTACTTCTTCAGGTGTATTTAATCTGACTCTTCTTTTATATGGGTCTTGGATGTGTACTTCTTCAGGTGTATTTAATCTGACTCCTTATTATGTTGTTCTTAGGTGTTATTAATCTGACTCCTTATTCTGTTGTTCTTAGGTGTATTTAATCTGACTCCTGGATGTTTACTTCTTCAGGTGTATTTAATCTGACTCTTGGATGTGTACTTCTTCAGGTGTATTTAACCTGACTCTTCGATGTGTAATTCGTCAGGTGTATTTTACCTGACTCTTGGATGTGTACTTCTTTAAATGTGTTTAATCTGGGTCTTGGATGTGTATCTTCTTTAAATGTATTTAATGTTGGTCTTGGATGTGTACTTCTTCAGGTGTATTTAATCTGACTCTTCTTTAATCTGACTCTTGGATTTGTACTTCTTCAGGTGTATTTAATCTGACTCCTTATTATGTTGTTCTTAGGTGTATTTAATCTGACGCCTGGATGAGTACTTCGTCAGGTGTATTTAATCCGACTCTTGGATGTGTACTTCTTCAGGTGTACTTAATCTGCCTCTTGGATGTGTACTTCTTCATGTGTATTTAATCCGACTCTTGGATGTGTACTTCTTTAAATGTGTTTAATCTGGGTCTTGGATGTGTACTTCTTCAGGTGTATTTAATCTGACTCTTGGATGTGTACTTCTTCAGGTGTATTTAATTTGACTCCTTTTTATGTTGTTCTTAGGTATATTTAATCTGACTCCTGGATGAGTACGTCTTCAGGTATATTTAACCTGACTCTTGGATGTGTACTTCTTCAGGTGTATTTAACCTGACTCTTGGATGTGTAATTCGTCAGGTGTATTTTACCTGACTCTTGGATGTGTACTTTTTTAAATGTGTTTAATCTGGGTCTTTGATGTGTATCTTCTTTAAATGTATTTAATCTGGGTCTTGGATGTGTACTTCTTCAGGTGTATTTAATCTGACTCTTCTTTAATCTGACTCTTGGATTTGTACTTCTTCAGGTGTATTTAATCTGACTCCTTATTATGTTGTTCTTAGGTGTATTTAATCTGACGCCTGGATGAGTACTTCGTCAGGTTTATTTAATCTGACTCTTGGATGTGTACTTCTTCAGGTGTACTTAATCTGCCTCTTGGATGTGTACTTCTTCATGTTTATTTAGTCTGACTCTTTGATGTGTAGTTCTTTAAATGTGTTTAATCTGGGCCTTGGATGTGTACTTATTCAGGTGTATTTAATCTGACTCTTGGATGTGTACTTCTTCAGGTGTATTTAATTTGACTCCTTTTTATGTTGTTCTTATGTATATTTAATCTGACTCCTGGATGAGTACTTCTTCAGGTGTATTTAATCTGACTCTTGGATGTGTAATTCGTCATGTGTATTTTACCTGACTCTTGGATGTGTACTTCTTCAGGTTTACTTAATCTGCCTCTTGGATGTGTACTTCTTCATGTGTATTTAATCCGACTCTTGGATGTGTACTTCTTTAAATGTATTTAATCTGGGTCTTGGATGTGTACTTCTTCAGGTGCATTTAATCTGACTCTTCTTTAATCTGGGTCTTGGATGTGTACTTCTTCAGGTGTATTTAATCTGACTCCTTATTATGTTGTTCTTAGGTGTATTTAATCTGACTCCTTATTCTGTTGTTCTTAGGTGTATTTAATCTGACTCCTGGATGAGTTCTTCCTCAGGTGTATTTAATCTGACTCTTGGATGTGTACTTCTTCAGGTGTATTTAATCTGACTCCTTATTATGTTGTTCTTAGGTGTATTTAATCTGACTCATGGATGAGTACTTCGTCAGGTGTATTTAATCTGACTCTTGGATGTGTACTTCTTCAGGTGTATTTAATCAGACTCCTTATTATGTTGTTCTTATGTGTATTTATTCTGACTCCTGGATGAGTACTTAGTCAGGTGTATTAATCTGACTCTTGGATGTGTACTTCTTCAGGTGTATTTAATCTGACTCTTGGATATGTACTTCCTCAGGTGTATTTAATCTGACTGTTGGAGGCTTACTTCTTCAGGTGTATTTAATTTGACTCCGTATTATGTTGTTCTTAGGTATATTTAATCTGACTCCTGAATGAGTACTTCTTCAGGTGTATTTAATCTGACTCTTGGATGTGTAATTAGTCAGGTGTATTTTACCTGACTCTTGGATGTGTACTTCTTCAGGTGTATTTAACCTGACTCTTGGATGTGTAATTCGTCAGGTGTATTTTACCTGACTCTTGGATGTGTACTTTTTTAAATGTGTTTAATCTGGGTCTTTGATGTGTATCTTCTTTAAATGTATTTAATCTGGTCTTGGATGTGTACTTCTTCAGGTGTATTTAGTCTGACTCTTCTTTAATCTGACTCTTGGATGTGGACTTCTTCAGGTGTACTTAATCTGCCTCTTGGATGTGTACTTCTTCATGTGTAATTAATCAGACTCTTTGATGTGTACTTCTTTAAATGTGTTTAATCTGGGTCTTGGATGTGTACTTCTTCAGGTGTATTTAATCTGACTGTTGGATGTGTACTTCTTCAGTTGTATTTAATTTGACTCCTTTTTATGTTGTTCTTAGGTATATTTAATCTGACTCCTGGATGAGTACTTCTTCAGGTGTATTTAATCTGATTCTTGGATGTGTAATTCGTCATGTGTATTTTACCTGACTCTTGATTGTGTACTTCTTCAGGTTTACTTAATCTGCCTCTTGGATGTGTACTTCTTCATGTGTATTTAATCCGACTCTTGGATGTGTACTTCTTTAAATGTATTTAATCTGGGTCTTGGATGTTTACTTCTTCAGGTGCATTTAATCTGACTCTTCTTTAATCTGGGTCTTGGATGTGTATCTTCTTTAAATGTATTTAATCTGGTCTTGGATGTGTACTTCTTCAGGTGTATTTAGTCTGACTCTTCTTTAATCTGACTCTTGGATGTGGACTTCTTCAGGTGTACTTAATCTGCCTCTTGGATGTGTACTTCTTCATGTGTAATTAATCAGACTCTTTGATGTGTACTTCTTTAAATGTGTTTAATCTGGGTCTTGGATGTGTACTTCTTCAGATGTATTTAATCTGACTCCTTATTATGTTGTTTTTAGGTGTATTTAATCTGACTCCTTATTCTGTTGTTCTTAGGTGTATTTAATCTGACTCCTAGATGAGTTCTTCCTCAGGTGTATTTAATCTGACTCTTGGATGTGTACTTCGTCAGGTGTATTTAATCTGACTCTTGGATGTGTACTTCTTCAGGTGTATTTAATCATACTCCTTATTATGTTGTTCTTATGTGTATTTATTCTGACTCCTGGATGAGTACTTAGTCAGGTGTATTAATCTGACTCTTGGATGTGTACTTCTTCATGTGTATTTAATCATACTCCTTATTATGTTGTTCTTATGTGTATTTATTCTGACTCCTGGATGAGTACTTAGTCAAGTGTATTAATCTGACTCTTGGATGTGTACTTCTTCAGGTGTATTTAATCAGACTCCTTATTATGTTGTTCTTATGTGTATTTATTCTGACTCCTGGATGAGTACTTAGTCAGGTGTATTAATCTGACTCTTGGATGTGTACTTCTTCATGTGTATTTAATCCGACTCTTAGATGTGTACTTCTTTAAATGTATTTAATCTTGGTCTTGGATGTGTACTTCTTCAAGTGTATTTAATCTGACTCTTCTTTAATCTGACTCTTGGATTTGTACTTCTTCAGGTGTATTTAATCTGACTCCTTATTATGTTGTTCTTAGGTGTATTTAATCTGACGCCTGGATGAGTACTTCGTCAGGTGTATTTAATCTGACTCTTGGATGTGTACTTCTTCATGTGTATTTAATCCGACTCTTGGATGTGTACTTCTTTAAATGTGTTTAATCTGGGTCTTGGATGTGTACTTATTCAGGTGTATTTAATCTGACTCTTGGATGTGTACTTCTTCAGGTGTACTTAATTTGACTCCTTATTAAGTTGTTCTTAGGTATATTTAATCTGACTCCTGGATGAGTACTTCTTCAGGTGTATTTAATCTGACTCTTGGATGTGTAATTTGTCATGTGTATTTTACCTGACTCTTGGATGTGTACTTCTTCAGGTTTACTTAATCTGCCTCTTGGATGTGTACTTCTTCATGTGTATTTAATCCGACTCTTGGATGTGTACTTCTTTAAATGTATTTAATCTGGGTCTTGGATGTGTACTTCTTCAGGTGCATTTAATCTGACTCTTCTTTAATCTGGGTCTTGGATGTGTACTTCTTCAGGTGTATTTAATCTGACTCCTTATTATGTTGTTCTTAGGTGTATTTAATCTGACTCCTTATTCTGTTGTTCTTAGGTGTATTTAATCTGACTCCTGGATGAGTTCTTCCTCAGGTGTATTTAATCTGACTCTTGGATGTGTACTTCTTCAGGTGTATTTAATCTGACTCCTTATTATGTTGTTCTTAGGTGTATTTAATCTGACTCATGGATGAGTACTTCGTCAGGTGTATTTAATCTGACTCTTGGATGTGTACTTCTTCAGGTGTATTTAATCAGACTCCTTATTATGTTGTTCTTATGTGTATTTATTCTGACTCCTGGATGAGTACTTAGTCAGGTGTATTAATCTGACTCTTGGATGTGTACTTCTTCAGGTGTATTTAATCTGACTCTTGGATATGTACTTCCTCAGGTGTATTTAATCTGACTGTTGGAGGCTTACTTCTTCAGGTGTATTTAATTTGACTCCGTATTATGTTGTTCTTAGGTATATTTAATCTGACTCCTGAATGAGTACTTCTTCAGGTGTATTTAATCTGACTCTTGGATGTGTAATTAGTCACGTGTATTTTACCTGACTCTTGGATGTGTACTTCTTCAGGTGTATTTAACCTGACTCTTGGATGTGTAATTCGTCAGGTGTATTTTACCTGACTCTTGGATGTGTACTTTTTTAAATGTGTTTAATCTGGGTCTTTGATGTGTATCTTCTTTAAATGTATTTAATCTGGTCTTGGATGTGTACTTCTTCAGGTGTATTTAGTCTGACTCTTCTTTAATCTGACTCTTGGATGTGGACTTCTTCAGGTGTACTTAATCTGCCTCTTGGATGTGTACTTCTTCATGTGTATTTAATCAGACTCTTTGATGTGTACTTCTTTAAATGTGTTTAATCTGGGTCTTGGATGTGTACTTCTTCAGGTGTATTTAATCTGACTGTTGGATGTGTACTTCTTCAGGTGTATTTAATTTGACTCCTTTTTATGTTGTTCTTAGGTATATTTAATCTGACTCCTGGATGAGTACTTCTTCAGGTGTATTTAATCTGACTCTTGGATGTGTAATTCGTCATGTGTATTTTACCTGACTCTTGATTGTGTACTTCTTCAGGTTTACTTAATCTGCCTCTTGGATGTGTACTTCTTCATGTGTATTTAATCCGACTCTTGGATGTGTACTTCTTTAAATGTATTTAATCTGGGTCTTGGATGTTTACTTCTTCAGGTCCATTTAATCTGACTCTTCTTTAATCTGGGTCTTGGATGTGTACTTCTTCAGGTGTATTTAATCTGACTCCTTATTATGTTGTTCTTAGGTGTATTTAATCTGACTCATGGATGAGTACTTCGTCAGGTGTATTTTACCTGACTCTTGGATGTGTACTTCTTTAAATGTGTTTAATCTGGGTCTTGGATGTGTATCTTCTTTAAATGTATTTAATCTGGGTCTTGGATGTGTACTTCTTCAGGTGTATTTAATCTGACTCTTGGATGTGTACTTCTTCAGGTGTATTTAATCTGAGTCTTGGATGTGTACTTCTGCAGGTGTACTTAATCTGCCTCTTGGATGTGTACTTCTTCATGTGTATTTAATCCGAATCTTGGATGGGTACTTCTTTAAATGTATTTAATCCGGGTCTTGGATGTGTACTTCTTCAGGTGTATTTAATCTGACTCTTCTTTTATATGGGTCTTGGATGTGTACTTCTTCAGGTGTATTTAATCTGACTCCTTATTATGTTGTTCTTAGGTGTATTTAATCTGACTCCTTATTCTGTTGTTCTTAGGTGTATTTAATCTGACTCCTGGATGTTTACTTCTTCAGGTGTATTTAATCTGACTCTTGGATGTGTACTTCTTCAGGTGTATTTAACCTGACTCTTCGATGTGTAATTCGTCAGGTGTATTTTACCTGACTCTTGGATGTGTACTTCTTTAAATGTGTTTAATCTGGGTCTTGGATGTGTATCTTCTTTAAATGTATTTAATGTTGGTCTTGGATGTGTACTTCTTCAGGTGTATTTAATCTGACTCCTTATTATGTTGTTCTTAGTTGTATTTAATCTGACGCCTGGATGAGTACTTCGTCAGGTGTATTTAATCCGACTCTTGGATGTGTACTTCTTCAGGTGTACTTAATCTGCCTCTTGGATGTGTACTTCTTCATGTGTATTTAATCCGACTCTTGGATGTGTACTTCTTTAAATGTGTTTAATCTGGGTCTAGGATCTGTACTTCTTCAGGTGTATTTAATCTGACTCTTGGATGTGTACTTCTTCAGGTGTATTTAATTTGACTCCTTTTTATGTTGTTCTTAGGTATATTTAATCTGACTCCTGGATGAGTACGTCTTCAGGTATATTTAACCTGACTCTTGGATGTGTACTTCTTCAGGTGTATTTAACCTGACTCTTGGATGTGTAATTTGTCAGGTGTATTTTACCTGACTCTTGGATGTGTACTTTTTTAAATGTGTTTAATCTGGGTCTTTGATGTGTATCTTCTTTAAATGTATTTAATCTGGGTCTTGGATGTGTACTTCTTCAGGTGTATTTAATCTGACTCTTCTTTAATCTGACTCTTGTATTTGTACTTCTTCAGGTGTATTTAATCTGACTCCTTATTATGTTGTTCTTAGGTGTATTTAATCTGACGCCTGGATGAGTACTTCGTCAGGTTTATTTAATCTGACTCTTGGATGTGTCCTTCTTCAGGTGTACTTAATCTGCCTCTTGGATGTGTACTTCTTCATGTGTATTTAGTCTGACTCTTTGATGTGTAGTTCTTTAAATGTGTTTAATCTGGGCCTTGGATGTGTACTTCTTCAGGTGTATTTAATCTGACTGTTGGATGTGTACTTCTTCAGGTGTATTTAATTTGACTCCTTTTTATGTTGTTCTTATGTATATTTAATCTGACTCCTGGATGAGTACTTCTTCAGGTGTATTTAATCTGACTCTTGGATGTGTAATTCGTCATGTGTATTTTACCTGACTCTTGGATGTGTACTTCTTCAGGTTTACTTAATCTGCCTCTTGGATGTGTACTTCTTCATGTGTATTTAATCCGACTCTTGGATGTGTACTTCTTTAAATGTATTTAATCTGGGTCTTGGATGTGTACTTCTTCAGGTGCATTTAATCTGACTCTTCTTTAATCTGGGTCTTGGATGTGTACTTCTTCAGGTGTATTTAATCTGACTCCTTATTATGTTGTTCTTAGGTGTATTTAATCTGACTCCTTATTCTGTTGTTCTTAGGTGTATTTAATCTGACTCCTGGATGAGTTCTTCCTCAGGTGTATTTAATCTGACTCTTGGATGTGTACTTCTTCAGGTGTATTTAATCTGACTCCTTATTTTGTTGTTCTTAGGTGTATTTAATCTGACTCATGGATGAGTACTTCGTCAGGTGTATTTAATCTGACTCTTGGATGTGTACTTCTTCAGGTGTATTTAATCTGAGTCTTGGATGTGTACTTCTGCAGGTGTACTTAATCTGCCTCTTGGATGTGTACTTCTTCATGTGTATTTAATCCGAATCTTGGATGGGTACTTCTTTAAATGTATTTAATCCGGGTCTTGGATGTGTACTTCTTCAGGTGTATTTAATCTGACTCTTCTTTTATATGGGTCTTGGATGTGTACTTCTTCAGGTGTATTTAATCTGACTCCTTATTATGTTGTTCTTAGGTGTATTTAATCTGACTCCTTATTCTGTTGTTCTTAGGTGTATTTAATCTGACTCCTGGATGTTTACTTCTTCAGGTGTATTTAATCTGACTCTTGGATGTGTACTTCTTCAGGTGTATTTAACCTGACTCTTCGATGTGTAATTCGTCAGGTGTATTTTACCTGACTCTTGGATGTGTACTTCTTTAAATGTGTTTAATCTGGGTCTTGGATGTGTATCTTCTTTAAATGTATTTAATGTTGGTCTTGGATGTGTACTTCTTCAGGTGTATTTAATCTGACTCCTTATTATGTTGTTCTTAGGTGTATTTAATCTGACGCCTGGATGAGTACTTCGTCAGGTGTATTTAATCCGACTCTTGGATGTGTACTTCTTCAGGTGTACTTAATCTGCCTCTTGGATGTGTACTTCTTCATGTGTATTTAATCCGACTCTTGGATGTGTACTTCTTTAAATGTGTTTAATCTGGGTCTAGGATCTGTACTTCTTCAGGTGTATTTAATCTGACTCTTGGATGTGTACTTCTTCAGGTGTATTTAATTTGACTCCTTTTTATGTTGTTCTTAGGTATATTTAATCTGACTCCTGGATGAGTACGTCTTCAGGTATATTTAACCTGACTCTTGGATGTGTACTTCTTCAGGTGTATTTAACCTGACTCTTGGATGTGTAATTTGTCAGGTGTATTTTACCTGACTCTTGGATGTGTACTTTTTTAAATGTGTTTAATCTGGGTCTTTGATGTGTATCTTCTTTAAATGTATTTAATCTGGGTCTTGGATGTGTACTTCTTCAGGTGTATTTAATCTGACTCTTCTTTAATCTGACTCTTGTATTTGTACTTCTTCAGGTGTATTTAATCTGACTCCTTATTATGTTGTTCTTAGGTGTATTTAATCTGACGCCTGGATGAGTACTTCGTCAGGTTTATTTAATCTGACTCTTGGATGTGTCCTTCTTCAGGTGTACTTAATCTGCCTCTTGGATGTGTACTTCTTCATGTGTATTTAGTCTGACTCTTTGATGTGTAGTTCTTTAAATGTGTTTAATCTGGGCCTTGGATGTGTACTTCTTCAGGTGTATTTAATCTGACTGTTGGATGTGTACTTCTTCAGGTGTATTTAATTTGACTCCTTTTTATGTTGTTCTTATGTATATTTAATCTGACTCCTGGATGAGTACTTCTTCAGGTGTATTTAATCTGACTCTTGGATGTGTAATTCGTCATGTGTATTTTACCTGACTCTTGGATGTGTACTTCTTCAGGTTTACTTAATCTGCCTCTTGGATGTGTACTTCTTCATGTGTATTTAATCCGACTCTTGGATGTGTACTTCTTTAAATGTATTTAATCTGGGTCTTGGATGTGTACTTCTTCAGGTGCATTTAATCTGACTCTTCTTTAATCTGGGTCTTGGATGTGTACTTCTTCAGGTGTATTTAATCTGACTCCTTATTATGTTGTTCTTAGGTGTATTTAATCTGACTCCTTATTCTGTTGTTCTTAGGTGTATTTAATCTGACTCCTGGATGAGTTCTTCCTCAGGTGTATTTAATCTGACTCTTGGATGTGTACTTCTTCAGGTGTATTTAATCTGACTCCTTATTATGTTGTTCTTAGGTGTATTTAATCTGACTCATGGATGAGTACTTCGTCAGGTGTATTTAATCTGACTCTTGGATGTGTACTTCTTCAGGTGTATTTAATCAGACTCCTTATTATGTTGTTCTTATGTGTATTTATTCTGACTCCTGGATGAGTACTTAGTCAGGTGTATTAATCTGACTCTTGGATGTGTACTTCTTCAGGTGTATTTAATCTGACTCTTGGATATGTACTTCCTCAGGTGTATTTAATCTGACTGTTGGAGGCTTACTTCTTCAGGTGTATTTAATTTGACTCCGTATTATGTTGTTCTTAGGTATATTTAATCTGACTCCTGAATGAGTACTTCTTCAGGTGTATTTAATCTGACTCTTGGATGTGTAATTAGTCACGTGTATTTTACCTGACTTTTGGATGTGTACTTCTTCAGGTGTATTTAACCTGACTCTTGGATGTGTAATTCGTCAGGTGTATTTTACCTGACTCTTGGATGTGTACTTTTTTAAATGTGTTTAATCTGGGTCTTTGATGTGTATCTTCTTTAAATGTATTTAATCTGGTCTTGGATGTGTACTTCTTCAGGTGTATTTAGTCTGACTCTTCTTTAATCTGACTCTTGGATGTGGACTTCTTCAGGTGTACTTAATCTGCCTCTTGGATGTGTACTTCTTCATGTGTATTTAATCAGACTCTTTGATGTGTACTTCTTTAAATGTGTTTAATCTGGGTCTTGGATGTGTACATCTTCAGGTGTATTTAATCTGACTGCTGGATGTGTACTTCTTCAGTTGTATTTAATTTGACTCCTTTTTATGTTGTTCTTAGGTATATTTAATCTGACTCCTGGATGAGTACTTCTTCAGGTGTATTTAATCTGATTCTTGGATGTGTAATTCGTCATGTGTATTTTACCTGACTCTTGATTGTGTACTTCTTCAGGTTTACTTAATCTGCCTCTTGGATGTGTACTTCTTCATGTGTATTTAATCCGACTCTTGGATGTGTACTTCTTTAAATGTATTTAATCTGGGTCTTGGATGTTTACTTCTTCAGGTGCATTTAATCTGACACTTCTTTAATCTGGGTCTTGGATGTGTACTTCTTCAGATGTATTTAATCTGACTCCTTATTATGTTGTTTTTAGGTGTATTTAATCTGACTCCTTATTCTGTTGTTCTTAGGTGTATTTAATCTGACTCCTAGATGAGTTCTTCCTCAGGTGTATTTAATCTGACTCTTGGATGTGTACTTCGTCAGGTGTATTTAATCTGACTCTTGGATGTGTACTTCTTCAGGTGTATTTAATCATACTCCTTATTATGTTGTTCTTATGTGTATTTATTCTGACTCCTGGATGAGTACTTAGTCAGGTGTATTAATCTGACTCTTGGATGTGTACTTCTTCATGTGTATTTAATCATACTCCTTATTATGTTGTTCTTATGTGTATTTATTCTGACTCCTGGATGAGTACTTAGTCAAGTGTATTAATCTGACTCTTGGATGTGTACTTCTTCAGGTGTATTTAATCAGACTCCTTATTATGTTGTTCTTATGTGTATTTATTCTGACTCCTGGATGAGTACTTAGTCAGGTGTATTAATCTGACTCTTGGATGTGTACTTCTTCATGTGTATTTAATCCGACTCTTAGATGTGTACTTCTTTAAATGTATTTAATCTTGGTCTTGGATGTGTACTTCTTCAGGTGTATTTAATCTGACTCTTCTTTAATCTGACTCTTGGATTTGTACTTCTTCAGGTGTATTTAATCTGACTCCTTATTATGTTGTTCTTAGGTGTATTTAATCTGACGCCTGGATGAGTACTTCGTCAGGTGTATTTAATCTGACTCTTGGATGTGTACTTCTTCATGTGTATTTAATCCGACTCTTGGATGTGTACTTCTTTAAATGTGTTTAATCTGGGTCTTGGATGTTTACTTCTTCAGGTGCATTTAATCTGACTCTTCTTTAATCTGGGTCTTGGATGTGTACTTCTTCAGATGTATTTAATCTGACTCCTTATTATGTAGTTTTTAGGTGTATTTAATCTGACTCCTTATTCTGTTGTTCTTAGGTGTATTTAATCTGACTCCTAGATGAGTTCTTCCTCAGGTGTATTTAATCTGACTCTTGGATGTGTACTTCGTCAGGTGTATTTAATCTGACTCTTGGATGTGTACTTCTTCAGGTGTATTTAATCATACTCCTTATTATGTTGTTCTTATGTGTATTTATTCTGACTCCTGGATGAGTACTTAGTCAGGTGTATTAATCTGACTCTTGGATGTGTACTTCTTCATGTGTATTTAATCATACTCCTTATTATGTTGTTCTTATGTGTATTTATTCTGACTCCTGGATGAGTACTTAGTCAAGTGTATTAATCCGACTCTTGGATGTGTACTTCTTTAAATGTATTTAATCTGGGTCTTGGATGTTTACTTCTTCAGGTCCATTTAATCTGACTCTTCTTTAATCTGGGTCTTGGATGTGTACTTCTTCAGGTGTATTTAATCTGACTCCTTATTATGTTGTTCTTAGGTGTATTTAATCTGACTCATGGATGAGTACTTCGTCAGGTGTATTTTACCTGACTCTTGGATGTGTACTTCTTTAAATGTGTTTAATCTGGGTCTTGGATGTGTATTTTCTTTAAATGTATTTAATCTGGGTCTTGGATGTGTACTTCTTCAGGTGTATTTAATCTGACTCTTGGATGTGTACTTCTTCAGGTGTATTTAATCTGAGTCTTGGATGTGTACTTCTGCAGGTGTACTTAATCTGCCTCTTGGATGTGTACTTCTTCATGTGTATTTAATCCGAATCTTGGATGGGTACTTCTTTAAATGTATTTAATCCGGGTCTTGGATGTGTACTTCTTCAGGTGTATTTAATCTGACTCTTCTTTTATATGGGTCTTGGATGTGTACTTCTTCAGGTGTATTTAATCTGACTCCTTATTATGTTGTTCTTAGGTGTATTTAATCTGACTCCTTATTCTGTTGTTCTTAGGTGTATTTAATCTGACTCCTGGATGTTTACTTCTTCAGGTGTATTTAATCTGACTCTTGGATGTGTACTTCTTCAGGTGTATTTAACCTGACTCTTCGATGTGTAATTCGTCAGGTGTATTTTACCTGACTCTTGGATGTGTACTTCTTTAAATGTGTTTAATCTGGGTCTTGGATGTGTATCTTCTTTAAATGTATTTAATGTTGGTCTTGGATGTGTACTTCTTCAGGTGTATTTAATCTGACTCCTTATTATGTTGTTCTTAGGTGTATTTAATCTGACGCCTGGATGAGTACTTCGTCAGGTGTATTTAATCCGACTCTTGGATGTGTACTTCTTCAGGTGTACTTAATCTGCCTCTTGGATGTGTACTTCTTCATGTGTATTTAATCCGACTCTTGGATGTGTACTTCTTTAAATGTGTTTAATCTGGGTCTAGGATCTGTACTTCTTCAGGTGTATTTAATCTGACTCTTGGATGTGTACTTCTTCAGGTGTATTTAATTTGACTCCTTTTTATGTTGTTCTTAGGTATATTTAATCTGACTCCTGGATGAGTACGTCTTCAGGTATATTTAACCTGACTCTTGGATGTGTACTTCTTCAGGTGTATTTAACCTGACTCTTGGATGTGTAATTTGTCAGGTGTATTTTACCTGACTCTTGGATGTGTACTTTTTTAAATGTGTTTAATCTGGGTCTTTGATGTGTATCTTCTTTAAATGTATTTAATCTGGGTCTTGGATGTGTACTTCTTCAGGTGTATTTAATCTGACTCTTCTTTAATCTGACTCTTGTATTTGTACTTCTTCAGGTGTATTTAATCTGACTCCTTATTATGTTGTTCTTAGGTGTATTTAATCTGACGCCTGGATGAGTACTTCGTCAGGTTTATTTAATCTGACTCTTGGATGTGTCCTTCTTCAGGTGTACTTAATCTGCCTCTTGGATGTGTACTTCTTCATGTGTATTTAGTCTGACTCTTTGATGTGTAGTTCTTTAAATGTGTTTAATCTGGGCCTTGGATGTGTACTTCTTCAGGTGTATTTAATCTGACTGTTGGATGTGTACTTCTTCAGGTGTATTTAATTTGACTCCTTTTTATGTTGTTCTTATGTATATTTAATCTGACTCCTGGATGAGTACTTCTTCAGGTGTATTTAATCTGACTCTTGGATGTGTAATTCGTCATGTGTATTTTACCTGACTCTTGGATGTGTACTTCTTCAGGTTTACTTAATCTGCCTCTTGGATGTGTACTTCTTCATGTGTATTTAATCCGACTCTTGGATGTGTACTTCTTTAAATGTATTTAATCTGGGTCTTGGATGTGTACTTCTTCAGGTGCATTTAATCTGACTCTTCTTTAATCTGGGTCTTGGATGTGTACTTCTTCAGGTGTATTTAATCTGACTCCTTATTATGTTGTTCTTAGGTGTATTTAATCTGACTCCTTATTCTGTTGTTCTTAGGTGTATTTAATCTGACTCCTGGATGAGTTCTTCCTCAGGTGTATTTAATCTGACTCTTGGATGTGTACTTCTTCAGGTGTATTTAATCTGACTCCTTATTATGTTGTTCTTAGGTGTATTTAATCTGACTCATGGATGAGTACTTCGTCAGGTGTATTTAATCTGACTCTTGGATGTGTACTTCTTCAGGTGTATTTAATCAGACTCCTTATTATGTTGTTCTTATGTGTATTTATTCTGACTCCTGGATGAGTACTTAGTCAGGTGTATTAATCTGACTCTTGGATGTGTACTTCTTCAGGTGTATTTAATCTGACTCTTGGATGTGTAATTCGTCATGTGTATTTTACCTGACTCTTGATTGTGTACTTCTTCAGGTTTACTTAATCTGCCTCTTGGATGTGTACTTCTTCATGTGTATTTAATCCGACTCTTGGATGTGTACTTCTTTAAATGTATTTAATCTGGGTCTTGGATGTTTACTTCTTCAGGTCCATTTAATCTGACTCTTCTTTAATCTGGGTCTTGGATGTGTACTTCTTCAGGTGTATTTAATCTGACTCCTTATTATGTTGTTCTTAGGTGTATTTAATCTGACTCATGGATGAGTACTTCGTCAGGTGTATTTTACCTGACTCTTGGATGTGTACTTCTTTAAATGTGTTTAATCTGGGTCTTGGATGTGTATCTTCTTTAAATGTATTTAATCTGGGTCTTGGATGTGTACTTCTTCAGGTGTATTTAATCTGACTCTTGGATGTGTACTTCTTCAGGTGTATTTAATCTGAGTCTTGGATGTGTACTTCTGCAGGTGTACTTAATCTGCCTCTTGGATGTGTACTTCTTCATGTGTATTTAATCCGAATCTTGGATGGGTACTTCTTTAAATGTATTTAATCCGGGTCTTGGATGTGTACTTCTTCAGGTGTATTTAATCTGACTCTTCTTTTATATGGGTCTTGGATGTGTACTTCTTCAGGTGTATTTAATCTGACTCCTTATTATGTTGTTCTTAGGTGTATTTAATCTGACTCCTTATTCTGTTGTTCTTAGGTGTATTTAATCTGACTCCTGGATGTTTACTTCTTCAGGTGTATTTAATCTGACTCTTGGATGTGTACTTCTTCAGGTGTATTTAACCTGACTCTTCGATGTGTAATTCGTCAGGTGTATTTTACCTGACTCTTGGATGTGTACTTCTTTAAATGTGTTTAATCTGGGTCTTGGATGTGTATCTTCTTTAAATGTATTTAATGTTGGTCTTGGATGTGTACTTCTTCAGGTGTATTTAATCTGACTCCTTATTATGTTGTTCTTAGGTGTATTTAATCTGACGCCTGGATGAGTACTTCGTCAGGTGTATTTAATCCGACTCTTGGATGTGTACTTCTTCAGGTGTACTTAATCTGCCTCTTGGATGTGTACTTCTTCATGTGTATTTAATCCGACTCTTGGATGTGTACTTCTTTAAATGTGTTTAATCTGGGTCTAGGATCTGTACTTCTTCAGGTGTATTTAATCTGACTCTTGGATGTGTACTTCTTCAGGTGTATTTAATTTGACTCCTTTTTATGTTGTTCTTAGGTATATTTAATCTGACTCCTGGATGAGTACGTCTTCAGGTATATTTAACCTGACTCTTGGATGTGTACTTCTTCAGGTGTATTTAACCTGACTCTTGGATGTGTAATTTGTCAGGTGTATTTTACCTGACTCTTGGATGTGTACTTTTTTAAATGTGTTTAATCTGGGTCTTTGATGTGTATCTTCTTTAAATGTATTTAATCTGGGTCTTGGATGTGTACTTCTTCAGGTGTATTTAATCTGACTCTTCTTTAATCTGACTCTTGTATTTGTACTTCTTCAGGTGTATTTAATCTGACTCCTTATTATGTTGTTCTTAGGTGTATTTAATCTGACGCCTGGATGAGTACTTCGTCAGGTTTATTTAATCTGACTCTTGGATGTGTCCTTCTTCAGGTGTACTTAATCTGCCTCTTGGATGTGTACTTCTTCATGTGTATTTAGTCTGACTCTTTGATGTGTAGTTCTTTAAATGTGTTTAATCTGGGCCTTGGATGTGTACTTCTTCAGGTGTATTTAATCTGACTGTTGGATGTGTACTTCTTCAGGTGTATTTAATTTGACTCCTTTTTATGTTGTTCTTATGTATATTTAATCTGACTCCTGGATGAGTACTTCTTCAGGTGTATTTAATCTGACTCTTGGATGTGTAATTCGTCATGTGTATTTTACCTGACTCTTGGATGTGTACTTCTTCAGGTTTACTTAATCTGCCTCTTGGATGTGTACTTCTTCATGTGTATTTAATCCGACTCTTGGATGTGTACTTCTTTAAATGTATTTAATCTGGGTCTTGGATGTGTACTTCTTCAGGTGCATTTAATCTGACTCTTCTTTAATCTGGGTCTTGGATGTGTACTTCTTCAGGTGTATTTAATCTGACTCCTTATTATGTTGTTCTTAGGTGTATTTAATCTGACTCCTTATTCTGTTGTTCTTAGGTGTATTTAATCTGACTCCTGGATGAGTTCTTCCTCAGGTGTATTTAATCTGACTCTTGGATGTGTACTTCTTCAGGTGTATTTAATCTGACTCCTTATTTTGTTGTTCTTAGGTGTATTTAATCTGACTCATGGATGAGTACTTCGTCAGGTGTATTTAATCTGACTCTTGGATGTGTACTTCTTCAGGTGTATTTAATCTGAGTCTTGGATGTGTACTTCTGCAGGTGTACTTAATCTGCCTCTTGGATGTGTACTTCTTCATGTGTATTTAATCCGAATCTTGGATGGGTACTTCTTTAAATGTATTTAATCCGGGTCTTGGATGTGTACTTCTTCAGGTGTATTTAATCTGACTCTTCTTTTATATGGGTCTTGGATGTGTACTTCTTCAGGTGTATTTAATCTGACTCCTTATTATGTTGTTCTTAGGTGTATTTAATCTGACTCCTTATTCTGTTGTTCTTAGGTGTATTTAATCTGACTCCTGGATGTTTACTTCTTCAGGTGTATTTAATCTGACTCTTGGATGTGTACTTCTTCAGGTGTATTTAACCTGACTCTTCGATGTGTAATTCGTCAGGTGTATTTTACCTGACTCTTGGATGTGTACTTCTTTAAATGTGTTTAATCTGGGTCTTGGATGTGTATCTTCTTTAAATGTATTTAATGTTGGTCTTGGATGTGTACTTCTTCAGGTGTATTTAATCTGACTCCTTATTATGTTGTTCTTAGGTGTATTTAATCTGACGCCTGGATGAGTACTTCGTCAGGTGTATTTAATCCGACTCTTGGATGTGTACTTCTTCAGGTGTACTTAATCTGCCTCTTGGATGTGTACTTCTTCATGTGTATTTAATCCGACTCTTGGATGTGTACTTCTTTAAATGTGTTTAATCTGGGTCTAGGATCTGTACTTCTTCAGGTGTATTTAATCTGACTCTTGGATGTGTACTTCTTCAGGTGTATTTAATTTGACTCCTTTTTATGTTGTTCTTAGGTATATTTAATCTGACTCCTGGATGAGTACGTCTTCAGGTATATTTAACCTGACTCTTGGATGTGTACTTCTTCAGGTGTATTTAACCTGACTCTTGGATGTGTAATTTGTCAGGTGTATTTTACCTGACTCTTGGATGTGTACTTTTTTAAATGTGTTTAATCTGGGTCTTTGATGTGTATCTTCTTTAAATGTATTTAATCTGGGTCTTGGATGTGTACTTCTTCAGGTGTATTTAATCTGACTCTTCTTTAATCTGACTCTTGTATTTGTACTTCTTCAGGTGTATTTAATCTGACTCCTTATTATGTTGTTCTTAGGTGTATTTAATCTGACGCCTGGATGAGTACTTCGTCAGGTTTATTTAATCTGACTCTTGGATGTGTCCTTCTTCAGGTGTACTTAATCTGCCTCTTGGATGTGTACTTCTTCATGTGTATTTAGTCTGACTCTTTGATGTGTAGTTCTTTAAATGTGTTTAATCTGGGCCTTGGATGTGTACTTCTTCAGGTGTATTTAATCTGACTGTTGGATGTGTACTTCTTCAGGTGTATTTAATTTGACTCCTTTTTATGTTGTTCTTATGTATATTTAATCTGACTCCTGGATGAGTACTTCTTCAGGTGTATTTAATCTGACTCTTGGATGTGTAATTCGTCATGTGTATTTTACCTGACTCTTGGATGTGTACTTCTTCAGGTTTACTTAATCTGCCTCTTGGATGTGTACTTCTTCATGTGTATTTAATCCGACTCTTGGATGTGTACTTCTTTAAATGTATTTAATCTGGGTCTTGGATGTGTACTTCTTCAGGTGCATTTAATCTGACTCTTCTTTAATCTGGGTCTTGGATGTGTACTTCTTCAGGTGTATTTAATCTGACTCCTTATTATGTTGTTCTTAGGTGTATTTAATCTGACTCCTTATTCTGTTGTTCTTAGGTGTATTTAATCTGACTCCTGGATGAGTTCTTCCTCAGGTGTATTTAATCTGACTCTTGGATGTGTACTTCTTCAGGTGTATTTAATCTGACTCCTTATTATGTTGTTCTTAGGTGTATTTAATCTGACTCATGGATGAGTACTTCGTCAGGTGTATTTAATCTGACTCTTGGATGTGTACTTCTTCAGGTGTATTTAATCAGACTCCTTATTATGTTGTTCTTATGTGTATTTATTCTGACTCCTGGATGAGTACTTAGTCAGGTGTATTAATCTGACTCTTGGATGTGTACTTCTTCAGGTGTATTTAATCTGACTCTTGGATATGTACTTCCTCAGGTGTATTTAATCTGACTGTTGGAGGCTTACTTCTTCAGGTGTATTTAATTTGACTCCGTATTATGTTGTTCTTAGGTATATTTAATCTGACTCCTGAATGAGTACTTCTTCAGGTGTATTTAATCTGACTCTTGGATGTGTAATTAGTCACGTGTATTTTACCTGACTTTTGGATGTGTACTTCTTCAGGTGTATTTAACCTGACTCTTGGATGTGTAATTCGTCAGGTGTATTTTACCTGACTCTTGGATGTGTACTTTTTTAAATGTGTTTAATCTGGGTCTTTGATGTGTATCTTCTTTAAATGTATTTAATCTGGTCTTGGATGTGTACTTCTTCAGGTGTATTTAGTCTGACTCTTCTTTAATCTGACTCTTGGATGTGGACTTCTTCAGGTGTACTTAATCTGCCTCTTGGATGTGTACTTCTTCATGTGTATTTAATCAGACTCTTTGATGTGTACTTCTTTAAATGTGTTTAATCTGGGTCTTGGATGTGTACATCTTCAGGTGTATTTAATCTGACTGCTGGATGTGTACTTCTTCAGTTGTATTTAATTTGACTCCTTTTTATGTTGTTCTTAGGTATATTTAATCTGACTCCTGGATGAGTACTTCTTCAGGTGTATTTAATCTGATTCTTGGATGTGTAATTCGTCATGTGTATTTTACCTGACTCTTGATTGTGTACTTCTTCAGGTTTACTTAATCTGCCTCTTGGATGTGTACTTCTTCATGTGTATTTAATCCGACTCTTGGATGTGTACTTCTTTAAATGTATTTAATCTGGGTCTTGGATGTTTACTTCTTCAGGTGCATTTAATCTGACACTTCTTTAATCTGGGTCTTGGATGTGTACTTCTTCAGATGTATTTAATCTGACTCCTTATTATGTTGTTTTTAGGTGTATTTAATCTGACTCCTTATTCTGTTGTTCTTAGGTGTATTTAATCTGACTCCTAGATGAGTTCTTCCTCAGGTGTATTTAATCTGACTCTTGGATGTGTACTTCGTCAGGTGTATTTAATCTGACTCTTGGATGTGTACTTCTTCAGGTGTATTTAATCATACTCCTTATTATGTTGTTCTTATGTGTATTTATTCTGACTCCTGGATGAGTACTTAGTCAGGTGTATTAATCTGACTCTTGGATGTGTACTTCTTCATGTGTATTTAATCATACTCCTTATTATGTTGTTCTTATGTGTATTTATTCTGACTCCTGGATGAGTACTTAGTCAAGTGTATTAATCTGACTCTTGGATGTGTACTTCTTCAGGTGTATTTAATCAGACTCCTTATTATGTTGTTCTTATGTGTATTTATTCTGACTCCTGGATGAGTACTTAGTCAGGTGTATTAATCTGACTCTTGGATGTGTACTTCTTCATGTGTATTTAATCCGACTCTTAGATGTGTACTTCTTTAAATGTATTTAATCTTGGTCTTGGATGTGTACTTCTTCAGGTGTATTTAATCTGACTCTTCTTTAATCTGACTCTTGGATTTGTACTTCTTCAGGTGTATTTAATCTGACTCCTTATTATGTTGTTCTTAGGTGTATTTAATCTGACGCCTGGATGAGTACTTCGTCAGGTGTATTTAATCTGACTCTTGGATGTGTACTTCTTCATGTGTATTTAATCCGACTCTTGGATGTGTACTTCTTTAAATGTGTTTAATCTGGGTCTTGGATGTTTACTTCTTCAGGTGCATTTAATCTGACTCTTCTTTAATCTGGGTCTTGGATGTGTACTTCTTCAGATGTATTTAATCTGACTCCTTATTATGTAGTTTTTAGGTGTATTTAATCTGACTCCTTATTCTGTTGTTCTTAGGTGTATTTAATCTGACTCCTAGATGAGTTCTTCCTCAGGTGTATTTAATCTGACTCTTGGATGTGTACTTCGTCAGGTGTATTTAATCTGACTCTTGGATGTGTACTTCTTCAGGTGTATTTAATCATACTCCTTATTATGTTGTTCTTATGTGTATTTATTCTGACTCCTGGATGAGTACTTAGTCAGGTGTATTAATCTGACTCTTGGATGTGTACTTCTTCATGTGTATTTAATCATACTCCTTATTATGTTGTTCTTATGTGTATTTATTCTGACTCCTGGATGAGTACTTAGTCAAGTGTATTAATCCGACTCTTGGATGTGTACTTCTTTAAATGTATTTAATCTGGGTCTTGGATGTTTACTTCTTCAGGTCCATTTAATCTGACTCTTCTTTAATCTGGGTCTTGGATGTGTACTTCTTCAGGTGTATTTAATCTGACTCCTTATTATGTTGTTCTTAGGTGTATTTAATCTGACTCATGGATGAGTACTTCGTCAGGTGTATTTTACCTGACTCTTGGATGTGTACTTCTTTAAATGTGTTTAATCTGGGTCTTGGATGTGTATCTTCTTTAAATGTATTTAATCTGGGTCTTGGATGTGTACTTCTTCAGGTGTATTTAATCTGACTCTTGGATGTGTACTTCTTCAGGTGTATTTAATCTGAGTCTTGGATGTGTACTTCTGCAGGTGTACTTAATCTGCCTCTTGGATGTGTACTTCTTCATGTGTATTTAATCCGAATCTTGGATGGGTACTTCTTTAAATGTATTTAATCCGGGTCTTGGATGTGTACTTCTTCAGGTGTATTTAATCTGACTCTTCTTTTATATGGGTCTTGGATGTGTACTTCTTCAGGTGTATTTAATCTGACTCCTTATTATGTTGTTCTTAGGTGTATTTAATCTGACTCCTTATTCTGTTGTTCTTAGGTGTATTTAATCTGACTCCTGGATGTTTACTTCTTCAGGTGTATTTAATCTGACTCTTGGATGTGTACTTCTTCAGGTGTATTTAACCTGACTCTTCGATGTGTAATTCGTCAGGTGTATTTTACCTGACTCTTGGATGTGTACTTCTTTAAATGTGTTTAATCTGGGTCTTGGATGTGTATCTTCTTTAAATGTATTTAATGTTGGTCTTGGATGTGTACTTCTTCAGGTGTATTTAATCTGACTCCTTATTATGTTGTTCTTAGGTGTATTTAATCTGACGCCTGGATGAGTACTTCGTCAGGTGTATTTAATCCGACTCTTGGATGTGTACTTCTTCAGGTGTACTTAATCTGCCTCTTGGATGTGTACTTCTTCATGTGTATTTAATCCGACTCTTGGATGTGTACTTCTTTAAATGTGTTTAATCTGGGTCTAGGATCTGTACTTCTTCAGGTGTATTTAATCTGACTCTTGGATGTGTACTTCTTCAGGTGTATTTAATTTGACTCCTTTTTATGTTGTTCTTAGGTATATTTAATCTGACTCCTGGATGAGTACGTCTTCAGGTATATTTAACCTGACTCTTGGATGTGTACTTCTTCAGGTGTATTTAACCTGACTCTTGGATGTGTAATTTGTCAGGTGTATTTTACCTGACTCTTGGATGTGTACTTTTTTAAATGTGTTTAATCTGGGTCTTTGATGTGTATCTTCTTTAAATGTATTTAATCTGGGTCTTGGATGTGTACTTCTTCAGGTGTATTTAATCTGACTCTTCTTTAATCTGACTCTTGTATTTGTACTTCTTCAGGTGTATTTAATCTGACTCCTTATTATGTTGTTCTTAGGTGTATTTAATCTGACGCCTGGATGAGTACTTCGTCAGGTTTATTTAATCTGACTCTTGGATGTGTCCTTCTTCAGGTGTACTTAATCTGCCTCTTGGATGTGTACTTCTTCATGTGTATTTAGTCTGACTCTTTGATGTGTAGTTCTTTAAATGTGTTTAATCTGGGCCTTGGATGTGTACTTCTTCAGGTGTATTTAATCTGACTGTTGGATGTGTACTTCTTCAGGTGTATTTAATTTGACTCCTTTTTATGTTGTTCTTATGTATATTTAATCTGACTCCTGGATGAGTACTTCTTCAGGTGTATTTAATCTGACTCTTGGATGTGTAATTCGTCATGTGTATTTTACCTGACTCTTGGATGTGTACTTCTTCAGGTTTACTTAATCTGCCTCTTGGATGTGTACTTCTTCATGTGTATTTAATCCGACTCTTGGATGTGTACTTCTTTAAATGTATTTAATCTGGGTCTTGGATGTGTACTTCTTCAGGTGCATTTAATCTGACTCTTCTTTAATCTGGGTCTTGGATGTGTACTTCTTCAGGTGTATTTAATCTGACTCCTTATTATGTTGTTCTTAGGTGTATTTAATCTGACTCCTTATTCTGTTGTTCTTAGGTGTATTTAATCTGACTCCTGGATGAGTTCTTCCTCAGGTGTATTTAATCTGACTCTTGGATGTGTACTTCTTCAGGTGTATTTAATCTGACTCCTTATTATGTTGTTCTTAGGTGTATTTAATCTGACTCATGGATGAGTACTTCGTCAGGTGTATTTAATCTGACTCTTGGATGTGTACTTCTTCAGGTGTATTTAATCAGACTCCTTATTATGTTGTTCTTATGTGTATTTATTCTGACTCCTGGATGAGTACTTAGTCAGGTGTATTAATCTGACTCTTGGATGTGTACTTCTTCAGGTGTATTTAATCTGACTCTTGGATATGTACTTCCTCAGGTGTATTTAATCTGACTGTTGGAGGCTTACTTCTTCAGGTGTATTTAATTTGACTCCGTATTATGTTGTTCTTAGGTATATTTAATCTGACTCCTGAATGAGTACTTCTTCAGGTGTATTTAATCTGACTCTTGGATGTGTAATTAGTCACGTGTATTTTACCTGACTTTTGGATGTGTACTTCTTCAGGTGTATTTAACCTGACTCTTGGATGTGTAATTCGTCAGGTGTATTTTACCTGACTCTTGGATGTGTACTTTTTTAAATGTGTTTAATCTGGGTCTTTGATGTGTATCTTCTTTAAATGTATTTAATCTGGTCTTGGATGTGTACTTCTTCAGGTGTATTTAGTCTGACTCTTCTTTAATCTGACTCTTGGATGTGGACTTCTTCAGGTGTACTTAATCTGCCTCTTGGATGTGTACTTCTTCATGTGTATTTAATCAGACTCTTTGATGTGTACTTCTTTAAATGTGTTTAATCTGGGTCTTGGATGTGTACATCTTCAGGTGTATTTAATCTGACTGCTGGATGTGTACTTCTTCAGTTGTATTTAATTTGACTCCTTTTTATGTTGTTCTTAGGTATATTTAATCTGACTCCTGGATGAGTACTTCTTCAGGTGTATTTAATCTGATTCTTGGATGTGTAATTCGTCATGTGTATTTTACCTGACTCTTGATTGTGTACTTCTTCAGGTTTACTTAATCTGCCTCTTGGATGTGTACTTCTTCATGTGTATTTAATCCGACTCTTGGATGTGTACTTCTTTAAATGTATTTAATCTGGGTCTTGGATGTTTACTTCTTCAGGTGCATTTAATCTGACACTTCTTTAATCTGGGTCTTGGATGTGTACTTCTTCAGATGTATTTAATCTGACTCCTTATTATGTTGTTTTTAGGTGTATTTAATCTGACTCCTTATTCTGTTGTTCTTAGGTGTATTTAATCTGACTCCTAGATGAGTTCTTCCTCAGGTGTATTTAATCTGACTCTTGGATGTGTACTTCGTCAGGTGTATTTAATCTGACTCTTGGATGTGTACTTCTTCAGGTGTATTTAATCATACTCCTTATTATGTTGTTCTTATGTGTATTTATTCTGACTCCTGGATGAGTACTTAGTCAGGTGTATTAATCTGACTCTTGGATGTGTACTTCTTCATGTGTATTTAATCATACTCCTTATTATGTTGTTCTTATGTGTATTTATTCTGACTCCTGGATGAGTACTTAGTCAAGTGTATTAATCTGACTCTTGGATGTGTACTTCTTCAGGTGTATTTAATCAGACTCCTTATTATGTTGTTCTTATGTGTATTTATTCTGACTCCTGGATGAGTACTTAGTCAGGTGTATTAATCTGACTCTTGGATGTGTACTTCTTCATGTGTATTTAATCCGACTCTTAGATGTGTACTTCTTTAAATGTATTTAATCTTGGTCTTGGATGTGTACTTCTTCAGGTGTATTTAATCTGACTCTTCTTTAATCTGACTCTTGGATTTGTACTTCTTCAGGTGTATTTAATCTGACTCCTTATTATGTTGTTCTTAGGTGTATTTAATCTGACGCCTGGATGAGTACTTCGTCAGGTGTATTTAATCTGACTCTTGGATGTGTACTTCTTCATGTGTATTTAATCCGACTCTTGGATGTGTACTTCTTTAAATGTGTTTAATCTGGGTCTTGGATGTTTACTTCTTCAGGTGCATTTAATCTGACTCTTCTTTAATCTGGGTCTTGGATGTGTACTTCTTCAGATGTATTTAATCTGACTCCTTATTATGTAGTTTTTAGGTGTATTTAATCTGACTCCTTATTCTGTTGTTCTTAGGTGTATTTAATCTGACTCCTAGATGAGTTCTTCCTCAGGTGTATTTAATCTGACTCTTGGATGTGTACTTCGTCAGGTGTATTTAATCTGACTCTTGGATGTGTACTTCTTCAGGTGTATTTAATCATACTCCTTATTATGTTGTTCTTATGTCTATTTATTCTGACTCCTGGATGAGTACTTAGTCAGGTGTATTAATCTGACTCTTGGATGTGTACTTCTTCATGTGTATTTAATCATACTCCTTATTATGTTGTTCTTATGTGTATTTATTCTGACTCCTGGATGAGTACTTAGTCAAGTGTATTAATCTGACTCTTGGATGTGTACTTCTTCAGGTGTATTTAATCAGACTCCTTATTATGTTGTTCTTATGTGTATTTATTCTGACTCCTGGATGAGTACTTAGTCAGGTGTATTAATCTGACTCTTGGATGTGTACTTCTTCATGTGTATTTAATCATACTCCTTATTATGTTGTTCTTATGTGTATTTATTCTGACTCCTGGATGAGTACTTAGTCAAGTGTATTAATCTGACTCTTGGATGTGTACTTCTTCAGGTGTATTTAATCAGACTCCTTATTATGTTGTTCTTATGTGTATTTATTCTGACTCCTGGATGAGTACTTAGTCAAGTGTATTAATCTGACTCTTGGATGTGTACTTCTTCAGATGTATTTAATCTGACTCCTTATTATGTTGTTTTTAGGTGTATTTAATCTGACTCCTTATTCTGTTGTTCTTAGGTGTATTTAATCTGACTCCTAGATGAGTTCTTCCTCAGGTGTATTTAATCTGACTCTTGGATGTGTACTTCGTCAGGTGTATTTAATCTGACTCTTGGATGTGTACTTCTTCAGGTGTATTTAATCATACTCCTTATTATGTTGTTCTTATGTGTATTTATTCTGACTCCTGGATGAGTACTTAGTCAGGTGTATTAATCTGACTCTTGGATGTGTACTTCTTCATGTGTATTTAATCATACTCCTTATTATGTTGTTCTTATGTGTATTTATTCTGACTCCTGGATGAGTACTTAGTCAAGTGTATTAATCTGACTCTTGGATGTGTACTTCTTCAGGTGTATTTAATCAGACTCCTTATTATGTTGTTCTTATGTGTATTTATTCTGACTCCTGGATGAGTACTTAGTCAGGTGTATTAATCTGACTCTTGGATGTGTACTTCTTCATGTGTATTTAATCCGACTCTTAGATGTGTACTTCTTTAAATGTATTTAATCTTGGTCTTGGATGTGTACTTCTTCAGGTGTATTTAATCTGACTCTTCTTTAATCTGACTCTTGGATTTGTACTTCTTCAGGTGTATTTAATCTGACTCCTTATTATGTTGTTCTTAGGTGTATTTAATCTGACGCCTGGATGAGTACTTCGTCAGGTGTATTTAATCTGACTCTTGGATGTGTACTTCTTCATGTGTATTTAATCCGACTCTTGGATGTGTACTTCTTTAAATGTGTTTAATCTGGGTCTTGGATGTTTACTTCTTCAGGTGCATTTAATCTGACTCTTCTTTAATCTGGGTCTTGGATGTGTACTTCTTCAGATGTATTTAATCTGACTCCTTATTATGTTGTTTTTAGGTGTATTTAATCTGACTCCTTATTCTGTTGTTCTTAGGTGTATTTAATCTGACTCCTAGATGAGTTCTTCCTCAGGTGTATTTAATCTGACTCTTGGATGTGTACTTCGTCAGGTGTATTTAATCTGACTCTTGGATGTGTACTTCTTCAGGTGTATTTAATCATACTCCTTATTATGTTGTTCTTATGTGTATTTATTCTGACTCCTGGATGAGTACTTAGTCAGGTGTATTAATCTGACTCTTGGATGTGTACTTCTTCATGTGTATTTAATCATACTCCTTATTATGTTGTTCTTATGTGTATTTATTCTGACTCCTGGATGAGTACTTAGTCAAGTGTATTAATCTGACTCTTGGATGTGTACTTCTTCAGGTGTATTTAATCAGACTCCTTATTATGTTGTTCTTATGTGTATTTATTCTGACTCCTGGATGAGTACTTAGTCAGGTGTATTAATCTGACTCTTGGATGTGTACTTCTTCATGTGTATTTAATCCGACTCTTAGATGTGTACTTCTTTAAATGTATTTAATCTTGGTCTTGGATGTGTACTTCTTCAGGTGTATTTAATCTGACTCTTCTTTAATCTGACTCTTGGATTTGTACTTCTTCAGGTGTATTTAATCTGACTCCTTATTATGTTGTTCTTAGGTGTATTTAATCTGACGCCTGGATGAGTACTTCGTCAGGTGTATTTAATCTGACTCTTGGATGTGTACTTCTTCATGTGTATTTAATCCGACTCTTGGATGTGTACTTCTTTAAATGTGTTTAATCTGGGTCTTGGATGTGTACTTCTTCAGGTGTATTTAATCAGACTCCTTATTATGTTGTTCTTATGTGTATTTATTCTGACTCCTGGATGAGTACTTAGTCAGGTGTATTAATCTGACTCTTGGATGTGTACTTCTTCATGTGTATTTAATCATACTCCTTATTATGTTGTTCTTATGTGTATTTATTCTGACTCCTGGATGAGTACTTAGTCAAGTGTATTAATCTGACTCTTGGATGTGTACTTCTTCAGGTGTATTTAATCAGACTCCTTATTATGTTGTTCTTATGTGTATTTATTCTGACTCCTGGATGAGTACTTAGTCAAGTGTATTAATCTGACTCTTGGATGTGTACTTCTTCAGATGTATTTAATCTGACTCCTTATTATGTTGTTTTTAGGTGTATTTAATCTGACTCCTTATTCTGTTGTTCTTAGGTGTATTTAATCTGACTCCTAGATGAGTTCTTCCTCAGGTGTATTTAATCTGACTCTTGGATGTGTACTTCGTCAGGTGTATTTAATCTGACTCTTGGATGTGTACTTCTTCAGGTGTATTTAATCATACTCCTTATTATGTTGTTCTTATGTGTATTTATTCTGACTCCTGGATGAGTACTTAGTCAGGTGTATTAATCTGACTCTTGGATGTGTACTTCTTCATGTGTATTTAATCATACTCCTTATTATGTTGTTCTTATGTGTATTTATTCTGACTCCTGGATGAGTACTTAGTCAAGTGTATTAATCTGACTCTTGGATGTGTACTTCTTCAGGTGTATTTAATCAGACTCCTTATTATGTTGTTCTTATGTGTATTTATTCTGACTCCTGGATGAGTACTTAGTCAGGTGTATTAATCTGACTCTTGGATGTGTACTTCTTCATGTGTATTTAATCCGACTCTTAGATGTGTACTTCTTTAAATGTATTTAATCTTGGTCTTGGATGTGTACTTCTTCAGGTGTATTTAATCTGACTCTTCTTTAATCTGACTCTTGGATTTGTACTTCTTCAGGTGTATTTAATCTGACTCCTTATTATGTTGTTCTTAGGTGTATTTAATCTGACGCCTGGATGAGTACTTCGTCAGGTGTATTTAATCTGACTCTTGGATGTGTACTTCTTCATGTGTATTTAATCCGACTCTTGGATGTGTACTTCTTTAAATGTGTTTAATCTGGGTCTTGGATGTTTACTTCTTCAGGTGCATTTAATCTGACTCTTCTTTAATCTGGGTCTTGGATGTGTACTTCTTCAGATGTATTTAATCTGACTCCTTATTATGTTGTTTTTAGGTGTATTTAATCTGACTCCTTATTCTGTTGTTCTTAGGTGTATTTAATCTGACTCCTAGATGAGTTCTTCCTCAGGTGTATTTAATCTGACTCTTGGATGTGTACTTCGTCAGGTGTATTTAATCTGACTCTTGGATGTGTACTTCTTCAGGTGTATTTAATCATACTCCTTATTATGTTGTTCTTATGTGTATTTATTCTGACTCCTGGATGAGTACTTAGTCAGGTGTATTAATCTGACTCTTGGATGTGTACTTCTTCATGTGTATTTAATCATACTCCTTATTATGTTGTTCTTATGTGTATTTATTCTGACTCCTGGATGAGTACTTAGTCAAGTGTATTAATCTGACTCTTGGATGTGTACTTCTTCAGGTGTATTTAATCAGACTCCTTATTATGTTGTTCTTATGTGTATTTATTCTGACTCCTGGATGAGTACTTAGTCAGGTGTATTAATCTGACTCTTGGATGTGTACTTCTTCATGTGTATTTAATCCGACTCTTAGATGTGTACTTCTTTAAATGTATTTAATCTTGGTCTTGGATGTGTACTTCTTCAGGTGTATTTAATCTGACTCTTCTTTAATCTGACTCTTGGATTTGTACTTCTTCAGGTGTATTTAATCTGACTCCTTATTATGTTGTTCTTAGGTGTATTTAATCTGACGCCTGGATGAGTACTTCGTCGGGTGTATTTAATCTGACTCTTGGATGTGTACTTCTTCATGTGTATTTAATCCGACTCTTGGATGTGTACTTCTTTAAATGTGTTTAATCTGGGTCTTGGATGTGTACTTCTTCAGGTGTATTTAATCTGACTCTTGGATGTGTACTTCTTCAGGTGTACTTAATTTGACTCCTTATTAAGTTGTTCTTAGGTATATTTAATCTGACTCCTGGATGAGTACTTCTTCAGGTGTATTTAATCTGACTCTTGGATGTGTAATTCGTCATGTGTATTTTACCTGACTCTTGGATGTGTACTTCTTCAGGTTTACTTAATCTGCCTCTTGGATGTGTACTTCTTCATGTGTATTTAATCCGACTCTTGGATGTGTACTTCTTTAAATGTATTTAATCTGGGTCTTGGATGTGTACTTCTTCAGGTGCCTTTAATCTGACTCTTCTTTAATCTGGGTCTTGGATGTGTACTTCTTCAGGTGTATTTAATCTGACTCCTTATTATGTTGTTCTTAGGTGTATTTAATCTGACTCCTTATTCTGTTGTTCTTAGGTGTATTTAATCTGACTCCTGGATGAGTTCTTCCTCAGGTGTATTTAATCTGACTCTTGGATGTGTACTTCTTCAGGAGTATTTAATCTGACTCCTTATTATGTTGTTCTTAGGTGTATTTAATCTGACTCATGGATGAGTACTTCGTCAGGTGTATTTAATCTGACTCTTGGATGTGTACTTCTTCAGGTGTATTTAATCAGACTCCTTATTATGTTGTTCTTATGTGTATTTATTCTGACTCCTGGATGAGTACTTAGTCAGGTGTATTAATCTGACTCTTGGATGTGTACTTCTTCAGGTGTATTTAATCTGACTCTTGGATATGTACTTCCTCAGGTGTATTTAATCTGACTGTTGGAGGCTTACTTCTTCAGGTGTATTTAATTTGACTCCGTATTATGTTGTTCTTAGGTATATTTAATCTGACTCCTGAATGAGTACTTCTTCAGGTGTATTTAATCTGACTCTTGGATGTGTAATTAGTCACGTGTATTTTACCTGACTCTTGGATGTGTACTTCTTCAGGTGTATTTAACCTGACTCTTGGATGTGTAATTCGTCAGGTGTATTTTACCTGACTCTTGGATGTGTACTTTTTTAAATGTGTTTAATCTGGGTCTTTGATGTGTATCTTCTTTAAATGTATTTAATCTGGTCTTGGATGTGTACTTCTTCAGGTGTATTTAGTCTGACTCTTCTTTAATCTGACTCTTGGATATGGACTTCTTCAGGTGTACTTAATCTGCCTCTTGGATGTGTACTTCTTCATGTGTATTTAATCAGACTCTTTGATGTGTACTTCTTTAAATGTGTTTAATCTGGGTCTTGGATGTGTACTTCTTCAGGTGTATTTAATCTGACTGTTGGATGTGTACTTCTTCAGGTGTATTTAATTTGACTCCTTTTTATGTTGTTCTTAGGTATATTTAATCTGACTCCTGGATGAGTACTTCTTCAGGTGTATTTAATCTGACTCTTGGATGTGTAATTCGTCATGTGTATTTTACCTGACTCTTGATTGTGTACTTCTTCAGGTTTACTTAATCTGCCTCTTGGATGTGTACTTCCTCATGTGTATTTAATCCGACTCTTGGATGTGTACTTCTTTAAATGTATTTAATCTGGGTCTTGGATGTTTACTTCTTCAGGTCCATTTAATCTGACTCTTCTTTAATCTGGGTCTTGGATGTGTACTTCTTCAGGTGTATTTAATCTGACTCCTTATTATTTTGTTTTTAGGTGTATTTAATCTGACTCCTTATTCTGTTGTTCTTAGGTGTATTTAATCTGACTCCTAGATGAGTTCTTCCTCAGGTGTATTTAATCTGACTCTTGGATGTGTACTTCGTCAGGTGTATTTAATCTGACTCATGGATGAGTACTTCGTCAGGTGTATTTAATCTGACTCTTGGATGTGTACTTCTTCAGGTGTATTTAATCAGACTCCTTATTATGTTGTTCTTATGTGTATTTATTCTGACTCCTGGATGAGTACTTAGTCAGGTGTATTAATCTGACTCTTGGATGTGTACTTCTTCATGTGTATTTAATCATACTCCTTATTATGTTGTTCTTATGTGTATTTATTCTGACTCCTGGATGAGTACTTAGTCAAGTGTATTAATCTGACTCTTGGATGTGTACTTCTTCAGGTGTATTTAATCAGACTCCTTATTATGTTGTTCTTATGTGTATTTATTCTGACTCCTGGATGAGTACTTAGTCAGGTGTATTAATCTGACTCTTGGATGTGTACTTCTTCATGTGTATTTAATCCGACTCTTAGATGTGTACTTCTTTAAATGTATTTAATCTTGGTCTTGGATGTGTACTTCTTCAGGTGTATTTAATCTGACTCTTCTTTAATCTGACTCTTGGATTTGTACTTCTTCAGGTGTATTTAATCTGACTCCTTATTATGTTGTTCTTAGGTGTATTTAATCTGACGCCTGGATGAGTACTTCGTCAGGTGTATTTAATCTGACTCTTGGATGTGTACTTCTTCATGTGTATTTAATCCGACTCTTGGATGTGTACTTCTTTAAATGTGTTTAATCTGGGTCTTGGATGTTTACTTCTTCAGGTGCATTTAATCTGACTCTTCTTTAATCTGGGTCTTGGATGTGTACTTCTTCAGATGTATTTAATCTGACTCCTTATTATGTTGTTTTTAGGTGTATTTAATCTGACTCCTTATTCTGTTGTTCTTAGGTGTATTTAATCTGACTCCTAGATGAGTTCTTCCTCAGGTGTATTTAATCTGACTCTTGGATGTGTACTTCGTCAGGTGTATTTAATCTGACTCTTGGATGTGTACTTCTTCAGGTGTATTTAATCATACTCCTTATTATGTTGTTCTTATGTGTATTTATTCTGACTCCTGGATGAGTACTTAGTCAGGTGTATTAATCTGACTCTTGGATGTGTACTTCTTCATGTGTATTTAATCATACTCCTTATTATGTTGTTCTTATGTGTATTTATTCTGACTCCTGGATGAGTACTTAGTCAAGTGTATTAATCTGACTCTTGGATGTGTACTTCTTCAGGTGTATTTAATCAGACTCCTTATTATGTTGTTCTTATGTGTATTTATTCTGACTCCTGGATGAGTACTTAGTCAGGTGTATTAATCTGACTCTTGGATGTGTACTTCTTCATGTGTATTTAATCCGACTCTTAGATGTGTACTTCTTTAAATGTATTTAATCTTGGTCTTGGATGTGTACTTCTTCAGGTGTATTTAATCTGACTCTTCTTTAATCTGACTCTTGGATTTGTACTTCTTCAGGTGTATTTAATCTGACTCCTTATTATGTTGTTCTTAGGTGTATTTAATCTGACGCCTGGATGAGTACTTCGTCAGGTGTATTTAATCTGACTCTTGGATGTGTACTTCTTCATGTGTATTTAATCCGACTCTTGGATGTGTACTTCTTTAAATGTGTTTAATCTGGGTCTTGGATGTGTACTTCTTCAGGTGTATTTAATCTGACTCTTGGATGTGTACTTCTTCAGGTGTACTTAATTTGACTCCTTATTAAGTTGTTCTTAGGTATATTTAATCTGACTCCTGGATGAGTACTTCTTCAGGTGTATTTAATCTGACTCTTGGATGTGTAATTCGTCATGTGTATTTTACCTGACTCTTGGATGTGTACTTCTTCAGGTTTACTTAATCTGCCTCTTGGATGTGTACTTCTTCATGTGTATTTAATCCGACTCTTGGATGTGTACTTCTTTAAATGTATTTAATCTGGGTCTTGGATGTGTACTTCTTCAGGTGCATTTAATCTGACTCTTCTTTAATCTGGGTCTTGGATGTGTACTTCTTCAGGTGTATTTAATCTGACTCCTTATTATGTTGTTCTTAGGTGTATTTAATCTGACTCCTTATTCTGTTGTTCTTAGGTGTATTTAATCTGACTCCTGGATGAGTTCTTCCTCAGGTGTATTTAATCTGACTCTTGGATGTGTACTTCTTCAGGAGTATTTAATCTGACTCCTTATTATGTTGTTCTTAGGTGTATTTAATCTGACTCATGGATGAGTACTTCGTCAGGTGTATTTAATCTGACTCTTGGATGTGTACTTCTTCAGGTGTATTTAATCAGACTCCTTATTATGTTGTTCTTATGTGTATTTATTCTGACTCCTGGATGAGTACTTAGTCAGGTGTATTAATCTGACTCTTGGATGTGTACTTCTTCAGGTGTATTTAATCTGACTCTTGGATATGTACTTCCTCAGGTGTATTTAATCTGACTGTTGGAGGCTTACTTCTTCAGGTGTATTTAATTTGACTCCGTATTATGTTGTTCTTAGGTATATTTAATCTGACTCCTGAATGAGTACTTCTTCAGGTGTATTTAATCTGACTCTTGGATGTGTAATTAGTCACGTGTATTTTACCTGACTCTTGGATGTGTACTTCTTCAGGTGTATTTAACCTGACTCTTGGATGTGTAATTCGTCAGGTGTATTTTACCTGACTCTTGGATGTGTACTTTTTTAAATGTGTTTAATCTGGGTCTTTGATGTGTATCTTCTTTAAATGTATTTAATCTGGTCTTGGATGTGTACTTCTTCAGGTGTATTTAGTCTGACTCTTCTTTAATCTGACTCTTGGATGTGGACTTCTTCAGGTGTACTTAATCTGCCTCTTGGATGTGTACTTCTTCATGTGTATTTAATCAGACTCTTTGATGTGTACTTCTTTAAATGTGTTTAATCTGGGTCTTGGATGTGTACTTCTTCAGGTGTATTTAATCTGACTGTTGGATGTGTACTTCTTCAGGTGTATTTAATTTGACTCCTTTTTATGTTGTTCTTAGGTATATTTAATCTGACTCCTGGATGAGTACTTCTTCAGGTGTATTTAATCTGACTCTTGGATGTGTAATTCGTCATGTGTATTTTACCTGACTCTTGATTGTGTACTTCTTCAGGTTTACTTAATCTGCCTCTTGGATGTGTACTTCCTCATGTGTATTTAATCCGACTCTTGGATGTGTACTTCTTTAAATGTATTTAATCTGGGTCTTGGATGTTTACTTCTTCAGGTCCATTTAATCTGACTCTTCTTTAATCTGGGTCTTGGATGTGTACTTCTTCAGGTGTATTTAATCTGACTCCTTATTATTTTGTTTTTAGGTGTATTTAATCTGACTCCTTATTCTGTTGTTCTTAGGTGTATTTAATCTGACTCCTAGATGAGTTCTTCCTCAGGTGTATTTAATCTGACTCTTGGATGTGTACTTCGTCAGGTGTATTTAATCTGACTCTTGGGTGTGTACTTCTTCAGGTGTATTTAATCTGACTCTTGGATGTGTAATTAGTCACGTGTATTTTACCTGACTCTTGGATGTGTACGTCTTAAGGTGTATTTAATCTGCCTCTTGGATGTGTACTTCTTCATGTGTATTTAATCCGACTCTTGGATGTGTACTTCTTTAAATGTATTTAATCTGGGTCTTGGATGTGTACTTCTTCAGGTGTATTTAATCTGACTCTTCTTTAATCTGACTCTTGGATTTGTACTTCTTCAGGTGTATTTAATCTGACTCCTTATTATGTTGTTCTTAGGTGTATTTAATCTGACGCCTGGTTGAGTACTTCGTCAGGTGTATTTAATCTGACTCTTGGATGTGTACTTCTTCATGTGTATTTAATCCGACTCTTGGATGTGTACTTCTTTAAGTGTGTTTAATCTGGGTCTTGGATGTGTACTTCTTCAGGTGTATTTAATCTGACTCTTGGATGTGTACTTCTTCAGGTGTACTTAATTTGACTCCTTATTAAGTTGTTCTTAGGTGTATTTAATCTGACTCCTGGATGAGTACTTCTTCAGGTGTATTTAATCTGACTCTTGGATGTGTACTTCGTCAGGTGTATTTAATCTGACTCTTGGATGTGTACTTCTTCAGGTGTATTTAATCATACTCCTTATTATGTTGTTCTTATGTGTATTTATTCTGACTCCTGGATGAGTACTTAGTCAGGTGTATTAATCTGACTCTTGGATGTGTACTTCTTCAGGTGTATTTAATCATACTCCTTATTATGTTGTTCTTATGTGTATTTATTCTGACTCCTGGATGAGTACTTAGTCAAGTGTATTAATCTGTCTCTTGGATGTGTACTTCTTCAGGTGTATTTAATCTGACTCCTTATTATGTTGTTCTTAGGTGTATTTAATCTGACTCATGGATGAGTACTTCGTCAGGTGTATTTAATCTGACTCTTGGATGTGTACTTTTTCAGGTGTATTTAATCAGACTCCTTATTATGTTGTTCTTATGTGTATTTATTCTGACTCCTGGATGAGTACTTAGTCAGGTGTATTAATCTGACTCTTGGATGTGTACTTCTTCAGGTGTATTTAATCTGACTCTTGGATATGTACTTCCTCAGGTGTATTTAATCTGACTGTTGGAGGCTTACTTCTTCAGGTGTATTTAATTTGACTCCGTATTATGTTGTTCTTAGGTATATTTAATCTGACTCCTGAATGAGTACTTCTTCAGGTGTATTTAATCTGACTCTTGGATGTGTAATTAGTCACGTGTATTTTACCTGACTCTTGGATGTGTACTTCTTCAGGTGTATTTAACCTGACTCTTGGATGTGTAATTCGTCAGGTGTATTTTACCTGACTCTTGGATGTGTACTTTTTTAAATGTGTTTAATCTGGGTCTTTGATGTGTATCTTCTTTAAATGTATTTAATCTGGTCTTGGATGTGTACTTCTTCAGGTGTATTTAGTCTGACTCTTCTTTTATATGACTCTTGGATGTGGACTTCTTCAGGTGTACTTAATCTGCCTCTTGGATGTGTACTTCTTCATGTGTATTTAATCAGACTCTTTGATGTGTACTTCTTTAAATGTGTTTAATCTGGGTCTTGGATGTGTACTTCTTCAGGTGTATTTAATCTGACTGTTGGATGTGTACTTCTTCAGGTGTATTTAATTTGACTCCTTTTTATGTTGTTCTTAGGTATATTTAATCTGACTCCTGGATGAGTACTTCCTCAGGTGTATTTCATCTGACTCTTGGATGTGTAATTCGTCATGTGTATTTTACCTGACTCTTGATTGTGTACTTCTTCAGGTTTACTTAATCTGCCTCTTGGATGTGTACTTCTTCATGTGTATTTAATCCGACTCTTGGATGTGTACTTCTTTAAATGTATTTAATCTGGGTCTTGGATGTTTACTTCTTCAGGTGCATTTAATCTGACTCTTCTTTAATCTGGGTCTTGGATGTGTACTTCTTCAGGTGTATTTAATCTGACTCCTTATTATGTTGTTTTTAGGTGTATTTAATCTGACTCCTTATTCTGTTGTTCTTAGGTGTATTTAATCTGACTCCTAGATGAGTTCTTCCTCAGGTGTATTTAATCTGACTCTTGGGTGTGTACTTCGTCAGGTGTATTTAATCTGACTCTTGGATATGTACTTCTTCAGGTGTATTTAATCATACTCCTTATTATGTTGTTCTTATGTGTATTTATTCTGACTCCTGGATGAGTACTTAGTCAGGTGTATTAATCTGACTCTTGGATGTGTACTTCTTCAGGTGTATTTAATCATACTCCTTATTATGTTGTTCTTATGTGTATTTATTCTGACTCCTGGATGAGTACTTAGTCAAGTGTATTAATCTGACTCTTGGATGTGTATTTCTTCAGGTGTATTTAATCATACTCCTTATTATGTTGTTCTTATGTGTATTTATTCTGACTCCTGGATGAGTACTTAGTCAGGTGTTATAATCTGACTCTTGGATTTGTACTTCTTCATGTGTATTTAATCCGACTCTTGGATGTGTACTTCTTTAAATGTATTTAATCTTGGTCTTGGATGTGTACTTCTTCAGGTGTATTTAATCTGACTCTTCTTTAATCTGACTCTTGGATTTGTACTTCTTCAGGTGTATTTAATCTGACTCCTTATTATGTTGTTCTTAGGTGTATTTAATCTGACGCCTGGATGAGTACTTCGTCAGGTGTATTTAATCTGACTCTTGGATGTGTACTTCTTCATGTGTATTTAATCCGACTCTTGGATGTGTACTTCTTTAAATGTGTTTAATCTGGGTCTTGGATGTGTACTTCTTCAGGTGTATTTAATCTGACTCTTGGATGTGTACTTCTTCAGGTGTACTTAATTTGACTCCTTATTAAGTTGTTCTTAGGTATATTTAATCTGACTCCTGGATGAGTACTTCTTCAGGTGTATTTAATCTGACTCTTGGATGTGTAATTCGTCACGTGTATTTTACCTGACTCTTGGATGTGTACTTCTTCAGGTGTACTTAATCTGCCTCTTGGATGTGTACTTCTTCATGTGTATTTAATCCGACTCTTGGATGTGTACTTCTTTAAATGTATTTAATCTGGGTCTTGGATATGTACTTCTTCAGGTATATTTAATCTGACTCTTCTTTAATCTGACTCTTGGATTTGTACTTCTTCAGGTGTATTTAATCTGAATCCTTATTATGTTGTTCTTTGGTGTATTTACTCTGACGCATGGATGAGTACTTAGTCAGGTGTATTTAATCTGACTCTTGGATGTGTACTTCTTCATGTGTATTTAATCCGACTCTTGGATGTGTACTTCTTTAAATGTATGTAATCTGGGTCTTGGATGTTTACTTCTTCAGGTGCATTTAATCTGACTCTTCTTTAGTCTGGGTCTTGGATGTGTACTTCTTCAGGTGTATTTAATCTGACTCCTTATTATGTTGTTATTAGGTGTATTTAATCTGACTCCTGGATGAGTTCTTCCTCAGGTGTATTTAATCTAACTCTTGGATGTGTACTTCTTCAGGTGTATTTAATCTGACTCCTTATTATGTTGTTCTTAGGTGTATTTAATCTGACTCATGGATGAGTACTTCGTCAGGTGTATTTAATCTGACTCTTGGATGTGTACTTCTTAAGGTGTATTTAATCATACTCCTTATTATGTTGTTCTTAGGTGTATTTAATCTGACGCCTGGTTGAGTACTTCGTCAGGTGTATTTAATCTGACTCTTGGATGTGTACTTCTTCATGTGTATTTAATCCGACTCTTGGATGTGTACTTCTTTAAATGTGTTTAATCTGGGTCTTGGATGTGTACTTCTTCAGGTGTATTTAATCTGACTCTTGGATGTGTACTTCTTCAGGTGTACTTAATTTGACTCCTTATTAAGTTGTTCTTAGGTGTATTTAATCTGACTCCTGGATGAGTACTTCTTCAGGTGTATTTAATCTGACTCTTGGATGTGTACTTCGTCAGGTGTATTTAATCTGACTCTTGGATGTGTACTTCTTCAGGTGTATTTAATCATACTCCTTATTATGTTGTTCTTATGTGTATTTATTCTGACTCCTGGATGAGTACTTAGTCAGGTGTATTAATCTGACTCTTGGATGTGTACTTCTTCAGGTGTATTTAATCATTCCCCCATATGTTGTTCTTATGTGTATTTATTCTGACTCCTGGATGAGTACTTAGTCAAGTGTATTAATCTGACTCTTGGATGTGTACTTCTTCAGGTGTATTTAATCTGACTCCTTATTATGTTGTTCTTAGGTGTATTTAATCTGACTCATGGATGAGTACTTCGTCAGGTGTATTTAATCTGACTCTTGGATGTGTACTTCTTCAGGTGTATTTAATCAGACTCCTTATTATGTTGTTCTTATGTGTATTTATTCTGACTCCTGGATGAGTACTTAGTCAGGTGTGTTAATCTGACTCTTGGATGTGTACTTCTTCAGGTGTATTTAATCTGACTCTTGGATATGTACTTCCTCAGGTGTATTTAATCTGACTGTTGGAGGCTTACTTCTTCAGGTGTATTTAATTTGACTCCGTATTATGTTGTTCTTAGGTATATTTAATCTGACTCCTGAATGAGTACTTCTTCAGGTGTATTTAATCTGACTCTTGGATGTGTAATTAGTCACGTGTATTTTACCTGACTCTTGGATGTGTACTTCTTCAGGTGTATTTAACCTGACTCTTGGATGTGTAATTCGTCAGGTGTATTTTACCTGACTCTTGGATGTGTACTTTTTTAAATGTGTTTAATCTGGGTCTTTGATGTGTATCTTCTTTAAATGTATTTAATCTGGTCTTGGATGTGTACTTCTTCAGGTGTATTTAGTCTGACTCTTCTTTTATATGACTCTTGGATGTGGACTTCTTCAGGTGTACTTAATCTGCCTCTTGGATGTGTACTTCTTCATGTGTATTTAATCAGACTCTTTGATGTGTACTTCTTTAAATGTGTTTAATCTGGGTCTTGGATGTGTACTTCTTCAGGTGTATTTAATCTGACTGTTGGATGTGTACTTCTTCAGGTGTATTTAATTTGACTCCTTTTTATGTTGTTCTTAGGTATATTTAATCTGACTCCTGGATGAGTACTTCCTCAGGTGTATTTCATCTGACTCTTGGATGTGTAATTCGTCATGTGTATTTTACCTGACTCTTGATTGTGTACTTCTTCAGGTTTACTTAATCTGCCTCTTGGATGTGTACTTCTTCATGTGTATTTAATCCGACTCTTGGATGTGTACTTCTTTAAATGTATTTAATCTGGGTCTTGGATGTTTACTTCTTCAGGTGCATTTAATCTGACTCTTCTTTAATCTGGGTCTTGGATGTGTACTTCTTCAGGTGTATTTAATCTGACTCCTTATTATGTTGTTTTTAGGTGTATTTAATCTGACTCCTTATTCTGTTGTTCTTAGGTGTATTTAATCTGACTCCTAGATGAGTTCTTCCTCAGGTGTATTTAATCTGACTCTTGGGTGTGTACTTCGTCAGGTGTATTTAATCTGACTCTTGGATATGTACTTCTTCAGGTGTATTTAATCATACTCCTTATTATGTTGTTCTTATGTGTATTTATTCTGACTCCTGGATGAGTACTTAGTCAGGTGTATTAATCTGACTCTTGGATGTGTACTTCTTCAGGTGTATTTAATCATACTCCTTATTATGTTGTTCTTATGTGTATTTATTCTGACTCCTGGATGAGTACTTAGTCAAGTGTATTAATCTGACTCTTGGATGTGTATTTCTTCAGGTGTATTTAATCATACTCCTTATTATGTTGTTCTTATGTGTATTTATTCTGACTCCTGGATGAGTACTTAGTCAGGTGTTATAATCTGACTCTTGGATTTGTACTTCTTCATGTGTATTTAATCCGACTCTTGGATGTGTACTTCTTTAAATGTATTTAATCTTGGTCTTGGATGTGTACTTCTTCAGGTGTATTTAATCTGACTCTTCTTTAATCTGACTCTTGGATTTGTACTTCTTCAGGTGTATTTAATCTGACTCCTTATTATGTTGTTCTTAGGTGTATTTAATCTGACGCCTGGATGAGTACTTCGTCAGGTGTATTTAATCTGACTCTTGGATGTGTACTTCTTCATGTGTATTTAATCCGACTCTTGGATGTGTACTTCTTTAAATGTGTTTAATCTGGGTCTTGGATGTGTACTTCTTCAGGTGTATTTAATCTGACTCTTGGATGTGTACTTCTTCAGGTGTACTTAATTTGACTCCTTATTAAGTTGTTCTTAGGTATATTTAATCTGACTCCTGGATGAGTACTTCTTCAGGTGTATTTAATCTGACTCTTGGATGTGTAATTCGTCACGTGTATTTTACCTGACTCTTGGATGTGTACTTCTTCAGGTGTACTTAATCTGCCTCTTGGATGTGTACTTCTTCATGTGTATTTAATCCGACTCTTGGATGTGTACTTCTTTAAATGTATTTAATCTGGGTCTTGGATATGTACTTCTTCAGGTGTATTTAATCTGACTCTTCTTTAATCTGACTCTTGGATTTGTACTTCTTCAGGTGTATTTAATCTGAATCCTTATTATGTTGTTCTTTGGTGTATTTACTCTGACGCATGGATGAGTACTTAGTCAGGTGTATTTAATCTGACTCTTGGATGTGTACTTCTTCATGTGTATTTAATCCGACTCTTGGATGTGTACTTCTTTAAATGTATTTAATCTGGGTCTTGGATGTTTACTTCTTCAGGTGCATTTAATCTGACTCTTCTTTAGTCTGGGTCTTGGATGTGTACTTCTTCAGGTGTATTTAATCTGACTCCTTATTATGTTGCTATTAGGTGTATTTAATCTGACTCCTGGATGAGTTCTTCCTCAGGTGTATTTAATCTAACTCTTGGATGTGTACTTCTTCAGGTGTATTTAATCTGACTCCTTATTATGTTGTTCTTAGGTGTATTTAATCTGACTCATGGATGAGTACTTCGTCAGGTGTATTTAATCTGACTCTTGGATGTGTACTTCTTAAGGTGTATTTAATCATACTCCTTATTATGTTGTTCTTATGTGTATTTATTCTGACTCCTGGATGAGTACTTAGTCAGGTGTGTTAATCTGACTCTTGGATGTGTACTTCTTCAGGTGTATTTAATCTGACTCTTGGATATGTACTTCCTCAGGTGTATTTAATCTGACTGTTGGAGGCTTACTACTTCAGGTGTATTTAATTTGACTCCGTATTATATTGTTCTTAGGTATATTTAATCTGACTCCTGGATGAGTACTTCTTCAGGTGTATTTAATCTGACTCTTGGATGTGTAATTAGTCACGTGTATTTTACCTGACTCTTGGATGTGTACGTCTTCAGGTGTACTTAATCTGCCTCTTGGATGTGTACTTCTTCATGTCTATTTAATCCGACTCTTGGATGTGTACTTCTTTAAATGTATTTAATCTGGGTCTTGGATGTGTACTTCTTCAGGTTTATTTAATCTGACTCTTCTTTAATCTGACTCTTGGTTTTGTACTTCTTCAGGTGTATTTAATCTGACTCCTTATTATTTTGTTCTTAGGTGTATTTAATCTGACGCCTGGATGAGTACTTCGTCAGGTGTATTTAATCTGACTCTTGGATGTGTACTTCTTCATGTGTATTTAATCCGACTCTTGGATGTGTACTTCTTTAAATGTGTTTAATCTGGGTCTTGGATGTGTACTTCTTCAGGTGTATTTAATCTGACTCTTGGATGTGTACTTCTTCAGGTGTACTTAAATTGACTCCTTATTAAGTTGTTCTTAGGTATATTTAATCTGACTCCTGGATGATTACTTCTTCAGGTGTATTTAATCTGACTCTTGGATGTGTAATTCGTCACGTGTATTTTACCTGACTCTTGGATGTGTACTTCTTCAGGTGTACTTAATCTGCCTCTTGGATGTGTACTTCTTCAAGTGTATTTAATCCGACTCTTGGATGTGTACTTCTTTAAATGTATTTAATCTGGGTCTTGGATATGTACTTCTTCAGGTGTATTTAATCTGACTCTTCTTTAATCTGACTCTTGGATTTGTACTTCTTCAGGTGTATTTAATCTGAATGCTTATTATGTTGTTCTTAGATGTATTTACTCTGACGCATGGATGAGTACTTAGTCAGGTGTATTTAATCTGACTCTTGGATGTGTACTTCTTCAGGTGTACTTAATCTGCCTCTTGGATGTGTACTTCTTCATGTGTATTTAATCCGACTCTTGGATGTGTACTTCTTTAAATGTATTTAATCTGGGTCTTGGATGTTTACTTCTTCAGGTGCATTTAATCTGACTCTTCTTTAGTCTGGGTCTTGGATGTGTACTTCTTCAGGTGTATTTAATCTGACTCATGGATGAGTACTTCGTCAGGTGTATTTAATCTGACTCTTGGATGTGTACTTCTTAAGGTGTATTTAATCATGCTCCTTATTATGTTGTTCTTATGTGTATTTATTCTGACTCCTGGATGAGTACTTAGTCAGGTGTGTTAATCTGACTCTTGGATGTGTACTTCTTCAGGTGTTTTTAATCTGACTCTTGGATATGTACTTCCTCAGGTGTATTTAATCTGACTGTTGGAGGCTTACTTCTTCAGGTGTATTTAATTTGACTCCGTATTATGTTGTTCTTAGGTATATTTAATCTGACTCCTGGATGAGTACTTCTTCAGGTGTATTTAATCTGACTCTTGGATGTGTAATTAGTCACGTGTATTTTACCTGACATTTGGATGTGTACGTCTTCAGGTGTACTTAATCTGCCTCTTGGATGTGTACTTCTTCATGTGTATTTAATCCGACTCTTGGATGTGTACTTCTTTAAATGTATTTAATCTGGGTCTTGGATGTGTACTTCTTCAGGTGTATTTAATCTGACTCTTCTTTAATCTGACTCTTGGATTTGTACTTCTTCAGGTGTATTTAATCTGACTCCTTATTATGTTGTTCTTAGGTGTATTTAATCTGACGCCTGGATGAGTACTTCGTCAGGTGTATTTAATCTGACTCTTGGATGTGTACTTCTTCATGTGTATTTAATCCGACTCTTGGATGTGTACTTCTTTAAATGTGTTTAATCTGGGTCTTGGATGTGTACTTCTTCAGGTGTATTTAATCTGACTCTTGGATGTGTACTTCTTCAGGTGTACTTAATTTGACTCTTCTTTAATCTGACTCTTGGATTTGTACTTCTTCAGGTGTATTTAATCTGAATGCTTATTATGTTGTTCTTAGATGTATTTACTCTGACGCATGGATGAGTACTTAGTCAGGTGTATTTAATCTGACTCTTGGATGTGTACTTCTTCAGGTGTACTTAATCTGCCTCTTGGATGTGTACTTCTTCATGTGTATTTAATCCGACTCTTGGATGTGTACTTCTTTAAATGTATTTAATCTGGGTCTTGGATGTTTACTTCTTCAGGTGCATTTAATCTGACTCTTCTTTAGTCTGGGTCTTGGATGTGTACTTCTTCAGGTGTATTTAATCTGACTCATGGATGAGTACTTCGTCAGGTGTATTTAATCTGACTCTTGGATGTGTACTTCTTAAGGTGTATTTAATCATGCTCCTTATTATGTTGTTCTTATGTGTATTTATTCTGACTCCTGGATGAGTACTTAGTCAGGTGTGTTAATCTGACTCTTGGATGTGTACTTCTTCAGGTGTTTTTAATCTGACTCTTGGATATGTACTTCCTCAGGTGTATTTAATCTGACTGTTGGAGGCTTACTTCTTCAGGTGTATTTAATTTGACTCCGTATTATGTTGTTCTTAGGTATATTTAATCTGACTCCTGGATGAGTACTTCTTCAGGTGTATTTAATCTGACTCTTGGATGTGTAATTAGTCACGTGTATTTTACCTGACTCTTGGATGTGTACGTCTTCAGGTGTACTTAATCTGCCTCTTGGATGTGTACTTCTTCATGTATATTTAATCCGACTCTTGGATGTGTACTTCTTTAAATGTATTTAATCTGGGTCTTGGATGTGTACTTCTTCAGGTGTATTTAATCTGACTCTTCTTTAATCTGACTCTTGGATTTGTACTTCTTCAGGTGTATTTAATCTGACTCCTTATTATGTTGTTCTTAGGTGTATTTAATCTGACGCCTGGATGAGTACTTCGTCAGGTGTATTTAATCTGACTCTTGGATGTGTACTTCTTCATGTGTATTTAATCCGACTCTTGGATGTGTACTTCTTTAAATGTGTTTAATCTGGGTCTTGGATGTGTACTTCTTCAGGTGTATTTAATCTGACTCTTGGATGTGTACTTCTTCAGGTGTACTTAATTTGACTCCTTATTAAGTTGTTCTTAGGTATATTTAATCTGACTCCTGGATGAGTACTTCTTCAGGTGTATTTAATCTGACTCTTGGATGTGTACTTCGTCAGGTGTATTTAATCTGACTCTTGGATGTGTACTTCTTCAGGTGTATTTAATCATACTCCTTATTATGTTGTTCTTATGTGTATTTATTCTGACTCCTGGATGAGTACTTAGTCAGGTGTATTAATCTGACTCTTGGATGTGTACTTCTTCAGGTGTATTTAATCATTCCCCCATATGTTGTTCTTATGTGTATTTATTCTGACTCCTGGATGAGTACTTAGTCAAGTGTATTAATCTGACTCTTGGATGTGTACTTCTTCAGGTGTATTTAATCTGACTCCTTATTATGTTGTTCTTAGGTGTATTTAATCTGACTCATGGATGAGTACTTCGTCAGGTGTATTTAATCTGACTCTTGGATGTGTACTTCTTCAGGTGTATTTAATCAGACTCCTTATTATGTTGTTCTTATGTGTATTTATTCTGACTCCTGGATGAGTACTTAGTCAGGTGTGTTAATCTGACTCTTGGATGTGTACTTCTTCAGGTGTATTTAATCTGACTCTTGGATATGTACTTCCTCAGGTGTATTTAATCTGACTGTTGGAGGCTTACTTCTTCAGGTGTATTTAATTTGACTCCGTATTATGTTGTTCTTAGGTATATTTAATCTGACTCCTGAATGAGTACTTCTTCAGGTGTATTTAATCTGACTCTTGGATGTGTAATTAGTCACGTGTATTTTACCTGACTCTTGGATGTGTACTTCTTCAGGTGTATTTAACCTGACTCTTGGATGTGTAATTCGTCAGGTGTATTTTACCTGACTCTTGGATGTGTACTTTTTTAAATGTGTTTAATCTGGGTCTTTGATGTGTATCTTCTTTAAATGTATTTAATCTGGTCTTGGATGTGTACTTCTTCAGGTGTATTTAGTCTGACTCTTCTTTAATCTGACTCTTGGATGTGGACTTCTTCAGGTGTACTTAATCTGCCTCTTGGATGTGTACTTCTTCATGTGTATTTAATCAGACTCTTTGATGTGTACTTCTTTAAATGTGTTTAATCTGGGTCTTGGATGTGTACTTCTTCAGGTGTATTTAATCTGACTGTTGGATGTGTACTTCTTCAGGTGTATTTAATTTGACTCCTTTTTATGTTGTTCTTAGGTATATTTAATCTGACTCCTGGATGAGTACTTCTTCAGGTGTATTTAATCTGACTCTTGGATGTGTAATTCGTCATGTGTATTTTACCTGACTCTTGATTGTGTACTTCTTCAGGTTTACTTGATCTGCCTCTTGGATGTGTACTTCCTCATGTGTATTTAATCCGACTCTTGGATGTGTACTTCTTTAAATGTATTTAATCTGGGTCGGGGATGTTTACTTCTTCAGGTGCATTTAATCTGACTCTTCTTTAGTCTGGGTCTTGGATGTGTACTTCTTCAGGTGTATTTAATCTGACTCCTTATTATGTTGTTTTTAGGTGTATTTAATCTGACTCCTTATTCTGTTGTTCTTAGGTGTATTTAATCTGACTCCTAGATGAGTTCTTCCTCAGGTGTATTTAATCTGACTCTTGGATGTGTACTTCGTCAAGTGTATTTAATCTGACTCTTGGATGTGTACTTCTTCAGGTGTATTTAATCATACTCCTTATTATGTTGTTCTTATGTGTATTTATTCTGACTCCTGGATGAGTACTTAGTCAGGTGTATTAATCTGACTCTTGGATGTGTACTTCTTCAGGTGTATTTAATCATACTCCTTATTATGTTGTTCTTATGTGTATTTATTCTGACTCCTGGATGAGTACTTAGTCAGGTGTGTTAATCTGACTCTTGGATGTGTACCTCTTCAGGTGTATTTAATCTGACTCTTGGATATGTACTTCCTCAGGTGTATTTAATCTGACTGTTGGAGGCTTACTTCTTCAGGTGTATTTAATTTGACTCCGTATTATGTTGTTCTTAGGTATATTTAATCTGACTCCTGGATGAGTACTTCTTCAGGTGTATTTAATCTGACTCTTGGATGTGTAATTAGTCACGTGTATTTTACCTGACTCTTGGATGTGTACGTCTTCAGGTGTACTTAATCTGCCTCTTGGATGTGTACTTCTTCATGTGTATTTAATCCGACTCTTGGATGTGTACTTCTTTAAATGTATTTAATCTGGGTCTTGCATGTGTACTTCTTCAGGTGTATTTAATCTGACTCTTCTTTAATCTGACTCTTGGATTTGTACTTCTTCAGGTGTATTTAATCTGACTCCTTATTATGTTGTTCTTAGGTGTATTTAATCTGACGCCTGGATGACTACTTCGTCAGGTGTATTTAATCTGACTCTTGGATGTGTACTTCTTCATGTGTATTTAATCCGACTCTTGGATGTGTACTTCTTTAAATGTGTTTAATCTGGGTCTTGGATGTGTACTTCGTCAGGTGTATTTAATCTGACTCTTGGATGTGTACTTCTTCAGGTGTATTTAATCATACTCCTTATTATGTTGTTCTTATGTGTATTTATTCTGACTCCTGGATGAGTACTTAGTCAGGTGTATTAATCTGACTCTTGGATGTGTACTTCTTCAGGTGTATTTAATCATACTCCTTATTATGTTGTTCTTATGTGTATTTATTCTGACTCCTGGATGAGTACTTAGTCAAGTGTATTAATCTGACTCTTGGATGTGTACTTCTTCAGGTGTATTTAATCTGACTCCTTATTATGTTGTTCTTAGGTGTATTTAATCTGACTCATGGATGAGTACTTCGTCAGGTGTATTTAATCTGACTCTTGGATGTGTACTTCTTCAGGTGTATTTAATCAGACTCCTTATTATGTTGTTCTTATGTGTATTTATTCTGACTCCTGGATGAGTACTTAGTCAGGTGTGTTAATCTGACTCTTGGATGTGTACTTCTTCAGGTGTATTTAATCTGACTCTTGGATATGTACTTCCTCAGGTGTATTTAATCTGACTGTTGGAGGCTTACTTCTTCAGGTGTATTTAATTTGACTCCGTATTATGTTGTTCTTAGGTATATTTAATCTGACTCCTGAATGAGTACTTCTTCAGGTGTATTTAATCTGACTCTTGGATGTGTAATTAGTCACGTGTATTTTACCTGACTCTTGGATGTGTACTTCTTCAGGTGTATTTAACCTGACTCTTGGATGTGTAATTCGTCAGGTGTATTTTACCTGACTCTTGGATGTGTACTTTTTAAATGTGTTTAATCTGGGTCTTTGATGTGTATCTTCTTTAAATGTATTTAATCTGGTCTTGGATGTGTACTTCTTCAGGTGTATTTAGTCTGACTCTTCTTTAATCTGACTCTTGGATGTGGACTTCTTCAGGTGTACTTAATCTGCCTCTTGGATGTGTACTTCTTCATGTGTATTTAATCAGACTCTTTGATGTGTACTTCTTTAAATGTGTTTAATCTGGGTCTTGGATGTGTACTTCTTCAGGTGTATTTAATCTGACTGTTGGATGTGTACTTCTTCAGGTGTATTTAATTTGACTCCTTTTTATGTTGTTCTTAGGTATATTTAATCTGACTCCTGGATGAGTACTTCTTCAGGTGTATTTAATCTGACTCTTGGATGTGTAATTCGTCATGTGTATTTTACCTGACTCTTGATTGTGTACTTCTTCAGGTTTACTTGATCTGCCTCTTGGATGTGTACTTCCTCATGTGTATTTAATCCGACTCTTGGATGTGTACTTCTTTAAATGTATTTAATCTGGGTCGGGGATGTTTACTTCTTCAGGTGCATTTAATCTGACTCTTCTTTAGTCTGGGTCTTGGATGTGTACTTCTTCAGGTGTATTTAATCTGACTCCTTATTATGTTGTTTTTAGGTGTATTTAATCTGACTCCTTATTCTGTTGTTCTTAGGTGTATTTAATCTGACTCCTAGATGAGTTCTTCCTCAGGTGTATTTAATCTGACTCTTGGATGTGTACTTCGTCAAGTGTATTTAATCTGACTCTTGGATGTGTACTTCTTCAGGTGTATTTAATCATACTCCTTATTATGTTGTTCTTATGTGTATTTATTCTGACTCCTGGATGAGTACTTAGTCAGGTGTATTAATCTGACTCTTGGATGTGTACTTCTTCAGGTGTATTTAATCATACTCCTTATTATGTTGTTCTTATGTGTATTTATTCTGACTCCTGGATGAGTACTTAGTCAGGTGTGTTAATCTGACTCTTGGATGTGTACCTCTTCAGGTGTATTTAATCTGACTCTTGGATATGTACTTCCTCAGGTGTATTTAATCTGACTGTTGGAGGCTTACTTCTTCAGGTGTATTTAATTTGACTCCGTATTATGTTGTTCTTAGGTATATTTAATCTGACTCCTGGATGAGTACTTCTTCAGGTGTATTTAATCTGACTCTTGGATGTGTAATTAGTCACGTGTATTTTACCTGACTCTTGGATGTGTACGTCTTCAGGTGTACTTAATCTGCCTCTTGGATGTGTACTTCTTCATGTGTATTTAATCCGACTCTTGGATGTGTACTTCTTTAAATGTATTTAATCTGGGTCTTGCATGTGTACTTCTTCAGGTGTATTTAATCTGACTCTTCTTTAATCTGACTCTTGGATTTGTACTTCTTCAGGTGTATTTAATCTGACTCCTTATTATGTTGTTCTTAGGTGTATTTAATCTGACGCCTGGATGACTACTTCGTCAGGTGTATTTAATCTGACTCTTGGATGTGTACTTCTTCATGTGTATTTAATCCGACTCTTGGATGTGTACTTCTTTAAATGTGTTTAATCTGGGTCTTGGATGTGTACTTCTTCAGGTGTATTTAATCTGACTCTTGGATGTGTACTTCTTCAGGTGTACTTAATTTGACTCCTTATTAAGTTGTTCTTAGGTATATTTAATCTGACTCCTGGATGAGTACTTCTTCAGGTGTATTTAATCTGACTCTTGGATGTGTAATTCGTCACGTGTATTTTACCTGACTCTTGGATGTGTACTTCTTCAGGTGTACTTAATCTGCCTCTTGGATGTGTACTTCTTCATGTGTATTTAATCCGACTCTTGGATGTGTACTTCTTTAAATGTATTTAATCTGGGTCTTGGATATGTACTTCTTCAGGTGTATTTAATCTGACTCTTCTTTAATCTGACTCTTGGATTTGTACTTCTTCAGGTGTATTTAATCTGAATCCTTATTATGTTGTTCTTAGGTGTATTTACTCTGACGCATGGATGAGTACTTAGTCAGGTGTATTTAATCTGACTCTTGGATGTGTACTTCTTCAGGTGTACTTAATCTGCCTCTTGGATGTGTACTTCTTCATGTGTATTTAATCCGACTCTTGGATGTGTACTTCTTTAAATGTATTTAATCTGGGTCTTGGATGTATACTTCTTCAGGTGCATTTAATCTGACTCTTCTTTAATCTGGGTCTTGGATGTGTACTTCTTCAGGTGTATTTAATCTGACTCCTTATTATGTTGTTCTTAGGTGTATTTAATCTGACTCCTTATTCTGTTGTTCTTAGCTGTATTTAATCTGACTCCTGGATGAGTTCTTCCTCAGGTGTATTTAATCTGACTCTTGGATGTGTACTTCTTCAGGTGTATTTAATCTGACTCCTTATTATGTTTTTCTTAGGTGTATTTAATCTGACTCATGGATGAGTACTTCGTCAGGTGTATTTAATCTGACTCTTGGATGTGTACTTCTTCAGGTGTATTTAATCAGACTCCTTATTATGTTGTTCTTATGTGTATTTATTCTGACTCCTGGATGAGTACTTAGTCAGGTGTGTTAATCTGACTCTTGGATGTGTACTTCTTCAGGTGTATTTAATCTGTCTCTTGGATATGTACTTCCTCAGGTGTATTAATCTGACTGTTGGAGGCTTACTTCTTTAAATGTATTTAATCTGGGTCTTGGATGTGTACTTCTTCAGGTGTATTTAATCTGACTCTTCTTTAATCTGACTCTTGGATTTGTACTTCTTCAGGTGTATTTAATCTGACTCCTTATTATGTTGTTCTTAGGTGTATTTAATCTGACGCCTGGATGAGTACTTCGCCAGGTGTATTTAATCTGACTCTTGGATGTGTACTTCTTCATGTGTATTTAATCCGACTCTTGGATGTGTACTTCTTTAAATGTGTTTAATCTGGGTCTTGGATGTGTACTTCTTCAGGTGTATTTAATCTGACTCTTGGATGTGTACTTCTTCAGGTGTACTTAATTTGACTCCTTATTAAGTTGTTCTTATGTATATTTAATCTGACTCCTGGATGAGTACTTCTTCAGGTGTATTTAATCTGACTCTTGGATGTGTAATTCGTCACGTGTATTTTACCTGACTCTTGGATGTGTACTTCTTCAGGTGTACTTAATCTGCCTCTTGGATATGTACTTCTTCATGTGTATTTAATCCGACTCTTGGATGTGTACTTCTTTAAATGTATTTAATCTGGGTCTTGGATATGTACTTCTTCAGGTGTATTTAATCTGACTCTTCTTTAATCTGACTCTTGGATTTGTACTTCTTCAGGTGTATTTAATCTGAATCCTTATTATGTTGTTCTTAGATGTATTTACTCTGACGCATGGATGAGTACTTAGTCAGGTGTATTTAATCTGACTCTTGGATGTGTACTTCTTCAGGTGTACTTAATCTGCCTCTTGGATGTGTACTTCTTCATGTGTATTTAATCCGACTCTTGGATGTGTACTTCTTTAAATGTATTTAATCTGGGTCTTGGATGTTTACTTCTTCAGGTGCATTTAATCTGACTCTTCTTTAGTCTGGGTCTTGGATGTGTACTTCTTCAGTTGTATTTAATCTGACTCATGGATGAGTACTTCGTCAGGTGTATTTAATCTGACTCTTGGATGTGTACTTCTTAAGGTGTATTTAATCATGCTCCTTATTATGTTGTTCTTATGTGTATTTATTCTGACTCCTGGATGAGTACTTAGTCAGGTGTGTTAATCTGACTCTTGGATGTGTACTTCTTCAGGTGTATTTAATCTGACTCTTGGATATGTACTTCCTCAGGTGTATTTAATCTGACTGTTGGAGGCTTACTTCTTCAGGTGTATTTAATTTGACTCCGTATTATGTTGTTCTTAGGTATATTTAATCTGACTCCTGGATGAGTACTTCTTCAGGTGTATTTAATCTGACTCTTGGATGTGTAATTAGTCACGTGTATTTTACCTGACTCTTGGATGTGTACGTCTTCAGGTGTACTTAATCTGCCTCTTGGATGTGTACTTCTTCATGTGTATTTAATCCGACTCTTGGATGTGTACTTCTTTAAATGTATTTAATCTGGGTCTTGGATGTGTACTTCTTCAGGTGTATTTAATCTGACTCTTCTTTAATCTGACTCTTGGATTTGTACTTCTTCAGGTGTATTTAATCTGACTCCTTATTATGTTGTTCTTAGGTGTATTTAATCTGACGCCTGGATGAGTACTTCGTCAGGTGTATTTAATCTGACTCTTGGATGTGTACTTCTTCATGTGTATTTAATCCGACTCTTGGATGTGTACTTCTTTAAATGTATTTAATCTGGGTCTTGGGTGTGTACTTCTTCAGGTGTATTTAATCTGACTCTTGGATGTGTACTTCTTCAGGTGTACTTAATTTGACTCCTTATTAAGTTGGTCTTAGGTATATTTAAATTGACTCCTGGATGAGTACTTCGTCAGGTGTATTTAATCTGACTCTTGGATGTGTAATTCGTCACGTGTATTTTACCTGACTCTTGGATGTGTACTTTTTCAGGTGTACTTAATCTGCCTCTTGGATGTGTACTTCTTCATGTGTATTTAATCCGACTCTTGGATGTGTACTTCTTTAAATGTATTTAATCTGGGTCTTGGATATGTACTTCTTCAGGTGTATTTAATCTGACTCTTCTTTAATCTGACTCTTTTATTTGTACTTCTTCAGGTGTATTTAATCTGAATCCTTATTTTGTTGTTCTTAGGTGTATTTACTCTGACGCATGGATGTGTACTTCTTCAGGTGTATTTAATCATACTCCTTATTATGTCGTTCTTATGTGTATTTTTTCTGACTCCTGGATGAGTACTTAGTCAGGTGTGTTAATCTGACTCTTGGATGTGTACTTCTTCAGGTGTATTTAATCTGACTCTTGGATATGTACTTCCTCAGGTGTATTTAATCTGACTGTTGGAGGCTTACTTCTTCAGGTGTATTTAATTTGACTCCGTATTATGTTGTTCTTAGGTATATTTAATCTGACTCCTGGATGAGTACTTCTTCAGGTGTATTTAATCTGACTCTTGGATGTGTAATTAGTCACGTGTATTTTACCTGACTCTTGGATGTGTACGTCTTCAGGTGTACTTAATCTGCCTCTTGGATGTGTACTTCTTCATGTGTATTTAATCCGACTCTTGGATGTGTACTTCTTTAAATGTATTTAATCTGGGTCTTGGATGTGTACTTCTTCAGGTGTATTTAATCTGACTCTTCTTTAATCTGACTCTTGGATTTGTACTTCTTCAGGTGTATTTAATCTGACTCCTTATTATGTTGTTCTTAGGTGTATTTAATCTGACGCCTGGATGAGTACTTCGTCAGGTGTATTTAATCTGACTCTTGGATGTGTACTTCTTCATGTGTATTTAATCCGACTCTTGGATGTGTACTTCTTTAAATGTGTTTAATCTGGGTCTTGGATGTGTACTTCTTCAGGTGTATTTAATCTGACTCTTGGATGTGTACTTCTTCAAGTTCACTTAATTTGACTCCTTATTAAGTTGTTCTTAGGTATATTTAATCTGACTCCTGGATGAGTACTTCTTCAGGTGTATTTAATCTGACTCTTGGATGTGTAATTCGTCACGTGTATTTTACCTGACTCTTGGATGTGCACTTCTACAGGTGTACTTAATCTGCCTCTTGGATGTGTACTTCTTCATGTGTATTTAATCCGACTCTTGGATGTGTACTTCTTTAAATGTATTTAATCTGGGTCTTGGATGTTTACTTCTTCAGGTGCATTTAATCTGACTCTTCTTTAGTTTGGGTCTTGGATGTGTACTTCTTCAGGTGTATTTAATCTGACTCATGGATGAGTACTTCGTCAGGTGTATTTAATCTGACTCTTGGATGTGTATTTAATCATGCTCCTTATTATGTTGTTCTTATGTGTATTTATTCTGACTCCTGGATGAGTACTTAGTCAGGTGTGTTAATCTGACTCTTGGATATGTACTTCCTCAGGTGTATTTAATCTGACTGTTGGAGGCTTACTTCTTCAGGTGTATTTAATTTGACTCCGTATTATGTTGTTCTTAGGTATATTTAATCTGACTCCTGGATGAGTACTTCTTCAGGTGTATTTAATCTGACTCTTGGATGTGTAATTAGTCACGTGTATTTTACCTGACTCTTGGATGTGTACGTCTTCAGGTGTACTTAATCTGCCTCTTGGATGTGTACTTCTTCATGTGTATTTAATCCGACTCTTGGATGTGTACTTCTTTAAATGTATTTAATCTGGGTCTTGGATGTGTACTTCTTCAGGTGTATTTAATCTGACTCTTCTTTAATCTGACTCTTGGATTTGTACTTCTTCAGGTGTATTTAATCTGACTCCTTATTATGTTGTTCTTAGGTGTATTTAATCTGACGCCTGGATGAGTACTTCGTCAGGTGTATTTAATCTGACTCTTGGATGTGTACTTCTTCATGTGTATTTAATCCGACTCTTGGATGTGTACTTCTTTAAATGTGTTTAATCTGGGTCTTGGGTGTGTACTTCTTCAGGTGTATTTAATCTGACTCTTGGATGTGTACTTCTTCAGGTGTACTTAATTTGACTCCTTATTAAGTTGTTCTTAGGTATATTTAATCTGACTCCTGGATGAGTACTTCTTCAGGTGTATTTAATCTGACTCTTGGATGTGTACTTCGTCAGGTGTATTTAATCTGACTCTTGGATGTGTACTTCTTCAGGTGTATTTAATCATACTCCTTATTATGTTGTTCTTATGTGTATTTATTCTGACTCGTGGATGAGTACTTAGTCAGGTGTATTAATCTGACTCTTGGATGTGTACTTCTTCAGGTGTATTTAATCATACTCCTTATTATGTTGTTCTTATGTGTATTTATTCTGACTCCTGGATGAGTACTTAGTCAAGTGTATTAATCTGACTCTTGGATGTGTACTTCTTCAGGTGTATTTAATCTGACTCCTTATTATGTTGTTCTTATGTGTATTTATTCTGACTCCTGGATGAGTACTTAGTCAGGTGTATTAATCTGACTCTTGGATGTGTACTTCTTCAGGTGTATTTAATCTGACTCTTGGATATGTACTTCCTCAGGTGTATTTAATCTGACTGTTGGAGGCTTACTTCTTCAGGTGTATTTAATTTGACTCCGTATTATGTTGTTCTTAGGTATATTTAATCTGACTCCTGAATGAGTACTTCTTAAGGTGTATTTAATCTGACTCTTGGATGTGTAATTAGTCACGTGTATTTTACCTGACTCTTGGATGTGTACTTCTTCAGGTGTATTTAACCTGACTCTTGGATGTGTAATTCGTCAGGTGTATTTTACCTGACTCTTGGATGTGTACTTTTTTAAATGTGTTTAATCTGGGTCTTTGATGTGTATCTTCTTTAAATGTATTTAATCTGGTCTTGGATGTGTACTTCTTCAGGTGTATTTAGTCTGACTCTTCTTTAATCTGACTCTTGGATGTGGACTTCTTCAGGTGTACTTAATCTGCCTCTTGGATGTGTACTTCTTCATGTGTATTTAATCAGACTCTTTGATGTGTACTTCTTTAAATGTGTTTAATCTGGGTCTTGGATGTGTACTTCTTCAGGTGTATTTAATCTGACTGTTGGATGTGTACTTCTTCAGGTGTATTTAATTTGACTCCTTTTTATGTTGTTCTTAGGTATATTTAATCTGACTCCTGGATGAGTACTTCTTCAGGTGTATTTAATCTGACTCTTGGATGTGTAATTCGTCATGTGTATTTTACCTGACTCTTGATTGTGTACTTCTTCAGGTTTACTTAATCTGCCTCTTGGATGTGTACTTCTTCATGTGTATTTAATCCGACTCTTGGATGTGTACTTCTTTAAATGTATTTAATCTGGGTCTTGGATGTTTACTTCTTCAGGTGCATTTAATCTGACTCTTCTTTAATCTGGGTCTTGGATGTGTACTTCTTCAGGTGTATTTAATCTGACTCCTTATTATGTTGTTTTTAGGTGTATTTAATCTGACTCCTTATTCTGTTGTTCTTAGGTGTATTTAATCTGACTCGTAGATGAGTTCTTCCTCAGGTGTATTTAATCTTACTCTTGGATGTGTACTTCGTCAGGTGTATTTAATCTGACTCTTGGATGTGTACTTCTTCAGGTGTATTTAATCATACTCCTTATTATGTTGTTCTTATGTGTATTTATTCTGACTCCTGGATGAGTACTTAGTCAGGTGTATTAATCTGACTCTTGGATGTGTACTTCTTCAGGTGTATTTAATCATACTCCTTATTATGTTGTTCTTATGTGTATTTATTCTGACTCCTGGATGAGTACTTAGTCAGGTGTGTTAATCTGACTCTTGGATGTGTACTTCTTCAGGTGTATTTAATCTGACTCTTGGATATGTACTTCCTCAGGTGTATTTAATCTGACTGTTGGAGGCTTACTTCTTCAGGTGTATTTAATTTGACTCCGTATTATGTTGTTCTTAGGTATATTTAATCTGACTCCTGGATGAGTACTTCTTCAGGTGTATTTAATCTGACTCTTGGATGTGTAATTAGATACGTGTATTTTACCTGACTCTTGGATGTGTACGTCTTCAGGTGTACTTAATCTGCCTCTTGGATGTGTACTTCTTCATGTGTATTTAATCCGACTCTTGGATGTGTACTTCTTTAAATGTATTTAATCTGGGTCTTGGATGTGTACTTCTTCAGGTGTATTTAATCTGACTCTTCTTTAATCTGACTCTTGGATTTGTACTTCTTCAGGTGTATTTAATCTGACTCCTTATTATGTTGTTCTTAGGTGTATTTAATCTGACGCCTGGATGACTACTTCGTCAGGTGTATTTAATCTGACTCTTGGATGTGTACTTCTTCATGTGTATTTAATCCGACTCTTGGATGTGTACTTCTTTAAATGTGTTTAATCTGTGTCTTGGATGTGTACTTCTTCAGGTGTATTTAATCTGACTCTTGGATGTGTACTTCTTCAGGTGTACTTAATTTGACTCCTTATTAAGTTGTTCTTAGGTATATTTAATCTGACTCCTGGATGAGTACTTCTTCAGGTGTATTTAATTTGACTCTTGGATGTGTAATTCGTCACGTGTATTTTACCTGACTCTTGGATGTGTACTTCTTCAGGTGTACTTAATCTGCCTCTTGGATGTGTACTTCTTCATGTGTATTTAATCCGACTCTCTGATGTGTACTTCTTTAAATGTATTTAATCTGGGTCTTGGATATGTACTTCTTCAGGTGTATTTAATCTGACTCTTCTTTAATCTGACTCTTGGATTTGTACTTCTTCAGGTGTATTTAATCTGAATCCTTATTATGTTGTTCTTAGGTGTATTTACTCTGACGCATGGATGAGTACTTAGTCAGGTGTATTTAATCAGACTCTTGGATGTGTACTTCTTCAGGTGTACTTAATCTGCCTCTTGGATGTGTACTTCTTCATGTGTATTTAATCCGACTCTTGGATGTGTACTTCTTTAAATGTATTTAATCTGGGTCTTGGATGTATACTTCTTCAGGTGCATTTAATCTGACTCTTCTTTAATCTGGGTCTTGGATGTGTACTTCTTCAGGTGTATTTAATCTGACTCCTTATTATGTTGTTCTTAGGTGTATTTAATCTGACTCCTTATTCTGTTGTTCTTAGGTGTATTTAATCTGACTCCTGGATGAGTTCTTCCTCAGGTGTATTTAATCTGACTCTTGGATGTGTACTTCTTCAGGTGTATTTAATCTGACTCCTTATTATGTTGTTCTTAGGTGTATTTAATCTGACTCATGGATGAGTACTTCGTCAGGTGTGTTAATCTGACTCTTGGATGTGTACTTCTTCAGGTGTATTTAATCTGTCTCTTGGATATGTACTTCCTCAGGTGTATTTAATCTGACTGTTGGAGGCTTACTTCTTCAGGTGTATTTAATTTGACTCCGTATTATGTTGTTCTTAGGTATATTTAATCTGACTCCTGGATGAGTACTTCTTCAGGTGTATTTAATCTGACTCTTGGATGTGTAATTAGTCACGTGTATTTTACCTGACTCTTGGATGTGTACGTCTTCAGGTGTACTTAATCTGCCTCTTGGATGTGTACTTCTTCATGTGTATTTAATCCGACTCTTGGATGTGTACTTCTTTAAATGTATTTAATCTGGGTCTTGGATGTGTACTTCTTCAGGTGTATTTAATCTGACTCTTCTTTAATCTGACTCTTGGATTTGTACTTCTTCAGGTGTATTTAATCTGACTCCTTATTATGTTGTTCTTAGGTGTATTTAATCTGACGCCTGGATGAGTACTTCGCCAGGTGTATTTAATCTGACTCTTGGATGTGTACTTCTTCATGTGTATTTAATCCGACTCTTGGATGTGTACTTCTTTAAATGTGTTTAATCTGGGTCTTGGATGTGTACTTCTTCAGGTGTATTTAATCTGACTCTTGGATGTGTACTTCTTCAGGTGTACTTAATTTGACTCCTTATTAAGTTGTTCTTATGTATATTTAATCTGACTCCTGGATGAGTACTTCTTCAGGTGTATTTAATCTGACTCTTGGATGTGTAATTCGTCACGTGTATTTTACCTGACTCTTGGATGTGTACTTCTTCAGGTGTACTTAATCTGCCTCTTGGATGTGTACTTCTTCATGTGTATTTAATCCGACTCTTGGATGTGTACTTCTTTAAATGTATTTAATCTGGGTCTTGGATATGTACTTCTTCAGGTGTATTTAATCTGACTCTTCTTTAATCTGACTCTTGGATTTGTACTTCTTCAGGTGTATTTAATCTGAATCCTTATTATGTTGTTCTTAGATGTATTTACTCTGACGCATGGATGAGTACTTAGTCAGGTGTATTTAATCTGACTCTTGGATGTGTACTTCTTCAGGTGTACTTAATCTGCCTCTTGGATGTGTACTTCTTCATGTGTATTTAATCCGACTCTTGGATGTGTACTTCTTTAAATGTATTTAATCTGGGTCTTGGATGTTTACTTCTTCAGGTGCATTTAATCTGACTCTTCTTTGGTCTGGGTCTTGGATGTGTACTTCTTCAGGTGTATTTAATCTGACTCATGGATGAGTACTTCGTCAGGTGTATTTAATCTGACTCTTGGATGTGTACTTCTTAAGGTGTATTTAATCATGCTCCTTATTATGTTGTTCTTATGTGTATTTATTCTGACTCCTGGATGAGTACTTAGTCAGGTGTGTTAATCTGACTCTTGGATGTGTACTTCTTCAGGTGTATTTAATCTGACTCTTGGATATGTACTTCCTCAGGTGTATTTAATCTGACTGTTGGAGGCTTACTTCTTCAGGTGTATTTAATTTGACTCCGTATTATGTTGTTCTTAGGTATATTTAATCTGACTCCTGGATGAGTACTTCTTCAGGTGTATTTAATCTGACTCTTGGATGTGTAATTAGTCACGTGTATTTTACCTGACTCTTGGATGTGTACGTCTTCAGGTGTACTTAATCTGCCTCTTGGATGTGTACTTCTTCATGTGTATTTAATCCGACTCTTGGATGTGTACTTCTTTAAATGTGTTTAATCTGGGTCTTGGGTGTGTACTTCTTCAGGTGTATTTAATCTGACTCTTGGATGTGTACTTCTTCAGGTGTACTTAATTTGACTCCTTATTAAGTTGGTCTTAGGTATATTTAATCTGACTCCTGGATGAGTACTTCTTCAGGTGTATTTAATCTGACTCTTGGATGTGTAATTCGTCACGTGTATTTTACCTGACTCTTGGATGTGTACTTTTTCAGGTGTACTTAATCTGCCTCTTGGATGTGTACTTCTTCATGTGTATTTAATCCGACTCTTGGATGTGTACTTCTTTAAATGTATTTAATCTGGGTCTTGGATATGTACTTCTTCAGGTGCATTTAATCTGACTCTTCTTTAATCTGACTCTTGGATTTGTACTTCTTCAGGTGTATTTAATCTGAATCCTTATTATGTTGTTCTTAGGTGTATTTACTCTGACGCATGGATGTGTACTTCTTCAGGTGTATTTAATCATACTCCTTATTATGTTGTTCTTATGTGTATTTATTCTGACTCCTGGATGAGTACTTAGTCAGGTGTGTTAATCTGACTCTTGGATGTGTACTTCTTCAGGTGTATTTAATCTGACTCTTGGATATGTACTTCCTCAGGTGTATTTAATCTGACTGTTGGAGGCTTACTTCTTCAGGTGTATTTAATTTGACTCCGTATTATGTTGTTCTTAGGTATATTTAATCTGACTCCTGGATGAGTACTTCTTCAGGTGTATTTAATCTGACTCTTGGATGTGTAATTAGTCACGTGTATTTTACCTGACTCTTGGATGTGTACGTCTTCAGGTGTACTTAATCTGCCTCTTGGATGTGTACTTCTTCATGTGTATTTAATCCGACTCTTGGATGTGTACTTCTTTAAATGTATTTAATCTGGGTCTTGGATGTGTACTTCTTCAGGTGTATTTAATCTGACTCTTCTTTAATCTGACTCTTGGATTTGTACTTCTTCAGGTGTATTTAATCTGACTCCTTATTATGTTGTTCTTAGGTGTATTTAATCTGACGCATGGATGAGTACTTCGTCAGGTGTATTTAATCTGACTCTTGGATGTGTACTTCTTCATGTGTATTTAATCCGACTCTTGGATGTGTACTTCTTTAAATGTGTTTAATCTGGGTCTTGGATGTGTACTTCTTCAGGTGTATTTAATCTGACTCTTGGATGTGTACTTCTTCAGGTGTACTTAATTTGACTCCTTATTAAGTTGTTCTTAGGTATATTTAATCTGACTCCTGGATGAGTACTTCTTCAGGTGTATTTAATCTGACTCTTGGATGTGTACTTCTTCAGGTGTACTTAATCTGCCTCTTGGATGTGTACTTCTTCATGTGTATTTAATCCGACTCTTGGATGTGTACTTCTTTAAATGTATTTAATCTGGGTCTTGGATATGTACTTCTTCAGGTGTATTTAATCTGACTCTTCTTTAATCTGACTCTTGGATTTGTACTTCTTCAGGTGTATTTAATCTGAATCCTTATTATGTTGTTCTTAGGTGTATTTACTCTGACGCATGGATGAGTACTTAGTCAGGTGTATTCAATCTGACTCTTGGATGTGTACTTCTTCAGGTGTACTTAATCTGCCTCTTGGATGTGTACTTCTTCATGTGTATTTAATCCGACTCTTGGATGTGTACTTCTTTAAATGTATTTAATCTGGGTCTTTGATGTTTACTTCTTCAGGTGCATTTAATCTGACTCTTCTTTAGTCTGGGTCTTGGATGTGTACTTCTTCAGGTGTATTTAATCTGACTCATGGATGAGTACTTCGTCAGGTGTATTTAATCTGACTCTTGGATGTGTACTTCTTAAGGTGTATTTAATCATGCTCCTTATTATGTTGTTCTTATGTGTATTTATTCTGACTCCTGGATGAGTACTTAGTCAGGTGTGTTAATCTGACTCTTGGATGTGTACTTCTTCAGGTGTATTTAATCTGACTCTTGGATATGTACTTCCTCAGGTGTATTTAATCTGACTGTTGGAGGCTTACTTCTTCAGGTGTATTTAATTTGATTCCGTATTATGTTGTTCTTAGGTATATTTAATCTGACTCCTGGATGAGTACTTCTTCAGGTGTATTTAATCTGACTCTTGGATGTGTAATTAGTCACGTGTATTTTACCTGACTCTTGGATGTGTACGTCTTCAGGTGTACTTAATCTGCCTCTTGGATGTGTACTTCTTCATGTGTATTTAATCCGACTCTCGGATGTGTACTTCTTTAAATGTATTTAATCTGGGTCTTGGATGTGTACTTCTTCAGGTGTATTTAATCTGACTCTTCTTTAATCTGACTCTTGGATTTGTACTTCTTCAGGTGTATTTAATCTGACTCCTTATTATGTTGTTCTTAGGTGTATTTAATCTGACGCCTGGATGAGTACTTCGTCAGGTGTATTTAATCTGACTCTTGGATGTGTACTTCTTCATGTGTGTTTAATCCGACTCTTGGATGTGTACTTCTTTAAATGTGTTTAATCTGGGTCTTGGATGTGTACTTCTTCAGGTGTATTTAATGTGACTCTTGGATGTGTACTTCTTCAGGTGTATTTAATTTGACTCCTTATTAAGTTGTTCTTAGGTATATTTAATCTGACTCCTGGATGAGTACTTCTTCAGGTGTATTTAATCTGACTCTTGGATGTGTAATTAGTCACGTGTATTTTACCTGACACTTGGATGTGTACGTCTTCAGGTGTACTTAATCTGCCTCTTGGATGTGTACTTCTTCATGTGTATTTAATCCGACTCTTGGATGTGTACTTCTTTAAATGTATTTAATCTGGGTCTTGGATGTGTACTTCTTCAGGTGTATTTAATCTGACTCTTCTTTAATCTGACTCTTGGATTTGTACTTCTTCAGGTGTATTTAATCTGACTCCTTATTATGTTGTTCTTAGGTGTATTTAATCTGACGCCTGGATGAGTACTTCGTCAGGTGTATTTAATCTGACTCTTGGATGTGTACTTCTTCATGTGTATTTAATCCGGCTCTTGGATGTGTACTTCTTTAAATGTGTTTAATCTGGGTCTTGGATGTGTACTTCTTCAGGTGTATTTAATGTGACTCTTGGATGTGTACTTCTTCAGGTGTACTTAATTTGACTCCTTATTAAGTTGTTCTTAGGTATATTTAATCTGACTCCTGGATGAGTACTTCTTCAGGTGTATTTAATCTGACTCTTGGATGTGTAATTCGTCACGTGTATTTTACCTGACTCTTGGATGTGTGCTTCTTCAGGTGTACTTAATCTGCCTCTTGGATGTGTACTTCTTCATGTGTATTTAATCCGACTCTTGGATGTGTACTTCTTTAAATGTATTTAATCTGGGTCTTGGATATGTACTTCTTCAGGTGTATTTAATCTGACTCTTCTTTAATCTGACTCTTGGATTTGTACTTCTTCAGGTGTATTTAATCTGAATCCTTATTATGTTGTTCTTAGGTGTATTTACTCTGACGCATGGATGAGTACTTAGTCAGGTGTATTCAATCTGACTCTTGGATGTGTACTTCTTCAGGTGTACTTAATCTGCCTCTGGGATGTGTACTTCTTCATGTGTATTTAATCCGACTCTTGGATGTGTACTTCTTTAAATGTATTTAATCTGGGTCTTTGATGTTTACTTCTTCAGGTGCATTTAATCTGACTCTTCTTTAGTCTGGGTCTTGGATGTGTACTTCTTCAGGTGTATTTAATCTGACGCCTGGATGAGTACTTCGTCAGGTGTATTTAATCTGACTCTTGGATGTGTACTTCTTCATGTGTATTTAATCCGACTCTTGGATGTGTACTTCTTTAAATGTGTTTAATCTGGGTCTTGGATGTGTACTTCTTCAGGTGTATTTAATCTGACTCTTGGATGTGTACTTCTTCAGGTGTACTTAATTTGACTCCTTATTAAGTTGTTCTTAGGTATATTTAATCTGACTCCTGGATGAGTACTTCTTCAGGTGTATTTAATCTGACTCTTGGATGTGTAATTTGTCACGTGTATTTTACCTGACTCTTGGATGTGTACTTCTTCAGGTGTACTTAATCTGCCTCTTGGATGTGTACTTCTTCATGTGTATTTAATCCGACTCTTGGATGTGTACTTCTTTAAATGTATTTAATCTGGGTCTTGGATATGTACTTCTTCAGGTGTATTTAATCTGACTCTTCTTTAATCTGACTCTTGGATTTGTACTTCTTCAGGTGTATTTAATCTGAATCCTTATTATGTTGTTCTTAGGTGTATTTACTCTGACGCATGGATGAGTACTTAGTCAGGTGTATTCAATCTGACTCTTGGATGTGTACTTCTTCAGGTGTACTTAATCTGCCTCTGGGATGTGTACTTCTTCATGTGTATTTAATCCGAATCTTAGATGTGTACTTCTTTAAATGTATTTAATCTGGGTCTTTGATGTTTACTTCTTCAGGTGCATTTAATCTGACTCTTCTTTAGTCTGGGTCTTGGATGTGTACTTCTTCAGGTGTATTTAATCTGACTCATGGATGAGTACTTCGTCAGGTGTATTTAATCTGACTCTTGGATGTGTACGTCTTCAGGTGTACTTAATCTGCCTCTTGGATGTGTACTTCTTCATGTGTATTTAATCCGACTCTTGGATGTGTACTTCTTTAAATGTATTTAATCTGGGTCTTGGATGTGTACTTCTTCAGGTGTATTTAATCTGACTCTTCTTTAATCTGACTCTTGGATTTGTACTTCTTCAGGTGTATTTAATCTGACTCCTTATTATGTTGTTCTTAGGTGTATTTAATCTGACGCCTGGATGAGTACTTCGTCAGGTGTATTTAAACTGACTCTTGGATGTGTACTTCTTCATGTGTGTTTAATCCGACTCTTGGATGTGTACTTCTTTAAATGTGTTTAATCTGGGTCTTGGATGTGTACTTCTTCAGGTGTATTTAATCTGACTCTTGGATGTGTACTTCTTCAGGTGTATTTAATTTGACTCCTTATTAAGTTGTTCTTAGGTATATTTAATCTGACTCCTGGATGAGTACTTCTTCAGGTGTATTTAATCTGACTCTTGGATGTGTAATTAGTCACGTGTATTTTACCTGACTCTTGGATGTGTACATCTTCAGGTGTATTTAATCTGACTCTTGGATGTGTAATTCGTCACGTATATTTTACCTGACTCTTGGATGTGTACTTCTTCAGGTGTACTTAATCTGCCTCTTGGATGTGTACTTCTTCATGTGTATTTAATCCGACTCTTGGATGTGTACTTCTTTAAATGTATTTAATCTGGGTCTTGGATATGTACTTCTTCAGGTGTATTTAATCTGACTCTTCTTTAATCTGACTCTTGGATTTGTACTTCTTCAGGTGTATTTAATCTGAATCCTTATTATGTTGTTCTTAGGTGTATTTACTCTGACGCATGGATGAGTACTTAGTCAGGTGTATTCAATCTGACTCTTGGATGTGTACTTCTTCAGGTGTATTTAATCTGCCTCTGGGATGTGTACTTCTTCATGTGTATTTAATCCGACTCTTGGATGTGTACTTCTTTAAATGTATTTAATCTGGGTCTTTGATGTTTACTTCTTCAGGTGCATTTAATCTGACTCTTCTTTAGTCTGGGTCTTGGATGTGTACTTCTTCAGGTGTATTTAATCTGACGCCTGGATGAGTACTTCGTCAGGTGTATTTAATCTGACTCTTGGATGTGTACTTCTTCATGTGTATTTAATCCGACTCTTGGATGTGTACTTCTTTAAATGTGTTTAATCTGGGTCTTGGATGTGTACTTCTTCAGGTGTATTTATTCTGACTCTTGGATGTGTACTTCTTCAGGTGTACTTAATTTGACTCCTTATTAAGTTGTTCTTAGGTATATTTAATCTGACTCCTGGATGAGTACTTCTTCAGGTGTATTTAATCTGACTCTTGGATGTGTAATTTGTCACGTGTATTTTACCTGACTCTTGGATGTGTACTTCTTCAGGTGTACTTAATCTGCCTCTTGGATGTGTACTTCTTCATGTGTATTTAATCCGACTCTTGGATGTGTACTTCTTTAAATGTATTTAATCTGGGTCTTGGATATGTACTTCTTCAGGTGTATTTAATCTGACTCTTCTTTAATCTGTCTCTTGGATTTGTACTTCTTCAGGTGTATTTAATCTGAATCCTTATTATGTTGTTCTTAGGTGTATTTAATCTGACGCATGGATGAGTACTTAGTCAGGTGTATTCAATCTGACTCTTGAATGTGTACTTCTTCAGGTGTACTTAATCTGCCTCTGGGATGTGTACTTCTTCATGTGTATTTAATCCGAATCTTAGATGTGTACTTCTTTAAATGTATTTAATCTGGGTCTTTGATGTTTACTTCTTCAGGTGCATTTAATCTGACTCTTCTTTAGTCTGGTTCTTGGATGTGTACTTCTTCAGGTGTATTTAATCTGACTCATGGATGAGTACTTCGTCAGGTGTATTTAATCTGACTCTTGGATGTGTACGTCTTCAGGTGTACTTAATCTGCCTCTTGGATGTGTACTTCTTCATGTGTATTTAATCCGACTCTTGGATGTGTACTTCTTTAAATGTATTTAATCTGGGTCTTGGATGTGTACTTCTTCAGGTGTATTTAATCTGACTCTTCTTTAATCTGACTCTTGGATTTGTACTTCTTCAGGTGTATTTAATCTGACTCCTTATTATGTTGTTCTTAGGTGTATTTAATCTGACGCCTGGATGAGTACTTCGTCAGGTGTATTTAAACTGACTCTTGGATGTGTACTTCTTCATGTGTGTTTAATCCGACTCTTGGATGTGTACTTCTTTAAATGTGTTTAATCTGGGTCTTGGATGTGTACTTCTTCAGGTGTATTTAATCTGACTCTTGGATGTGTACTTCTTCAGGTGTATTTAATTTGACTCCTTATTAAGTTGTTCTTAGGTATATTTAATCTGACTCCTGGATGAGTACTTCTTCAGGTGTATTTAATCTAACTCTTGGATGTGTAATTAGTCACGTGTATTTTACCTGACTCTTGGATGTGTACATCTTCAGGTGTACTTAATCTGCCTCTTGGATGTGTACTTCTTCATGTGTATTTAATCCGACTCTTGGATGTGTACTTCTTTAAATGTGTTTAATCTGGGTCTTGGATGTGTACTTCTTCAGGTGTATTTAATCTGACTCTTTTTTAATCTGACTCTTGGATTTGTACTTCTTCAGGTGTATTTAATCTGACTCCTTATTATGTTGTTCTTAGGTGTATTTACTCTGACGCATGGATGAGTACTTAGTCAGGTGTATTCAATCTGACTCTTGGATGTGTACTTCTTCAGGTGTACTTAATCTGCCTCTTGGATATGTACTTCTTCATGTGTATTTAATCCGACTCTTGGATGTGTACTTCTTTAAATGTATTTAATCTGGGTCTTTGATGTTTACTTCTTCAGGTGCATTTAATCTGACTCTTCTTTAGTCTGGGTCTTGGATGTGTACTTCTTCAGGTGTATTTAATCTGACTCATGGATGAGTACTTCGTCAGGTGTATTTAATCTGACTCTTGGATGTGTACTTCTTAAGGTGTATTTAATCATGCTCCTTATTATGTTGTTCTTATGTGTATTTATTCTGACTCCTGGATGAGTACTTAGTCAGGTGTGTTAATCTGAATCTTGGATGTGTACTTCTTCAGGTGTATTTAATCTGACTCTTGGATATGTACTTCCTCAGGTGTATTTAATCTGACTGTTGGAGGCTTACTTCTTCAGGTGTATTTAATTTGACTCCGTATTATGTTGTTCTTAGGTATATTTAATCTGACTCCTGGATGAGTACTTCTTCAGGTGTATTTAATCTGACTCTTGGATGTGTAATTAGTCACGTGTATTTTACCTGACACTTGGATGTGTACGTCTTCAGGTGTACTTAATCTGCCTCTTGGATGTGTACTTCTTCATGTGTATTTAATCCGACTCTTGGATGTGTACTTCTTTAAATGTATTTAATCTGGGTCTTGGATGTGTACTTCTTCAGGTGTATTTAATCTGACTCTTCTTTAATCTGACTCTTGGATTTGTACTTCTTCAGGTGTATTTAATCTGACTCCTTATTATGTTGTTCTTAGGTGTATTTAATCTGACGCCTGGATGAGTACTTCGTCAGGTGTATTTAATCTGACTCTTGGATGTGTACTTCTTCATGTGTATTTAATCCGGCTCTTGGATGTGTACTTCTTTAAATGTGTTTAATCTGGGTCTTGGATGTGTACTTCTTCAGGTGTATTTAATCTGACTCTTGGATGTGTACTTCTTCAGGTGTACTTAATTTGACTCCTTATTAAGTTGTTCTTAGGTATATTTAATCTGACTCCTGGATGAGTACTTCTTCAGGTGTATTTAATCCGACTCTTGGATGTGTACTTCTTTAAATGTATTTAATCTGGGTCTTGGATATGTACTTCTTCAGGTGTATTTAATCTGACTCTTCTTTAATCTGTCTCTTGGATTTGTACTTCTTCAGGTGTATTTAATCTGAATCCTTATTATGTTGTTCTTAGGTGTATTCAATCTGACTCTTGGATGTGTACTTCTTCAGGTGTACTTAATCTGCCTCTGGGATGTGTACTTCTTCATGTGTATTTAATCCGAATCTTAGATGTGTACTTCTTTAAATGTATTTAATCTGGGTCTTTGATGTTTACTTCTTCAGGTGCATTTAATCTGACTCTTCTTTAGTCTGGTTCTTGGATGTGTACTTCTTCAGGTGTATTTAATCTGACTCATGGATGAGTACTTCGTCAGGTGTATTTAATCTGACTCTTGGATGTGTACGTCTTCAGGTGTACTTAATCTGCCTCTTGGATGTGTACTTCTTCATGTGTATTTAATCCGACTCTTGGATGTGTACTTCTTTAAATGTATTTAATCTGGGTCTTGGATGTGTACTTCTTCAGGTGTATTTAATCTGACTCTTCTTTAATCTGACTCTTGGATTTGTACTTCTTCAGGTGTATTTAATCTGACTCCTTATTATGTTGTTCTTAGGTGTATTTAATCTGACGCCTGGATGAGTACTTCGTCAGGTGTATTTAAACTGACTCTTGGATGTGTACTTCTTCATGTGTGTTTAATCCGACTCTTGGATGTGTACTTCTTTAAATGTGTTTAATCTGGGTCTTGGATGTGTACTTCTTCAGGTGTATTTAATCTGACTCTTGGATGTGTACTTCTTCAGGTGTATTTAATTTGACTCCTTATTAAGTTGTTCTTAGGTATATTTAATCTGACTCCTGGATGAGTACTTCTTCAGGTGTATTTAATCTAACTCTTGGATGTGTAATTAGTCACGTGTATTTTACCTGACTCTTGGATGTGTACATCTTCAGGTGTACTTAATCTGCCTCTTGGATGTGTACTTCTTCATGTGTATTTAATCCGACTCTTGGATGTGTACTTCTTTAAATGTGTTTAATCTGGGTCTTGGATGTGTACTTCTTCAGGTGTATTTAATCTGACTCTTTTTTAATCTGACTCTTGGATTTGTACTTCTTCAGGTGTATTTAATCTGACTCCTTATTATGTTGTTCTTAGGTGTATTTACTCTGACGCATGGATGAGTACTTAGTCAGGTGTATTCAATCTGACTCTTGGATGTGTACTTCTTCAGGTGTACTTAATCTGCCTCTTGGATATGTACTTCTTCATGTGTATTTAATCCGACTCTTGGATGTGTACTTCTTTAAATGTATTTAATCTGGGTCTTTGATGTTTACTTCTTCAGGTGCATTTAATCTGACTCTTCTTTAGTCTGGGTCTTGGATGTGTACTTCTTCAGGTGTATTTAATCTGACTCATGGATGAGTACTTCGTCAGGTGTATTTAATCTGACTCTTGGATGTGTACTTCTTAAGGTGTATTTAATCATGCTCCTTATTATGTTGTTCTTATGTGTATTTATTCTGACTCCTGGATGAGTACTTAGTCAGGTGTGTTAATCTGAATCTTGGATGTGTACTTCTTCAGGTGTATTTAATCTGACTCTTGGATATGTACTTCCTCAGGTGTATTTAATCTGACTGTTGGAGGCTTACTTCTTCAGGTGTATTTAATTTGACTCCGTATTATGTTGTTCTTAGGTATATTTAATCTGACTCCTGGATGAGTACTTCTTCAGGTGTATTTAATCTGACTCTTGGATGTGTAATTAGTCACGTGTATTTTACCTGACACTTGGATGTGTACGTCTTCAGGTGTACTTAATCTGCCTCTTGGATGTGTACTTCTTCATGTGTATTTAATCCGACTCTTGGATGTGTACTTCTTTAAATGTATTTAATCTGGGTCTTGGATGTGTACTTCTTCAGGTGTATTTAATCTGACTCTTCTTTAATCTGACTCTTGGATTTGTACTTCTTCAGGTGTATTTAATCTGACTCCTTATTATGTTGTTCTTAGGTGTATTTAATCTGACGCCTGGATGAGTACTTCGTCAGGTGTATTTAATCTGACTCTTGGATGTGTACTTCTTCATGTGTATTTAATCCGGCTCTTGGATGTGTACTTCTTTAAATGTGTTTAATCTGGGTCTTGGATGTGTACTTCTTCAGGTGTATTTAATCTGACTCTTGGATGTGTACTTCTTCAGGTGTACTTAATTTGACTCCTTATTAAGTTGTTCTTAGGTATATTTAATCTGACTCCTGGATGAGTACTTCTTCAGGTGTATTTAATCTGACTCTTGGATGTGTAATTCGTCACGTGTATTTTACCTGACTCTTGGATGTGTACTTCTTCATGTGTATTTAATCCGACTCTTGGATGTGTACTTCTTTAAATGTATTTAATCTGGGTCTTGGATATGTACTTCTTCAGGTGTATTTAATCTGACTCTTCTTTAATCTGACTCTTGGATTTGTACTTCTTCAGGTGTATTTAATCTGAATCCTTATTATGTTGTTCTTAGGTGTATTTACTCTGACGCATGGATGAGTACTTAGTCAGGTGTATTCAATCTGACTCTTGGATCTGTACTTCTTCAGGTGTACTTAATCTGCCTCTGGGATGTGTACTTCTTCATGTGTATTTAATCCGACTCTTGGATGTGTACTTCTTTAAATGTATTTAATCTGGGTCTTTGATGTTTACTTCTTCAGGTGCATTTAATCTGACTCTTCTTTAGTCTGGGTCTTGGATGTGTACTTCTTCAGGTGTATTTAATCTGACTCATGGATGAGTACTTCGTCAGGTGTATTTAATCTGACTCTTGGATGTGTACTTCTTAAGGTGTATTTAATCATGCTCCTTATTATGTTGTTCTTATGTGTATTTATTCTGACTCCTGGATGAGTACTTAGTCAGGTGTGTTAATCTGACTCTTGGATGTGTACTTCTTCAGGTGTATTTAATCTGACTCTTGGATATGTACTTCCTCAGGTGTATTTAATCTGACTGTTGGAGGCTTACTTCTTCAGGTGTATTTAATTTGACTCCGTATTATGTTGTTCTTAGGTATATTTAATCTGACTCCTGGATGAGTACTTCTTCAGGTGTATTTAATCTGACTCTTGGATGTGTAATTAGTCACGTGTATTTTACCTGACTCTTGGATGTGTACGTCTTCAGGTGTACTTAATCTGCCTCTTGGATGTGTACTTCTTCATGTGTATTTAATCCGACTCTTGGATGTGTACTTCTTTAAATGTATTTAATCTGGGTCTTGGATGTGTACTTCTTCAGGTGTATTTAATCTGACTCTTCTTTAATCTGACTCTTGGATTTGTACTTCTTCAGGTGTATTTAATCTGACTCCTTATTATGTTGTTCTTAGGTGTATTTAATCTGACGCCTGGATGAGTACTTCGTCAGGTGTATTTAATCTGACTCTTGGATGTGTACTTCTTCATGTGTGTTTAATCCGACTCTTGGATGTGTACTTCTTTAAATGTGTTTAATCTGGGTCTTGGATGTGTACTTCTTCAGGTGTATTTAATCTGACTCTTGGATGTGTACTTCTTCAGGTGTACTTAATTTGACTCCTTATTAAGTTGTTCTTAGGTATATTTAATCTGACTCCTGGATGACTACTTCTTCAGGTGTATTTAATCTGACTCTTGGATGTGTAATTCGTCACGTGTATTTTACCTGACTCTTGGATGTGTACTTCTTCAGGTGTATTTAATCCGACTCTTGGATGTGTACTTCTTCATGTGTATTTAATCCGACTCTTGGATGTGTACTTCTTTAAATGTATTTAATCTGACTCTTGGATATGTACTTCTTCAGGTGTATTTAATCTGACTCTTCTTTAATCTGACTCTTGGATTTGTACTTCTTCAGGTGTATTTAATCTGAATCCTTATTATGTTGTTCTTAGGTGTATTTACTCTGACGCGTGGATGAGTACTTCTTCAGGTGTATTTAATCTGACTCTTGGATGTGTACTTCTTCAGGTGTACTTAATCTGCCTCTTGGATGTGTACTTCTTCATGTGTATTTAATCCGACTCTTGGATGTGTACTTCTTTAAATGTATTTAATCTGGGTCTTGGATGTTTACTTCTTCAGGTGCATTTAATCTGACTCTTCTTTAGTCTGGGTCTTGGATGTGTACTTCTTCAGGTGTATTTAATCTGACTCCTTATTATGTTGTTTTTAGGTGTATTTAATCTGACTCCTTATTCTGTTGTTCTTAGGTGTATTTAATCTGACTCCTGGATGAGTTCTTCCTCAGGTGTAGTTAATCTGACTCTTGGATGTGTACTTCTTCAGGTGTATTTAATCTGACTCCTTATTATGTTGTTCTTAGGTGTATTTACTCTGACGCGTGGATGAGTACTTAGTCAGGTGTATTTAATCTGACTCTTGGATGTGTACTTCTTCAGGTGTACTTAATCTGCCTCTTGGATGTGTACTTCTTCATGTGTATTTAATCCGACTCTTGGATGTGTACTTCTTCAGGTGTATTTAATCATACTCCTTATTATGTTGTTCTTATGTGTATTTATTCTGACTCCTGGATGAGTACTTTGTCAGGTGTGTTAATCTGAATCTTGGATGTGTACTTCTTCAGGTGTATTTAATCTGACTCTTGGATATGTACTTCCTCAGGTGTATTTAATCTGACTGTTGGAGGCTTACTTCTTCAGGTGTATTTAATTTGACTCCGTATTATGTTGTTCTTAGGTATATTTAATCTGACTCCTGGATGAGTACTTCTTCAGGTGTATTTAATCTGACTCTTGGATGTGTAATTAGTCACGTGTATTTTACCTGACTCTTGGATGTGTACGTCTTCAGGTGTACTTAATCTGCCTCTTGGATGTGTACTTCTTCATGTGTATTTAATCCGACTCTTGGATGTGTACTTCTTTAAATGTATTTAATCTTGGTCTTGGATGTGTACTTCTTCAGGTGTATTTAATCTGACTCTTCTTTAATCTGACTCTTGGATTTGTACTTCTTCAGGTGTATTTAATCTGACTCCTTATTATGTTGTTCTTAGATGTATTTAATCTGACGCCTGGATGAGTACTTCGTCAGGTGTATTTAATCTGACTCTTGGATGTGTACTTCTTCATGTGTATTTAATTTGACTCCGTATTATGTTGTTCTTAGGTATATTTAATCTGACTCCTGGATGAGTACTTCTTCAGGTGTATTTAATCTGACTCTTGGATGTGTAATTAGTCACGTGTATTTTACCTGACACTTGGATGTGTACGTCTTCAGGTGTACTTAATCTGCCTCTTGGATGTGTACTTCTTCATGTGTATTTAATCCGACTCTTGGATGTGTACTTCTTTAAATGTATTTAATCTGGGTCTTGGATGTGTACTTCTTCAGGTGTATTTAATCTGACTCTTCTTTAATCTGACTCTTGGATTTGTACTTCTTCAGGTGTATTTAATCTGACTCCTTATTATGTTGTTCTTAGGTGTATTTAATCTGACGCCTGGATGAGTACTTCGTCAGGTGTATTTAATCTGACTCTTGGATGTGTACTTCTTCATGTGTATTTAATCCGGCTCTTGGATGTGTACTTCTTTAAATGTGTTTAATCTGGGTCTTGGATGTGTACTTCTTCAGGTGTATTTAATCTGACTCTTGGATGTGTACTTCTTCAGGTGTACTTAATTTGACTCCTTATTAAGTTGTTCTTAGGTATATTTAATCTGACTCCTGGATGAGTACTTCTTCAGGTGTATTTAATCTGACTCTTGGATGTGTAATTCGTCACGTGTATTTTACCTGACTCTTGGATGTGTACTTCTTCATGTGTATTTAATCCGACTCTTGGATGTGTACTTCTTTAAATGTATTTAATCTGGGTCTTGGATATGTACTTCTTCAGGTGTATTTAATCTGACTCTTCTTTAATCTGACTCTTGGATTTGTACTTCTTCAGGTGTATTTAATCTGAATCCTTATTATGTTGTTCTTAGGTGTATTTACTCTGACGCATGGATGAGTACTTAGTCAGGTGTATTCAATCTGACTCTTGGATCTGTACTTCTTCAGGTGTACTTAATCTGCCTCTGGGATGTGTACTTCTTCATGTGTATTTAATCCGACTCTTGGATGTGTACTTCTTTAAATGTATTTAATCTGGGTCTTTGATGTTTACTTCTTCAGGTGCATTTAATCTGACTCTTCTTTAGTCTGGGTCTTGGATGTGTACTTCTTCAGGTGTATTTAATCTGACTCATGGATGAGTACTTCGTCAGGTGTATTTAATCTGACTCTTGGATGTGTACTTCTTAAGGTGTATTTAATCATGCTCCTTATTATGTTGTTCTTATGTGTATTTATTCTGACTCCTGGATGAGTACTTAGTCAGGTGTGTTAATCTGACTCTTGGATGTGTACTTCTTCAGGTGTATTTAATCTGACTCTTGGATATGTACTTCCTCAGGTGTATTTAATCTGACTGTTGGAGGCTTACTTCTTCAGGTGTATTTAATTTGACTCCGTATTATGTTGTTCTTAGGTATATTTAATCTGACTCCTGGATGAGTACTTCTTCAGGTGTATTTAATCTGACTCTTGGATGTGTAATTAGTCACGTGTATTTTACCTGACTCTTGGATGTGTACGTCTTCAGGTGTACTTAATCTGCCTCTTGGATGTGTACTTCTTCATGTGTATTTAATCCGACTCTTGGATGTGTACTTCTTTAAATGTATTTAATCTGGGTCTTGGATGTGTACTTCTTCAGGTGTATTTAATCTGACTCTTCTTTAATCTGACTCTTGGATTTGTACTTCTTCAGGTGTATTTAATCTGACTCCTTATTATGTTGTTCTTAGGTGTATTTAATCTGACGCCTGGATGAGTACTTCGTCAGGTGTATTTAATCTGACTCTTGGATGTGTACTTCTTCATGTGTGTTTAATCCGACTCTTGGATGTGTACTTCTTTAAATGTGTTTAATCTGGGTCTTGGATGTGTACTTCTTCAGGTGTATTTAATCTGACTCTTGGATGTGTACTTCTTCAGGTGTACTTAATTTGACTCCTTATTAAGTTGTTCTTAGGTATATTTAATCTGACTCCTGGATGACTACTTCTTCAGGTGTATTTAATCTGACTCTTGGATGTGTAATTCGTCACGTGTATTTTACCTGACTCTTGGATGTGTACTTCTTCAGGTGTATTTAATCCGACTCTTGGATGTGTACTTCTTCATGTGTATTTAATCCGACTCTTGGATGTGTACTTCTTTAAATGTATTTAATCTGACTCTTGGATATGTACTTCTTCAGGTGTATTTAATCTGACTCTTCTTTAATCTGACTCTTGGATTTGTACTTCTTCAGGTGTATTTAATCTGAATCCTTATTATGTTGTTCTTAGGTGTATTTACTCTGACGCGTGGATGAGTACTTCTTCAGGTGTATTTAATCTGACTCTTGGATGTGTACTTCTTCAGGTGTACTTAATCTGCCTCTTGGATGTGTACTTCTTCATGTGTATTTAATCCGACTCTTGGATGTGTACTTCTTTAAATGTATTTAATCTGGGTCTTGGATGTTTACTTCTTCAGGTGCATTTAATCTGACTCTTCTTTAGTCTGGGTCTTGGATGTGTACTTCTTCAGGTGTATTTAATCTGACTCCTTATTATGTTGTTTTTAGGTGTATTTAATCTGACTCCTTATTCTGTTGTTCTTAGGTGTATTTAATCTGACTCCTGGATGAGTTCTTCCTCAGGTGTAGTTAATCTGACTCTTGGATGTGTACTTCTTCAGGTGTATTTAATCTGACTCCTTATTATGTTGTTCTTAGGTGTATTTACTCTGACGCGTGGATGAGTACTTAGTCAGGTGTATTTAATCTGACTCTTGGATGTGTACTTCTTCAGGTGTACTTAATCTGCCTCTTGGATGTGTACTTCTTCATGTGTATTTAATCCGACTCTTGGATGTGTACTTCTTCAGGTGTATTTAATCATACTCCTTATAATGTTGTTCTTATGTGTATTTATTCTGACTCCTGGATGAGTACTTTGTCAGGTGTGTTAATCTGAATCTTGGATGTGTACTTCTTCAGGTGTATTTAATCTGACTCTTGGATATGTACTTCCTCAGGTGTATTTAATCTGACTGTTGGAGGCTTACTTCTTCAGGTGTATTTAATTTGACTCCGTATTATGTTGTTCTTAGGTATATTTAATCTGACTCCTGGATGAGTACTTCTTCAGGTGTATTTAATCTGACTCTTGGATGTGTAATTAGTCACGTGTATTTTACCTGACTCTTGGATGTGTACGTCTTCAGGTGTACTTAATCTGCCTCTTGGATGTGTACTTCTTCATGTGTATTTAATCCGACTCTTGGATGTGTACTTCTTTAAATGTATTTAATCTTGGTCTTGGATGTGTACTTCTTCAGGTGTATTTAATCTGACTCTTCTTTAATCTGACTCTTGGATTTGTACTTCTTCAGGTGTATTTAATCTGACTCCTTATTATGTTGTTCTTAGATGTATTTAATCTGACGCCTGGATGAGTACTTCGTCAGGTGTATTTAATCTGACTCTTGGATGTGTACTTCTTCATGTGTATTTAATCCGACTCTTGGATGTGTACTTCTTTAAATGTGTTTAATCTGGGTCTTGGAATTGTACTTCTTCAGGTGTATTTAATCTGACTCTTGGATGTGTACTTCTTCAGGTGTACTTAATTTGACTCCTTATTAAGTTGTTCTCAGGTATATTTAATCTGACTCCTGGATGAGTACTTCTTCAGGTGTATTTAATCTGACTCTTGGATGTGTAATTCGTCACGTGTATTTTACCTGACTCTTGGATGTGTACTTCTTCAGGTGTACTTAATCTGCCTCTTGGATGTGTACTTCTTCATGTGTATTTAATCCGACTCTTGGATGTGTACTTCTTTAAATGTATTTAATCTGGGTCTTGGATATGTACTTCTTCAGGTGTATTTAATCTGACTCTTCTTTAATCTGACTCTTTGATTTGTACTTCTTCAGGTGTATTTAATCTGAATCCTTATTATGTTGTTCTTAGGTGTATTTACTCTGACGCATGGATGAGTACTTAGTCAGGTGTATTTAATCTGACTCTTGGATGTGTACTTCTTTAAATGTATTTAATCTTGGTCTTGGATGTGTACTTCTTCAGGTGTATTTAATCTGACTCTTCTTTAATCTGACTCTTGGATGTGTACTTCTTCAGGTGTATTTAATCTGACTCTTGGATATGTACTTCCTCAGGTGTATTTAATCTGACTGTTGGAGGCTTACTTCTTCAGGTGTATTTAATTTGACTCCGTATTATGTTGTTCTTAGGTATATTTAATCTGACTCCTGGATGAGTACTTCTTCAGGTGTATTTAATCTGACTCTTGGATGTGTAATTAGTCACGTGTATTTTACCTGACTCTTGGATGTGTACGTCTTCAGGTGTACTTAATCTGCCTCTTGGATGTGTACTTCTTCATGTGTATTTAATCCGACTCTTGGATGTGTACTTCTTTAAATGTATTTAATCTTGGTCTTGGATGTGTACTTCTTCAGGTGTATTTAATCTGACTCTTCTTTAGTCTGGGTCTTGGATGTGTACTTCTTCAGGTGTATTTAATCTGACTCCTTATTATGTTGTTTTTAGGTGTATTTAATCTGACTCCTTATTCTGTTGTTCTTAGGTGTATTTAATCTGACTCCTGGATGAGTTCTTCCTCAGGTGTAGTTAATCTGACTCTTGGATGTGTACTTCTTCAGGTGTATTTAATCTGACTCTTGGATATGTACTTCCTCAGGTGTATTTAATCTGACTGTTGGAGGCTTACTTCTTCAGGTGTATTTAATTTGACTCTTCTTTAATCTGACTCTTGGATTTGTACTTCTTCAGGTGTACTTAATCTGCCTCTTGGATGTGTACTTCTTTAAATGTATTTAATCTTGGTCTTGGATGTGTACTTCTTCAGGTGTATTTAATCTGACTCTTCTTTAATCTGACTCTTGGATTTGTACTTCTTCAGGTGTATTTAATCTGACTCCTTATTATGTTGTTCTTAGATGTATTTAATCTGACGCCTGGATGAGTACTTCGTCAGGTGTATTTAATCTGACTCTTGGATGTGTACTTCTTCATGTGTATTTAATCCGACTCTTGGATGTGTACTTCTTTAAATGTGTTTAATCTGGGTCTTGGATGTGTACTTCTTCAGGTGTACTTAATTTGACTCCTTATTAAGTTTTTCTCAGGTATATTTAATCTGACTCCTGGATGAGTACTTCTTCAGGTGTATTTAATCTGACTCTTGGATGTGTAATTCGTCACGTGTATTTTACCTGACTCTTGGATGTGTACTTCTTCAGGTGTACTTAATCTGCCTCTTGGATGTGTACTTCTTCATGTGTATTTAATCCGACTCTTGGATGTGTACTTCTTTAAATGTATTTAATCTGGGTCTTGGATATGTACTTCTTCAGGTGTATTTAATCTGACTCTTCTTTAATTTGACTCTTTGATTTGTACTTCTTCAGGTGTATTTAATCTGAATCCTTATTATGTTGTTCTTAGGTGTATTTACTCTGACGCATGGATGAGTACTTAGTCAGGTGTATTTAATCTGACTCTTGGATGTGTACTTCTTCAGGTGTACTTAATCTGCCTCTTGGATGTGTACTTCTTCATGTGTATTTAATCCGACTCTTGGATGTGTACTTCTTTAAATGTCTTTAATCTGGGTCTTTGATGTGTACTTCTTCAGGTGTATTTAATCTGACTCTTGGATGTGTACTTCTTCAGGTGTATTTAATTTGACTCCTTATTATGTTGTTCTTAGGTATATTTAATCTGACTCCTGGATGAGTACTTCTTCAGGTGTATTTAATCTGACTCTTGGATGTGTAATTCGTCACGTGTATTTAATCCGACTCTTGGATGTGTACTTCTTTAAATGTATTTAATCTTGGTCTTGGATGTGTACTTCTTCAGGTGTATTTAATCTGACCCTTCTTTAATCTGACTCTTGGATGTGTACTTCTTCAGGTGTATTTAATCTGACTCTTGGATATGTACTTCCTCAGGTGTATTTAATCTGACTGTTGGAGGCTTACTTCTTCAGGTGTATTTAATTTGACTCCGTATTATGTTGTTCTTAGGTATATTTAATCTGACTCCTGGATGAGTACTTCTTCAGGTGTATTTAATCTGACTCTTGGATGTGTAATTAGTCACGTGTATTTTACCTGACTCTTGGATGTGTACGTCTTCAGGTGTACCTAATCTGCCTCTTGGATGTGTACTTCTTCATGTGTATTTAATCCGACTCTTGGATGTGTACTTCTTTAAATGTATTTAATCTTGGTCTTGGATGTGTACTTCTTCAGGTGTATTTAATCTGACTCTTCTTTAATCTGACTCTTGGATTTGTACTTCTTCAGGTGTATTTAATCTGACTCCTTATTATGTTGTTCTTAGGTGTATTTAATCTGACGCCTGGATGAGTACTTCGTCGGGTGTATTTAATCTGACTCTTGGATGTGTACTTCTTCATGTGTATTTAATCCGACTCTTGGATGTGTACTTCTTTAAATGTGTTTAATCTGGGTCTTGGAATTGTACTTCTTCAGGTCTATTTAATCTGTCTCTTGGAAGTGTACTTCTTCAGGTGTACTTAATTTGACTCCTTATTAAGTTGTTCTTAGGTATATTTAATCTGACTCCTGGATGAGTACTTCTTCAGGTGTATTTAATCTGACTCTTGGATGTGTAATTCGTCACGTGTATTTTACCTGACTCTTGGATGTGTACTTCTTCAGGTGTACTTAATCTGCCTCTTGGATGTGTACTTCTTCATGTGTATTTAATCCGACTTATGGATGTGTACTTCTTTAAATGTATTTAATCTGGGTCTTGGATATGTACTTCTTCAGGTGTATTTAATCTGACTCTTCTTTAATCAGACTCTTGGATTTGTACTTCTTCAGGTGTATTTAATCTGACTCCTTATTATGTTGTTCTTAGGTGTATTTAATCTGACGCCTGGATGAGTACTTCGTCAGGTGTATTTAATCTGACTCTTGGATGTGTACTTCTTCATGTGTGTTTAATCCGACTCTTGGATGTGTACTTCTTTAAATGTGTTTAATCTGGGTCTTGGATGTGTGCTTCTTCAGGTGTATTTAATCTGACTCTTGGATGTGTACTTCTTCAGGTGTACTTAATTTGACTCCTTATTAAGTTGTTCTTAGGTATATTTAATCTGACTCCTGGATGACTACTTCTTCAGGTGTATTTAATCTGACTCTTGGATGTGTAATTCGTCACGTGTATTTTACCTGACTCTTGGATGTGTACTTCTTCAGGTGTATTTAATCCGACTCTTGGATGTGTACTTCTTCATGTGTATTTAATCCGACTCTTGGATGTGTACTTCTTTAAATGTATTTAATCTGACTCTTGGATATGTACTTCTTCAGGTGTATTTAATCTGACTCTTCTTTAATCTGACTCTTGGATTTGTACTTCTTCAGGTGTATTTAATCTGAATCCTTATTATGTTGTCTTAGGTGTATTTACTCTGACGCGTGGATGAGTACTTAGTCAGGTGTATTTAATCTGACTCTTGGATGTGTACTTCTTCAGGTGTACTTAATCTGCCTCTTGGATGTGTACTTCTTCATGTGTATTTAATCCGACTCTTGGATGTGTACTTCTTTAAATGTATTTAATCTGGGTCTTGGATGTTTACTTCTTCAGGTGCATTTAATCTGACTCTTCTTTAGTCTGGGTCTTGGATGTGTACTTCTTCAGGTGTATTTAATCTGACTCCTTATTATGTTGTTTTTAGGTGTATTTAATCTGACTCCTTATTCTGTTGTTCTTAGGTGTATTTAATCTGACTCCTGGATGAGTTCTTCCTCAGGTGTAGTTAATCTGACTCTTGGATGTGTACTTCTTCAGGTGTATTTAATCTGACTCCTTATTATGTTGTTCTTAGGTGTATTTAATCTGACTCATGGATGAGTACTTCCTCAGGTGTATTTAATCTGACTCTTGGATGTGTACTTCTTCAGGTGTATTTAATCATACTCCTTATTATGTTGTTCTTATGTGTATTTATTCTGACTCCTGGATGAGTACTTAGTCAGGTGTGTTAATCTGAATCTTGGATGTGTACTTCTTCAGGTGTATTTAATCTGACTCTTGGATATGTACTTCCTCAGGTGTATTTAATCTGACTGTTGGAGGCTTACTTCTTCAGGTGTATTTAATTTGACTCCGTATTATGTTGTTCTTAGGTATATTTAATCTGACTCCTGGATGAGTACTTCTTCAGGTGTATTTTACCTGACTCTTGGATGTGTACGTCTTCAGGTGTACTTAATCTGCCTCTTGGATGTGTACTTCTTCATGTGTATTTAATCCGACTCTTGGATGTGTTCTTCTTTAAATGTATTTAATCTTGGTCTTGGATGTGTACTTCTTCAGGTGTATTTAATCTGACTCTTCTTTAATCAGACTCTTGGATTTGTACTTCTTCAGGTGTATTTAATCTGACTCCTTATTATGTTGTTCTTAGATGTATTTAATCTGACGCCTGGATGAGTACTTCGTCAGGTGTATTTAATCTGACTCTTGGATGTGTACTTCTTCATGTTTGTTTAATCCGACTCTTGGATGTGTACTTCTTTAAATGTGTTTAATCTGGGTCTTGGATGTGTGCTTCTTCAGGTGTATTTAATCTGACTCTTGGATGTGTACTTCTTCAGGTGTACTTAATTTGACTCCTTATTAAGTTGTTCTTAGGTATATTTAATCTGACTCCTGGATGACTACTTCTTCAGGTGTATTTAATCTGACTCTTGGATGTGTAATTCGTCACGTGTATTTTACCTGACTCTTGGATGTGTACTTCTTCAGGTGTATTTAATCCGACTCTTGGATGTGTACTTCTTCATGTGTATTTAATCCGACTCTTGGATGTGTACTTCTTTAAATGTATTTAATCTGACTCTTGGATATGTACTTCTTCAGGTGTATTTAATCTGACTCTTCTTTAATCTGACTCTTGGATTTGTACTTCTTCAGGTGTATTTAATCTGAATCCTTATTATGTTGTTCTTAGGTGTATTTACACTGACGCGTGGATGAGTACTTAGTCAGGTGTATTTAATCTGACTCTTGGATGTGTACTTCTTCAGGTGTACTTAATCTGCCTCTTGGATGTGTACTTCTTCATGTGTATTTAATCCGACTCTTGGATGTGTACTTCTTTAAATGTATTTAATCTGGGTCTTGGATGTTTGCTTCTTCAGGTGCATTTAATCTGACTCTTCTTTAGTCTGGGTCTTGCATGTGTACTTCTTCAGGTGTATTTAATCTGACTCCTTATTATGTTGTTTTTAGGTGTATTTAATCTGACTCCTTATTCTGTTGTTCTTAGGTGTATTTAATCTGACTCCTGGATGAGTTCTTCCTCAGGTGTAGTTAATCTGACTCTTGGATGTGTACTTCTTCAGGTGTATTTAATCTGACTCCTTATTATGTTGTTCTTAGGTGTATTTAATCTGACTCATGGATGAGTACTTCGTCAGGTGTATTTAATCTGACTCTTGGATGTGTACTTCTTCAGGTGTATTTAATCATACTCCTTATTATGTTGTTCTTATGTGTATTTATTCTGACTCCTGGATGAGTACTTAGTCAGGTGTGTTAATCTGAATCTTGGATGTGTACTTCTTCAGGTGTATTTAATCTGACTCTTGGATATGTACTTCCTCAGGTGTATTTAATCTGACTGTTGGAGGCTCACTTCTTCAGGTGTATTTAATTTGACTCCGTATTATGTTGTTCTTAGGTATATTTAATCTGACTCCTGGATGAGTACTTCTTCAGGTGTATTTAATCTGACTCTTGGATGTGTAATTAGTCACGTGTATTTTACCTGACTCTTGGATGTGTACGTCTTCAGGTGTACTTAATCTGCCTCTTGGATATGTACTTCCTCAGGTGTATTTAATCTGACTGTTGGAGGCTTACTTCTTCAGGTGTATTTAATTTGACTCCGTATTATGTTGTTCTTAGGTATATTTAATCTGACTCCTGGATGAGTACTTCTTCAGGTGTATTTTACCTGACTCTTGGATGTGTACGTCTTCAGGTGTACTTAATCTGCCTCTTGGATGTGTACTTCTTCATGTGTATTTAATCCGACTCTTGGATGTGTTCTTCTTTAAATGTATTTAATCTTGGTCTTGGATGTGTACTTCTTCAGGTGTATTTAATCTGACTCTTCTTTAATCAGACTCTTGGATTTGTACTTCTTCAGGTGTATTTAATCTGACTCCTTATTATGTTGTTCTTAGATGTATTTAATCTGACGCCTGGATGAGTACTTCGTCAGGTGTATTTAATCTGACTCTTGGATGTGTACTTCTTCATGTTTGTTTAATCCGACTCTTGGATGTGTACTTCTTTAAATGTGTTTAATCTGGGTCTTGGATGTGTGCTTCTTCAGGTGTATTTAATCTGACTCTTGGATGTGTACTTCTTCAGGTGTACTTAATTTGACTCCTTATTAAGTTGTTCTTAGGTATATTTAATCTGACTCCTGGATGACTACTTCTTCAGGTGTATTTAATCTGACTCTTGGATGTGTAATTCGTCACGTGTATTTTACCTGACTCTTGGATGTGTACTTCTTCAGGTGTATTTAATCCGACTCTTGGATGTGTACTTCTTCATGTGTATTTAATCCGACTCTTGGATGTGTACTTCTTTAAATGTATTTAATCTGACTCTTGGATATGTACTTCTTCAGGTGTATTTAATCTGACTCTTCTTTAATCTGACTCTTGGATTTGTACTTCTTCAGGTGTATTTAATCTGAATCCTTATTATGTTGTTCTTAGGTGTATTTACTCTGACGCGTGGATGAGTACTTAGTCAGGTGTATTTAATCTGACTCTTGGATGTGTACTTCTTCAGGTGTACTTAATCTGCCTCTTGGATGTGTACTTCTTCATGTGTATTTAATCCGACTCTTGGATGTGTACTTCTTTAAATGTATTTAATCTGGGTCTTGGATGTTTACTTCTTCAGGTGCATTTAATCTGACTCTTCTTTAGTCTGGGTCTTGCATGTGTACTTCTTCAGGTGTATTTAATCTGACTCCTTATTATGTTGTTTTTAGGTGTATTTAATCTGACTCCTTATTCTGTTGTTCTTAGGTGTATTTAATCTGACTCCTGGATGAGTTCTTCCTCAGGTGTAGTTAATCTGACTCTTGGATGTGTACTTCTTCAGGTGTATTTAATCTGACTCCTTATTATGTTGTTCTTAGGTGTATTTAATCTGACTCATGGATGAGTACTTCGTCAGGTGTATTTAATCTGACTCTTGGATGTGTACTTCTTCAGGTGTATTTAATCATACTCCTTATTATGTTGTTCTTATGTGTATTTATTCTGACTCCTGGATGAGTACTTAGTCAGGTGTGTTAATCTGAATCTTGGATGTGTACTTCTTCAGGTGTATTTAATCTGACTCTTGGATATGTACTTCCTCAGGTGTATTTAATCTGACTGTTGGAGGCTCACTTCTTCAGGTGTATTTAATTTGACTCCGTATTATGTTGTTCTTAGGTATATTTAATCTGACTCCTGGATGAGTACTTCTTCAGGTGTATTTAATCTGACTCTTGGATGTGTAATTAGTCACGTGTATTTTACCTGACTCTTGGATGTGTACGTCTTCAGGTGTACTTAATCTGCCTCTTGGATGTGTACTTCTTCATGTGTATTTAATCCGACTCTTGGATGTGTACTTCTTTAAATGTATTTAATCTGGGTCTTGGATGTGTACTTCTTCAGGTGTATTTAATCTGACTCTTCTTTAATCAGACTCTTGGATTTGTACTTCTTCAGGTGTATTTAATCTGACTCCTTATTATGTTGTTCTTAGGTGTATTTAATCTGACGCCTGGATGAGTACTTCGTCAGGTGTATTTAATCTGACTCTTGGATGTGTACTTCTTCATGTGTGTTTAATCCGACTCTTGGATGTGTACTTCTTTAAATGTGTTTAATCTGGGTCTTGGATGTGTACTTCTTCAGGTGTATTTAATCTGACTCTTGGATGTGTACTTCTTCAGGTGTACTTAATTTGACTCCTTATTAAGTTGTTCTTAGGTATATTTAATCTGACTCCTGGATGACTACTTCTTCAGGTGTATTTAATCTGACTCTTGGATGTGTAATTCGTCACGTGTATTTTACCTGACTCTTGGATGTGTACTTCTTCAGGTGTATTTAATCCGACTCTTGGATGTGTACTTCTTCATGTGTATTTAATCCGACTCTTGGATGTGTACTTCTTTAAATGTATTTAATCTGACTCTTGGATATGTACTTCTTCAGGTGTATTTAATCTGACTCTTCTTTAATCTGACTCTTGGATTTGTACTTCTTCAGGTGTATTTAATCTGAATCCTTATTATGTTGTTCTTAGGTGTATTTACTCTGACGCGTGGATGAGTACTTAGTCAGGTGTATTTAATCTGACTCTTGGATGTGTACTTCTTCAGGTGTACTTAATCTGCCTCTTGGATGTGTACTTCTTCATGTGTATTTAATCCGACTCTTGGATGTGTACTTCTTTAAATGTATTTAATCTGGGTCTTGGATGTTTACTTCTTCAGGTGCATTTAATCTGACTCTTCTTTAGTCTGGGTCTTGCATGTGTACTTCTTCAGGTGTATTTAATCTGACTCCTTATTATGTTGTTTTTAGGTGTATTTAATCTGACTCCTTATTCTGTTGTTCTTAGGTGTATTTAATCTGACTCCTGGATGAGTTCTTCCTCAGGTGTAGTTAATCTGACTCTTGGATGTGTACTTCTTCAGGTGTATTTAATCTGACTCCTTATTATGTTGTTCTTAGGTGTATTTAATCTGACTCATGGATGAGTACTTCGTCAGGTGTATTTAATCTGACTCTTGGATGTGTACTTCTTCAGGTGTATTTAATCATACTCCTTATTATGTTGTTCTTATGTGTATTTATTCTGACTCCTGGATGAGTACTTAGTCAGGTGTGTTAATCTGAATCTTGGATGTGTACTTCTTCAGGTGTATTTAATCTGACTCTTGGATATGTACTTCCTCAGGTGTATTTAATCTGACTGTTGGAGGCTTACTTCTTCAGGTGTATTTAATTTGACTCCGTATTATGTTGTTCTTAGGTATATTTAATCTGACTCCTGGATGAGTACTTCTTCAGGTGTATTTAATCTGACTCTTGGATGTGTAATTAGTCACGTGTATTTTACCTGACTCTTGGATGTGTACGTCTTCAGGTGTACTTAATCTGCCTCTTGGATGTGTACTTCTTCATGTGTATTTAATCCGACTCTTGGATGTGTACTTCTTTAAATGTATTTAATCTGGGTCTTGGATGTGTACTTCTTCAGGTGTATTTAATCTGACTCTTCTTTAATCAGACTCTTGGATTTGTACTTCTTCAGGTGTATTTAATCTGACTCCTTATTATGTTGTTCTTAGGTGTATTTAATCTGACGCCTGGATGAGTACTTCGTCAGGTGTATTTAATCTGACTCTTGGATGTGTACTTCTTCATGTGTGTTTAATCCGACTCTTGGATGTGTACTTCTTTAAATGTGTTTAATCTGGGTCTTGGATGTGTACTTCTTCAGGTGTATTTAATCTGACTCTTGGATGTGTACTTCTTCAGGTGTACTTAATTTGACTCCTTATTAAGTTGTTCTTAGGTATATTTAATCTGACTCCTGGATGACTACTTCTTCAGGTGTATTTAATCTGACTCTTGGATGTGTAATTCGTCACGTGTATTTTACCTGACTCTTGGATGTGTACTTCTTCAGGTGTATTTAATCCGACTCTTGGATGTGTACTTCTTCATGTGTATTTAATCCGACTCTTGGATGTGTACTTCTTTAAATGTATTTAATCTGACTCTTGGATATGTACTTCTTCAGGTGTATTTAATCTGACTCTTCTTTAATCTGACTCTTGGATTTGTACTTCTTCAGGTGTATTTAATCTGAATCCTTATTATGTTGTTCTTAGGTGTATTTACTCTGACGCGTGGATGAGTACTTAGTCAGGTGTATTTAATCTGACTCTTGGATGTGTACTTCTTCAGGTGTACTTAATCTGCCTCTTGGATGTGTACTTCTTCATGTGTATTTAATCCGACTCTTGGATGTGTACTTCTTTAAATGTATTTAATCTGGGTCTTGGATGTTTACTTCTTCAGGTGCATTTAATCTGACTCTTCTTTAGTCTGGGTCTTGGATGTGTACTTCTTCAGGTGTATTTAATCTGACTCCTTATTATGTTGTTTTTAGGTGTATTTAATCTGACTCCTTATTCTGTTGTTCTTAGGTATATTTAATCTGACTCCTGGATGAGTTCTTCCTCAGGTGTAGTTAATCTGACTCTTGGATGTGTACTTCTTCAGGTGTATTTAATCTGACTCCTTATTATGTTGTTCTTAGGTGTATTTACTCTGACGCGTGGATGAGTACTTAGTCAGGTGTATTTAATCTGACTCTTGGATGTGTACTTCTTCAGGTGTACTTAATCTGCCTCTTGGATGTGTACTTCTTCATGTGTATTTAATCCGACTCTTGGATGTGTACTTCTTCAGGTGTATTTAATCTGACTCTTGGATGTGTAATTCGTCACGTGTATTTTACCTGACTCTTGGATGTGTACTTCTTCAGGTGTAATTAATCTGCCTCTTGGATGTGTACTTCTTCATGTGTATTTAATCCGACTCTTGGATGTGTACTTCTTTAAATGTATTTAATCTGACTCTTGGATATGTACTTCTTCAGGTGTATTTAATCTGACTCTTCTTTAATCTGACTCTTGGATTTGTACTTCTTCAGGTGTATTTAATCTGAATCCTTATTATGTTGTTCTTAGGTGTATTTACTCTGACGCGTGGATGAGTACTTAGTCAGGTGTATTTAATCTGACTCTTGGATGTGTACTTCTTCAGGTGTACTTAATCTGCCTCTTGGATGTGTACTTCTTCATGTGTATTTAATCCGACTCTTGGATGTGTACTTCTTTAAATGTATTTAATCTGGGTCTTGGATGTTTACTTCTTCAGGTGCATTTAATCTGACTCTTCTTTAGTCTGGGTCTTGCATGTGTACTTCTTCAGGTGTATTTAATCTGACTCCTTATTATGTTGTTTTTAGGTGTATTTAATCTGACTCCTTATTCTGTTGTTCTTAGGTGTATTTAATCTGACTCCTGGATGAGTTCTTCCTCAGGTGTAGTTAATCTGACTCTTGGATGTGTACTTCTTCAGGTGTATTTAATCTGACTCCTTATTATGTTGTTCTTAGGTGTATTTAATCTGACTCATGGATGAGTACTTCGTCAGGTGTATTTAATCTGACTCTTGGATGTGTACTTCTTCAGGTGTATTTAATCATACTCCTTATTATGTTGTTCTTATGTGTATTTATTCTGACTCCTGGATGAGTACTTAGTCAGGTGTGTTAATCTGAATCTTGGATGTGTACTTCTTCAGGTGTATTTAATCTGACTCTTGGAGATGTACTTCCTCAGGTGTATTTAATCTGACTGTTGGAGGCTTACTTCTTCAGGTGTATTTAATTTGACTCCGTATTATGTTGTTCTTAGGTATATTTAATCTGACTCCTGGATGAGTACTTCTTCAGGTGTATTTAATCTGACTCTTGGATGTGTAATTAGTCACGTGTATTTTACCTGACTCTTGGATGTGTACGTCTTCAGGTGTACTTAATCTGCCTCTTGGATGTGTACTTCTTCATGTGTATTTAATCCGACTCTTGGATGTGTACTTCTTTAAATGTATTTAATCTGGGTCTTGGATGTGTACTTCTTCAGGTGTATTTAATCTGACTCTTCTTTAATCAGACTCTTGGATTTGTACTTCTTCAGGTGTATTTAATCTGACTCCTTATTATGTTGTTCTTAGGTGTATTTAATCTGACGCCTGGATGAGTACTTCGTCAGGTGTATTTAATCTGACTCTTGGATGTGTACTTCTTCATGTGTGTTTAATCCGACTCTTGGATGTGTACTTCTTTAAATGTGTTTAATCTGGGTCTTGGATGTGTACTTCTTCAGGTGTATTTAATCTGACTCTTGGATGTGTACTTCTTCAGGTGTACTTAATTTGACTCCTTATTAAGTTGTTCTTAGGTATATTTAATCTGACTCCTGGATGACTACTTCTTCAGGTGTATTTAATCTGACTCTTGGATGTGTAATTCGTCACGTGTATTTTACCTGACTCTTGGATGTGTACTTCTTCAGGTGTATTTAATCCGACTCTTGGATGTGTACTTCTTCATGTGTATTTAATCCGACTCTTGGATGTGTACTTCTTTAAATGTATTTAATCTGACTCTTGGATATGTACTTCTTCAGGTGTATTTAATCTGACTCTTCTTTAATCTGACTCTTGGATTTGTACTTCTTCAGGTGTATTTAATCTGAATCCTTATTATGTTGTTCTTAGGTGTATTTACTCTGACGCGTGGATGAGTACTTAGTCAGGTGTATTTAATCTGACTCTTGGATGTGTACTTCTTCAGGTGTACTTAATCTGCCTCTTGGATGTGTACTTCTTCATGTGTATTTAATCCGACTCTTGGATGTGTACTTCTTTAAATGTATTTAATCTGGGTCTTGGATGTTTACTTCTTCAGGTGCATTTAATCTGACTCTTCTTTAGTCTGGGTCTTGGATGTGTACTTCTTCAGGTGTATTTAATCTGACTCCTTATTATGTTGTTTTTAGGTGTATTTAATCTGACTCCTTATTCTGTTGTTCTTAGGTATATTTAATCTGACTCCTGGATGAGTTCTTCCTCAGGTGTAGTTAATCTGACTCTTGGATGTGTACTTCTTCAGGTGTATTTAATCTGACTCCTTATTATGTTGTTCTTAGGTGTATTTACTCTGACGCGTGGATGAGTACTTAGTCAGGTGTATTTAATCTGACTCTTGGATGTGTACTTCTTCAGGTGTACTTAATCTGCCTCTTGGATGTGTACTTCTTCATGTGTATTTAATCCGACTCTTGGATGTGTACTTCTTCAGGTGTATTTAATCATACTCCTTATTATGTTGTTCTTATGTGTATTTATTCTGACTCCTGGATGAGTACTTTGTCAGGTGTGTTAATCTGAATCTTGGATGTGTACTTCTTCAGGTGTATTTAATCTGACTCTTGGATATGTACTTCCTCAGGTGTATTTAATCTGACTGTTGGAGGCTTACTTCTTCAGGTGTATTTAATTTGACTCCGTATTATGTTGTTCTTAGGTATATTTAATCTGACTCCTGGATGAGTACTTCTTCAGGTGTATTTAATCTGACTCTTGGATGTGTAATTAGTCACGTGTATTTTACCTGACTCTTGGATGTGTACGTCTTCAGGTGTACTTAATCTGCCTCTTGGATGTGTACTTCTTCATGTGTATTTAATCCGACTCTTGGATGTGTACTTCTTTAAATGTATTTAATCTTGGTCTTGGATGTGTACTTCTTCAGGTGTATTTAATCTGACTCTTCTTTAGTCTGGGTCTTGGATGTGTACTTCTTCAGGTGTATTTAATCTGACTCCTTATTATGTTGTTTTTAGGTGTATTTAATCTGACTCCTTATTCTGTTGTTCTTAGGTGTATTTAATCTGACTCCTGGATGAGTTCTTCCTCAGGTGTAGTTAATCTGACTCTTGGATGTGTACTTCTTCAGGTGTATTTAATCTGACTCTTGGATATGTACTTCCTCAGGTGTATTTAATCTGACTGTTGGAGGCTTACTTCTTCAGGTGTATTTAATTTGACTCTTCTTTAATCTGACTCTTGGATTTGTACTTCTTCAGGTGTACTTAATCTGCCTCTTGGATGTGTACTTCTTTAAATGTATTTAATCTTGGTCTTGGATGTGTACTTCTTCAGGTGTATTTAATCTGACTCTTCTTTAATCTGACTCTTGGATTTGTACTTCTTCAGGTGTATTTAATCTGACTCCTTATTATGTTGTTCTTAGATGTATTTAATCTGACGCCTGGATGAGTACTTCGTCAGGTGTATTTAATCTGACTCTTGGATGTGTACTTCTTCATGTGTATTTAATCCGACTCTTGGATGTGTACTTCTTTAAATGTGTTTAATCTGGGTCTTGGAATTGTACTTCTTCAGGTGTATTTAATCTGACTCTTGGATGTGTACTTCTTCAGGTGTACTTAATTTGACTCCTTATTAAGTTTTTCTCAGGTATATTTAATCTGACTCCTGGATGAGTACTTCTTCAGGTGTATTTAATCTGACTCTTGGATGTGTAATTCGTCACGTGTATTTTACCTGACTCTTGGATGTGTACTTCTTCAGGTGTAATTAATCTGCCTCTTGGATGTGTACTTCTTCATGTGTATTTAATCCGACTCTTGGATGTGTACTTCTTTAAATGTATTTAATCTGACTCTTGGATATGTACTTCTTCAGGTGTATTTAATCTGACTCTTCTTTAATCTGACTCTTGGATTTGTACTTCTTCAGGTGTATTTAATCTGAATCCTTATTATGTTGTTCTTAGGTGTATTTACTCTGACGCGTGGATGAGTACTTAGTCAGGTGTATTTAATCTGACTCTTGGATGTGTACTTCTTCAGGTGTACTTAATCTGCCTCTTGGATGTGTACTTCTTCATGTGTATTTAATCCGACTCTTGGATGTGTACTTCTTTAAATGTATTTAATCTGGGTCTTGGATGTTTACTTCTTCAGGTGCATTTAATCTGACTCTTCTTTAGTCTGGGTCTTGCATGTGTACTTCTTCAGGTGTATTTAATCTGACTCCTTATTATGTTGTTTTTAGGTGTATTTAATCTGACTCCTTATTCTGTTGTTCTTAGGTGTATTTAATCTGACTCCTGGATGAGTTCTTCCTCAGGTGTAGTTAATCTGACTCTTGGATGTGTACTTCTTCAGGTGTATTTAATCTGACTCCTTATTATGTTGTTCTTAGGTGTATTTAATCTGACTCATGGATGAGTACTTCGTCAGGTGTATTTAATCTGACTCTTGGATGTGTACTTCTTCAGGTGTATTTAATCATACTCCTTATTATGTTGTTCTTATGTGTATTTATTCTGACTCCTGGATGAGTACTTAGTCAGGTGTGTTAATCTGAATCTTGGATGTGTACTTCTTCAGGTGTATTTAATCTGACTCTTGGATATGTACTTCCTCAGGTGTATTTAATCTGACTGTTGGAGGCTTACTTCTTCAGGTGTATTTAATTTGACTCCGTATTATGTTGTTCTTAGGTATATTTAATCTGACTCCTGGATGAGTACTTCTTCAGGTGTATTTAATCTGACTCTTGGATGTGTAATTAGTCACGTGTATTTTACCTGACTCTTGGATGTGTACGTCTTCAGGTGTACTTAATCTGCCTCTTGGATGTGTACTTCTTCATGTGTATTTAATCCGACTCTTGGATGTGTACTTCTTTAAATGTATTTAATCTGGGTCTTGGATGTGTACTTCTTCAGGTGTATTTAATCTGACTCTTCTTTAATCAGACTCTTGGATTTGTACTTCTTCAGGTGTATTTAATCTGACTCCTTATTATGTTGTTCTTAGGTGTATTTAATCTGACGCCTGGATGAGTACTTCGTCAGGTGTATTTAATCTGACTCTTGGATGTGTACTTCTTCATGTGTGTTTAATCCGACTCTTGGATGTGTACTTCTTTAAATGTGTTTAATCTGGGTCTTGGATGTGTACTTCTTCAGGTGTATTTAATCTGACTCTTGGATGTGTACTTCTTCAGGTGTACTTAATTTGACTCCTTATTAAGTTGTTCTTAGGTATATTTAATCTGACTCCTGGATGACTACTTCTTCAGGTGTATTTAATCTGACTCTTGGATGTGTAATTCGTCACGTGTATTTTACCTGACTCTTGGATGTGTACTTCTTCAGGTGTATTTAATCCGACTCTTGGATGTGTACTTCTTCATGTGTATTTAATCCGACTCTTGGATGTGTACTTCTTTAAATGTATTTAATCTGACTCTTGGATATGTACTTCTTCAGGTGTATTTAATCTGACTCTTCTTTAATCTGACTCTTGGATTTGTACTTCTTCAGGTGTATTTAATCTGAATCCTTATTATGTTGTTCTTAGGTGTATTTACTCTGACGCGTGGATGAGTACTTAGTCAGGTGTATTTAATCTGACTCTTGGATGTGTACTTCTTCAGGTGTACTTAATCTGCCTCTTGGATGTGTACTTCTTCATGTGTATTTAATCCGACTCTTGGATGTGTACTTCTTTAAATGTATTTAATCTGGGTCTTGGATGTTTACTTCTTCAGGTGCATTTAATCTGACTCTTCTTTAGTCTGGGTCTTGGATGTGTACTTCTTCAGGTGTATTTAATCTGACTCCTTATTATGTTGTTTTTAGGTGTATTTAATCTGACTCCTTATTCTGTTGTTCTTAGGTATATTTAATCTGACTCCTGGATGAGTTCTTCCTCAGGTGTAGTTAATCTGACTCTTGGATGTGTACTTCTTCAGGTGTATTTAATCTGACTCCTTATTATGTTGTTCTTAGGTGTATTTACTCTGACGCGTGGATGAGTACTTAGTCAGGTGTATTTAATCTGACTCTTGGATGTGTACTTCTTCAGGTGTACTTAATCTGCCTCTTGGATGTGTACTTCTTCATGTGTATTTAATCCGACTCTTGGATGTGTACTTCTTCAGGTGTATTTAATCATACTCCTTATTATGTTGTTCTTATGTGTATTTATTCTGACTCCTGGATGAGTACTTTGTCAGGTGTGTTAATCTGAATCTTGGATGTGTACTTCTTCAGGTGTATTTAATCTGACTCTTGGATATGTACTTCCTCAGGTGTATTTAATCTGACTGTTGGAGGCTTACTTCTTCAGGTGTATTTAATTTGACTCCGTATTATGTTGTTCTTAGGTATATTTAATCTGACTCCTGGATGAGTACTTCTTCAGGTGTATTTAATCTGACTCTTGGATGTGTAATTAGTCACGTGTATTTTACCTGACTCTTGGATGTGTACGTCTTCAGGTGTACTTAATCTGCCTCTTGGATGTGTACTTCTTCATGTGTATTTAATCCGACTCTTGGATGTGTACTTCTTTAAATGTATTTAATCTTGGTCTTGGATGTGTACTTCTTCAGGTGTATTTAATCTGACTCTTCTTTAGTCTGGGTCTTGGATGTGTACTTCTTCAGGTGTATTTAATCTGACTCCTTATTATGTTGTTTTTAGGTGTATTTAATCTGACTCCTTATTCTGTTGTTCTTAGGTGTATTTAATCTGACTCCTGGATGAGTTCTTCCTCAGGTGTAGTTAATCTGACTCTTGGATGTGTACTTCTTCAGGTGTATTTAATCTGACTCTTGGATATGTACTTCCTCAGGTGTATTTAATCTGACTGTTGGAGGCTTACTTCTTCAGGTGTATTTAATTTGACTCTTCTTTAATCTGACTCTTGGATTTGTACTTCTTCAGGTGTACTTAATCTGCCTCTTGGATGTGTACTTCTTTAAATGTATTTAATCTTGGTCTTGGATGTGTACTTCTTCAGGTGTATTTAATCTGACTCTTCTTTAATCTGACTCTTGGATTTGTACTTCTTCAGGTGTATTTAATCTGACTCCTTATTATGTTGTTCTTAGATGTATTTAATCTGACGCCTGGATGAGTACTTCGTCAGGTGTATTTAATCTGACTCTTGGATGTGTACTTCTTCATGTGTATTTAATCCGACTCTTGGATGTGTACTTCTTTAAATGTGTTTAATCTGGGTCTTGGAATTGTACTTCTTCAGGTGTATTTAATCTGACTCTTGGATGTGTACTTCTTCAGGTGTACTTAATTTGACTCCTTATTAAGTTTTTCTCAGGTATATTTAATCTGACTCCTGGATGAGTACTTCTTCAGGTGTATTTAATCTGACTCTTGGATGTGTAATTCGTCACGTGTATTTTACCTGACTCTTGGATGTGTACTTCTTCAGGTGTAATTAATCTGCCTCTTGGATGTGTACTTCTTCATGTGTATTTAATCCGACTCTTGGATGTGTACTTCTTTAAATGTATTTAATCTGGGTCTTGGATATATACTTCTTCAGGTGTATTTAATCTGACTCTTCTTTAATTTGACTCTTTGATTTGTACTTCTTCAGGTGTATTTAATCTGAATCCTTATTATGTTGTTCTTAGGTGTATTTACTCTGACGCATGGATGAGTACTTAGTCAGGTGTATTTAATCTGACTCTTGGATGTGTACTTCTTCAGGTGTACTTAATCTGCCTCTTGGATGTGTACTTCTTCATGTGTATTTAATCCGACTCTTGGATGTGTACTTCTTTAAATGTCTTTAATCTGGGTCTTTGATGTGTACTTCTTCAGGTGTATTTAATCTGACTCTTGGATGTGTAATTCTTCAGGTGTATTTAATTTGACTCCTTATTATGTTGTTCTTAGGTATATTTAATCTGACTCCTGGATGAGTACTTCTTCAGGTGTATTTAATCTGACTCTTGGATGTGTAATTCGTCACGTGTATTTAATCCGACTCTTGGATGTGTACTTCTTTAAATGTATTTAATCTTGGTCTTGGATGTGTACTTCTTCAGGTGTATTTAATCTGACTCTTCTTTAATCTGACTCTTGGATGTGTACTTCTTCAGGTGTATTTAATCTGACTCTTGGATATGTACTTCCTCAGGTGTATTTAATCTGACTGTTGGAGGCTTACTTCTTCAGGTGTATTTAATTTGACTCCGTATTATGTTGTTCTTAGGTATATTTAATCTGACTCCTGGATGAGTACTTCTTCAGGTGTATTTAATCTGACTCTTGGATGTGTAATTAGTCACGTGTATTTTACCTGACTCTTGGATGTGTACGTCTTCAGGTGTACCTAATCTGCCTCTTGGATGTGTACTTCTTCATGTGTATTTAATCCGACTCTTGGATGTGTTCTTCTTTAAATGTATTTAATCTTGGTCTTGGATGTGTACTGCTTCAGGTGTATTTAATCTGACTCTTCTTTAATCTGACTCTTGGATTTGTACTTCTTCAGGTGTATTTAATCTGACTCCTTATTATGTTGTTCTTAGGTGTATTTAATCTGACGCCTGGATGAGTACTTCGTCAGGTGTATTTAATCTGACTCTTGGATGTGTACTTCTTCATGTGTATTTAATCCGACTCTTGGATGTGTACTTCTTTAAATGTGTTTAATCTGGGTCTTGGAATTGTACTTCTTCAGGTCTATTTAATCTGTCTCTTGGAAGTGTACTTCTTCAGGTGTACTTAATTTGACTCCTTATTAAGTTGTTCTTAGGTATATTTAATCTGACTCCTGGATGAGTACTTCTTCAGGTGTATTTAATCTGACTCTTGGATGTGTAATTCGTCACGTGTATTTTACCTGACTCTTGGATGTGTACTTCTTCAGGTGTACTTAATCTGCCTCTTGGATGTGTACTTCTTCATGTGTATTTAATCCGACTCTTGGATGTGTACTTCTTTAAATGTATTTAATCTGGGTCTTGGATATGTACTTCTTCAGGTGTATTTAATCTGACTCTTCTTTAATCAGACTCTTGGATTTGTACTTCTTCAGGTGTATTTAATCTGACTCCTTATTATGTTGTTCTTAGGTGTATTTAATCTGACGCCTGGATGAGTACTTCGTCAGGTGTATTTAATCTGACTCTTGGATGTGTACTTCTTCATGTGTGTTTAATCCGACTCTTGGATGTGTACTTCTTTAAATGTGTTTAATCTGGGTCTTGGATGTGTGCTTCTTCAGGTGTATTTAATCTGACTCTTGGATGTGTACTTCTTCAGGTGTACTTAATTTGACTCCTTATTAAGTTGTTCTTAGGTATATTTAATCTGACTCCTGGATGACTACTTCTTCAGGTGTATTTAATCTGACTCTTGGATGTGTAATTCGTCACGTGTATTTTACCTGACTCTTGGATGTGTACTTCTTCAGGTGTATTTAATCCGACTCTTGGATGTGTACTTCTTCATGTGTATTTAATCCGACTCTTGGATGTGTACTTCTTTAAATGTATTTAATCTGACTCTTGGATATGTACTTCTTCAGGTGTATTTAATCTGACTCTTCTTTAATCTGACTCTTGGATTTGTACTTCTTCAGGTGTATTTAATCTGAATCCTTATTATGTTGTTCTTAGGTGTATTTACTCTGACGCGTGGATGAGTACTTAGTCAGGTGTATTTAATCTGACTCTTGGATGTGTACTTCTTCAGGTGTACTTAATCTGCCTCTTGGATGTGTACTTCTTCAGGTGTATTTAATCTGACTCCTTATTATGTTGTTCTTAGGTGTATTTAATCTGACTCATGGATGAGTACTTCCTCAGGTGTATTTAATCTGACTCTTGGATGTGTACTTCTTCAGGTGTATTTAATCATACTCCTTATTATGTTGTTCTTATGTGTATTTATTCTGACTCCTGGATGAGTACTTAGTCAGGTGTGTTAATCTGAATCTTGGATGTGTACTTCTTCAGGTGTATTTAATCTGACTCTTGGATATGTACTTCCTCAGGTGTATTTAATCTGACTGTTGGAGGCTTACTTCTTCAGGTGTATTTAATTTGACTCCGTATTATGTTGTTCTTAGGTATATTTAATCTGACTCCTGGATGAGTACTTCTTCAGGTGTATTTTACCTGACTCTTGGATGTGTACGTCTTCAGGTGTACTTAATCTGCCTCTTGGATGTGTACTTCTTCATGTGTATTTAATCCGACTCTTGGATGTGTTCTTCTTTAAATGTATTTAATCTTGGTCTTGGATGTGTACTTCTTCAGGTGTATTTAATCTGACTCTTCTTTAATCAGACTCTTGGATTTGTACTTCTTCAGGTGTATTTAATCTGACTCCTTATTATGTTGTTCTTAGATGTATTTAATCTGACGCCTGGATGAGTACTTCGTCAGGTGTATTTAATCTGACTCTTGGATGTGTACTTCTTCATGTGTGTTTAATCCGACTCTTGGATGTGTACTTCTTTAAATGTGTTTAATCTGGGTCTTGGATGTGTGCTTCTTCAGGTGTATTTAATCTGACTCTTGGATGTGTACTTCTTCAGGTGTACTTAATTTGACTCCTTATTAAGTTGTTCTTAGGTATATTTAATCTGACTCCTGGATGACTACTTCTTCAGGTGTATTTAATCTGACTCTTGGATGTGTAATTCGTCACGTGTATTTTACCTGACTCTTGGATGTGTACTTCTTCAGGTGTATTTAATCTGACTCTTCTTTAATCTGACTCTTGGATTTGTACTTCTTCAGGTGTATTTAATCTGACTCCTTATTAGGTTGTTCTTAGGTGTATTTAATCTGACGCCTGGATGAGTACTTCGTCGGGTGTATTTAATCTGACTCTTGGATGTGTACTTCTTCATGTGTATTTAATCCGACTCTTGGATGTGTACTTCTTTAAATGTGTTTAATCTGGGTCTTGGAATTGTACTTCTTCAGGTCTATTTAATCTGTCTCTTGGAAGTGTACTTCTTCAGGTGTACTTAATTTGACTCCTTATTAAGTTGTTCTTAGGTATATTTAATCTGACTCCTGGATGAGTACTTCTTCAGGTGTATTTAATCTGACTCTTGGATGTGTAATTCGTCACGTGTATTTTACCTGACTCTTGGATGTGTACTTCTTCAGGTGTACTTAATCTGCCTCTTGGATGTGTACTTCTTCATGTGTATTTAATCCGACTCTTGGATGTGTACTTCTTTAAATGTATTTAATCTGGGTCTTGGATATGTACTTCTTCAGGTGTATTTAATCTGACTCTTCTTTAATCAGACTCTTGGATTTGTACTTCTTCAGGTGTATTTAATCTGACTCCTTATTATGTTGTTCTTAGGTGTATTTAATCTGACGCCTGGATGAGTACTTCGTCAGGTGTATTTAATCTGACTCTTGGATGTGTACTTCTTCATGTGTGTTTAATCCGACTCTTGGATGTGTACTTCTTTAAATGTGTTTAATCTGGGTCTTGGATGTGTGCTTCTTCAGGTGTATTTAATCTGACTCTTGGATGTGTACTTCTTCAGGTGTACTTAATTTGACTCCTTATTAAGTTGTTCTTAGGTATATTTAATCTGACTCCTGGATGACTACTTCTTCAGGTGTATTTAATCTGACTCTTGGATGTGTAATTCGTCACGTGTATTTTACCTGACTCTTGGATGTGTACTTCTTCAGGTGTATTTAATCCGACTCTTGGATGTGTACTTCTTCATGTGTATTTAATCCGACTCTTGGATGTGTACTTCTTTAAATGTATTTAATCTGACTCTTGGATATGTACTTCTTCAGGTGTATTTAATCTGACTCTTCTTTAATCTGACTCTTGGATTTGTACTTCTTCAGGTGTATTTAATCTGAATCCTTATTATGTTGTTCTTAGGTGTATTTACTCTGACGCGTGGATGAGTACTTAGTCAGGTGTATTTAATCTGACTCTTGGATGTGTACTTCTTCAGGTGTACTTAATCTGCCTCTTGGATGTGTACTTCTTCATGTGTATTTAATCCGACTCTTGGATGTGTACTTCTTTAAATGTATTTAATCTGGGTCTTGGATGTTTACTTCTTCAGGTGCATTTAATCTGACTCTTCTTTAGTCTGGGTCTTGGATGTGTACTTCTTCAGGTGTATTTAATCTGACTCCTTATTATGTTGTTTTTAGGTGTATTTAATCTGACTCCTTATTCTGTTGTTCTTAGGTGTATTTAATCTGACTCCTGGATGAGTTCTTCCTCAGGTGTAGTTAATCTGACTCTTGGATGTGTACTTCTTCAGGTGTATTTAATCTGACTCCTTATTATGTTGTTCTTAGGTGTATTTAATCTGACTCATGGATGAGTACTTCCTCAGGTGTATTTAATCTGACTCTTGGATGTGTACTTCTTCAGGTGTATTTAATCATACTCCTTATTATGTTGTTCTTATGTGTATTTATTCTGACTCCTGGATGAGTACTTAGTCAGGTGTGTTAATCTGAATCTTGGATGTGTACTTCTTCAGGTGTATTTAATCTGACTCTTGGATATGTACTTCCTCAGGTGTATTTAATCTGACTGTTGGAGGCTTACTTCTTCAGGTGTATTTAATTTGACTCCGTATTATGTTGTTCTTAGGTATATTTAATCTGACTCCTGGATGAGTACTTCTTCAGGTGTATTTTACCTGACTCTTGGATGTGTACGTCTTCAGGTGTACTTAATCTGCCTCTTGGATGTGTACTTCTTCATGTGTATTTAATCCGACTCTTGGATGTGTTCTTCTTTAAATGTATTTAATCTTGGTCTTGGATGTGTACTTCTTCAGGTGTATTTAATCTGACTCTTCTTTAATCAGACTCTTGGATTTGTACTTCTTCAGGTGTATTTAATCTGACTCCTTATTATGTTGTTCTTAGATGTATTTAATCTGACGCCTGGATGAGTACTTCGTCAGGTGTATTTAATCTGACTCTTGGATGTGTACTTCTTCATGTTTGTTTAATCCGACTCTTGGATGTGTACTTTTTTAAATGTGTTTAATCTGGGTCTTGGATGTGTGCTTCTTCAGGTGTATTTAATCTGACTCTTGGATGTGTACTTCTTCAGGTGTACTTAATTTGACTCCTTATTAAGTTGTTCTTAGGTATATTTAATCTGACTCCTGGATGACTACTTCTTCAGGTGTATTTAATCTGACTCTTGGATGTGTAATTCGTCACGTGTATTTTACCTGACTCTTGGATGTGTACTTCTTCAGGTGTATTTAATCCGACTCTTGGATGTGTACTTCTTCATGTGTATTTAATCCGACTCTTGGATGTGTACTTCTTTAAATGTATTTAATCTGACTCTTGGATATGTACTTCTTCAGGTGTATTTAATCTGACTCTTCTTTAATCTGACTCTTGGATTTGTACTTCTTCAGGTGTATTTAATCTGAATCCTTATTATGTTGTTCTTAGGTGTATTTACTCTGACGCGTGGATGAGTACTTAGTCAGGTGTATTTAATCTGACTCTTGGATGTGTACTTCTTCAGGTGTACTTAATCTGCCTCTTGGATGTGTACTTCTTCATGTGTATTTAATCCGACTCTTGGATGTGTACTTCTTTAAATGTATTTAATCTGGGTCTTGGATGTTTACTTCTTCAGGTGCATTTAATCTGACTCTTCTTTAGTCTGGGTCTTGCATGTGTACTTCTTCAGGTGTATTTAATCTGACTCCTTATTATGTTGTTTTTAGGTGTATTTAATCTGACTCCTTATTCTGTTGTTCTTAGGTGTATTTAATCTGACTCCTGGATGAGTTCTTCCTCAGGTGTAGTTAATCTGACTCTTGGATGTGTACTTCTTCAGGTGTATTTAATCTGACTCCTTATTATGTTGTTCTTAGGTGTATTTAATCTGACTCATGGATGAGTACTTCGTCAGGTGTATTTAATCTGACTCTTGGATGTGTACTTCTTCAGGTGTATTTAATCATACTCCTTATTATGTTGTTCTTATGTGTATTTATTCTGACTCCTGGATGAGTACTTAGTCAGGTGTGTTAATCTGAATCTTGGATGTGTACTTCTTCAGGTGTATTTAATCTGACTCTTGGATATGTACTTCCTCAGGTGTATTTAATCTGACTGTTGGAGGCTCACTTCTTCAGGTGTATTTAATTTGACTCCGTATTATGTTGTTCTTAGGTATATTTAATCTGACTCCTGGATGAGTACTTCTTCAGGTGTATTTAATCTGACTCTTGGATGTGTAATTAGTCACGTGTATTTTACTTGACTCTTGGATGTGTACGTCTTCAGGTGTACTTAATCTGCCTCTTGGATGTGTACTTCTTCATGTGTATTTAATCCGACTCTTGGATGTGTACTTCTTTAAATGTATTTAATCTGGGTCTTGGATGTGTACTTCTTCAGGTGTATTTAATCTGACTCTTCTTTAATCAGACTCTTGGATTTGTACTTCTTCAGGTGTATTTAATCTGACTCCTTATTATGTTGTTCTTAGGTGTATTTAATCTGACGCCTGGATGAGTACTTCGTCAGGTGTATTTAATCTGACTCTTGGATGTGTACTTCTTCATGTGTGTTTAATCCGACTCTTGGATGTGTACTTCTTTAAATGTGTTTAATCTGCGTCTTGGATGTGTACTTCTTCAGGTGTATTTAATCTGACTCTTGGATGTGTACTTCTTCAGGTGTACTTAATTTGACTCCTTATTAAGTTGTTCTTAGGTATATTTAATCTGACTCCTGGATGACTACTTCTTCAGGTGTATTTAATCTGACTCTTGGATGTGTAATTCGTCACGTGTATTTTACCTGACTCTTGGATGTGTACTTCTTCAGGTGTATTTAATCCGACTCTTGGATGTGTACTTCTTCATGTGTATTTAATCCGACTCTTGGATGTGTACTTCTTTAAATGTATTTAATCTGACTCTTGGATATGTACTTCTTCAGGTGTATTTAATCTGACTCTTCTTTAATCTGACTCTTGGATTTGTACTTCTTCAGGTGTATTTAATCTGAATCCTTATTATGTTGTTCTTAGGTGTATTTACTCTGACGCGTGGATGAGTACTTAGTCAGGTGTATTTAATCTGACTCTTGGATGTGTACTTCTTCAGGTGTACTTAATCTGCCTCTTGGATGTGTACTTCTTCATGTGTATTTAATCCGACTCTTGGATGTGTACTTCTTTAAATGTATTTAATCTGGGTCTTGGATGTTTACTTCTTCAGGTGCATTTAATCTGACTCTTCTTTAGTCTGGGTCTTGCATGTGTACTTCTTCAGGTGTATTTAATCTGACTCCTTATTATGTTGTTTTTAGGTGTATTTAATCTGACTCCTTATTCTGTTGTTCTTAGGTGTATTTAATCTGACTCCTGGATGAGTTCTTCCTCAGGTGTAGTTAATCTGACTCTTGGATGTGTACTTCTTCAGGTGTATTTAATCTGACTCCTTATTATGTTGTTCTTAGGTGTATTTAATCTGACTCATGGATGAGTACTTCGTCAGGTGTATTTAATCTGACTCTTGGATGTGTACTTCTTCAGGTGTATTTAATCATACTCCTTATTATGTTGTTCTTATGTGTATTTATTCTGACTCCTGGATGAGTACTTAGTCAGGTGTGTTAATCTGAATCTTGGATGTGTACTTCTTCAGGTGTATTTAATCTGACTCTTGGATATGTACTTCCTCAGGTGTATTTAATCTGACTGTTGGAGGCTTACTTCTTCAGGTGTATTTAATTTGACTCCGTATTATGTTGTTCTTAGGTATATTTAATCTGACTCCTGGATGAGTACTTCTTCAGGTGTATTTAATCTGACTCTTGGATGTGTAATTAGTCACGTGTATTTTACCTGACTCTTGGATGTGTACGTCTTCAGGTGTACTTAATCTGCCTCTTGGATGTGTACTTCTTCATGTGTATTTAATCCGACTCTTGGATGTGTACTTCTTTAAATGTATTTAATCTGGGTCTTGGATGTGTACTTCTTCAGGTGTATTTAATCTGACTCTTCTTTAATCAGACTCTTGGATTTGTACTTCTTCAGGTGTATTTAATCTGACTCCTTATTATGTTGTTCTTAGGTGTATTTAATCTGACGCCTGGATGAGTACTTCGTCAGGTGTATTTAATCTGACTCTTGGATGTGTACTTCTTCATGTGTGTTTAATCCGACTCTTGGATGTGTACTTCTTTAAATGTGTTTAATCTGGGTCTTGGATGTGTACTTCTTCAGGTGTATTTAATCTGACTCTTGGATGTGTACTTCTTCAGGTGTACTTAATTTGACTCCTTATTAAGTTGTTCTTAGGTATATTTAATCTGACTCCTGGATGACTACTTCTTCAGGTGTATTTAATCTGACTCTTGGATGTGTAATTCGTCACGTGTATTTTACCTGACTCTTGGATGTGTACTTCTTCAGGTGTATTTAATCCGACTCTTGGATGTGTACTTCTTCATGTGTATTTAATCCGACTCTTGGATGTGTACTTCTTTAAATGTATTTAATCTGACTCTTGGATATGTACTTCTTCAGGTGTATTTAATCTGACTCTTCTTTAATCTGACTCTTGGATTTGTACTTCTTCAGGTGTATTTAATCTGAATCCTTATTATGTTGTTCTTAGGTGTATTTACTCTGACGCGTGGATGAGTACTTAGTCAGGTGTATTTAATCTGACTCTTGGATGTGTACTTCTTCAGTTGTACTTAATCTGCCTCTTGGATGTGTACTTCTTCATGTGTATTTAATCCGACTCTTGGATGTGTACTTCTTTAAATGTATTTAATCTGGGTCTTGGATGTTTACTTCTTCAGGTGCATTTAATCTGACTCTTCTTTAGTCTGGGTCTTGGATGTGTACTTCTTCAGGTGTATTTAATCTGACTCCTTATTATGTTGTTTTTAGGTGTATTTAATCTGACTCCTTATTCTGTTGTTCTTAGGTATATTTAATCTGACTCCTGGATGAGTTCTTCCTCAGGTGTAGTTAATCTGACTCTTGGATGTGTACTTCTTCAGGTGTATTTAATCTGACTCCTTATTATGTTGTTCTTAGGTGTATTTACTCTGACGCGTGGATGAGTACTTAGTCAGGTGTATTTAATCTGACTCTTGGATGTGTACTTCTTCAGGTGTACTTAATCTGCCTCTTGGATGTGTACTTCTTCATGTGTATTTAATCCGACTCTTGGATGTGTACTTCTTCAGGTGTATTTAATCATACTCCTTATTATGTTGTTCTTATGTGTATTTATTCTGACTCCTGGATGAGTACTTTGTCAGGTGTGTTAATCTGAATCTTGGATGTGTACTTCTTCAGGTGTATTTAATCTGACTCTTGGATATGTACTTCCTCAGGTGTATTTAATCTGACTGTTGGAGGCTTACTTCTTCAGGTGTATTTAATTTGACTCCGTATTATGTTGTTCTTAGGTATATTTAATCTGACTCCTGGATGAGTACTTCTTCAGGTGTATTTAATCTGACTCTTGGATGTGTAATTAGTCACGTGTATTTTACCTGACTCTTGGATGTGTACGTCTTCAGGTGTACTTAATCTGCCTCTTGGATGTGTACTTCTTCATGTGTATTTAATCCGACTCTTGGATGTGTACTTCTTTAAATGTATTTAATCTTGGTCTTGGATGTGTACTTCTTCAGGTGTATTTAATCTGACTCTTCTTTAATCTGACTCTTGGATTTGTACTTCTTCAGGTGTATTTAATCTGACTCCTTATTATGTTGTTCTTAGATGTATTTAATCTGACGCCTGGATGAGTACTTCGTCAGGTGTATTTAATCTGACTCTTGGATGTGTACTTCTTCATGTATATTTAATCCGACTCTTGGATGTGTACTTCTTTAAATGTGTTTAATCTGGGTCTTGGAATTGTACTTCTTCAGGTGTATTTAATCTGACTCTTGGATGTGTACTTCTTCAGGTGTACTTAATTTGACTCCTTATTAAGTTGTTCTCAGGTATATTTAATCTGACTCCTGGATGAGTACTTCTTCAGGTGTATTTAATCTGACTCTTGGATGTGTAATTCGTCACGTGTATTTTACCTGACTCTTGGATGTGTACTTCTTCAGGTGTACTTAATCTGCCTCTTGGATGTGTACTTCTTCATGTGTATTTAATCCGACTCTTGGATGTGTACTTCTTTAAATGTATTTAATCTTGGTCTTGGATGTGTACTTCTTCAGGTGTATTTAATCTGACTCTTCTTTAATCTGACTCTTTGATTTGTACTTCTTCAGGTGTATTTAATCTGAATCCTTATTATGTTGTTCTTAGGTGTATTTACTCTGACGCATGGATGAGTACTTAGTCAGGTGTATTTAATCTGACTCTTGGATGTGTACTTCTTCAGGTGTACTTAATCTGCCTCTTGGATGTGTACTTCTTCATGTGTATTTAATCCGACTCTTGGATGTGTACTTCTTTAAATGTCTTTAATCTGGGTCTTTGATGTGTACTTCTTCAGGTGTATTTAATCTGACTCTTGGATGTGTACTTCTTCAGGTGTATTTAATTTGACTCCTTATTATGTTGTTCTTAGGTATATTTAATCTGACTCCTGGATGAGTACTTCTTCAGGTGTATTTAATCTGACTCTTGGATGTGTAATTCGTCACGTGTATTTTACCTGACTCTTGGATGTGTACTTCTTCAGGTGTACTTAATCTGCCTCTTGGATGTGTACTTCTTCATGTGTATTTAATCCGACTCTTGGATGTGTACTTCTTTAAATGTATTTAATCTGGGTCTTGGATATGTACTTCTTCAGGTGTATTTAATCTGACTCTTCTTTAATCAGACTCTTGGATTTGTACTTCTTCAGGTGTATTTAATCTGACTCCTTATTATGTTGTTCTTAGGTGTATTTAATCTGACGCCTGGATGAGTACTTCGTCAGGTGTATTTAATCTGACTCTTGGATGTGTACTTCTTCATGTGTGTTTAATCCGACTCTTGGATGTGTACTTCTTTAAATGTGTTTAATCTGGGTCTTGGATGTGTACTTCTTCAGGTGTATTTAATCTGACTCTTGGATGTGTACTTCTTCAGGTGTACTTAATTTGACTCCTTATTAAGTTGTTCTTAGGTATATTTAATCTGACTCCTGGATGACTACTTCTTCAGGTGTATTTAATCTGACTCTTGGATGTGTAATTCGTCACGTGTATTTTACCTGACTCTTGGATGTGTACTTCTTCAGGTGTATTTAATCCGACTCTTGGATGTGTACTTCTTCATGTGTATTTAATCCGACTCTTGGATGTGTACTTCTTTAAATGTATTTAATCTGACTCTTGGATATGTACTTCTTCAGGTGTATTTAATCTGACTCTTCTTTAATCTGACTCTTGGATTTGTACTTCTTCAGGTGTATTTAATCTGAATCCTTATTATGTTGTTCTTAGGTGTATTTACTCTGACGCGTGGATGAGTACTTAGTCAGGTGTATTTAATCTGACTCTTGGATGTGTACTTCTTCAGGTGTACTTAATCTGCCTCTTGGATGTGTACTTCTTCATGTGTATTTAATCCGACTCTTGGATGTGTACTTCTTTAAATGTATTTAATCTGGGTCTTGGATGTTTACTTCTTCAGGTGCATTTAATCTGACTCTTCTTTAGTCTGGGTCTTGGATGTGTACTTCTTCAGGTGTATTTAATCTGACTCCTTATTATGTTGTTTTTAGGTGTATTTAATCTGACTCCTTATTCTGTTGTTCTTAGGTGTATTTAATCTGACTCCTGGATGAGTTCTTCCTCAGGTGTAGTTAATCTGACTCTTGGATGTGTACTTCTTCAGGTGTATTTAATCTGACTCCTTATTATGTTGTTCTTAGGTGTATTTAATCTGACTCATGGATGAGTACTTCCTCAGGTGTATTTAATCTGACTCTTGGATGTGTACTTCTTCAGGTGTATTTAATCATACTCCTTATTATGTTGTTCTTATGTGTATTTATTCTGACTCCTGGATGAGTACTTAGTCAGGTGTGTTAATCTGAATCTTGGATGTGTACTTCTTCAGGTGTATTTAATCTGACTCTTGGATATGTACTTCCTCAGGTGTATTTAATCTGACTGTTGGAGGCTTACTTCTTCAGGTGTATTTAATTTGACTCCGTATTATGTTGTTCTTAGGTATATTTAATCTGACTCCTGGATGAGTACTTCTTCAGGTGTATTTTACCTGACTCTTGGATGTGTACGTCTTCAGGTGTACTTAATCTGCCTCTTGGATGTGTACTTCTTCATGTGTATTTAATCCGACTCTTGGATGTGTTCTTCTTTAAATGTATTTAATCTTGGTCTTGGATGTGTACTTCTTCAGGTGTATTTAATCTGACTCTTCTTTAATCAGACTCTTGGATTTGTACTTCTTCAGGTGTATTTAATCTGACTCCTTATTATGTTGTTCTTAGATGTATTTAATCTGACGCCTGGATGAGTACTTCGTCAGGTGTATTTAATCTGACTCTTGGATGTGTACTTCTTCATGTGTGTTTAATCCGACTCTTGGATGTGTACTTCTTTAAATGTGTTTAATCTGGGTCTTGGATGTGTGCTTCTTCAGGTGTATTTAATCTGACTCTTGGATGTGTACTTCTTCAGGTGTACTTAATTTGACTCCTTATTAAGTTGTTCTTAGGTATATTTAATCTGACTCCTGGATGACTACTTCTTCAGGTGTATTTAATCTGACTCTTGGATGTGTAATTCGTCACGTGTATTTTACCTGACTCTTGGATGTGTACTTCTTCAGGTGTATTTAATCCGACTCTTGGATGTGTACTTCTTCATGTGTATTTAATCCGACACTTGGATGTGTACTTCTTTAAATGTATTTAATCTGACTCTTGGATATGTACTTCTTCAGGTGTATTTAATCTGACTCTTCTTTAATCTGACTCTTGGATTTGTACTTCTTCAGGTGTATTTAATCTGAATCCTTATTATGTTGTTCTTAGGTGTATTTACTCTGACGCGTGGATGAGTACTTAGTCAGGTGTATTTAATCTGACTCTTGGATGTGTACTTCTTCAGGTGTACTTAATCTGCCTCTTGGATGTGTACTTCTTCATGTGTATTTAATCCGACTCTTGGATGTGTACTTCTTTAAATGTATTTAATCTGGGTCTTGGATGTTTACTTCTTCAGGTGCATTTAATCTGACTCTTCTTTAGTCTGGGTCTTGCATGTGTACTTCTTCAGGTGTATTTAATCTGACTCCTTATTATGTTGTTTTTAGGTGTATTTAATCTGACTCCTTATTCTGTTGTTCTTAGGTGTATTTAATCTGACTCCTGGATGAGTTCTTCCTCAGGTGTAGTTAATCTGACTCTTGGATGTGTACTTCTTCAGGTGTATTTAATCTGACTCCTTATTATGTTGTTCTTAGGTGTATTTAATCTGACTCATGGATGATTACTTCGTCAGGTGTATTTAATCTGACTCTTGGATGTGTACTTCTTCAGGTGTATTTAATCATACTCCTTATTATGTTGTTCTTAGGTATATTTAATCTAACTCCTGGATGAGTACTTCTTCATGCGTATTTAATCCGACTCTTTGATGTGTACTTCTTCAGGTGTATTTAATCTGACTCTTGCATGTGTACTTCTTCAGGTGTATTTAATCTGATTCTTCTTTAATCTGACTCTTGGATGTGTACTTCTTCAGGTGTATTTAATCTGACTCTTCTTTAATCTGACTCTTGGATTTGTACTTCTTCAGGTGTATTTAATCTGACTCCTTATTATGTTGTTCTTAGGTGTATTTAATCTGACGCCTGGATGAGTACTTCGTCAGGTGTATTTAATCTGACTCTTGGATGTGTACTTCTTCAGGTGTATTTAATCTGACTCTTGGATGTGTACTTCTTCATGTGTATTTAATCCGACTCTTGGATGTGTACTTCTTTAAATGTGTTTAATCTGGGTCTTGGATGTGTACTTCTTCAGGTGTATTTAATTTGACTCCTTATTATGTTGTTCTTAGGTATATTTAATCTGACTCCTGGATGAGTACTTCTTCAGGTGTATTTAATCTGACTCTTGGATGTGTAATTCGTCACGTGTATTTTACCTGACTCTTGGATGTGTACTTCTTCAGGTGTACTTAATCTGCCTCTTGGATGTGTACTTCTTCATGTGTATTTAATCCGACTCTTGGATGTGTACTTCTTTAAATGTATTTAATCTGGGTCTTGGATATATACTTCTTCAGGTGTATTTAATCTGACTCTTCTTTAATTTGACTCTTTGATTTGTACTTCTTCAGGTGTATTTAATCTGAATCCTTATTATGTTGTTCTTAGGTGTATTTACTCTGACGCATGGATGAGTACTTAGTCAGGTGTATTTAATCTGACTCTTGGATGTGTACTTCTTCAGGTGTACTTAATCTGCCTCTTGGATGTGTACTTCTTCATGTGTATTTAATCCGACTCTTGGATGTGTACTTCTTTAAATGTCTTTAATCTGGGTCTTTGATGTGTACTTCTTCAGGTGTATTTAATCTGACTCTTGGATGTGTACTTCTTCAGGTGTATTTAATTTGACTCCTTATTATGTTGTTCTTAGGTATAGTTAATCTGACTCCTGGATGAGTACTTCTTCAGGTGTATTTAATCTGACTCTTGGATGTGTAATTCGTCACGTGTATTTAATCCGACTCTTGGATGTGTACTTCTTTAAATGTATTTAATCTTGGTCTTGGATGTGTACTTCTTCAGGTGTATTTAATCTGACTCTTCTTTAATCTGACTCTTGGATGTGTACTTCTTCAGGTGTATTTAATCTGACTCTTGGATATGTACTTCCTCAGGTGTATTTAATCTGACTGTTGGAGGCTTACTTCTTCAGGTGTATTTAATTTGACTCCGTATTATGTTGTTCTTAGGTATATTTAATCTGACTCCTGGATGAGTACTTCTTCAGGTGTATTTAATCTGACTCTTGGATGTGTAATTAGTCACGTGTATTTTACCTGACTCTTGGATGTGTACGTCTTCAGGTGTACCTAATCTGCCTCTTGGATGTGTACTTCTTCATGTGTATTTAATCCGACTCTTGGATGTGTTCTTCTTTAAATGTATTTAATCTTGGTCTTGGATGTGTACTGCTTCAGGTGTATTTAATCTGACTCTTCTTTAATCTGACTCTTGGATTTGTACTTCTTCAGGTGTATTTAATCTGACTCCTTATTATGTTGTTCTTAGGTGTATTTAATCTGACGCCTGGATGAGTACTTCGTCAGGTGTATTTAATCTGACTCTTGGATGTGTACTTCTTCATGTGTATTTAATCCGACTCTTGGATGTGTACTTCTTTAAATGTGTTTAATCTGGGTCTTGGAATTGTACTTCTTCAGGTCTATTTAATCTGTCTCTTGGAAGTTTACTTCTTCAGGTGTACTTAATTTGACTCCTTATTAAGTTGTTCTTAGTTATATTTAATCTGACTCCTGGATGAGTACTTCTTCAGGTGTATTTAATCTGACTCTTGGATGTGTAATTCGTCACGTGTATTTTACCTGACTCTTGGATGTGTACTTCTTCAGGTGTACTTAATCTGCCTCTTGGATGTGTACTTCTTCATGTGTATTTAATCCGACTCTTGGATGTGTACTTCTTTAAATGTATTTAATCTGGGTCTTGGATATGTACTTCTTCAGGTGTATTTAATCTGACTCTTCTTTAATCAGACTCTTGGATTTGTACTTCTTCAGGTGTATTTAATCTGACTCCTTATTATGTTGTTCTTAGGTGTATTTAATCTGACGCCTGGATGAGTACTTCGTCAGGTGTATTTAATCTGACTCTTGGATGTGTACTTCTTCATGTGTGTTTAATCCGACTCTTGGATGTGTACTTCTTTAAATGTGTTTAATCTGGGTCTTGGATGTGTGCTTCTTCAGGTGTATTTAATCTGACTCTTGGATGTGTACTTCTTCAGGTGTACTTAATTTGACTCCTTATTAAGTTGTTCTTAGGTATATTTAATCTGACTCCTGGATGACTACTTCTTCAGGTGTATTTAATCTGACTCTTGGATGTGTAATTCGTCACGTGTATTTTACCTGACTCTTGGATGTGTACTTCTTCAGGTGTATTTAATCCGACTCTTGGATGTGTACTTCTTCATGTGTATTTAATCCGACTCTTGGATGTGTACTTCTTTAAATGTATTTAATCTGACTCTTGGATATGTACTTCTTCAGGTGTATTTAATCTGACTCTTCTTTAATCTGACTCTTGGATTTGTACTTCTTCAGGTGTATTTAATCTGAATCCTTATTATGTTGTTCTTAGGTGTATTTACTCTGACGCGTGGATGAGTACTTAGTCAGGTGTATTTAATCTGACTCTTGGATGTGTACTTCTTCAGGTGTACTTAATCTGCCTCTTGGATGTGTACTTCTTCATGTGTATTTAATCCGACTCTTGGATGTGTACTTCTTTAAATGTATTTAATCTGGGTCTTGGATGTTTACTTCTTCAGGTGCATTTAATCTGACTCTTCTTTAGTCTGGGTCTTGGATGTGTACTTCTTCAGGTGTATTTAATCTGACTCCTTATTATGTTGTTTTTAGGTGTATTTAATCTGACTCCTTATTCTGTTGTTCTTAGGTGTATTTAATCTGACTCCTGGATGAGTTCTTCCTCAGGTGTAGTTAATCTGACTCTTGGATGTGTACTTCTTCAGGTGTATTTAATCTGACTCCTTATTATGTTGTTCTTAGGTGTATTTAATCTGACTCATGGATGAGTACTTCCTCAGGTGTATTTAATCTGACTCTTGGATGTGTACTTCTTCAGGTGTATTTAATCATACTCCTTATTATGTTGTTCTTATGTGTATTTATTCTGACTCCTGGATGAGTACTTAGTCAGGTGTGTTAATCTGAATCTTGGATGTGTACTTCTTCAGGTGTATTTAATCTGACTCTTGGATATGTACTTCCTCAGGTGTATTTAATCTGACTGTTGGAGGCTTACTTCTTCAGGTGTATTTAATTTGACTCCGTATTATGTTGTTCTTAGGTATATTTAATCTGACTCCTCGATGAGTACTTCTTCAGGTGTATTTTACCTGACTCTTGGATGTGTACGTCTTCAGGTGTACTTAATCTGCCTCTTGGATGTGTACTTCTTCATGTGTATTTAATCCGACTCTTGGATGTGTTCTTCTTTAAATGTATTTAATCTTGGTCTTGGATGTGTACTTCTTCAGGTGTATTTAATCTGACTCTTCTTTAATCAGACTCTTGGATTTGTACTTCTTCAGGTGTATTTAATCTGACTCCTTATTATGTTGTTCTTAGATGTATTTAATCTGACGCCTGGATGAGTACTTCGTCAGGTGTATTTAATCTGACTCTTGGATGTGTACTTCTTCATGTGTGTTTAATCCGACTCTTGGATGTGTACTTCTTTAAATGTGTTTAATCTGGGTCTTGGATGTGTGCTTCTTCAGGTGTATTTAATCTGACTCTTGGATGTGTACTTCTTCAGGTGTACTTAATTTGACTCCTTATTAAGTTGTTCTTAGGTATATTTAATCTGACTCCTGGATGACTACTTCTTCAGGTGTATTTAATCTGACTCTTGGATGTGTAATTCGTCACGTGTATTTTACCTGACTCTTGGATGTGTACTTCTTCAGGTGTATTTAATCCGACTCTTGGATGTGTACTTCTTCATGTGTATTTAATCCGACACTTGGATGTGTACTTCTTTAAATGTATTTAATCTGACTCTTGGATATGTACTTCTTCAGGTGTATTTAATCTGACTCTTCTTTAATCTGACTCTTGGATTTGTACTTCTTCAGGTGTATTTAATCTGAATCCTTATTATGTTGTTCTTAGGTGTATTTACTCTGACGCGTGGATGAGTACTTAGTCAGGTGTATTTAATCTGACTCTTGGATGTGTACTTCTTCAGGTGTACTTAATCTGCCTCTTGGATGTGTACTTCTTCATGTGTATTTAATCCGACTCTTGGATGTGTACTTCTTTAAATGTATTTAATCTGGGTCTTGGATGTTTACTTCTTCAGGTGCATTTAATCTGACTCTTCTTTAGTCTGGGTCTTGCATGTGTACTTCTTCAGGTGTATTTAATCTGACTCCTTATTATGTTGTTTTTAGGTGTATTTAATCTGACTCCTTATTCTGTTGTTCTTAGGTGTATTTAATCTGACTCCTGGATGAGTTCTTCCTCAGGTGTAGTTAATCTGACTCTTGGATGTGTACTTCTTCAGGTGTATTTAATCTGACTCCTTATTATGTTGTTCTTAGGTGTATTTAATCTGACTCATGGATGATTACTTCGTCAGGTGTATTTAATCTGACTCTTGGATGTGTACTTCTTCAGGTGTATTTAATCATACTCCTTATTATGTTGTTCTTATGTGTATTTATTCTGACTCCTGGATGAGTACTTAGTCAGGTGTGTTAATCTGAATCTTGGATGTGTACTTCTTCAGGTGTATTTAATCTGACTCTTGGATATGTACTTCCTCAGGTGTATTTAATCTGACTGTTGGAGGCTTACTTCTTCAGGTGTATTTAATTTGACTCCGTATTATGTTGTTCTTAGGTATATTTAATCTGACTCCTGGATGAGTACTTCTTCAGGTGTATTTAATCTGACTCTTGGATGTGTAATTAGTCACGTGTATTTTACCTGACTCTTGGATGTGTACGTCTTCAGGTGTACTTAATCTGCCTCTTGGATGTGTACTTCTTCATGTGTATTTAATCCGACTCTTGGATGTGTACTTCTTTAAATGTATTTAATCTTGGTCTTGGATGTGTACTTCTTCAGGTGTATTTAATCTGACTCTTCTTTAATCAGACTCTTGGATTTGTACTTCTTCAGGTGTATTTAATCTGACTCCTTATTATGTTGTTCTTAGATGTATTTAATCTGACGCCTGGATGAGTACTTCGTCAGGTGTATTTAATCTGACTCTTGGATGTGTACTTCTTCATGTGTATTTAATCCGACTCTTGGATGTGTACTTCTTTAAATGTGTTTAATCTGGGTCTTGGAATTGTACTTCTTCAGGTGTATTTAATCTGACTCTTGGATGTGTACTTCTTCAGGTGTACTTAATTTGACTCCTTATTAAGTTGTTCTCAGGTATATTTAATCTGACTCCTGGATGAGTACTTCTTCAGGTGTATTTAATCTGACTCTTGGATGTGTAATTCGTCACGTGTATTTTACCTGACTCTTGGATGTGTACTTCTTCAGGTGTACTTAATCTGCCTCTTGGATGTGTACTTCTTCATGTGTATTTAATCCGACTCTTGGATGTGTACTTCTTTAAATGTATTTAATCTGGGTCTTGGATATGTATTTCTTCAGGTGTATTTAATCTGACTCTTCTTTAATCTGACTCTTGGATTTGTACTTCTTCAGGTGTATTTAATCTGAATCCTTATTATGTTGTTCTTAGGTGTATTTACTCTGACGCATGGATGAGTACTTAGTCAGGTGTATTTAATCTGACTCTTGGATGTGTACTTCTTCAGGTGTACTTAATCTGCCTCTTGGATGTGTACTTCTTCATGTGTATTTAATCCGACTCTTGGATGTGTACTTCTTTAAATGTGTTTAATCTGGGTCTTGGATGTGTACTTCTTCAGGTGTATTTAATCTGACTCTTGGATGTGTACTTCTTCAGGTGTATTTAATTTGACTCCTTATTATGTTGTTCTTAGGTATATTTAATCTGACTCCTGGATGAGTACTTCTTCAGGTGTATTTAATCTGACTCTTGGATGTGTAATTCGTCACGTGTATTTAATCCGACTCTTGGATGTGTACTTCTTTAAATGTATTTAATCTTGGTCTTGGATGTGTACTTCTTCAGGTGTATTTAATCTGACTCTTCTTTAATCTGACTCTTGGATTTGTACTTCTTCAGGTGTATTTAATCTGACTCCTTATTATGTTGTTCTTAGGTGTATTTAATCTGACGCCTGGATGAGTACTTCCGTCAGGTGTATTTAATCTGACTCTTGGATGTGTACTTCTTCAGGTGTATTTAATCTGACTCTTGGATGTGTACTTCTTCAGGTGTACTTAATTTGACTCTTGGATGTGTAATTCGTCACGTGTATTTTACCTGACTCTTGGATGTGTACTTCTTCAGGTGTACTTAATCTGCCTCTTGGATGTGTACTTCTTCATGTGTATTTAATCCGACTCTTGGATGTGTACTTCTTTAAATGTATTTAATCTGGGTCTTGGATGTGTACTTCTTCAGGTGTATTTAATCTGACTCTTCTTTAATCTGACTCTTGGATTTGTACTTCTTCAGGTGTATTTAATCTGACTCCTTATTATATTGTTCTTAGGTGTATTTAATCTGACTCCTGGATGAGTTCTTCGTCAGTTGTATTTAATCTGACTCTTGGATGTGTACTTCTTCAGGTGTATTTAACCTGACTCTTCGATGTGTAATTCGTCAGGTGTATTTTACCTGACTCTTGGATGTGTACTTCTTTAAATGTGTTTATTCTGGGTCTTGGATGTGTATCTTCTTTAAATGTATTTAATCTGGGTCTTGGATGTGTACTTCTTCAGGTGTATTTAATCTGACTCTTCTTTAATCTGACTCTTGGATTTGTACTTCTTCAGGTGTATTTAATCTGACTCCTTATTATGTTGTTCTTAGGTGTATTTAATCTGACGCCTGGATGAGTACTTCGTCAGGTGTATTTAATCTGACTCTTGGATGTGTACTTCTTCATGTGTATTTAATCCGACTCTTGGATGTGTACTTCTTTAAATGTGTTTAATCTGGGTCTTGGAATTGTACTTCTTCAGGTCTATTTAATCTGTCTCTTGGAAGTGTACTTCTTCAGGTGTACTTAATTTGACTCCTTATTAAGTTGTTCTTAGGTATATTTAATCTGACTCCTGGATGAGTACTTCTTCAGGTGTATTTAATCTGACTCTTGGATGTGTAATTCGTCACGTGTATTTTACCTGACTCTTGGATGTGTACTTCTTCAGGTGTACTTAATCTGCCTCTTAGATGTGTACTTCTTCATGTGTATTTAATCCGACTCTTGGATGTGTACTTCTTTAAATGTATTTAATCTGGGTCTTGGATATGTACTTCTTCAGGTGTATTTAATCTGACTCTTCTTTAATCAGACTCTTGGATTTGTACTTCTTCAGGTGTATTTAATCTGACTCCTTATTATGTTGTTTTTAGGTGTATTTAATCTGACGCCTGGATGAGTACTTCGTCAGGTGTATTTAATCTGACTCTTGGATGTGTACTTCTTCATGTGTGTTTAATCCGACTCTTGGATGTGTACTTCTTTAAATGTGTTTAATCTGGGTCTTGGATGTGTGCTTCTTCAGGTGTATTAAATCTGACTCTTGGATGTGTACTTCTTCAGGTGTACTTAATTTGACTCCTTATTAAGTTGTTCTTAGGTATATTTAATCTGACTCCTGGATGACTACTTCTTCAGGTGTATTTAATCTGACTCTTGGATGTGTAATTCGTCACGTGTATTTTACCTGACTCTTGGATGTGTACTTCTTCAGGTGTATTTAATCCGACTCTTGGATGTGTACTTCTTCATGTGTATTTAATCCGACTCTTGGATGTGTACTTCTTTAAATGTATTTAATCTGACTCTTGGATATGTACTTCTTCAGGTGTATTTAATCTGACTCTTCTTTAATCTGACTCTTGGATTTGTACTTCTTCAGGTGTATTTCATCTGAATCCTTATTATGTTGTTCTTAGGTGTATTTACTCTGACGCGTGGATGAGTACTTAGTCAGGTGTATTTAATCTGACTCTTGGATGTGTACTTCTTCAGGTGTACTTAATCTGCCTCTTGGATGTGTACTTCTTCATGTGTATTTAATCCGACTCTTGGATGTGTACTTCTTTAAATGTATTTAATCTGGGTCTTGGATGTTTACTTCTTCAGGTGCATTTAATCTGACTCTTCTTTAGTCTGGGTCTTGGATGTGTACTTCTTCAGGTGTATTTAATCTGACTCCTTATTATGTTGTTTTTAGGTGTATTTAATCTGACTCCTTATTCTGTTGTTCTTAGGTGTATTTAATCTGACTCCTGGATGAGTTCTTCCTCAGGTGTAGTTAATCTGACTCTTGGATGTGTACTTCTTCAGGTGTATTTAATCTGACTCCTTATTATGTTGTTCTTAGGTGTATTTAATCTGACTCATGGATGAGTACTTCCTCAGGTGTATTTAATCTGACTCTTGGATGTGTACTTCTTCAGGTGTATTTAATCATACTCCTTATTATGTTGTTCTTATGTGTATTTATTCTGACTCCTGGATGAGTACTTAGTCAGGTGTGTTAATCTGAATCTTGGATGTGTACTTCTTCAGGTGTATTTAATCTGACTCTTGGATATGTACTTCCTCAGGTGTATTTAATCTGACTGTTGGAGGCTTACTTCTTCAGGTGTATTTAATTTGACTCCGTATTATGTTGTTCTTAGGTATATTTAATCTGACTCCTGGATGAGTACTTCTTCAGGTGTATTTTACCTGACTCTTGGATGTGTACGTCTTCAGGTGTACTTAATCTGCCTCTTGGATGTGTACTTTTTCATGTGTATTTAATCCGACTCTTGGATGTGTTCTTCTTTAAATGTATTTAATCTTGGTCTTGGATGTGTACTTCTTCAGGTGTATTTAATCTGACTCTTCTTTAATCAGACTCTTGGATTTGTACTTCTTCAGGTGTATTTAATCTGACTCCTTATTATGTTGTTCTTAGATGTATTTAATCTGACGCCTGGATGAGTACTTCGTCAGGTGTATTTAATCTGACTCTTGGATGTGTACTTCTTCATGTGTGTTTAATCCGACTCTTGGATGTGTACTTCTTTAAATGTGTTTAATCTGGGTCTTGGATGTGTGCTTCTTCAGGTGTATTTAATCTGACTCTTGGATGTGTACTTCTTCAGGTGTACTTAATTTGACTCCTTATTAAGTTGTTCTTAGGTATATTTAATCTGACTCCTGGATGAGTACTTCTTCAGGTGTATTTAATCTGACTCTTGGATGTGTAATTCGTCACGTGTATTTTACCTGACTCTTGGATGTGTACTTCTTCAGGTGTACTTAATCTGCCTCTTGGATGTGTACTTTTTCATGTGTATTTAATCCGACTCTTGGATGTGTACTTCTTTAAATGTATTTAATCTGGGTCTTGGATGTGTACTTCTTCAGGTGTATTTAATCTGACTCTTTATTATGTTGTTCTTAGGTGTATTTAATCTGACTCCTTATTCTGTTGTTCTTAGGTGTATTTAATCTGACTCCTGGATGAGTTCTTCGTCAGGTTTATTTAATCTGACTCTTGGATGTGTACTTCTTCAGGTGTATTTAATCTGACTCTTGCATCTGTACTTCTTCAGGTGTATTTAATCTGACTCCTTATTATGTTGTTCTTATGTGTATTTAATCTGACTCCTGGATGAGTACTTCGTCAGGTGTATTTAATCTGACTCTTGGATGTGTACTTCTTCAGGTGTATTTAATCAGACTCCTTATTATGTTGTTCTTAGGTGTATTTATTCTGACTCCTGGATGAGTACTTCGTCAGGTGTATTAATCGGACTCTTGGATGTGTACTTCTTCAGGTGTATTTAATCTGACTCTTGGATGTGTACTTTTTCAGGTGTATTTAATCTGACTGTTGGCTCTGTGCTTCTTCAGGTGTATCTAATCTGACTCTTGGATGTGTACTTCTTCAGGTGTATTTAATCTGACTCTTGGATGTGTACTTCTTCAGGTGTATTTAATCTGACTGTTGGCTCTGTGCTTCTTCAGGTGTATTTAATCTGACTCTTGTATGTGTACTTCTTCAGGTGTATTTAACCTGACACTTGGATGTGTAATTCGTCAGGTGTATTTTACCTGACTCTTGGATGTGTACTTCTTCAGGTGTACTTAATCTGCCTCGTGGATGTGTACTTCTTTATGTGTATTTAATCCGACTCTTGGATGTGCACTTCTTTAAATGTCTTTAATCTGGGTCTTGGATGTGTACTTCTTCAGGTGTATTTAATCTGACTCTTCTTTAATCTGACTCTTGGATTTGTACTTCTCCAGGTGTATTTAATCTGACTCCTTATTATGTTGTTCTTAGGTGTATTTAATCTGACTCCTGGATGAGTACTTCGTCAGGTGTATTTAATCTGACTCTTGGATGTGTACTTCTTTAAATGTGTTTAATCTGGGTCTTGGATGTGTACTTCTTCAGGTGTATTTAATCTGACTCTTGGATGTGTACTTCTTCAGGTGTATTTAATTTGACTCCTTATTATGTTGTTCTTAGGTATATTTAATCTAACTCCTGGATGAGTACTTCTTCATGCGTATTTAATCCGACTCTTTGATGTGTACTTCTTCAGGTGTATTTAATCTGACTCTTGCATGTGTACTTCTTCAGGTGTATTTAATCTGATTCTTCTTTAATCTGACTCTTGGATGTGTACTTCTTCAGGTGTATTTAATCTGACTCTTCTTTAATCTGACTCTTGGATTTGTACTTCTTCAGGTGTATTTAATCTGACTCCTTATTATGTTGTTCTTAGGTGTATTTAATCTGACGCCTGGATGAGTACTTCGTCAGGTGTATTTAATCTGACTCTTGGATGTGTACTTCTTCAGGTGTATTTAATCTGACTCTTGGATGTGTACTTCTTCATGTGTATTTAATCCGACTCTTGGATGTGTACTTCTTTAAATGTGTTTAATCTGGGTCTTGGATGTGTACTTCTTCAGGTGTATTTAATTTGACTCCTTATTATGTTGTTCTTAGGTATATTTAATCTGACTCCTGGATGAGTACTTCTTCAGGTGTATTTAATCTGACTCTTGGATGTGTAATTCGTCACGTGTATTTTACCTGACTCTTGGATGTGTACTTCTTCAGGTGTACTTAATCTGCCTCTTGGATGTGTACTTTTTCATGTGTATTTAATCCGACTCTTGGATGTGTACTTCTTTAAATGTATTTAATCTGGGTCTTGGATGTGTACTTCTTCAGGTGTATTTAATCTGACTCTTTATTATGTTGTTCTTAGGTGTATTTAATCTGACTCCTTATTCTGTTGTTCTTAGGTGTATTTAATCTGACTCCTGGATGAGTTCTTCGTCAGGTTTATTTAATCTGACTCTTGGATGTGTACTTCTTCAGGTGTATTTAATCTGACTCTTGCATCTGTACTTCTTCAGGTGTATTTAATCTGACTCCTTATTATGTTGTTCTTATGTGTATTTAATCTGACTCCTGGATGAGTACTTCGTCAGGTGTATTTAATCTGACTCTTGGATGTGTACTTCTTCAGGTGTATTTAATCAGACTCCTTATTATGTTGTTCTTAGGTGTATTTATTCTGACTCCTGGATGAGTACTTCGTCAGGTGTATTAATCGGACTCTTGGATGTGTACTTCTTCAGGTGTATTTAATCTGACTCTTGGATGTGTACTTTTTCAGGTGTATTTAATCTGACTGTTGGCTCTGTGCTTCTTCAGGTGTATCTAATCTGACTCTTGGATGTGTACTTCTTCAGGTGTATTTAATCTGACTCTTGGATGTGTACTTCTTCAGGTGTATTTAATCTGACTGTTGGCTCTGTGCTTCTTCAGGTGTATTTAATCTGACTCTTGTATGTGTACTTCTTCAGGTGTATTTAACCTGACACTTGGATGTGTAATTCGTCAGGTGTATTTTACCTGACTCTTGGATGTGTACTTCTTCAGGTGTACTTAATCTGCCTCGTGGATGTGTACTTCTTTATGTGTATTTAATCCGACTCTTGGATGTGCACTTCTTTAAATGTCTTTAATCTGGGTCTTGGATGTGTACTTCTTCAGGTGTATTTAATCTGACTCTTCTTTAATCTGACTCTTGGATTTGTACTTCTCCAGGTGTATTTAATCTGACTCCTTATTATGTTGTTCTTAGGTGTATTTAATCTGACTCCTGGATGAGTACTTCGTCAGGTGTATTTAATCTGACTCTTGGATGTGTACTTCTTTAAATGTGTTTAATCTGGGTCTTGGATGTGTACTTCTTCAGGTGTATTTAATCTGACTCTTGGATGTGTACTTCTTCAGGTGTATTTAATTTGACTCCTTATTATGTTGTTCTTAGGTATATTTAATCTAACTCCTGGATGAGTACTTCTTCATGCGTATTTAATCCGACTCTTTGATGTGTACTTCTTCAGGTGTATTTAATCTGACTCTTGCATGTGTACTTCTTCAGGTGTATTTAATCTGATTCTTCTTTAATCTGACTCTTGGATGTGTACTTCTTCAGGTGTATTTAATCTGACTCTTCTTTAATCTGACTCTTGGATTTGTACTTCTTCAGGTGTATTTAATCTGACTCCTTATTATGTTGTTCTTAGGTGTATTTAATCTGACGCCTGGATGAGTACTTCGTCAGGTGTATTTAATCTGACTCTTGGATGTGTACTTCTTCAGGTGTATTTAATCTGACTCTTGGATGTGTACTTCTTCATGTGTATTTAATCCGACTCTTGGATGTGTACTTCTTTAAATGTGTTTAATCTGGGTCTTGGATGTGTACTTCTTCAGGTGTATTTAATTTGACTCCTTATTATGTTGTTCTTAGGTATATTTAATCTGACTCCTGGATGAGTACTTCTTCAGGTGTATTTAATCTGACTCTTGGATGTGTAATTCGTCACGTGTATTTTACCTGACTCTTGGATGTGTACTTCTTCAGGTGTACTTAATCTGCCTCTTGGATGTGTACTTTTTCATGTGTATTTAATCCGACTCTTGGATGTGTACTTCTTTAAATGTATTTAATCTGGGTCTTGGATGTGTACTTCTTCAGGTGTATTTAATCTGACTCTTTATTATGTTGTTCTTAGGTGTATTTAATCTGACTCCTTATTCTGTTGTTCTTAGGTGTATTTAATCTGACTCCTGGATGAGTTCTTCGTCAGGTTTATTTAATCTGACTCTTGGATGTGTACTTCTTCAGGTGTATTTAATCTGACTCTTGCATGTGTACTTCTTCAGGTGTATTTAATCTGACTCCTTATTATGTTGTTCTTATGTGTATTTAATCTGACTCCTGGATGAGTACTTCGTCAGGTGTATTTAATCTGACTCTTGGATGTGTACTTCTTCAGGTGTATTTAATCAGACTCCTTATTATGTTGTTCTTATGTGTATTTATTCTGACTCCTGGATGAGTACTTCGTCAGGTGTATTAATCGGACTCTTGGATGTGTACTTCTTCAGGTGTATTTAATCTGACTCTTGGATGTGTACTTCTTCAGGTGTATTTAATCTGACTGTTGGCTCTGTGCTTCTTCAGGTGTATCTAATCTGACTCTTGGATGTGTACTTCTTCAGGTGTATTTAATCTGACTCTTGGATGTGTACTTCTTCAGGTGTATTTAATCTGACTGTTGGCTCTGTGCTTCTTCAGGTGTATTTAATCTGACTGTTGTATGTGTACTTCTTCAGGTGTATTTAACCTGACACTTGGATGTGTAATTCGTCAGGTGTATTTTACCTGACTCTTGGATGTGTACTTCTTCAGGTGTACTTAATCTGCCTCGTGGATGTGTACTTCTTTATGTGTATTTAATCCTACTCTTGGATGTGCACTTCTTTAAATGTCTTTAATCTGGGTCTTGGATGTGTACTTCTTCAGGTGTATTTAATCTGACTCTTCTTTAATCTGACTCTTGGATTTGTACTTCTCCAGGTGTATTTAATCTGACTCCTTATTATGTTGTTCTTAGGTGTATTTAATCTGACTCCTGGATGAGTACTTCGTCAGGTGTATTTAATCTGACTCTTGGATGTGTACTTCTTTAAATGTGTTTAATCTGGGTCTTGGATGTGTACTTCTTCAGGTGTATTTAATCTGACTCTTGGATGTGTACTTCTTCAGGTGTATTTAATTTGACTCCTTATTATGTTGTTCTTAGGTATATTTAATCTAACTCCTGGATGAGTACTTCTTCATGCGTATTTAATCCGACTCTTTGATGTGTACTTCTTCAGGTGTATTTAATGTGACTCTTGCATGTGTACTTCTTCAGGTGTATTTAATCTGATTCTTCTTTAATCTGACTCTTGGATGTGTACTTCTTCAGGTGTATTTAATCTGACTCTTCTTTAATCTGACTCTTGGATTTGTACTTCTTCAGGTGTATTTAATCTGACTCCTTATTATGTTGTTCTTAGGTGTATTTAATCTGACGCCTGGATGAGTACTTCGTCAGGTGTATTTAATCTGACTCTTGGATGTGTACTTCTTCAGGTGTATTTAATCTGACTCTTGGATGTGTACTTCTTCATGTGTATTTAATCCGACTCTTGGATGTGTACTTCTTTAAATGTGTTTAATCTGGGTCTTGGATGTGTACTTCTTCAGGTGTATTTAATTTGACTCCTTATTATGTTGTTCTTAGGTATATTTAATCTGACTCCTGGATGAGTACTTCTTCAGGTGTATTTAATCTGACTCTTGGATGTGTAATTCGTCACGTGTATTTTACCTGACTCTTGGATGTGTACTTCTTCAGGTGTACTTAATCTGCCTCTTGGATGTGTACTTTTTCATGTGTATTTAATCCGACTCTTGGATGTGTACTTCTTTAAATGTATTTAATCTGGGTCTTGGATGTGTACTTCTTCAGGTGTATTTAATCTGACTCTTTATTATGTTGTTCTTAGGTGTATTTAATCTGACTCCTTATTCTGTTGTTCTTAGGTGTATTTAATCTGACTCCTGGATGAGTTCTTCGTCAGGTTTATTTAATCTGACTCTTGGATGTGTACTTCTTCAGGTGTATTTAATCTGACTCTTGCATGTGTACTTCTTCAGGTGTATTTAATCTGACTCCTTATTATGTTGTTCTTATGTGTATTTAATCTGACTCCTGGATGAGTACTTCGTCAGGTGTATTTAATCTGACTCTTGGATGTGTACTTCTTCAGGTGTATTTAATCAGACTCCTTATTATGTTGTTCTTATGTGTATTTATTCTGACTCCTGGATGAGTACTTCGTCAGGTGTATTAATCGGACTCTTGGATGTGTACTTCTTCAGGTGTATTTAATCTGACTCTTGGATGTGTACTTCTTCAGGTGTATTTAATCTGACTGTTGGCTCTGTGCTTCTTCAGGTGTATCTAATCTGACTCTTGGATGTGTACTTCTTCAGGTGTATTTAATCTGACTCTTGGATGTGTACTTCTTCAGGTGTATTTAATCTGACTGTTGGCTCTGTGCTTCTTCAGGTGTATTTAATCTGACTGTTGTATGTGTACTTCTTCAGGTGTATTTAACCTGACACTTGGATGTGTAATTCGTCAGGTGTATTTTACCTGACTCTTGGATGTGTACTTCTTCAGGTGTACTTAATCTGCCTCGTGGATGTGTACTTCTTTATGTGTATTTAATCCTACTCTTGGATGTGCACTTCTTTAAATGTCTTTAATCTGGGTCTTGGATGTGTACTTCTTCAGGTGTATTTAATCTGACTCTTCTTTAATCTGACTCTTGGATTTGTACTTCTCCAGGTGTATTTAATCTGACTCCTTATTATGTTGTTCTTAGGTGTATTTAATCTGACTCCTGGATGAGTACTTCGTCAGGTGTATTTAATCTGACTCTTGGATGTGTACTTCTTTAAATGTGTTTAATCTGGGTCTTGGATGTGTACTTCTTCAGGTGTATTTAATCTGACTCTTGGATGTGTACTTCTTCAGGTGTATTTAATCTGACTCTTGGATGTGTACTTCTTCAGGTGTATTTAATTTGACTCCTTATTATGTTGTTCTTAGGTATATTTAATCTAACTCCTGGATGAGTACTTCTTCATGCGTATTTAATCCGACTCTTTGATGTGTACTTCTTCAGGTGTATTTAATGTGACTCTTGCATGTGTACTTCTTCAGGTGTATTTAATCTGATTCTTCTTTAATCTGACTCTTGGATGTGTACTTCTTCAGGTGTATTTAATCTGACTCTTCTTTAATCTGACTCTTGGATTTGTACTTCTTCAGGTGTATTTAATCTGACTCCTTATTATGTTGTTCTTAGGTGTATTTAATCTGACGCCTGGATGAGTACTTCGTCAGGTGTATTTAATCTGACTCTTGGATGTGTACTTCTTCAGGTGTATTTAATCTGACTCTTGGATGTGTACTTCTTCATGTGTATTTAATCCGACTCTTGGATGTGTACTTCTTTAAATGTGTTTAATCTGGGTCTTGGATGTGTACTTCTTCAGGTGTATTTAATTTGACTCCTTATTATGTTGTTCTTAGGTATATTTAATCTGACTCCTGGATGAGTACTTCGTCAGGTGTATTAATCGGACTCTTGGATGTGTACTTCTTCAGGTGTATTTAATCTGACTCTTGCATCTGTACTTCTTCAGGTGTATTTAATCTGACTCCTTATTATGTTGTTCTTATGTGTATTTAATCTGACTCCTGGATGAGTACTTCGTCAGGTGTATTTAATCTGACTCTTGGATGTGTACTTCTTCAGGTGTATTTAATCAGACTCCTTATTATGTTGTTCTTAGGTGTATTTATTCTGACTCCTGGATGAGTACTTCGTCAGGTGTATTAATCGGACTCTTGGATGTGTACTTCTTCAGGTGTATTTAATCTGACTCTTGGATGTGTACTTTTTCAGGTGTATTTAATCTGACTGTTGGCTCTGTGCTTCTTCAGGTGTATCTAATCTGACTCTTGGATGTGTACTTCTTCAGGTGTATTTAATCTGACTCTTGGATGTGTACTTCTTCAGGTGTATTTAATCTGACTGTTGGCTCTGTGCTTCTTCAGGTGTATTTAATCTGACTCTTGTATGTGTACTTCTTCAGGTGTATTTAACCTGACACTTGGATGTGTAATTCGTCAGGTGTATTTTACCTGACTCTTGGATGTGTACTTCTTCAGGTGTACTTAATCTGCCTCGTGGATGTGTACTTCTTTATGTGTATTTAATCCGACTCTTGGATGTGCACTTCTTTAAATGTCTTTAATCTGGGTCTTGGATGTGTACTTCTTCAGGTGTATTTAATCTGACTCTTCTTTAATCTGACTCTTGGATTTGTACTTCTCCAGGTGTATTTAATCTGACTCCTTATTATGTTGTTCTTAGGTGTATTTAATCTGACTCCTGGATGAGTACTTCGTCAGGTGTATTTAATCTGACTCTTGGATGTGTACTTCTTTAAATGTGTTTAATCTGGGTCTTGGATGTGTACTTCTTCAGGTGTATTTAATCTGACTCTTGGATGTGTACTTCTTCAGGTGTATTTAATTTGACTCCTTATTATGTTGTTCTTAGGTATATTTAATCTAACTCCTGGATGAGTACTTCTTCATGCGTATTTAATCCGACTCTTTGATGTGTACTTCTTCAGGTGTATTTAATCTGACTCTTGCATGTGTACTTCTTCAGGTGTATTTAATCTGATTCTTCTTTAATCTGACTCTTGGATGTGTACTTCTTCAGGTGTATTTAATCTGACTCTTCTTTAATCTGACTCTTGGATTTGTACTTCTTCAGGTGTATTTAATCTGACTCCTTATTATGTTGTTCTTAGGTGTATTTAATCTGACGCCTGGATGAGTACTTCGTCAGGTGTATTTAATCTGACTCTTGGATGTGTACTTCTTCAGGTGTATTTAATCTGACTCTTGGATGTGTACTTCTTCATGTGTATTTAATCCGACTCTTGGATGTGTACTTCTTTAAATGTGTTTAATCTGGGTCTTGGATGTGTACTTCTTCAGGTGTATTTAATTTGACTCCTTATTATGTTGTTCTTAGGTATATTTAATCTGACTCCTGGATGAGTACTTCTTCAGGTGTATTTAATCTGACTCTTGGATGTGTAATTCGTCACGTGTATTTTACCTGACTCTTGGATGTGTACTTCTTCAGGTGTACTTAATCTGCCTCTTGGATGTGTACTTTTTCATGTGTATTTAATCCGACTCTTGGATGTGTACTTCTTTAAATGTATTTAATCTGGGTCTTGGATATGTACTTCTTCAGGTGTATTTAATCTGACTCTTTATTATGTTGTTCTTAGGTGTATTTAATCTGACTCCTTATTCTGTTGTTCTTAGGTGTATTTAATCTGACTCCTGGATGAGTTCTTCGTCAGGTTTATTTAATCTGACTCTTGGATGTGTACTTCTTCAGGTGTATTTAATCTGACTCTTGCATCTGTACTTCTTCAGGTGTATTTAATCTGACTCCTTATTATGTTGTTCTTATGTGTATTTAATCTGACTCCTGGATGAGTACTTCGTCAGGTGTATTTAATCTGACTCTTGGATGTGTACTTCTTCAGGTGTATTTAATCAGACTCCTTATTATGTTGTTCTTAGGTGTATTTATTCTGACTCCTGGATGAGTACTTCGTCAGGTGTATTAATCGGACTCTTGGATGTGTACTTCTTCAGGTGTATTTAATCTGACTCTTGGATGTGTACTTTTTCAGGTGTATTTAATCTGACTGTTGGCTCTGTGCTTCTTCAGGTGTATCTAATCTGACTCTTGGATGTGTACTTCTTCAGGTGTATTTAATCTGACTCTTGGATGTGTACTTCTTCAGGTGTATTTAATCTGACTGTTGGCTCTGTGCTTCTTCAGGTGTATTTAATCTGACTCTTGTATGTGTACTTCTTCAGGTGTATTTAACCTGACACTTGGATGTGTAATTCGTCAGGTGTATTTTACCTGACTCTTGGATGTGTACTTCTTCAGGTGTACTTAATCTGCCTCGTGGATGTGTACTTCTTTATGTGTATTTAATCCGACTCTTGGATGTGCACTTCTTTAAATGTCTTTAATCTGGGTCTTGGATGTGTACTTCTTCAGGTGTATTTAATCTGACTCTTCTTTAATCTGACTCTTGGATTTGTACTTCTCCAGGTGTATTTAATCTGACTCCTTATTATGTTGTTCTTAGGTGTATTTAATCTGACTCCTGGATGAGTACTTCGTCAGGTGTATTTAATCTGACTCTTGGATGTGTACTTCTTTAAATGTGTTTAATCTGGGTCTTGGATGTGTACTTCTTCAGGTGTATTTAATCTGACTCTTGGATGTGTACTTCTTCAGGTGTATTTAATTTGACTCCTTATTATGTTGTTCTTAGGTATATTTAATCTAACTCCTGGATGAGTACTTCTTCATGCGTATTTAATCCGACTCTTTGATGTGTACTTCTTCAGGTGTATTTAATCTGACTCTTGCATGTGTACTTCTTCAGGTGTATTTAATCTGATTCTTCTTTAATCTGACTCTTGGATGTGTACTTCTTCAGGTGTATTTAATCTGACTCTTCTTTAATCTGACTCTTGGATTTGTACTTCTTCAGGTGTATTTAATCTGACTCCTTATTATGTTGTTCTTAGGTGTATTTAATCTGACGCCTGGATGAGTACTTCGTCAGGTGTATTTAATCTGACTCTTGGATGTGTACTTCTTCAGGTGTATTTAATCTGACTCTTGGATGTGTACTTCTTCATGTGTATTTAATCCGACTCTTGGATGTGTACTTCTTTAAATGTGTTTAATCTGGGTCTTGGATGTGTACTTCTTCAGGTGTATTTAATTTGACTCCTTATTATGTTGTTCTTAGGTATATTTAATCTGACTCCTGGATGAGTACTTCTTCAGGTGTATTTAATCTGACTCTTGGATGTGTAATTCGTCACGTGTATTTTACCTGACTCTTGGATGTGTACTTCTTCAGGTGTACTTAATCTGCCTCTTGGATGTGTACTTTTTCATGTGTATTTAATCCGACTCTTGGATGTGTACTTCTTTAAATGTATTTAATCTGGGTCTTGGATGTGTACTTCTTCAGGTGTATTTAATCTGACTCTTTATTATGTTGTTCTTAGGTGTATTTAATCTGACTCCTTATTCTGTTGTTCTTAGGTGTATTTAATCTGACTCCTGGATGAGTTCTTCGTCAGGTTTATTTAATCTGACTCTTGGATGTGTACTTCTTCAGGTGTATTTAATCTGACTCTTGCATGTGTACTTCTTCAGGTGTATTTAATCTGACTCCTTATTATGTTGTTCTTATGTGTATTTAATCTGACTCCTGGATGAGTACTTCGTCAGGTGTATTTAATCTGACTCTTGGATGTGTACTTCTTCAGGTGTATTTAATCAGACTCCTTATTATGTTGTTCTTATGTGTATTTATTCTGACTCCTGGATGAGTACTTCGTCAGGTGTATTAATCGGACTCTTGGATGTGTACTTCTTCAGGTGTATTTAATCTGACTCTTGGATGTGTACTTCTTCAGGTGTATTTAATCTGACTGTTGGCTCTGTGCTTCTTCAGGTGTATCTAATCTGACTCTTGGATGTGTACTTCTTCAGGTGTATTTAATCTGACTCTTGGATGTGTACTTCTTCAGGTGTATTTAATCTGACTGTTGGCTCTGTGCTTCTTCAGGTGTATTTAATCTGACTGTTGTATGTGTACTTCTTCAGGTGTATTTAACCTGACACTTGGATGTGTAATTCGTCAGGTGTATTTTACCTGACTCTTGGATGTGTACTTCTTCAGGTGTACTTAATCTGCCTCGTGGATGTGTACTTCTTTATGTGTATTTAATCCTACTCTTGGATGTGCACTTCTTTAAATGTCTTTAATCTGGGTCTTGGATGTGTACTTCTTCAGGTGTATTTAATCTGACTCTTCTTTAATCTGACTCTTGGATTTGTACTTCTCCAGGTGTATTTAATCTGACTCCTTATTATGTTGTTCTTAGGTGTATTTAATCTGACTCCTGGATGAGTACTTCGTCAGGTGTATTTAATCTGACTCTTGGATGTGTACTTCTTTAAATGTGTTTAATCTGGGTCTTGGATGTGTACTTCTTCAGGTGTATTTAATCTGACTCTTGGATGTGTACTTCTTCAGGTGTATTTAATTTGACTCCTTATTATGTTGTTCTTAGGTATATTTAATCTAACTCCTGGATGAGTACTTCTTCATGCGTATTTAATCCGACTCTTTGATGTGTACTTCTTCAGGTGTATTTAATGTGACTCTTGCATGTGTACTTCTTCAGGTGTATTTAATCTGATTCTTCTTTAATCTGACTCTTGGATGTGTACTTCTTCAGGTGTATTTAATCTGGCTCTTCTTTAATCTGACTCTTGGATTTGTACTTCTTCAGGTGTATTTAATCTGACTCCTTATTATGTTGTTCTTAGGTGTATTTAATCTGACGCCTGGATGAGTACTTCGTCAGGTGTATTTAATCTGACTCTTGGATGTGTACTTCTTCAGGTGTATTTAATCTGACTCTTGGATGTGTACTTCTTCATGTGTATTTAATCCGACTCTTGGATGTGTACTTCTTTAAATGTGTTTAATCTGGGTCTTGGATGTGTACTTCTTCAGGTGTATTTAATTTGACTCCTTATTATGTTGTTCTTAGGTATATTTAATCTGACTCCTGGATGAGTACTTCTTCAGGTGTATTTAATCCGACTCTTGGATGTGTAATTCGTCACGTGTATTTTACCTGACTCTTGGATTTGTACTTCTTCAGGTGTACTTAATCTGCCTCTTGGATGTGTACATTTTCATGTGTATTTAATCCGACTCTTGGATGTGTACTTCTTTAAATGTATTTAATCTGGGTCTTGGATGTGTACTTCTTCAGGTGTATTTAATCTGACTCCTTATTATGTTGTTCTTAGGTGTATTTAATCTGACTCCTTATTCTGTTGTTCTTAGGTGTATTTAATCTGACTCCTGGATGAGTTCTTCGTCAGGTTTATTTAATCTGACTCTTGGATGTTTACTTCTTCAGGTGTATTTAACCTGACTCTTGGATGTGTAATTCGTCAGGTGTATTTTACCTGACTCTTGGATGTGTAGTTCTTCAAGTGTACTTAATCTGCCTCTTGGATGTGTACTTCTTTATGTGTATTTAATCCGACTCTTGAATGTGTACTTCTTTAAATGTATTTAATATGGGTCTTGGATGTGTACTTCTTCAGGTGTATTTAATCTGACTCTTCTTTAATCTGGGTCTTGGATGTGTACTTCGTCAGGTGTATTTAATCTGACTGTTGGCTCTGTGCTTCTTCAAGTGTATTTAATCTGACTCTCGGATGTGTACTTCTTCATGTGTATTTAATCTGACTCTTGGATGTGTACTTCTTCAGGTTTATTTGATCTGACTTTTGGATGTGTACTTCTTCAAATGTATTTAATATGACTCATGGATTTGTACTTCTTCATGCGTATTTAATCCGACTCTTGGATGTGTACTTCTTCAGGTGTATTTAATCTGACTCTTGCATGTGTACTTCTTCAGGTGTATTTAATCTGACTCCTTATTATGTTGTTCTTATGTGTTTTTATTCTGACTCCTGGATGAGTACTTCGTCAGGTGTATTAATCGGACTCTTGGAGGTGTACTTCTTCAGATGTATTTAATCTGACTCTTGGATTTGTACTTCTTCAGGTGTATTTAATCTGACTGTTGGCTCTGTGCTTCTTCAGGTGTATTTAATCTGACAGTTGGATGTGTACTTCTTCGGGTGTATTCAATCTGACTCTTGTATGTGTACTTCTTCAGGTGTATTTAACCTTACTCTTGGATGTGTAATTCGTCAGGTGTATTTAATCCGACTCTTGGATGTGCACTTCTTTAAATGTCTTTAATCTGGGTCTTGGATGTGTACTTCTTCAGGTGTATTTAATCTGACTCTTCTTTAATCTGACTCTTGGATTTGTACTTCTCCAGGTGTATTTAATCTGACTCCTTATTATGTTGTTCTTAGGTGTATTTAATCTGACTCCTGGATGAGTACTTCGTCAGGTGTATTTAATCTGACTCTTGGATGTGTACTTCTTCAGGTGCACTTAATCTGCCTCTTGGATGTGTACTTCTTCATGTGTGTTTAATCCGACTTTTGGATGTGTACTTCTTTAAATGTGTTTAATCTGGGTCTTGGATGTGTACTTCTTCAGGTGTATTTAATTTGACTCCTTATTATGTTGTTCTTAGGTATATTTAATCTGACTCCTGGATGAGTACTTCTTCAGGTGTATTTAATCTGACTCTTGGATGTGTAATTCGTCACGTGTATTTTACCTGACTCTTGGATGTGTACTTCTTCAGGTGTACTTAATCTGCCTCTTGGATGTGTACTTTTTCATGTGTATTTAATCCGACTCTTGGATGTGTACTTCTTTAAATGTATTTAATCTGGGTCTTGGATGTGTACTTCTTCAGGTGTATTTAATCTGACTCTTCTTTAATCTGGGTCTTGGATGTGTACTTCTTCAGGTGTATTTAATCTGACTCCTTATTATGTTGTTCTTAGGTGTATTTAATCTGACTCCTTATTCTGTTGTTCTTAGGTGTATTTAATCGAAAATGCGTCTCTCGACATAGGAAAATGGCTTTTTAAAAAGCATATTCTGGTCGACAAATCGTATATTAAATAACAAACACGACTCCTGGCCTTATTTAGTTCACATTTTTAATTTTGGTAACCTAGCCTGTATTCATAAAGCACTAAACCTTTTTATCGCGTTAAACGCCTTTTCTCGACAAGAAAAGCACAATTTCATCAAAAACAAACAAAACAAGAAAAAATAATCTTTTCAACAAGTCTTGCAACACATCCTTAAGAGTTACATGATTTCACCCAATGTCAATGTGTAACTTCTCCAGTTCTGATCATTGTTTAGGTTGTCGGTAGCTTGGTCCAATGCCAAACACAGTGAATCCTTCTTATGGCTTTAAACGCATTTTCTCCTCGAGAGAAACATGATTTCACTAAAAAAGTTATAGTTTAAACATGCCTGTTGTATATGTCTGCAAACACTCAGAGCCTTCAAATAGGGGTTTCACCAATGTGTTTTTTGGTGAGAAACCTTCTATTTCAAGGTTCTGTGCGTTTTCAGACACATCCGATATGTATTTTTAGCGGTTCTGATGAAATCCCTCCTTTTAAATGCAATTTCTCACAGAAAATGCGTCTCTCGACATAGGAAAATGGCTTTTTAAAAAAAAGCATATTCTGGTCGAGAAATCGTGTTTTAAACAATGAAAACGACTCCCGACCTTATTTAGTTCACATTTTTACTTTTGGTAACCTAGCCCGTATTCATAAAGCACTAAACCTTTTTATCGCGTTAAACGCCTTTTCTCGACAAGAAAAGCACAATTTCATCAAAAACAAACAAAACAAGAAAAAATAATCTTTTCAACAAGTCTTGCAACACATCCTTAAGAGTTACATGATTTCACCCAATGTCAATGTGTAATTTCTCCAGTTCTGATCATTGTTTAGGTTGTTGGTAGCTTGGTCCAATGCCAAACACAGTGAATCCTTTTTATGGCGTTAAACGCATTTTCTCCTCGAGAGAAACATGATTTCACTAAAAACGTTATAGTTTAAACATGCCTGTTGTACATGTCTGCAAACACTCAGAGCCTTAAAATAGGGTTTTCACCAATGTGTTTTTTGGTGAGAAACCTTGTATTTCAAGGTTCTGTGCGTTTTCAGACACGTACGATATGTATTTTAGCGTTTCTGATGAAATCCCTCCTTTTAATTGCATTTTCTCACAGAAAATGCGTCTCTCGTAATAGGAAAATGGCTTTTAAAAAAAAGCATATTCTGGTCGAGAAATCGTGTTTTAAAAAATGAAAACGACTCCCGACCTTATTTAGTTCACAATTTAACTTTCGTGTAACCTAGCCCGTATTCATAAAGCACTAAACCTTTTTATCGCGTTAAACGCCTTTTCTCGTCAAGAAAAGCACAATCTCATCAAAAACAAACAAAACAAGAAAAAATAATCTTTTCAATAAGTCTTGCAACACATCCTTAAGAGTTACATGATTTCACCCAATGTCAATGTGTAATTTCTCCAGTTCTAATCATCGTTTAGGTTTTTGGTAGCTTGGTCCAATGCCAAACACAGTGAATCCTTTTTACGGCGTTAAACGCATTTTCTCCTCGAGAGAAACATGATTTCACTAAAAACGTTATAGTTTAAACATGCCTGTTGTACATGTCTGCAAACACTCAGAGCCTTAAAATAGGGTTTTCACCAATGTGTTTTTTGGTGAGAAACCTTGTATTTCAAGGTTCTGTGCGTTTTCAGACACATCCGAAATGTATTTTTAGCGGTTCTGATGAAATCCCTCCTTTAAATTGCATTTTCTCACAGAAAATGCGTCTCTCGACATAGGAAAATGGCTTTTTAAAAAAAAGCATATTCTGGTCGAGAAATCGTGTTTTAAACAATGAAAACGACTCCCGACCTTATTTAGTTCACATTTTTACTTTTGGTAACCTAGCCCGTATTCATAAAGCACTAAACCTTTTTATCGCGTTAAACGCCTTTTCTCGACAAGAAAAGCACAATTTCATCAAAAACAAACAAAACAAGAAAAAATAATCTTTTCAACAAGTCTTGCAACACATCCTTAAGAGTTACATGATTTCACCCAATGTCAATGTGTAATTTCTCCAGTTCTGATCATTGTTTAGGTTGTCGGTAGCTTGGTCCAATGCCAAACACAGTGAATCCTTCTTATGGCTTTAAACGCATTTTCTCCTCGAGAGAAACATGATTTCACTAAAAAAGTTATAGTTTAAACATGCCTGTTGTATATGTCTGCAAACACTCAGAGCCTTCAAATAGGGGTTTCACCAATGTGTTTTTTGGTGAGAAACCTTCTATTTCAAGGTTCTGTGCGTTTTCAGACACATCCGATATGTATTTTTAGCGGTTATGATGAAATCCCTCCTTTTAAATGCATTTTCTCACAGAAAATGCGTCTGTCGACATAGGAAAATTGCTTTTAAAAAAAAAGCATATTCTGGTCGAGAAATCGTGTTTTAAAAAATGAAAACGACTCCCGACCTTATTTAGTTCACAATTTAACTTTCGGTAACCTAGCCCGTATTCATAAAGCACTAAACCTTTTTATCGCGTAAAACGCCTTTTCTCGTCAAGAAAAGCACAATCTCATCAAAAACAAACAAAACAAGAAAAAATAATCTTTTCAACAAGTCTTGCAACACATCCTTAAGAGTTACATGATTTCACCCAATGTCAATGTGTAATTTCTCCAGTTCTGATCATCGCTTAGGTTGTTGGTAGCTTGGTCCAATGCCAAACACATTGAATCCTTTTTACGGCGTTAAACGCATTTTCTCCTCGAGAGAAACATGATTTCACTAAAAACGTTATAGTTTAAACATGCCTGTTGTACATGTCTGCAAACACTCAGAGCCTTAAAATAGGGTTTTCACCAATGTGTTTTTTGGTGAGAAACCTTGTATTTCAAGGTTCTGTGCGTTTTCAGACACATCCGAAATGTATTTTTAGCGGTTCTGATGAAATCCCTCCTTTTAATTGCATTTTCTCACAGAAAATGCGTCTCTCGACATAGGAAAATGGCTTTTTAAAAAAAAGCATATTCTGGTCGAGAAATCGTGTTTTAAACAATGAAAACGACTCCCGACCTTATTTAGTTCATATTTTTACTTTTGGTAACCTAGCCCGTATTCATAAAGCACTAAAACTTTTTATTGCGTTAAACGCCTTTTCTCGACAAGAAAAGCACAATCTCATCAAAAACAAACAAAACAAGAAAAAATAATCTTTTCAACAAGTCTTGCAACACATCCTTAAGAGTTACATGATTTCACCCAATGTCAATGTGTAATTTCTCCAGTTCTGATCATTGTTTAGGTTGTTGGTAGCTTGGTCCAATGCCAAACACAGTGAATCCTTTTTATGGCGTTAAACGCATTTTCTCCTCGAGAGAAACATGATTTCACTAAAAACGTTATAGTTTAAACATGCCTGTTGTTACATGTCTGCAAACACTCAGAGCCTTAAAATAAGGGTTTCCCCAATGTGTTTTTTGGTGAGAAACCTTGTATTTCAAGGTTCTGTGCGTTTTCAGACACATCCGATATGTATTTTTAGCGGTTCTGATGAATTCCCTCCTTTTAATTGCATTTTCTCACAGAAAGTGCGTCTCTCGACATAGGAAAATGGCTTTTTAAAAAAAAGCATATTCTGGTCGAGAAATCGTGTTTTAAACAATGAAAACGACTCCCGACCTTATTTAGTTCACATTTTTACTTTTGGTAACCTAGCCCGTATTCATAAAGCACTAAACCTTTTTATCGCGTTAAACGCCTTTTCTCGACAAGAAAAGCACAATTTCATCAAAAACAAACAAAACAAGAAAAATTAATCTTTTCAACAAGTCCTGCAACACATCCTTAAGAGTTACATGATTTCACCCAATGTCAATGTGTAATTTCTCCAGTTCTGATCATTGTTTAGGTTGTTGGTAGCTTGGTCCAATGCCAAACACAGTGAATCCTTTTTATGGCGTTAAACGCATTTTCTCCTCGAGAGAAACATGATTTCACTAAAAACGTTATAGTTTAAACATGCCTGTTGTACATGTCTGCAAACACTCAGAGCCTTAAAATAGGGTTTTCACCAATGTGTTTTTTGGTGAGAAACCTTGTATTTCAAGGTTCTGTGCGTTTTCAGACACGTACGATATGTATTTTAGCGTTTCTGATGAAATCCCTCCTTTTAATTGCATTTTCTCACAGAAAATGCGTCTCTCGTAATAGGAAAATGGCTTTTAAAAAAAAGCATATTCTGGTCGAGAAATCGTGTTTTAAAAAATGAAAACGACTCCCGACCTTATTTAGTTCACAATTTAACTTTCGTGTAACCTAGCCCGTATTCATAAAGCACTAAACCTTTTTATCGCGTTAAACGCCTTTTCTCGTCAAGAAAAGCACAATCTCATCAAAAACAAACAAAACAAGAAAAAATAATCTTTTCAATAAGTCTTGCAACACATCCTTAAGAGTTACATGATTTCACCCAATGTCAATGTGTAATTTCTCCAGTTCTAATCATCGTTTAGGTTTTTGGTAGCTTGGTCCAATGCCAAACACAGTGAATCCTTTTTACGGCGTTAAACGCATTTTCTCCTCGAGAGAAACATGATTTCACTAAAAACGTTATAGTTTAAACATGCCTGTTGTACATGTCTGCAAACACTCAGAGCCTTAAAATAGGGTTTTCACCAATGTGTTTTTTGGTGAGAAACCTTGTATTTCAAGGTTCTGTGCGTTTTCAGACACATCCGAAATGTATTTTTAGCGGTTCTGATGAAATCCCTCCTTTTAATTGCATTTTCTCACAGAAAATGCGTCTGTCGACATAGGAAAATGGCTTTTTAAAAAAAAGCATATTCTGGTCGAGAAATCGTGTTTTAAAAAATGAAAACGACTCCCGACCTTATTTAGTTCACAATTTAACTTTCGGTAACCTAGCCCGTATTCATAAAGCACTAAACCTTTTTATCGCGTTAAACGCCTTTTCTCGTCAAGAAAAGCACAATCTCATCAAAAACAAACAAAACAAGAAAAAATAATCTTTTCAACAAGTCTTGCAACACATCCTTAAGAGTTACATGATTTCACCCAATGTCAATGTGTAATTTCTCCAGTTCTGATCATCGCTTAGGTTGTTGGTAGCTTGATCCAATGCCAAACACATTGAATCCTTTTTACGGCGTTAAACGCATTTTCTCCTCGAGAGAAACATGATTTCACTAAAAACGTTATAGTTTAAACATGCCTGTTGTACATGTCTGCAAACACTCAGAGCCTTAAAATAGGGTTTTCACCAATGTGTTTTTTGGTGAGAAACCTTGTATTTCAAGGTTCTGTGCGTTTTCAGACACATCCGAAATGTATTTTTAGCGGTTCTGATGAAATCCCTCCTTTTAATTGCATTTTCTCACAGAAAATGCGTCTCTCGACATAGGAAAATGGCTTTTTAAAAAAAAGCATATTCTGGTCGAGAAATCGTGTTTTAAACAATGAAAACGACTCCCGACCTTATTTAGTTCATATTTTTACTTTTGGTAACCTAGCCCGTATTCATAAAGCACTAAAACTTTTTATTGCGTTAAACGCCTTTTCTCGACAAGAAAAGCACAATCTCATCAAAAACAAACAAAACAAGAAAAAATAATCTTTTCAACAAGTCTTGCAACACATCCTTAAGAGTTACATGATTTCACCCAATGTCAATGTGTAATTTCTCCAGTTCTGATCATTGTTTAGGTTGTTGGTAGCTTGGTCCAATGCCAAACACAGTGAATCCTTTTTATGGCGTTAAACGCATTTTCTCCTCGAGAGAAACATGATTTCACTAAAAACGTTATAGTTTAAACATGCCTGTTGTTACATGTCTGCAAACACTCAGAGCCTTAAAATAAGGGTTTCCCCAATGTGTTTTTTGGTGAGAAACCTTGTATTTCAAGGTTCTGTGCGTTTTCAGACACATCCGATATGTATTTTTAGCGGTTCTGATGAATTCCCTCCTTTTAATTGCATTTTCTCACAGAAAGTGCGTCTCTCGACATAGGAAAATTGCTTTTTAAAAAAAAGCATATTCTGGTCGAGAAATCGTGTTTTAAACAATGAAAACGACTCCCGACCTTATTTAGTTCACATTTTTACTTTTGGTAACCTAGCCCGTATTCATAAAGCACTAAACCTTTTTATCGCGTTAAACGCCTTTTCTCGACAAGAAAAGCACAATTTCATCAAAAACAAACAAAACAAGAAAAATTAATCTTTTCAACAAGTCTTGCAACACATCCTTAAGAGTTACATGATTTCACCCAATGTCAATGTGTAATTTCTCCAGCTCTGATCATTGTTTAGGTTGTTGGTAGCTTGGTCCAATGCCAAACACAGTGAATCCTTTTTATGGCGTTAAACGCATTTTCTCCTCGAGAGAAACATGATTTCTTTAAAAACGTTATAGTTTAAACATGCCTGTTGTATATGTCTGCAAACACTCAGAGCCTTCAAATAGGGGTTTCACCAATGTGTTTTTTGGTGAGAAACCTTATATTTCAAGGTTCTGTGCGTTTTCAGACACATCCGATATGTATTTTTAGCGTTTCTGATGAAATTCCTCCTTTTAAATGCATTTTCTCACAGAAAAAGCGTCTGTCGACATAGGAAAATTGCTTTGAAAAAAAAAGCATATTCTGGTCGAGAAATCGTGTTTTAAAAAATGAAAACGACTCCCGACCTTATTTAGTTCACAATTTAACTTTCGGTAACCTAGCCCGTATTCATAAAGCACTAAACCTTTTTATCGCGTTAAACGCCTTTTCTCGTCAAGAAAAGCACAATCTCATCAAAAACAAACAAAACAAGAAAAAATTAATCTTTTCAACAAGTCTTGCAACACATCCTTAAGAGTTAGATGATTTCACCCAATGTCAATGTGTAATTTCTCCAGTTCTGATCATCGTTTAGGTTGTTGGTAGCTTGGTCCAATGCCAAACACAGTGAATCCTTTTTACGGCGTAAAACGCATTTTCTCCTCGAGAGAAACATGATTTCACTAAAAACGTTATAGTTTAAACATGCCTGTTGTACATGTCTGCAAACACTCACAGCCTTAAAATAGGGTTTTCACCAGTGTGTTTTTTGGTGAGAAACCTTGTATTTCAAGGTTCTGTGCGTTTTCAGACACATCCGAAATGTATTTTTAGCGGTTCTGATGAAATCCCTCCTTTTAAATGCATTTTCTCACAGAAAATGCGTCTCTCGACATAGGAAAATGGCTTTTTAAAAAAAGCATATTCTGGTCGAGAAATCGTGTTTTAAACAATGAAAACGACTCCCGACCTTATTTAGTTCACATTTTTACTTTTGGTAACCTAGCCCGTATTCATAAAGCACTAAATCTTTTTAGCGCGTTAAACGCCTTTTCTCGACAAGAAAAGCACAATTTCATCAAAAACAAACAAAACAAGAAAAATTAATCTTTTCAACAAGTCTTGCAACACATCCTTAAGAGTTACATGATTTCACCCAATGTCAATGTGTAATTTCTCCAGTTCTGATCATTGTTTAGGTTGTTGGTAGCTTGGTCCAATGCCAAACACAGTGAATCCTTTTTATGGCGTTAAACGCATTTTATCCTCGAGAGAAACATGATTTCACTAAAAACGTTATAGTTTAAACATGCCTGTTGTTACATGTCTGCAAACACTCAGAGCCTTAAAATAGGGGTTTCCCCAATGTGTTTTTTGGTGAGAAACCTTGTATTTCAAGGTTCTGTGCGTTTTCAGACACATCCGATATGTATTTTTAGCGGTTCTGATGAATTCCCTCCTTTTAATTGCATTTTCTCACAGAAAATGCGTCTCTCGACATAGGAAAATGGCTTTTTAAAAAAAAGCATATTCTGGTCGAGAAATCGTGTTTTAAACAATGAAAACGACTCCCGACCTTATTTAGTTCATATTTTTACTTTTGGTAACCTAGCCCGTATTCATAAAGCACTAAACCTTTTTATCGCGTTAAACGCCTTTTCTCGACAAGAAAAGCACAATCTCATCAAAAACAAACAAAACAAGAAAAAATAATCTTTTCAACAAGTCTTGCAACACATCCTTAAGAGTTACATGATTTCACCCAATGTCAATGTGTAATTTCTCCAGTTCTGATCATTGTTTAGGTTGTTGGTAGCTTGGTCCAATGCCAAACACAGTGAATCCTTTTTATGGCGTTAAACGCATTTTCTCCTCGAGAGAAACATGATTTCACTAAAAACGTTATAGTTTAAACATGCCTGTTGTTACATGTCTGCAAACACTCAGAGCCTTAAAATAAGGGTTTCCCCAATGTGTTTTTTGGTGAGAAACCTTGTATTTCAAGGTTCTGTGCGTTTTCAGACACATCCGATATGTATTTTTAGCGGTTCTGATGAATTCCCTCCTTTTAATTGCATTTTCTCACAGAAAGTGCGTCTCTCGACATAGGAAAATGGCTTTTTAAAAAAAAGCATATTCTGGTCGAGAAATCGTGTTTTAAACAATGAAAACGACTCCCGACCTTATTTAGTTCACATTTTTACTTTTGGTAACCTAGCCCGTATTCATAAAGCACTAAACCTTTTTATCGCGTTAAACGCCTTTTCTCGACAAGAAAAGCACAATCTCATCAAAAACAAACAAAACAAGAAAAATTAATCTTTTCAACAAGTCTTGCAACACATCCTTAAGAGTTACATGATTTCACCCAATGTCAATGTGTAATTTCTCCAGTTCTGATCATTGTTTAGGTTGTTGGTAGCTTGGTCCAATGCCAAACACAGTGAATCCTTTTTATGGCGTTAAACGCATTTTCTCCTCGAGAGAAACATGATTTCTTTAAAAACGTTATAGTTTAAACATGCCTGTTGTATATGTCTGCAAACACTCAGAGCCTTCAAATAGGGGTTTCACCAATGTGTTTTTTGGTGAGAAACCTTATATTTCAAGGTTCTGTGCGTTTTCAGACACATCCGATATGTATTTTTAGCGGTTCTGATGAAATCCCTCCTTTTAAATGCATTTTCTCACAGAAAAAGCGTCTGTCGACATAGGAAAATTGCTTTGAAAAAAAAAGCATATTCTGGTCGAGAAATCGTGTTTTAAAAAATGAAAACGACTCCCGACCTTATTTAGTTCACAATTTAACTTTCGGTAACCTAGCCCGTATTCATAAAGCACTAAACCTTTTTATCGCGTTAAACGCCTTTTCTCGTCAAGAAAAGCACAATCTCATCAAAAACAAACAAAACAAGAAAAAATTAATCTTTTCAACAAGTCTTGCAACACATCCTTAAGAGTTAGATGATTTCACCCAATGTCAATGTGTAATTTCTCCAGTTCTGATCATCGTTTAGGTTGTTGGTAGCTTGGTCCAATGCCAAACACAGTGAATCCTTTTTACGGCGTTAAACGCATTTTCTCCTCGAGAGAAACATGATTTCACTAAAAACGTTATAGTTTAAACATGCCTGTTGTACATGTCTGCAAACACTCACAGCCTTAAAATAGGGTTTTCACCAGTGTGTTTTTTGGTGAGAAACCTTGTATTTCAAGGTTCTGTGCGTTTTCAGACACATCCGAAATGTATTTTTAGCGGTTCTGATGAAATCCCTCCTTTTAAATGCATTTTCTCACAGAAAATGCGTCTCTCGACATAGGAAAATGGCTTTTTAAAAAAAGCATATTCTGGTCGAGAAATCGTGTTTTAAACAATGAAAACGACTCCCGACCTTATTTAGTTCACATTTTTACTTTTGGTAACCTAGCCCGTATTCATAAAGCACTAAATCTTTTTAGCGCGTTAAACGCCTTTTCTCGACAAGAAAAGCACAATTTCATCAAAAACAAACAAAACAAGAAAAAATAATATTTTCAACAAGTCTTGCAACACATCCTTAAGAGTTACATGATTTCACCCAATGTCAATGTGTAATTTCTCCAGTTCTGATCATTGTTTAGGTTGCTGGTAGCTTGGTCCAATGCCAAACACAGTGAATCCTTTTTATGGCGTTAAACGCATTTTCTCCTCGAGAGAAACATGATTTCACTAAAAACGTTATAGTTTAAACATGCCTGTTGTTACATGTCTGCAAACACTCAGAGCCTTAAAATAGGGGTTTCCCCAATGTGTTTTTTGGTGAGAAACCTTGTATTTCAAGGTTCTGTGCGTTTTCAGACACATCCGATATGTATTTTTAGCGGTTCTGATGAATTCCCTCCTTTTAATTGCATTTTCTCACAGAAAATGCGTCTCTCGACATAGGAAAATGGCTTTTTAAAAAAAAGCATATTCTGGTCGAGAAATCGTGTTTTAAACAATGAAAACGACTCCCGACCTTATTTAGTTCATATTTTTACTTTTGGTAACCTAGCCCGTATTCATAAAGCACTAAACCTTTTTATCGCGTTAAACGCCTTTTCTCGACAAGAAAAGCACAATCTCATCAAAAACAAACAAAACAAGAAAAAATAATATTTTCAACAAGTCTTGCAACACATCCTTAAGAGTTACATGATTTCACCCAATGTCAATGTGTAATTTCTCCAGTTCTGATCATTGTTTAGGTTGTTGGTAGCTTGGTCCAATGCCAAACACAGTGAATCCTTTTTATGGCGTTAAACGCATTTTCTCCTCGAGAGAAACATGATTTCACTAAAAACGTTATAGTTTAAACATGCCTGTTGTTACATGTCTGCAAACACTCAGAGCCTTAAAATAGGGGTTTCACCAATGTGTTTTTTGGTGAGAAACCTTGTATTTCAAGGTTCTGTGCGTTTTCAGACACATCCGATATGTATTTTTAGCGGTTCTGATGAATTCCCTCCTTTTAATTGCATTTTCTCACAGAAAATGCGTCTCTCGACATAGGACAATGGCTTTTTAAAAAAAAGCACATTCTGGTCGAGAAATCGTGTTTTAAACAATGAAAACGACTCCCGACCTTATTTAGTTCACATTTTTACTTTTGGTAACCTAGCCCGTATTCATAAAGCACTAAACCTTTTTATCGCGTTAAACGCATTTTCTCGACAAGAAAAGCACAATTTCATCAAAAACAAACAAAACAAGAAAAATTAATCTTTTCAACAAGTCTTGCAACACATCCTTAAGAGTTACATGATTTCACCCAATGTCAATGTGTAATTTCTCCAGTTCTGATCATTGTTTAGGTTGTTGGTAGCTTGGTCCAATGCCAAACACAGTGAATCCTTTTTATGGCGTTAAACGCATTTTCTCCTCGAGAGAAACATGATTTCTTTAAAAACGTTATAGTTTAAACATGCCTGTTGTATATGTCTGCAAACACTCAGAGCCTTAAAATAGGGTTTTCACCAATGTGTTTTTTGGTGAGAAACCTTGTATTTCAAGGTTCTGTGCGTTTTCAGACACATCCGAAATGTATTTTTAGCGGTTCTGATGAAATCCCTCCTTTTAATTGCATTTTCTCACAGAAAATGCGTCTCTCGACATAGGAAAATGGCTTTTTAAAAAAAAGCATATTCTGGTCGAGAAATCGTGTTTTAAACAATGAAAACGACTCCCGACCTTATTTAGTTCATATTTTTACTTTTGGTAACCTAGCCCGTATTCATAAAGCACTAAAACTTTTTATCGCGTTAAACGCCTTTTCTCGACAAGAAAAGCACAATCTCATCAAAAACAAACAAAACAAGAAAAAATAATCTTTTCAGCAAGTCTTGCAACACATCCTTAAGAGTTACATGATTTCACCAAATGTCAATGTGTAATTTCTCCAGTTCTGATCATTGTTTAGGTTGTTGGTAGCTTGGTCCAATGCCAAACACAGTGAATCCTTTTTATGGCGTTAAACGCATTTTCTCCTCGAGAGAAACATGATTTCACTAAAAACGTTATAGTTTAAACATGCCTGTTGTTACATGTCTGCAAACACTCAGAGCCTTAAAATAAGGGTTTCACCAATGTGTTTTTTGGTGAGAAACCTTGTATTTCAAGGTTCTGTGCGTTTTCAGACACATCCGAAATGTATTTTTAGCGGTTCTGATGAAATCCCTCCTTTTAATTGCATTTTCTCACAGAAAATGCGTCTCTCGACATAGGAAAATGGCTTTTTAAAAAAAAGCATATTCTGGTCGAGAAATCGTGTTTTAAACAATGAAAACGACTCCCGACCTTATTTAGTTCATATTTTTACTTTTGGTAACCTAGCCCGTATTCATAAAGCACTAAAACTTTTTATCGCGTTAAACGCCTTTTCTCGACAAGAAAAGCACAATCTCATCAAAAACAAACAAAACAAGAAAAAATAATCTTTTCAACAAGTCTTGCAACACATCCTTAAGAGTTAGATGATTTCACCCAATGTCAATGTGTAATTTCTCCAGTTCTGATCATCGTTTAGGTTGTTGGTAGCTTGGTCCAATGCCAAACACAGTGAATCCTTTTTATGGCGTTAAACGCATTTTCTCCTCGAGAGAAACATGATTTCACTAAAAACGTTATAGTTTAAACATGCCTGTTGTTACATGTCTGCAAACACTCAGAGCCTTAAAATAGGGGTTTCCCCAATGTGTTTTTTGGTGAGAAACCTTGTATTTCAAGGTTTTGTGCGTTTTCAGACACATCCGATATGTATTTTTAGCGGTTCTGATGAATTCCCTCCTTTTAATTGCATTTTCTCACAGAAAATGCGTCTCTCGACATAGGAAAATGGCTTTTTAAAAAAAAGCATATTCTGGTCGAGAAATCGTGTTTTAAACAATGAAAACGACTCCCGACCTTATTTAGTTCATATTTTTACTTTTGGTAACCTAGCCCGTATTCATAAAGCACTAAAACTTTTTATCGCGTTAAACGCCTTTTCTCGACAAGAAAAGCACAATCTCATCAAAAACAAACAAAACAAGAAAAAATAATCTTTTCAACAAGTCTTGCAACACATCCTTAAGAGTTACATGATTTCACCCAATGTCAATGTGTAATTTCTCCAGTTCTGATCATTGTTTAGGTTGTTGGTAGCTTGGTCCAATGCCAAACACAGTGAATCCTTTTTTATGGCGTTAAACGCATTTTCTCCTCGAGAGAAACATGATTTCACTAAAAACGTTATAGTTTAAACATGCCTGTTGTTACATGTCTGCAAACACTCAGAGCCTTAAAATAGGGGTTTCACCAATGTGTTTTTTGGTGAGAAACCTTGTATTTCAAGGTTCTGTGCGTTTTCAGACACATCCGATATGTATTTTTAGCGGTTCTGATGAATTCCCTCCTTTTAGTTGCATTTTCTCACAGAAAATGCGTCTCTCGACATAGGACAATGGCTTTTTAAAAAAAAGCACATTCTGGTCGAGAAATCGTGTTTTAAACAATGAAAACGACTCCCGACCTTATTTAGTTCACATTTTTACTTTTGGTAACCTAGCCCGTATTCATAAAGCACTAAACCTTTTTATCGCGTTAAACGCATTTTCTCGACAAGAAAAGCACAATTTCATCAAAAACAAACAAAACAAGAAAAATTAATCTTTTCAACAAGTCTTGCAACACATCCTTAAGAGTTATATGATTTCACCCAATGTCAATGTGTAATTTCTCCAGTTCTGATCATTGTTTAGGTTGTTGGTAGCTTGATCCAATGCCAAACACAGTGAATCCTTTTTATGGCGTTAAACGCATTTTCTCCTCGAGAGAAACATGATTTCTTTAAAAACGTTATAGTTTAAACATGCCTGTTGTATATGTCTGCAAACACTCAGAGCCTTAAAATAGGGTTCTCACCAATGTGTTTTTTGGTGAGAAACCTTGTATTTCAAGTTTCTGTGCGTTTTCAGACACATCCGAAATGTATTTTTAGCGGTTCTGATGAAATCCCTCCTTTTAATTGCATTTTCTCACAGAAAATGCGTCTCGACATAGGAAAATGGCTTTTTAAAAAAAAGCATATTCTGGTCGAGAAATCGTGTTTTAAACAATGAAAACGACTCCCGACCTTATTTAGTTCATATTTTTACTTTTGGTAACCTAGCCCGTATTCATAAAGCACTAAAACTTTTTATCGCGTTAAACGCCTTTTCTCGACAAGAAAAGCACAATCTCATCAAAAACAAACAAAACAAGAAAAAATAATCTTTTCAACAAGTCTTGCAACACATCCTTAAGAGTTACATGATTTCACCCAATGTCAATGTGTAATTTCTCCAGTTCTGATCATTGTTTAGGTTGTTGGTAGCTTGGTCCAATGCCAAACACAGTGAATCCTTTTGATGGCGTTAAACGCATTTTCTCCTCGAGAGAAACATGATTTCACTAAAAACGTTATAGTTTAAACATGCCTGTTGTTACATGTCTGCAAACACTCAGAGCCTTAAAATAGGGGTTTCACCAATGTGTTTTTTGGTGAGAAACCTTGTATTTCAAGGTTCTGTGCGTTTTCAGACACATCCGATATGTATTTTTAGCGGTTCTGATGAATTCCCTCCTTTTAATTGCATTTTCTCACAGAAAATGCGTCTCTCGACATAGGACAATGGCTTTTTAAAAAAAAGCACATTCTGGTCGAGAAATCGTGTTTTAAACAATGAAAACGACTCCCGACCTTATTTAGTTCATATTTTTACTTTTGGTAACCTAGCCCGTATTCATAAAGCACTAAACCTTTTTATCGCGTTAAACGCATTTTCTCGACAAGAAAAGCACAATTTCATCAAAAACAAACAAAACAAGAAAAATTAATCTTTTCAACAAGTCTTGCAACACATCCTTAAGAGTTACATGATTTCACCCAATGTCAATGTGTAATTTCTCCAGTTCTGATCATTGTTTAGGTTGTTGGTAGCTTGGTCCAATGCCAAACACAGTGAATCCTTTTTATGGCGTTAAACGCATTTTCTCCTCGAGAGAAACATGATTTCTTTAAAAACGTTATGGTTTAAACATGCCTGTTGTACATGTCTGCAAACACTCAGAGCCTTCAAAGAGGGTTTTCACCAATGTGTTTTTTGGTGAGAAACCTTCTATTTCAAGGTTCTGTGCGTTTTCAGACACGTACAATATGTATTTTTAGCGTTTCTGATGAAATCCCTCCTTTTAAATGCATTTTCTCACGGAAAATGCGTCTCTTGACATAGGAAAATGGCTTTTAAAAAAAAAAAGCATATTCTGGTCGAGACATCGTGTTTTAAATAATAAAAACGACTCCCGGCATTATTTAGTTCACATTTTTACTTTTGGTAAACTAGCCCGTATTCATAACGCACTAAACCTTTTTATCGCGTTAAACGCCTTTTCTCGACAAGAAAAGCACAATTTCATCAAAAACAAACAAAACAAGAAAAAATAATATTTTCAACAAGTCTTGCAACACATCCTTAAGAGTTACATGATTTCACCCAATGTCAATGTGTAATTTCTCCAGTTCTGATCATTGTTTAGGTTGTTGGTAGCTTGGTCCAATGCCAAACACAGTGAATCCTTTTTACGGCGTTAAACGCATTTTCTCCTCGAGAGAAACATGATTTCACTAAAAACGTTATAGTTTAAACATGCCTGTTGTACATGTCTGCAAACACTCACAGCCTTAAAATAGGGTTTTCACCAGTGTGTTTTTTGGTGAGAAACCTTGTATTTCAAGGTTCTGTGCGTTTTCAGACACATCCGAAATGTATTTTTAGCGGTTCTGATGAAATCCCTCCTTTTAAATGCATTTTCTCACAGAAAATGCGTCTCTCGACATAGGAAAATGGCTTTTTAAAAAAAGCATATTCTGGTCGAGAAATCGTGTTTTAAACAATGAAAACGACTCCCGACCTTATTTAGTTCACATTTTTACTTTTGGTAACCTAGCCCGTATTCATAAAGCACTAAATCTTTTTAGCGCGTTAAACGCCTTTTCTCGACAAGAAAAGCACAATTTCATCAAAAACAAACAAAACAAGAAAAAATAATATTTTCAACAAGTCTTGCAACACATCCTTAAGAGTTACATGATTTCACCCAATGTCAATGTGTAATTTCTCCAGTTCTGATCATTGTTTAGGTTGTTGGTAGCTTGGTCCAATGCCAAACACAGTGAATCCTTTTTATGGCGTTAAACGCATTTTCTCCTCGAGAGAAACATGATTTCACTAAAAACGTTATAGTTTAAACATGCCTGTTGTTACATGTCTGCAAACACTCAGAGCCTTAAAATAGGGGTTTCCCCAATGTGTTTTTTGGTGAGAAACCTTGTATTTCAAGGTTCTGTGCGTTTTCAGACACATCCGATATGTATTTTTAGCGGTTCTGATGAATTCCCTCCTTTTAATTGCATTTTCTCACAGAAAATGCGTCTCTCGACATAGGACAATGGCTTTTTAAAAAAAAGCACATTCTGGTCGAGAAATCGTGTTTTAAACAATGAAAACGACTCCCGACCTTATTTAGTTCACATTTTTACTTTTGGTAACCTAGCCCGTATTCATAAAGCACTAAACCTTTTTATCGCGTTAAACGCATTTTCTCGACAAGAAAAGCACAATTTCATCAAAAACAAACAAAACAAGAAAAATTAATCTTTTCAACAAGTCTTGCAACACATCCTTAAGAGTTACATGATTTCACCCAATGTCAATGTGTAATTTCTCCAGTTCTGATCATTGTTTAGGTTGTTGGTAGCTTGGTCCAATGCCAAACACAGTGAATCCTTTTTATGGCGTTAAACGCATTTTCTCCTCGAGAGAAACATGATTTCTTTAAAAACGTTATAGTTTAAACATGCCTGTTGTATATGTCTGCAAACACTCAGAGCCTTCAAATAGGGTTTTCACCAATGTGTTTTTTGGTGAGAAACCTTGTATTTCAAGGTTCTGTGCGTTTTCAGACACATCCGAAATGTATTTTTAGCGGTTCTGATGAAATCCCTCCTTTTAATTGCATTTTCTCACAGAAAATGCGTCTCTCGACATAGGAAAATGGCTTTTTAAAAAAAAGCATATTCTGGTCGAGAAATCGTGTTTTAAACAATGAAAACGACTCCCGACCTTATTTAGTTCATATTTTTACTTTTGGTAACCTAGCCCGTATTCATAAAGCACTAAAACTTTTTATCGCGTTAAACGCCTTTTCTCGACAAGAAAAGCACAATCTCATCAAAAACAAACAAAACAAGAAAAAATAATCTTTTCAACAAGTCTTGCAACACATCCTTAGGAGTTACATGATTTCACCAAATGTCAATGTGTAATTTCTCCAGTTCTGATCATTGTTTAGGTTGTTGGTAGCTTGGTCCAATGCCAAACACAGTGAATCCTTTTTATGGCGTTAAACGCATTTTCTCCTCGAGAGAAACATGATTTCACTAAAAACGTTATAGTTTAAACATGCCTGTTGTTACATGTCTGCAAACACTCAGAGCCTTAAAATAAGGGTTTCACCAATGTGTTTTTTGGTGAGAAACCTTGTATTTCAAGGTTCTGTGCGTTTTCAGACACATCCGAAATGTATTTTTAGCGGTTCTGATGAAATCCCTCCTTTTAATTGCATTTTCTCACAGAAAATGCGTCTCTCGACATAGGAAAATGGCTTTTTAAAAAAAAGCATATTCTGGTCGAGAAATCGTGTTTTAAACAATGAAAACGACTCCCGACCTTATTTAGTTCATATTTTTACTTTTGGTAACCTAGCCCGTATTCATAAAGCACTAAAACTTTTTATCGCGTTAAACGCCTTTTCTCGACAAGAAAAGCACAATCTCATCAAAAACAAACAAAACAAGAAAAAATAATCTTTTCAACAAGTCTTGCAACACATCCTTAAGAGTTAGATGATTTCACCCAATGTCAATGTGTAATTTCTCCAGTTCTGATCATCGTTTAGGTTGTTGGTAGCTTGGTCCAATGCCAAACACAGTGAATCCTTTTTATGGCGTTAAACGCATTTTCTCCTCGAGAGAAACATGATTTCACTAAAAACGTTATAGTTTAAACATGCCTGTTGTTACATGTCTGCAAACACTCAGAGCCTTCAAATAGGGTTTCCCCAATGTGTTTTTTGGTGAGAAACCTTGTATTTCAAGGTTTTGTGCGTTTTCAGACACATCCGATATGTATTTTTAGCGGTTCTGATGAATTCCCTCCTTTTAATTGCATTTTCTCACAGAAAATGCGTCTCTCGACATAGGAAAATGGCTTTTTAAAAAAAAGCATATTCTGGTCGAGAAATCGTGTTTTAAACAATGAAAACGACTCCCGACCTTATTTAGTTCATATTTTTACTTTTGGTAACCTAGCCCGTATTCATAAAGCACTAAAACTTTTTATCGCGTTAAACGCCTTTTCTCGACAAGAAAAGCACAATCTCATCAAAAACAAACAAAACAAGAAAAAATAATCTTTTCAACAAGTCTTGCAACACATCCTTAAGAGTTACATGATTTCACCCAATGTCAATGTGTAATTTCTCCAGTTCTGATCATTGTTTAGGTTGTTGGTAGCTTGGTCCAATGCCAAACACAGTGAATCCTTTTTATGGCGTTAAACGCATTTTCTCCTCGAGAGAAACATGATTTCACTAAAAACGTTATAGTTTAAACATGCCTGTTGTTACATGTCTGCAAACACTCAGAGCCTTAAAATAGGGGTTTCACCAATGTGTTTTTTGGTGAGAAACCTTGTATTTCAAGGTTCTGTGCGTTTTCAGACACATCCGATATGTATTTTTAGCGGTTCTGATGAATTCCCTCCTTTTAGTTGCATTTTCTCACAGAAAATGCGTCTCTCGACATAGGACAATGGCTTTTTAAAAAAAAGCACATTCTGGTCGAGAAATCGTGTTTTAAACAATGAAAACGACTCCCGACCTTATTTAGTTCACATTTTTACTTTTGGTAACCTAGCCCGTATTCATAAAGCACTAAACCTTTTTATCGCGTTAAACGCATTTTCTCGACAAGAAAAGCACAATTTCATCAAAAACAAACAAAACAAGAAAAATTAATCTTTTCAACAAGTCTTGCAACACATCCTTAAGAGTTACATGATTTCACCCAATGTCAATGTGTAATTTCTCCAGTTCTGATCATTGTTTAGGTTGTTGGTAGCTTGGTCCAATGCCAAACACAGTGAATCCTTTTTATGGCGTTAAACGCATTTTCTCCTCGAGAGAAACATGATTTCTTTAAAAACGTTATAGTTTAAACATGCCTGTTGTATATGTCTGCAAACACTCAGAGCCTTAAAATAGGGTTTTCACCAATGTGTTTTTTGGTGAGAAACCTTGTATTTCAAGGTTCTGTGCGTTTTCAGACACATCCGAAATGTATTTTTAGCGGTTCTGATGAAATCCCTCCTTTTAATTGCATTTTCTCACAGAAAATGCGTCTCTCGACATAGGAAAATGGCTTTTTAAAAAAAAGCATATTCTGGTCGAGAAATCGTGTTTTAAACAATGAAAACGACTCCCGACCTTATTTAGTTCATATTTTTACTTTTGGTAACCTAGCCCGTATTCATAAAGCACTAAAACTTTTTATCGCGTTAAACGCCTTTTCTCGACAAGAAAAGCACAATCTCATCAAAAACAAACAAAACAAGAAAAAATAATCTTTTCAACAAGTCTTGCAACACATCCTTAGGAGTTACATGATTTCACCAAATGTCAATGTGTAATTTCTCCAGTTCTGATCATTGTTTAGGTTGTTGGTAGCTTGGTCCAATGCCAAACACAGTGAATCCTTTTTATGGCGTTAAACGCATTTTCTCCTCGAGAGAAACATGATTTCACTAAAAACGTTATAGTTTAAACATGCCTGTTGTTACATGTCTGCAAACACTCAGAGCCTTAAAATAAGGGTTTCACCAATGTGTTTTTTGGTGAGAAACCTTGTATTTCAAGGTTCTGTGCGTTTTCAGACACATCCGAAATGTATTTTTAGCGGTTCTGATGAAATCCCTCCTTTTAATTGCATTTTCTCACAGAAAATGCGTCTCTCGACATAGGAAAATGGCTTTTTAAAAAAAAGCATATTCTGGTCGAGAAATCGTGTTTTAAACAATGAAAACGACTCCCGACCTTATTTAGTTCATATTTTTACTTTTGGTAACCTAGCCCGTATTCATAAAGCACTAAAACTTTTTATCGCGTTAAACGCCTTTTCTCGACAAGAAAAGCACAATCTCATCAAAAACAAACAAAACAAGAAAAAATAATCTTTTCAACAAGTCTTGCAACACATCCTTAAGAGTTAGATGATTTCACCCAATGTCAATGTGTAATTTCTCCAGTTCTGATCATCGTTTAGGTTGTTGGTAGCTTGGTCCAATGCCAAACACAGTGAATCCTTTTTATGGCGTTAAACGCATTTTCTCCTCGAGAGAAACATGATTTCACTAAAAACGTTATAGTTTAAACATGCCTGTTGTTACATGTCTGCAAACACTCAGAGCCTTCAAATAGGGTTTCCCCAATGTGTTTTTTGGTGAGAAACCTTGTATTTCAAGGTTTTGTGCGTTTTCAGACACATCCGATATGTATTTTTAGCGGTTCTGATGAATTCCCTCCTTTTAATTGCATTTTCTCACAGAAAATGCGTCTCTCGACATAGGAAAATGGCTTTTTAAAAAAAAGCATATTCTGGTCGAGAAATCGTGTTTTAAACAATGAAAACGACTCCCGACCTTATTTAGTTCATATTTTTACTTTTGGTAACCTAGCCCGTATTCATAAAGCACTAAAACTTTTTATCGCGTTAAACGCCTTTTCTCGACAAGAAAAGCACAATCTCATCAAAAACAAACAAAACAAGAAAAAATAATCTTTTCAACAAGTCTTGCAACACATCCTTAAGAGTTACATGATTTCACCCAATGTCAATGTGTAATTTCTCCAGTTCTGATCATTGTTTAGGTTGTTGGTAGCTTGGTCCAATGCCAAACACAGTGAATCCTTTTTATGGCGTTAAACGCATTTTCTCCTCGAGAGAAACATGATTTCACTAAAAACGTTATAGTTTAAACATGCCTGTTGTTACATGTCTGCAAACACTCAGAGCCTTAAAATAGGGGTTTCACCAATGTGTTTTTTGGTGAGAAACCTTGTATTTCAAGGTTCTGTGCGTTTTCAGACACATCCGATATGTATTTTTAGCGGTTCTGATGAATTCCCTCCTTTTAGTTGCATTTTCTCACAGAAAATGCGTCTCTCGACATAGGACAATGGCTTTTTAAAAAAAAGCACATTCTGGTCGAGAAATCGTGTTTTAAACAATGAAAACGACTCCCGACCTTATTTAGTTCACATTTTTACTTTTGGTAACCTAGCCCGTATTCATAAAGCACTAAACCTTTTTATCGCGTTAAACGCATTTTCTCGACAAGAAAAGCACAATTTCATCAAAAACAAACAAAACAAGAAAAATTAATCTTTTCAACAAGTCTTGCAACACATCCTTAAGAGTTATATGATTTCACCCAATGTCAATGTGTAATTTCTCCAGTTCTGATCATTGTTTAGGTTGTTGGTAGCTTGGTCCAATGCCAAACACAGTGAATCCTTTTTATGGCGTTAAACGCATTTTCTCCTCGAGAGAAACATGATTTCTTTAAAAACGTTATAGTTTAAACATGCCTGTTGTATATGTCTGCAAACACTCAGAGCCTTAAAATAGGGTTCTCACCAATGTGTTTTTTGGTGAGAAACCTTGTATTTCAAGTTTCTGTGCGTTTTCAGACACATCCGAAATGTATTTTTAGCGGTTCTGATGAAATCCCTCCTTTTAATTGCATTTTCTCACAGAAAATGCGTCTCGACATAGGAAAATGGCTTTTTAAAAAAAAGCATATTCTGGTCGAGAAATCGTGTTTTAAACAATGAAAACGACTCCCGACCTTATTTAGTTCATATTTTTACTTTTGGTAACCTAGCCCGTATTCATAAAGCACTAAAACTTTTTATCGCGTTAAACGCCTTTTCTCGACAAGAAAAGCACAATCTCATCAAAAACAAACAAAACAAGAAAAAATAATCTTTTCAACAAGTCTTGCAACACATCCTTAAGAGTTACATGATTTCACCCAATGTCAATGTGTAATTTCTCCAGTTCTGATCATTGTTTAGGTTGTTGGTAGCTTGGTCCAATGCCAAACACAGTGAATCCTTTTGATGGCGTTAAACGCATTTTCTCCTCGAGAGAAACATGATTTCACTAAAAACGTTATAGTTTAAACATGCCTGTTGTTACATGTCTGCAAACACTCAGAGCCTTAAAATAGGGGTTTCACCAATGTGTTTTTTGGTGAGAAACCTTGTATTTCAAGGTTCTGTGCGTTTTCAGACACATCCGATATGTATTTTTAGCGGTTCTGATGAATTCCCTCCTTTTAATTGCATTTTCTCACAGAAAATGCGTCTCTCGACATAGGACAATGGCTTTTTAAAAAAAAGCACATTCTGGTCGAGAAATCGTGTTTTAAACAATGAAAACGACTCCCGACCTTATTTAGTTCATATTTTTACTTTTGGTAACCTAGCCCGTATTCATAAAGCACTAAACCTTTTTATCGCGTTAAACGCATTTTCTCGACAAGAAAAGCACAATTTCATCAAAAACAAACAAAACAAGAAAAATTAATCTTTTCAACAAGTCTTGCAACACATCCTTAAGAGTTACATGATTTCACCCAATGTCAATGTGTAATTTCTCCAGTTCTGATCATTGTTTAGGTTGTTGGTAGCTTGGTCCAATGCCAAACACAGTGAATCCTTTTTATGGCGTTAAACGCATTTTCTCCTCGAGAGAAACATGATTTCTTTAAAAACGTTATGGTTTAAACATGCCTGTTGTACATGTCTGCAAACACTCAGAGCCTTCAAAGAGGGTTTTCACCAATGTGTTTTTTGGTGAGAAACCTTCTATTTCAAGGTTCTGTGCGTTTTCAGACACGTACAATATGTATTTTTAGCGTTTCTGATGAAATCCCTCCTTTTAAATGCATTTTCTCACGGAAAATGCGTCTCTTGACATAGGAAAATGGCTTTTAAAAAAAAAAAGCATATTCTGGTCGAGACATCGTGTTTTAAATAATAAAAACGACTCCCGGCATTATTTAGTTCACATTTTTACTTTTGGTAAACTAGCCCGTATTCATAACGCACTAAACCTTTTTATCGCGTTAAACGCCTTTTCTCGACAAGAAAAGCACAATTTCATCAAAAACAAACAAAACAAGAAAAAATAATATTTTCAACAAGTCTTGCAACACATCCTTAAGAGTTACATGATTTCACCCAATGTCAATGTGTAATTTCTCCAGTTCTGATCATTGTTTAGGTTGTTGGTAGCTTGGTCCAATGCCAAACACAGTGAATCCTTTTTACGGCGTTAAACGCATTTTCTCCTCGAGAGAAACATGATTTCACTAAAAACGTTATAGTTTAAACATGCCTGTTGTACATGTCTGCAAACACTCACAGCCTTAAAATAGGGTTTTCACCAGTGTGTTTTTTGGTGAGAAACCTTGTATTTCAAGGTTCTGTGCGTTTTCAGACACATCCGAAATGTATTTTTAGCGGTTCTGATGAAATCCCTCCTTTTAAATGCATTTTCTCACAGAAAATGCGTCTCTCGACATAGGAAAATGGCTTTTTAAAAAAAGCATATTCTGGTCGAGAAATCGTGTTTTAAACAATGAAAACGACTCCCGACCTTATTTTGTTCACATTTTTACTTTTGGTAACCTAGCCCGTATTCATAAAGCACTAAATCTTTTTATCGCGTTAAACGCCTTTTCTCGACAAGAAAAGCACAATTTCATCAAAAACAAACAAAACAAGAAAAATTTATCTTTTCAACAAGTCTTGCAACACATCCTTAAGAGTTACATGATTTCACCCAATGTCAATGTGTAATTTCTCCAGTTCTGATCATTGTTTAGGTTGTTGGTAGCTTGGTCCAATGCCAAACACAGTGAATCCTTTTTATGGCGTTAAACGCATTTTCTCCTCGAGAGAAACATGATTTCACTAAAAACGTTATAGTTTAAACATGCCTGTTGTTACATGTCTGCAAACACTCAGAGCCTTAAAATAGGGGTTTCCCCAATGTGTTTTTTGGTGAGAAACCTTGTATTTCAAGGTTCTGTGCGTTTTCAGACACATCCGATATGTATTTTTAGCGGTTCTGATGAATTCCCTCCTTTTAATTGCATTTTCTCACAGAAAATGCGTCTCCCGACATAGGAAAATGGCTTTTTAAAAAAAAGCATATTCTGGTCGAGAAATCGTGTTTTAAACAATGAAAACGACTCCCGACCTTATTTAGTTTATATTTTTACTTTTGGTAACCTAGCCCGTATTCATAAAGCACTAAACCTTTTTATCGCGTTAAACGCCTTTTCTCGACAAGAAAAGCACAATCTCATCAAAAATAAACAAAACAAGAAAAAATAATATTTTCAACAAGTCTTGCAACACATCCTTAAGAGTTACATGATTTCACCCAATGTCAATGTGTAATTTCTCCAGTTCTGATCATTGTTTAGGTTGTTGGTAGCTTGGTCCAATGCCAAACACAGTGAATCCTTTTGATGGCGTTAAACGCATTTTCTCCTCGAGAGAAACATGATTTCACTAAAAACGTTATAGTTTAAACATGCCTGTTGTTACATGTCTGCAAACACTCAGAGCCTTAAAATAGGGGTTTCCCCAATGTGTTTTTTGGTGAGAAACCTTGTATTTCAAGGTTCTGTGCGTTTTCAGACACATCCGATATGTATTTTTAGCGGTTCTGATGAATTCCCTCCTTTTAATTGCATTTTCTCACAGAAAATGCGTCTCTCGACATAGGAAAATGGCTTTTTAAAAAAAAGCATATTCTGGTCGAGAAATCGTGTTTTAAACAATGAAAACGACTCCCGACCTTATTTAGTTCATATTTTTACTTTTGGTAACCTAGCCCGTATTCATAAAGCACTAAAACTTTTTATCGCGTTAAACGCCTTTTCTCGACAAGAAAAGCACAATCTCATCAAAAATAAACAAAACAAGAAAAAATAATATTTTCAACAAGTCTTGCAACACATCCTTAAGAGTTACATGATTTCACCCAATGTCAATGTGTAATTTCTCCAGTTCTGATCATTGTTTAGGTTGTTGGTAGCTTGGTCCAATGCCAAACACAGTGAATCCTTTTGATGGCGTTAAACGCATTTTCTCCTCGAGAGAAACATGATTTCACTAAAAACGTTATAGTTTAAACATGCCTGTTGTTACATGTCTGCAAACACTCAGAGCCTTAAAATAGGGGTTTCCCCAATGTGTTTTTTGGTGAGAAACCTTGTATTTCAAGGTTCTGTGCGTTTTCAGACACATCCGATATGTATTTTTAGCGGTTCTGATGAATTCCCTCCTTTTAATTGCATTTTCTCACAGAAAATGCGTCTCTCGACATAGGAAAATGGCTTTTTAAAAAAAAGCATATTCTGGTCGAGAAATCGTGTTTTAAACAATGAAAACGACTCCCGACCTTATTTAGTTCATATTTTTACTTTTGGTAACCTAGCCCGTATTCATAAAGCACTAAAACTTTTTATCGCGTTAAACGCCTTTTCTCGACAAGAAAAGCACAATCTCATCAAAAACAAACAAAACAAGAAAAAATAATCTTTTCAACAAGTCTTGCAACACATCCTTAAGAGTTACATGATTTCACCCAATGTCAATGTGTAATTTCTCCAGTTCTGATCATTGTTTAGGTTGTTGGTAGCTTGGTCCAATGCCAAACACAGTGAATCCTTTTTATGGCGTTAAACGCATTTTCTCCTCGAGAGAAACATGATTTCACTAAAAACGTTATAGTTTAAACATGCCTGTTGTTACATGTCTGCAAACACTCAGAGCCTTAAAATAGGGGTTTCACCAATGTGTTTTTTGGTGAGAAACCTTGTATTTCAAGGTTCTGTGCGTTTTCAGACACATCCGATATGTATTTTTAGCGGTTCTGATGAATTCCCTCCTTTTAGTTGCATTTTCTCACAGAAAATGCGTCTCTCGACATAGGACAATGGCTTTTTAAAAAAAAGCACATTCTGGTCGAGAAATCGTGTTTTAAACAATGAAAACGACTCCCGACCTTATTTAGTTCACATTTTTACTTTTGGTAACCTAGCCCGTATTCATAAAGCACTAAACCTTTTTATCGCGTTAAACGCATTTTCTCGACAAGAAAAGCACAATTTCATCAAAAACAAACAAAACAAGAAAAATTAATCTTTTCAACAAGTCTTGCAACACATCCTTAAGAGTTACATGATTTCACCCAATGTCAATGTGTAATTTCTCCAGTTCTGATCATTGTTTAGGTTGTTGGTAGCTTGGTCCAATGCCAAACACAGTGAATCCTTTTTATGGCGTTAAACGCATTTTCTCCTCGAGAGAAACATGATTTCTTTAAAAACGTTATAGTTTAAACATGCCTGTTGTATATGTCTGCAAACACTCAGAGCCTTCAAATAGGGTTTTCACCAATGTGTTTTTTGGTGAGAAACCTTGTATTTCAAGGTTCTGTGCGTTTTCAGACACATCCGAAATGTATTTTTAGCGGTTCTGATGAAATCCCTCCTTTTAATTGCATTTTCTCACAGAAAATGCGTCTCGACATAGGAAAATGGCTTTTTAAAAAAAAGCATATTCTGGTCGAGAAATCGTGTTTTAAACAATGAAAACGACTCCCGACCTTATTTAGTTCATATTTTCACTTTTGGTAACCTAGCCCGTATTCATAAAGCACTAAAACTTTTTATCGCGTTAAACGCCTTTTCTCGACAAGAAAAGCACAATCTCATCAAAAACAAACAAAACAAGAAAAAATAATCTTTTCAACAAGTCTTGCAACACATCCTTAAGATTTACATGATTTCACCCAATGTCAATGTGTAATTTCTCCAGTTCTGATCATTGTTTAGGTTGTTGGTAGCTTGGTCCAATGCCAAACACAGTGAATCCTTTTTACGGCGTTAAACGCATTTTCTCCTCGAGAGAAACATGATTTCACTAAAAACGTTATAGTTTAAACATGCCTGTTGTTACATGTCTGCAAACACTCAGAGCCTTAAAATAGGGGTTTCACCAATGTGTTTTTTGGTGAGAAACCTTGTATTTCAAGGTTCTGTGCGTTTTCAGACACATCCGATATGTATTTTTAGCGGTTCTGATGAATTCCCTCCTTTTAATTGCATTTTCTCACAGAAAATGCGTCTCTCGACATAGGACAATGGCTTTTTAAAAAAAAGCACATTCTGGTCGAGAAATCGTGTTTTAAACAATGAAAACGACTCCCGACCTTATTTAGTTCATATTTTTACTTTTGGTAACCTAGCCCGTATTCATAAAGCACTAAACCTTTTTATCGCGTTAAACGCATTTTCTCGACAAGAAAAGCACAATTTCATCAAAAACAAACAAAACAAGAAAAATTAATCTTTTCAACAAGTCTTGCAACACATCCTTAAGAGTTACATGATTTCACCCAATGTCAATGTGTAATTTCTCCAGTTCTGATCATTGTTTAGGTTGTTGGTAGCTTGGTCCAATGCCAAACACAGTGAATCCTTTTTATGGCGTTAAACGCATTTTCTCCTCGAGAGAAACATGATTTCTTTAAAAACGTTATGGTTTAAACATGCCTGTTGTACATGTCTGCAAACACTCAGAGCCTTCAAAGAGGGTTTTCACCAATGTGTTTTTTGGTGAGAAACCTTCTATTTCAAGGTTCTGTGCGTTTTCAGACACGTACAATATGTATTTTTAGCGTTTCTGATGAAATCCCTCCTTTTAAATGCATTTTCTCACGGAAAATGCGTCTCTTGACATAGGAAAATGGCTTTTAAAAAAAAAAAGCATATTCTGGTCGAGACATCGTGTTTTAAATAATAAAAACGACTCCCGGCATTATTTAGTTCACATTTTTACTTTTGGTAAACTAGCCCGTATTCATAACGCACTAAACCTTTTTATCGCGTTAAACGCCTTTTCTCGACAAGAAAAGCACAATCTCATCAAAAATAAACAAAACAAGAAAAAATAATCTTTTCAACAAGTCTGCAACACATCCTTAAGAGTTACATGATTTCACCCAATGTCAATGTGTAATTTCTCCAGTTCTGATCATTGTTTAGGTTGTTGGTAGCTTGGTCCAATGCCAAACACAGTGAATCCTTTTTACGGCGTTAAACGCATTTTCTCCTCGAGAGAAACATGATTTCACTAAAAACGTTATAGTTTAAACATGCCTGTTGTACATGTCTGCAAACACTCAGAGCCTTAAAATAGGGTTTTCACCAATGTGTTTTTTGGTGAGAAACCTTCTATTTCAAGGTTCTGTGCGTTTTCAGACACATCCGATATGTGTTTTTAGCGGTTCTGATGAAATCCCTCCTTTTAAATGCATTTTCTCACAGAAAATGCGTCTCTCGACATAGGAAAATGGCTTTTTAAAAAAAAGCATATTCTGGTCGAGAAATCGTGTTTTAAACAATGAAAACGACTCCCGACCTTATTTAGTTCACATTTTTACTTTTGGTAACCTAGCCCGTATGCATAAAGCACTAAACCTTTTTATCGCGTTAAACGCCTTTTCTCGTCAAAAAAGCACAATCTCATCAAAAACAAACAAACAAGAAAAAATAATCTTTTCAACAAGTCTTGCAACACATCCTTAAGAGTTAGATGATTTCACCCAATGTCAATGTGTAATTTCTCCAGTTCTGATCATCGTTTAGGTTGTTGGTAGCTTGGTCCAATGCCAAACACAGTGAATCCTTTTTACGGCGTTAAACGCAATTTCTCCTCGAGAGAAACATGATTTCACTAAAAACGTTATAGTTTAAACATGCCTGTTGTACATGTCTGCAAACACTCACAGACTTAAAATAGGGTTTTCACCAATGTGTTTTTTGGTGCGAAACCTTGTATTTCAAGGTTCTGTGCGTTTTCAGCCACATCCGATATGTATTTTTAGCGGTTCTGATGAAATCCCTCCTTTTAATTGCATTTTCTCACAGAAAGTGCATATCTCGACCTAGGAAAATGGCTTTTTAAAAAAAAGCATATTCTGGTCGAGACATCGTGTTTTAAACAATGAAAACGACTCCCGACCTTATTTAGTTCACATTTTTACTTTTGGTAACCTAGCCTGTATTCATAAAGCACTAAACCTTTTTATCGCGTTAAACGCCTTTTCTCGACAAGAAAAGCACAATTTCATCAAAAACAAACAAAACAAGAAAAATTAATCTTTTCAACAAGTCTTGCAACACATCCTTAAGAGTTACATGATTTCACCCAATGGCAATGTGTAATTTCTCCAGTTCTGATCATTTTTTAGGTTGTTGGTAGCTTGGTCCAATGCCAAACACAGTGAATCCTTCTTATGGCTTTAAACGCATTTTCTCCTCGAGAGAAACATGACTTCACTAAAAAAGTTATAGTTTAAACATGCCTGTTGTATATGTCTGCAAACACTCAGAGCCTTCAAATAGGGTTTTCACCAATGTGTTTTTTGGTGAGAAACCTTCTATTTCAAGGTTCTGTGCGTTTTCAGACACATCCGATGTGTATTTTTAGCGGTTCTGACGAAATCCCTCCTTTTAATTGCATTTTCTCACAGAAAATGCGTCTCTCGACATAGGAAAATGGCTTTTTAAAAAAAAGCATATTCTGGTCGAGAAATCGTGTTTTAAACAATGAAAATGACTCCCGATCTTATTTAGTTCACATTTTTACTTTTGGTAACCTAGCCTGTATTCATAAAGCACTAAACCTTTTTATCGCGTTAAACGCCTTTTCTCGACAAGAAAAGCACAATTTCATCAAAAACAAACAAAACAAGAAAAAATAATCTTTTCAACAAGTCTTGCAACACATCCTTAAGAGTTACATGATTTCACCCAATGTCAATGTGTAATTTCTCCAGTTCTGATCATTGTTTAGGTTGTTGGTAGCTTGGTCCAATGCCAAACACAGTGAAACCTTCTTATGGCTTTAAACGCATTTTCTCCTCGAGAGAAACATGATTTCACTAAAAACGTTATAGTTTAAACATGCCTGTTGTATATGTCTGCAAACACTCAGAGCCTTCAAATAGGGTTTTCACCAATGTGTTTTTTGGTGAGAAACCTTCTATTTCAAGGTTCTGTGCGTTTTCAGACACATCCGATGTGTATTTTTAGCGGTTCTGACGAAATCCCTCCTTTTAATTGCATTTTCTCACAGAAAATGCGTCTCTCGACATAGGAAAATGGCTTTTTAAAAAAAAGCATATTCTGGTCGAGAAATCGTGTTTTAAACAATGAAAATGACTCCCGATCTTATTTAGTTCACATTTTTACTTTTGGTAACCTAGCCTGTATTCATAACGCACTAAACCTTTTTATCGCGTTAAACGCCTTTTCGCGACAAGAAAAGCACAATTTCATCAAAAACAAACAAAACAAGAAAAATTAATCTTTTCAACAAGTCTTGCAACACATCCTTAAGAGTTACATGATTTCACCCAATGGCAATGTGTAATTTCTCCAGTTCTGATCATTTTTTAGGTTGTTGGTAGCTTGGTCCAATGCCAAACACAGTGAATCCTTCTTATGGCTTTAAACGCATTTTCTCCTCGAGAGAAACATGACTTCACTAAAAAAGTTAGAGTTTAAACATGCCTGTTGTATATGTCTGCAAACACTCAGAGCCTTCAAATAGGGTTTTCACCAATGTGTTTTTGGTGAGAAACCTTCTATTTCAAGGTTCTGTGCGTTTTCAGACACATCCGATGTGTATTTTTAGCGGTTCTGACAAAATCCCTCCTTTTAATTGCATTTTCTCACAGAAAATGCGTCTCTCGACATAGGAAAATGGCTTTTTAAAAAAAAGCATATTCTGGTCGAGAAATCGTGTTTTAAACAATGAAAATGACTCCCGATCTTATTTAGTTCACATTTTTACTTTTGGTAACCTAGCCTGTATTCATAAAGCACTAAACCTTTTTATCGCGTTAAACGCCTTTTCTCGACAAGAAAGCACAATTTCATCAAAAACAAACAAAACAAGAAAAAATAATCTTTTCAACAAGTCTTGCAACACATCCTTAAGAGTTACATGATTTCACCCAATGTCAATGTGTAATTTCTCCAGTTCTGATCATTGTTTAGGTTGTTGGTAGCTTGGTCCAATGCCAAACACAGTGAAACCTTCTTATGGCTTTAAACGCATTTTCTCCTCGAGAGAAACATGATTTCACTAAAAACGTTATAGTTTAAACATGCCTGTTGTATATGTCTGCAAACACTCAGAGCCTTCAAATAGGGTTTTCACCAATGTGTTTTTTGGTGAGAAACCTTGTATTTCAAGGTTCTGTGCGTTTTCAGACACGTACAATATGTATTTTTAGCGTTTCTGATGAAATCCCTCCTTTTAATTGCATTTTCTCACGGAAAATGCGTCTCTTGACATAGGAAAATGGCTTTTAAAAAAAAAGCATGTTCTGGTCGAGACATCGTGTTTTAAATAATAAAAACGACTCCCGGCATTATTTAGTTCACATTTTTACTTTTGGTAAACTAGCCCGTATTCATAACGCACTAAACCTTTTTATCGCGTTAAACGCCTTTTCGCGACAAGAAAAGCACAATTTCATCAAAAACAAACAAAACAAGAAAAAATAATCTTTTCAACAAGTCTTGCAACACATCCTTAAGAGTTACATGAATTCACCCAATGTCAATGTGTAATTTCTCCAGTTCTGATCATTGTTTAGGTTGTTGGTAGCTTGGTCCAATGCCAAACACAGTGAATCCTTTTTATGGCGTTAAACGCATTTTCTCCTCGAGAGAAACATGATTTCATTAAAAACGTTATAGTTTAAAACATGCCTGTTGTACAAGTCATCAAACATTCAGAGCCTTAAAATAGGGTTTTCACCAATGTGTTTTTTGGTGAGAAACCTTCTATTTCAAGGTTCTGTGCGTTTTCAGACACGTACGATATGTATTTTAGCGTTTCTGATGAAATCCCTCCTTTTAATTGCATTTTCTCACAGAAAATCCGTCTCTCGACATAGGAAAATGGCTTTTTAAAAAAGCATATTCTGGTCGAGAAATCGTGTTTTAAATAATAAAAACGAGTCCCGGCCTTATTTAGTTCACATTTTTACTTTTGGTAACCTAGCCCGTATTCATAAAGCACTAAAGCTTTTTATCGCGTTAAACGCCTTTTCTCGACAAGAAAAGCACAATTTCATCAAAAACAAACAAAACAAGAAAAATTAATCTTTTCAACAAGTCTTGCAACACATCCTTAAGAGTTACATGATTTCACCCATTGTCAATGTGTAATTTCTCTAGTTCTGATCATTGTTTAGGTTGTTGGTAGCTTGGTCCAATGCCAAACACAGTGAATCCTTCTTATGGCTTTAAACGCATTTTCTCCTCGAGAGAAACATGATTTCACTAAAAAAGTTATAGTTTAAACATGCCTGTTGTATATGTCTGCAAACACTCAGAGCCTTCAAATAGGGGTTTCACCAATGTGTTTTTTGGTGAGAAACCTTCTATTTCAAGGTTCTGTGCGTTTTCAGACACATCCGATATGTATTTTTAGCGGTTCTGATGAAATCCCTCCTTTTAAATGCATTTTCTCACAGAAAATGCGTCTGTCGACATAGGAAAATGGCTTTTAAAAAAAAAGCATATTCTGGTCGAGAAATCGTGTTTTAAACAATGAAAACGACTCACGACCTTATTTTGTTCACAATTTAATTTTCGGTAACCTAGCCCGTATTCATAAAGCACTAAACCTTTTTATCGCGTTAAACGCCTTTTCTCGACAAGAAAAGCACAATTTCATCAAAAACAAAGAAAACAAGAAAAATTAATCTTTTCAACAAGTCTTGCAACACATCCTTAGGAGTTACATGATTTCACCCAATGTCAATGTGTAATTTCTCCAGTTCTGATCATTGTTTAGGTTGTTGGTAGCTTGGTCCAATGCAAAACACAGTGAATCCTTTTTATGGCGTTAAACGCATTTTCTCCTCGAGAGAAACATGATTTCACTAAAAACGTTATAGTTTAAACAATGCCTGTTGTTACATGTCTGCAAACACTCAGAGCCTTAAAATAGGGGTTTCACCAATGTTTTTTTTGTTGAGAATCCTTGTATTTCAAGGTTCTGTGCGTTTTCAGACACATCCGATATGCATTTTTAGCGGTTCTGATGAAATCCCTCCTTTTAATTGCATTTTCTCACAGAAAGTGCGTCTCTCGACATAGGAAAATGGCTTTTTAAAAAAAAGCATATTCTGGTCGAGAAATCGTGTTTTAAACAATGAAAACGACTCCCGACCCTATTTAGTTCACATTTTACTTTTGGTAACCTAGCCCGTATGTATAAAGCACTAAAACTTTTTATCGCGTTAAACGCCTTTTCTCGACAAGAAAAGCACAATTTCATCAAAAACAAACAAAACAAGAAAAATTAATCTTTTCAACAAGTCTTGCAACACATCCTTAGGAGTTACATGATTTCACCCAATGTCAATGTGTAATTTCTCCAGTTCTGATCATTGTTTAGGTTGTTGGTAGCTTGGTCCAATGCCAAACACAGTCAATCCTTCTTATGGCTTTAAACGCATTTTCTCCTCGAGAGAAACATGATTTCACTAAAAAAGTTATAGTTTAAACATGCCTGTTGTATATGTCTGCAAACACTCAGAGCCTTCAAATAGGGGTTTCACCAATGTGTTTTTTGGTGAGAAACCTTCTATTTCAAGGTTCTGTGCGTTTTCAGCCACATCCGATATGTATTTTTAGCGGTTCTGATGAAATCCCTCCTTTTAATTGCATTTTCTCACAGAAAGTGCATATCTCGACCTAGGAAAATGGCTTTTTAAAAAAAAGCATATTCTGGTCGAGACATCGTGTTTTAAACAATGAAAACGACTCCCGACCTTATTTAGTTCACATTTTTACTTTTGGTAACCTAGCCTGTATTCATAAAGCACTAAACCTTTTTATCGCGTTAAACGCCTTTTCTCGACAAGAAAAGCACAATTTCATCAAAAACAAACAAAACAAGAAAAATTAATCTTTTCAACAAGTCTTGCAACACATCCTTAAGAGTTACATGATTTCACCCAATGGCAATGTGTAATTTCTCCAGTTCTGATCATTTTTTAGGTTGTTGGTAGCTTGGTCCAATGCCAAACACAGTGAATCCTTCTTATGGCTTTAAACGCATTTTCTCCTCGAGAGAAACATGACTTCACTAAAAAAGTTATAGTTTAAACATGCCTGTTGTATATGTCTGCAAACACTCAGAGCCTTCAAATAGGGTTTTCACCAATGTGTTTTTTGGTGAGAAACCTTCTATTTCAAGGTTCTGTGCGTTTTCAGACACATCCGATGTGTATTTTTAGCGGTTCTGACGAAATCCCTCCTTTTAATTGCATTTTCTCACAGAAAATGCGTCTCTCGACATAGGAAAATGGCTTTTTAAAAAAAAGCATATTCTGGTCGAGAAATCGTGTTTTAAACAATGAAAATGACTCCCGATCTTATTTAGTTCACATTTTTACTTTTGGTAACCTAGCCTGTATTCATAAAGCACTAAACCTTTTTATCGCGTTAAACGCCTTTTCTCGACAAGAAAAGCACAATTTCATCAAAAAAAAAAAAACAAGAAAAAATAATCTTTTCAACAAGTCTTGCAACACATCCTTAAGAGTTACATGATTTCACCCAATGTCAATGTGTAATTTCTCCAGTTCTGATCATTGTTTAGGTTGTTGGTAGCTTGGTCCAATGCCAAACACAGTGAAACCTTCTTATGGCTTTAAACGCATTTTCTCCTCGAGAGAAACATGATTTCACTAAAAACGTTATAGTTTAAACATGCCTGTTGTATATGTCTGCAAACACTCAGAGCCTTCAAATAGGGTTTTCACCAATGTGTTTTTTGGTGAGAAACCTTGTATTTCAAGGTTCTGTGCGTTTTCAGACACGTACAATATGTATTTTTAGCGTTTCTGATGAAATCCCTCCTTTTAATTGCATTTTCTCACGGAAAATGCGTCTCTTGACATAGGAAAATGGCTTTTAAAAAAAAAAGCATGTTCTGGTCGAGACATCGTGTTTTAAATAATAAAAACGACTCCCGGCATTATTTAGTTCACATTTTTACTTTTGGTAAACTAGCCCGTATTCATAACGCACTAAACCTTTTTATCGCGTTAAACGCCTTTTCGCGACAAGAAAAGCACAATTTCATCAAAAACAAACAAAACAAGAAAAATTAATCTTTTCAACAAGTCTTGCAACACATCCTTAAGAGTTACATGATTTCACCCAATGGCAATGTGTAATTTCTCCAGTTCTGATCATTTTTTAGGTTGTTGGTAGCTTGGTCCAATGCCAAACACAGTGAATCCTTCTTATGGCTTTAAACGCATTTTCTCCTCGAGAGAAACATGACTTCACTAAAAAAGTTAGAGTTTAAACATGCCTGTTGTATATGTCTGCAAACACTCAGAGCCTTCAAATAGGGTTTTCACCAATGTGTTTTTTGGTGAGAAACCTTCTATTTCAAGGTTCTGTGCGTTTTCAGACACATCCGATGTGTATTTTTAGCGGTTCTGACAAAATCCCTCCTTTTAATTGCATTTTCTCACAGAAAATGCGTCTCTCGACATAGGAAAATGGCTTTTTAAAAAAAAGCATATTCTGGTCGAGAAATCGTGTTTTAAACAATGAAAATGACTCCCGATCTTATTTAGTTCACATTTTTACTTTTGGTAACCTAGCCTGTATTCATAAAGCACTAAACCTTTTTATCGCGTTAAACGCCTTTTCTCGACAAGAAAGCACAATTTCATCAAAAACAAACAAAACAAGAAAAAATAATCTTTTCAACAAGTCTTGCAACACATCCTTAAGAGTTACATGATTTCACCCAATGTCAATGTGTAATTTCTCCAGTTCTGATCATTGTTTAGGTTGTTGGTAGCTTGGTCCAATGCCAAACACAGTGAAACCTTCTTATGGCTTTAAACGCATTTTCTCCTCGAGAGAAACATGATTTCACTAAAAACGTTATAGTTTAAACATGCCTGTTGTATATGTCTGCAAACACTCAGAGCCTTCAAATAGGGTTTTCACCAATGTGTTTTTTGGTGAGAAACCTTGTATTTCAAGGTTCTGTGCGTTTTCAGACACGTACAATATGTATTTTTAGCGTTTCTGATGAAATCCCTCCTTTTAATTGCATTTTCTCACAGAAAATCCGTCTCTCGACATAGGAAAATGGCTTTTTAAAAAAGCATATTCTGGTCGAGAAATCGTGTTTTAAATAATAAAAACGAGTCCCGGCCTTATTTAGTTCACATTTTTACTTTTGGTAACCTAGCCCGTATTCATAAAGCACTAAAGCTTTTTATCGCGTTAAACGCCTTTTCTCGACAAGAAAAGCACAATTTCATCAAAAACAAACAAAACAAGAAAAATTAATCTTTTCAACAAGTCTTGCAACACATCCTTAAGAGTTACATGATTTCACCCATTGTCAATGTGTAATTTCTGTAGTTCTGATCATTGTTTAGGTTGTTGGTAGCTTGGTCCAATGCCAAACACAGTGAATCCTTCTTATGGCTTTAAACGCATTTTCTCCTCGAGAGAAACATGATTTCACTAAAAAAGTTATAGTTTAAACATGCCTGTTGTATATGTCTGCAAACACTCAGAGCCTTCAAATAGGGGTTTCACCAATGTGTTTTTTGGTGAGAAACCTTCTATTTCAAGGTTCTGTGCGTTTTCAGACACATCCGATATGTATTTTTAGCGGTTCTGATGAAATCCCTCCTTTTAAATGCATTTTCTCACAGAAAATGCGTCTGTCGACATAGGAAAATGGCTTTTAAAAAAAAAGCATATTCTGGTCGAGAAATCGTGTTTTAAACAATGAAAACGACTCACGACCTTATTTTGTTCACAATTTAATTTTCGGTAACCTAGCCCGTATTCATAAAGCACTAAACCTTTTTATCGCGTTAAACGCCTTTTCTCGACAAGAAAAGCACAATTTCATCAAAAACAAACAAAACAAGAAAAATTAATCTTTTCAACAAGTCTTGCAACACATCCTTAGGAGTTACATGATTTCACCCAATGTCAATGTGTAATTTCTCCAGTTCTGATCATTGTTTAGGTTGTTGGTAGCTTGGTCCAATGCCAAACACAGTCAATCCTTCTTATGGCTTTAAACGCATTTTCTCCTCGAGAGAAACATGATTTCACTAAAAAAGTTATAGTTTAAACATGCCTGTTGTATATGTCTGCAAACACTCAGAGCCTTCAAATAGGGGTTTCACCAATGTGTTTTTTGGTGAGAAACCTTCTATTTCAAGGTTCTGTGCGTTTTCAGACACATCCGATATGTATTTTTAGCGGTTCTGATGAAATCCCTCCTTTTAAATGCATTTTCTCACAGAAAATGCGTCTGTCGACATAGGAAAATGGCTTTTAAAAAAAAAGCATATTCTGGTCGAGAAATCGTGTTTTAAACAATGAAAACGACTGACGACCTTATTTTGTTCACAATTTAATTTTCGGTAACCTAGCCCGTATTCATAAAGCACTAAACCTTTTCATCGCGTTAAACGCCTTTTCTCGACAAGAAAAGCACAATTTCATCAAAAACAAACAAAACAAGAAAAAATAATCTTTTCAACAAGTCTTGCAACACATCCTTAAGAGTTACATGATTTCACCCAATGTCAATGTGTAATTTCTCCAGGTCTGATCATTGTTTAGGTTGTTGGTAGCTTGGTCCAATGCCAAACACAGTGAATCCTTCTTATGGCTTTAAACGCATTTTCTCCTCGAGAGAAACATGATTTCACTAAAAAAGTTATAGTTTAAACATGCCTGTTGTATATGTCTGCAAACACTCAGAGCCTTCAAATAGGGGTTTCACCAATGTGTTTTTTGGTGAGAAACCTTCTATTTCAAGGTTCTGTGCGTTTTCAGACACATCCGAAATGTATTTTTAGCGGTTCTGATGAAATCCCTCCTTTTAATTGCATTTTATCGCAGAAAATGCGTCTCTCGACATGGGAAAATGGCTTTTTAAAAAAAAGCATATTCTGGTCGAGAAATCGTGTTTTAAACAATGAAAACGACTCCCGATCTTATTTAGTTCACATTTTTACTTTTGGTAACCTAGCCCGTATTCATAAAGCACTAAAACTTTTTATCGCGTTAAACGCCTTTTCTCGACAAGAAAAGCACAATTTCATCAAAAACAAACAAAACAAGAAAAAATAATCTTTTCAACAAGTCTTGCAACACATCCTTAAGAGTTACATGATTTCACCCAATGTCAATGTGTAATTTCTCCAGTTCTGATCATTGTTTAGGTTGTTGGTAGCTTGGTCCAATGCCAAACACAGTGAATCCTTCTTATGGCTTTAAACGCATTTTCTCCTCGAGAGAAACATGATTTCACTAAAAAAGTTATAGTTTAAACATGCCTGTTGTTACATGTCTGCAAACACTCAGAGCCTTAAAATAGGGGTTTCACCAATGTGTTTTTTGGTGAGAAACCTTCTATTTCAAGGTTCTGTGCGTTTTCAGACACATCCGATATGTATTTTTAGCGGTTCTGATGAAATCCCTCCTTTTAATTGCATTTTCTCACAGAAAGTGCGTCTCTCGACATAGGAAAATGGCTTTTTAAAAAAAAGCATATTCTGGTCGAGAAATCGTGTTTTAAACAATGAAAACGACTCCCGACCTTATTTAGTTCACATTTTAACTTTCGGTAACCTAGCCCGTATGTATAAAGCACTAAAACTTTTTATCGCGTTAAACGCCTTTTCTCGACAAGAAAAGCACAATTTCATCAAAAACAAACAAAACAAGAAAAATTAATCTTTTCAACAAGTCTTGCAACACATCCTTAAGAGTTACATGATTTCACCCAATGTCAATGTGTAATTTCTCCAGTTCTGATCATTGTTTAGGTTGTTGGTAGCTTGGTCCAATGCCAAACACAGTGAATCCTTTTTATGGCGTTAAACGCATTTTCTCCTCGAGAGAAACATGATTTCACTAAAAACGTTATAGTTTAAACATGCCTGTTGTTACATGTCTGCAAACACTCAGAGCCTTAAAATAGGGGTTTCCCCAATGTGTTATTTGGTGAGAAACCTTGTATTTCAAGGTTCTGTGCGTTTTCAGACACATCCGATATGTATTTTTAGCGGTTCTGATGAATTCCCTCCTTTTAATTGCATTTTCTCACAGAAAATCCGTCTCTCGACATAGGAAAATGGCTTTTTAAAAAAAAAGCATATTCTGGTCGAGAAATCGTGTTTTAAACAATGAAAACGACGCCCGACCTTATTTAGTTCATATTTTTACTTTTGGTAACCTAGCCCGTATTCATAAAGCACTAAAACTTTTTATCGCGTTAAACGCCTTTTCTCGACAAGAAAAGCACAATCTCATCAAAAACAAACAAAACAAGAAAACATAATCTTTTCAACAAGTCTTGCAACACATCCTTAAGAGTTACATGATTTCACCCAATGTCAATGTGTAATTTCTCCAGTTCTGATCATTGTTTAGGTTGTTGGTAGCTTGGTCCAATGCCAAACACAGTGAATCCTTTTTATGGCGTTAAACGCATTTTCTCCTCGAGAGAAACATGATTTCACTAAAAAAGTTATAGTTTAAACATGCCTGTTGTATATGTCTGCAAACACTCAGAGCCTTCAAATAGGGGTTTCACCAATGTGTTTTTTGGTGAGAAACCTTCTATTTCAAGGTTCTGTGCGTTTTCAGACACATCCGATATGTATTTTTAGCGGTTCTGATGAAATCCCTCCTTTTAAATGCATTTTCTCACAGAAAATGCGTCTGTCGACATAGGAAAATGGCTTTTAAAAAAAAAGCATATTCTGGTCGAGAAATCGTGTTTTAAACAATGAAAACGACTCACGACCTTATTTTGTTCACAATTTAATTTTCGGTAACCTAGCCCGTATTCATAAAGCACTAAACCTTTTCATCGCGTTAAACGCCTTTTCTCGACAAGAAAAGCACAATTTCATCAAAAACAAACAAAACAAGAAAAATGAATCTTTTCAACAAGTCTTGCAACACATCCTTAGGAGTTACATGATTTCACCCAATGTCAATGTGTAATTTCTCCAGTTCTGATCATTGTTTAGGTTGTTGGTAGCTTGGTCCAATGCAAAACACAGTGAATCCTTTTTATGGCGTTAAACGCATTTTCTCCTCGAGAGAAACATGATTTCACTAAAAACGTTATAGTTTAAACATGGCTGTTGTTACATGTCTGCAAACACTCAGAGCCTTAAAATAGGGGTTTCACCAATGTTTTTTTTGCTGAGAATCCTTGTATTTCAAGGTTCTGTGCGTTTTCAGACACATCCGATATGTATTTTTAGCGGTTCTGATGAAATCCCTCCTTTTAATTGCATTTTCTCACAGAAAGTGCGTCTCTCGACATAGGAAAATGGCTTTTTAAAAAAAAGCATATTCTGGTCGAGAAATCGTGTTTTAAACAATGAAAACGACTCCCGACCTTATTTTGTTCACATTTTTACTTTTGGTAACCTAGCCCGTATTCATAAAGCACTAAATCTTTTTAGCGCGTTAAACGCCTTTTCTCGACAAGAAAAGCACAATTTCATCAAAAACAAACAAAACAAGAAAAAATAATCTTTTCAACAAGTCTTGCAACACATCCTTAAGAGTTACATGATTTCACCCAATGTCAATGTGTAATTTCTCCAGGTCTGATCATTGTTTAGGTTGTTGGTAGCTTGGTCCAATGCCAAACACAGTGAATCCTTCTTATGGCTTTAAACGCATTTTCTCCTCGAGAGAAACATGATTTCACTAAAAAAGTTATAGTTTAAACATGCCTGTTGTATATGTCTGCAAACACTCAGAGCCTTCAAATAGGGGTTTCACCAATGTGTTTTTTGGTGAGAAACCTTCTATTTCAAGGTTCTGTGCGTTTTCAGACACATCCGAAATGTATTTTTAGCGGTTCTGATGAAATCCCTCCTTTTAATTGCATTTTATCGCAGAAAATGCGTCTCTCGACATAGGAAAATGGCTTTTTAAAAAAAAGCATATTCTGGTCGAGAAATCGTGTTTTAAACAATGAAAACGACTCCCGATCTTATTTAGTTCACATTTTTACTTTTGGTAACCTAGCCCGTATTCATAAAGCACTAAAACTTTTTATCGCGTTAAACGCCTTTTCTCGACAAGAAAAGCACAATTTCATCAAAAACAAACAAAACAAGAAAAAATAATCTTTTCAACAAGTCTTGCAACACATCCTTAAGAGTTACATGATTTCACCCAATGTCAATGTGTAATTTCTCCAGTTCTGATCATTGTTTAGGTTGTTGGTAGCTTGGTCCAATGCCAAACACAGTGAATCCTTCTTATGGCTTTAAACGCATTTTCTCCTCGAGAGAAACATGATTTCACTAAAAAAGTTATAGTTTAAACATGCCTGTTGTTACATGTCTGCAAACACTCAGAGCCTTAAAATAGGGGTTTCACCAATGTGTTTTTTGTTGAGAAACCTTCTATTTCAAGGTTCTGTGCGTTTTCAGACACATCCGATATGTATTTTCAGCGGTTCTGATGAAATCCCTCCTTTTAATTGCATTTTCTCACAGAAAGTGCGTCTCTCGACATAGGAAAATGGCTTTTTAAAAAAAAGCATATTCTGGTCGAGAAATCGTGTTTTAAACAATGAAAACGACTCCCGACCTTATTTAGTTCACATTTTAACTTTCGGTAACCTAGCCCGTATGTATAAAGCACTAAAACTTTTTATCGCGTTAAACGCCTTTTCTCGACAAGAAAAGCACAATTTCATCAAAAACAAACAAAACAAGAAAAATTAATCTTTTCAACAAGTCTTGCAACACATCCTTAAGAGTTACATGATTTCACCCAATGTCAATGTGTAATTTCTCCAGTTCTGATCATTGTTTAGGTTGTTGGTAGCTTGGTCCAATGCCAAACACAGTGAATCCTTTTTATGGCGTTAAACGCATTTTCTCCTCGAGAGAAACATGATTTCACTAAAAACGTTATAGTTTAAACATGCCTGTTGTTACATGTCTGCAAACACTCAGAGCCTTAAAATAGGGGTTTCCCCAATGTGTTATTTGGTGAGAAACCTTGTATTTCAAGGTTCTGTGCGTTTTCAGACACATCCGATATGTATTTTTAGCGGTTCTGATGAATTCCCTCCTTTTAATTGCATTTTCTCACAGAAAATCCGTCTCTCGACATAGGAAAATGGCTTTTTAAAAAAAAAGCATATTCTGGTCGAGAAATCGTGTTTTAAACAATGAAAACGACGCCCGACCTTATTTAGTTCATATTTTTACTTTTGGTAACCTAGCCCGTATTCATAAAGCACTAAAACTTTTTATCGCGTTAAACGCCTTTTCTCGACAAGAAAAGCACAATCTCATCAAAAACAAACAAAACAAGAAAACATAATCTTTTCAACAAGTCTTGCAACACATCCTTAAGAGTTACATGATTTCACCCAATGTCAATGTGTAATTTCTCCAGTTCTGATCATTGTTTAGGTTGTTGGTAGCTTGGTCCAATGCCAAACACAGTGAATCCTTTTTATGGCGTTAAACGCATTTTCTCCTCGAGAGAAACATGATTTCACTAAAAAAGTTATAGTTTAAACATGCCTGTTGTATATGTCTGCAAACACTCAGAGCCTTCAAATAGGGGTTTCACCAATGTGTTTTTTGGTGAGAAACCTTCTATTTCAAGGTTCTGTGCGTTTTCAGACACATCCGATATGTATTTTTAGCGGTTCTGATGAAATCCCTCCTTTTAAATGCATTTTCTCACAGAAAATGCGTCTGTCGACATAGGAAAATGGCTTTTAAAAAAAAAGCATATTCTGGTCGAGAAATCGTGTTTTAAACAATGAAAACGACTCACGACCTTATTTTGTTCACAATTTAATTTTCGGTAACCTAGCCCGTATTCATAAAGCACTAAACCTTTTCATCGCGTTAAACGCCTTTTCTCGACAAGAAAAGCACAATTTCATCAAAAACAAACAAAACAAGAAAAAATAATCTTTTCAACAAGTCTTGCAACACATCCTTAAGAGTTACATGATTTCACCCAATGTCAATGTGTAATTTCTCCAGTTCTGATCATTGTTTAGGTTGTTGGTAGCTTGGTCCAATGCCAAACACAGTGAATCCTTCTTATGGCTTTAAACGCATTTTCTCCTCGAGAGAAACATGATTTCACTAAAAAAGTTATAGTTTAAACATGCCTGTTGTTACATGTCTGCAAACACTCAGAGCCTTAAAATAGGGGTTTCACCAATGTGTTTTTTGTTGAGAAACCTTCTATTTCAAGGTTCTGTGCGTTTTCAGACACATCCGATATGTATTTTCAGCGGTTCTGATGAAATCCCTCCTTTTAATTGCATTTTCTCACAGAAAGTGCGTCTCTCGACATAGGAAAATGGCTTTTTAAAAAAAAGCATATTCTGGTCGAGAAATCGTGTTTTAAACAATGAAAACGACTCCCGACCTTATTTAGTTCACATTTTAACTTTCGGTAACCTAGCCCGTATGTATAAAGCACTAAAACTTTTTATCGCGTTAAACGCCTTTTCTCGACAAGAAAAGCACAATTTCATCAAAAACAAACAAAACAAGAAAAATTAATCTTTTCAACAAGTCTTGCAACACATCCTTAAGAGTTACATGATTTCACCCAATGTCAATGTGTAATTTCTCCAGTTCTGATCATTGTTTAGGTTGTTGGTAGCTTGGTCCAATGCCAAACACAGTGAATCCTTTTTATGGCGTTAAACGCATTTTCTCCTCGAGAGAAACATGATTTCACTAAAAACGTTATAGTTTAAACATGCCTGTTGTTACATGTCTGCAAACACTCAGAGCCTTAAAATAGGGGTTTCCCCAATGTGTTATTTGGTGAGAAACCTTGTATTTCAAGGTTCTGTGCGTTTTCAGACACATCCGATATGTATTTTTAGCGGTTCTGATGAATTCCCTCCTTTTAATTGCATTTTCTCACAGAAAATCCGTCTCTCGACATAGGAAAATGGCTTTTTAAAAAAAAAGCATATTCTGGTCGAGAAATCGTGTTTTAAACAATGAAAACGACGCCCGACCTTATTTAGTTCATATTTTTACTTTTGGTAACCTAGCCCGTATTCATAAAGCACTAAAACTTTTTATCGCGTTAAACGCCTTTTCTCGACAAGAAAAGCACAATCTCATCAAAAACAAACAAAACAAGAAAACATAATCTTTTCAACAAGTCTTGCAACACATCCTTAAGAGTTACATGATTTCACCCAATGTCAATGTGTAATTTCTCCAGTTCTGATCATTGTTTAGGTTGTTGGTAGCTTGGTCCAATGCCAAACACAGTGAATCCTTTTTATGGCGTTAAACGCATTTTCTCCTCGAGAGAAACATGATTTCACTAAAAAAGTTATAGTTTAAACATGCCTGTTGTATATGTCTGCAAACACTCAGAGCCTTCAAATAGGGGTTTCACCAATGTGTTTTTTGGTGAGAAACCTTCTATTTCAAGGTTCTGTGCGTTTTCAGACACATCCGATATGTATTTTTAGCGGTTCTGATGAAATCCCTCCTTTTAAATGCATTTTCTCACAGAAAATGCGTCTGTCGACATAGGAAAATGGCTTTTAAAAAAAAAGCATATTCTGGTCGAGAAATCGTGTTTTAAACAATGAAAACGACTCACGACCTTATTTTGTTCACAATTTAATTTTCGGTAACCTAGCCCGTATTCATAAAGCACTAAACCTTTTCATCGCGTTAAACGCCTTTTCTCGACAAGAAAAGCACAATTTCATCAAAAACAAACAAAACAAGAAAAATGAATCTTTTCAACAAGTCTTGCAACACATCCTTAGGAGTTACATGATTTCACCCAATGTCAATGTGTAATTTCTCCAGTTCTGATCATTGTTTAGGTTGTTGGTAGCTTGGTCCAATGCAAAACACAGTGAATCCTTTTTATGGCGTTAAACGCATTTTCTCCTCGAGAGAAACATGATTTCACTAAAAACGTTATAGTTTAAACATGGCTGTTGTTACATGTCTGCAAACACTCAGAGCCTTAAAATAGGGGTTTCACCAATGTTTTTTTTGTTGAGAATCCTTGTATTTCAAGGTTCTGTGCGTTTTCAGACACATCCGATATGTATTTTTAGCGGTTCTGATGAAATCCCTCCTTTTAATTGCATTTTCTCACAGAAAGTGCGTCTCTCGACATAGGAAAATGGCTTTTTAAAAAAAAGCATATTCTGGTCGAGAAATCGTGTTTTAAACAATGAAAACGACTCCCGACCTTATTTTGTTCACATTTTTACTTTTGGTAACCTAGCCCGTATTCATAAAGCACTAAATCTTTTTAGCGCGTTAAACGCCTTTTCTCGACAAGAAAAGCACAATTTCATCAAAAACAAACAAAACAAGAAAAAATAATCTTTTCAACAAGTCTTGCAACACATCCTTAAGAGTTACATGATTTCACCCAATGTCAATGTGTAATTTCTCCAGTTCTGATCATTGTTTAGGTTGTTGGTAGCTTGGTCCAATGCCAAACACAGTGAATCCTTCTTATGGCTTTAAACGCATTTTCTCCTCGAGAGAAACATGATTTCACTAAAAAAGTTATAGTTTAAACATGCCTGTTGTTACATGTCTGCAAACACTCAGAGCCTTAAAATAGGGGTTTCACCAATGTGTTTTTTGTTGAGAAACCTTCTATTTCAAGGTTCTGTGCGTTTTCAGACACATCCGATATGTATTTTCAGCGGTTCTGATGAAATCCCTCCTTTTAATTGCATTTTCTCACAGAAAGTGCGTCTCTCGACATAGGAAAATGGCTTTTTAAAAAAAAGCATATTCTGGTCGAGAAATCGTGTTTTAAACAATGAAAACGACTCCCGACCTTATTTAGTTCACATTTTAACTTTCGGTAACCTAGCCCGTATGTATAAAGCACTAAAACTTTTTATCGCGTTAAACGCCTTTTCTCGACAAGAAAAGCACAATTTCATCAAAAACAAACAAAACAAGAAAAATTAATCTTTTCAACAAGTCTTGCAACACATCCTTAAGAGTTACATGATTTCACCCAATGTCAATGTGTAATTTCTCCAGTTCTGATCATTGTTTAGGTTGTTGGTAGCTTGGTCCAATGCCAAACACAGTGAATCCTTTTTATGGCGTTAAACGCATTTTCTCCTCGAGAGAAACATGATTTCACTAAAAACGTTATAGTTTAAACATGCCTGTTGTTACATGTCTGCAAACACTCAGAGCCTTAAAATAGGGGTTTCCCCAATGTGTTATTTGGTGAGAAACCTTGTATTTCAAGGTTCTGTGCGTTTTCAGACATATCCGATATGTATTTTTAGCGGTTCTGATGAATTCCCTCCTTTTAATTGCATTTTCTCACAGAAAATCCGTCTCTCGACATAGGAAAATGGCTTTTTAAAAAAAAAGCATATTCTGGTCGAGAAATCGTGTTTTAAACAATGAAAACGACGCCCGACCTTATTTAGTTCATATTTTTACTTTTGGTAACCTAGCCCGTATTCATAAAGCACTAAAACTTTTTATCGCGTTAAACGCCTTTTCTCGACAAGAAAAGCACAATCTCATCAAAAACAAACAAAACAAGAAAACATAATCTTTTCAACAAGTCTTGCAACACATCCTTAAGAGTTACATGATTTCACCCAATGTCAATGTGTAATTTCTCCAGTTCTGATCATTGTTTAGGTTGTTGGTAGCTTGGTCCAATGCCAAACACAGTGAATCCTTTTTATGGCGTTAAACGCATTTTCTCCTCGAGAGAAACATGATTTCACTAAAAAAGTTATAGTTTAAACATGCCTGTTGTATATGTCTGCAAACACTCAGAGCCTTCAAATAGGGGTTTCACCAATGTGTTTTTTGGTGAGAAACCTTCTATTTCAAGGTTCTGTGCGTTTTCAGACACATCCGATATGTATTTTTAGCGGTTCTGATGAAATCCCTCCTTTTAAATGCATTTTCTCACAGAAAATGCGTCTGTCGACATAGGAAAATGGCTTTTAAAAAAAAAGCATATTCTGGTCGAGAAATCGTGTTTTAAACAATGAAAACGACTCACGACCTTATTTTGTTCACAATTTAATTTTCGGTAACCTAGCCCGTATTCATAAAGCACTAAACCTTTTCATCGCGTTAAACGCCTTTTCTCGACAAGAAAAGCACAATTTCATCAAAAACAAACAAAACAAGAAAAATGAATCTTTTCAACAAGTCTTGCAACACATCCTTAGGAGTTACATGATTTCACCCAATGTCAATGTGTAATTTCTCCAGTTCTGATCATTGTTTAGGTTGTTGGTAGCTTGGTCCAATGCAAAACACAGTGAATCCTTTTTATGGCGTTAAACGCATTTTCTCCTCGAGAGAAACATGATTTCACTAAAAACGTTATAGTTTAAACATGCCTGTTGTTACATGTCTGCAAACACTCAGAGCCTTAAAATAGGGGTTTCCCCAATGTGTTATTTGGTGAGAAACCTTGTATTTCAAGGTTCTGTGCGTTTTCAGACACATCCGATATGTATTTTTAGCGGTTCTGATGAAATCCCTCCTTTTAATTGCATTTTCTCACAGAAAGTGCGTCTCTCGACATAGGAAAATGGCTTTTTAAAAAAAAGCATATTCTGGTCGAGAAATCGTGTTTTAAACAATGAAAACGACTCCCGACCTTATTTTGTTCACATTTTTACTTTTGGTAACCTAGCCCGTATTCATAAAGCACTAAATCTTTTTAGCGCGTTAAACGCCTTTTCTCGACAAGAAAAGCACAATTTCATCAAAAACAAACAAAACAAGAAAAAATAATCTTTTCAACAAGTCTTGCAACACATCCTTAAGAGTTACATGATTTCACCCAATGTCAATGTGTAATTTCTCCAGGTCTGATCATTGTTTAGGTTGTTGGTAGCTTGGTCCAATGCCAAACACAGTGAATCCTTCTTATGGCTTTAAACGCATTTTCTCCTCGAGAGAAACATGATTTCACTAAAAAAGTTATAGTTTAAACATGCCTGTTGTATATGTCTGCAAACACTCAGAGCCTTCAAATAGGGGTTTCACCAATGTGTTTTTTGGTGAGAAACCTTCTATTTCAAGGTTCTGTGCGTTTTCAGACACATCCGAAATGTATTTTTAGCGGTTCTGATGAAATCCCTCCTTTTAATTGCATTTTATCGCAGAAAATGCGTCTCTCGACATAGGAAAATGGCTTTTTAAAAAAAAGCATATTCTGGTCGAGAAATCGTGTTTTAAACAATGAAAACGACTCCCGATCTTATTTAGTTCACATTTTTACTTTTGGTAACCTAGCCCGTATTCATAAAGCACTAAAACTTTTTATCGCGTTAAACGCCTTTTCTCGACAAGAAAAGCACAATTTCATCAAAAACAAACAAAACAAGAAAAAATAATCTTTTCAACAAGTCTTGCAACACATCCTTAAGAGTTACATGATTTCACCCAATGTCAATGTGTAATTTCTCCAGTTCTGATCATTGTTTAGGTTGTTGGTAGCTTGGTCCAATGCCAAACACAGTGAATCCTTCTTATGGCTTTAAACGCATTTTCTCCTCGAGAGAAACATGATTTCACTAAAAAAGTTATAGTTTAAACATGCCTGTTGTTACATGTCTGCAAACACTCAGAGCCTTAAAATAGGGGTTTCACCAATGTGTTTTTTGGTGAGAAACCTTCTATTTCAAGGTTCTGTGCGTTTTCAGACACATCCGATATGTATTTTTAGCGGTTCTGATGAAATCCCTCCTTTTAATTGCATTTTCTCACAGAAAGTGCGTCTCTCGACATAGGAAAATGGCTTTTTAAAAAAAAGCATATTCTGGTCGAGAAATCGTGTTTTAAACAATGAAAACGACTCCCGACCTTATTTAGTTCACATTTTAACTTTCGGTAACCTAGCCCGTATGTATAAAGCACTAAAACTTTTTATCGCGTTAAACGCCTTTTCTCGACAAGAAAAGCACAATTTCATCAAAAACAAACAAAACAAGAAAAATTAATCTTTTCAACAAGTCTTGCAACACATCCTTAAGAGTTACATGATTTCACCCAATGTCAATGTGTAATTTCTCCAGTTCTGATCATTGTTTAGGTTGTTGGTAGCTTGGTCCAATGCCAAACACAGTGAATCCTTTTTATGGCGTTAAACGCATTTTCTCCTCGAGAGAAACATGATTTCACTAAAAACGTTATAGTTTAAACATGCCTGTTGTTACATGTCTGCAAACACTCAGAGCCTTAAAATAGGGGTTTCCCCAATGTGTTATTTGGTGAGAAACCTTGTATTTCAAGGTTCTGTGCGTTTTCAGACACATCCGATATGTATTTTTAGCGGTTCTGATGAATTCCCTCCTTTTAATTGCATTTTCTCACAGAAAATCCGTCTCTCGACATAGGAAAATGGCTTTTTAAAAAAAAAGCATATTCTGGTCGAGAAATCGTGTTTTAAACAATGAAAACGACGCCCGACCTTATTTAGTTCATATTTTTACTTTTGGTAACCTAGCCCGTATTCATAAAGCACTAAAACTTTTTATCGCGTTAAACGCCTTTTCTCGACAAGAAAAGCACAATCTCATCAAAAACAAACAAAACAAGAAAAAATAATCTTTTCAACAAGTCTTGCAACACATCCTTAAGAGTTACATGATTTCACCCAATGTCAATGTGTAATTTCTCCAGTTCTGATCATTGTTTAGGTTGTTGGTAGCTTGGTCCAATGCCAAACACAGTGAATCCTTTTTATGGCGTTAAACGCATTTTCTCCTCGAGAGAAACATGATTTCACTAAAAAAGTTATAGTTTAAACATGCCTGTTGTATATGTCTGCAAACACTCAGAGCCTTCAAATAGGGGTTTCACCAATGTGTTTTTTGGTGAGAAACCTTCTATTTCAAGGTTCTGTGCGTTTTCAGACACATCCGATATGTATTTTTAGCGGTTCTGATGAAATCCCTCCTTTTAAATGCATTTTCTCACAGAAAATGCGTCTGTCGACATAGGAAAATGGCTTTTAAAAAAAAAGCATATTCTGGTCGAGAAATCGTGTTTTAAACAATGACAACGACTCACGACCTTATTTTGTTCACAATTTAATTTTCGGTAACCTAGCCCGTATTCATAAAGCACTAAACCTTTTCATCGCGTTAAACGCCTTTTCTCGACAAGAAAAGCACAATTTCATCAAAAACAAACAAAACAAGAAAAATGAATCTTTTCAACAAGTCTTGCAACACATCCTTAGGAGTTACATGATTTCACCCAATGTCAATGTGTAATTTCTCCAGTTCTGATCATTGTTTAGGTTGTTGGTAGCTTGGTCCAATGCAAAACACAGTGAATCCTTTTTATGGCGTTAAACGCATTTTCTCCTCGAGAGAAACATGATTTCACTAAAAACGTTATAGTTTAAACATGGCTGTTGTTACATGTCTGCAAACACTCAGAGCCTTAAAATAGGGGTTTCACCAATGTTTTTTTTGTTGAGAATCCTTGTATTTCAAGGTTCTGTGCGTTTTCAGACACATCCGATATGTATTTTTAGCGGTTCTGATGAAATCCCTCCTTTTAATTGCATTTTCTCACAGAAAGTGCGTCTCTCGACATAGGAAAATGGCTTTTTAAAAAAAAGCATATTCTGGTCGAGAAATCGTGTTTTAAACAATGAAAACGACTCCCGACCTTATTTTGTTCACATTTTTACTTTTGGTAACCTAGCCCGTATTCATAAAGCACTAAATCTTTTTAGCGCGTTAAACGCCTTTTCTCGACAAGAAAAGCACAATTTCATCAAAAACAAACAAAACAAGAAAAATTAATCTTTTCAACAAGTCTTGCAACACATCCTTAAGAGTTACATGATTTCACCCAATGTCAATGTGTAATTTCTCCAGGTCTGATCATTGTTTAGGTTGTTGGTAGCTTGGTCCAATGCCAAACACAGTGAATCCTTCTTATGGCTTTAAACGCATTTTCTCCTCGAGAGAAACCTGATTTCACTAAAAAAGTTATAGTTTAAACATGCCTGTTGTATATGTCTGCAAACACTCAGAGCCTTCAAATAGGGGTTTCACCAATGTGTTTTTTGGTGAGAAACCTTCTATTTCAAGGTTCTGTGCGTTTTCAGACACATCCGAAATGTATTTTTAGCGGTTCTGATGAAATCCCTCCTTTTAATTGCATTTTATCGCAGAAAATGCGTCTCTCGACATAGGAAAATGGCTTTTTAAAAAAAAGCATATTCTGGTCGAGAAATCGTGTTTTAAACAATGAAAACGACTCCCGATCTTATTTAGTTCACATTTTTACTTTTGGTAACCTAGCCCGTATTCATAAAGCACTAAAACTTTTTATCGCGTTAAACGCCTTTTCTCGACAAGAAAAGCACAATTTCATCAAAAACAAACAAAACAAGAAAAAATAATCTTTTCAACAAGTCTTGCAACACATCCTTAAGAGTTACATGATTTCACCCAATGTCAATGTGTAATTTCTCCAGTTCTGATCATTGTTTAGGTTGTTGGTAGCTTGGTCCAATGCCAAACACAGTGAATCCTTCTTATGGCTTTAAACGCATTTTCTCCTCGAGAGAAACATGATTTCACTAAAAAAGTTATAGTTTAAACATGCCTGTTGTTACATGTCTGCAAACACTCAGAGCCTTAAAATAGGGGTTTCACCAATGTGTTTTTTGGTGAGAAACCTTCTATTTCAAGGTTCTGTGCGTTTTCAGACACATCCGATATGTATTTTTAGCGGTTCTGATGAAATCCCTCCTTTTAATTGCATTTTCTCACAGAAAGTGCGTCTCTCGACATAGGAAAATGGCTTTTTAAAAAAAAGCATATTCTGGTCGAGAAATCGTGTTTTAAACAATGAAAACGACTCCCGACCTTATTTAGTTCACATTTTAACTTTCGGTAACCTAGCCCGTATGTATAAAGCACTAAAACTTTTTATCGCGTTAAACGCCTTTTCTCGACAAGAAAAGCACAATTTCATCAAAAACAAACAAAACAAGAAAAATTAATCTTTTCAACAAGTCTTGCAACACATCCTTAAGAGTTACATGATTTCACCCAATGTCAATGTGTAATTTCTCCAGTTCTGATCATTGTTTAGGTTGTTGGTAGCTTGGTCCAATGCCAAACACAGTGAATCCTTTTTATGGCGTTAAACGCATTTTCTCCTCGAGAGAAACATGATTTCACTAAAAACGTTATAGTTTAAACATGCCTGTTGTTACATGTCTGCAAACACTCAGAGCCTTAAAATAGGGGTTTCCCCAATGTGTTATTTGGTGAGAAACCTTGTATTTCAAGGTTCTGTGCGTTTTCAGACACATCCGATATGTATTTTTAGCGGTTCTGATGAATTCCCTCCTTTTAATTGCATTTTCTCACAGAAAATCCGTCTCTCGACATAGGAAAATGGCTTTTTAAAAAAAAAGCATATTCTGGTCGAGAAATCGTGTTTTAAACAATGAAAACGACGCCCGACCTTATTTAGTTCATATTTTTACTTTTGGTAACCTAGCCCGTATTCATAAAGCACTAAAACTTTTTATCGCGTTAAACGCCTTTTCTCGACAAGAAAAGCACAATCTCATCAAAAACAAACAAAACAAGAAAAAATAATCTTTTCAACAAGTCTTGCAACACATCCTTAAGAGTTACATGATTTCACCCAATGTCAATGTGTAATTTCTCCAGTTCTGATCATTGTTTAGGTTGTTGGTAGCTTGGTCCAATGCCAAACACAGTGAATCCTTTTTATGGCGTTAAACGCATTTTCTCCTCGAGAGAAACATGATTTCACTAAAAAAGTTATAGTTTAAACATGCCTGTTGTATATGTCTGCAAACACTCAGAGCCTTCAAATAGGGGTTTCACCAATGTGTTTTTTGGTGAGAAACCTTCTATTTCAAGGTTCTGTGCGTTTTCAGACACATCCGATATGTATTTTTAGCGGTTCTGATGAAATCCCTCCTTTTAAATGCATTTTCTCACAGAAAATGCGTCTGTCGACATAGGAAAATGGCTTTTAAAAAAAAAGCATATTCTGGTCGAGAAATCGTGTTTTAAACAATGAAAACGACTCACGACCTTATTTTGTTCACAATTTAATTTTCGGTAACCTAGCCCGTATTCATAAAGCACTAAACCTTTTCATCGCGTTAAACGCCTTTTCTCGACAAGAAAAGCACAATTTCATCAAAAACAAACAAAACAAGAAAAATGAATCTTTTCAACAAGTCTTGCAACACATCCTTAGGAGTTACATGATTTCACCCAATGTCAATGTGTAATTTCTCCAGTTCTGATCATTGTTTAGGTTGTTGGTAGCTTGGTCCAATGCAAAACACAGTGAATCCTTTTTATGGCGTTAAACGCATTTTCTCCTCGAGAGAAACATGATTTCACTAAAAACGTTATAGTTTAAACATGGCTGTTGTTACATGTCTGCAAACACTCAGAGCCTTAAAATAGGGGTTTCACCAATGTTTTTTTTGTTGAGAATCCTTGTATTTCAAGGTTCTGTGCGTTTTCAGACACATCCGATATGTATTTTTAGCGGTTCTGATGAAATCCCTCCTTTTAATTGCATTTTCTCACAGAAAGTGCGTCTCTCGACATAGGAAAATGGCTTTTTAAAAAAAAGCATATTCTGGTCGAGAAATCGTGTTTTAAACAATGAAAACGACTCCCGACCTTATTTTGTTCACATTTTTACTTTTGGTAACCTAGCCCGTATTCATAAAGCACTAAATCTTTTTAGCGCGTTAAACGCCTTTTCTCGACAAGAAAAGCACAATTTCATCAAAAACAAACAAAACAAGAAAAAATAATCTTTTCAACAAGTCTTGCAACACATCCTTAAGAGTTACATGATTTCACCCAATGTCAATGTGTAATTTCTCCAGGTCTGATCATTGTTTAGGTTGTTGGTAGCTTGGTCCAATGCCAAACACAGTGAATCCTTCTTATGGCTTTAAACGCATTTTCTCCTCGAGAGAAACATGATTTCACTAAAAAAGTTATAGTTTAAACATGCCTGTTGTATATGTCTGCAAACACTCAGAGCCTTCAAATAGGGGTTTCACCAATGTGTTTTTTGGTGAGAAACCTTCTATTTCAAGGTTCTGTGCGTTTTCAGACACATCCGAAATGTATTTTTAGCGGTTCTGATGAAATCCCTCCTTTTAATTGCATTTTATCGCAGAAAATGCGTCTCTCGACATAGGAAAATGGCTTTTTAAAAAAAAGCATATTCTGGTCGAGAAATCGTGTTTTAAACAATGAAAACGACTCCCGATCTTATTTAGTTCACATTTTTACTTTTGGTAACCTAGCCCGTATTCATAAAGCACTAAAACTTTTTATCGCGTTAAACGCCTTTTCTCGACAAGAAAAGCACAATCTCATCAAAAACAAACAAAACAAGAAAAAATAATCTTTTCAACAAGTCTTGCAACACATCCTTAAGAGTTACATGATTTCACCCAATGTCAATGTGTAATTTCTCCAGTTCTGATCATTGTTTAGGTTGTTGGTAGCTTGGTCCAATGCCAAACACAGTGAATCCTTTTTATGGCGTTAAACGCATTTTCTCCTCGAGAGAAACATGATTTCACTAAAAAAGTTATAGTTTAAACATGCCTGTTGTATATGTCTGCAAACACTCAGAGCCTTAAAATAGGGGTTTCACCAATGTGTTTTTTGGTGAGGAACCTTCTATTTCAAGGTTCTGTGCGTTTTCAGACACATCCGATATGTATTTTTAGCGGTTCTGATGAAATCCCTCCTTTTAATTGCATTTTCTCACAGAAAGTGCGTCTCTCGACATAGGAAAATGGCTTTTTAAAAAAAAGCATATTCTGGTCGAGAAATCGTGTTTTAAACAATGAAAACGACTCCCGACCTTATTTAGTTCACATTTTAACTTTCGGTAACCTAGCCCGTATGTATAAAGCACTAAAACTTTTTATCGCGTTAAACGCCTTTTCTCGACAAGAAAAGCACAATTTCATCAAAAACAAACAAAACAAGAAAAATTAATCTTTTCAACAAGTCTTGCAACACATCCTTAAGAGTTACATGATTTCACCCAATGTCAATGTGTAATTTCTCCAGTTCTGATCATTGTTTAGGTTGTTGGTAGCTTGGTCCAATGCCAAACACAGTGAATCCTTTTTATGGCGTTAAACGCATTTTCTCCTCGAGAGAAACATGATTTCACTAAAAACGTTATAGTTTAAACATGCCTGTTGTTACATGTCTGCAAACACTCAGAGCCTTAAAATAGGGGTTTCCCCAATGTGTTATTTGGTGAGAAACCTTGTATTTCAAGGTTCTGTGCGTTTTCAGACACATCCGATATGTATTTTTAGCGGTTCTGATGAATTCCCTCCTTTTAATTGCATTTTCTCACAGAAAATCCGTCTCTCGACATAGGAAAATGGCTTTTTAAAAAAAAAGCATATTCTGGTCGAGAAATCGTGTTTTAAACAATGAAAACGACGCCCGACCTTATTTAGTTCATATTTTTACTTTTGGTAACCTAGCCCGTATTCATAAAGCACTAAAACTTTTTATCGCGTTAAACGCCTTTTCTCGACAAGAAAAGCACAATCTCATCAAAAACAAACAAAACAAGAAAAATTAATCTTTTCAACAAGTCTTGCAACACATCCTTAAGAGTTACATGATTTCACCCAATGTCAATGTGTAATTTCTCCAGTTCTGATCATTGTTTAGGTTGTTGGTAGCTTGGTCCAATGCCAAACACAGTGAATCCTTTTTATGGCGTTAAACGCATTTTCTCCTCGAGAGAAACATGATTTCACTAAAAACGTTATAGTTTAAACATGCCTGTTGTTACATGTCTGCAAACACTCAGAGCCTTAAAATAGGGGTTTCCCCAATGTGTTATTTGGTGAGAAACCTTGTATTTCAAGGTTCTGTGCGTTTTCAGACACATCCGATATGTATTTTTAGCGGTTCTGATGAATTCCCTCCTTTTAATTGCATTTTCTCACAGAAAATCCGTCTCTCGACATAGGAAAATGGCTTTTTAAAAAAAAAGCATATTCTGGTCGAGAAATCGTGTTTTAAACAATGAAAACGACGCCCGACCTTATTTAGTTCATATTTTTACTTTTGGTAACCTAGCCCGTATTCATAAAGCACTAAAACTTTTTATCGCGTTAAACGCCTTTTCTCGACAAGAAAAGCACAATCTCATCAAAAACAAACAAAACAAGAAAAAATAATCTTTTCAACAAGTCTTGCAACACATCCTTAAGAGTTACATGATTTCACCCAATGTCAATGTGTAATTTCTCCAGTTCTGATCATTGTTTAGGTTGTTGGTAGCTTGGTCCAATGCCAAACACAGTGAATCCTTTTTATGGCGTTAAACGCATTTTCTCCTCGAGAGAAACATGATTTCACTAAAAAAGTTATAGTTTAAACATGCCTGTTGTATATGTCTGCAAACACTCAGAGCCTTCAAATAGGGGTTTCACCAATGTGTTTTTTGGTGAGAAACCTTCTATTTCAAGGTTCTGTGCGTTTTCAGACACATCCGATATGTATTTTTAGCGGTTCTGATGAAATCCCTCCTTTTAAATGCATTTTCTCACAGAAAATGCGTCTGTCGACATAGGAAAATGGCTTTTAAAAAAAAAGCATATTCTGGTCGAGAAATCGTGTTTTAAACAATGAAAACGACTCACGACCTTATTTTGTTCACAATTTAATTTTCGGTAACCTAGCCCGTATTCATAAAGCACTAAACCTTTTCATCGCGTTAAACGCCTTTTCTCGACAAGAAAAGCACAATTTCATCAAAAACAAACAAAACAAGAAAAATGAATCTTTTCAACAAGTCTTGCAACACATCCTTAGGAGTTACATGATTTCACCCAATGTCAATGTGTAATTTCTCCAGTTCTGATCATTGTTTAGGTTGTTGGTAGCTTGGTCCAATGCAAAACACAGTGAATCCTTTTTATGGCGTTAAACGCATTTTCTCCTCGAGAGAAACATGATTTCACTAAAAACGTTATAGTTTAAACATGCCTGTTGTTACATGTCTGCAAACACTCAGAGCCTTAAAATAGGGGTTTCACCAATGTTTTTTTTGTTGAGAATCCTTGTATTTCAAGGTTCTGTGCGTTTTCAGACACATCCGATATGTATTTTTAGCGCTTCTGATGAAATCCCTCCTTTTAATTGCATTTTCTCACAGAAAGTGCGTCTCTCGACATAGGAAAATGGCTTTTTAAAAAAAAGCATATTCTGGTCGAGAAATCGTGTTTTAAACAATGAAAACGACTCCCGACCTTATTTTGTTCACATTTTTACTTTTGGTAACCTAGCCCGTATTCATAAAGCACTAAATCTTTTTAGCGCGTTAAACGCCTTTTCTCGACAAGAAAAGCACAATTTCATCAAAAACAAACAAAACAAGAAAAAATAATCTTTTCAACAAGTCTTGCAACACATCCTTAAGAGTTACATGATTTCACCCAATGTCAATGTGTAATTTCTCCAGGTCTGATCATTGTTTAGGTTGTTGGTAGCTTGGTCCAATGCCAAACACAGTGAATCCTTCTTATGGCTTTAAACGCATTTTCTCCTCGAGAGAAACATGATTTCACTAAAAAAGTTATAGTTTAAACATGCCTGTTGTATATGTCTGCAAACACTCAGAGCCTTCAAATAGGGGTTTCACCAATGTGTTTTTTGGTGAGAAACCTTCTATTTCAAGGTTCTGTGCGTTTTCAGACACATCCGAAATGTATTTTTAGCGGTTCTGATGAAATCCCTCCTTTTAATTGCATTTTATCGCAGAAAATGCGTCTCTCGACATAGGAAAATGGCTTTTTAAAAAAAAGCATATTCTGGTCGAGAAATCGTGTTTTAAACAATGAAAACGACTCCCGATCTTATTTAGTTCACATTTTTACTTTTGGTAACCTAGCCCGTATTCATAAAGCACTAAAACGTTTTATCGCGTTAAACGCCTTTTCTCGACAAGAAAAGCACAATTTCATCAAAAACAAACAAAACAAGAAAAAATAATCTTTTCAACAAGTCTTGCAACACATCCTTAAGAGTTACATGATTTCACCCAATGTCAATGTGTAATTTCTCCAGTTCTGATCATTGTTTAGGTTGTTGGTAGCTTGGTCCAATGCCAAACACAGTGAATCCTTCTTATGGCTTTAAACGCATTTTCTCCTCGAGAGAAACATGATTTCACTAAAAAAGTTATAGTTTAAACATGCCTGTTGTTACATGTCTGCAAACACTCAGAGCCTTAAAATAGGGGTTTCACCAATGTGTTTTTTGGTGAGAAACCTTCTATTTCAAGGTTCTGTGCGTTTTCAGACACATCCGATATGTATTTTTAGCGGTTCTGATGAAATCCCTCCTTTTAATTGCATTTTCTCACAGAAAGTGCGTCTCTCGACATAGGAAAATGGCTTTTAAAAAAAAAGCATATTCTGGTCGAGAAATCGTGTTTTAAACAATGAAAACGACTCACGACCTTATTTTGTTCACAATTTAATTTTCGGTAACCTAGCCCGTATTCATAAAGCACTAAACCTTTTCATCGCGTTAAACGCCTTTTCTCGACAAGAAAAGCACAATTTCATCAAAAACAAACAAAACAAGAAAAATGAATCTTTTCAACAAGTCTTGCAACACATCCTTAGGAGTTACATGATTTCACCCAATGTCAATGTGTAATTTCTCCAGTTCTGATCATTGTTTAGGTTGTTGGTAGCTTGGTCCAATGCAAAACACAGTGAATCCTTTTTATGGCGTTAAACGCATTTTCTCCTCGAGAGAAACATGATTTCACTAAAAACGTTATAGTTTAAACATGCCTGTTGTTACATGTCTGCAAACACTCAGAGCCTTAAAATAGGGGTTTCACCAATGTTTTTTTTGTTGAGAATCCTTGTATTTCAAGGTTCTGTGCGTTTTCAGACACATCCGATATGTATTTTTAGCGCTTCTGATGAAATCCCTCCTTTTAATTGCATTTTCTCACAGAAAGTGCGTCTCTCGACATAGGAAAATGGCTTTTTAAAAAAAAGCATATTCTGGTCGAGAAATCGTGTTTTAAACAATGAAAACGACTCCCGACCTTATTTTGTTCACATTTTTACTTTTGGTAACCTAGCCCGTATTCATAAAGCACTAAATCTTTTTAGCGCGTTAAACGCCTTTTCTCGACAAGAAAAGCACAATTTCATCAAAAACAAACAAAACAAGAAAAAATAATCTTTTCAACAAGTCTTGCAACACATCCTTAAGAGTTACATGATTTCACCCAATGTCAATGTGTAATTTCTCCAGGTCTGATCATTGTTTAGGTTGTTGGTAGCTTGGTCCAATGCCAAACACAGTGAATCCTTCTTATGGCTTTAAACGCATTTTCTCCTCGAGAGAAACATGATTTCACTAAAAAAGTTATAGTTTAAACATGCCTGTTGTATATGTCTGCAAACACTCAGAGCCTTCAAATAGGGGTTTCACCAATGTGTTTTTTGGTGAGAAACCTTCTATTTCAAGGTTCTGTGCGTTTTCAGACACATCCGAAATGTATTTTTAGCGGTTCTGATGAAATCCCTCCTTTTAATTGCATTTTATCGCAGAAAATGCGTCTCTCGACATAGGAAAATGGCTTTTTAAAAAAAAGCATATTCTGGTCGAGAAATCGTGTTTTAAACAATGAAAACGACTCCCGATCTTATTTAGTTCACATTTTTACTTTTGGTAACCTAGCCCGTATTCATAAAGCACTAAAACGTTTTATCGCGTTAAACGCCTTTTCTCGACAAGAAAAGCACAATTTCATCAAAAACAAACAAAACAAGAAAAAATAATCTTTTCAACAAGTCTTGCAACACATCCTTAAGAGTTACATGATTTCACCCAATGTCAATGTGTAATTTCTCCAGTTCTGATCATTGTTTAGGTTGTTGGTAGCTTGGTCCAATGCCAAACACAGTGAATCCTTCTTATGGCTTTAAACGCATTTTCTCCTCGAGAGAAACATGATTTCACTAAAAAAGTTATAGTTTAAACATGCCTGTTGTTACATGTCTGCAAACACTCAGAGCCTTAAAATAGGGGTTTCACCAATGTGTTTTTTGGTGAGAAACCTTCTATTTCAAGGTTCTGTGCGTTTTCAGACACATCCGATATGTATTTTTAGCGGTTCTGATGAAATCCCTCCTTTTAATTGCATTTTCTCACAGAAAGTGCGTCTCTCGACATAGGAAAATGGCTTTTAAAAAAAAAGCATATTCTGGTCGAGAAATCGTGTTTTAAACAATGAAAACGACTCACGACCTTATTTTGTTCACAATTTAATTTTCGGTAACCTAGCCCGTATTCATAAAGCACTAAACCTTTTCATCGCGTTAAACGCCTTTTCTCGACAAGAAAAGCACAATTTCATCAAAAACAAACAAAACAAGAAAAATGAATCTTTTCAACAAGTCTTGCAACACATCCTTAGGAGTTACATGATTTCACCCAATGTCAATGTGTAATTTCTCCAGTTCTGATCATTGTTTAGGTTGTTGGTAGCTTGGTCCAATGCAAAACACAGTGAATCCTTTTTATGGCGTTAAACGCATTTTCTCCTCGAGAGAAACATGATTTCACTAAAAACGTTATAGTTTAAACATGCCTGTTGTTACATGTCTGCAAACACTCAGAGCCTTAAAATAGGGGTTTCACCAATGTTTTTTTTGTTGAGAATCCTTGTATTTCAAGGTTCTGTGCGTTTTCAGACACATCCGATATGTATTTTTAGCGCTTCTGATGAAATCCCTCCTTTTAATTGCATTTTCTCACAGAAAGTGCGTCTCTCGACATAGGAAAATGGCTTTTTAAAAAAAAGCATATTCTGGTCGAGAAATCGTGTTTTAAACAATGAAAACGACTCCCGACCTTATTTTGTTCACATTTTTACTTTTGGTAACCTAGCCCGTATTCATAAAGCACTAAATCTTTTTAGCGCGTTAAACGCCTTTTCTCGACAAGAAAAGCACAATTTCATCAAAAACAAACAAAACAAGAAAAAATAATCTTTTCAACAAGTCTTGCAACACATCCTTAAGAGTTACATGATTTCACCCAATGTCAATGTGTAATTTCTCCAGGTCTGATCATTGTTTAGGTTGTTGGTAGCTTGGTCCAATGCCAAACACAGTGAATCCTTCTTATGGCTTTAAACGCATTTTCTCCTCGAGAGAAACATGATTTCACTAAAAAAGTTATAGTTTAAACATGCCTGTTGTATATGTCTGCAAACACTCAGAGCCTTCAAATAGGGGTTTCACCAATGTGTTTTTTGGTGAGAAACCTTCTATTTCAAGGTTCTGTGCGTTTTCAGACACATCCGAAATGTATTTTTAGCGGTTCTGATGAAATCCCTCCTTTTAATTGCATTTTATCGCAGAAAATGCGTCTCTCGACATAGGAAAATGGCTTTTTAAAAAAAAGCATATTCTGGTCGAGAAATCGTGTTTTAAACAATGAAAACGACTCCCGATCTTATTTAGTTCACATTTTTACTTTTGGTAACCTAGCCCGTATTCATAAAGCACTAAAACTTTTTATCGCGTTAAACGCCTTTTCTCGACAAGAAAAGCACAATTTCATCAAAAACAAACAAAACAAGAAAAAATAATCTTTTCAACAAGTCTTGCAACACATCCTTAAGAGTTACATGATTTCACCCAATGTCAATGTGTAATTTCTCCAGTTCTGATCATTGTTTAGGTTGTTGGTAGCTTGGTCCAATGCCAAACACAGTGAATCCTTCTTATGGCTTTAAACGCATTTTCTCCTCGAGAGAAACATGATTTCACTAAAAAAGTTATAGTTTAAACATGCCTGTTGTTACATGTCTGCAAACACTCAGAGCCTTAAAATAGGGGTTTCACCAATGTGTTTTTTGGTGAGAAACCTTCTATTTCAAGGTTCTGTGCGTTTTCAGACACATCCGATATGTATTTTTAGCGGTTCTGATGAAATCCCTCCTTTTAATTGCATTTTCTCACAGAAAGTGCGTCTCTCGACATAGGAAAATGGCTTTTTAAAAAAAAGCATATTCTGGTCGAGAAATCGTGTTTTAAACAATGAAAACGACTCCCGACCTTATTTAGTTCACATTTTAACTTTCGGTAACCTAGCCCGTATGTATAAAGCACTAAAACTTTTTATCGCGTTAAACGCCTTTTCTCGACAAGAAAAGCACAATTTCATCAAAAACAAACAAAACAAGAAAAATTAATCTTTTCAACAAGTCTTGCAACACATCCTTAAGAGTTACATGATTTCACCCAATGTCAATGTGTAATTTCTCCAGTTCTGATCATTGTTTAGGTTGTTGGTAGCTTGGTCCAATGCCAAACACAGTGAATCCTTTTTATGGCGTTAAACGCATTTTCTCCTCGAGAGAAACATGATTTCACTAAAAACGTTATAGTTTAAACATGCCTGTTGTTACATGTCTGCAAACACTCAGAGCCTTAAAATAGGGGTTTCCCCAATGTGTTATTTGGTGAGAAACCTTGTATTTCAAGGTTCTGTGCGTTTTCAGACACATCCGATATGTATTTTTAGCGGTTCTGATGAATTCCCTCCTTTTAATTGCATTTTCTCACAGAAAATCCGTCTCTCGACATAGGAAAATGGCTTTTTAAAAAAAAAGCATATTCTGGTCGAGAAATCGTGTTTTAAACAATGAAAACGACGCCCGACCTTATTTAGTTCATATTTTTACTTTTGGTAACCTAGCCCGTATTCATAAAGCACTAAAACTTTTTATCGCGTTAAACGCCTTTTCTCGACAAGAAAAGCACAATCTCATCAAAAACAAACAAAACAAGAAAAAATAATCTTTTCAACAAGTCTTGCAACACATCCTTAAGAGTTACATGATTTCACCCAATGTCAATGTGTAATTTCTCCAGTTCTGATCATTGTTTAGGTTGTTGGTAGCTTGGTCCAATGCCAAACACAGTGAATCCTTTTTATGGCGTTAAACGCATTTTCTCCTCGAGAGAAACATGATTTCACTAAAAAAGTTATAGTTTAAACATGCCTGTTGTATATGTCTGCAAACACTCAGAGCCTTCAAATAGGGGTTTCACCAATGTGTTTTTTGGTGAGAAACCTTCTATTTCAAGGTTCTGTGCGTTTTCAGACACATCCGATATGTATTTTTAGCGGTTCTGATGAAATCCCTCCTTTTAAATGCATTTTCTCACAGAAAATGCGTCTGTCGACATAGGAAAATGGCTTTTAAAAAAAAAGCATATTCTGGTCGAGAAATCGTGTTTTAAACAATGAAAACGACTCACGACCTTATTTTGTTCACAATTTAATTTTCGGTAACCTAGCCCGTATTCATAAAGCACTAAACCTTTTCATCGCGTTAAACGCCTTTTCTCGACAAGAAAAGCACAATTTCATCAAAAACAAACAAAACAAGAAAAATGAATCTTTTCAACAAGTCTTGCAACACATCCTTAGGAGTTACATGATTTCACCCAATGTCAATGTGTAATTTCTCCAGTTCTGATCATTGTTTAGGTTGTTGGTAGCTTGGTCCAATGCAAAACACAGTGAATCCTTTTTATGGCGTTAAACGCATTTTCTCCTCGAGAGAAACATGATTTCACTAAAAAAGTTATAGTTTAAACATGCCTGTTGTATATGTCTGCAAACACTCAGAGCCTTAAAATAGGGGTTTCACCAATGTTTTTTTTGTTGAGAATCCTTGTATTTCAAGGTTCTGTGCGTTTTCAGACACATCCGATATGTATTTTTAGCGGTTCTGATGAAATCCCTCCTTTTAATTGCATTTTCTCACAGAAAGTGCGTCTCTCGACATAGGAAAATGGCTTTTTAAAAAAAAGCATATTCTGGTCGAGAAATCGTGTTTTAAACAATGAAAACGACTCCCGACCTTATTTTGTTCACATTTTTACTTTTGGTAACCTAGCCCGTATTCATAAAGCACTAAATCTTTTTAGCGCGTTAAACGCCTTTTCTCGACAAGAAAAGCACAATTTCATCAAAAACAAACAAAACAAGAAAAAATAATCTTTTCAACAAGTCTTGCAACACATCCTTAAGAGTTACATGATTTCACCCAATGTCAATGTGTAATTTCTCCAGGTCTGATCATTGTTTAGGTTGTTGGTAGCTTGGTCCAATGCCAAACACAGTGAATCCTTCTTATGGCTTTAAACGCATTTTCTCCTCGAGAGAAACATGATTTCACTAAAAAAGTTATAGTTTAAACATGCCTGTTGTATATGTCTGCAAACACTCAGAGCCTTCAAATAGGGGTTTCACCAATGTGTTTTTTGGTGAGAAACCTTCTATTTCAAGGTTCTGTGCGTTTTCAGACACATCCGAAATGTATTTTTAGCGGTTCTGATGAAATCCCTCCTTTTAATTGCATTTTATCGCAGAAAATGCGTCTCTCGACATAGGAAAATGGCTTTTTAAAAAAAAGCATATTCTGGTCGAGAAATCGTGTTTTAAACAATGAAAACGACTCCCGATCTTATTTAGTTCACATTTTTACTTTTGGTAACCTAGCCCGTATTCATAAAGCACTAAAACTTTTTATCGCGTTAAACGCCTTTTCTCGACAAGAAAAGCACAATTTCATCAAAAACAAACAAAACAAGAAAAAATAATCTTTTCAACAAGTCTTGCAACACATCCTTAAGAGTTACATGATTTCACCCAATGTCAATGTGTAATTTCTCCAGTTCTGATCATTGTTTAGGTTGTTGGTAGCTTGGTCCAATGCCAAACACAGTGAATCCTTCTTATGGCTTTAAACGCATTTTCTCCTCGAGAGAAACATGATTTCACTAAAAACGTTATAGTTTAAACATGCCTGTTGTTACATGTCTGCAAACACTCAGAGCCTTAAAATAGGGGTTTCCCCAATGTGTTATTTGGTGAGAAACCTTGTATTTCAAGGTTCTGTGCGTTTTCAGACACATCCGATATGTATTTTTAGCGGTTCTGATGAATTCCCTCCTTTTAATTGCATTTTCTCACAGAAAATCCGTCTCTCGACATAGGAAAATGGCTTTTTAAAAAAAAAGCATATTCTGGTCGAGAAATCGTGTTTTAAACAATGAAAACGACTCCCGATCTTATTTAGTTCACATTTTTACTTTTGGTAACCTAGCCCGTATTCATAAAGCACTAAAACGTTTTATCGCGTTAAACGCCTTTTCTCGACAAGAAAAGCACAATTTCATCAAAAACAAACAAAACAAGAAAAAATAATCTTTTCAACAAGTCTTGCAACACATCCTTAAGAGTTACATGATTTCACCCAATGTCAATGTGTAATTTCTCCAGTTCTGATCATTGTTTAGGTTGTTGGTAGCTTGGTCCAATGCCAAACACAGTGAATCCTTCTTATGGCTTTAAACGCATTTTCTCCTCGAGAGAAACATGATTTCACTAAAAAAGTTATAGTTTAAACATGCCTGTTGTTACATGTCTGCAAACACTCAGAGCCTTAAAATAGGGGTTTCACCAATGTGTTTTTTGGTGAGAAACCTTCTATTTCAAGGTTCTGTGCGTTTTCAGACACATCCGATATGTATTTTTAGCGGTTCTGATGAAATCCCTCCTTTTAATTGCATTTTCTCACAGAAAGTGCGTCTCTCGACATAGGAAAATGGCTTTTAAAAAAAAAGCATATTCTGGTCGAGAAATCGTGTTTTAAACAATGAAAACGACTCACGACCTTATTTTGTTCACAATCTAATTTTCGGTAACCTAGCCCGTATTCATAAAGCACTAAACCTTTTCATCGCGTTAAACGCCTTTTCTCGACAAGAAAAGCACAATTTCATCAAAAACAAACAAAACAAGAAAAATGAATCTTTTCAACAAGTCTTGCAACACATCCTTAGGAGTTACATGATTTCACCCAATGTCAATGTGTAATTTCTCCAGTTCTGATCATTGTTTAGGTTGTTGGTAGCTTGGTCCAATGCAAAACACAGTGAATCCTTTTTATGGCGTTAAACGCATTTTCTCCTCGAGAGAAACATGATTTCACTAAAAACGTTATAGTTTAAACATGCCTGTTGTTACATGTCTGCAAACACTCAGAGCCTTAAAATAGGGGTTTCACCAATGTTTTTTTTGTTGAGAATCCTTGTATTTCAAGGTTCTGTGCGTTTTCAGACACATCCGATATGTATTTTTAGCGCTTCTGATGAAATCCCTCCTTTTAATTGCATTTTCTCACAGAAAGTGCGTCTCTCGACATAGGAAAATGGCTTTTTAAAAAAAAGCATATTCTGGTCGAGAAATCGTGTTTTAAACAATGAAAACGACTCCCGACCTTATTTTGTTCACATTTTTACTTTTGGTAACCTAGCCCGTATTCATAAAGCACTAAATCTTTTTAGCGCGTTAAACGCCTTTTCTCGACAAGAAAAGCACAATTTCATCAAAAACAAACAAAACAAGAAAAAATAATCTTTTCAACAAGTCTTGCAACACATCCTTAAGAGTTACATGATTTCACCCAATGTCAATGTGTAATTTCTCCAGGTCTGATCATTGTTTAGGTTGTTGGTAGCTTGGTCCAATGCCAAACACAGTGAATCCTTCTTATGGCTTTAAACGCATTTTCTCCTCGAGAGAAACATGATTTCACTAAAAAAGTTATAGTTTAAACATGCCTGTTGTATATGTCTGCAAACACTCAGAGCCTTCAAATAGGGGTTTCACCAATGTGTTTTTTGGTGAGAAACCTTCTATTTCAAGGTTCTGTGCGTTTTCAGACACATCCGAAATGTATTTTTAGCGGTTCTGATGAAATCCCTCCTTTTAATTGCATTTTATCGCAGAAAATGCGTCTCTCGACATAGGAAAATGGCTTTTTAAAAAAAAGCATATTCTGGTCGAGAAATCGTGTTTTAAACAATGAAAACGACTCCCGATCTTATTTAGTTCACATTTTTACTTTTGGTAACCTAGCCCGTATTCATAAAGCACTAAAACTTTTTATCGCGTTAAACGCCTTTTCTCGACAAGAAAAGCACAATTTCATCAAAAACAAACAAAACAAGAAAAAATAATCTTTTCAACAAGTCTTGCAACACATCCTTAAGAGTTACATGATTTCACCCAATGTCAATGTGTAATTTCTCCAGTTCTGATCATTGTTTAGGTTGTTGGTAGCTTGGTCCAATGCCAAACACAGTGAATCCTTCTTATGGCTTTAAACGCATTTTCTCCTCGAGAGAAACATGATTTCACTAAAAAAGTTATAGTTTAAACATGCCTGTTGTTACATGTCTGCAAACACTCAGAGCCTTAAAATAGGGGTTTCACCAATGTGTTTTTTGGTGAGAAACCTTCTATTTCAAGGTTCTGTGCGTTTTCAGACACATCCGATATGTATTTTTAGCGGTTCTGATGAAATCCCTCCTTTTAATTGCATTTTATCGCAGAAAATGCGTCTCTCGACATAGGAAAATGGCTTTTTAAAAAAAAGCATATTCTGGTCGAGAAATCGTGTTTTAAACAATGAAAACGACTCCCGACCTTATTTAGTTCACATTTTAACTTTCGGTAACCTAGCCCGTATGTATAAAGCACTAAAACTTTTTATCGCGTTAAACGCCTTTTCTCGACAAGAAAAGCACAATTTCATCAAAAACAAACAAAACAAGAAAAATTAATCTTTTCAACAAGTCTTGCAACACATCCTTAAGAGTTACATGATTTCACCCAATGTCAATGTGTAATTTCTCCAGTTCTGATCATTGTTTAGGTTGTTGGTAGCTTGGTCCAATGCCAAACACAGTGAATCCTTTTTATGGCGTTAAACGCATTTTCTCCTCGAGAGAAACATGATTTCACTAAAAAAGTTATAGTTTAAACATGCCTGTTGTATATGTCTGCAAACACTCAGAGCCTTCAAATAGGGGTTTCACCAATGTGTTTTTTGGTGAGAAACCTTCTATTTCAAGGTTCTGTGCGTTTTCAGACACATCCGATATGTATTTTTAGCGGTTCTGATGAAATCCCTCCTTTTAAATGCATTTTCTCACAGAAAATGCGTCTGTCGACATAGGAAAATGGCTTTTAAAAAAAAAGCATATTCTGGTCGAGAAATCGTGTTTTAAACAATGAAAACGACTCACGACCTTATTTTGTTCACAATTTAATTTTCGGTAACCTAGCCCGTATTCATAAAGCACTAAACCTTTTCATCGCGTTAAACGCCTTTTCTCGACAAGAAAAGCACAATTTCATCAAAAACAAACAAAACAAGAAAAATGAATCTTTTCAACAAGTCTTGCAACACATCCTTAGGAGTTACATGATTTCACCCAATGTCAATGTGTAATTTCTCCAGTTCTGATCATTGTTTAGGTTGTTGGTAGCTTGGTCCAATGCAAAACACAGTGAATCCTTTTTATGGCGTTAAACGCATTTTCTCCTCGAGAGAAACATGATTTCACTAAAAAAGTTATAGTTTAAACATGCCTGTTGTATATGTCTGCAAACACTCAGAGCCTTAAAATAGGGGTTTCACCAATGTTTTTTTTGTTGAGAATCCTTGTATTTCAAGGTTCTGTGCGTTTTCAGACACATCCGATATGTATTTTTAGCGGTTCTGATGAAATCCCTCCTTTTAATTGCATTTTCTCACAGAAAGTGCGTCTCTCGACATAGGAAAATGGCTTTTTAAAAAAAAGCATATTCTGGTCGAGAAATCGTGTTTTAAACAATGAAAACGACTCCCGACCTTATTTTGTTCACATTTTTACTTTTGGTAACCTAGCCCGTATTCATAAAGCACTAAATCTTTTTAGCGCGTTAAACGCCTTTTCTCGACAAGAAAAGCACAATTTCATCAAAAACAAACAAAACAAGAAAAAATAATCTTTTCAACAAGTCTTGCAACACATCCTTAAGAGTTACATGATTTCACCCAATGTCAATGTGTAATTTCTCCAGGTCTGATCATTGTTTAGGTTGTTGGTAGCTTGGTCCAATGCCAAACACAGTGAATCATTCTTATGGCTTTAAACGCATTTTCTCCTCGAGAGAAACATGATTTCACTAAAAAAGTTATAGTTTAAACATGCCTGTTGTATATGTCTGCAAACACTCAGAGCCTTCAAATAGGGGTTTCACCAATGTGTTTTTTGGTGAGAAACCTTCTATTTCAAGGTTCTGTGCGTTTTCAGACACATCCGAAATGTATTTTTAGCGGTTCTGATGAAATCCCTCCTTTTAATTGCATTTTATCGCAGAAAATGCGTCTCTCGACATAGGAAAATGGCTTTTTAAAAAAAAGCATATTCTGGTCGAGAAATCGTGTTTTAAACAATGAAAACGACTCCCGATCTTATTTAGTTCACATTTTTACTTTTGGTAACCTAGCCCGTATTCATAAAGCACTAAAACTTTTTATCGCGTTAAACGCCTTTTCTCGACAAGAAAAGCACAATTTCATCAAAAACAAACAAAACAAGAAAAAATAATCTTTTCAACAAGTCTTGCAACACATCCTTAAGAGTTACATGATTTCACCCAATGTCAATGTGTAATTTCTCCAGTTCTGATCATTGTTTAGGTTGTTGGTAGCTTGGTCCAATGCCAAACACAGTGAATCCTTCTTATGGCTTTAAACGCATTTTCTCCTCGAGAGAAACATGATTTCACTAAAAACGTTATAGTTTAAACATGCCTGTTGTTACATGTCTGCAAACACTCAGAGCCTTAAAATAGGGGTTTCCCCAATGTGTTATTTGGTGAGAAACCTTGTATTTCAAGGTTCTGTGCGTTTTCAGACACATCCGATATGTATTTTTAGCGGTTCTGATGAATTCCCTCCTTTTAATTGCATTTTCTCACAGAAAATCCGTCTCTCGACATAGGAAAATGGCTTTTTAAAAAAAAAGCATATTCTGGTCGAGAAATCGTGTTTTAAACAATGAAAACGACTCCCGACCTTATTTAGTTCATATTTTTACTTTTGGTAACCTAGCCCGTATTCATAAAGCACTAAAACTTTTTATCGCGTTAAACGCCTTTTCTCGACAAGAAAAGCACAATCTCATCAAAAACAAACAAAACAAGAAAAAATAATCTTTTCAACAAGTCTTGCAACACATCCTTAAGAGTTACATGATTTCACCCAATGTCAATGTGTAATTTATCCAGTTCTGATCATTGTTTAGGTTGTTGGTAGCTTGGTCCAATGCCAAACACAGTGAATCCTTTTTATGGCGTTAAACGCATTTTCTCCTCGAGAGAAACATGATTTCACTAAAAACGTTATAGTTTAAACATGCCTGTTGTTACATGTCTGCAAACACTCAGAGCCTTAAAATAGGGGTTTCACCAATGTGTTTTTTGGTGAGAAACCTTGTATTTCAAGGTTCTGTGCGTTTTCAGACACATCCGATATGTATTTTTAGCGGTTCTGATGAATTCCCTCCTTTTAATTGCATTTTCTCACAGAAAGTGTGTCTCTCGACATAGGAAAATGGCTTTTTAAAAAAAAGCATATTCTGGTCGAGAAATCGTGTTTTAAACAATGAAAACGACTCCCGACCTTATTTAGTTCACATTTTTACTTTTGGTAACCTAGCCCGTATTCATAAAGCACTAAACCTTTTTATCGCGTTAAACGCCTTTTCTCGACAAGAAAAGCACAATCTCATCAAAAACAAACAAAACAAGAAAAAATAATCTTTTCAACAAGTCTTGCAACACATCCTTAAGAGTTACATGATTTCACCCAATGTCAATGTGTAATTTCTCCAGTTCTGATCATTGTTTAGGTTGTTGGTAGCTTGGTCCAATGCCAAACACAGTGAATCCTTTTTATGGCGTTAAACGCATTTTCTCCTCGAGAGAAACATGATTTCACTAAAAAAGTTATAGTTTAAACATGCCTGTTGTATATGTCTGCAAACACTCAGAGCCTTCAAATAGGGGTTTCACCAATGTGTTTTTTGGTGAGAAACCTTCTATTCCAAGGTTCTGTGCGTTTTCAGACACATCCGATATGTATTTTTAGCGGTTCTGATGAAATCCCTCCTTTTAAATGCATTTTCTCACAGAAAATGCGTCTGTCGACATAGGAAAATGGCTTTTAAAAAAAAAGCATATTCTGGTCGAGAAATCGTGTTTTAAACAATGAAAACGACTCACGACCTTATTTTGTTCACAATTTAATTTTCGGTAACCTAGCCCGTATTCATAAAGCACTAAACCTTTTCATCGCGTTAAACGCCTTTTCTCGACAAGAAAAGCACAATTTCATCAAAAACAAACAAAACAAGAAAAATGAATCTTTTCAACAAGTCTTGCAACACATCCTTAGGAGTTACATGATTTCACCCAATGTCAATGTGTAATTTCTCCAGTTCTGATCATTGTTTAGGTTGTTGGTAGCTTGGTCCAATGCAAAACACAGTGAATCCTTTTTATGGCGTTAAACGCATTTTCTCCTCGAGAGAAACATGATTTCACTAAAAACGTTATAGTTTAAACATGGCTGTTGTTACATGTCTGCAAACACTCAGAGCCTTAAAATAGGGGTTTCACCAATGTTTTTTTTGTTGAGAATCCTTGTATTTCAAGGTTCTGTGCGTTTTCAGACACATCCGATATGTATTTTTAGCGGTTCTGATGAAATCCCTCCTTTTAATTGCATTTTCTCACAGAAAGTGCGTCTCTCGACATAGGAAAATGGCTTTTTAAAAAAAAGCATATTCTGGTCGAGAAATCGTGTTTTAAACAATGAAAACGACTCCCGACCTTATTTTGTTCACATTTTTACTTTTGGTAACCTAGCCCGTATTCATAAAGCACTAAATCTTTTTAGCGCGTTAAACGCCTTTTCTCGACAAGAAAAGCACAATTTCATCAAAAACAAACAAAACAAGAAAAAATAATCTTTTCAACAAGTCTTGCAACACATCCTTAAGAGTTACATGATTTCACCCAATGTCAATGTGTAATTTCTCCAGGTCTGATCATTGTTTAGGTTGTTGGTAGCTTGGTCCAATGCCAAACACAGTGAATCCTTCTTATGGCTTTAAACGCATTTTCTCCTCGAGAGAAACATGATTTCACTAAAAAAGTTATAGTTTAAACATGCCTGTTGTATATGTCTGCAAACACTCAGAGCCTTCAAATAGGGGTTTCACCAATGTGTTTTTTGGTGAGAAACCTTCTATTTCAAGGTTCTGTGCGTTTTCAGACACATCCGAAATGTATTTTTAGCGGTTCTGATGAAATCCCTCCTTTTAATTGCATTTTATCGCAGAAAATGCGTCTCTCGACATAGGAAAATGGCTTTTTAAAAAAAAGCATATTCTGGTCGAGAAATCGTGTTTTAAACAATGAAAACGACTCCCGATCTTATTTAGTTCACATTTTTACTTTTGGTAACCTAGCCCGTATTCATAAAGCACTAAAACTTTTTATCGCGTTAAACGCCTTTTCTCGACAAGAAAAGCACAATTTCATCAAAAACAAACAAAACAAGAAAAAATAATCTTTTCAACAAGTCTTGCAACACATCCTTAAGAGTTACATGATTTCACCCAATGTCAATGTGTAATTTCTCCAGTTCTGATCATTGTTTAGGTTGTTGGTAGCTTGGTCCAATGCCAAACACAGTGAATCCTTCTTATGGCTTTAAACGCATTTTCTCCTCGAGAGAAACATGATTTCACTAAAAAAGTTATAGTTTAAACATGCCTGTTGTTACATGTCTGCAAACACTCAGAGCCTTAAAATAGGGGTTTCACCAATGTGTTTTTTGTTGAGAAACCTTCTATTTCAAGGTTCTGTGCGTTTTCAGACACATCCGATATGTATTTTTAGCGGTTCTGATGAATTCCCTCCTTTTAATTGCATTTTCTCACAGAAAGTGCGTCTCTCGACATAGGAAAATGGCTTTTTAAAAAAAAGCATATTCTGGTCGAGAAATCGTGTTTTAAACAATGAAAACGACTCCCGACCTTATTTAGTTCACATTTTTACTTTTGGTAACCTAGCCCGTATTCATAAAGCACTAAACCTTTTTATCGCGTTAAACGCCTTTTCTCGACAAGAAAAGCACAATCTCATCAAAAACAAACAAAACAAGAAAAAATAATCTTTTCAACAAGTCTTGCAACACATCCTTAAGAGTTACATGATTTCACCCAATGTCAATGTGTAATTTCTCCAGTTCTGATCATTGTTTAGGTTGTTGGTAGCTTGGTCCAATGCCAAACACAGTGAATCCTTTTTATGGCGTTAAACGCATTTTCTCCTCGAGAGAAACATGATTTCTTTAAAAACGTTATAGTTTAAACATGCCTGTTGTATATGTCTGCAAACACTCATAGACTTAAAATAGGGTTTTCACCAATGTGTTTTTTGGTGCGAAACCTTGTATTTCAAGGTTCTGTGCGTTTTCAGCCACATCCGATATGTATTTTTAGCGGTTCTGATGAAATCCCTCCTTTTAATTGCATTTTCTCACAGAAAGTGCATCTCTCGACCTAGGAAAATGGCTTTTTAAAAAAAAGCATATTCTGGTCGAGACATCGTGTTTTAAATAATGAAAACGACTCCCGACCTTATTTAGTTCACTTTTTTACTTTTGGTAACCTAGCCTGTATTCATAAAGCACTAAACCTTTTTATCGCGTTAAACGCCTTTTCTCGACAAGAAAAGCACAATTTCATCAAAAACAAACAAAACAAGAAAAAATAATCTTTTCAACAAGTCTTGCAACACATCCTTAAGAGTTAGATGATTTCACCCAATGTCAATGTGTAATTTCTGCAGTTCTGATCATCGTTTAGGTTGTTGGTAGCTTGGTCCAATGCCAAACACAGTGAATCCTTTTTACGGCGTTAAACGCAATTTCTCCTCGAGAGAACCATGATTTCACTAAAAACGTTATAGTTTAAACATGCCTGTTGTACATGTCTGCAAACACTCACAGACTTAAAATAGGGTTTTCACCAATGTGTTTTTTGGTGCGAAACCTTGTATTTCAAGGTTCTGTGCGTTTTCAGCCACATCCGATATGTATTTTTAGCGGTTCTGATGAAATCCCTCCTTTTAATTGCATTTTCTCACAGAAAGTGCATCTCTCGACCTAGGAAAATGGCTTTTTAAAAAAAAGCATATTCTGGTCGAGACATCGTGTTTTAAACAATGAAAACGACTCCCGACCTTATTTAGTTCACATTTTTACTTTTGGTAACCTAGCCTGTATTCATAAAGCACTAAACCTTTTTATCGCGTTAAACGCCTTTTCTCGACAAGAAAAGCACAATCTCATCAAAAACAAACAAAACAAGAAAAAATAATCTTTTCAACAAGTCTTGCAACACATCCTTAAGAGTTACATGATTTCACCCAATGTCAATGTGTAATTTCTCCAGTTCTGATCATTGTTTAGGTTGTTGGTAGCTTGGTCCAATGCCAAACACAGTGAATCCTTCTTATGGCTTTAAACGCATTTTCTCCTCGAGAGAAACATGATTTCACTAAAAACGTTATAGTTTAAACATGCCTGTTGTTTATGTCTGCAAACACTCAGAGCCTTAAAATAGGGGTTTCACCAATGTGTTTTTTGGTGAGAAACGTTGTATTTCAAGGTTCTGTGCGTTTTCAGACACGTACAATATGTATTTTTAGCGTTTCTGATGAAATCCCTCCTTTTAAATGCATTTTCTCACGGAAAATGCGTCTCTTGACATAGGAAAATGGCTTTTAAAAAAAAAGCATGTTCTGGTCGAGACATCGTGTTTTAAATAATAAAAACGACTCCCGGCATTATTTAGTTCACATTTTTACTTTTGGTAAACTAGCCCGTATTCATAACGCACTAAACCTTTTTATCGCGTTAAACGCCTTTTCGCGACAAGAAAAGCACAATTTCATCAAAAACAAACAAAACAAGAAAAAATAATCTTTTCAACAAGTCTTGCAACACATCCTTAAGAGTTACATGAATTCACCCAATGTCAATGTGTAATTTCTCCAGTTCTGATCATTGTTTAGGTTGTTGGTAGCTTGGTCCAATGCCAAACACAGTGAATCCTTTTTATGGCGTTAAACGCATTTTCTCCTCGAGAGAAACATGATTTCATTAAAAACGTTATAGTTTAAAACATGCCTGTTGTACAAGTCATCAAACATTCACAGCCTTAAAATAGGGTTTTCACCAATGTGTTTTTTGGTGAGAAACCTTCTATTTCAAGGTTCTGAGCGTTTTCAGACACGTAAAATATGTATTTTAACGTTTCTGATGAAATCCCTCCTTTTAATTGCATTTTCTCACAGAAAATCCGTCTCTCGATATAGGAAAATGGCTTTTTAAAAAAGCATATTCTGGTCGAGAAATCGTGTTTTAAATAATAAAAACGAGTCCCGGCCTTATTTAGTTCACATTTTTACTTTTGGTAACCTAGCCCGTATTCATAAAGCACTAAACCTTTTTATCGCGTTAAACGCCTTTTCTCGACAAGAAAAGCACAATTTCATCAAAAACAAACAAAACAAGAAAAAATAATCTTTTCAACAAGTCTTGCAACACATCCTTAAGAGTTTCTTGATTTCACCCAATGTCAATGTGTAATTTCTCCAGTTCTGATCATTTTTTAGGTTGTTGGTAGCTTGGTCCAATGCCAAACACAGTGAATCCTTCTTATGGCTTTAAACGCATTTTCTCCTCGAGAGAAACATGATTTCACTAAAAAAGTTATAGTTTAAACATGCCTGTTGTATATGTCTGCAAACACTCAGAGCCTTCAAATAGGGGTTTCACCAATGTGTTTTTTGGTGAGAAACCTTCTATTTCAAGGTTCTGTGCGTTTTCAGCCACATCCGATATGTATTTTTAGCGGTTCTGATGAAATCCCTCCTTTTAATTGCATTTTCTCACAGAAAGTGCATCTCTCGACCTAGGAAAATGGCTTTTTAAAAAAAAGCATATTCTGGTCGAGACATCGTGTTTTAAACAATGAAAACGACTCCCGACCTTATTTAGTTCACATTTTTACTTTTGGTAACCTAGCCTGTATTCATAAAGCACTAAACCTTTTTATCGCGTTAAACGCCTTTTCTCGACAAGAAAAGCACAATCTCATCAAAAACAAACAAAACAAGAAAAAATAATCTTTTCAACAAGTCTTGCAACACATCCTTAAGAGTTACATGATTTCACCCAATGTCAATGTGTAATTTCTCCAGTTCTGATCATTGTTTAGGTTGTTGGTAGCTTGGTCCAATGCCAAACACAGTGAATCCTTCTTATGGCTTTAAACGCATTTTCTCCTCGAGAGAAACATGATTTCACTAAAAAAGTTATAGTTTAAACATGCCTGTTGTATATGTCTGCAAACAGTCAGAGCCTTCAAATAGGGGTTTCACCAATGTGTTTTTTGGTGAGAAACCTTCTATTTCAAGGTTCTGTGCGTTTTCAGACACATCCGATATGTATTTTTAGCGGTTCTGACGAAATCCCTCCTTTTAATTGCATTTTCTCACAGAAAATGCGTCTCTCGACATAGGAAAATGGCTTTTTAAAAAAAAGCATATTCTGGTCGAGAAATCGTGTTTTAAACAATGAAAATGACTCCCGATCTTATTTAGTTCACATTTTTACTTTTGGTAACCTAGCCTGTATTCATAAAGCACTAAACCTTTTTATCGCGTTAAACGCCTTTTCTCGACAAGAAAAGCACAATTTCATCAAAAACAAACAAAACAAGAAAAAATAATCTTTTCAACAAGTCTTGCAACACATCCTTAAGAGTTACATGATTTCACCCAATGTCAATGTGTAATTTCTGCAGTTCTGATCATCGTTTAGGTTGTTGGTAGCTTGGTCCAATGCCAAACACAGTGAATCCTTTTTACGGCGTTAAACGCAATTTCTCCTCGAGAGAACCATGATTTCACTAAAAACGTTATAGTTTAAACATGCCTGTTGTACATGTCTGCAAACACTCACAGACTTAAAATAGGGTTTTCACCAATGTGTTTTTTGGTGCGAAACCTTGTATTTCAAGGTTCTGTGCGTTTTCAGCCACATCTGATATGTATTTTTAGCGGTTCTGATGAAATCCCTCCTTTTAATTGCATTTTCTCACAGAAAGTGCATCTCTCGACCTAGGAAAATGGCTTTTTAAAAAAAAGCATATTCTGGTCGAGACATCGTGTTTTAAACAATGAAAACGACTCCCGACCTTATTTAGTTCACATTTTTACTTTTGGTAACCTAGCCTGTATTCATAAAGCACTAAACCTTTTTATCAAGTTAAACGCCTTTTCTCGACAAGAAAAGCACAATCTCATCAAAAACAAACAAAACAAGAAAAAATAATCTTTTCAACAAGTCTTGCAACACATCCTTAAGAGTTACATGATTTCACCCAATGTCAATGTGTAATTTCTCCAGTTCTGATCATTGTTTAGGTTGTTGGTAGCTTGGTCCAATGCCAAACACAGTGAATCCTTCTTATGGCTTTAAACGCATTTTCTCCTCGAGAGAAACATGATTTCACTAAAAACGTTATAGTTTAAACATGCCTGTTGTTTATGTCTGCAAACACTCAGAGCCTTAAAATAGGGGTTTCACCAATGTGTTTTTTGGTGAGAAACGTTGTATTTCAAGGTTCTGTGCGTTTTCAGACACGTACAATATGTATTTTTAGCGTTTCTGATGAAATCCCTCCTTTTAAATGCATTTTCTCACGGAAAATGCGTCTCTTGACATAGGAAAATGGCTTTTAAAAAAAAAGCATGTTCTGGTCGAGACATCGTGTTTTAAATAATAAAAACGACTCCCGGCATTATTTAGTTCACATTTTTACTTTTGGTAAACTAGCCCGTATTCATAACGCACTAAACCTTTTTATCGCGTTAAACGCCTTTTCGCGACAAGAAAAGCACAATTTCATCAAAAACAAACAAAACAAGAAAAAATAATCTTTTCAACAAGTCTTGCAACACATCCTTAAGAGTTACATGAATTCACCCAATGTCAATGTGTAATTTCTCCAGTTCTGATCATTGTTTAGGTTGTTGGTAGCTTGGTCCAATGCCAAACACAGTGAATCCTTTTTATGGCGTTAAACGCATTTTCTCCTCGAGAGAAACATGATTTCATTAAAAACGTTATAGTTTAAAACATGCCTGTTGTACAAGTCATCAAACATTCACAGCCTTAAAATAGGGTTTTCACCAATGTGTTTTTTGGTGAGAAACCTTCTATTTCAAGGTTCTGAGCGTTTTCAGACACGTACAATATGTATTTTAACGTTTCTGATGAAATCCCTCCTTTTAATTGCATTTTCTCACAGAAAATCCGTCTCTCGATATAGGAAAATGGCTTTTTAAAAAAGCATATTCTGGTCGAGAAATCGTGTTTTAAATAATAAAAACGAGTCCCGGCCTTATTTAGTTCACATTTTTACTTTTGGTAACCTAGCCCGTATTCATAAAGCACTAAACCTTTTTATCGCGTTAAACGCCTTTTCTCGACAAGAAAAGCACAATTTCATCAAAAACAAACAAAACAAGAAAAAATAATCTTTTCAACAAGTCTTGCAACACATCCTTAAGAGTTTCTTGATTTCACCCAATGTCAATGTGTAATTTCTCCAGTTCTGATCATTTTTTAGGTTGTTGGTAGCTTGGTCCACTGCCAAACACAGTGAATCCTTCTTATGGCTTTAAACGCATTTTCTCCTCGAGAGAAACATGATTTCACTAAAAAAGTTATAGTTTAAACATGCCTGTTGTATATGTCTGCAAACACTCAGAGCCTTCAAATAGGGGTTTCACCAATGTGTTTTTTGGTGAGAAACCTTCTATTTCAAGGTTCTGTGCGTTTTCAGCCACATCCGATATGTATTTTTAGCGGTTCTGATGAAATCCCTCCTTTTAATTGCATTTTCTCACAGAAAGTGCATCTCTCGACCTAGGAAAATGGCTTTTTAAAAAAAAGCATATTCTGGTCGAGACATCGTGTTTTAAACAATGAAAACGACTCCCGACCTTATTTAGTTCACATTTTCACTTTTGGTAACCTAGCCTGTATTCATAAAGCACTAAACCTTTTTATCGCGTTAAACGCCTTTTCTCGACAAGAAAAGCACAATCTCATCAAAAACAAACAAAACAAGAAAAAATAATCTTTTCAACAAGTCTTGCAACACATCCTTAAGAGTTACATGATTTCACCCAATGTCAATGTGTAATTTCTCCAGTTCTGATCATTGTTTAGGTTGTTGGTAGCTTGGTCCAATGCCAAACACAGTGAATCCTTCTTATGGCTTTAAACGCATTTTCTCCTCGAGAGAAACATGATTTCACTAAAAACGTTATAGTTTAAACATGCCTGTTGTATATGTCTGCAAACACTCAGAGCCTTCAAATAGGGTTTTCACCAATGTGTTTTTTGGTGAGAAACCTTGTATTTCAAGGTTCTGAGCGTTTTCAGACACGTACAATATGTATTTTAACGTTTCTGATGAAATCCCTCCTTTTAATTGCATTTTCTCACAGAAAATCCGTCTCTCGACATAGGAAAATGGCTTTTTAAAAAAGCATATTCTGGTCGAGAAATCGTGTTTTAAATAATAAAAACGAGTCCCGGCCTTATTTAGTTCACATTTTTACTTTTGGTAACCTAGCCCGTATTCATAAAGCACTAAACCTTTTTATCGCGTTAAACGCCTTTTCTCGACAAGAAAAGCACAATTTCATCAAAAACAAACAAAACAAGAAAAAATAATCTTTTCAACAAGTCTTGCAACACATCCTTAAGAGTTACTTGATTTCACCCAATGTCAATGTGTAATTTCTCCAGTTCTGATCATTTTTTAGGTTGTTGGTAGCTTGGTCCAATGCCAAACACAATGAATCCTTCTTATGGCTTTAAACGCATTTTCTCCTCGAGAGAAACATGATTTCACTAAAAAAGTTATAGTTTAAACATGCCTGTTGTATATGTCTGCAAACAGTCAGAGCCTTCAAATAGGGGTTTCACCAATGTGTTTTTTGGTGAGAAACCTTCTATTTCAAGGTTCTGTGCGTTTTCAGACACATCCGATATGTATTTTTAGCGGTTCTGACGAAATCCCTCCTTTTAATTGCATTTTCTCACAGAAAATGCGTCTCTCGACATAGGAAAATGGCTTTTTAAAAAAAAGCATATTCTGGTCGAGAAATCGTGTTTTAAACAATGAAAATGACTCCCGATCTTATTTAGTTCACATTTTTACTTTTGGTAACCTAGCCTGTATTCATAAAGCACTAAACCTTTTTATCGCGTTAAACGCCTTTTCTCGATAAGAAAAGCACAATTTCATCAAAAACAAACAAAACAAGAAAAAATAATCTTTTCAACAAGTCTTGCAACACATCCTTAAGAGTTACATGATTTCACCCAATGTCAATGTGTAATTTCTCCAGTTCTGATCATTGTTTAGGTTGTTGGTAGCTTGGTCCAATGCCAAACACAGTGAATCCTTTTTATGGCTTTAATCGCATTTTCTCCTCGAGAGAAACATGATTTCACTAAAAACGTTATAGTTTAAACATGCCGGTTGTACATGTCTGCAAACACTCAAAGCCTTAAAATAGGTGTTTCACCAATGTGTTTTTTGGTGAGAAACCTTGTATTTCAAGGTTCTGTGCGTTTTCAGACACGTACAATATGTATTTTTTAGCGGTTCTGATGAAATCCCTCCTTTTAAATGCATTTTCTCACGGAAAATGCGTCTCTTGACATAGGAAAATGGCTTTTAAAAAAAAAAAGCATATTCTGGTCGAGACATCGTGTTTTAAATAATAAAAACGACTCCCGGCATTATTTAGTTCACATTTTTACTTTTGGTAAACTAGCCCGTATTCATAACGCACTAAACCTTTTTATCGCGTTAAACGCCTTTTCGCGACAAGAAAAGCACAATTTCATCAAAAACAAACAAAACAAGAAAAAATAATCTTTTCAACAAGTCTTGCAACACATCCTTAAGAGTTACATGAATTCACCCAATGTCAATGTGTAATTTCTCCAGTTCTGATCATTGTTTAGGTTGTTGGTAGCTTGGTCCAATGCCAAACACAGTGAATCCTTTTTATGGCGTTAAACGCATTTTCTCCTCGAGAGAAACATGATTTCATTAAAAACGTTATAGTTTAAAACATGCCTGTTGTACAAGTCATCAAACATTCACAGCCTTAAAATAGGGTTTTCACCAATGTGTTTTTTGGTGAGAAACCTTCTATTTCAAGGTTCTGTGCGTTTTCAGACACATCCGATATGTATATTTAGCGGTTCTGATGAAATCCCTCCTTTTAATTGCATTTTCTCGCAGAAAATGCGTCTCTCGACATAGGAAAATGGCTTTTTAAAAAAAAGCATATTCTGGTCGAGAAATCGTGTTTTAAACAATGAAAACGACTCCCGATCTTATTTTGTTTACATTTTTACTTTTGGTAACCTAGCCTGTATTCATAAAGCACTAAACCTTTTTATCAAGTTAAACGCCTTTTCTCGACAAGAAAAGCACAATTTCATCAAAATCAAACAAAACAAGAAAAAATAATCTTTTCAACAAGTCTTGCAACACATCCTTAAGAGTTACATGATTTCACCCAATGTCAATGTGTAATTTCTCCAGTTCTGATCATTGTTTAGGTTGTTGGTAGCTTGGTCCAATAGCAAACACAGTGAATCCTTTTTATGGCGTTAAACGCATTTTCTCCTCGAGAGAAACATGATTTCTTTAAAAACGTTATAGTTTAAACATGCCTGTTGTACATGTCTGCAAACACTCAGAGCCTTAAAATAGGGGTTTCACCAATGTGTTTTTTGGTGAGAAACCTTGTATTTCAAGGTTCTGTGCGTTTTCAGACACATCCGATATGTATTTTTAGCGGTTCTGATGAAATCCCTCCTTTTAAATGCATTTTCTCACAGAAAATGCGTCTCTCGACATAGGAAAATGGCTTTTTAAAAAAAAGCATATTCTGGTCGAGAAATCGTGTTTTAAACAATGAAAATGACTCCCGAACTTATTTAGTTCACATTTTTACTTTTGGTAACCTAGCCTGTATTCATAAAGCACTAAACCTTTTTATCAAGTTAAACGCCTTTTCTCGACAAGAAAAGCACAATTTCATCAAAAACAAACAAAACAAGAAAAAATAATCTTTTCAACAAGTCTTGCAACACATCCTTAAGAGTTACATGATTTCACCCAATGTCAATGTGTAATTTCTCCAGTTCTGATCATTGTTTAGGTTGTTGGTAGCTTGGTCCAATTCCAAACACAGTGAATCCTTTTTATGGCTTTAATCGAGTTTTCTCCTCGAGAGAAACATGATTTCACTAAAAACGTTATAGTTTAAACATGCCTGTTGTACATGTCTGCAAACACTCAAAAGCCTTAAAATAGGTGTTTCACCAATGTGTTTTTTGGTGAGAAACCTTGTATTTCAAGGTTCTGTGCGTTTTCAGACACATCCGATATGTATATTTAGCGGTTCTGGTGAAATCCCTCCTTTTAATTGCATTTTGTCGCAGAAAATGCGTCTCTCGACATAGGAAAATGGCTTTTTAAAAAAAAGCATATTCTGGTCGAGAAATCGTGTTTTAAACAATGAAAATGACTCCCGATCTTATTTAGTTCACATTTTTACTTTTGGTAACCTAGCCTGTATTCATAAAGCACTAAACCTTTTTATCAAGTTAAACGCCTTTTCTCGACAAGAAAAGCACAATTTCATCAAAAACAAACAAAACAAGAAAAAATAATCTTTTCAACAAGTCTTGCAACACATCCTTAAGAGTTACATGATTTCACCCAATGTCAATGTGTAATTTCTCCAGTTCTGATCATTGTTTAGGTTGTTGGTAGCTTGGTCCAATGCCAAACACAGTGAATCCTTTTTATGGCGTTAAACGCATTTTCTCCTCGAGAGAAACATGATTTCTTTAAAAACGTTATAGTTTAAACATGCCTGTTGTACATGTCTGCAAACACTCAGAGCCTTAAAATAGGGGTTTCACCAATGTGTTTTTTGGTGAGAAACCTTGTATTTCAAGGTTCTGTGCGTTTTCAGACACATCCGATATGTATTTTTAGCGGTTCTGATGAAATCCCTCCTTTTAAATGCATTTTCTCACAGAAAATGCGTCTCTCGACATAGGAAAATGGCTTTTTAAAAAAAAGCATATTCTGGTCGAGAAATCGTGTTTTAAACAATGAAAATGACTCCCGAACTTATTTAGTTCACATTTTTACTTTTGGTAACCTAGCCTGTATTCATAAAGCACTAAACCTTTTTATCAAGTTAAACGCCTTTTCTCGACAAGAAAAGCACAATTTCATCAAAAACAAACAAAACAAGAAAAAATAATCTTTTCAACAAGTCTTGCAACACATCCTTAAGAGTTACATGATTTCACCCAATGTCAATGTGTAATTTCTCCAGTTCTGATCATTGTTTAGGTTGTTGGTAGCTTGGTCCAATTCCAAACACAGTGAATCCTTTTTATGGCTTTAATCGAGTTTTCTCCTCGAGAGAAACATGATTTCACTAAAAACGTTATAGTTTAAACATGCCTGTTGTACATGTCTGCAAACACTCAAAAGCCTTAAAATAGGTGTTTCACCAATGTGTTTTTTGGTGAGAAACCTTGTATTTCAAGGTTCTGTGCGTTTTCAGACACATCCGATATGTATATTTAGCGGTTCTGGTGAAATCCCTCCTTTTAATTGCATTTTCTCGCAGAAAATGCGTCTCTCGACATAGGAAAATGGCTTTTTAAAAAAAAGCATATTCTGGTCGAGAAATCGTGTTTTAAACAATGAAAATGACTCCCGATCTTATTTAGTTCACATTTTTACTTTTGGTAACCTAGCCTGTATTCATAAAGCACTAAACCTTTTTATCAAGTTAAACGCCTTTTCTCGACAAGAAAAGCACAATTTCATCAAAAACAAACAAAACAAGAAAAAATAATCTTTTCAACAAGTCTTGCAACACATCCTTAAGAGTTACATGATTTCACCCAATGTCAATGTGTAATTTCTCCAGTTCTGATCATTGTATAGGTTGTTGGTAGCTTGGTCCAATGCCAAACACAGTGAATCCTTCTTATGGCTTTAAACGCATTTTCTCCTCGAGAGAAACATGATTTCACTAAAAACGTTATAGTTTAAACATGCCTGTTGTATATGTCTGCAAACACTCAGAGCCTTCAAATAGGGTTTTCACCAATGTGTTTTTTGGTGAGAAACCTTGTATTTCAAGGTTCTGTGCGTTTTCAGACACGTACAATATGTATTTTTAGCGTTTCTGATGAAATCCCTCCTTTTAATTGCATTTTCTCACAGAAAATCCGTCTCTCGACATAGGAAAATGGCTTTTTAAAAAAGCATATTCTGGTCGAGAAATCGTGTTTTAAATAATAAAAACGAGTCCCGGCCTTATTTAGTTCACATTTTTACTTTTGGTAACCTAGCCCGTATTCATAAAGCACTAAACCTTTTTATCGCGTTAAACGCCTTTTCTCGACAAGAAAAGCACAATTTCATCAAAAACAAACAAAACAAGAAAAAATAATCTTTTCAACAAGTCTTGCAACACATCCTTAAGAGTTACTTGATTTCACCCAATGTCAATGTGTAATTTCTCCAGTTCTGATCATTTTTTAGGTTGTTGGTAGCTTGGTCCAATGCCAAACACAGTGAATCCTTCTTATGGCTTTAAACGCATTTTCTCCTCGAGAGAAACATGATTTCACTAAAAAAGTTATAGTTTAAACATGCCTGTTGTATATGTCTGCAAACACTCAGAGCCTTCAAATAGGGGTTTCACCAATGTGTTTTTTGGTGAGAAACCTTCTATTTCAAGGTTCTGTGCGTTTTCAGACACATCCGATATGTATTTTTAGCGGTTCTGACGAAATCCCTCCTTTTAATTGCATTTTCTCACAGAAAATGCGTCTCTCGACATAGGAAAATGGCTTTTTAAAAAAAAGCATATTCTGGTCGAGAAATCGTGTTTTAAACAATGAAAATGACTCCCGATCTTATTTAGTTCACATTTTTACTTTTGGTAACCTAGCCTGTATTCATAAAGCACTAAACCTTTTTATCGCGTTAAACGCCTTTTCTCGATAAGAAAAGCACAATTTCATCAAAAACAAACAAAACAAGAAAAAATAATCTTTTCAACAAGTCTTGCAACACATCCTTAAGAGTTACATGATTTCATCCAATGTCAATGTGTAATTTCTCCAGTTCTGATCATTGTTTAGGTTGTTGGTAGCTTGGTCCAATGCCAAACACAGTGAATCCTTTTTATGGCTTTAATCGCATTTTCTCCTCGAGAGAAACATGATTTCACTAAAAACGTTATAGTTTAAACATGCCTGTTGTACATGTCTGCAAACACTCAAAGCCTTAAAATAGGTGTTTCACCAATGTGTTTTTTTGGTGAGAAACCTTGTATTTCAAGGTTCTGTGCGTTTTCAGACACGTACAATATGTATTTTTTAGCGGTTCTGATGAAATCCCTCCTTTTAAATGCATTTTCTCACGGAAAATGCGTCTCTTGACATAGGAAAATGGCTTTTAAAAAAAAAAAGCATATTCTGGTCGAGACATCGTGTTTTAAATAATAAAAACGACTCCCGGCATTATTTAGTTCACATTTTTACTTTTGGTAAACTAGCCCGTATTCATAACGCACTAAACCTTTTTATCGCGTTAAACGCCTTTTCGCGACAAGAAAAGCACAATTTCATCAAAAACAAACAAAACAAGAAAAAATAATCTTTTCAACAAGTCTTGCAACACATCCTTAAGAGTTACATGAATTCACCCAATGTCAATGTGTAATTTCTCCAGTTCTGATCATTGTTTAGGTTGTTGGTAGCTTGGTCCAATGCCAAACACAGTGAATCCTTTTTATGGCGTTAAACGCATTTTCTCCTCGAGAGAAACATGATTTCATTAAAAACGTTATAGTTTAAAACATGCCTGTTGTACAAGTCATCAAACATTCACAGCCTTAAAATAGGGTTTTCACCAATGTGTTTTTTGGTGAGAAACCTTCTATTTCAAGGTTCTGTGCGTTTTCAGACACATCCGATATGTATATTTAGCGGTTCTGATGAAATCCCTCCTTTTAATTGCATTTTCTCGCAGAAAATGCGTCTCTCGACATAGGAAAATGGCTTTTTAAAAAAAAGCATATTCTGGTCGAGAAATCGTGTTTTAAACAATGAAAACGACTCCCGATCTTATTTTGTTCACATTTTTACTTTTGGTAACCTAGCCTGTATTCATAAAGCACTAAACCTTTTTATCAAGTTAAACGCCTTTTCTCGACAAGAAAAGCACAATTTCATCAAAATCAAACAAAACAAGAAAAAATAATCTTTTCAACAAGTCTTGCAACACATCCTTAAGAGTTACATGAATTCACCCAATGTCAATGTGTAATTTCTCCAGTTCTGATCATTGTTTAGGTTGTTGGTAGCTTGGTCCAATGCCAAACACAGTGAATCCTTTTTATGGCGTTAAACGCATTTTCTCCTCGAGAGAAACATGATTTCTTTAAAAACGTTATAGTTTAAACATGCCTGTTGTACATGTCTGCAAACACTCAGAGCCTTAAAATAGGGGTTTCACCAATGTGTTTTTTGGTGAGAAACCTTGTATTTCAAGGTTCTGTGCGTTTTCAGACACATCCGATATGTATTTTTAGCGGTTCTGATGAAATCCCTCCTTTTAAATGCATTTTCTCACAGAAAATGCGTCTCTCGACATAGGAAAATGGCTTTTTAAAAAAAAGCATATTCTGGTCGAGAAATCGTGTTTTAAACAATGAAAATGACTCCCGAACTTATTTAGTTCACATTTTTACTTTTGGTAACCTAGCCTGTATTCATAAAGCACTAAACCTTTTTATCAAGTTAAACGCCTTTTCTCGACAAGAAAAGCACAATTTCATCAAAAACAAACAAAACAAGAAAAAATAATCTTTTCAACAAGTCTTGCAACACATCCTTAAGAGTTACATGATTTCACCGAATGTCAATGTGTAATTTCTCCAGTTCTGATCATTGTTTAGGTTGTTGGTAGCTTGGTCCAATTCCAAACACAGTGAATCCTTTTTATGGCTTTAATCGAGTTTTCTCCTCGAGAGAAACATGATTTCACTAAAAACGTTATAGTTTAAACATGCCTGTTGTACATGTCTGCAAACACTCAAAAGCCTTAAAATAGGTGTTTCACCAATGTGTTTTTTGGTGAGAAACCTTGTATTTCAAGGTTCTGTGCGTTTTCAGACACATCCGATATGTATATTTAGCGGTTCTGGTGAAATCCCTCCTTTTAATTGCATTTTCTCGCAGAAAATGCGTCTCTCGACATAGGAAAATGGCTTTTTAAAAAAAAGCATATTCTGGTCGAGAAATCGTGTTTTAAACAATGAAAATGACTCCCGATCTTATTTAGTTCACATTTTTACTTTTGGTAACCTAGCCTGTATTCATAAAGCACTAAACCTTTTTATCAAGTTAAACGCCTTTTCTCGACAAGAAAAGCACAATTTCATCAAAAACAAACAAAACAAGAAAAAATAATCTTTTCAACAAGTCTTGCAACACATCCTTAAGAGTTACATGATTTCACCCAATGTCAATGTGTAATTTCTCCAGTTCTGATCATTGTATAGGTTGTTGGTAGCTTGGTCCAATGCCAAACACAGTGAATCCTTCTTATGGCTTTAAACGCATTTTCTCCTCGAGAGAAACATGATTTCACTAAAAACGTTATAGTTTAAACATGCCTGTTGTATATGTCTGCAAACACTCAGAGCCTTCAAATAGGGTTTTCACCAATGTGTTTTTTGGTGAGAAACCTTGTATTTCAAGGTTCTGTGCGTTTTCAGACACGTACAATATGTATTTTTAGCGTTTCTGATGAAATCCCTCCTTTTAAATGCATTTTCTCACGGAAAATGCGTCTCTTGACATAGGAAAATGGCTTTTAAAAAAAAAAGCATGTTCTGGTCGAGACATCGTGTTTTAAATAATAAAAACGACTCCCGGCATTATTTAGTTCACATTTTTACTTTTGGTAAACTAGCCCGTATTCATAACGCACTAAACCTTTTTATCGCGTTAAACGCCTTTTCGCGACAAGAAAAGCACAATTTCATCAAAAACAAACAAAACAAGAAAAAATAATCTTTTCAACAAGTCTTGCAACACATCCTTAAGAGTTACATGAATTCACCCAATGTCAATGTGTAATTTCTCCAGTTCTGATCATTGTTTAGGTTGTTGGTAGCTTGGTCCAATGCCAAACACAGTGAATCCTTTTTATGGCGTTAAACGCATTTTCTCCTCGAGAGAAACATGATTTCTTTAAAAACGTTATAGTTTAAACATGCCTGTTGTACATGTCTGCAAACACTCAGAGCCTTAAAATAGGGGTTTCACCAATGTGTTTTTTGGTGAGAAACCTTGTATTTCAAGGTTCTGTGCGTTTTCAGACACATCCGATATGTATTTTTAGCGGTTCTGATGAAATCCCTCCTTTTAAATGCATTTTCTCACAGAAAATGCGTCTCTCGACATAGGAAAATGGCTTTTTAAAAAAAAGCATATTCTGGTCGAGAAATCGTGTTTTAAACAATGAAAATGACTCCCGATCTTATTTAGTTCAAATTTTTACTTTTGGTAACCTAGCCTGTATTCATAAAGCACTAAACCTTTTTATCAAGTTAAACGCCTTTTCTCGACAAGAAAAGCACAATTTCATCAAAAACAAACAAAACAAGAAAAAATAATCTTTTCAACAAGTCTTGCAACACATCCTTAAGAGTTACATGATTTCACCCAATGTCAATGTGTAATTTCTCCAGTTCTGATCATTGTTTAGGTTGTTGGTAGCTTGGTCCAATGCCAAACACAGTGAATCCTTTTTATGGCTTTAATCGAGTTTTCTCCTCGAGAGAAACATGATTTCACTAAAAACGTTATAGTTTAAACATGCCTGTTGTACATGTCTGCAAACACTCAAAAGCCTTAAAATAGGTGTTTCACCAATGTGTTTTTTGGTGAGAAACCTTGTATTTCAAGGTTCTGTGCGTTTTCAGACACATCCGATATGTATATTTAGCGGTTCTGGTGAAATCCCTCCTTTTAATTGCATTTTCTCGCAGAAAATGCGTCTCTCGACATAGGAAAATGGCTTTTTAAAAAAAAGCATATTCTGGTCGAGAAATCGTGTTTTAAACAATGAAAATGACTCCCGATCTTATTTAGTTCACATTTTTACTTTTGGTAACCTAGCCTGTATTCATAAAGCACTAAACCTTTTTATCAAGTTAAACGCCTTTTCTCGACAAGAAAAGCACAATTTCATCAAAAACAAACAAAACAAGAAAAAATAATCTTTTCAACAAGTCTTGCAACACATCCTTAAGAGTTACATGATTTCACCCAATGTCAATGTGTAATTTCTCCAGTTCTGATCATTGTTTAGGTTGTTGGTAGCTTGGTCCAATGCCAAACACAGTGAATCCTTCTTATGGCTTTAAACGCATTTTCTCCTCGAGAGAAACATGATTTCACTAAAAACGTTATAGTTTAAACATGCCTGTTGTATATGTCTGCAAACACTCAGAGCCTTCAAATAGGGTTTTCACCAATGTGTTTTTTGGTGAGAAACCTTGTAATTCAAGGTTCTGTGCGTTTTCAGACACGTACAATATGTGTTTTTAGCGTTTCTGATGAAATCCCTCCTTTTAAATGCATTTTCTCACGGAAAATGCGTCTCTTGACATAGGAAAATGGCTTTTAAAAAAAAAAGCATGTTCTGGTCGAGACATCGTGTTTTAAATAATAAAAACGACTCCCGGCATTATTTAGTTCACATTTTTACTTTTGGTAAACTAGCCCGTATTCATAACGCACTAAACCTTTTTATCGCGTTAAACGCCTTTTCGCGACAAGAAAAGCACAATTTCATCAAAAACAAACAAAACAAGAAAAAATAATCTTTTCAACAAGTCTTGCAACACATCCTTAAGAGTTACATGAATTCACCCAATGTCAATGTGTAATTTCTCCAGTTCTGATCATTGTTTAGGTTGTTGGTAGCTTGGTCCAATGCCAAACACAGTGAATCCTTTTTATGGCGTTAAACGCATTTTCTCCTCGAGAGAAACATGATTTCTTTAAAAACGTTATAGTTTAAACATGCCTGTTGTACATGTCTGCAAACACTCAGAGCCTTAAAATAGGGGTTTCACCAATGTGTTTTTTGGTGAGAAACCTTGTATTTCAAGGTTCTGTGCGTTTTCAGACACATCCGATATGTATTTTTAGCGGTTCTGATGAAATCCCTCCTTTTAAATGCATTTTCTCACAGAAAGTGCGTCTCTCGACATAGGAAAATGGCTTTTTAAAAAAAAGCATATTCTGGTCGAGAAATCGTGTTTTAAACAATGAAAATGACTCCCGATCTTATTTAGTTCAAATTTTTACTTTTGGTAACCTAGCCTGTATTCATAAAGCACTAAACCTTTTTATCAAGTTAAACGCCTTTTCTCGACAAGAAAAGCACAATTTCATCAAAAACAAACAAAACAAGAAAAAATAATCTTTTCAACAAGTCTTGCAACACATCCTTAAGAGTTACATGATTTCACCCAATGTAAATGTGTAATTTCTCCAGTTCTGATCATTGTTTAGGTTGTTGGTAGCTTGGTCCAATGCCAAACACAGTGAATCCTTTTTATGGCTTTAATCGAGTTTTCTCCTCGAGAGAAACATGATTTCACTAAAAACGTTATAGTTTAAACATGCCTGTTGTACATGTCTGCAAACACTCAAAAGCCTTAAAATAGGTGTTTCACCAATGTGTTTTTTGGTGAGAAACCTTGTATTTCAAGGTTCTGTGCGTTTTCAGACACATCCGATATGTATATTTAGCGGTTCTGGTGAAATCCCTCCTTTTAATTGCATTTTCTCGCAGAAAATGCGTCTCTCGACATAGGAAAATGGCTTTTTAAAAAAAAGCATATTCTGGTCGAGAAATCGTGTTTTAAACAATGAAAATGACTCCCGATCTTATTTAGTTCACATTTTTACTTTTGGTAACCTAGCCTGTATTCATAAAGCACTAAACCTTTTTATCGCGTTAAACGCCTTTTCTCGACAAGAAAAGCACAATTTCATCAAAAACAAACAAAACAAGAAAAAATAATCTTTTCAACAAGTCTTGCAACACATCCTTAAGAGTTACATGATTTCACCCAATGTCAATGTGTAATTTCTCCAGTTCTGATCATTGTTTAGGTTGTTGGTAGCTTGGTCCAATGCCAAACACAGTGAATCCTTTTTATGGCTTTAATCGCATTTTCTCCTCGAGAGAAACATGATTTCATTAAAAACGTTATAGTTTAAAACATGCCTGTTGTACAAGTCATCAAACATTCACAGCCTTAAAATAGGGTTTTCACCAATGTGTTTTTTGGTGAGAAACCTTCTATTTCAAGGTTTCTGAGCGTTTTCAGACACGTACAATATGTATTTTTAGTGTTTCTGATGAAATCCCTCCTTTTAATTGCATTTTCTCACAGAAAATCCGTCTCTCGACATAGGAAAATGGCTTTTTAAAAAAGCAAATCCTGGTCGAGAAATCGTGTTTTAAATAATAAAAACGAGTCCCGGCCTTATTTAGTTCACATTTTTACTTTTGGTAACCTAGCCCGTATTCATAAAGCACTAAACCTTTTTATCGCGTTAAACGCCTTTTCTCGACAAGAAAAGCACAATTTCATCAAAAACAAACAAAACAAGAAAAAATAATCTTTTCAACAAGTCTTGCAACACATCCTTAAGAGTTACATGATTTCACCCAATGTCAATGTGTAATTTCTCCAGTTCTGATCATTGTTTAGGTTGTTGGTAGCTTGGTCCAATGCCAAACACAGTGAATCCTTTTTATGGCGTTAAACGCATTTTCTCCTCGAGAGAAACATGATTTCTTTAAAAACGTTATAGTTTAAACATGCCTGTTGTACATGTCTGCAAACACTCAGAGCCTTAAAATAGGGGTTTCACCAATGTGTTTTTTGGTGAGAAACCTTGTATTTCAAGGTTCTGTGCGTTTTCAGACACATCCGATATGTATTTTTAGCGGTTCTGATGAAATCCCTCCTTTTAAATGCATTTTCTCACAGAAAATGCGTCTCTCGACATAGGAAAATGGCTTTTTAAAAAAAAGCATATTCTGGTCGAGAAATCGTGTTTTAAACAATGAAAATGACTCCCGATCTTATTTAGTTCACATTTTTACTTTTGGTAACCTAGCCTGTATTCATAAAGCACTAAACCTTTTTATCAAGTTAAACGCCTTTTCTCGACAAGAAAAGCACAATTTCATCAAAAACAAACAAAACAAGAAAAAATAATCTTTTCAACAAGTCTTGCAACACATCCTTCAGAGTTACATGATTTCACCCAATGTCAATGTGTAATTTCTCCAGTTCTGATCATTGTTTAGGTTGTTGGTAGCTTGGTCCAATGCCAAACACAGTGAATCCTTTTTATGGCTTTAATCGCATTTTCTCCTCGAGAGAAACATGATTTCACTAAAAACGTTATAGTTTAAACATGCCTGTTGTACATGTCTGCAAACACTCAAAGCCTTAAAATAGGTGTTTCACCAATGTGTTTTTTTGGTGAGAAACCTTGTATTTCAAGGTTCTGTGCGTTTTCAGACACATCCGATATGTATATTTAGCGGTTCTGGTGAAATCCCTCCTTTTAATTGCATTTTCTCGCAGAAAATGCGTCTCTCGACATAGGAAAATGGCTTTTTAAAAAAAAGCATATTCTGGTCGAGAAATCGTGTTTTAAACAATGAAAACGACTCCCGATCTTATTTAGTTCACATTTTTACTTTTGGTAACCTAGCCTGTATTCATAAAGCACTAAACCTTTTTATCGCGTTAAACGCCTTTTCTCGACAAGAAAAGCACAATTTCATCAAAATCAAACAAAACAAGAAAAAATAATCTTTTCAACAAGTCTTGCAACACATCCTTAAGAGTTACATGATTTCACCCAATGTCAATGTGTAATTTCTCCAGTTCTGATCATTGTTTAGGTTGTTGGTAGCTTGGTCCAATGCCAAACACAGTGAATCCTTTTTATGGCGTTAAACGCATTTTGTCCTCGAGAGAAACATGATTTCTTTAAAAACGTTATAGTTTAAACACGCCTGTTTTACATGTCTGCAAACACTCAGAGCCTTAAAATAGGGGTTTCACCAATGTGTTTTTTGGTGAGAAACCTTGTATTTCAAGGTTCTGTGCGTTTTCAGACACATCCGATATGTATTTTTAGCGGTTCTGATGAAATCCCTCCTTTTAAATGCATTTTCTCACAGAAAATGCGTCTCTCGACATAGGAAAATGGCTTTTTAAAAAAATGCATATTCTGGTCGAGAAATCGTGTTTTAAACAATGAAAATGACTCCCGATCTTATTTAGTTCACATTTTTACTTTTGGTAACCTAGCCTGTATTCATAAAGCACTAAACCTTTTTATCAAGTTAAACGCCTTTTCGCGACAAGAAAAGCACAATTTCATCAAAAACAAACAAAACAAGAAAAAATAATCTTTTCAACAAGTCTTGCAACACATCCTTAAGAGTTACATGATTTCACCCAATGTCAATGTGTAATTTCTCCAGTTCTGATCATTTTTTAGGTTGTTGGTAGCTTGGTCCAATGCCAAACACAGTGAATCCTTCTTATGGCTTTAAACGCATTTTCTCCTCGAGAGAAACATGATTTCACTAAAAACGTTATAGTTTAAACATGCCTGTTGTATATGTCTGCAAACACTCAGAGCCTTCAAATAGGGGTTTCACCAATGTGTTTTTTGGTGAGAAACCTTGTATTTCAAGGTTCTGTGCGTTTTCAGACACATCCGATATGTATTTTTAGCGGTTCTGACGAAATCCCTCCTTTTAATTGCATTTTCTCACAGAAAATGCGTCTCTCGACATAGGAAAATGGCTTTTAAAAAAAAAGCATATTCTGGTCGAGAAATCGTGTTTTAAACAATGAAAATGACTCCCGATCTTATTTAGTTCACATTTTTACTTTTGGTAACCTAGCCTGTATTCATAAAGCACTAAACCATTTTATCGCGTTAAACGCCTTTTCTCGACAAGAAAAGCACAATTTCATCAAAAACAAACAAAACAAGAAAAAATAATCTTTTCAACAAGTCTTGCAACACATCCTTAAGAGTTACATGATTTCACCCAATGTCAATGTGTAATTTCTCCAGTTCTGATCATTGTTTAGGTTGTTGGTAGCTTGGTCCAATGCCAAACACAGTGAATCCTTTTTATGGCTTTAATCGCATTTTCTCCTCAAGAGAAACATGATTTCACTAAAAACGTTATAGTTTAAACATGCCTGTTGTACATGTCTGCAAACACTCAAAGCCTTAAAATAGGTGTTTCACCAATGTGTTTTTTTGGTGAGAAACCTTGTATTTCAAGGTTCTGTGCGTTTTCAGACACATCCGATATGTATATTTAGCGATTCTGATGAAATCCCTCCTTTTAATTGCATTTTCTCGCAGAAAATGCGTCTCTCGACATAGGAAAATGGCTTTTTAAAAAAAAGCATATTCTGGTCGAGAAATCGTGTTTTAAACAATGAAAACGACTCGCGATCTTATTTAGTTCACATTTTTACTTTTGGTAACCTAGCCTGTATTCATAAAGCACTAAACCTTTTTATCGCGTTAAACGCCTTTTCTCGACAAGAAAAGCACAATTTCATCAAAAACAAACAAAACAAGAAAAAATAATCTTTTCAACAAGTCTTGCAACACATCCTTAAGAGTTACATGATTTCACCCAATGTCAATGTGTAATTTCTCCAGTTCTGATCATTGTTTAGGTTGTTGGTAGCTTGGTCCAATGCCAAACACAGTGAATCCTTTTTTAGGCGTTAAACGCATTTTCTCCTCGAGAGAAACATGATTTCACTAAAAACGTTATAGTTTAAACATGCCTGTTGTACATGTCTGCAAACACTCAGAGCCTTAAAATAGGGTTTTCACCAATGTGTTTTTTGGTGAGAAACCTTGTATTTCAAGGTTCTGTGCGTTTTCAGACACATCCGATATGTATTTTTAGCGGTTCTGATTAAATCCCTCCTTTTAATTGCATTTTCTCACAGAAAATGCGTCTCTCGACATAGGAAAATGGCTTTTTAAAAAAAAGCATATTCTGGTCGAGAAATCGTGTTTTAAACAATGAAAACGACTCACGACCTTATTTTGTTCACAATTTAACTTTCGGTAACCTAGCCCGTATTCATAAAGCACTAAACCTTTTTATCGCGTTAAACGCCTTTTCTTGACAAGAAAAGCACAATCTCATCAAAAACAAACAAAACAAGAAAAAAATAATCTTTTCAACAAGTCTTGCAACACCTCCTTAGGAGTTACATGATTTCACCCAATGTCAATGTGTAATTTCTCCAGTTCTGATCATTGTTTAGGTTGTTGGTAGCTTGGTCCAATGCCAAACACAGTGATTCCTTTTTATGGCGTTAAACGCATTTTCTCCTCGAGAGAAACATGATTTCACTAAAAACGTTATAGTTTAAACATGCCTGTTGTTACATGTCTGCAAACACTCAGAGCCTTAAAATAGGGGTTTCACCAATGTGTTTTTTGTTGAGAATCCTTGTATTTCAAGGTTCTGTGCGTTTTCAGACACATCCGATATGTATTTTTAGCGGTTCTGATGAAATCCCTCGTTTTAATTGCATTTTCTCACAGAAAGTGCGTCTCTCGACATAGGAAAATGGCTTTTTAAAAAAAAAGGATATTCTGGTCGAGAAATCGTGTTTTAAACAATGAAAACGACTCCCGATCTTATTTAGTTCACATTTTACTTTTGGTAACCTAGCCCGTATGTATAAAGCACTAAAACTTTTTATCGCGTTAAACGCCTTTTCTCGACAAGAAAAGCACAATTTCATCAAAAACAAACAAAACAAGAAAAATTAATCTTTTCAACAAGTCTTGCAACACATCCTTAAGAGTTACATGATTTCACCCAATGTCAATGTGTAATTTCTCCAGTTCTGATTATTGTTTAGGTTGTTGGTAGCTTGGTCCAATGCCAAACACAGTGAATCCTTCTTATGGCTTTAAACGCATTTTCTCCTCGAGACAAACATGATTTCACTAAAAAAGTTATAGTTTAAACATCCCTGTTGTATATGTCTGCAAACACTCAGAGCCTTCAAATAGGGGTTTCACCAATGTGTTTTTTGGTGAGAAACCTTCTATTTCAAGGTTCTGTGCGTTTTCAGACACATCCGATATGTATTTTTAGCGTTTCTGATGAAATCCCTCCTTTTAATTGCATTTTCTCACAGAAAGTGCGTCTCTCGACATAGGAAAATGGCTTTTTAAAAAAAAGCATATTCTGGTCGAGAAATCGTGTTTTAAACAATGAAAACGACTCCCGATCTTATTTTGTTCACATTTTTACTTTTGGTAACCTAGCCTGTATTCATAAAGCACTAAACCTTTTTATCAAGTTAAACGCCTTTTCTCGACAAGAAAAGCACAATTTCATCAAAATCAAACAAAACAAGAAAAAATAATCTTTTCAACAAGTCTTGCAACACATCCTTAAGAGTTACATGATTTCACCCAATGTCAATGTGTAATTTCTCCAGTTCTGATCATTGTTTAGGTTGTTGGTAGCTTGGTCCAATGCCAAACACAGTGAATCCTTTTTATGGCGTTAAACGCATTTTCTCCTCGAGAGAAACATGATTTCTTTAAAAACGTTATAGTTTAAACATGCCTGTTGTACATGTCTGCAAACACTCAGAGCCTTAAAATAGGGGTTTCACCAATGTGTTTTTTGGTGAGAAACCTTGTATTTCAAGGTTCTGTGCGTTTTCAGACACATCCGATATGTATTTTTAGCGGTTCTGATGAAATCCCTCCTTTTAAATGCATTTTCTCACAGAAAATGCGTCTCTCGACATAGGAAAATGGCTTTTTAAAAAAAAGCATATTCTGGTCGAGAAATCGTGTTTTAAACAATGAAAATGACTCCCGAACTTATTTAGTTCACATTTTTACTTTTGGTAACCTAGCCTGTATTCATAAAGCACTAAACCTTTTTATCAAGTTAAACGCCTTTTCTCGACAAGAAAAGCACAATTTCATCAAAAACAAACAAAACAAGAAAAAATAATCTTTTCAACAAGTCTTGCAACACATCCTTAAGAGTTACATGATTTCACCCAATGTCAATGTGTAATTTCTCCAGTTCTGATCATTGTTTAGGTTGTTGGTAGCTTGGTCCAATTCCAAACACAGTGAATCCTTTTTATGGCTTTAATCGAGTTTTCTCCTCGAGAGAAACATGATTTCACTAAAAACGTTATAGTTTAAACATGCCTGTTGTACATGTCTGCAAACACTCAAAAGCCTTAAAATAGGTGTTTCACCAATGTGTTTTTTGGTGAGAAACCTTGTATTTCAAGGTTCTGTGCGTTTTCAGACACATCCGATATGTATATTTAGCGGTTCTGGTGAAATCCCTCCTTTTAATTGCATTTTCTCGCAGAAAATGCGTCTCTCGACATAGGAAAATGGCTTTTTAAAAAAAAGCATATTCTGGTCGAGAAATCGTGTTTTAAACAATGAAAATGACTCCCGATCTTATTTAGTTCACATTTTTACTTTTGGTAACCTAGCCTGTATTCATAAAGCACTAAACCTTTTTATCAAGTTAAACGCCTTTTCTCGACAAGAAAAGCACAATTTCATCAAAAACAAACAAAACAAGAAAAAATAATCTTTTCAACAAGTCTTGCAACACATCCTTAAGAGTTACATGATTTCACCCAATGTCAATGTGTAATTTCTCCAGTTCTGATCATTGTATAGGTTGTTGGTAGCTTGGTCCAATGCCAAACACAGTGAATCCTTCTTATGGCTTTAAACGCATTTTCTCCTCGAGAGAAACATGATTTCACTAAAAACGTTATAGTTTAAACATGCCTGTTGTATATGTCTGCAAACACTCAGAGCCTTCAAATAGGGTTTTCACCAATGTGTTTTTTGGTGAGAAACCTTGTATTTCAAGGTTCTGTGCGTTTTCAGACACGTACAATATGTATTTTTAGCGTTTCTGATGAAATCCCTCCTTTTAATTGCATTTTCTCACAGAAAATCCGTCTCTCGACATAGGAAAATGGCTTTTTAAAAAAGCATATTCTGGTCGAGAAATCGTGTTTTAAATAATAAAAACGAGTCCCGGCCTTATTTAGTTCACATTTTTACTTTTGGTAACCTAGCCCGTATTCATAAAGCACTAAACCTTTTTATCGCGTTAAACGCCTTTTCTCGACAAGAAAAGCACAATTTCATCAAAAACAAACAAAACAAGAAAAAATAATCTTTTCAACAAGTCTTGCAACACATCCTTAAGAGTTACTTGATTTCACCCAATGTCAATGTGTAATTTCTCCAGTTCTGATCATTTTTTAGGTTGTTGGTAGCTTGGTCCAATGCCAAACACAGTGAATCCTTCTTATGGCTTTAAACGCATTTTCTCCTCGAGAGAAACATGATTTCACTAAAAAAGTTATAGTTTAAACATGCCTGTTGTATATGTCTGCAAACACTCAGAGCCTTCAAATAGGGGTTTCACCAATGTGTTTTTTGGTGAGAAACCTTCTATTTCAAGGTTCTGTGCGTTTTCAGACACATCCGATATGTATTTTTAGCGGTTCTGACGAAATCCCTCCTTTTAATTGCATTTTCTCACAGAAAATGCGTCTCTCGACATAGGAAAATGGCTTTTTAAAAAAAAGCATATTCTGGTCGAGAAATCGTGTTTTAAACAATGAAAATGACTCCAGATCTTATTTAGTTCACATTTTTACTTTTGGTAACCTAGCCTGTATTCATAAAGCACTAAAACTTTTTATCGCGTTAAACGCCTTTTCTCGATAAGAAAAGCACAATTTCATCAAAAACAAACAAAACAAGAAAAAATAATCTTTTCAACAAGTCTTGCAACACATCCTTAAGAGTTACATGATTTCACCCAATGTCAATGTGTAATTTCTCCAGTTCTGATCATTGTTTAGGTTGTTGGTAGCTTGGTCCAATGCCAAACACAGTGAATCCTTTTTATGGCTTTAATCGCATTTTCTCCTCGAGAGAAACATGATTTCACTAAAAACGTTATAGTTTAAACATGCCTGTTGTACATGTCTGCAAACACTCAAAGCCTTAAAATAGGTGTTTCACCAATGTGTTTTTTTGGTGAGAAACCTTGTATTTCAAGGTTCTGTGCGTTTTCAGACACGTACAATATGTATTTTTTAGCGGTTCTGATGAAATCCCTCCTTTTAAATGCATTTTCTCACGGAAAATGCGTCTCTTGACATAGGAAAATGGCTTTTAAAAAAAAAAGCATATTCTGGTCGAGACATCGTGTTTTAAATAATAAAAACGACTCCCGGCATTATTTAGTTCACATTTTTACTTTTGGTAAACTAGCCCGTATTCATAACGCACTAAACCTTTTTATCGCGTTAAACGCCTTTTCGCGACAAGAAAAGCACAATTTCATCAAAAACAAACAAAACAAGAAAAAATAATCTTTTCAACAAGTCTTGCAACACATCCTTAAGAGTTACATGAATTCACCCAATGTCAATGTGTAATTTCTCCAGTTCTGATCATTGTTTAGGTTGTTGGTAGCTTGGTCCAATGCCAAACACAGTGAATCCTTTTTATGGCGTTAAACGCATTTTCTCCTCGAGAGAAACATGATTTCATTAAAAACGTTATAGTTTAAAACATGCCTGTTGTACAAGTCATCAAACATTCACAGCCTTAAAATAGGGTTTTCACCAATGTGTTTTTTGGTGAGAAACCTTCTATTTCAAGGTTCTGTGCGTTTTCAGACACATCCGATATGTATATTTAGCGGTTCTGATGAAATCCCTCCTTTTAATTGCATTTTCTCGCAGAAAATGCGTCTCTCGACATAGGAAAATGGCTTTTTAAAAAAAAGCATATTCTGGTCGAGAAATCGTGTTTTAAACAATGAAAACGACTCCCGATCTTATTTTGTTCACATTTTTACTTTTGGTAACCTAGCCTGTATTCATAAAGCACTAAACCTTTTTATCAAGTTAAACGCCTTTTCTCGACAAGAAAAGCACAATTTCATCAAAATCAAACAAAACAAGAAAAAATAATCTTTTCAACAAGTCTTGCAACACATCCTTAAGAGTTACATGATTTCACCCAATGTCAATGTGTAATTTCTCCAGTTCTGATCATTGTTTAGGTTGTTGGTAGCTTGGTCCAATGCCAAACACAGTGAATCCTTTTTATGGCGTTAAACGCATTTTCTCCTCGAGAGAAACATGATTTCTTTAAAAACGTTATAGTTTAAACATGCCTGTTGTACATGTCTGCAAACACTCAGAGCCTTAAAATAGGGGTTTCACCAATGTGTTTTTTGGTGAGAAACCTTGTATTTCAAGGTTCTGTGCGTTTTCAGACACATCCGATATGTATTTTTAGCGGTTCTGATGAAATCCCTCCTTTTAAATGCATTTTCTCACAGAAAATGCGTCTCTCGACATAGGAAAATGGCTTTTTAAAAAAAAGCATATTCTGGTCGAGAAATCGTGTTTTAAACAATGAAAATGACTCCCGAACTTATTTAGTTCACATTTTTACTTTTGGTAACCTAGCCTGTATTCATAAAGCACTAAACCTTTTAACCAAGTTAAACGCCTTTTCTCGACAAGAAAAGCACAATTTCATCAAAAACAAACAAAACAAGAAAAAATAATCTTTTCAACAAGTCTTGCAACACATCCTTAAGAGTTACATGATTTCACCCAATGTCAATGTGTAATTTCTCCAGTTCTGATCATTGTTTAGGTTGTTGGTAGCTTGGTCCAATTCCAAACACAGTGAATCCTTTTTATGGCTTTAATAGAGTTTTCTCCTCGAGAGAAACATGATTTCACTAAAAACGTTATAGTTTAAACATGCCTGTTGTACATGTCTGCAAACACTCAAAAGCCTTAAAATAGGTGTTTCACCAATGTGTTTTTTGGTGAGAAACCTTGTATTTCAAGGTTCTGTGCGTTTTCAGACACATCCGATATGTATATTTAGCGGTTCTGGTGAAATCCCTCCTTTTAATTGCATTTTCTCGCAGAAAATGCGTCTCTCGACATAGGAAAATGGCTTTTTAAAAAAAAGCATATTCTGGTCGAGAAATCGTGTTTTAAACAATGAAAATGACTCCCGATCTTATTTAGTTCACATTTTTACTTTTGGTAACCTAGCCTGTATTCATAAAGCACTAAACCTTTTTATCAAGTTAAACGCCTTTTCTCGACAAGAAAAGCACAATTTCATCAAAAACAAACAAAACAAGAAAAAATAATCTTTTCAACAAGTCTTGCAACACATCCTTAAGAGTTACATGATTTCACCCAATGTCAATGTGTAATTTCTCCAGTTCTGATCATTGTATAGGTTGTTGGTAGCTTGGTCCAATGCCAAACACAGTGAATCCTTCTTATGGCTTTAAACGCATTTTCTCCTCGAGAGAAACATGATTTCACTAAAAACGTTATAGTTTAAACATGCCTGTTGTATATGTCTGCAAACACTCAGAGCCTTCAAATAGGGTTTTCACCAATGTGTTTTTTGGTGAGAAACCTTGTATTTCAAGGTTCTGTGCGTTTTCAGACACGTACAATATGTATTTTTAGCGTTTCTGATGAAATCCCTCCTTTTAAATGCATTTTCTCACGGAAAATGCGTCTCTTGACATAGGAAAATGGCTTTTAAAAAAAAAAGCATGTTCTGGTCGAGACATCGTGTTTTAAATAATAAAAACGACTCCCGGCATTATTTAGTTCACATTTTTACTTTTGGTAAACTAGCCCGTATTCATAACGCACTAAACCTTTTTATCGCGTTAAACGCCTTTTCGCGACAAGAAAAGCACAATTTCATCAAAAACAAACAAAACAAGAAAAAATAATCTTTTCAACAAGTCTTGCAACACATCCTTAAGAGTTACATGAATTCACCCAATGTCAATGTGTAATTTCTCCAGTTCTGATCATTGTTTAGGTTGTTGGTAGCTTGGTCCAATGCCAAACACAGTGAATCCTTTTTATGGCGTTAAACGCATTTTCTCCTCGAGAGAAACATGATTTCTTTAAAAACGTTATAGTTTAAACATGCCTGTTGTACATGTCTGCAAACACTCAGAGCCTTAAAATAGGGGTTTCACCAATGTGTTTTTTGGTGAGAAACCTTGTATTTCAAGGTTCTGTGCGTTTTCAGACACATCCGATATGTATTTTTAGCGGTTCTGATGAAATCCCTCCTTTTAAATGCATTTTCTCACAGAAAATGCGTCTCTCGACATAGGAAAATGGCTTTTTAAAAAAAAGCATATTCTGGTCGAGAAATCGTGTTTTAAACAATGAAAATGACTCCCGATCTTATTTAGTTCAAATTTTTACTTTTGGTAACCTAGCCTGTATTCATAAAGCACTAAACCTTTTTATCAAGTTAAACGCCTTTTCTCGACAAGAAAAGCACAATTTCATCAAAAACAAACAAAACAAGAAAAAATAATCTTTTCAACAAGTCTTGCAACACATCCTTAAGAGTTACATGATTTCACCCAATGTCAATGTGTAATTTCTCCAGTTCTGATCATTGTTTAGGTTGTTGGTAGCTTGGTCCAATGCCAAACACAGTGAATCCTTTTTATGGCTTTAATCGAGTTTTCTCCTCGAGAGAAACATGATTTCACTAAAAACGTTATAGTTTAAACATGCCTGTTGTACATGTCTGCAAACACTCAAAAGCCTTAAAATAGGTGTTTCACCAATGTGTTTTTTGGTGAGAAACCTTGTATTTCAAGGTTCTGTGCGTTTTCAGACACATCCGATATGTATTTTTAGCGGTTCTGACGAAATCCCTCCTTTTAATTGCATTTTCTCACAGAAAATGCGTCTCTCGACATAGGAAAATGGCTTTTTAAAAAAAAGCATATTCTGGTCGAGAAATCGTTTTTTAAACAATGAAAACGACTCCCGATCTTATTTAGTTCACATTTTTACTTTTGGTAACCTAGCCTGTATTCATAAAGCACTAAACCTTTTTATCGCGTTAAACGCCTTTTCTCGACAAGAAAAGCACAATTTCATCAAAATCAAACAAAACAAGAAAAAATAATCTTTTCAACAAGTCTGGCAACACATCCTTAAGAGTTACATGATTTCACCCAATGTCAATGTGTAATTTCTCCAGTTCTGATCATTGTTTAGGTTGTTGGTAGCTTGGTCCAATGCCAAACACAGTGAATCCTTTTTATGGCGTTAAACGCATTTTCTCCTCGAGAGAAACATGATTTCTTTAAAAACGTTATAGTTTAAACATGCCTGTTGTTACATGTCTGCAAACACTCAGAGCCTTAAAATAGGGGTTTCCCCAATGTGTTATTTGGTGAGAAACCTTGTATTTCAAGGTTCTGTGCGTTTTCAGACACATCCGATATGTATTTTTAGCGGTTCTGATGAATTCCCTCCTTTTAATTGCATTTTCTCACAGAAAGTGCGTCTCTCGACATAGGAAAATGGCTTTTTAAAAAAAAGCATATTCTGGTCGAGAAATCGTGTTTTAAACAATGAAAACGACTCCCGACCTTATTTAGTTCACATTTTTACTTTTGGTAACCTAGCCCGTATTCATAAAGCACTAAACCTTTTTATCGCGTTAAACGCCTTTTCTCGACAAGAAAAGCACAATTTCATCAAAATCAAACAAAACAAGAAAAAATAATCTTTTCAACAAGTCTTGCAACACATCCTTAAGAGTTACATGATTTCACCCAATGTCAATGTGTAATTTCTCTAGTTCTGATCATTGTTTAGGTTGTTGGTAGCTTGGTCCAATGCCAAACACAGTGAATCCTTCTTATGGCTTTAAACGCATTTTCTCCTCGAGAGAAACATGATTTCACTAAAAAAGTTATAGTTTAAACATGCCTGTTGTATAAGTCTGCAAACACTCAGAGCCTTCAAATAGGGGTTTCACCAATGTGTTTTTTGGTGAGCAACCTTGTATTTCAAGGTTCTGTGCGTTTTCAGACACATCCGATATGTATTTTTAGCGGTTCTGACGAAATCCCTCCTTTTAATTGCATTTTCTCACAGAAAATGCGTCTCTCGACATAGGAAAATGGCTTTTTAAAAAAAAGCATATTCTGGTCGAGAAATCGTGTTTTAAACATTGAAAATGACTCCCGATCTTATTTAGTTCACATTTTTACTTTTGGTAACCTAGCCTGTATTCATAAAGCACTAAACCTTTTTATCGCGTTAAACGCCTTTTCTCGACAAGAAAAGCACAATTTCATCAAAAACAAACAAAACAAGAAAAATAATCTTTTCAACAAGTCTTGCAACACATCCTTAAGAGTTACATGATTTCACCCAATGGCAATGTGTAATTTCTCCAGTTCTGATCATTGTTTAGGTTGTTGGTAGCTTGGTCCAATGCCAAACACAGTGAATCCTTTTTATGGCTTTAATCGCATTTTCTCCTCGAGAGAAACATGATTTCACTAAAAACGTTATAGTTTAAACATGCCTGTTGTACATGTCTGCAAACACTCAGAGCCTTAAAATAGGGTTTTCACCAATGTGTTTTTTGGTGAGAAACCTTGTATTTCAAGGTTCTGTGCGTTTTCAGACACATCCGATATGTATTTTTAGCGGTTCTGATGAAATCCCTCCTTTTAAATGCATTTTCTCACAGAAAATGCGTCTCTCGACATAGGAAAATGGCTTTTTAAAAAAAAGCATATTCTGGTCGAGAAATCTTGTTTTAAACAATGAAAACGACTCCCGACCTTATTTAGTTCACATTTTTACTTTTGGTAACCTAGCCTGTATTCATAAAGCACTAAACCTTTTTATCGCGTTAAACGCCTTTTCTCGACAAGAAAAGCACAATTTCATCAAAATCAAACAAAACAAGAAAAAATAATCTTTTCAACAAGTCTTGCAACACATCCTTAAGAGTTACATGATTTCACCCAATGTCAATGTGTAATTTCTCCAGTTCTGATCATTGTTTAGGTTGTTGGTAGCTTGGTCCAATGCCAAACACAGTGAATCCTTTTTATGGCGTTAAACGCATTTTCTCCTCGAGAGAAACATGATTTCATTAAAAACGTTATAGTTTAACCATGCCTGTTGTATATGTCTGCAAACACTCAGAGCCTTAAAATAGGGTTTTCACCCATGTGTTTTTTGGTGAGAAACCTTGTATTTCAAGGTTCTGTGCGTTTTCAGACACATCCGATATGTATTTTTAGCGGTTCTGATGAAATCCCTCCTTTTAAATGCATTTTCTCACAGAAAATGCGTCTCTCGACATAGGAAAATGGCTTTTTAAAAAAAGCATATTCTGGTCGAGAAATCGTGTTTTAAACAATGAAAACGACTCCCGACCTTATTTAGTTCACATTTTTACTTTTGGTAACCTAGCCCGTATTCATAAAGCACTAAATCTTTTTAGCCCGTTAAACGCCTTTTCTCGACAAGAAAAGCACAATTTCATCAAAAACAAACAAAACAAGAAAAATTAATCTTTTCAACAAGTCTTGCAACACATCCGTAAGAGTTACATGATTTCACCCAATGTCAATGTGTAATTTCTCCAGTTCTGATCATTGTTTAGGTTGTTGGTAGCTTGGTCCAATGCCAAACACAGTGAATCCTTTTTATGGCGTTAAACGCATTTTCTCCTCGAGAGAAACATGATTTCTTTAAAAACGTTATAGTTTAAACATGCCTGTTGTTACATGTCTGCAAACACTCAGAGCCTTAAAATAGGGGTTTCCCCAATGTGTTATTTGGTGAGAAACCTTGTATTTCAAGGTTCTGTGCGTTTTCAGACACATCCGATATGTATTTTTAGCGGTTCTGATGAATTCCCTCCTTTTAATTGCATTTTCTCACAGAAAGTGCGTCTCTCGACATAGGAAAATGGCTTTTTAAAAAAAAGCATATTCTGGTCGAGAAATCGTGTTTTAAACAATGAAAACGACTCCCGACCTTATTTAGTTCACATTTTTACTTTTGGTAACCTAGCCCGTATTCATAAAGCACTAAACCTTTTTATCGCGTTAAACGCCTTTTCTCGACAAGAAAAGCACAATTTCATCAAAATCAAACAAAACAAGAAAAAATAATCTTTTCAACAAGTCTTGCAACACATCCTTAAGAGTTACATGATTTCACCCAATGTCAATGTGTAATTTCTCCAGTTCTGATCATTGTTTAGGTTGTTGGTAGCTTGGTCCAATGCCAAACACAGTGAATCCTTTTTTAGGCGTTAAACGCATTTTCTCCTCGAGAGAAACATGATTTCACTAAAAACGTTATAGTTTAAACATGCCTGTTGTACATGTCTGCAAACACTCAGAGCCTTAAAATAGGGTTTTCACCAATGTGTTTTTTGGTGAGAAACCTTGTATTTCAAGGTTCTGTGCGTTTTCAGACACATCCGATATGTATTTTTAGCGGTTCTGATGAAATCCCTCCTTTTAAATGCATTTTCTCACAGAAAATGCGTCTCTCGACATAGGAAAATGGCTTTTTAAAAAAAAGCATATTCTGGTCGAGAAATCTTGTTTTAAACAATGAAAACGACTCCCGACCTTATTTAGTTCACATTTTTACTTTTGGTAACCTAGCCCGTATTCATAAAGCACTAAACCTTTTTATCGCGTTAAACGCCTTTTCTCGACAAGAATAGCAAAATTTCATCAAAAACAAACAAAACAAGAAAAATTAATCTTTTCAACAAGTCTTGCAACACATCCTTAGGAGTTACATGATATCACCCAATGTCAATGTGTAATTTCTCCAGTTCTGATCATTGTTTAGGTTGTTGGTAGCTTGGTCCAATGCCAAACACAGTGAATCCTTTTTATGGCGTTAAACTCATTTTCTCCTCGAGAGAAACATGATTTCACTAAAAACGTTATAGTTTAAACATGCCTGTTGTTACATGTCTGCAAACACTCAGAGCCTTAAAATAGGGGTTTCACCAATGTGTTTTTTGTTGAGAAACCTTCTATTTCAAGGTTCTGTGCGTTTTCAGACACATCCGATATGTATTTTTAGCGTTTCTGATGAAATCCCTCCTTTTAATTGCATTTTCTCACAGAAAGTGCGTCTCTCGACATAGGAAAATGGCTTTTTAAAAAAAAGCATATTCTGGTCGAGAAATCGTGTTTTAAACAATGAAAACGACTCCCGACCTTATTTAGTTCACATTTTACTTTTGGTAACCTAGCCCGTATGTATAAAGCACTAAAACTTTTTATCGCGTTAAACGCCTTTTCTCGACAAGAAAAGCACAATTTCATCAAAAACAAACAAAACAAGAAAAATTAATCTTTTCAACAAGTCTTGCAACACATCCTTAAGAGTTACATGATTTCACCCAATGTCAATGTGTAATTTCTCCAGTTCTGATCATTGTTTAGGTTGTTGGTAGCTTGGTCCAATGCCAAACACAGTGAATCCTTTTTATGGCGTTAAACGCATTTTCTCCTCGAGAGAAACATGATTTCACTAAAAACGTTATAGTTTAAACATGCCTGTTGTTACATGTCTGCAAACACTCAGAGCCTTAAAATAGGGGTTTCCCCAATGTGTTATTTGGTGAGAAACCTTGTATTTCAAGGTTCTGTGCGTTTTCAGACACATCCGATATGTATTTTTAGCGGTTCTGATGAATTCCCTCCTTTTAATTGCATTTTCTCACAGAAAGTGCGTCTCTCGACATAGGAAAATGGCTTTTTAAAAAAAAGCATATTCTGGTCGAGAAATCGTGTTTTAAACAATGAAAACGACTCCCGACCTTATTTAGTTCACATTTTTACTTTTGGTAACCTAGCCCGTATTCATAAAGCACTAAACCTTTTTATCGCGTTAAACGCCTTTTCTCGACAAGAAAAGCACAATTTCATCAAAATCAAACAAAACAAGAAAAAATAATCTTTTCAACAAGTCTTGCAACACATCCTTAAGAGTTACATGATTTCACCCAATGTCAATGTGTAATTTCTCCAGTTCTGATCATTGTTTAGGTTGTTGGTAGCTTGGTCCAATGCCAAACACAGTGAATCCTTTTTTAGGCGTTAAACGCATTTTCTCCTCGAGAGAAACATGATTTCACTAAAAACGTTATAGTTTAAACATGCCTGTTGTACATGTCTGCAAACACTCAGAGCCTTAAAATAGGGTTTTCACCAATGTGTTTTTTGGTGAGAAACCTTGTATTTCAAGGTTCTGTGCGTTTTCAGACACATCCGATATGTATTTTTAGCGGTTCTGATGAAATCCCTCCTTTTAAATGCATTTTCTCACAGAAAATGCGTCTCTCGACATAGGAAAATGGCTTTTTAAAAAAAAGCATATTCTGGTCGAGAAATCTTGTTTTAAACAATGAAAACGACTCCCGACCTTATTTAGTTCACATTTTTACTTTTGGTAACCTAGCCCGTATTCATAAAGCACTAAACCTTTTTATCGCGTTAAACGCCTTTTCTCGACAAGAATAGCAAAATTTCATCAAAAACAAACAAAACAAGAAAAATTAATCTTTTCAACAAGTCTTGCAACACATCCTTAGGAGTTACATGATATCACCCAATGTCAATGTGTAATTTCTCCAGTTCTGATCATTGTTTAGGTTGTTGGTAGCTTGGTCCAATGCCAAACACAGTGAATCCTTTTTATGGCGTTAAACTCATTTTCTCCTCGAGAGAAACATGATTTCACTAAAAACGTTATAGTTTAAACATGCCTGTTGTTACATGTCTGCAAACACTCAGAGCCTTAAAATAGGGGTTTCACCAATGTGTTTTTTGTTGAGAAACCTTCTATTTCAAGGTTCTGTGCGTTTTCAGACACATCCGATATGTATTTTTAGCGTTTCTGATGAAATCCCTCCTTTTAATTGCATTTTCTCACAGAAAGTGCGTCTCTCGACATAGGAAAATGGCTTTTTAAAAAAAAGCATATTCTGGTCGAGAAATCGTGTTTTAAACAATGAAAACGACTCCCGACCTTATTTAGTTCACATTTTACTTTTGGTAACCTAGCCCGTATGTATAAAGCACTAAAACTTTTTATCGCGTTAAACGCCTTTTCTCGACAAGAAAAGCACAATTTCATCAAAAACAAACAAAACAAGAAAAATTAATCTTTTCAACAAGTCTTGCAACACATCCTTAAGAGTTACATGATTTCACCCAATGTCAATGTGTAATTTCTCCAGTTCTGATCATTGTTTAGGTTGTTGGTAGCTTGGTCCAATGCCAAACACAGTGAATCCTTTTTATGGCGTTAAACGCATTTTCTCCTCGAGAGAAACATGATTTCACTAAAAACGTTATAGTTTAAACATGCCTGTTGTACATGTCTGCAAACACTCAGAGCCTTAAAATAGGGGTTTCCCCAATGTGTTATTTGGTGAGAAACCTTGTATTTCAAGGTTCTGTGCGTTTTCAGACACATCCGATATGTATTTTTAGCGGTTCTGATGAATTCCCTCCTTTTAATTGCATTTTCTCACAGAAAGTGCGTCTCTCGACATAGGAAAATGGCTTTTTAAAAAAAAGCATATTCTGGTCGAGAAATCGTGTTTTAAACAATGAAAACGACTCCCGACCTTATTTAGTTCACATTTTTACTTTTGGTAACCTAGCCCGTATTCATAAAGCACTAAACCTTTTTATCGCGTTAAACGCCTTTTCTCGACAAGAAAAGCACAATTTCATCAAAATCAAACAAAACAAGAAAAAATAATCTTTTCAACAAGTCTTGCAACACATCCTTAAGAGTTACATGATTTCACCCAATGTCAATGTGTAATTTCTCCAGTTCTGATCATTGTTTAGGTTGTTGGTAGCTTGGTCCAATGCCAAACACAGTGAATCCTTTTTTAGGCGTTAAACGCATTTTCTCCTCGAGAGAAACATGATTTCACTAAAAACGTTATAGTTTAAACATGCCTGTTGTACATGTCTGCAAACACTCAGAGCCTTAAAATAGGGTTTTCACCAATGTGTTTTTTGGTGAGAAACCTTGTATTTCAAGGTTCTGTGCGTTTTCAGACACATCCGATATATATTTTTAGCGGTTCTGATGAAATCCCTCCTTTTAAATGCATTTTCTCACAGAAAATGCGTCTCTCGACATAGGAAAATGGCTTTTTAAAAAAAAGCATATTCTGGTCGAGAAATCTTGTTTTAAACAATGAAAACGACTCCCGACCTTATTTAGTTCACATTTTTACTTTTGGTAACCTAGCCCGTATTCATAAAGCACTAAACCTTTTTATCGCGTTAAACGCCTTTTCTCGACAAGAATAGCAAAATTTCATCAAAAACAAACAAAACAAGAAAAATTAATCTTTTCAACAAGTCTTGCAACACATCCTTAGGAGTTACATGATATCACCCAATGTCAATGTGTAATTTCTCCAGTTCTGATCATTGTTTAGGTTGTTGGTAGCTTGGTCCAATGCCAAACACAGTGAATCCTTTTTATGGCGTTAAACTCATTTTCTCCTCGAGAGAAACATGATTTCACTAAAAACGTTATAGTTTAAACATGCCTGTTGTTACATGTCTGCAAACACTCAGAGCCTTAAAATAGGGGTTTCACCAATGTGTTTTTTGTTGAGAAACCTTCTATTTCAAGGTTCTGTGCGTTTTCAGACACATCCGATATGTATTTTTAGCGTTTCTGATGAAATCCCTCCTTTTAATTGCATTTTCTCACAGAAAGTGCGTCTCTCGACATAGGAAAATGGCTTTTTAAAAAAAAGCATATTCTGGTCGAGAAATCGTGTTTTAAACAATGAAAACGACTCCCGACCTTATTTAGTTCACATTTTACTTTTGGTAACCTAGCCCGTATGTATAAAGCACTAAAACTTTTTATCGCGTTAAACGCCTTTTCTCGACAAGAAAAGCACAATTTCATCAAAAACAAACAAAACAAGAAAAATTAATCTTTTCAACAAGTCTTGCAACACATCCTTAAGAGTTACATGATTTCACCCAATGTCAATGTGTAATTTCTCCAGTTCTGATCATTGTTTAGGTTGTTGGTAGCTTGGTCCAATGCCAAACACAGTGAATCCTTTTTATGGCGTTAAACGCATTTTCTCCTCGAGAGAAACATGATTTCACTAAAAACGTTATAGTTTAAACATGCCTGTTGTTACATGTCTGCAAACACTCAGAGCCTTAAAATAGGGGTTTCCCCAATGTGTTATTTGGTGAGAAACCTTGTATTTCAAGGTTCTGTGCGTTTTCAGACACATCCGATATGTATTTTTAGCGGTTCTGATGAATTCCCTCCTTTTAATTGCATTTTCTCACAGAAAGTGCGTCTCTCGACATAGGAAAATGGCTTTTTAAAAAAAAGCATATTCTGGTCGAGAAATCGTGTTTTAAACAATGAAAACGACTCCCGACCTTATTTAGTTCACATTTTTACTTTTGGTAACCTAGCCCGTATTCATAAAGCACTAAACCTTTTTATCGCGTTAAACGCCTTTTCTCGACAAGAAAAGCACAATTTCATCAAAATCAAACAAAACAAGAAAAAATAATCTTTTCAACAAGTCTTGCAACACATCCTTAAGAGTTACATGATTTCACCCAATGTCAATGTGTAATTTCTCCAGTTCTGATCATTGTTTAGGTTGTTGGTAGCTTGGTCCAATGCCAAACACAGTGAATCCTTTTTTAGGCGTTAAACGCATTTTCTCCTCGAGAGAAACATGATTTCACTAAAAACGTTATAGTTTAAACATGCCTGTTGTACATGTCTGCAAACACTCAGAGCCTTAAAATAGGGTTTTCACCAATGTGTTTTTTGGTGAGAAACCTTGTATTTCAAGGTTCTGTGCGTTTTCAGACACATCCGATATGTATTTTTAGCGGTTCTGATGAAATCCCTCCTTTTAAATGCATTTTCTCACAGAAAATGCGTCTCTCGACATAGGAAAATGGCTTTTTAAAAAAAAGCATATTCTGGTCGAGAAATCTTGTTTTAAACAATGAAAACGACTCCCGACCTTATTTAGTTCACATTTTTACTTTTGGTAACCTAGCCCGTATTCATAAAGCACTAAACCTTTTTATCGCGTTAAACGCCTTTTCTCGACAAGAATAGCAAAATTTCATCAAAAACAAACAAAACAAGAAAAATTAATCTTTTCAACAAGTCTTGCAACACATCCTTAGGAGTTACATGATATCACCCAATGTCAATGTGTAATTTCTCCAGTTCTGATCATTGTTTAGGTTGTTGGTAGCTTGGTCCAATGCCAAACACAGTGAATCCTTTTTATGGCGTTAAACTCATTTTCTCCTCGAGAGAAACATGATTTCACTAAAAACGTTATAGTTTAAACATGCCTGTTGTTACATGTCTGCAAACACTCAGAGCCTTAAAATAGGGGTTTCACCAATGTGTTTTTTGTTGAGAAACCTTCTATTTCAAGGTTCTGTGCGTTTTCAGACACATCCGATATGTATTTTTAGCGTTTCTGATGAAATCCCTCCTTTTAATTGCATTTTCTCACAGAAAGTGCGTCTCTCGACATAGGAAAATGGCTTTTTAAAAAAAAGCATATTCTGGTCGAGAAATCGTGTTTTAAACAATGAAAACGACTCCCGACCTTATTTAGTTCACATTTTACTTTTGGTAACCTAGCCCGTATGTATAAAGCACTAAAACTTTTTATCGCGTTAAACGCCTTTTCTCGACAAGAAAAGCACAATTTCATCAAAAACAAACAAAACAAGAAAAATTAATCTTTTCAACAAGTCTTGCAACACATCCTTAAGAGTTACATGATTTCACCCAATGTCAATGTGTAATTTCTCCAGTTCTGATCATTGTTTAGGTTGTTGGTAGCTTGGTCCAATGCCAAACACAGTGAATCCTTCTTATGGCTTTAAACGCATTTTCTCCTCGAGAGAAACATGATTTCACTAAAAAAGTTAGAGTTTAAACATGCCTGTTGTTACATGTCTGCAAACACTCAGAGCCTTAAAATAGGGGTTTCACCAATGTGTTTTTTGTTGAGAAACCTTCTATTTCAAGGTTCTGTGCGTTTTCAGACACATCCGATATGTATTTTTAGCGGTTCTGATGAAATCCCTCCTTTTAATTGCATTTTCTCACAGAAAGTGCGTCTCTCGACATAGGAAAATGGCTTTTTTAAAAAAAAGCATATTCTGGTCGAGAAATCGTGTTTTAAACAATGAAAACGACTCCCGACCTTATTTAGTTCACATTTTAACTTTCGGTAACCTAGCCCGTATGTATAAAGCACAAAAATTTTTTATCGCGTTAAACGCCTTTTCTCGACAAGAAAAGCACAATTTCATCAAAAACAAACAAAACAAGAAAAATTAATCTTTTCAACAAGTCTTGCAACACATCCTTAAGAGTTACATGATTTCACCCAATGTCAATGTGTAATTTCTCCAGTTCTGATCATTGTTTAGGTTGTTGGTAGCTTGGTCCAATGCCAAACACAGTGAATCCTTCTTATGGCTTTAAACGCATTTTCTCCTCGAGAGAAACATGATTTCACTAAAAAAGTTATAGTTTAAACATGCCTGTTGTATATGTCTGCAAACACTCAGAGCCTTCAAATAGGGGTTTCACCAATGTGTTCTTTTGGTGAGAAACCTTCTATTTCAAGGTTCTGTGCGTTTTCAGACACATCCGATATGTATTTTTAGCGGTTCTGATGAAATCCCTCCTTTTAATTGCATTTTCTCACAGAAAATGCGTCTGTCGACATAGGAAAATGGCTTTTAAAAAAAAAAGCATATTCTGGTCGAGAAATCTTGTTTTAAACAATGAAAACGACTCACGACCTTATTTTGTTCACAATTTAACTTTCGGTAACCTAGCCCGTATTCATAAAGCACTAAACCTTTTTATCGCGTTAAACGCCTTTTCTCGTCAAGAAAAGCACAATCTCATCAAAAACAAACAAAACAAGAAAAAATAATCTTTTCAACAAGTCTTGCAACACATCCTTAAGAGTTCCATGATTTCACCCAATGTCAATGTGTAATTTCTCCAGTTCTGATCATCGTTTAGGTTGTTGGTAGCTTGGTCCAATGCCAAACACAGTGAATCCTTTTTATGGCTTTAATCGCATTTTCTCCTCGAGAGAAACATGATTTCACTAAAAACGTTATAGTTTAAACATGCCTGTTGTTACATGTCTGCAAACACTCAGAGCCTTAAAATAGGGGTTTCACCAATGTGTTTTTTGTTGAGAAACCTTCTATTTCAAGGTTCTGTGCGTTTTCAGACACATCCGATATGTATTTTTAGCGGTTCTGATGAAATCCCTCCTTTTAATTGCATTTTCTCACAGAAAGTGCGTCTCTCGACATAGGAAAATGGCTTTTTTAAAAAAAGCATATTCTGGTCGAGAAATCGTGTTTTAAACAATGAAAACGACTCCCGACCTTATTTAGTTCACATTTTAACTTTCGGTAACCTAGCCCGTATGTATAAAGCACAAAATTTTTTTATCGCGTTAAACGCCTTTTCTCGACAAGAAAAGCACAATTTCATCAAAAACAAACAAAACAAGAAAAATTAATCTTTTCAACAAGTCTTGCAACACAGCCTTAAGAGTTACATGATTTCACCCAATGTCAATGTGTAATTTCTCCAGTTCTGATCATTGTTTAGGTTGTTGGTAGCTTGGTCCAATGCCAAACACAGTGAATCCTTCTTATGGCTTTAAACGCATTTTCTCCTCGAGAGAAACATGATTTCACTAAAAAAGTTATAGTTTAAACATGCCTGTTGTATATGTCTGCAAACACTCAGAGCCTTAAAATAGGGGTTTCACCAATGTGTTCTTTTGGTGAGAAACCTTCTATTTCAAGGTTCTGTGCGTTTTCAGACACATCCGATATGTATTTTTAGCGGTTCTGATGAAATCCCTCCTTTTAATTGCATTTTCTCACAGAAAATGCGTCTGTCGACATAGGAAAATGGCTTTTAAAAAAAAAAGCATATTCTGGTCGAGAAATCTTGTTTTAAACAATGAAAACGACTCACGACCTTATTTTGTTCACAATTTAACTTTCGGTAACCTAGCCCGTATTCATAAAGCACTAAACCTTTTTATCGCGTTAAACGCATTTTCTCGTCAAGAAAAGCACAATCTCATCAAAAACAAACAAAACAAGAAAAAATAATCTTTTCAACAAGTCTTGCAACACATCCTTAAGAGTTCCATGATTTCACCCAATGTCAATGTGTAATTTCTCCAGTTCTGATCATCGTTTAGGTTGTTGGTAGCTTGGTCCAATGCCAAACACAGCGAATCCTTTTTACGGCGTTAAACGCATTTTCTCCTCGAGAGAAACATGATTTCACTAAAAACGTTATAGTTTAAACATGCCTGTTGTACATATCTTCAAACACTCAGAGCCTTAAAATAGGGTTTTCACCAATGTGTTTTTTGGTGAGAAACCTTCTATTTCAAGGTTCTGTGCGTTTTCAGACACATCCGATATGTATTTTTAGCGGTTCTGATGAAATCCCTCCTTTTAAATGCATTTTCTCACAGAAAATGCGTCTGTCGACATAGGAAAATGGCTTTTAAAAAAAAAGCATATTCTGGTCGAGAAATCGTGTTTTAAACAATGAAAACGACTCCCGACCTTATTTAGTTCACATTTTTACTTTTGGTAACCTAGCCCGTATTCATAAAGCACTAAATCTTTTTAGCGCGTTAAACGCCTTTTCTCGACAAGAAAAGCACAATTTCATCAAAAACAAACAAAACAAGAAAAATTAATCTTTTCAACAAGTCTTGCAACACATCCTTAAGAGTTACATGATTTCACCCAATGTCAATGTGTAATTTCTCCAGTTCTGATCATTGTTTAGGTTGTTGGTAGCTTGGTCCAATGCCAAACACAGTGAATCCTTTTTATGGCGTTAAACGCATTTTCTCCTCGAGAGAAACATGATTTCACTAAAAACGTTATAGTTTAAACATGCCTGTTGTTACATGTCTGCAAACACTCAGAGCCTTAAAATAGGGGTTTCCCCAATGTGTTATTTGGTGAGAAACCTTGTATTTCAAGGTTCTGTGCGTTTTCAGACACATCCGATATGTATTTTTAGCGGTTCTGATGAATTCCCTCCTTTTAATTGCATTTTCTCACAGAAAGTGCGTCTCTCGACATAGGAAAATGGCTTTTTAAAAAAAAGCATATTCTGGTCGAGAAATCGTGTTTTAAACAATGAAAACGACTCCCGACCTTATTTAGTTCACATTTTTACTTTTGGTAACCTAGCCCGTATTCATAAAGCACTAAATCTTTTTAGCGCGTTAAACGCCTTTTCTCGACAAGAAAAGCACAATTTCATCAAAAACAAACAAAACAAGAAAAATTAATCTTTTCAACAAGTCTTGCAACACATCCGTAAGAGTTACATGATTTCACCCAATGTCAATGTGTAATTTCTCCAGTTCTGGTCATTGTTTAGGTTGTTGGTAGCTTGGTCCAATGCCAAACACAGTGAATCCTTTTTATGGCGTTAAACGCATTTTCTCCTCGAGAGAAACATGATTTCTTTAAAAACGTTATAGTTTAAACATGCCTGTTGTATATGTCTGCAAACACTCAGAGCCTTAAAATAGGGTTTTCACCAATGTGTTTTTTGGTGAGAAACCTTGTATTTCAAGGTTCTGTGCGTTTTCAGACACATCCGATATGTATTTTTAGCGGTTCTGATGAATTCCCTCCTTTTAATTGCATTTTCTCACAGAAAGTGCGTCTCTCGACATAGGAAAATGGCTTTTTAAAAAAAAGCATATTCTGGTCGAGAAATCGTGTTTTAAACAATGAAAACGACTCCCGACCTTATTTAGTTCACATTTTTACTTTTGGTAACCTAGCCCGTATTCATAAAGCACTAAACCTTTTTATCGCGTTAAACGCCTTTTCTCGACAAGAAAAGCACAATTTCATCAAAATCAAACAAAACAAGAAAAAATAATCTTTTCAACAAGTCTTGCAACACATCCTTAAGAGTTACATGATTTCACCCAATGTCAATGTGTAATTTCTCCAGTTCTGATCATTGTTTAGGTTGTTGGTAGCTTGGTCCAATGCCAAACACAGTGAATCCTTCTTATGGCTTTAAACGCATTTTCTCCTCGAGAGAAACATGATTTCACTAAAAAAGTTATAGTTTAAACATGCCTGTTGTATATGTCTGCAAACACTCAGAGCCTTCAAATAGGGGTTTCACCAATGTGTTTTTTGGTGAGAAACCTTCTATTTCAAGGTTCTGTGCGTTTTCAGACACATCCAATATGTATTTTTAGCGGTTCTGACAAAATCCCTCCTTTTAATTGCATTTTCTCACAGAAAATGCGTCTCTCGACATAGGAAAATGGCTTTTTAAAAAAAAGCATATTCTGGTCGAGAAATCGTGTTTTAAACATTGAAAATGACTCCCGATCTTATTTAGTTCACATTTTTACTTTTGGTAACCTAGCCTGTATTCATAAAGCACTAAGCCTTTTTATCGCGTTAAACGCCTTTTCTCGACAAGAAAAGCACAATTTCATCAAAAACAAACAAAACAAGAAAAAATAATCTTTTCAACAAGTCTTGCAACACATCCTTCAGAGTTACATGATTTCACCCAATGTCAATGTGTAATTTCTCCAGTTCTGATCATCGTTTAGGTTGTTGGTAGCTTGGTCCAATGCCAAACACAGTGAATCCTTTTTATGGCTTTAATCGCATTTTCTCCTCGAGAGAAACATGATTTCACTAAAAACGTTATAGTTTAAACATGCCTGTTGTACATGTCTGCAAACACTCAAAGCCTTAAAATAGGTGTTTCACCAATGTGTTTTTTTGGTGAGAAACCTTTTATTTCAAGGTTCTGTGCGTTTTCAGACACATCCGATATGTATATTTAGCGGTTCTTATGAAATCCCTCCTTTTAATTGCATTTTCTCGCAGAAAATGCGTCTCTTGACATAGGAAAATGGCTTTTTTAAAAAAAGCATATTCTGGTCGAGAAATCGTGTTTTAAACAATGAAAACGACTCCCGATCTTATTTAGTTCACATTTTTACTTTTGGTAACCTAGCCTGTATTCATAAAGCACTAAACCTTTTTATCGCGTTAAACGCCTTTTCTCGACAAGAAAAGCACAATTTCATCAAAATCAAAAAAACAAGAAAAAATAATCTTTTCAACAAGTCTTGCAACACATCCTTAAGAGTTACATGATTTCACCCAATGTCAATGTGTAATTTCTCCAGTTCTGATCATTGTTTAGGTTGTTGGTAGCTTGGTCCAATGCCAAACACAGTGAATCCTTCTTATGGCTTTAAACGCATTTTCTCCTCGAGAGAAACATGATTTCACTAAAAAAGTTATAGTTTAAACATGCCTGTTGTATATGTCTGCAAACACTCAGAGCCTTCAAATAGGGGTTTCACCAATGTGTTCTTTTGGTGAGAAACCTTCTATTTCAAGGTTCTGTGCGTTTTCAGACACATCCGATATGTATTTTTAGCGGTTCTGACGAAATCCCTCCTTTTAATTGCATTTTCTCACAGAAAATGCGTCTGTCGACATAGGAAAATGGCTTTTAAAAAAAAAAGCATATTCTGGTCGAGAATTCTTGTTTTAAACAATGAAAACGACTCCCGACCTTATTTAGTTCACATTTTTACTTTTGGTAACCTAGCCCGTATTCATAAAGCACTAAACCTTTTTATCGCGTTAAACGCCTTTTCTCGACAAGAAAAGCACAATTTCATCAAAAACAAACAAAACAAGAAAAATTAATCTTTTCAACAAGTCTTGCAACACATCCTTAAGAGTTACATGATTTCACCCAATGTCAATGTGTAATTTCTCCAGTTCTGATCATTGTTTAGGTTGTTGGTAGCTTGGTCCAATGCCAAACACAGTGAATCCTTCTTATGGCTTTAAACGCATTTTCTCCTCGAGAGAAACATGATTTCACTAAAAAAGTTATAGTTTAAACATGCCTGTTGTATATGTCTGCAAACACTCAGAGCCTTCAAATAGGGGTTTCACCAATGTGTTCTTTTGGTGAGAAACCTTCTATTTCAAGGTTCTGTGCGTTTTCAGACACATCCGATATGTATTTTTAGCGGTTCTGATGAAATCCCTCCTTTTAATTGCATTTTCTCACAGAAAATGCGTCTGTCGACATAGGAAAATGGCTTTTAAAAAAAAAAGCATATTCTGGTCGAGAAATCTTGTTTTAAACAATGAAAACGACTCACGACCTTATTTTGTTCACAATTTAACTTTCGGTAACCTAGCCCGTATTCATAAAGCACTAAACCTTTTTATCGCGTTAAACGCATTTTCTCGTCAAGAAAAGCACAATCTCATCAAAAACAAACAAAACAAGAAAAAATAATCTTTTCAACAAGTCTTGCAACACATCCTTAAGAGTTACATGATTTCACCCAATGTCAATGTGTAATTTCTCCAGTTCTGATCATTGTTTAGGTTGTTGGTAGCTTGGTCCAATGCCAAACACAGTGAATCCTTTTTTAGGCGTTAAACGCATTTTCTCCTCGAGAGAAACATGATTTCACTAAAAACGTTATAGTTTAAACATGCCTGTTGTACATGTCTGCAAACACTCAGAGCCTTAAAATAGGGTTTTCACCAATGTGTTTTTTGGTGAGAAACCTTGTATTTCAAGGTTCTGTGCGTTTTCAGACACATCCGATATGTATTTTTAGCGGTTCTGATGAAATCCCTCCTTTTAAATGCATTTTCTCACAGAAAATGCGTCTCTCGACATAGGAAAATGGCTTTTTAAAAAAAAGCATATTCTGGTCGAGAAATCTTGTTTTAAACAATGAAAACGACTCCCGACCTTATTTAGTTCACATTTTTACTTTTGGTAACCTAGCCCGTATTCATAAAGCACTAAACCTTTTTATCGCGTTAAACGCCTTTTCTCGACAAGAATAGCAAAATTTCATCAAAAACAAACAAAACAAGAAAAATTAATCTTTTCAACAAGTCTTGCAACACATCCTTAGGAGTTACATGATATCACCCAATGTCAATGTGTAATTTCTCCAGTTCTGATCATTGTTTAGGTTGTTTGTAGCTTGGTCCAATGCCAAACACAGTGAATCCTTTTTATGGCGTTAAACTCATTTTCTCCTCGAGAGAAACATGATTTCACTAAAAACGTTATAGTTTAAACATGCCTGTTGTTACATGTCTGCAAACACTCAGAGCCTTAAAATAGGGGTTTCACCAATGTGTTTTTTGTTGAGAAACCTTCTATTTCAAGGTTCTGTGCGTTTTCAGACACATCCGATATGTATTTTTAGCGTTTCTGATGAAATCCCTCCTTTTAATTGCATTTTCTCACAGAAAGTGCGTCTCTCGACATAGGAAAATGGCTTTTTAAAAAAAAGCATATTCTGGTCGAGAAATCGTGTTTTAAACAATGAAAACGACTCCCGACCTTATTTAGTTCACATTTTACTTTTGGTAACCTAGCCCGTATGTATAAAGCACTAAAACTTTTTATCGCGTTAAACGCCTTTTCTCGACAAGAAAAGCACAATTTCATCAAAAACAAACAAAACAAGAAAAATTAATCTTTTCAACAAGTCTTGCAACACATCCTTAAGAGTTACATGATTTCACCCAATGTCAATGTGTAATTTCTCCAGTTCTGATCATTGTTTAGGTTGTTGGTAGCTTGGTCCAATGCCAAACACAGTGAATCCTTCTTATGGCTTTAAACGCATTTTCTCCTCGAGAGAAACATGATTTCACTAAAAAAGTTAGAGTTTAAACATGCCTGTTGTTACATGTCTGCAAACACTCAGAGCCTTAAAATAGGGGTTTCACCAATGTGTTTTTTGTTGAGAAACCTTCTATTTCAAGGTTCTGTGCGTTTTCAGACACATCCGATATGTATTTTTAGCGGTTCTGATGAAATCCCTCCTTTTAATTGCATTTTCTCACAGAAAGTGCGTCTCTCGACATAGGAAAATGGCTTTTTTAAAAAAAGCATATTCTGGTCGAGAAATCGTGTTTTAAACAATGAAAACGACTCACGACCTTATTTTGTTCACAATTTAACTTTCGGTAACCTAGCCCGTATTCATAAAGCACTAAACCTTTTTATCGCGTTAAACGCATTTTCTCGTCAAGAAAAGCACAATCTCATCAAAAACAAACAAAACAAGAAAAAATAATCTTTTCAACAAGTCTTGCAACACATCCTTAAGAGTTCCATGATTTCACCCAATGTCAATGTGTAATTTCTCCAGTTCTGATCATCGTTTAGGTTGTTGGTAGCTTGGTCCAATGCCAAACACAGTGAATCCTTTTTATGGCTTTAATCGCATTTTCTCCTCGAGAGAAACATGATTTCACTAAAAACGTTATAGTTTAAACATGCCTGTTGTTACATGTCTGCAAACACTCAGAGCCTTAAAATAGGGGTTTCACCAATGTGTTTTTTGTTGAGAAACCTTCTATTTCAAGGTTCTGTGCGTTTTCAGACACATCCGATATGTATTTTTAGCGGTTCTGATGAAATCCCTCCTTTTAATTGCATTTTCTCACAGAAAGTGCGTCTCTCGACATAGGAAAATGGCTTTTTTAAAAAAAGCATATTCTGGTCGAGAAATCGTGTTTTAAACAATGAAAACGACTCCCGACCTTATTTAGTTCACATTTTAACTTTCGGTAACCTAGCCCGTATGTATAAAGCACAAATTTTTTTTATCGCGTTAAACGCCTTTTCTCGACAAGAAAAGCACAATTTCATCAAAAACAAACAAAACAAGAAAAATTAATCTTTTCAACAAGTCTTGCAACACAGCCTTAAGAGTTACATGATTTCACCCAATGTCAATGTGTAATTTCTCCAGTTCTGATCATTGTTTAGGTTGTTGGTAGCTTGGTCCAATGCCAAACACAGTGAATCCTTCTTATGGCTTTAAACGCATTTTCTCCTCGAGAGAAACATGATTTCACTAAAAAAGTTATAGTTTAAACATGCCTGTTGTATATGTCTGCAAACACTCAGAGCCTTCAAATAGGGGTTTCACCAATGTGTTCTTTTGGTGAGAAACCTTCTATTTCAAGGTTCTGTGCGTTTTCAGACACATCCGATATGTATTTTTAGCGGTTCTGATGAAATCCCTCCTTTTAATTGCATTTTCTCACAGAAAATGCGTCTGTCGACATAGGAAAATGGCTTTTAAAAAAAAAAGCATATTCTGGTCGAGAAATCTTGTTTTAAACAATGAAAACGACTCACGACCTTATTTTGTTCACAATTTAACTTTCGGTAACCTAGCCCATATTCATAAAGCACTAAACCTTTTTATCGCGTTAAACGCATTTTCTCGTCAAGAAAAGCACAATCTCATCAAAAACAAACAAAACAAGAAAAAATAATCTTTTCAACAAGTCTTGCAACACATCCTTAAGAGTTCCATGATTTCACCCAATGTCAATGTGTAATTTCTCCAGTTCTGATCATCGTTTAGGTTGTTGGTAGCTTGGTCCAATGCCAAACACAGTGAATCCTTCTTATGGCTTTAAACGCATTTTCTCCTCGAGAGAAACATGATTTCACTAAAAAAGTTATAGTTTAAACATGCCTGTTGTATATGTCTGCAAACACTCAGAGCCTTCAAATAGGGGTTTCACCAATGTGTTTTTTGGTGAGAAACCTTCTATTTCAAGGTTCTGTGCGTTTTCAGACACATCCAATATGTATTTTTAGCGGTTCTGACAAAATCCCTCCTTTTAATTGCATTTTCTCACAGAAAATGCGTCTCTCGACATAGGAAAATGGCTTTTTAAAAAAAAGCATATTCTGGTCGAGAAATCGTGTTTTAAACATTGAAAATGACTCCCGATCTTATTTAGTTCACATTTTTACTTTTGGTAACCTAGCCTGTATTCATAAAGCACTAAGCCTTTTTATCGCGTTAAACGCCTTTTCTCGACAAGAAAAGCACAATTTCATCAAAAACAAACAAAACAAGAAAAAATAATCTTTTCAACAAGTCTTGCAACACATCCTTCAGAGTTACATGATTTCACCCAATGTCAATGTGTAATTTCTCCAGTTCTGATCATCGTTTAGGTTGTTGGTAGCTTGGTCCAATGCCAAACACAGTGAATCCTTTTTATGGCTTTAATCGCATTTTCTCCTCGAGAGAAACATGATTTCACTAAAAACGTTATAGTTTAAACATGCCTGTTGTACATGTCTGCAAACACTCAAAGCCTTAAAATAGGTGTTTCACCAATGTGTTTTTTTGGTGAGAAACCTTTTATTTCAAGGTTCTGTGCGTTTTCAGACACATCCGATATGTATATTTAGCGGTTCTGATGAAATCCCTCCTTTTAATTGCATTTTCTCGCAGAAAATGCGTCTCTTGACATAGGAAAATGGCTTTTTTAAAAAAAGCATATTCTGGTCGAGAAATCGTGTTTTAAACAATGAAAACGACTCCCGATCTTATTTAGTTCACATTTTTACTTTTGGTAACCTAGCCTGTATTCATAAAGCACTAAACCTTTTTATCGCGTTAAACGCCTTTTCTCGACAAGAAAAGCACAATTTCATCAAAATCAAACAAAACAAGAAAAAATAATCTTTTCAACAAGTCTTGCAACACATCCTTAAGAGTTACATGATTTCACCCAATGTCAATGTGTAATTTCTCCAGTTCTGATCATTGTTTAGGTTGTTGGTAGCTTGGTCCAATGCCAAACACAGTGAATCCTTCTTATGGCTTTAAACGCATTTTCTCCTCGAGAGAAACATGATTTCACTAAAAAAGTTATAGTTTAAACATGCCTGTTGTATATGTCTGCAAACACTCAGAGCCTTCAAATAGGGGTTTCACCAATGTGTTCTTTTGGTGAGAAACCTTCTATTTCAAGGTTCTGTGCGTTTTCAGACACATCCGATATGTATTTTTAGCGGTTCTGACGAAATCCCTCCTTTTAATTGCATTTTCTCACAGAAAATGCGTCTGTCGACATAGGAAAATGGCTTTTAAAAAAAAAAGCATATTCTGGTCGAGAATTCTTGTTTTAAACAATGAAAACGACTCCCGACCTTATTTAGTTCACATTTTTACTTTTGGTAACCTAGCCCGTATTCATAAAGCACTAAACCTTTTTATCGCGTTAAACGCCTTTTCTCGACAAGAAAAGCACAATTTCATCAAAAACAAACAAAACAAGAAAAATTAATCTTTTCAACAAGTCTTGCAACACATCCTTAAGAGTTACATGATTTCACCCAATGTCAATGTGTAATTTCTCCAGTTCTGATCATTGTTTAGGTTGTTGGTAGCTTGGTCCAATGCCAAACACAGTGAATCCTTCTTATGGCTTTAAACGCATTTTCTCCTCGAGAGAAACATGATTTCACTAAAAAAGTTATAGTTTAAACATGCCTGTTGTATATGTCTGCAAACACTCAGAGCCTTCAAATAGGGGTTTCACCAATGTGTTCTTTTGGTGAGAAACCTTCTATTTCAAGGTTCTGTGCGTTTTCAGACACATCCGATATGTATTTTTAGCGGTTCTGATGAAATCCCTCCTTTTAATTGCATTTTCTCACAGAAAATGCGTCTGTCGACATAGGAAAATGGCTTTTAAAAAAAAAAGCATATTCTGGTCGAGAAATCTTGTTTTAAACAATGAAAACGACTCACGACCTTATTTTGTTCACAATTTAACTTTCGGTAACCTAGCCCGTATTCATAAAGCACTAAACCTTTTTATCGCGTTAAACGCATTTTCTCGTCAAGAAAAGCACAATCTCATCAAAAACAAACAAAACAAGAAAAAATAATCTTTTCAACAAGTCTTGCAACACATCCTTAAGAGTTCCATGATTTCACCCAATGTCAATGTGTAATTTCTCCAGTTCTGATCATCGTTTAGGTTGTTGGTAGCTTGGTCCAATGCCAAACACAGTGAATCCTTTTTATGGCTTTAATCGCATTTCCTCCTCGAGAGAAACATGATTTCACTAAAAACGTTATAGTTTAAACATGCCTGTTGTTACATGTCTGCAAACACTCAGAGCCTTAAAATAGGGGTTTCACCAATGTGTTTTTTGTTGAGAAACCTTCTATTTCAAGGTTCTGTGCGTTTTCAGACACATCCGATATGTATTTTTAGCGTTTCTGATGAAATCCCTCCTTTTAATTGCATTTTCTCACAGAAAGTGCGTCTCTCGACATAGGAAAATGGCTTTTTAAAAAAAAACATATTCTGGTCGAGAAATCGTGTTTTAAACAATGAAAACGACTCCCGACCTTATTTAGTTCACATTTTACTTTTGGTAACCTAGCCCGTATGTATAAAGCACTAAAACTTTTTATCGCGTTAAACGCCTTTTCTCGACAAGAAAAGCACAATTTCATCAAAAACAAACAAAACAAGAAAAATTAATCTTTTCAACAAGTCTTGCAACACATCCTTAAGAGTTACATGATTTCACCCAATGTCAATGTGTAATTTCTCCAGTTCTGATCATTGTTTAGGTTGTTGGTGGCTTGGTCCAATGCCAAACACAGTTAATCCTTCTTATGGCTTTAAACGCATTTTCTCCTCGAGAGAAACATGATTTCACTAAAAAAGTTAGAGTTTAAACATGCCTGTTGTTACATGTCTGCAAACACTCAGAGCCTTAAAATAGGGGTTTCACCAATGTGTTTTTTGTTGAGAAACCTTCTATTTCAAGGTTCTGTGCGTTTTCAGACACATCCGATATGTATTTTTAGCGGTTCTGATGAAATCCCTCCTTTTAATTGCATTTTCTCACAGAAAGTGCGTCTCTCGACATAGGAAAATGGCTTTTTTAAAAAAAGCATATTCTGGTCGAGAAATCGTGTTTTAAACAATGAAAACGACTCCCGACCTTATTTAGTTCACATTTTAACTTTCGGTAACCTAGCCCGTATGTATAAAGCACAAAATTTTTTTATCGCGTTAAACGCCTTTTCTCGACAAGAAAAGCACAATTTCATCAAAAACAAACAAAACAAGAAAAATTAATCTTTTCAACAAGTCTTGCAACACAGCCTTAAGAGTTACATGATTTCACCCAATGTCAATGTGTAATTTCTCCAGTTCTGATCATTGTTTAGGTTGTTGGTAGCTTGGTCCAATGCCAAACACAGTGAATCCTTCTTATGGCTTTAAACGCATTTTCTCCTCGAGAGAAACATGATTTCACTAAAAAAGTTATAGTTTAAACATGCCTGTTGTATATGTCTGCAAACACTCAGAGCCTTAAAATAGGGGTTTCACCAATGTGTTCTTTTGGTGAGAAACCTTCTATTTCAAGGTTCTGTGCGTTTTCAGACACATCCGATATGTATTTTTAGCGGTTCTGATGAAATCCCTCCTTTTAATTGCATTTTCTCACAGAAAATGCGTCTGTCGACATAGGAAAATGGCTTTTAAAAAAAAAAGCATATTCTGGTCGAGAAATCTTGTTTTAAACAATGAAAACGACTCACGACCTTATTTTGTTCACAATTTAACTTTCGGTAACCTAGCCCGTATTCATAAAGCACTAAACCTTTTTATCGCGTTAAACGCATTTTCTCGTCAAGAAAAGCACAATCTCATCAAAAACAAACAAAACAAGAAAAAATAATCTTTTCAACAAGTCTTGCAACACATCCTTAAGAGTTCCATGATTTCACCCAATGTCAATGTGTAATTTCTCCAGTTCTGATCATCGTTTAGGTTGTTGGTAGCTTGGTCCAATGCCAAACACAGCGAATCCTTTTTACGGCGTTAAACGCATTTTCTCCTCGAGAGAAACATGATTTCACTAAAAACGTTATAGTTTAAACATGCCTGTTGTACATATCTTCAAACACTCAGAGCCTTAAAATAGGGTTTTCACCAATGTGTTTTTTGGTGAGAAACCTTCTATTTCAAGGTTCTGTGCGTTTTCAGACACATCCGATATGTATTTTTAGCGGTTCTGATGAAATCCCTCCTTTTAAATGCATTTTCTCACAGAAAATGCGTCTGTCGACATAGGAAAATGGCTTTTAAAAAAAAAGCATATTCTGGTCGAGAAATCGTGTTTTAAACAATGAAAACGACTCCCGACCTTATTTAGTTCACATTTTTACTTTTGGTAACCTAGCCCGTATTCATAAAGCACTAAATCTTTTTAGCGCGTTAAACGCCTTTTCTCGACAAGAAAAGCACAATTTCATCAAAAACAAACAAAACAAGAAAAATTAATCTTTTCAACAAGTCTTGCAACACATCCTTAAGAGTTACATGATTTCACCCAATGTCAATGTGTAATTTCTCCAGTTCTGATCATTGTTTAGGTTGTTGGTAGCTTGGTCCAATGCCAAACACAGTGAATCCTTTTTATGGCGTTAAACGCATTTTCTCCTCGAGAGAAACATGATTTCACTAAAAACGTTATAGTTTAAACATGCCTGTTGTTACATGTCTGCAAACACTCAGAGCCTTAAAATAGGGGTTTCCCCAATGTGTTATTTGGTGAGAAACCTTGTATTTCAAGGTTCTGTGCGTTTTCAGACACATCCGATATGTATTTTTAGCGGTTCTGATGAATTCCCTCCTTTTAATTGCATTTTCTCACAGAAAGTGCGTCTCTCGACATAGGAAAATGGCTTTTTAAAAAAAAGCATATTCTGGTCGAGAAATCGTGTTTTAAACAATGAAAACGACTCCCGACCTTATTTAGTTCACATTTTTACTTTTGGTAACCTAGCCCGTATTCATAAAGCACTAAATCTTTTTAGCGCGTTAAACGCCTTTTCTCGACAAGAAAAGCACAATTTCATCAAAAACAAACAAAACAAGAAAAATTAATCTTTTCAACAAGTCTTGCAACACATCCGTAAGAGTTACATGATTTCACCCAATGTCAATGTGTAATTTCTCCAGTTCTGGTCATTGTTTAGGTTGTTGGTAGCTTGGTCCAATGCCAAACACAGTGAATCCTTTTTATGGCGTTAAACGCATTTTCTCCTCGAGAGAAACATGATTTCTTTAAAAACGTTATAGTTTAAACATGCCTGTTGTATATGTCTGCAAACACTCAGAGCCTTAAAATAGGGTTTTCACCAATGTGTTTTTTGGTGAGAAACCTTGTATTTCAAGGTTCTGTGCGTTTTCAGACACATCCGATATGTATTTTTAGCGGTTCTGATGAATTCCCTCCTTTTAATTGCATTTTCTCACAGAAAGTGCGTCTCTCGACATAGGAAAATGGCTTTTTAAAAAAAAGCATATTCTGGTCGAGAAATCGTGTTTTAAACAATGAAAACGACTCCCGACCTTATTTAGTTCACATTTTTACTTTTGGTAACCTAGCCCGTATTCATAAAGCACTAAACCTTTTTATCGCGTTAAACGCCTTTTCTCGACAAGAAAAGCACAATTTCATCAAAATCAAACAAAACAAGAAAAAATAATCTTTTCAACAAGTCTTGCAACACATCCTTAAGAGTTACATGATTTCACCCAATGTCAATGTGTAATTTCTCCAGTTCTGATCATTGTTTAGGTTGTTGGTAGCTTGGTCCAATGCCAAACACAGTGAATCCTTCTTATGGCTTTAAACGCATTTTCTCCTCGAGAGAAACATGATTTCACTAAAAAAGTTATAGTTTAAACATGCCTGTTGTATATGTCTGCAAACACTCAGAGCCTTCAAATAGGGGTTTCACCAATGTGTTTTTTGGTGAGAAACCTTCTATTTCAAGGTTCTGTGCGTTTTCAGACACATCCAATATGTATTTTTAGCGGTTCTGACAAAATCCCTCCTTTTAATTGCATTTTCTCACAGAAAATGCGTCTCTCGACATAGGAAAATGGCTTTTTAAAAAAAAGCATATTCTGGTCGAGAAATCGTGTTTTAAACATTGAAAATGACTCCCGATCTTATTTAGTTCACATTTTTACTTTTGGTAACCTAGCCTGTATTCATAAAGCACTAAGCCTTTTTATCGCGTTAAACGCCTTTTCTCGACAAGAAAAGCACAATTTCATCAAAAACAAACAAAACAAGAAAAAATAATCTTTTCAACAAGTCTTGCAACACATCCTTCAGAGTTACATGATTTCACCCAATGTCAATGTGTAATTTCTCCAGTTCTGATCATCGTTTAGGTTGTTGGTAGCTTGGTCCAATGCCAAACACAGTGAATCCTTTTTATGGCTTTAATCGCATTTTCTCCTCGAGAGAAACATGATTTCACTAAAAACGTTATAGTTTAAACATGCCTGTTGTACATGTCTGCAAACACTCAAAGCCTTAAAATAGGTGTTTCACCAATGTGTTTTTTTGGTGAGAAACCTTTTATTTCAAGGTTCTGTGCGTTTTCAGACACATCCGATATGTATATTTAGCGGTTCTTATGAAATCCCTCCTTTTAATTGCATTTTCTCGCAGAAAATGCGTCTCTTGACATAGGAAAATGGCTTTTTTAAAAAAAGCATATTCTGGTCGAGAAATCGTGTTTTAAACAATGAAAACGACTCCCGATCTTATTTAGTTCACATTTTTACTTTTGGTAACCTAGCCTGTATTCATAAAGCACTAAACCTTTTTATCGCGTTAAACGCCTTTTCTCGACAAGAAAAGCACAATTTCATCAAAATCAAAAAAACAAGAAAAAATAATCTTTTCAACAAGTCTTGCAACACATCCTTAAGAGTTACATGATTTCACCCAATGTCAATGTGTAATTTCTCCAGTTCTGATCATTGTTTAGGTTGTTGGTAGCTTGGTCCAATGCCAAACACAGTGAATCCTTCTTATGGCTTTAAACGCATTTTCTCCTCGAGAGAAACATGATTTCACTAAAAAAGTTATAGTTTAAACATGCCTGTTGTATATGTCTGCAAACACTCAGAGCCTTCAAATAGGGGTTTCACCAATGTGTTCTTTTGGTGAGAAACCTTCTATTTCAAGGTTCTGTGCGTTTTCAGACACATCCGATATGTATTTTTAGCGGTTCTGACGAAATCCCTCCTTTTAATTGCATTTTCTCACAGAAAATGCGTCTGTCGACATAGGAAAATGGCTTTTAAAAAAAAAAGCATATTCTGGTCGAGAATTCTTGTTTTAAACAATGAAAACGACTCCCGACCTTATTTAGTTCACATTTTTACTTTTGGTAACCTAGCCCGTATTCATAAAGCACTAAACCTTTTTATCGCGTTAAACGCCTTTTCTCGACAAGAAAAGCACAATTTCATCAAAAACAAACAAAACAAGAAAAATTAATCTTTTCAACAAGTCTTGCAACACATCCTTAAGAGTTACATGATTTCACCCAATGTCAATGTGTAATTTCTCCAGTTCTGATCATTGTTTAGGTTGTTGGTAGCTTGGTCCAATGCCAAACACAGTGAATCCTTCTTATGGCTTTAAACGCATTTTCTCCTCGAGAGAAACATGATTTCACTAAAAAAGTTATAGTTTAAACATGCCTGTTGTATATGTCTGCAAACACTCAGAGCCTTCAAATAGGGGTTTCACCAATGTGTTCTTTTGGTGAGAAACCTTCTATTTCAAGGTTCTGTGCGTTTTCAGACACATCCGATATGTATTTTTAGCGGTTCTGATGAAATCCCTCCTTTTAATTGCATTTTCTCACAGAAAATGCGTCTGTCGACATAGGAAAATGGCTTTTAAAAAAAAAAGCATATTCTGGTCGAGAAATCTTGTTTTAAACAATGAAAACGACTCACGACCTTATTTTGTTCACAATTTAACTTTCGGTAACCTAGCCCGTATTCATAAAGCACTAAACCTTTTTATCGCGTTAAACGCATTTTCTCGTCAAGAAAAGCACAATCTCATCAAAAACAAACAAAACAAGAAAAAATAATCTTTTCAACAAGTCTTGCAACACATCCTTAAGAGTTACATGATTTCACCCAATGTCAATGTGTAATTTCTCCAGTTCTGATCATTGTTTAGGTTGTTGGTAGCTTGGTCCAATGCCAAACACAGTGAATCCTTTTTTAGGCGTTAAACGCATTTTCTCCTCGAGAGAAACATGATTTCACTAAAAACGTTATAGTTTAAACATGCCTGTTGTACATGTCTGCAAACACTCAGAGCCTTAAAATAGGGTTTTCACCAATGTGTTTTTTGGTGAGAAACCTTGTATTTCAAGGTTCTGTGCGTTTTCAGACACATCCGATATGTATTTTTAGCGGTTCTGATGAAATCCCTCCTTTTAAATGCATTTTCTCACAGAAAATGCGTCTCTCGACATAGGAAAATGGCTTTTTAAAAAAAAGCATATTCTGGTCGAGAAATCTTGTTTTAAACAATGAAAACGACTCCCGACCTTATTTAGTTCACATTTTTACTTTTGGTAACCTAGCCCGTATTCATAAAGCACTAAACCTTTTTATCGCGTTAAATGCCTTTTCTCGACAAGAATAGCAAAATTTCATCAAAAACAAACAAAACAAGAAAAATTAATCTTTTCAACAAGTCTTGCAACACATCCTTAGGAGTTACATGATATCACCCAATGTCAATGTGTAATTTCTCCAGTTCTGATCATTGTTTAGGTTGTTTGTAGCTTGGTCCAATGCCAAACACAGTGAATCCTTTTTATGGCGTTAAACTCATTTTCTCCTCGAGAGAAACATGATTTCACTAAAAACGTTATAGTTTAAACATGCCTGTTGTTACATGTCTGCAAACACTCAGAGCCTTAAAATAGGGGTTTCACCAATGTGTTTTTTGTTGAGAAACCTTCTATTTCAAGGTTCTGTGCGTTTTCAGACACATCCGATATGTATTTTTAGCGTTTCTGATGAAATCCCTCCTTTTAATTGCATTTTCTCACAGAAAGTGCGTCTCTCGACATAGGAAAATGGCTTTTTAAAAAAAAGCATATTCTGGTCGAGAAATCGTGTTTTAAACAATGAAAACGACTCCCGACCTTATTTAGTTCACATTTTACTTTTGGTAACCTAGCCCGTATGTATAAAGCACTAAAACTTTTTATCGCGTTAAACGCCTTTTCTCGACAAGAAAAGCACAATTTCATCAAAAACAAACAAAACAAGAAAAATTAATCTTTTCAACAAGTCTTGCAACACATCCTTAAGAGTTACATGATTTCACCCAATGTCAATGTGTAATTTCTCCAGTTCTGATCATTGTTTAGGTTGTTGGTAGCTTGGTCCAATGCCAAACACAGTGAATCCTTCTTATGGCTTTAAACGCATTTTCTCCTCGAGAGAAACATGATTTCACTAAAAAAGTTAGAGTTTAAACATGCCTGTTGTTACATGTCTGCAAACACTCAGAGCCTTAAAATAGGGGTTTCACCAATGTGTTTTTTGTTGAGAAACCTTCTATTTCAAGGTTCTGTGCGTTTTCAGACACATCCGATATGTATTTTTAGCGGTTCTGATGAAATCCCTCCTTTTAATTGCATTTTCTCACAGAAAGTGCGTCTCTCGACATAGGAAAATGGCTTTTTTAAAAAAAGCATATTCTGGTCGAGAAATCGTGTTTTAAACAATGAAAACGACTCACGACCTTATTTTGTTCACAATTTAACTTTCGGTAACCTAGCCCGTATTCATAAAGCACTAAACCATTTTATCGCGTTAAACGCATTTTCTCGTCAAGAAAAGCACAATCTCATCAAAAACAAACAAAACAAGAAAAAATAATCTTTTCAACAAGTCTTGCAACACATCCTTAAGAGTTCCATGATTTCACCCAATGTCAATGTGTAATTTCTCCAGTTCTGATCATCGTTTAGGTTGTTGGTAGCTTGGTCCAATGCCAAACACAGTGAATCCTTTTTATGGCTTTAATCGCATTTTCTCCTCGAGAGAAACATGATTTCACTAAAAACGTTATAGTTTAAACATGCCTGTTGTTACATGTCTGCAAACACTCAGAGCCTTAAAATAGGGGTTTCACCAATGTGTTTTTTGTTGAGAAACCTTCTATTTCAAGGTTCTGTGCGTTTTCAGACACATCCGATATGTATTTTTAGCGGTTCTGATGAAATCCCTCCTTTTAATTGCATTTTCTCACAGAAAGTGCGTCTCTCGACATAGGAAAATGGCTTTTTTAAAAAAAGCATATTCTGGTCGAGAAATCGTGTTTTAAACAATGAAAACGACTCCCGACCTTATTTAGTTCACATTTTAACTTTCGGTAACCTAGCCCGTATGTATAAAGCACAAATTTTTTTTATCGCGTTAAACGCCTTTTCTCGACAAGAAAAGCACAATTTCATCAAAAACAAACAAAACAAGAAAAATTAATCTTTTCAACAAGTCTTGCAACACAGCCTTAAGAGTTACATGATTTCACCCAATGTCAATGTGTAATTTCTCCAGTTCTGATCATTGTTTAGGTTGTTGGTAGCTTGGTCCAATGCCAAACACAGTGAATCCTTCTTATGGCTTTAAACGCATTTTCTCCTCGAGAGAAACATGATTTCACTAAAAAAGTTATAGTTTAAACATGCCTGTTGTATATGTCTGCAAACACTCAGAGCCTTCAAATAGGGGTTTCACCAATGTGTTCTTTTGGTGAGAAACCTTCTATTTCAAGGTTCTGTGCGTTTTCAGACACATCCGATATGTATTTTTAGCGGTTCTGATGAAATCCCTCCTTTTAATTGCATTTTCTCACAGAAAATGCGTCTGTCGACATAGGAAAATGGCTTTTAAAAAAAAAAGCATATTCTGGTCGAGAAATCTTGTTTTAAACAATGAAAACGACTCACGACCTTATTTTGTTCACAATTTAACTTTCGGTAACCTAGCCCATATTCATAAAGCACTAAACCTTTTTATCGCGTTAAACGCATTTTCTCGTCAAGAAAAGCACAATCTCATCAAAAACAAACAAAACAAGAAAAAATAATCTTTTCAACAAGTCTTGCAACACATCCTTAAGAGTTCCATGATTTCACCCAATGTCAATGTGTAATTTCTCCAGTTCTGATCATCGTTTAGGTTGTTGGTAGCTTGGTCCAATGCCAAACACAGTGAATCCTTCTTATGGCTTTAAACGCATTTTCTCCTCGAGAGAAACATGATTTCACTAAAAAAGTTATAGTTTAAACATGCCTGTTGTATATGTCTGCAAACACTCAGAGCCTTCAAATAGGGGTTTCACCAATGTGTTTTTTGGTGAGAAACCTTCTATTTCAAGGTTCTGTGCGTTTTCAGACACATCCAATATGTATTTTTAGCGGTTCTGACAAAATCCCTCCTTTTAATTGCATTTTCTCACAGAAAATGCGTCTCTCGACATAGGAAAATGGCTTTTTAAAAAAAAGCATATTCTGGTCGAGAAATCGTGTTTTAAACATTGAAAATGACTCCCGATCTTATTTAGTTCACATTTTTACTTTTGGTAACCTAGCCTGTATTCATAAAGCACTAAGCCTTTTTATCGCGTTAAACGCCTTTTCTCGACAAGAAAAGCACAATTTCATCAAAAACAAACAAAACAAGAAAAAATAATCTTTTCAACAAGTCTTGCAACACATCCTTCAGAGTTACATGATTTCACCCAATGTCAATGTGTAATTTCTCCAGTTCTGATCATCGTTTAGGTTGTTGGTAGCTTGGTCCAATGCCAAACACAGTGAATCCTTTTTATGGCTTTAATCGCATTTTCTCCTCGAGAGAAACATGATTTCACTAAAAACGTTATAGTTTAAACATGCCTGTTGTACATGTCTGCAAACACTCAAAGCCTTAAAATAGGTGTTTCACCAATGTGTTTTTTTGGTGAGAAACCTTTTATTTCAAGGTTCTGTGCGTTTTCAGACACATCCGATATGTATATTTAGCGGTTCTGATGAAATCCCTCCTTTTAATTGCATTTTCTCGCAGAAAATGCGTCTCTTGACATAGGAAAATGGCTTTTTTAAAAAAAGCATATTCTGGTCGAGAAATCGTGTTTTAAACAATGAAAACGACTCCCGATCTTATTTAGTTCACATTTTTACTTTTGGTAACCTAGCCTGTATTCATAAAGCACTAAACCTTTTTATCGCGTTAAACGCCTTTTCTCGACAAGAAAAGCACAATTTCATCAAAATCAAACAAAACAAGAAAAAATAATCTTTTCAACAAGTCTTGCAACACATCCTTAAGAGTTACATGATTTCACCCAATGTCAATGTGTAATTTCTCCAGTTCTGATCATTGTTTAGGTTGTTGGTAGCTTGGTCCAATGCCAAACACAGTGAATCCTTCTTATGGCTTTAAACGCATTTTCTCCTCGAGAGAAACATGATTTCACTAAAAAAGTTATAGTTTAAACATGCCTGTTGTATATGTCTGCAAACACTCAGAGCCTTCAAATAGGGGTTTCACCAATGTGTTCTTTTGGTGAGAAACCTTCTATTTCAAGGTTCTGTGCGTTTTCAGACACATCCGATATGTATTTTTAGCGGTTCTGACGAAATCCCTCCTTTTAATTGCATTTTCTCACAGAAAATGCGTCTGTCGACATAGGAAAATGGCTTTTAAAAAAAAAAGCATATTCTGGTCGAGAATTCTTGTTTTAAACAATGAAAACGACTCCCGACCTTATTTAGTTCACATTTTTACTTTTGGTAACCTAGCCCGTATTCATAAAGCACTAAACCTTTTTATCGCGTTAAACGCCTTTTCTCGACAAGAAAAGCACAATTTCATCAAAAACAAACAAAACAAGAAAAATTAATCTTTTCAACAAGTCTTGCAACACATCCTTAAGAGTTACATGATTTCACCCAATGTCAATGTGTAATTTCTCCAGTTCTGATCATTGTTTAGGTTGTTGGTAGCTTGGTCCAATGCCAAACACAGTGAATCCTTCTTATGGCTTTAAACGCATTTTCTCCTCGAGAGAAACATGATTTCACTAAAAAAGTTATAGTTTAAACATGCCTGTTGTATATGTCTGCAAACACTCAGAGCCTTCAAATAGGGGTTTCACCAATGTGTTCTTTTGGTGAGAAACCTTCTATTTCAAGGTTCTGTGCGTTTTCAGACACATCCGATATGTATTTTTAGCGGTTCTGATGAAATCCCTCCTTTTAATTGCATTTTCTCACAGAAAATGCGTCTGTCGACATAGGAAAATGGCTTTTAAAAAAAAAAGCATATTCTGGTCGAGAAATCTTGTTTTAAACAATGAAAACGACTCACGACCTTATTTTGTTCACAATTTAACTTTCGGTAACCTAGCCCGTATTCATAAAGCACTAAACCTTTTTATCGCGTTAAACGCATTTTCTCGTCAAGAAAAGCACAATCTCATCAAAAACAAACAAAACAAGAAAAAATAATCTTTTCAACAAGTCTTGCAACACATCCTTAAGAGTTCCATGATTTCACCCAATGTCAATGTGTAATTTCTCCAGTTCTGATCATCGTTTAGGTTGTTGGTAGCTTGGTCCAATGCCAAACACAGTGAATCCTTTTTATGGCTTTAATCGCATTTCCTCCTCGAGAGAAACATGATTTCACTAAAAACGTTATAGTTTAAACATGCCTGTTGTTACATGTCTGCAAACACTCAGAGCCTTAAAATAGGGGTTTCACCAATGTGTTTTTTGTTGAGAAACCTTCTATTTCAAGGTTCTGTGCGTTTTCAGACACATCCGATATGTATTTTTAGCGTTTCTGATGAAATCCCTCCTTTTAATTGCATTTTCTCACAGAAAGTGCGTCTCTCGACATAGGAAAATGGCTTTTTAAAAAAAAACATATTCTGGTCGAGAAATCGTGTTTTAAACAATGAAAACGACTCCCGACCTTATTTAGTTCACATTTTACTTTTGGTAACCTAGCCCGTATGTATAAAGCACTAAAACTTTTTATCGCGTTAAACGCCTTTTCTCGACAAGAAAAGCACAATTTCATCAAAAACAAACAAAACAAGAAAAATTAATCTTTTCAACAAGTCTTGCAACACATCCTTAAGAGTTACATGATTTCACCCAATGTCAATGTGTAATTTCTCCAGTTCTGATCATTGTTTAGGTTGTTGGTGGCTTGGTCCAATGCCAAACACAGTTAATCCTTCTTATGGCTTTAAACGCATTTTCTCCTCGAGAGAAACATGATTTCACTAAAAAAGTTAGAGTTTAAACATGCCTGTTGTTACATGTCTGCAAACACTCAGAGCCTTAAAATAGGGGTTTCACCAATGTGTTTTTTGTTGAGAAACCTTCTATTTCAAGGTTCTGTGCGTTTTCAGACACATCCGATATGTATTTTTAGCGGTTCTGATGAAATCCCTCCTTTTAATTGCATTTTCTCACAGAAAGTGCGTCTCTCGACATAGGAAAATGGCTTTTTTAAAAAAAGCATATTCTGGTCGAGAAATCGTGTTTTAAACAATGAAAACGACTCCCGACCTTATTTAGTTCACATTTTAACTTTCGGTAACCTAGCCCGTATGTATAAAGCACAAAAAATTTTTATCGCGTTAAACGCCTTTTCTCGACAAGAAAAGCACAATTTCATCAAAAACAAACAAAACAAGAAAAATTAATCTTTTCAACAAGTCTTGCAACACATCCTTAAGAGTTACATGATTTCACCCAATGTCAATGTGTAATTTCTCCAGTTCTGATCATTGTTTAGGTTGTTGGTAGCTTGGTCCAATGCCAAACACAGTGAATCCTTCTTATGGCTTTAAACGCATTTTCTCCTCGAGAGAAACATGATTTCACTAAAAAAGTTATAGTTTAAACATGCCTGTTGTATATGTCTGCAAACACTCAGAGCCTTCAAATAGGGGTTTCACCAATGTGTTCTTTTGGTGAGAAACCTTCTATTTCAAGGTTCTGTGCGTTTTCAGACACATCCGATATGTATTTTTAGCGGTTCTGACGAAATCCCTCCTTTTAATTGCATTTTCTCACAGAAAATGCGTCTGTCGACATAGGAAAATGGCTTTTAAAAAAAAAAGCATATTCTGGTCGAGAAATCTTGTTTTAAACAATGAAAACGACTCACGACCTTATTTTGTTCACAATTTAACTTTCGGTAACCTAGCCCGTATTCATAAAGCACTAAACCTTTTTATCGCGTTAAACGCATTTTCTCGTCAAGAAAAGCACAATCTCATCAAAAACAAACAAAACAAGAAAAAATAATCTTTTCAACAAGTCTTGCAACACATCCTTAAGAGTTCCATGATTTCACCCAATGTCAATGTGTAATTTCTCCAGTTCTGATCATCGTTTAGGTTGTTGGTAGCTTGGTCCAATGCCAAATACAGCGAATCCTTTTTACGGCGTTAAACGCATTTTCTCCTCGAGAGAAACATGATTTCACTAAAAACGTTATAGTTTAAACATGCCTGTTGTACATATCTTCAAACACTCAGAGCCTTAAAATAGGGTTTTCACCAATGTGTTTTTTGGTGAGAAACCTTCTATTTCAAGGTTCTGTGCGTTTTCAGACACATCCGATATGTATTTTTAGCGGTTCTGATGAAATCCCTCCTTTTAAATGCATTTTCTCACAGAAAATGCGTCTGTCGACATAGGAAAATGGCTTTTAAAAAAAAAGCATATTCTGGTCGAGAAATCGTGTTTTAAACAATGAAAACGACTCCCGACCTTATTTAGTTCACATTTTTACTTTTGGTAACCTAGCCCGTATTCATAAAGCACTAAATCTTTTTAGCGCGTTAAACGCCTTTTCTCGACAAGAAAAGCACAATTTCATCAAAAACAAACAAAACAAGAAAAATTAATCTTTTCAACAAGTCTTGCAACACATCCTTAAGAGTTACATGATTTCACCCAATGTCAATGTGTAATTTCTCCAGTTCTGATCATTGTTTAGGTTGTTGGTAGCTTGGTCCAATGCCAAACACAGTGAATCCTTTTTATGGCGTTAAACGCATTTTCTCCTCGAGAGAAACATGATTTCACTAAAAACGTTATAGTTTAAACATGCCTGTTGTTACATGTCTGCAAACACTCAGAGCCTTAAAATAGGGGTTTCCCCAATGTGTTATTTGGTGAGAAACCTTGTATTTCAAGGTTCTGTGCGTTTTCAGACACATCCGATATGTATTTTTAGCGGTTCTGATGAATTCCCTCCTTTTAATTGCATTTTCTCACAGAAAGTGCCTCTCTCGACATAGGAAAATGGCTTTTTAAAAAAAAGCATATTCTGGTCGAGAAATCGTGTTTTAAACAATGAAAACGACTCCCGACCTTATTTAGTTCACATTTTTACTTTTGGTAACCTAGCCCGTATTCATAAAGCACTAAACCTTTTTATCGCGTTAAACGCCTTTTCTCGACAAGAAAAGCACAATTTCATCAAAAACAAACAAAACAAGAAAAATTAATCTTTTCAACAAGTCTTGCAACACATCCTTAAGAGTTACATGATTTCACCCAATGTCAATGTGTAATTTCTCCAGTTCTGATCATTGTTTAGGTTGTTGGTAGCTTGGTCCAATGCCAAACACAGTGAATCCTTTTTATGGCGTTAAACGCATTTTCTCCTCGAGAGAAACATGATTTCTTTAAAAACGTTATAGTTTAAACATGCCTGTTGTATATGTCTGCAAACACTCAGAGCCTTAAAATAGGGTTTTCACCAATGTGTTTTTTGGTGAGAAACCTTGTATTTCAAGGTTCTGTGCGTTTTCAGACACATCCGATATGTATTTTTAGCGGTTCTGATGAATTCCCTTATTTTAATTGCATTTTCTCACAGAAAGTGCGTCTCTCGACATAGGAAAATGGCTTTTTAAAAAAAAGCATATTCTGGTCGAGAAATCGTGTTTTAAACAATGAAAACGACTCCCGACCTTATTTAGTTCACATTTTTACTTTTGGTAACCTAGCCCGTATTCATAAAGCACTAAACCTTTTTATCGCGTTAAACGCCTTTTCTCGACAAGAAAAGCACAATTTCATCAAAATCAAACAAAACAAGAAAAAATAATCTTTTCAACAAGTCTTGCAACACATCCTTAAGAGTTACATGATTTCACCCAATGTCAATGTGTAATTTCTCCAGTTCTGATCATTGTTTAGGTTGTTGGTAGCTTGGTCCAATGCCAAACACAGTGAATCCTTTTTATGGTTTTAAATGCCTTTTCTCCTCGAGAGAAACATGATTTCACTAAAAAAGTTATAGTTTAAACATGCCTGTTGTATATGTCTGCAAACACTCAGAGCCTTCAAATAGGGGTTTCACCAATGTGTTTTTTGGTGAGAAACCTTCTATTTCAAGGTTCTGTGCGTTTTCAGACACATCCAATATGTATTTTTAGCGGTTCTGACGAAATCCCTCCTTTTAATTGCATTTTCTCACAGAAAATGCGTCTCTCGACATAGGAAAATGGCTTTTTAAAAAAAAGCATATTCTGGTCGACAAATCGTGTTTTAAACATTGAAAATGACTCCCGATCTTATTTAGTTCACATTTTTACTTTTGGTAACCTAGCCTGTATTCATAAAGCACTAAGCCTTTTTATCGCGTTAAACGCCTTTTCTCGACAAGAAAAGCACAATTTCATCAAAAACAAACAAAACAAGAAAAAATAATCTTTTCAACAAGTCTTGCAACACATCCTTAAGAGTTACATGATTTCACCCAATGTCAATGTGTAATTTCTCCAGTTCTGATCATCGTTTAGGTTGTTGGTAGCTTGGTCCAATGCCAAACACAGTGAATCCTTTTTATGGCTTTAATCGCATTTTCTCCTCGAGAGAAACATGATTTCACTAAAAACGTTATAGTTTAAACATGCCTGTTGTACATGTCTGCAAACACTCAAAGCCTTAAAATAGGTGTTTCACCAATGTGTTTTTTTGGTGAGAAACCTTTTATTTCAAGGTTCTGTGCGTTTTCAGACACATCCGATATGTATTTTTAGCGGTTCTGATGAAATCCCTCCTTTTAATTGCATTTTCTCGCAGAAAATGCGTCTCTCGACATAGGAAAATGGCTTTTTAAAAAAAAGCATATTCTGGTCGAGAAATCGTGTTTTAAACAATGAAAACGACTCCCGATCTTATCTAGTTCACATTTTTACTTTTGGTAACCTAGCCTGTATTCATAAAGCACTAAACCTTTTTATCGCGTTAAACGCCTTTTCTCGACAAGAAAAGCACAATTTCATCAAAATCAAACAAAACAAGAAAAAATAATCTTTTCAACAAGTCTTGCAACACATCCTTAAGAGTTACATGATTTCACCCAATGTCAATGTGTAATTTCTCCAGTTCTGATCATTGTTTAGGTTGTTGGTAGCTTGGTCCAATGCCAAACACAGTGAATCCTTCTTATGGCTTTAAACGCATTTTCTCCTCGAGAGAAACATGATTTCACTAAAAAAGTTATAGTTTAAACATGCCTGTTGTATATGTCTGCAAACACTCAGAGCCTTCAAATAGGGGTTTCAACAATGTGTTCTTTTGGTGAGAAACCTTCTATTTCAAGGTTCTGTGCGTTTTCAGACACATCCGATATGTATTTTTAGCGGTTCTGACGAAATCCCTCCTTTTAATTGCATTTTCTCACAGAAAATGCGTCTGTCGACATAGGAAAATGGCTTTTAAAAAAAAAAGCATATTCTGGTCGAGAATTCTTGTTTTAAACAATGAAAACGACTCCCGACCTTATTTAGTTCACATTTTTACTTTTGGTAACCTAGCCCGTATTCATAAAGCACTAAACCTTTTTATCGCGTTAAACGCCTTTTCTCGACAAGAAAAGCACAATTTCATCAAAAACAAACAAAACAAGAAAAATTAATCTTTTCAACAAGTCTTGCAACACATCCTTAGGAGTTACATGATTTCACCCAATGTCAATGTGTAATTTCTCCAGTTCTGATCATTGTTTAGGTTGTTGGTAGCTTGGTCCAATGCAAAACACAGTGAATCCTTTTTATGGCGTTAAACTCATTTTCTCCTCGAGAGAAACATGATTTCACTAAAAACGTTATAGTTTAAACATGCCTGTTGTTACATGTCTGCAAACACTCAGAGCCTTAAAATAGGGGTTTCACCAATGTGTTTTTTGTTGAGAAACCTTCTATTTCAAGGTTCTGTGCGTTTTCAGACACATCCGATATGTATTTTTAGCGTTTCTGATGAAATCCCTCCTTTTAATTGCATTTTCTCACAGAAAGTGCGTCTCTCGACATAGGAAAATGGCTTTTTAAAAAAAAGCATATTCTGGTCGAGAAATCGTGTTTTAAACATTGAAAATGACTCCCGATCTTATTTAGTTCACATTTTTACTTTTGGTAACCTAGCCTGTATTCATAAAGCACTAAGCCTTTTTATTGCGTTAAACGCCTTTTCTCGACAAGAAAAGCACAATTTCATCAAAAACAAACAAAACAAGAAAAAATAATCTTTTCAACAAGTCTTGCAACACATCCTTAAGAGTTACATGATTTCACCCAATGTCAATGTGTAATTTCTCCAGTTCTGATCATCGTTTAGGTTGTTGGTAGCTTGGTCCAATGCCAAACACAGTGAATCCTTTTTATGGCTTTAATCGCATTTTCTCCTCGAGAGAAACATGATTTCACTAAAAACGTTATAGTTTAAACATGCCTGTTGTACATGTCTGCAAACACTCAAAGCCTTAAAATAGGTGTTTCACCAATGTGTTTTTTTGGTGAGAAACCTTTTATTTCAAGGTTCTGTGCGTTTTCAGACACATCCGATATGTATATTTAGCGGTTCTGATGAAATCCCTCCTTTTAATTGCATTTTCTCGCAGAAAATGCGTCTCTCGACATAGGAAAATGGCTTTTTAAAAAAAAGCATATTCTGGTCGAGAAATCGTGTTTTAAACAATGAAAACGACTCCCGATCTTATTTAGTTCACATTTTTACTTTTGGTAACCTAGCCTGTATTCATAAAGCACTAAACCTTTTTATCGCGTTAAACGCCTTTTCTCGACAAGAAAAGCACAATTTCATCAAAATCAAACAAAACAAGAAAAAATAATCTTTTCAACAAGTCTTGCAACACATCCTTAAGAGTTACATGATTTCACCCAATGTCAATGTGTAATTTCTCCAGTTCTGATCATTGTTTAGGTTGTTGGTAGCTTGGTCCAATGCCAAACACAGTGAATCCTTCTTATGGCTTTAAACGCATTTTCTCCTCGAGAGAAACATGATTTCACTAAAAAAGTTATAGTTTAAACATGCCTGTTGTTACATGTCTGCAAACACTCAGAGCCTTAAAATAGGGGTTTCACCAATGTGTTTTTTGTTGAGAAACCTTCTATTTCAAGGTTCTGTGCGTTTTCAGACACATCCGATATGTATTTTTAGCGTTTCTGATGAAATCCCTCCTTTTAATTGCATTTTCTCACAGAAAGTGCGTCTCTCGACATAGGAAAATGGCTTTTTAAAAAAAAGCATATTCTGGTCGAGAAATCGTGTTTTAAACATTGAAAATGACTCCCGATCTTATTTAGTTCACATTTTTACTTTTGGTAACCTAGCCTGTATTCATAAAGCACTAAGCCTTTTTATCGCGTTAAACGCCTTTTCTCGTCAAGAAAAGCACAATCTCATCAAAAACAAACAAAACAAGAAAAAATAATCTTTTCAACAAGTCTTGCAACACATCCTTAAGAGTTCCATGATTTCACCCAATGTCAATGTGTAATTTCTCCAGTTCTGATCATCGTTTAGGTTGTTGGTAGCTTGGTCCAATGCCAAATACAGCGAATCCTTTTTACGGCGTTAAACGCATTTTCTCCTCGAGAGAAACATGATTTCACTAAAAACGTTATAGTTTAAACATGCCTGTTGTACATATCTTCAAACACTCAGAGCCTTAAAATAGGGTTTTCACCAATGTGTTTTTTGGTGAGAAACCTTCTATTTCAAGGTTCTGTGCGTTTTCAGACACATCCGATATGTATTTTTAGCGGTTCTGATGAAATCCCTCCTTTTAAATGCATTTTCTCACAGAAAATGCGTCTGTCGACATAGGAAAATGGCTTTTAAAAAAAAAGCATATTCTGGTCGAGAAATCGTGTTTTAAACAATGAAAACGACTCCCGACCTTATTTAGTTCACATTTTTACTTTTGGTAACCTAGCCCGTATTCATAAAGCACTAAATCTTTTTAGCGCGTTAAACGCCTTTTCTCGACAAGAAAAGCACAATTTCATCAAAAACAAACAAAACAAGAAAAATTAATCTTTTCAACAAGTCTTGCAACACATCCTTAAGAGTTACATGATTTCACCCAATGTCAATGTGTAATTTCTCCAGTTCTGATCATTGTTTAGGTTGTTGGTAGCTTGGTCCAATGCCAAACACAGTGAATCCTTTTTATGGCGTTAAACGCATTTTCTCCTCGAGAAAAACATGATTTCACTAAAAACGTTATAGTTTAAACATGCCTGTTGTTACATGTCTGCAAACACTCAGAGCCTTAAAATAGGGGTTTCCCCAATGTGTTATTTGGTGAGAAACCTTGTATTTCAAGGTTCTGTGCGTTTTCAGACACATCCGATATGTATTTTTAGCGTTTCTGATGAAATCCCTCCTTTTAATTGCATTTTCTCACAGAAAGTGCGTCTCTCGACATAGGAAAATGGCTTTTAAAAAAAAAGCATATTCTGGTCGAGAAATCGTGTTTTAAACAATGAAAACGACTCCCGACCTTATTTAGTTCACATTTTTACTTTTGGTAACCTAGTCCGTATTCATAAAGCACTAAACCTTTTTATCGCGTTAAACGCCTTTTCTCGACAAGAAAAGCACAATTTCATCAAAAACAAACAAAACAAGAAAAATTAATCTTTTCAACAAGTCTTGCAACACATCCTTAAGAGTTACATGATTTCACCCAATGTCAATGTGTAATTTCTCCAGTTCTGATCATTGTTTAGGTTGTTGGTAGCTTGGTCCAATGCCAAACACAGTGAATCCTTTTTATGGCGTTAAACGCATTTTCTCCTCGAGAGAAACATGATTTCTTTAAAAACGTTATAGTTTAAACATGCCTGTTGTATATGTCTGCAAACACTCAGAGCCTTAAAATAGGGTTTTCACCAATGTGTTTTTTGGTGAGAAACCTTGTATTTCAAGGTTCTGTGCGTTTTCAGACACATCCGATATGTATTTTTAGCGGTTCTGATGAATTCCCTTCTTTTAATTGCATTTTCTCACAGAAAGTGCGTCTCTCGACATAGGAAAATGGCTTTTTAAAAAAAAGCATATTCTGGTCGAGAAATCGTGTTTTAAACAATGAAAACGACTCCCGACCTTATTTAGTTCACATTTTTACTTTTGGTAACCTAGCCCGTATTCATAAAGCACTAAACCTTTTTATCGCGTTAAACGCCTTTTCTCGACAAGAAAAGCACAATTTCATCAAAATCAAACAAAACAAGAAAAAATAATCTTTTCAACAAGTCTTGCAACACATCCTTAAGAGTTACATGATTTCACCCAATGTCAATGTGTAATTTCTCCAGTTCTGATCATTGTTTAGGTTGTTGGTAGCTTGGTCCAATGCCAAACACAGTGAATCCTTTTTATGGCGTTAAACGCATTTTCTCCTCGAGAGAAACATGATTTCTTTAAAAACGTTATAGTTTAAACATGCCTGTTGTATATGTCTGCAAACACTCAGAGCCTTAAAATAGGGTTTTCACCAATGTGTTTTTTGGTGAGAAACCTTGTATTTCAAGGTTCTGTGCGTTTTCAGACACATCCGATATGTATTTTTAGCGGTTCTGATGAATTCCCTTCTTTTAATTGCATTTTCTCACAGAAAGTGCGTCTCTCGACATAGGAAAATGGCTTTTTAAAAAAAAGCATATTCTGGTCGAGAAATCGTGTTTTAAACAATGAAAACGACTCCCGACCTTATTTAGTTCACATTTTTACTTTTGGTAACCTAGCCCGTATTCATAAAGCACTAAACCTTTTTATCGCGTTAAACGCCTTTTCTCGACAAGAAAAGCACAATTTCATCAAAATCAAACAAAACAAGAAAAAATAATCTTTTCAACAAGTCTTGCAACACATCCTTAAGAGTTACATGATTTCACCCAATGTCAATGTGTAATTTCTCCAGTTCTGATCATTGTTTAGGTTGTTGGTAGCTTGGTCCAATGCCAAACACAGTGAATCCTTCTTATGGCTTTAAACGCATTTTCTCCTCGAGAGAAACATGATTTCACTAAAAAAGTTATAGTTTAAACATGCCTGTTGTATATGTCTGCAAACACTCAGAGCCTTCAAATAGGGGTTTCACCAATGTGTTTTTTGGTGAGAAACCTTCTATTTCAAGGTTCTGTGCGTTTTCAGACACATCCAATATGTATTTTTAGCGGTTCTGACGAAATCCCTCCTTTTAATTGCATTTTCTCACAGAAAATGCGTCTCTCGACATAGGAAAATGGCTTTTTAAAAAAAAGCATATTCTGGTCGAGAAATCGTGTTTTAAACATTGAAAATGACTCCCGATCTTATTTAGTTCACATTTTTACTTTTGGTAACCTAGCCTGTATTCATAAAGCACTAAGCCTTTTTATCGCGTTAAACGCCTTTTCTCGACAAGAAAAGCACAATTTCATCAAAAACAAACAAAACAAGAAAAAATAATCTTTTCAACAAGTCTTGCAACACATCCTTAAGAGTTACATGATTTCACCCAATGTCAATGTGTAATTTCTCCAGTTCTGATCATCGTTTAGGTTGTTGGTAGCTTGGTCCAATGCCAAACACAGTGAATCCTTTTTATGGCTTTAATCGCATTTTCTCCTCGAGAGAAACATGATTTCACTAAAAACGTTATAGTTTAAACATGCCTGTTGTACATGTCTGCAAACACTCAAAGCCTTAAAATAGGTGTTTCACCAATGTGTTTTTTTGGTGAGAAACCTTTTATTTCAAGGTTCTGTGCGTTTTCAGACACATCCGATATGTATATTTAGCGGTTCTGATGAAATCCCTCCTTTTAATTGCATTTTCTCGCAGAAAATGCGTCTCTCGACATAGGAAAATGGCTTTTTAAAAAAAAGCATATTCTGGTCGAGAAATCGTGTTTTAAACAATGAAAACGACTCCCGATCTTATCTAGTTCACATTTTTACTTTTGGTAACCTAGCCTGTATTCATAAAGCACTAAACCTTTTTATCGCGTTAAACGCCTTTTCTCGACAAGAAAAGCACAATTTCATCAAAATCAAACAAAACAAGAAAAAATAATCTTTTCAACAAGTCTTGCAACACATCCTTAAGAGTTACATGATTTCACCCAATGTCAATGTGTAATTTCTCCAGTTCTGATCATTGTTTAGGTTGTTGGTAGCTTGGTCCAATGCCAAACACAGTGAATCCTTCTTATGGCTTTAAACGCATTTTCTCCTCGAGAGAAACATGATTTCACTAAAAAAGTTATAGTTTAAACATGCCTGTTGTATATGTCTGCAAACACTCAGAGCCTTCAAATAGGGGTTTCAACAATGTGTTCTTTTGGTGAGAAACCTTCTATTTCAAGGTTCTGTGCGTTTTCAGACACATCCGATATGTATTTTTAGCGGTTCTGACGAAATCCCTCCTTTTAATTGCATTTTCTCACAGAAAATGCGTCTGTCGACATAGGAAAATGGCTTTTAAAAAAAAAAGCATATTCTGGTCGAGAATTCTTGTTTTAAACAATGAAAACGACTCCCGACCTTATTTAGTTCACATTTTTACTTTTGGTAACCTAGCCCGTATTCATAAAGCACTAAACCTTTTTATCGCGTTAAACGCCTTTTCTCGACAAGAAAAGCACAATTTCATCAAAAACAAACAAAACAAGAAAAATTAATCTTTTCAACAAGTCTTGCAACACATCCTTAGGAGTTACATGATTTCACCCAATGTCAATGTGTAATTTCTCCAGTTCTGATCATTGTTTAGGTTGTTGGTAGCTTGGTCCAATGCAAAACACAGTGAATCCTTTTTATGGCGTTAAACTCATTTTCTCCTCGAGAGAAACATGATTTCACTAAAAACGTTATAGTTTAAACATGCCTGTTGTTACATGTCTGCAAACACTCAGAGCCTTAAAATAGGGGTTTCACCAATGTGTTTTTTGTTGAGAAACCTTCTATTTCAAGGTTCTGTGCGTTTTCAGACACATCCGATATGTATTTTTAGCGTTTCTGATGAAATCCCTCCTTTTAATTGCATTTTCTCACAGAAAGTGCGTCTCTCGACATAGGAAAATGGCTTTTTAAAAAAAAGCATATTCTGGTCGAGAAATCGTGTTTTAAACATTGAAAATGACTCCCGATCTTATTTAGTTCACATTTTTACTTTTGGTAACCTAGCCTGTATTCATAAAGCACTAAGCCTTTTTATCGCGTTAAACGCCTTTTCTCGACAAGAAAAGCACAATTTCATCAAAAACAAACAAAACAAGAAAAAATAATCTTTTCAACAAGTCTTGCAACACATCCTTAAGAGTTACATGATTTCACCCAATGTCAATGTGTAATTTCTCCAGTTCTGATCATCGTTTAGGTTGTTGGTAGCTTGGTCCAATGCCAAACACAGTGAATCCTTTTTATGGCTTTAATCGCATTTTCTCCTCGAGAGAAACATGATTTCACTAAAAACGTTATAGTTTAAACATGCCTGTTGTACATGTCTGCAAACACTCAAAGCCTTAAAATAGGTGTTTCACCAATGTGTTTTTTTGGTGAGAAACCTTTTATTTCAAGGTTCTGTGCGTTTTCAGACACATCCGATATGTATATTTAGCGGTTCTGATGAAATCCCTCCTTTTAATTGCATTTTCTCGCAGAAAATGCGTCTCTCGACATAGGAAAATGGCTTTTTAAAAAAAAGCATATTCTGGTCGAGAAATCGTGTTTTAAACAATGAAAACGACTCCCGATCTTATTTAGTTCACATTTTTACTTTTGGTAACCTAGCCTGTATTCATAAAGCACTAAACCTTTTTATCGCGTTAAACGCCTTTTCTCGACAAGAAAAGCACAATTTCATCAAAATCAAACAAAACAAGAAAAAATAATCTTTTCAACAAGTCTTGCAACACATCCTTAAGAGTTACATGATTTCACCCAATGTCAATGTGTAATTTCTCCAGTTCTGATCATTGTTTAGGTTGTTGGTAGCTTGGTCCAATGCCAAACACAGTGAATCCTTCTTATGGCTTTAAACGCATTTTCTCCTCGAGAGAAACATGATTTCACTAAAAAAGTTATAGTTTAAACATGCCTGTTGTTACATGTCTGCAAACACTCAGAGCCTTAAAATAGGGGTTTCACCAATGTGTTTTTTTGTTGAGAAACCTTCTATTTCAAGGTTCTGTGCGTTTTCAGACACATCCGATATGTATTTTTAGCGGTTCTGATGAAATCCCTCCTTTTAATTGCATTTTCTCACAGAAAGTGCGTCTCTCGACATAGGAAAATGGCTTTTTAAAAAAAAGCATATTCTGGTCGAGAAATCGTGTTTTAAACATTGAAAATGACTCCCGATCTTATTTAGTTCACATTTTTACTTTTGGTAACCTAGCCTGTATTCATAAAGCACTAAGCCTTTTTATCGCGTTAAACGCCTTTTCTCGACAAGAAAAGCACAATTTCATCAAAAACAAACAAAACAAGAAAAAATAATCTTTTCAACAAGTCTTGCAACACATCCTTAAGAGTTACATGATTTCACCCAATGTCAATGTGTAATTTCTCCAGTTCTGATCATCGTTTAGGTTGTTGGTAGCTTGGTCCAATGCCAAACACAGTGAATCCTTTTTATGGCTTTAATCGCATTTTCTCCTCGAGAGAAACATGATTTCACTAAAAACGTTATAGTTTAAACATGCCTGTTGTACATGTCTGCAAACGCTCAAAGCCTTAAAATAGGTGTTTCACCAATGTGTTTTTTTGGTGAGAAACCTTTTATTTCAAGGTTCTGTGCGTTTTCAGACACATCCGATATGTATATTTAGCGGTTCTGATGAAATCCCTCCTTTTAATTGCATTTTCTCGCAGAAAATGCGTCTCTCGACATAGGAAAATGGCTTTTTAAAAAAAAGCATATTCTGGTCGAGAAATCGTGTTTTAAACAATGAAAACGACTCCCGATCTTATTTAGTTCACATTTTTACTTTTGGTAACCTAGCCTGTATTCATAAAGCACTAAACCTTTTTATCGCGTTAAACGCCTTTTCTCGACAAGAAAAGCACAATTTCATCAAAATCAAACAAAACAAGAAAAAATAATCTTTTCAACAAGTCTTGCAACACATCCTTAAGAGTTGCATGATTTCACCCAATGTCAATGTGTAATTTCTCCAGTTCTGATCATTGTTTAGGTTGTTGGTAGCTTGGTCCAATGCCAAACACAGTGAATCCTTCTTATGGCTTTAAACGCATTTTCTCCTCGAGAGAAACATGATTTCACTAAAAAAGTTATAGTTTAAACATGCCTGTTGTATATGTCTGCAAACACTCAGAGCCTTCAAATAGGGGTTTCACCAATGTGTTCTTTTGGTGAGAAACCTTCTATTTCAAGGTTCTGTGCGTTTTCAGACACATCCGATATGTATTTTTAGCGGTTCTGACGAAATCCCTCCTTTTAATTGCATTTTCTCACAGAAAATGCGTCTGTCGACATAGGAAAATGGCTTTTAAAAAAAAAAGCATATTCTGGTCGAGAATTCTTGTTTTAAACAATGAAAACGACTCCCGACCTTATTTAGTTCACATTTTTACTTTTGGTAACCTAGCCCGTATTCATAAAGCACTAAACCTTTTTATCGCGTTAAACGCCTTTTCTCGACAAGAAAAGCACAATTTCATCAAAAACAAACAAAACAAGAAAAATTAATTTTTTCAACAAGTCTTGCAACACATCCTTAGGAGTTACATGATTTCACCCAATGTCAATGTGTAATTTCTCCAGTTCTGATCATTGTTTAGGTTGTTGGTAGCTTGGTCCAATGCAAAACACAGTGAATCCTTTTTATGGCGTTAAACTCATTTTCTCCTCGAGAGAAACATGATTTCACTAAAAACGTTATAGTTTAAACATGCCTGTTGTTACATGTCTGCAAACACTCAGAGCCTTAAAATAGGGGTTTCACCAATGTGTTTTTTGTTGAGAAACCTTCTATTTCAAGGTTCTGTGCGTTTTCAGACACATCCGATATGTATTTTTAGCGTTTCTGATGAAATCCCTCCTTTTAATTGCATTTTCTCACAGAAAGTGCGTCTCTCGACATAGGAAAATGGCTTTTTAAAAAAAAGCATATTCTGGTCGAGAAATCGTGTTTTAAACAATGAAAACGACTCCCGACCTTATTTAGTTCACATTTTACTTTTGGTAACCTAGCCCGTATGTATAAAGCACTAAACCTTTTTATCGCGTTAAACGCCTTTTCTCGACAAGAAAAGCACAATTTCATCAAAAACAAACAAAACAAGAAAAATTAATCTTTTCAACAAGTCTTGCAACACATCCTTAGGAGTTACATGATTTCACCCAATGTCAATGTGTAATTTCTCCAGTTCTGATCATTGTTTAGGTTGTTGGTAGCTTGGTCCAATGCAAAACACAGTGAATCCTTTTTATGGCGTTAAACTCATTTTCTCCTCGAGAGAAACATGATTTCACTAAAAACGTTATAGTTTAAACATGCCTGTTGTTACATGTCTGCAAACACTCAGAGCCTTAAAATAGGGGTTTCACCAATGTGTTTTTTGTTGAGAAACCTTCTATTTCAAGGTTCTGTGCGTTTTCAGACACATCCGATATGTATTTTTAGCGTTTCTGATGAAATCCCTCCTTTTAATTGCATTTTCTCACAGAAAGTGCGTCTCTCGACATAGGAAAATGGCTTTTAAAAAAAAAGCATATTCTGGTCGAGAAATCGTGTTTTAAACAATGAAAACGACTCCCGACCTTATTTAGTTCACATTTTACTTTTGGTAACCTAGCCCGTATGTATAAAGCACTAAAACGTTTTATCGCGTTAAACGCCTTTTCTCGACAAGAAAAGCACAATTTCATCAAAAACAAACAAAACAAGAAAAAATAATCTTTTCAACAAGTCTTGCAACACATCCTTAAGAGTTACATGAATTCACCCAATGTCAATGTGTAATTTCTCCAGTTCTGATCATTGTTTAGGTTGTTGGTAGCTTGGTCCAATGCCAAACACAGTGAATCCTTCTTATGGCTTTAAACGCATTTTCTCCTCGAGAGAAACATGATTTCACTAAAAAAGTTATAGTTTAAACATGCCTGTTGTTACATGTCTGCAAACACTCAGAGCCTTAAAATAGGGGTTTCACCAATGTGTTTTTTGTTGAGAAACCTTCTATTTCAAGGTTCTGTGCGTTTTCAGACACATCCGATATGTATTTTTAGCGGTTCTGATGAAATCCCTCCTTTTAATTGCATTTTCTCACAGAAAGTGCGTCTCTCGACATAGGAAAATGGCTTTTTAAAAAAAAGCATATTCTGGTCGAGAAATCGTGTTTTAAACAATGAAAACGACTCCCGACCTTATTTAGTTCACATTTTACTTTTGGTAACCTAGCCCGTATGTATAAAGCACTAAAACGTTTTATCGCGTTAAACGCCTTTTCTCGACAAGAAAAGCACAATTTCATCAAAAACAAACAAAACAAGAAAAAATAATCTTTTCAACAAGTCTTGCAACACATCCTTAAGAGTTACATGAATTCACCCAATGTCAATGTGTAATTTCTCCAGTTCTGATCATTGTTTAGGTTGTTGGTAGCTTGGTCCAATGCCAAACACAGTGAATCCTTCTTATGGCTTTAAACGCATTTTCTCCTCGAGAGAAACATGATTTCACTAAAAAAGTTATAGTTTAAACATGCCTGTTGTTACATGTCTGCAAACACTCAGAGCCTTAAAATAGGGGTTTCACCAATGTGTTTTTTGTTGAGAAACCTTCTATTTCAAGGTTCTGTGCGTTTTCAGACACATCCGATATGTATTTTTAGCGGTTCTGATGAAATCCCTCCTTTTAATTGCATTTTCTCACAGAAAGTGCGTCTCTCGACATAGGAAAATGGCTTTTTAAAAAAAAGCATATTCTGGTCGAGAAATCGTGTTTTAAACAATGAAAACGACTCCCGACCTTATTTAGTTCACATTTTAACTTTCGGTAACCTAGCCCGTATGTATAAAGCACTAAAAATTTTTATCGCGTTAAACGCCTTTTCTCGACAAGAAAAGCACAATTTCATCAAAATCAAACAAAACAAGAAAAATTAATCTTTTCAACAAGTCTTGCAACACATCCTTAAGAGTTACATGATTTCACCCAATGTCAATGTGTAATTTCTCCAGTTCTGATCATTGTTTAGGTTGTTGGTAGCTTGGTCCAATGCCAAACACAGTGAATCCTTCTTATGGCTTTAAACGCATTTTCTCCTCGAGAGAAACATGATTTCACTAAAAAAGTTATAGTTTAAACATGCCTGTTGTATATGTCTGCAAACACTCAGAGCCTTCAAATAGGGGTTTCACCAATGTGTTCTTTTGGTGAGAAACCTTCTATTTCAAGGTTCTGTGCGTTTTCAGACACATCCGATATGTATTTTTAGCGGTTCTGATGAAATCCCTCCTTTTAAATGCATTTTCTCGCAGAAAATGCGTCTCTCGACATAGGAAAATGGCTTTTTAAAAAAAAGCATATTCTGGTCGAGAAATCGTGTTTTAAACAATGAAAACGACTCCCGATCTTATTTAGTTCACATTTTTACTTTTGGTAACCTAGCCTGTATTCATAAAGCACTAAACCTTTTTATCGCGTTAAACGCCTTTTCTCGACAAGAAAAGCACAATTTCATCAAAATCAAACAAAACAAGAAAAAATAATCTTTTCAACAAGTCTTGCAACACATCCTTAAGAGTTACATGATTTCACCCAATGTCAATGTGTAATTTCTCCAGTTCTGATCATTGTTTAGGTTGTTGGTAGCTTGGTCCAATGCCAAACACAGTGAATCCTTCTTATGGCTTTAAACGCATTTTCTCCTCGAGAGAAACATGATTTCACCAAAAAAGGTATAGTTTAAACATGCCTGTTGTATATGTCTGCAAACACTCAGAGCCTTCAAATAGGGGTTTCACCAATGTGTTCTTTTGGTGAGAAACCTTCTATTTCAAGGTTCTGTGCGTTTTCAGACACATCCGATATGTATTTTTAGCGGTTCTGACGAAATCCCTCCTTTTAATTGCATTTTCTCACAGAAAATGCGTCTGTCGACATAGGAAAATGGCTTTTAAAAAAAAAAGCATATTCTGGTCGAGAAATCGTGTTTTAAACAATGAAAACGACTCCCGACCATATTTAGTTCACATTTTTACTTTTGGTAACCTAGCCCGTATTCATAAAGCACTAAAACTTTTTATCGCGTTAAACGCCTTTTCTCGACAAGAAAAGCACAATTTCATCAAAAACAAACAAAACAAGAAAAAATAATCTTTTCAACAAGTCTTGCAACACATCCTTAAGAGTTACATGAATTCACCCAATGTCAATGTGTAATTTCTCCAGTTCTGATCATTGTTTAGGTTGTTGGTAGCTTGGTCCAATGCCAAACACAGTGAATCCTTCTTATGGCTTTAAACGCATTTTCTCCTCGAGAGAAACATGATTTCACTAAAAAAGTTATAGTTTAAACATGCCTGTTGTTACATGTCTGCAAACACTCAGAGCCTTAAAATAGGGGTTTCACCAATGTGTTTTTTGTTGAGAAACCTTCTATTTCAAGGTTCTGTGCGTTTTCAGACACATCCGATATGTATTTTTAGCGGTTCTGATGAAATCCCTCCTTTTAATTGCATTTTCTCACAGAAAGTGCGTCTCTCGACATAGGAAAATGGCTTTTTAAAAAAAAGCATATTCTGGTCGAGAAATCGTGTTTTAAACAATGAAAACGACTCCCGACCTTATTTAGTTCACATTTTAACTTTCGGTAACCTAGCCCGTATGTATAAAGCACTAAAATTTTTTATCGCGTTAAACGCCTTTTCTCGACAAGAAAAGCACAATTTCATCAAAATCAAACAAAACAAGAAAAATTAATCTTTTCAACAAGTCTTGCAACACATCCTTAAGAGTTACATGATTTCACCCAATGTCAATGTGTAATTTCTCCAGTTCTGATCATTGTTTAGGTTCTTGGTAGCTTGGTCCAATGCCAAACACAGTGAATCCTTCTTATGGCTTTAAACGCATTTTCTCCTCGAGAGAAACATGATTTCACTAAAAAAGTTATAGTTTAAACATGCCTGTTGTATATGTCTGCAAACACTCAGAGCCTTCAAATAGGGGTTTCACCAATGTGTTATTTTGGTGAGAAACCTTCTATTTCAAGGTTCTGTGCGTTTTCAGACACATCCGATATGTATTTTTAGCGGTTCTGATGAAATCCCTCCTTTTAAATGCATTTTCTCACAGAAAATGCGTCTGTCGACATAGGAAAATGGCTTTTAAAAAAAAAAGCATATTCTGGTCGAGAAATCTTGTTTTAAACAATGAAAACGACTCACGACCTTATTTTGTTCACAATTTAACTTTCGGTAACCTAGCCCGTATTCATAAAGCACTAAACCTTTTTATCGCGTTAAACGCATTTTCTCGTCAAGAAAAGCACAATCTCATCAAAAACAAACAAAACAAGAAAAAATAATCTTTTCAACAAGTCTTGCAACACATCCTTAAGAGTTACATGAATTCACCCAATGTCAATGTGTAATTTCTCCAGTTCTGATCATTGTTTAGGTTGTTGGTAGCTTGGTCCAATGCCAAACACAGTGAATCCTTCTTATGGCTTTAAACGCATTTTCTCCTCGAGAGAAACATGATTTCACTAAAAAAGTTATAGTTTAAACATGCCTGTTGTTACATGTCTGCAAACACTCAGAGCCTTAAAATAGGGGTTTCACCAATGTGTTTTTTGTTGAGAAACCTTCTATTTCAAGGTTCTGTGCGTTTTCAGACACATCCGATATGTATTTTTAGCGGTTCTGATGAAATCCCTCCTTTTAATTGCATTTTCTCACAGAAAGTGCGTCTCTCGACATAGGAAAATGGCTTTTTAAAAAAAAGCATATTCTGGTCGAGAAATCGTGTTTTAAACAATGAAAACGACTCCCGACCTTATTTAGTTCACATTTTAACTTTCGGTAACCTAGCCCGTATGTATAAAGCACTAAAAATTTTTATCGCGTTAAACGCCTTTTCTCGACAAGAAAAGCACAATTTCATCAAAATCAAACAAAACAAGAAAAATTAATCTTTTCAACAAGTCTTGCAACACATCCTTAGGAGTTACATGATTTCACCCAATGTCAATGTGTAATTTCTCCAGTTCTGATCATTGTTTAGGTTGTTGGTAGCTTGGTCCAATGCCAAACACAGTGAATCCTTCTTATGGCTTTAAACGCATTTTCTCCTCGAGAGAAACATGATTTCACTAAAAAAGTTATAGTTTAAACATGCCTGTTGTATATGTCTGCAAACACTCAGAGCCTTCAAATAGGGGTTTCACCAATGTGTTCTTTTGGTGAGAAACCTTCTATTTCAAGGTTCTGTGCGTTTTCAGACACATCCGATATGTATTTTTAGCGGTTCTGATGAAATCCCTCCTTTTAAATGCATTTTCTCACAGAAAATGCGTCTCTCGACATAGGAAAATGGCTTTTTAAAAAAAAGCATATTCTGGTCGAGAAATCGTGTTTTAAACAATGAAAACGACTCCCGACCTTATTTAGTTCACATTTTACTTTTGGTAACCTAGCCCGTATGTATAAAGCACTAAAACGTTTTATCGCGTTAAACGCCTTTTCTCGACAAGAAAAGCACAATTTCATCAAAAACAAACAAAACAAGAAAAAATAATCTTTTCAACAAGTCTTGCAACACATCCTTAAGAGTTACATGAATTCACCCAATGTCAATGTGTAATTTCTCCAGTTCTGATCATTGTTTAGGTTGTTGGTAGCTTGGTCCAATGCCAAACACAGTGAATCCTTCTTATGGCTTTAAACGCATTTTCTCCTCGAGAGAAACATGATTTCACTAAAAAAGTTATAGTTTAAACATGCCTGTTGTTACATGTCTGCAAACACTCAGAGCCTTAAAATAGGGGTTTCACCAATGTGTTTTTTGTTGAGAAACCTTCTATTTCAAGGTTCTGTGCGTTTTCAGACACATCCGATATGTATTTTTAGCGGTTCTGATGAAATCCCTCCTTTTAATTGCATTTTCTCACAGAAAGTGCGTCTCTCGACATAGGAAAATGGCTTTTTAAAAAAAAGCATATTCTGGTCGAGAAATCGTGTTTTAAACAATGAAAACGACTCCCGACCTTATTTAGTTCACATTTTAACTTTCGGTAACCTAGCCCGTATGTATAAAGCACTAAAAATTTTTATCGCGTTAAACGCCTTTTCTCGACAAGAAAAGCACAATTTCATCAAAATCAAACAAAACAAGAAAAATTAATCTTTTCAACAAGTCTTGCAACACATCCTTAAGAGTTACATGATTTCACCCAATGTCAATGTGTAATTTCTCCAGTTCTGATCATTGTTTAGGTTGTTGGTAGCTTGGTCCAATGCCAAACACAGTGAATCCTTCTTATGGCTTTAAACGCATTTTCTCCTCGAGAGAAACATGATTTCACTAAAAAAGTTATAGTTTAAACATGCCTGTTGTATATGTCTGCAAACACTCAGAGCCTTCAAATAGGGGTTTCACCAATGTGTTCTTTTGGTGAGAAACCTTCTATTTCAAGGTTCTGTGCGTTTTCAGACACATCCGATATGTATTTTTAGCGGTTCTGATGAAATCCCTCCTTTTAAATGCATTTTCTCGCAGAAAATGCGTCTCTCGACATAGGAAAATGGCTTTTTAAAAAAAAGCATATTCTGGTCGAGAAATCGTGTTTTAAACAATGAAAACGACTCCCGATCTTATTTAGTTCACATTTTTACTTTTGGTAACCTAGCCTGTATTCATAAAGCACTAAACCTTTTTATCGCGTTAAACGCCTTTTCTCGACAAGAAAAGCACAATTTCATCAAAATCAAACAAAACAAGAAAAAATAATCTTTTCAACAAGTCTTGCAACACATCCTTAAGAGTTACATGATTTCACCCAATGTCAATGTGTAATTTCTCCAGTTCTGATCATTGTTTAGGTTGTTGGTAGCTTGGTCCAATGCCAAACACAGTGAATCCTTCTTATGGCTTTAAACGCATTTTCTCCTCGAGAGAAACATGATTTCACCAAAAAAGGTATAGTTTAAACATGCCTGTTGTATATGTCTGCAAACACTCAGAGCCTTCAAATAGGGGTTTCACCAATGTGTTCTTTTGGTGAGAAACCTTCTATTTCAAGGTTCTGTGCGTTTTCAGACACATCCGATATGTATTTTTAGCGGTTCTGACGAAATCCCTCCTTTTAATTGCATTTTCTCACAGAAAATGCGTCTGTCGACATAGGAAAATGGCTTTTAAAAAAAAAAGCATATTCTGGTCGAGAAATCGTGTTTTAAACAATGAAAACGACTCCCGACCATATTTAGTTCACATTTTTACTTTTGGTAACCTAGCCCGTATTCATAAAGCACTAAAACTTTTTATCGCGTTAAACGCCTTTTCTCGACAAGAAAAGCACAATTTCATCAAAAACAAACAAAACAAGAAAAAATAATCTTTTCAACAAGTCTTGCAACACATCCTTAAGAGTTACATGAATTCACCCAATGTCAATGTGTAATTTCTCCAGTTCTGATCATTGTTTAGGTTGTTGGTAGCTTGGTCCAATGCCAAACACAGTGAATCCTTCTTATGGCTTTAAACGCATTTTCTCCTCGAGAGAAACATGATTTCACTAAAAAAGTTATAGTTTAAACATGCCTGTTGTTACATGTCTGCAAACACTCAGAGCCTTAAAATAGGGGTTTCACCAATGTGTTTTTTGTTGAGAAACCTTCTATTTCAAGGTTCTGTGCGTTTTCAGACACATCCGATATGTATTTTTAGCGGTTCTGATGAAATCCCTCCTTTTAATTGCATTTTCTCACAGAAAGTGCGTCTCTCGACATAGGAAAATGGCTTTTTAAAAAAAAGCATATTCTGGTCGAGAAATCGTGTTTTAAACAATGAAAACGACTCCCGACCTTATTTAGTTCACATTTTAACTTTCGGTAACCTAGCCCGTATGTATAAAGCACTAAAATTTTTTATCGCGTTAAACGCCTTTTCTCGACAAGAAAAGCACAATTTCATCAAAATCAAACAAAACAAGAAAAATTAATCTTTTCAACAAGTCTTGCAACACATCCTTAAGAGTTACATGATTTCACCCAATGTCAATGTGTAATTTCTCCAGTTCTGATCATTGTTTAGGTTCTTGGTAGCTTGGTCCAATGCCAAACACAGTGAATCCTTCTTATGGCTTTAAACGCATTTTCTCCTCGAGAGAAACATGATTTCACTAAAAAAGTTATAGTTTAAACATGCCTGTTGTATATGTCTGCAAACACTCAGAGCCTTCAAATAGGGGTTTCACCAATGTGTTATTTTGGTGAGAAACCTTCTATTTCAAGGTTCTGTGCGTTTTCAGACACATCCGATATGTATTTTTAGCGGTTCTGATGAAATCCCTCCTTTTAAATGCATTTTCTCACAGAAAATGCGTCTGTCGACATAGGAAAATGGCTTTTAAAAAAAAAAGCATATTCTGGTCGAGAAATCTTGTTTTAAACAATGAAAACGACTCACGACCTTATTTTGTTCACAATTTAACTTTCGGTAACCTAGCCCGTATTCATAAAGCACTAAACCTTTTTATCGCGTTAAACGCATTTTCTCGTCAAGAAAAGCACAATCTCATCAAAAACAAACAAAACAAGAAAAAATAATCTTTTCAACAAGTCTTGCAACACATCCTTAAGAGTTACATGAATTCACCCAATGTCAATGTGTAATTTCTCCAGTTCTGATCATTGTTTAGGTTGTTGGTAGCTTGGTCCAATGCCAAACACAGTGAATCCTTCTTATGGCTTTAAACGCATTTTCTCCTCGAGAGAAACATGATTTCACTAAAAAAGTTATAGTTTAAACATGCCTGTTGTTACATGTCTGCAAACACTCAGAGCCTTAAAATAGGGGTTTCACCAATGTGTTTTTTGTTGAGAAACCTTCTATTTCAAGGTTCTGTGCGTTTTCAGACACATCCGATATGTATTTTTAGCGGTTCTGATGAAATCCCTCCTTTTAATTGCATTTTCTCACAGAAAGTGCGTCTCTCGACATAGGAAAATGGCTTTTTAAAAAAAAGCATATTCTGGTCGAGAAATCGTGTTTTAAACAATGAAAACGACTCCCGACCTTATTTAGTTCACATTTTAACTTTCGGTAACCTAGCCCGTATGTATAAAGCACTAAAAATTTTTATCGCGTTAAACGCCTTTTCTCGACAAGAAAAGCACAATTTCATCAAAATCAAACAAAACAAGAAAAATTAATCTTTTCAACAAGTCTTGCAACACATCCTTAGGAGTTACATGATTTCACCCAATGTCAATGTGTAATTTCTCCAGTTCTGATCATTGTTTAGGTTGTTGGTAGCTTGGTCCAATGCCAAACACAGTGAATCCTTCTTATGGCTTTAAACGCATTTTCTCCTCGAGAGAAACATGATTTCACTAAAAAAGTTATAGTTTAAACATGCCTGTTGTATATGTCTGCAAACACTCAGAGCCTTCAAATAGGGGTTTCACCAATGTGTTCTTTTGGTGAGAAACCTTCTATTTCAAGGTTCTGTGCGTTTTCAGACACATCCGATATGTATTTTTAGCGGTTCTGATGAAATCCCTCCTTTTAAATGCATTTTCTCACAGAAAATGCGTCTCTCGACATAGGAAAATGGCTTTTTAAAAAAAAGCATATTCTGGTCGAGAAATCGTGTTTTAAACAATGAAAACGACTCCCGACCTTATTTAGTTCACATTTTTACTTTTGGTAACCTAGCCCGTATTCATAAAGCACTAAATCTTTTTAGCGCGTTAAACGCCTTTTCTCGACAAGAAAAGCACAATTTCATCAAAAACAAACAAAACAAGAAAAATTAATCTTTTCAACAAGTCTTGCAACACATCCTTAAGAGTTACATGATTTCACCCAATGTCAATGTGTAATTTCTCCAGTTCTGATCATTGTTTAGGTTGTTGGTAGCTTGGTCCAATGCCAAACACAGTGAATCCTTTTTATGGCGTTAAACGCATTTTCTCCTCGAGAGAAACATGATTTCACTAAAAACGTTATAGTTTAAACATGCCTGTTGTTACATGTCTGCAAACACTCAGAGCCTTAAAATAGGGGTTTCCCCAATGTGTTATTTGGTGAGAAACCTTGTATTTCAAGGTTCTGTGCGTTTTCAGACACATCCGATATGTATTTTTAGCGGTTCTGATGAATTCCCTCCTTTTAATTGCATTTTCTCACAGAAAGTGCGTCTCTCGACATAGGAAAATGGCTTTTTAAAAAAAAGCATATTCTGGTCGAGAAATCGTGTTTTAAACAATGAAAACGACTCCCGACCTTATTTAGTTCACATTTTTACTTTTGGTAACCTAGCCCGTATTCATAAAGCACTAAACCTTTTTATCGCGTTAAACGCCTTTTCTCGACAAGAAAAGCACAATTTCATCAAAAACAAACAAAACAAGAAAAATTAAACTTTTCAACAAGTCTTGCAACACATCCTTAAGAGTTACATGATTTCACCCAATGTCAATGTGTAATTTCTCCAGTTCTGATCATTGTTTAGGTTGTTGGTAGCTTGGTCCAATGCCAAACACAGTGAATCCTTTTTATGGCGTTAAACGCATTTTCTCCTCGAGAGAAACATGATTTCTTTAAAAACGTTATAGTTTAAACATGCCTGTTGTATATGTCTGCAAACACTCAGAGCCTTAAAATAGGGTTTTCACCAATGTGTTTTTTGGTGAGAAACCTTGTATTTCAAGGTTCTGTGCGTTTTCAGACACATCCGAAATGTATTTTTAGCGGTTCTGATGAAATCCCTCCTTTTAATTGCATTTTCTCACAGAAAATGCGTCTCTCGACATAGGAAAATGGCTTTTTAAAAAAAGCATATTCTGGTCGAGAAATCGTGTTTTAAACAATGAAAACGACTCCCGACATTATTTAGTTCATATTTTTACTTTTGGTAACCTAGCCCGTATTCATAAAGCACTAAAACTTTTTATCGCTTTAAACGCCTTTTCTCGACAAGAAAAGCACAATCTCATCAAAAACAAACAAAACAAGAAAAAATAATATTTTCAACAAGTCTTGCAACACATCCTTAAGAGTTACATGATTTCAACCAATGTCAATGTGTAATTTCTCCAGTTCTGATCATTGTTTAGGTTGTTGGTAGCTTGGTCCAATGCCAAACACAGTGAATCCTTTTTATGGCGTTAAACGCATTTTCTCCTCGAGAGAAACATGATTTCTTTAAAAACGTTATAGTTTAAACATGCCTGTTGTACATGTCTGCAAACACTCAGAGCCTTCAAAGAGGGGTTTCACCAATGTGTTTTTTGGTGAGAAACCTTCTATTTCAAGGTTCTCTGCGTTTTCAGACACGTACAATATGTATTTTTAGCGTTTCTGATGAAATCCCTCCTTTTAAATGCATTTTCTCACGGAAAATGCGTCTCTTGACATAGGAAAATGGCTTTTTAAAAAAAAAAGCATATTCTGGTCGAGACATCGTGTTTTAAATAATAAAAACGACTCCCGACCTTATTTAGTTCACATTTTTACTTTTGGTAACCTAGCCCGTATGCATAAAGCACTAAACCTTTTTATCGCGTTAAACGCCTTTTCTCGTCAAAAAAGCACAATCTCATCAAAAACAAACAAACAAGAAAAAATAATCTTTTCAGCAAGTCTTGCAACACATCCTTAAGAGTTAGATGATTTCACCCAATGTCAATGTGTAATTTCTCCAGTTCTGATCATCGTTTAGGTTGTTGGTAGCTTGGTCCAATGCCAAACACAGTGAATCCTTTTTATGGCGTTAAACGCATTTTCTCCTCGAGAGAAACATGATTTCTTTAAGAACGTTATAGTTTAAACATGCCTGTTGTACATGTCTGCAAACACTCAGAGCCTTAAAATAGGGGTTTCACCAATGTGTTTTTTGGTGAGAAACCTTGTATTTCAAGGTTCTGTGCGTTTTCAGACACATCCGATATGTATTTTTAGCGGTTCTGATGAAATCCCTCCTTTTAATTGCATTTTCTCACAGAAAGTGCGTCTCTCGACATAGGAAAATGGCTTTTTAAAAAAAAGCATATTCTGGTCGAGAAATCGTGTTTTAAACAATGAAAATGACTCCCGATCTTATTTAGTTCACATTTTTACTTTTGGTAACCTAGCCTGTATTCATAAAGCACTAAACCTTTTTATCAAGTTAAACGCCTTTTCTCGACAAGAAAAGCACAATTTCATCAAAAACAAACAAAACAAGAAAAAATAATCTTTTCAACAAGTCTTGCAACACATCCTTAAGAGTTACATGATTTCACCCAATGTCAATGTGTAATTTCTCCAGTTCTGATCATTTTTTAGGTTGTTGGTAGCTTGGTCCAATGCCAAACACAGTGAATCCTTCTTATGGCTTTAAACGCATTTTCTCCTCGAGAGAAACATGATTTCACTAAAAAAGTTATAGTTTAAACATGCCTGTTGTATACGTCGGCAAACACTCAGAGCCTTCAAATAGGGGTTTCACCAATGTGTTTTTTGGTGAGAAACCTTGTATTTCAAGGTTCTGTGCGTTTTCAGACACATCCGATATGTATTTTTAGCGGTTCTGACGAAATCCCTCCTTTTAATTGCATTTTCTCACAGAAAATGCGTCTGTCGACATAGGAAAATGGCTTTTTAAAAAAAAGCATATTCTGGTCGAGAAATCGTGTTTTAAACATTGAAAATGACTCCCGATCTTATTTAGTTCACATTTTTACTTTTGGTAACCTAGCCTGTATTCATAAAGCACTAAACCTTTTTATCGCGTTAAACGCCTTTTCTCGACAAGAAAAGCACAATTTCATCAAAAACAAACAAAACAAGAAAAAATAATCTTTTCAACAAGTCTTGCAACACATCCTTAAGAGTTACATGATTTCACCCAATGTCAATGTGTAATTTCTCCAGTTCTGATCATTGTTTAGGTTGTTGGTAGCTTGGTCCAATGCCAAACACAGTGAATCCTTTTTATGGCTTTAATCGCATTTTCTCCTCGAGAGAAACATGATTTCACTAAAAACGTTATAGTTTAAACATGCCTGTTGTACATGTCTGCAAACACTCAAAGCCTTAAAATAGGTGTTTCACCAATGTGTTTTTTTGGTGAGAAACCTTTTATTTCAAGGTTCTGTGCGTTTTCAGACACATCCGATATGTATATTTAGCGGTTCTGATGAAATCCCTCCTTTTAATTGCATTTTCTCGCAGAAAATGCGTCTCTCGACATAGGAAAATGGCTTTTTAAAAAAAAGCATATTCTGGTCGAGAAATCGTGTTTTAAACAATGAAAACGACTCCCGATCTTATTTAGTTCACATTTTTACTTTTGGTAACCTAGCCTGTATTCATAAAGCACTAAACCTTTTTATCGCGTTAAACGCCTTTTCTCGACAAGAAAAGCACAATTTCATCAAAAACAAACAAAACAAGAAAAAATAATCTTTTCAACAAGTCTTGCAACACATCCTTAGGAGTTACATGATTTCACCCAATGTCAATGTGTAATTTCTCCAGTTCTGATCATTGTTTAGGTTGTTGGTAGCTTGGTCCATAGCCAAACACAGTGAATCCTTTTTATGGCGTTAAACGCATTTTCTCCTCGAGAGAAACATGATTTCACTAAAAACGTTATAGTTTAAACATGCCTGTTTATACATGTCTGCAAACACTCAGAGCCTTAAAATAGGGGTTTCACCAATGTGTTTTTTGTTGAGAATCCTTGTATTTCAAGGTTCTGTGCGTTTTCAGACACATCCGATATGTATTTTTAGCGGTTCTGATGAAATCCCTCCTTTTAAATGCATTTTCTCACAGAAAGCGCGTCTGTCGACATAGGAAAATGGCTTTTAAAAAAAAAGCATATTCTGGTCGAGAAATCGTGTTTTAAACAATGAAAACGACTCACGACCTTATTTTGTTCACAATTTAACTTTCGGTAACCTAGCCCGTATTCATAAAGCACTAAACCTTTTTATCGCGTTAAACGCCTTTTCTCGACAAGAAAAGCACAATTTCATCAAAAACAAACAAAACAAGAAAAAAATAATCTTTTCAACAAGTCTTGCAACACATCCTTAGGAGTTACATGATTTCACCCAATGTCAATGTGTAATTTCTCCAGTTCTGATCATTGTTTAGGTTGTTGGTAGCTTGGTCCAATGCCAAACACAGTGAATCCTTTTTATGGCGTTAAACGCATTTTCTCCTCGAGAGAAACATGATTTCTTTAAAAACGTTATAGTTTAAACATGCCTGTTGTACATGTCTGCAAACACTCAGAGCCTTAAAATAGGGGTTTCACCAATGTGTTTTTTGGTGAGAAACCTTGTATTTCAAGGTTCTGTGCGTTTTCAGACACATCCGATATGTATTTTTAGCGGTTCTGACGAAATCCCTCCTTTTAAATGCATTTTCTCACAGAAAATGCGTCTCTCGACATAGGAAAATGGCTTTTTAAAAAAAAGCATATTCTGGTCGAGAAATCGTGTTTTAAACAATGAAAACGACTCCCGATCTTATTTAGTTCACATTTTTACTTTTGGTAACCTAGCCTGTATTCATAAAGCACTAAAGGTTTTTATCGCGTTAAACGCCTTTTCTCGACAAGAAAAGCACAATTTCATCAAAAACAAACAAAACAAGAAAAAATAATCTTTTCAACAAGTCTTGCAACACATCCTTAAGAGTTACATGATTTCACCCAATGTCAATGTGTAATTTCTCCAGTTCTGATCATTGTTTAGGTTGTTGGTAGCTTGGTCCAATGCCAAACACAGTGAATCCTTTTTATGGCGTTAAACGCATTTTGTCCTCGAGAGAAACATGATTTCTTTAAAAACGTTATACTTTAAACACGCCTGTTGTACATGTCTGCAAACACTCAGAGCCTTAAAATAGGGGTTTCACCAATGTGTTTTTTGGTGAGAAACCTTGTATTTCAAGGTTCTGTGCGTTTTCAGACACATCCGATATGTATTTTTAGCGGTTCTGATGAAATCCCTCCTTTTAAATGCATTTTCTCACAGAAAATGCGTCTCTCGACATAGGAAAATGGCTTTTTAAAAAAAAGCATATTCTGGTCGAGAAATCGTGTTTTAAACAATGAAAATGACTCCCGATCTTATTTAGTTCACATTTTTACTTTTGGTAACCTAGCCCGTATTCATAAAGCACTAAACCTTTTTATCAAGTTAAACGCCTTTTCTCGACAAGAAAAGCACAATTTCATCAAAAACAAACAAAACAAGAAAACATAATCTTTTCAACAAGTCTTGCAACACATCCTTAAGAGTTACATGATTTCACCCAATGTCAATGTGTAATTTCTCCAGTTCTGATCATTTTTTAGGTTGTTGGTAGCTTGGTCCAATGCCAAACACAGTGAATCCTTCTTATGGCTTTAAACGCATTTTCTCCTCGAGAGAAACATGATTTCACTAAAAACGTTATAGTTTAAACATGCCTGTTGTATATGTCTGCAAACACTCAGAGCCTTCAAATAGGGGTTTCACCAATGTGTTTTTTGGTGAGAAACCTTGTATTTCAAGGTTCTGTGCGTTTTCAGACACATCCGATATGTATTTTTAGCGGTTCTGACGAAATCCCTCCTTTTAATTGCATTTTCTCACAGAAAGTGCGTCTCTCGACATAGGAAAATGGCTTTTTAAAAAAAAGCATATTCTGGTCGAGAAATCGTGTTTTAAACAATGAAAATGACTCCCGATCTTATTTAGTTCACATTTTTACTTTTGGTAACCTAGCCTGTATTCATAAAGCACTAAACCTTTTTATCGCGTTAAACGCCTTTTCTCGACAAGAAAAGCACAATTTCATCAAAAACAAACAAAACAAGAAAAAATAATCTTTTCAACAAGTCTTGCAACACATCCTTAAGAGTTACATGATTTCACCCAATGTCAATGTGTAATTTCTCCAGTTCTGATCATTGTTTAGGTTGTTGGTAGCTTGGTCCAATGCCAAACACAGTGAATCCTTTTTATGGCTTTAATCGCATTTTCTCCTCGAGAGAAACATGATTTCACTAAAAACGTTATAGTTTAAACATGCCTGTTGTACATGTCTGCAAACACTCAAAGCCTTAAAATAGGTGTTTCACCAATGTGTTTTTTTGGTGAGAAACCTTTTATTTCAAGGTTCTGTGCGTTTTCAGACACATCCGATATGTATATTTAGCGGTTCTGATGAAATCCCTCCTTTTAATTGCATTTTCTCGCAGAAAATGCGTCTCTCGACATAGGAAAATGGCTTTTTAAAAAAAAGCATATTCTGGTCGAGAAATCGTGTTTAAAACAATGAAAACGACTCCCGATCTTATTTAGTTCACATTTTTACTTTTGGTAACCTAGCCTGTATTCATAAAGCACTAAACCTTTTTATCGCGTTAAACGCCTTTTCTCGACAAGAAAAGCACAATTTCATCAAAAACAAACAAAACAAGAAAAAATAATCTTTTCAACAAGTCTTGCAACACATCCTTAGGAGTTACATGATTTCACCCAATGTCAATGTGTAATTTCTCCAGTTCTGATCATTGTTTAGGTTGTTGGTAGCTTGGTCCATAGCCAAACACAGTGAATCCTTTTTATGGCGTTAAACGCATTTTCTCCTCGAGAGAAACATGATTTCACTAAAAACGTTATAGTTTAAACATGCCTGTTTATACATGTCTGCAAACACTCAGAGCCTTAAAATAGGGGTTTCACCAATGTGTTTTTTGTTGAGAATCCTTGTATTTCAAGGTTCTGTGCGTTTTCAGACACATCCGATATGTATTTTTAGCGGTTCTGATGAAATCCCTCCTTTTAAATGCATTTTCTCACAGAAAGCGCGTCTGTCGACATAGGAAAATGGCTTTTAAAAAAAAAGCATATTCTGGTCGAGAAATCGTGTTTTAAACAATGAAAACGACTCACGACCTTATTTTGTTCACAATTTAACTTTCGGTAACCTAGCCCGTATTCATAAAGCACTAAACCTTTTTATCGCGTTAAACGCCTTTTCTCGACAAGAAAAGCACAATTTCATCAAAAACAAACAAAACAAGAAAAAAATAATCTTTTCAACAAGTCTTGCAACACATCCTTAGGAGTTACATGATTTCACCCAATGTCAATGTGTAATTTCTCCAGTTCTGATCATTGTTTAGGTTGTTGGTAGCTTGGTCCAATGCCAAACACAGTGAATCCTTTTTATGGCGTTAAACGCATTTTCTCCTCGAGAGAAACATGATTTCTTTAAAAACGTTATAGTTTAAACATGCCTGTTGTACATGTCTGCAAACACTCAGAGCCTTAAAATAGGGGTTTCACCAATGTGTTTTTTGGTGAGAAACCTTGTATTTCAAGGTTCTGTGCGTTTTCAGACACATCCGATATGTATTTTTAGCGGTTCTGACGAAATCCCTCCTTTTAAATGCATTTTCTCACAGAAAATGCGTCTCTCGACATAGGAAAATGGCTTTTTAAAAAAAAGCATATTCTGGTCGAGAAATCGTGTTTTAAACAATGAAAACGACTCCCGATCTTATTTAGTTCACATTTTTACTTTTGGTAACCTAGCCTGTATTCATAAAGCACTAAAGGTTTTTATCGCGTTAAACGCCTTTTCTCGACAAGAAAAGCACAATTTCATCAAAATCAAACAAAACAAGAAAAAATAATCTTTTCAACAAGTCTTGCAACACATCCTTAAGAGTTACATGATTTCACCCAATGTCAATGTGTAATTTCTCCAGTTCTGATCATTGTTTAGGTTGTTGGTAGCTTGGTCCAATGCCAAACACAGTGAATCCTTTTTATGGCGTTAAACGCATTTTGTCCTCGAGAGAAACATGATTTCTTTAAAAACGTTATACTTTAAACACGCCTGTTGTACATGTCTGCAAACACTCAGAGCCTTAAAATAGGGGTTTCACCAATGTGTTTTTTGGTGAGAAACCTTGTATTTCAAGGTTCTGTGCGTTTTCAGACACATCCGATATGTATTTTTAGCGGTTCTGATGAAATCCCTCCTTTTAAATGCATTTTCTCACAGAAAATGCGTCTCTCGACATAGGAAAATGGCTTTTTAAAAAAAAGCATATTCTGGTCGAGAAATCGTGTTTTAAACAATGAAAATGACTCCCGATCTTATTTAGTTCACATTTTTACTTTTGGTAACCTAGCCCGTATTCATAAAGCACTAAACCTTTTTATCAAGTTAAACGCCTTTTCTCGACAAGAAAAGCACAATTTCATCAAAAACAAACAAAACAAGAAAACATAATCTTTTCAACAAGTCTTGCAACACATCCTTAAGAGTTACATGATTTCACCCAATGTCAATGTGTAATTTCTCCAGTTCTGATCATTTTTTAGGTTGTTGGTAGCTTGGTCCAATGCCAAACACAGTGAATCCTTCTTATGGCTTTAAACGCATTTTCTCCTCGAGAGAAACATGATTTCACTAAAAACGTTATAGTTTAAACATGCCTGTTGTATATGTCTGCAAACACTCAGAGCCTTCAAATAGGGGTTTCACCAATGTGTTTTTTGGTGAGAAACCTTGTATTTCAAGGTTCTGTGCGTTTTCAGACACATCCGATATGTATTTTTAGCGGTTCTGACGAAATCCCTCCTTTTAATTGCATTTTCTCACAGAAAGTGCGTCTCTCGACATAGGAAAATGGCTTTTTAAAAAAAAGCATATTCTGGTCGAGAAATCGTGTTTTAAACAATGAAAATGACTCCCGATCTTATTTAGTTCACATTTTTACTTTTGGTAACCTAGCCTGTATTCATAAAGCACTAAACCTTTTTATCGCGTTAAACGCCTTTTCTCGACAAGAAAAGCACAATTTCATCAAAAACAAACAAAACAAGAAAAAATAATCTTTTCAACAAGTCTTGCAACACATCCTTAAGAGTTACATGATTTCACCCAATGTCAATGTGTAATTTCTCCAGTTCTGATCATTGTTTAGGTTGTTGGTAGCTTGGTCCAATGCCAAACACAGTGAATCCTTTTTATGGCTTTAATCGCATTTTCTCCTCGAGAGAAACATGATTTCACTAAAAACGTTATAGTTTAAACATGCCTGTTGTACATGTCTGCAAACACTCAAAGCCTTAAAATAGGTGTTTCACCAATGTGTTTTTTTGGTGAGAAACCTTGTATTTCAAGGTTCTGTGCGTTTTCAGACACATCCGATATGTATATTTAGCGGTTCTGATGAAATCCCTCCTTTTAATTGCATTTTCTCGCAGAAAATGCGTCTGTCGACATAGGAAAATGGCTTTTTAAAAAAAAAGCATATTCTGGTCGAGAAATCGTGTTTTAAACAATGAAAACGACTCGCGATCTTATTTAGTTCACATTTTTACTTTTGGTAACCTAGCCTGTATTCATAAAGCACTAAACCTTTTTATCGCGTTAAACGCCTTTTCTCGACAAGAAAAGCACAATTTCATCAAAAACAAACAAAACAAGAAAAAATAATCTTTTCAACAAGTCTTGCAACACATCCTTAAGAGTTACATGATTTCACCCAATGTCAATGTGTAATTTCTCCAGTTCTGATCATTGTTTAGGTTGTTGGTAGCTTGGTCCAATGCCAAACACAGTGAATCCTTCTTATGGCTTTAAACGCATTTTCTCCTCGAGAGAAACATGATTTCACTAAAAACGTTATAGTTTAAACATGCCTGTTGTATATGTCTGCAAACACTCAGAGCCTTCAAATAGGGGTTTCACCAATGTGTTTTTTGGTGAGAAACCTTGTATTTCAAGGTTCTGTGCGTTTTCAGACACATCCGATATGTATTTTTAGCGGTTCTGACGAAATCCCTCCTTTTAATTGCATTTTCTCACAGAAAATGCGTCTCTCGACATAGGAAAATGGCTTTTTAAAAAAAAGCATATTCTGGTCGAGAAATCGTGTTTTAAACAATGAAAATGACTCCCGATCTTATTTAGTTCACATTTTTACTTTTGGTAACCTAGCCTGTATTCATAAAGCACTAAACCTTTTTATCAAGTTAAACGCCTTTTCTCGACAAGAAAAGCACAATTTCATCAAAAACAAACAAAACAAGAAAAAATAATCTTTTCAACAAGTCTTGCAACACATCCTTAAGAGTTACATGATTTCACCCAATGTCAATGTGTAATTTCTCCAGTTCTGATCATTGTTTAGGTTGTTGGTAGCTTGGTCCAATGCCAAACACAGTGAATCCTTTTTATGGCTTTAATCGCATTTTCTCCTCGAGAGAAACATGATTTCACTAAAAACGTTATAGTTTAAACATGCCTGTTGTACATGTCTGCAAACACTCAAAGCCTTAAAATAGGTGTTTCACCAATGTGTTTTTTTGGTGAGAAACCTTGTATTTCAAGGTTCTGTGCGTTTTCAGACACATCCGATATGTATATTTAGCGGTTCTGATGAAATCCCTCCTTTTAATTGCATTTTCTCGCAGAAAATGCGTCTGTCGACATAGGAAAATGGCTTTTTAAAAAAAAGCATATTCTGGTCGAGAAATCGTGTTTTAAACAATGAAAACGACTCGCGATCTTATTTAGTTCACATTTTTACTTTTGGTAACCTAGCCTGTATTCATAAAGCACTAAACCTTTTTATCGCGTTAAACGCCTTTTCTCGACAAGAAAAGCACAATTTCATCAAAAACAAACAAAACAAGAAAAAATAATCTTTTCAACAAGTCTTGCAACACATCCTTAAGAGTTACATGATTTCACCCAATGTCAATGTGTAATTTATCCAGTTCTGATCATTGTTTAGGTTGTTGGTAGCTTGGTCCAATGCCAAACACAGTGAATCCTTTTTATGGCTTTAATCGCATTTTCTCCTCGAGAGAAACATGATTTCACTAAAAACGTTATAGTTTAAACATGCCTGTTGTACATGTCTGCAAACACTCAAAGCCTTAAAATAGGTGTTTCACCAATGTGTTTTTTTGGTGAGAAACCTTGTATTTCAAGGTTCTGTGCGTTTTCAGACACATCCGATATGTATATTTAGCGGTTCTGATGAAATCCCTCCTTTTAATTGCATTTTCTCGCAGAAAATGCGTCTGTCGACATAGGAAAATGGCTTTTTAAAAAAAAGCATATTCTGGTCGAGAAATCGTGTTTTAAACAATGAAAACGACTCGCGATCTTATTTAGTTCACATTTTTACTTTTGGTAACCTAGCCTGTATTCATAAAGCACTAAACCTTTTTATCGCGTTAAACGCCTTTTCTCGACAAGAAAAGCACAATTTCATCAAAAACAAACAAAACAAGAAAAAATAATCTTTTCAACAAGTCTTGCAACACATCCTTAAGAGTTACATGATTTCACCCAATGTCAATGTGTAATTTCTCCAGTTCTGATCATTGTTTAGGTTGTTGGTAGCTTGGTCCAATGCCAAACACAGTGAATCCTTCTTATGGCTTTAAACGCATTTTCTCCTCGAGAGAAACATGATTTCACTAAAAACGTTATAGTTTAAACATGCCTGTTGTATATGTCTGCAAACACTCAGAGCCTTCAAATAGGGGTTTCACCAATGTGTTTTTTGGTGAGAAACCTTGTATTTCAAGGTTCTGTGCGTTTTCAGACACATCCGATATGTATTTTTAGCGGTTCTGACGAAATCCCTCCTTTTAATTGCATTTTCTCACAGAAAATGCGTCTCTCGACATAGGAAAATGGCTTTTTAAAAAAAAGCATATTCTGGTCGAGAAATCGTGTTTTAAACAATGAAAATGACTCCCGATCTTATTTAGTTCACATTTTTACTTTTGGTAACCTAGCCTGTATTCATAAAGCACTAAACCTTTTTATCGCGTTAAACGCCTTTTCTCGACAAGAAAAGCACAATTTCATCAAAAACAAACAAAACAAGAAAAAATAATCTTTTCAACAAGTCTTGCAACACATCCTTAAGAGTTACATGATTTCACCCAATGTCAATGTGTAATTTCTCCAGTTCTGATCATTGTTTAGGTTGTTGGTAGCTTGGTCCAATGCCAAACACAGTGAATCCTTTTTATGGCTTTAATCGCATTTTCTCCTCGAGAGAAACATTATTTCACTAAAAACGTTATAGTTTAAACATGCCTGTTGTACATGTCTGCAAACACTCAAAGCCTTAAAATAGGTGTTTCACCAATGTGTTTTTTTGGTGAGAAACCTTGTATTTCAAGGTTCTGTGCGTTTTCAGACACATCCGATATGTATATTTAGCGGTTCTGATGAAATCCCTCCTTTTAATTGCATTTTCTCGCAGAAAATGCGTCTGTCGACATAGGAAAATGGCTTTTTAAAAAAAAGCATATTCTGGTCGAGAAATCGTGTTTTAAACAATGAAAACGACTCGCGATCTTATTTAGTTCACATTTTTACTTTTGGTAACCTAGCCTGTATTCATAAAGCACTAAACCTTTTTATCGCGTTAAACGCCTTTTCTCGACAAGAAAAGCACAATTTCATCAAAAACAAACAAAACAAGAAAAAATAATCTTTTCAACAAGTCTTGCAACACATCCTTAAGAGTTACATGATTTCACCCAATGTCAATGTGTAATTTATCCAGTTCTGATCATTGTTTAGGTTGTTGGTAGCTTGGTCCAATGCCAAACACAGTGAATCCTTTTTATGGCGTTAAACGCATTTTCTCCTCGAGAGAAACATGATTTCACTAAAAACGTTATAGTTTAAACATGCCTGTTGTTACATGTCTGCAAACACTCAGAGCCTTAAAATAGGGGTTTCACCAATGTGTTTTTTGTTGAGAATCCTTGTATTTCAAGGTTCTGTGCGTTTTCAGACACATCCGATATGTATTTTTAGCGGTTCTGATGAAATCCCTCGTTTTAATTGCATTTTCTCACAGAAAGTGCGTCTCTCGACATAGGAAAATGGCTTTTTAAAAAAAAGCATATTCTGGTCGAGAAATCGTGTTTTAAACAATGAAAATGACTCCCGATCTTATTTAGTTCACATTTTTACTTTTGGTAACCTAGCCTGTATTCATAAAGCACTAAACCTTTTTATCAAGTTAAACGCCTTTTCTCGACAAGAAAAGCACAATTTCATCAAAAACAAACAAAACAAGAAAACATAATCTTTTCAACAAGTCTTGCAACACATCCTTAAGAGTTACATGATTTCACCCAATGTCAATGTGTAATTTCTCCAGTTCTGATCATTTTTTAGGTTGTTGGTAGCTTGGTCCAATGCCAAACACAGTGAATCCTTCTTATGGCTTTAAACGCATTTTCTCCTCGAGAGAAACATGATTTCACTAAAAACGTTATAGTTTAAACATGCCTGTTGTATATGTCTGCAAACACTCAGAGCCTTCAAATAGGGGTTTCACCAATGTGTTTTTTGGTGAGAAACCTTGTATTTCAAGGTTCTGTGCGTTTTCAGACACATCCGATATGTATTTTTAGCGGTTCTGACGAAATCCCTCCTTTTAATTGCATTTTCTCACAGAAAGTGCGTCTCTCGACATAGGAAAATGGCTTTTTAAAAAAAAGCATATTCTGGTCGAGAAATCGTGTTTTAAACAATGAAAATGACTCCCGATCTTATTTAGTTCACATTTTTACTTTTGGTAACCTAGCCTGTATTCATAAAGCACTAAACCTTTTTATCGCGTTAAACGCCTTTTCTCGACAAGAAAAGCACAATTTCATCAAAAACAAACAAAACAAGAAAAAATAATCTTTTCAACAAGTCTTGCAACACATCCTTAAGAGTTACATGATTTCACCCAATGTCAATGTGTAATTTCTCCAGTTCTGATCATTGTTTAGGTTGTTGGTAGCTTGGTCCAATGCCAAACACAGTGAATCCTTTTTATGGCTTTAATCGCATTTTCTCCTCGAGAGAAACATGATTTCACTAAAAACGTTATAGTTTAAACATGCCTGTTGTACATGTCTGCAAACACTCAAAGCCTTAAAATAGGTGTTTCACCAATGTGTTTTTTTGGTGAGAAACCTTGTATTTCAAGGTTCTGTGCGTTTTCAGACACATCCGATATGTATATTTAGCGGTTCTGATGAAATCCCTCCTTTTAATTGCATTTTCTCGCAGAAAATGCGTCTGTCGACATAGGAAAATGGCTTTTTAAAAAAAAGCATATTCTGGTCGAGAAATCGTGTTTTAAACAATGAAAACGACTCGCGATCTTATTTAGTTCACATTTTTACTTTTGGTAACCTAGCCTGTATTCATAAAGCACTAAACCTTTTTATCGCGTTAAACGCCTTTTCTCGACAAGAAAAGCACAATTTCATCAAAAACAAACAAAACAAGAAAAAATAATCTTTTCAACAAGTCTTGCAACACATCCTTAAGAGTTACATGATTTCACCCAATGTCAATGTGTAATTTCTCCAGTTCTGATCATTGTTTAGGTTGTTGGTAGCTTGGTCCAATGCCAAACACAGTGAATCCTTCTTATGGCTTTAAACGCATTTTCTCCTCGAGAGAAACATGATTTCACTAAAAACGTTATAGTTTAAACATGCCTGTTGTATATGTCTGCAAACACTCAGAGCCTTCAAATAGGGGTTTCACCAATGTGTTTTTTGGTGAGAAACCTTGTATTTCAAGGTTCTGTGCGTTTTCAGACACATCCGATATGTATTTTTAGCGGTTCTGACGAAATCCCTCCTTTTAATTGCATTTTCTCACAGAAAATGCGTCTCTCGACATAGGAAAATGGCTTTTTAAAAAAAAGCATATTCTGGTCGAGAAATCGTGTTTTAAACAATGAAAATGACTCCCGATCTTATTTAGTTCACATTTTTACTTTTGGTAACCTAGCCTGTATTCATAAAGCACTAAACCTTTTTATCGCGTTAAACGCCTTTTCTCGACAAGAAAAGCACAATTTCATCAAAAACAAACAAAACAAGAAAAAATAATCTTTTCAACAAGTCTTGCAACACATCCTTAAGAGTTACATGATTTCACCCAATGTCAATGTGTAATTTCTCCAGTTCTGATCATTGTTTAGGTTGTTGGTAGCTTGGTCCAATGCCAAACACAGTGAATCCTTTTTATGGCTTTAATCGCATTTTCTCCTCGAGAGAAACATGATTTCACTAAAAACGTTATAGTTTAAACATGCCTGTTGTACATGTCTGCAAACACTCAAAGCCTTAAAATAGGTGTTTCACCAATGTGTTTTTTTGGTGAGAAACCTTGTATTTCAAGGTTCTGTGCGTTTTCAGACACATCCGATATGTATATTTAGCGGTTCTGATGAAATCCCTCCTTTTAATTGCATTTTCTCGCAGAAAATGCGTCTGTCGACATAGGAAAATGGCTTTTTAAAAAAAAGCATATTCTGGTCGAGAAATCGTGTTTTAAACAATGAAAACGACTCGCGATCTTATTTAGTTCACATTTTTACTTTTGGTAACCTAGCCTGTATTCATAAAGCACTAAACCTTTTTATCGCGTTAAACGCCTTTTCTCGACAAGAAAAGCACAATTTCATCAAAAACAAACAAAACAAGAAAAAATAATCTTTTCAACAAGTCTTGCAACACATCCTTAAGAGTTACATGATTTCACCCAATGTCAATGTGTAATTTATCCAGTTCTGATCATTGTTTAGGTTGTTGGTAGCTTGGTCCAATGCCAAACACAGTGAATCCTTTTTATGGCGTTAAACGCATTTTCTCCTCGAGAGAAACATGATTTCACTAAAAACGTTATAGTTTAAACATGCCTGTTGTTACATGTCTGCAAACACTCAGAGCCTTAAAATAGGGGTTTCACCAATGTGTTTTTTGTTGAGAATCCTTGTATTTCAAGGTTCTGTGCGTTTTCAGACACATCCGATATGTATTTTTAGCGGTTCTGATGAAATCCCTCGTTTCAATTGCATTTTCTCACAGAAAGTGCGTCTCTCGACATAGGAAAATGGCTTTTTAAAAAAAAGCATATTCTGGTCGAGAAATCGTGTTTTAAACAATGAAAATGACTCCCGATCTTATTTAGTTCACATTTTTACTTTTGGTAACCTAGCCTGTATTCATAAAGCACTAAAACTTTTTATCGCGTTAAACGCCTTTTCTCGACAAGAAAAGCACAATTTCATCAAAAACAAACAAAACAAGAAAAAATAATCTTTTCAACAAGTCTTGCAACACATCCTTAAGAGTTACATGATTTCACCCAATGTCAATGTGTAATTTCTCCAGTTCTGATCATTTTTTAGGTTGTTGGTAGCTTGGTCCAATGCCAAACACAGTGAATCCTTCTTATGGCTTTAAACGCATTTTCTCCTCGAGAGAAACATGATTTCACTAAAAAAGTTATAGTTTAAACATGCCTGTTGTATACGTCTGCAAACACTCAGAGCCTTCAAATAGGGGTTTCACCAATGTGTTTTTTGGTGAGAAACCTTGTATTTCAAGGTTCTGTGCGTTTTCAGACACATCCGATATGTATTTTTAGCGGTTCTGACGAAATCCCTCCTTTTAAATGCATTTTCTCGCAGAAAGCGCGTCTGTCGACATAGGAAAATGGCTTTTAAAAAAAAAGCATATTCTGGTCGAGAAATCGTGTTTTAAACAATGAAAACGACTCACGACCTTATTTTGTTCACAATTTAACTTTCGGTAACCTAGCCCGTATTCATAAAGCACTAAACCTTTTTATCGCGTTAAACGCCTTTTCTCGACAAGAAAAGCACAATTTCATCAAAAACAAACAAAACAAGAAAAAAATAATCTTTTCAACAAGTCTTGCAACACATCCTTAGGAGTTACATGATTTCACCCAATGTCAATGTGTAATTTCTCCAGTTCTGATCATTGTTTAGGTTGTTGGTAGCTTGGTCCAATGCCAAACACAGTGAATCCTTTTTATGGCGTTAAACGCATTTTCTCCTCGAGAGAAACATGATTTCTTTAAAAACGTTATAGTTTAAACATGCCTGTTGTACATGTCTGCAAACACTCAGAGCCTTAAAATAGGGGTTTCACCCATGTGTTTTTTGGTGAGAAACCTTGTATTTCAAGGTTCTGTGCGTTTTCAGACACATCCGATATGTATTTTTAGCGGTTCTGACGAAATCCCTCCTTTTAAATGCATTTTCTCGCAGAAAGCGCGTCTGTCGACATAGGAAAATGGCTTTTAAAAAAAAAGCATATTCTGGTCGAGAAATCGTGTTTTAAACAATGAAAACGACTCACGACCTTATTTTGTTCACAATTTAACTTTCGGTAACCTAGCCCGTATTCATAAAGCACTAAACCTTTTTATCGCGTTAAACGCCTTTTCTCGACAAGAAAAGCACAATTTCATCAAAAACAAACAAAACAAGAAAAAAATAATCTTTTCAACAAGTCTTGCAACACATCCTTAGGAGTTACATGATTTCACCCAATGTCAATGTGTAATTTCTCCAGTTCTGATCATTGTTTAGGTTGTTGGTAGCTTGGTCCAATGCCAAACACAGTGAATCCTTTTTATGGCGTTAAACGCATTTTCTCCTCGAGAGAAACATGATTTCTTTAAAAACGTTATAGTTTAAACATGCCTGTTGTACATGTCTGCAAACACTCAGAGCCTTAAAATAGGGGTTTCACCAATGTGTTTTTTGGTGAGAAACCTTGTATTTCAAGGTTCTGTGCGTTTTCAGACACATCCGATATGTATTTTTAGCGGTTCTGACGAAATCCCTCCTTTTAAATGCATTTTCTCACAGAAAATGCGTCTCTCGACATAGGAAAATGGCTTTTTAAAAAAAAGCATATTCTGGTCGAGAAATCGTGTTTTAAACAATGAAAATGACTCCCGATCTTATTTAGTTCACATTTTTACTTTTGGTAACCTAGCCTGTATTCATAAAGCACTAAACCTTTTTATCAAGTTAAACGCCTTTTCTCGACAAGAAAAGCACAATTTCATCAAAAACAAACAAAACAAGAAAAAATAATCTTTTCAACAAGTCTTGCAACACATCCTTAAGAGTTACATGATTTCACCCAATGTCAATGTGTAATTTCTCCAGTTCTGATCATTGTTTAGGTTGTTGGTAGCTTGGTCCAATGCCAAACACAGTGAATCCTTTTTATGGCTTTAATCGCATTTTCTCCTCGAGAGAAACATGATTTCACTAAAAACGTTATAGTTTAAACATGCCTGTTGTACATGTCTGCAAACACTCAAAGCCTTAAAATAGGTGTTTCACCAATGTGTTTTTTTGGTGAGAAACCTTGTATTTCAAGGTTCTGTGCGTTTTCAGACACATCCGATATGTATATTTAGCGGTTCTGGTGAAATCCCTCCTTTTAATTGCATTTTCTCGCAGAAAATGCGTCTCTCGACATAGGAAAATGGCTTTTTAAAAAAAAGCATATTCTGGTCGAGAAATCGTGTTTTAAACAATGAAAACGACTCCCGATCTTATTTAGTTCACATTTTTACTTTTGGTAACCTAGCCTGTATTCATAAAGCACTAAAGGTTTTTATCGCGTTAAACGCCTTTTCTCGACAAGAAAAGCACAATTTCATCAAAATCAAACAAAACAAGAAAAAATAATCTTTTCAACAAGTCTTGCAACACATCCTTAAGAGTTACATGATTTCACCCAATGTCAATGTGTAATTTCTCCAGTTCTGATCATTGTTTAGGTTGTTGGTAGCTTGGTCCAATGCCAAACACAGTGAATCCTTTTTATGGCGTTAAACGCATTTTCTCCTCGAGAGAAACATGATTTCTTTAAAAACGTTATAGTTTAAACATGCCTGTTGTACATGTCTGCAAACACTCAGAGCCTTCAAATAGGGGTTTCACCAATGTGTTTTTTGGTGAGAAACCTTGTATTTCAAGGTTCTGTGCGTTTTCAGACACATCCGATATGTATTTTTAGCGGTTCTGATGAATTCCCTCCTTTTAATTGCATTTTCTCACAGAAAGTGCGTCTCTCGACATAGGAAAATGGCTTTTTAAAAAAAAGCATATTCTGGTCGAGAAATCGTGTTTTAAACAATGAAAACGACTCCCGACCTTATTTAGTTCACATTTTTACTTTTGGTAACCTAGCCCGTATTCATAAAGCACTAAACCTTTTTATCGCGTTAAACGCCTTTTCTCGACAAGAAAAGCACAATTTCATCAAAAACAAACAAAACAAGAAAAATTAATCTTTTCAACAAGTCTTGCAACACATCCTTAAGAGTTACATGATTTCACCCAATGTCAATGTGTAATTTCTCCAGTTCTGATCATTGTTTAGGTTGTTGGTAGCTTGGTCCAATGCCAAACACAGTGAATCCTTTTTATGGCGTTAAACGCATTTTCTCCTCGAGAGAAACATGATTTCTTTAAAAACGTTATAGTTTAAACATGCCTGTTGTATATGTCTGCAAACACTCAGAGCCTTAAAATAGGGTTTTCACCAATGTGTTTTTTGGTGAGAAACCTTGTATTTCAAGGTTCTGTGCGTTTTCTGACACATCCGAAATGTATTTTTAGCGGTTCTGATGAAATCCCTCCTTTTAATTGCATTTTCTCACAGAAAATGCGTCTCTCGACATAGGAAAATGGCTTTTTAAAAAAAAGCATATTCTGGTCGAGAAATCGTGTTTTAAACAATGAAAACGACTCCCGACATTATTTAGTTCATATTTTTACTTTTGGTAACCTAGCCCGTATTCATAAAGCACTAAAACTTTTTATCGCTTTAAACGCCTTTTCTCGACAAGAAAAGCACAATCTCATCAAAAACAAACAAAACAAGAAAAAATAATCTTTTCAACAAGTCTTGCAACACATCCTTAAGAGTTACATGATTTCAACCAATGTCAATGTGTAATTTCTCCAGTTCTGATCATTGTTTAGGTTGTTGGTAGCTTGGTCCAATGCCAAACACAGTGAATCCTTTTTATGGCGTTAAACGCATTTTCTCCTCGAGAGAAACATGATTTCTTTAAAAACGTTATAGTTTAAACATGCCTGTTGTACATGTCTGCAAACACTCAGAGCCTTCAAAGAGGGGTTTCACCAATGTGTTTTTTGGTGAGAAACCTTCTATTTCAAGGTTCTCTGCGTTTTCAGACACGTACAATATGTATTTTTAGCGTTTCTGATGAAATCCCTCCTTTTAAATGCATTTTCTCACGGAAAATGCGTCTCTTGACATAGGAAAATGGCTTTTTAAAAAAAAAAGCATATTCTGGTCGAGACATCGTGTTTTAAATAATAAAAACGACTCCCGACCTTATTTAGTTCACATTTTTACTTTTGGTAACCTAGCCCGTATGCATAAAGCACTAAACCTTTTTATCGCGTTAAACGCCTTTTCTCGTCAAAAAAGCACAATCTCATCAAAAACAAACAAACAAGAAAAAATAATCTTTTCAGCAAGTCTTGCAACACATCCTTAAGAGTTAGATGATTTCACCCAATGTCAATGTGTAATTTCTCCAGTTCTGATCATCGTTTAGGTTGTTGGTAGCTTGGTCCAATGCCAAACACAGTGAATCCTTTTTCTGGCGTTAAACGCATTTTCTCCTCGAGAGAAACATGATTTCTTTAAGAACGTTATAGTTTAAACATGCCTGTTGTACATGTCTGCAAACACTCAGAGCCTTAAAATAGGGGTTTCACCAATGTGTTTTTTGGTGAGAAACCTTGTATTTCAAGGTTCTGTGCGTTTTCAGACACATCCGATATGTATTTTTAGCGGTTCTGATGAAATCCCTCCTTTTAATTGCATTTTCTCACAGAAAGTGCGTCTCTCGACATAGGAAAATGGCTTTTTAAAAAAAAGCATATTCTGGTCGAGAAATCGTGTTTTAAACAATGAAAATGACTCCCGATCTTATTTAGTTCACATTTTTACTTTTGGTAACCTAGCCTGTATTCATAAAGCACTAAACCTTTTTATCAAGTTAAACGCCTTTTCTCGACAAGAAAAGCACAATTTCATCAAAAACAAACAAAACAAGAAAAAATAATCTTTTCAACAAGTCTTGCAACACATCCTTAAGAGTTACATGATTTCACCCAATGTCAATGTGTAATTTCTCCAGTTCTGATCATTTTTTAGGTTGTTGGTAGCTTGGTCCAATGCCAAACACAGTGAATCCTTCTTATGGCTTTAAACGCATTTTCTCCTCGAGAGAAACATGATTTCACTAAAAAAGTTATAGTTTAAACATGCCTGTTGTATACGTCTGCAAACACTCAGAGCCTTCAAATAGGGGTTTCACCAATGTGTTTTTTGGTGAGAAACCTTGTATTTCAAGGTTCTGTGCGTTTTCAGACACATCCGATATGTATTTTTAGCGGTTCTGACGAAATCCCTCCTTTTAATTGCATTTTCTCACAGAAAATGCGTCTGTCGACATAGGAAAATGGCTTTTTAAAAAAAAGCATATTCTGGTCGAGAAATCGTGTTTTAAACATTGAAAATGACTCCCGATCTTATTTAGTTCACATTTTTACTTTTGGTAACCTAGCCTGTATTCATAAAGCACTAAACCTTTTTATCGCGTTAAACGCCTTTTCTCGACAAGAAAAGCACAATTTCATCAAAAACAAACAAAACAAGAAAAAATAATCTTTTCAACAAGTCTTGCAACACATCCTTAAGAGTTACATGATTTCACCCAATGTCAATGTGTAATTTCTCCAGTTCTGATCATTGTTTAGGTTGTTGGTAGCTTGGTCCAATGCCAAACACAGTGAATCCTTTTTATGGCTTTAATCGCATTTTCTCCTCGAGAGAAACATGATTTCACTAAAAACGTTATAGTTTAAACATGCCTGTTGTACATGTCTGCAAACACTCAAAGCCTTAAAATAGGTGTTTCACCAATGTGTTTTTTTGGTGAGAAACCTTTTATTTCAAGGTTCTGTGCGTTTTCAGACACATCCGATATGTATATTTAGCGGTTCTGATGAAATCCCTCCTTTTAATTGCATTTTCTCGCAGAAAATGCGTCTCTCGACATAGGAAAATGGCTTTTTAAAAAAAAGCATATTCTGGTCGAGAAATCGTGTTTTAAACAATGAAAACGACTCCCGATCTTATTTAGTTCACATTTTTACTTTTGGTAACCTAGCCTGTATTCATAAAGCACTAAACCTTTTTATCGCGTTAAACGCCTTTTCTCGACAAGAAAAGCACAATTTCATCAAAAACAAACAAAACAAGAAAAAATAATCTTTTCAACAAGTCTTGCAACACATCCTTAGGAGTTACATGATTTCACCCAATGTCAATGTGTAATTTCTCCAGTTCTGATCATTGTTTAGGTTGTTGGTAGCTTGGTCCATAGCCAAACACAGTGAATCCTTTTTATGGCGTTAAACGCATTTTCTCCTCGAGAGAAACATGATTTCACTAAAAACGTTATAGTTTAAACATGCCTGTTTATACATGTCTGCAAACACTCAGAGCCTTAAAATAGGGGTTTCACCAATGTGTTTTTTGTTGAGAATCCTTGTATTTCAAGGTTCTGTGCGTTTTCAGACACATCCGATATGTATTTTTAGCGGTTCTGATGAAATCCCTCCTTTTAAATGCATTTTCTCACAGAAAGCGCGTCTGTCGACATAGGAAAATGGCTTTTAAAAAAAACGCATATTCTGGTCGAGAAATCGTGTTTTAAACAATGAAAACGACTCACGACCTTATTTTGTTCACAATTTAACTTTCGGTAACCTAGCCCGTATTCATAAAGCACTAAACCTTTTTATCGCGTTAAACGCCTTTTCTCGACAAGAAAAGCACAATTTCATCAAAAACAAACAAAACAAGAAAAAAATAATCTTTTCAACAAGTCTTGCAACACATCCTTAGGAGTTACATGATTTCACCCAATGTCAATGTGTAATTTCTCCAGTTCTGATCATTGTTTAGGTTGTTGGTAGCTTGGTCCAATGCCAAACACAGTGAATCCTTTTTATGGCGTTAAACGCATTTTCTCCTCGAGAGAAACATGATTTCTTTAAAAACGTTATAGTTTAAACATGCCTGTTGTACATGTCTGCAAACACTCAGAGCCTTAAAATAGGGGTTTCACCAATGTGTTTTTTGGTGAGAAACCTTGTATTTCAAGGTTCTGTGCGTTTTCAGACACATCCGATATGTATTTTTAGCGGTTCTGACGAAATCCCTCCTTTTAAATGCATTTTCTCACAGAAAATGCGTCTCTCGACATAGGAAAATGGCTTTTTAAAAAAAAGCATATTCTGGTCGAGAAATCGTGTTTTAAACAATGAAAATGACTCCCGATCTTATTTAGTTCACATTTTTACTTTTGGTAACCTAGCCTGTATTCATAAAGCACTAAACCTTTTTATCAAGTTAAACGCCTTTTCTCGACAAGAAAAGCACAATTTCATCAAAAACAAACAAAACAAGAAAAAATAATCTTTTCAACAAGTCTTGCAACACATCCTTAAGAGTTACATGATTTCACCCAATGTCAATGTGTAATTTCTCCAGTTCTGATCATTGTTTAGGTTGTTGGTAGCTTGGTCCAATGCCAAACACAGTGAATCCTTTTTATGGCTTTAATCGCATTTTCTCCTCGAGAGAAACATGATTTCACTAAAAACGTTATAGTTTAAACATGCCTGTTGTACATGTCTGCAAACACTCAAAGCCTTAAAATAGGTGTTTCACCAATGTGTTTTTTTGGTGAGAAACCTTGTATTTCAAGGTTCTGTGCGTTTTCAGACACATCCGATATGTATATTTAGCGGTTCTGGTGAAATCCCTCCTTTTAATTGCATTTTCTCGCAGAAAATGCGTCTCTCGACATAGGAAAATGGCTTTTTAAAAAAAAGCATATTCTGGTCGAGAAATCGTGTTTTAAACAATGAAAACGACTCCCGATCTTATTTAGTTCACATTTTTACTTTTGGTAACCTAGCCTGTATTCATAAAGCACTAAAGGTTTTTATCGCGTTAAACGCCTTTTCTCGACAAGAAAAGCACAATTTCATCAAAATCAAACAAAACAAGAAAAAATAATCTTTTCAACAAGTCTTGCAACACATCCTTAAGAGTTACATGATTTCACCCAATGTCAATGTGTAATTTCTCCAGTTCTGATCATTGTTTAGGTTGTTGGTAGCTTGGTCCAATGCCAAACACAGTGAATCCTTTTTATGGCGTTAAACGCATTTTGTCCTCGAGAGAAACATGATTTCTTTAAAAACGTTATACTTTAAACACGCCTGTTGTACATGTCTGTAAACACTCAGAGCCTTAAAATAGGGGTTTCACCAATGTGTTTTTTGGTGAGAAACCTTGTATTTCAAGGTTCTGTGCGTTTTCAGACACATCCGATATGTATTTTTAGCGGTTCTGATGAAATCCCTCCTTTTAAATGCATTTTCTCACAGAAAATGCGTCTCTCGACATAGGAAAATGGCTTTTTAAAAAAAAGCATATTCTGGTCGAGAAATCGTGTTTTAAACAATGAAAATGACTCCCGATCTTATTTAGTTCACATTTTTACTTTTGGTAACCTAGCCTGTATTCATAAAGCACTAAACCTTTTTATCAAGTTAAACGCCTTTTCTCGACAAGAAAAGCACAATTTCATCAAAAACAAACAAAACAAGAAAACATAATCTTTTCAACAAGTCTTGCAACACATCCTTAAGAGTTACATGATTTCACCCAATGTCAATGTGTAATTTCTCCAGTTCTGATCATTTTTTAGGTTGTTGGTAGCTTGGTCCAATGCCAAACACAGTGAATCCTTCTTATGGCTTTAAACGCATTTTCTCCTCGAGAGAAACATGATTTCACTAAAAACGTTATAGTTTAAACATGCCTGTTGTATATGTCTGCAAACACTCAGAGCCTTCAAATAGGGGTTTCACCAATGTGTTTTTTGGTGAGAAACCTTGTATTTCAAGGTTCTGTGCGTTTTCAGACACATCCGATATGTATTTTTAGCGGTTCTGACGAAATCCCTCCTTTTAATTGCATTTTCTCACAGAAAATGCGTCTCTCGACATAGGAAAATGGCTTTTTAAAAAAAAGCATATTCTGGTCGAGAAATCGTGTTTTAAACAATGAAAATGACTCCCGATCTTATTTAGTTCACATTTTTACTTTTGGTAACCTAGCCTGTATTCATAAAGCACTAAACCTTTTTATCGCGTTAAACGCCTTTTCTCGACAAGAAAAGCACAATTTCATCAAAAACAAACAAAACAAGAAAAAATAATCTTTTCAACAAGTCTTGCAACACATCCTTAAGAGTTACATGATTTCACCCAATGTCAATGTGTAATTTCTCCAGTTCTGATCATTGTTTAGGTTGTTGGTAGCTTGGTCCAATGCCAAACACAGTGAATCCTTTTTATGGCTTTAATCGCATTTTCTCCTCGAGAGAAACATGATTTCACTAAAAACGTTATAGTTTAAACATGCCTGTTGTACATGTCTGCAAACACTCAAAGCCTTAAAATAGGTGTTTCACCAATGTGTTTTTTTGGTGAGAAACCTTTTATTTCAAGGTTCTGTGCGTTTTCAGACACATCCGATATGTATATTTAGCGGTTCTGATGAAATCCCTCCTTTTAATTGCATTTTCTCGCAGAAAATGCGTCTCTCGACATAGGAAAATGGCTTTTTAAAAAAAAGCATATTCTGGTCGAGAAATCGTGTTTTAAACAATGAAAACGACTCCCGATCTTATTTAGTTCACATTTTTACTTTTGGTAACCTAGCCTGTATTCATAAAGCACTAAACCTTTTTATCGCGTTAAACGCCTTTTCTCGACAAGAAAAGCACAATTTCATCAAAAACAAACAAAACAAGAAAAAATAATCTTTTCAACAAGTCTTGCAACACATCCTTAGGAGTTACATGATTTCACCCAATGTCAATGTGTAATTTCTCCAGTTCTGATCATTGTTTAGGTTGTTGGTAGCTTGGTCCATAGCCAAACACAGTGAATCCTTTTTATGGCGTTAAACGCATTTTCTCCTCGAGAGAAACATGATTTCACTAAAAACGTTATAGTTTAAACATGCCTGTTTATACATGTCTGCAAACACTCAGAGCCTTAAAATAGGGGTTTCACCAATGTGTTTTTTGTTGAGAATCCTTGTATTTCAAGGTTCTGTGCGTTTTCAGACACATCCGATATGTATTTTTAGCGGTTCTGATGAAATCCCTCCTTTTAAATGCATTTTCTCACAGAAAGCGCGTCTGTCGACATAGGAAAATGGCTTTTAAAAAAAACGCATATTCTGGTCGAGAAATCGTGTTTTAAACAATGAAAACGACTCACGACCTTATTTTGTTCACAATTTAACTTTCGGTAACCTAGCCCGTATTCATAAAGCACTAAACCTTTTTATCGCGTTAAACGCCTTTTCTCGACAAGAAAAGCACAATTTCATCAAAAACAAACAAAACAAGAAAAAAATAATCTTTTCAACAAGTCTTGCAACACATCCTTAGGAGTTACATGATTTCACCCAATGTCAATGTGTAATTTCTCCAGTTCTGATCATTGTTTAGGTTGTTGGTAGCTTGGTCCAATGCCAAACACAGTGAATCCTTTTTATGGCGTTAAACGCATTTTCTCCTCGAGAGAAACATGATTTCTTTAAAAACGTTATAGTTTAAACATGCCTGTTGTACATGTCTGCAAACACTCAGAGCCTTAAAATAGGGGTTTCACCAATGTGTTTTTTGGTGAGAAACCTTGTATTTCAAGGTTCTGTGCGTTTTCAGACACATCCGATATGTATTTTTAGCGGTTCTGACGAAATCCCTCCTTTTAAATGCATTTTCTCACAGAAAATGCGTCTCTCGACATAGGAAAATGGCTTTTTAAAAAAAAGCATATTCTGGTCGAGAAATCGTGTTTTAAACAATGAAAATGACTCCCGATCTTATTTAGTTCACATTTTTACTTTTGGTAACCTAGCCTGTATTCATAAAGCACTAAACCTTTTTATCAAGTTAAACGCCTTTTCTCGACAAGAAAAGCACAATTTCATCAAAAACAAACAAAACAAGAAAAAATAATCTTTTCAACAAGTCTTGCAACACATCCTTAAGAGTTACATGATTTCACCCAATGTCAATGTGTAATTTCTCCAGTTCTGATCATTGTTTAGGTTGTTGGTAGCTTGGTCCAATGCCAAACACAGTGAATCCTTTTTATGGCTTTAATCGCATTTTCTCCTCGAGAGAAACATGATTTCACTAAAAACGTTATAGTTTAAACATGCCTGTTGTACATGTCTGCAAACACTCAAAGCCTTAAAATAGGTGTTTCACCAATGTGTTTTTTTGGTGAGAAACCTTGTATTTCAAGGTTCTGTGCGTTTTCAGACACATCCGATATGTATATTTAGCGGTTCTGGTGAAATCCCTCCTTTTAATTGCATTTTCTCGCAGAAAATGCGTCTCTCGACATAGGAAAATGGCTTTTTAAAAAAAAGCATATTCTGGTCGAGAAATCGTGTTTTAAACAATGAAAACGACTCCCGATCTTATTTAGTTCACATTTTTACTTTTGGTAACCTAGCCTGTATTCATAAAGCACTAAAGGTTTTTATCGCGTTAAACGCCTTTTCTCGACAAGAAAAGCACAATTTCATCAAAATCAAACAAAACAAGAAAAAATAATCTTTTCAACAAGTCTTGCAACACATCCTTAAGAGTTACATGATTTCACCCAATGTCAATGTGTAATTTCTCCAGTTCTGATCATTGTTTAGGTTGTTGGTAGCTTGGTCCAATGCCAAACACAGTGAATCCTTTTTATGGCGTTAAACGCATTTTGTCCTCGAGAGAAACATGATTTCTTTAAAAACGTTATACTTTAAACACGCCTGTTGTACATGTCTGTAAACACTCAGAGCCTTAAAATAGGGGTTTCACCAATGTGTTTTTTGGTGAGAAACCTTGTATTTCAAGGTTCTGTGCGTTTTCAGACACATCCGATATGTATTTTTAGCGGTTCTGATGAAATCCCTCCTTTTAAATGCATTTTCTCACAGAAAATGCGTCTCTCGACATAGGAAAATGGCTTTTTAAAAAAAAGCATATTCTGGTCGAGAAATCGTGTTTTAAACAATGAAAATGACTCCCGATCTTATTTAGTTCACATTTTTACTTTTGGTAACCTAGCCTGTATTCATAAAGCACTAAACCTTTTTATCAAGTTAAACGCCTTTTCTCGACAAGAAAAGCACAATTTCATCAAAAACAAACAAAACAAGAAAACATAATCTTTTCAACAAGTCTTGCAACACATCCTTAAGAGTTACATGATTTCACCCAATGTCAATGTGTAATTTCTCCAGTTCTGATCATTTTTTAGGTTGTTGGTAGCTTGGTCCAATGCCAAACACAGTGAATCCTTCTTATGGCTTTAAACGCATTTTCTCCTCGAGAGAAACATGATTTCACTAAAAACGTTATAGTTTAAACATGCCTGTTGTATATGTCTGCAAACACTCAGAGCCTTCAAATAGGGGTTTCACCAATGTGTTTTTTGGTGAGAAACCTTGTATTTCAAGGTTCTGTGCGTTTTCAGACACATCCGATATGTATTTTTAGCGGTTCTGACGAAATCCCTCCTTTTAATTGCATTTTCTCACAGAAAATGCGTCTCTCGACATAGGAAAATGGCTTTTTAAAAAAAAGCATATTCTGGTCGAGAAATCGTGTTTTAAACAATGAAAATGACTCCCGATCTTATTTAGTTCACATTTTTACTTTTGGTAACCTAGCCTGTATTCATAAAGCACTAAACCTTTTTATCGCGTTAAACGCCTTTTCTCGACAAGAAAAGCACAATTTCATCAAAAACAAACAAAACAAGAAAAAATAATCTTTTCAACAAGTCTTGCAACACATCCTTAAGAGTTACATGATTTCACCCAATGTCAATGTGTAATTTCTCCAGTTCTGATCATTGTTTAGGTTGTTGGTAGCTTGGTCCAATGCCAAACACAGTGAATCCTTTTTATGGCTTTAATCGCATTTTCTCCTCGAGAGAAACATGATTTCACTAAAAACGTTATAGTTTAAACATGCCTGTTGTACATGTCTGCAAACACTCAAAGCCTTAAAATAGGTGTTTCACCAATGTGTTTTTTTGGTGAGAAACCTTGTATTTCAAGGTTCTGTGCGTTTTCAGACACATCCGATATGTATATTTAGCGGTTCTGATGAAATCCCTCCTTTTAATTGCATTTTCTCGCAGAAAATGCGTCTGTCGACATAGGAAAATGGCTTTTTAAAAAAAAGCATATTCTGGTCGAGAAATCGTGTTTTAAACAATGAAAACGACTCGCGATCTTATTTAGTTCACATTTTTACTTTTGGTAACCTAGCCTGTATTCATAAAGCACTAAACCTTTTTATCGCGTTAAACGCCTTTTCTCGACAAGAAAAGCACAATTTCATCAAAAACAAACAAAACAAGAAAAAATGATCTTTTCAACAAGTCTTGCAACACATCCTTAAGAGTTACATGATTTCACCCAATGTCAATGTGTAATTTCTCCAGTTCTGATCATTGTTTAGGTTGTTGGTAGCTTGGTCCAATGCCAAACACAGTGAATCCTTTTTATGGCGTTAAACGCATTTTCTCCTCGAGAGAAACATGATTTCACTAAAAACGTTATAGTTTAAACATGCCTGTTGTTACATGTCTGCAAACACTCAGAGCCTTAAAATAGGGGTTTCACCAATGTGTTTTTTGTTGAGAATCCTTGTATTTCAAGGTTCTGTGCGTTTTCAGACACATCCGATATGTATTTTTAGCGGTTCTGATGAAATCCCTCGTTTTAATTGCATTTTCTCACAGAAAGTGCGTCTCTCGACATAGGAAAATGGCTTTTTAAAAAAAAAGGATATTCTGGTCGAGAAATCGTGTTTTAAACAATGAAAACGACTCCCGATCTTATTTAGTTCACATTTTACTTTTGGTAACCGAGCCCGTATGTATAAAGCACTAAAACTTTTTATCGCGTTAAACGCCTTTTCTCGACAAGAAAAGCACAATTTCATCAAAAACAAACAAAAATTAATCTTTTCAACAAGTCTTGCAACACATCCTTAAGAGTTACATGATTTCACCCAATGTCAATGTGTAATTTCTCCAGTTCTGATCATTGTTTAGGTTGTTGGTAGCTTGGTCCAATGCCAAACACAGTGAATCCTTCTTATGGCTTTAAACGCATTTTCTCCTCGAGACAAACATGATTTCACTAAAAAAGTTATAGTTTAAACATCCCTGTTGTATATGTCTGCAAACACTCAGAGCCTTCAAATAGGGGTTTCACCAATGTGTTTTTTTGGTGAGAAACCTTGTATTTCAAGGTTCTGTGCGTTTTCAGACACATCCGATATGTATTTTTAGCGGTTCTGATGAAATCCCTCCTTTTAAATGCATTTTCTCACAGAAAGTGCGTCTGTCGACATAGGAAAATGGCTTTTAAAAAAAAAGCATATTCTGGTCGAGAAATCGTGTTTTAAACAATGAAAACGACTCACGACCTTATTTTGTTCACAATTTAACTTTCGGTAACCTAGCCCGTATTCATAAAGCACTAAACCTTTTTATCGCGTTAAACGCCTTTTCTCGACAAGAAAAGCACAATTTCATCAAAAACAAACAAAACAAGAAAAAATAATCTTTTCAACAAGTCTTGCAACACATCCTTAGGAGTTACATGATTTCACCCAATGTCAATGTGTAATTTCTCCAGTTCTGATCATTGTTTAGGTTGTTGGTAGCTTGGTCCAATGCCAAACACAGTGAATCCTTTTTATGGCGTTAAACGCATTTTCTCCTCGAGAGAAACATGATTTCTTTAAAAACGTTATAGTTTAAACATGCCTGTTGTACATGTCTGCAAACACTCAGAGCCTTAAAATAGGGGTTTCACCAATGTGTTTTTTGGTGAGAAACCTTGTATTTCAAGGTTCTGTGCGTTTTCAGATACATCCGATATGTATTTTTAGCGGTTCTGATGAAATCCCTCCTTTTAATTGCATTTTCTCACAGAAAGTGCGTCTCTCGACATAGGAAAATGGCTTTTAAAAAAAAAGCATATTCTGGTCGAGAAATCGTGTTTTAAACAATGAAAATGACTCCCGATCTTATTCAGTTCACATTTTTACTTTTGGTAACCTAGCCTGTATTCATAAAGCACTAAACCTTTTTATCAAGTTAAACGCCTTTTCTCGACAAGAAAAGCACAATTTCATCAAAAACAAACAAAACAAGAAAAAATAATCTTTTCAACAAGTCTTGCAACACATCCTTAAGAGTTACATGATTTCACCCAATGTCAATGTGTAATTTCTCCAATTCTGATCATTGTTTAGGTTGTTGGTAGCTTGGTCCAATGCCAAACACAGTGAATCCTTTTTATGGCTTTAATCGCATTTTCTCCTCGAGAGAAACATGATTTCACTAAAAACGTTATAGTTTAAACATGCCTGTTGTACATGTCTGCAAACACTCAAAGCCTTAAAATAGGTGTTTCACCAATGTGTTTTTTTGGTGAGAAACCTTGTATTTCAAGGTTCTGTGCGTTTTCAGACACATCCGATATGTATATTTAGCGGTTCTGATGAAATCCCTCCTTTTAATTGCATTTTCTCGCAGAAAATGCGTCTCTCGACATAGGAAAATGGCTTTTTAAAAAAAAGCATATTCTGGTCGAGAAATCGTGTTTTAATCAATGAAAACGACTCGCGATCTTATTTAGTTCACATTTTTACTTTTGGTAACCTAGCCTGTATTCATAAAGCACTAAACCTTTTTATCGCGTTAAACGCCTTTTCTCGACAAGAAACGCACAATTTCATCAAAAACAAACAAAACAAGAAAAAATAATCTTTTCAACAAGTCTTGCAACACATCCTTAAGAGTTACATGATTTCACCCAATGTCAATGTGTAATTTCTCCAGTTCTGATCATTGTTTAGGTTGTTGGTAGCTTGGTCCAATGCCAAACACAGTGAATCCTTTTTATGGCGTTAAACGCATTTTCTCCTCGAGAGAAACATGATTTCACTAAAAACGTTATAGTTTAAACATGCCTGTTGTTACATGTCTGCAAACACTCAGAGCCTTAAAATAGGGGTTTCACCAATGTGTTTTTTGTTGAGAATCCTTGTATTTCAAGGTTCTGTGCGTTTTCAGACACATCCGATATGTATTTTTAGCGGTTCTGATGAAATCCCTCGTTTTAATTGCATTTTCTCACAGAAAGTGCGTCTCTCGACATAGGAAAATGGCTTTTTAAAAAAAAAGGATATTCTGGTCGAGAAATCGTGTTTTAAACAATGAAAACGACTCCCGATCTTATTTAGTTCACATTTTACTTTTGGTAACCTAGCCCGTATGTATAAAGCACTAAAACTTTTTATCGCGTTAAACGCCTTTTCTCGACAAGAAAAGCACAATTTCATCAAAAACAAACAAAAATTAATCTTTTCAACAAGTCTTGCAACACATCCTTAAGAGTTACATGATTTCACCCAATGTCAATGTGTAATTTCTCCAGTTCTGATCATTGTTTAGGTTGTTGGTAGCTTGGTCCAATGCCAAACACAGTGAATCCTTCTTATGGCTTTAAACGCATTTTCTCCTCGAGACAAACATGATTTCACTAAAAAAGTTATAGTTTAAACATCCCTGTTGTATATGTCTGCAAACACTCAGAGCCTTCAAATAGGGGTTTCACCAATGTGTTTTTTGGTGAGAAACCTTCTATTTCAAGGTTCTGTGCGTTTTCAGACACATCCGATATGTATTTTTAGCGGTTCTGATGAAATCCCTCCTTTTAATTGCATTTTCTCACAGAAAGTGCGTCTGTCGACATAGGAAAATGGCTTTTAAAAAAAAAGCATATTCTGGTCGAGAAATCGTGTTTTAAACAATGAAAACGACTCACGACCTTATTTTGTTCACAATTTAACTTTCGGTAACCTAGCCCGTATTCATAAAGCACTAAACCTTTTTATCGCGTTAAACGCCTTTTCTCGACAAGAAAAGCACAATTTCATCAAAAACAAACAAAACAAGAAAAAATAATCTTTTCAACAAGTCTTGCAACACATCCTTAGGAGTTACATGATTTCACCCAATGTCAATGTGTAATTTCTCCAGTTCTGATCATTGTTTAGGTTGTTGGTAGCTTGGTCCAATGCCAAACACAGTGAATCCTTTTTATGGCGTTAAACGCATTTTCTCCTCGAGAGAAACATGATTTCACTAAAAAAGTTATAGTTTAAACATCCCTGTTGTATATGTCTGCAAACACTCAGAGCCTTCAAATAGGGGTTTCACCAATGTGTTTTTTGGTGAGAAACCTTGTATTTCAAGGTTCTGTGCGTTTTCAGACACATCCGATATGTATTTTTAGCGGTTCTGACGAAATCCCTCCTTTTAATTGCATTTTCTCACAGAAAATGCGTCTCTCGACATAGGAAAATGGCTTTTTAAAAAAAAGCATATTCTGGTCGAGAAATCGTGTTTTAAACATTGAAAATGACTCCCGATCTTATTTAGTTCACATTTTTACTTTTGGTAACCTAGCCTGTATTCATAAAGCACTAAACCTTTTTATCGCGTTAAACGCCTTTTCTCGACAAGAAAAGCACAATTTCATCAAAAACAAACAAAACAAGAAAAAATAATCTTTTCAACAAGTCTTGCAACACATCCTTAAGAGTTACATGATTTCACCCAATGTCAATGTGTAATTTCTCCAGTTCTGATCATTGTTTAGGTTGTTGGTAGCTTGGTCCAATGCCAAACACAGTGAATCCTTTTTATGGCTTTAATCGCATTTTCTCCTCGAGAGAAACATGATTTCACTAAAAACGTTATAGTTTAAACATGCCTGTTGTACATGTCTGCAAACACTCAAAGCCTTAAAATAGGTGTTTCACCAATGTGTTTTTTTGGTGAGAAACCTTTTATTTCAAGGTTCTGTGCGTTTTCAGACACATCCGATATGTATATTTAGCGGTTCTGATGAAATCCCTCCTTTTAATTGCATTTTCTCGCAGAAAATGCGTCTCTCGACATAGGAAAATGGCTTTTTAAAAAAAAGCATATTCTGGTCGAGAAATCGTGTTTTAAACAATGAAAACGACTCCCGATCTTATTTAGTTCACATTTTTACTTTTGGTAACCTAGCCTGTATTCATAAAGCACTAAACCTTTTTATCGCGTTAAACGCCTTTTCTCGACAAGAAAAGCACAATTTCATCAAAAACAAACAAAACAAGAAAAATTAATCTTTTCAACAAGTCTTGCAACACATCCTTAAGAGTTACATGATTTCACCCAATGTCAATGTGTAATTTTTCCAGTTCTGATCATTGTTTAGGTTGTTGGTAGCTTGGTCCAATGCCAAACACAGTGAATCCTTTTTATGGCGTTAAACGCATTTTCTCCTCGAGAGAAACATGATTTCTTTAAAAACGTTATAGTTTAAACATGCCTGTTGTACATGTCTGCAAACACTCAGAGTCTTAAAATAGGGGTTTCACCAATGTGTTTTTTTGGTGAGAAACCTTGTATTTCAAGGTTCTGTGCGTTTTCAGACACATCCGATATGTATTTTTAGCGGTTCTGATGAAATCCCTCCTTTTAAATGCATTTTCTCACAGAAAATGCGTCTCTCGACATAGGAAAATGGCTTTTTAAAAAAAAGCATATTCTGGTCGAGAAATCGTGTTTTAAACAATGAAAATGACTCCCGATCTTATTTAGTTCACATTTTTACTTTTGGTAACCTAGCCTGTATTCATAAAGCACTAAACCTTTTTATCAAGTTAAACGCCTTTTCTCGACAAGAAAAGCACAATTTCATCAAAAACAAACAAAACAAGAAAAAATAATCTTTTCAACAAGTCTTGCAACACATCCTTAAGAGTTACATGATTTCACCCAATGTCAATGTGTAATTTCTCCAGTTCTGATCATTGTTTAGGTTGTTGGTAGCTTGGTCCATAGCCAAACACAGTGAATCCTTTTTATGGCGTTAAACGCATTTTCTCCTCGAGAGAAACATGATTTCACTAAAAACGTTATAGTTTAAACATGCCTGTTTATACATGTCTGCAAACACTCAGAGCCTTAAAATAGGGGTTTCACCAATGTGTTTTTTGTTGAGAATCCTTGTATTTCAAGGTTCTGTGCGTTTTCAGACACATCCGATATGTATTTTTAGCGGTTCTGATGAAATCCCTCCTTTTAAATGCATTTTCTCACAGAAAGCGCGTCTGTCGACATAGGAAAATGGCTTTTAAAAAAAACGCATATTCTGGTCGAGAAATCGTGTTTTAAACAATGAAAACGACTCACGACCTTATTTTGTTCACAATTTAACTTTCGGTAACCTAGCCCGTATTCATAAAGCACTAAACCTTTTTATCGCGTTAAACGCCTTTTCTCGACAAGAAAAGCACAATTTCATCAAAAACAAACAAAACAAGAAAAAAATAATCTTTTCAACAAGTCTTGCAACACATCCTTAGGAGTTACATGATTTCACCCAATGTCAATGTGTAATTTCTCCAGTTCTGATCATTGTTTAGGTTGTTGGTAGCTTGGTCCAATGCCAAACACAGTGAATCCTTTTTATGGCGTTAAACGCATTTTCTCCTCGAGAGAAACATGATTTCTTTAAAAACGTTATAGTTTAAACATGCCTGTTGTACATGTCTGCAAACACTCAGAGCCTTAAAATAGGGGTTTCACCAATGTGTTTTTTGGTGAGAAACCTTGTATTTCAAGGTTCTGTGCGTTTTCAGACACATCCGATATGTATTTTTAGCGGTTCTGACGAAATCCCTCCTTTTAAATGCATTTTCTCACAGAAAATGCGTCTCTCGACATAGGAAAATGGCTTTTTAAAAAAAAGCATATTCTGGTCGAGAAATCGTGTTTTAAACAATGAAAATGACTCCCGATCTTATTTAGTTCACATTTTTACTTTTGGTAACCTAGCCTGTATTCATAAAGCACTAAACCTTTTTATCAAGTTAAACGCCTTTTCTCGACAAGAAAAGCACAATTTCATCAAAAACAAACAAAACAAGAAAAAATAATCTTTTCAACAAGTCTTGCAACACATCCTTAAGAGTTACATGATTTCACCCAATGTCAATGTGTAATTTCTCCAGTTCTGATCATTGTTTAGGTTGTTGGTAGCTTGGTCCAATGCCAAACACAGTGAATCCTTTTTATGGCTTTAATCGCATTTTCTCCTCGAGAGAAACATGATTTCACTAAAAACGTTATAGTTTAAACATGCCTGTTGTACATGTCTGCAAACACTCAAAGCCTTAAAATAGGTGTTTCACCAATGTGTTTTTTTGGTGAGAAACCTTGTATTTCAAGGTTCTGTGCGTTTTCAGACACATCCGATATGTATATTTAGCGGTTCTGGTGAAATCCCTCCTTTTAATTGCATTTTCTCGCAGAAAATGCGTCTCTCGACATAGGAAAATGGCTTTTTAAAAAAAAGCATATTCTGGTCGAGAAATCGTGTTTTAAACAATGAAAACGACTCCCGATCTTATTTAGTTCACATTTTTACTTTTGGTAACCTAGCCTGTATTCATAAAGCACTAAAGGTTTTTATCGCGTTAAACGCCTTTTCTCGACAAGAAAAGCACAATTTCATCAAAATCAAACAAAACAAGAAAAAATAATCTTTTCAACAAGTCTTGCAACACATCCTTAAGAGTTACATGATTTCACCCAATGTCAATGTGTAATTTCTCCAGTTCTGATCATTGTTTAGGTTGTTGGTAGCTTGGTCCAATGCCAAACACAGTGAATCCTTTTTATGGCGTTAAACGCATTTTGTCCTCGAGAGAAACATGATTTCTTTAAAAACGTTATACTTTAAACACGCCTGTTGTACATGTCTGTAAACACTCAGAGCCTTAAAATAGGGGTTTCACCAATGTGTTTTTTGGTGAGAAACCTTGTATTTCAAGGTTCTGTGCGTTTTCAGACACATCCGATATGTATTTTTAGCGGTTCTGATGAAATCCCTCCTTTTAAATGCATTTTCTCACAGAAAATGCGTCTCTCGACATAGGAAAATGGCTTTTTAAAAAAAAGCATATTCTGGTCGAGAAATCGTGTTTTAAACAATGAAAATGACTCCCGATCTTATTTAGTTCACATTTTTACTTTTGGTAACCTAGCCTGTATTCATAAAGCACTAAACCTTTTTATCAAGTTAAACGCCTTTTCTCGACAAGAAAAGCACAATTTCATCAAAAACAAACAAAACAAGAAAACATAATCTTTTCAACAAGTCTTGCAACACATCCTTAAGAGTTACATGATTTCACCCAATGTCAATGTGTAATTTCTCCAGTTCTGATCATTTTTTAGGTTGTTGGTAGCTTGGTCCAATGCCAAACACAGTGAATCCTTCTTATGGCTTTAAACGCATTTTCTCCTCGAGAGAAACATGATTTCACTAAAAACGTTATAGTTTAAACATGCCTGTTGTATATGTCTGCAAACACTCAGAGCCTTCAAATAGGGGTTTCACCAATGTGTTTTTTGGTGAGAAACCTTGTATTTCAAGGTTCTGTGCGTTTTCAGACACATCCGATATGTATTTTTAGCGGTTCTGACGAAATCCCTCCTTTTAATTGCATTTTCTCACAGAAAATGCGTCTCTCGACATAGGAAAATGGCTTTTTAAAAAAAAGCATATTCTGGTCGAGAAATCGTGTTTTAAACAATGAAAATGACTCCCGATCTTATTTAGTTCACATTTTTACTTTTGGTAACCTAGCCTGTATTCATAAAGCACTAAACCTTTTTATCGCGTTAAACGCCTTTTCTCGACAAGAAAAGCACAATTTCATCAAAAACAAACAAAACAAGAAAAAATAATCTTTTCAACAAGTCTTGCAACACATCCTTAAGAGTTACATGATTTCACCCAATGTCAATGTGTAATTTCTCCAGTTCTGATCATTGTTTAGGTTGTTGGTAGCTTGGTCCAATGCCAAACACAGTGAATCCTTTTTATGGCTTTAATCGCATTTTCTCCTCGAGAGAAACATGATTTCACTAAAAACGTTATAGTTTAAACATGCCTGTTGTACATGTCTGCAAACACTCAAAGCCTTAAAATAGGTGTTTCACCAATGTGTTTTTTTGGTGAGAAACCTTGTATTTCAAGGTTCTGTGCGTTTTCAGACACATCCGATATGTATATTTAGCGGTTCTGATGAAATCCCTCCTTTTAATTGCATTTTCTCGCAGAAAATGCGTCTGTCGACATAGGAAAATGGCTTTTTAAAAAAAAGCATATTCTGGTCGAGAAATCGTGTTTTAAACAATGAAAACGACTCGCGATCTTATTTAGTTCACATTTTTACTTTTGGTAACCTAGCCTGTATTCATAAAGCACTAAACCTTTTTATCGCGTTAAACGCCTTTTCTCGACAAGAAAAGCACAATTTCATCAAAAACAAACAAAACAAGAAAAAATGATCTTTTCAACAAGTCTTGCAACACATCCTTAAGAGTTACATGATTTCACCCAATGTCAATGTGTAATTTCTCCAGTTCTGATCATTGTTTAGGTTGTTGGTAGCTTGGTCCAATGCCAAACACAGTGAATCCTTTTTATGGCGTTAAACGCATTTTCTCCTCGAGAGAAACATGATTTCACTAAAAACGTTATAGTTTAAACATGCCTGTTGTTACATGTCTGCAAACACTCAGAGCCTTAAAATAGGGGTTTCACCAATGTGTTTTTTGTTGAGAATCCTTGTATTTCAAGGTTCTGTGCGTTTTCAGACACATCCGATATGTATTTTTAGCGGTTCTGATGAAATCCCTCGTTTTAATTGCATTTTCTCACAGAAAGTGCGTCTCTCGACATAGGAAAATGGCTTTTTAAAAAAAAAGGATATTCTGGTCGAGAAATCGTGTTTTAAACAATGAAAACGACTCCCGATCTTATTTAGTTCACATTTTACTTTTGGTAACCGAGCCCGTATGTATAAAGCACTAAAACTTTTTATCGCGTTAAACGCCTTTTCTCGACAAGAAAAGCACAATTTCATCAAAAACAAACAAAAATTAATCTTTTCAACAAGTCTTGCAACACATCCTTAAGAGTTACATGATTTCACCCAATGTCAATGTGTAATTTCTCCAGTTCTGATCATTGTTTAGGTTGTTGGTAGCTTGGTCCAATGCCAAACACAGTGAATCCTTCTTATGGCTTTAAACGCATTTTCTCCTCGAGACAAACATGATTTCACTAAAAAAGTTATAGTTTAAACATCCCTGTTGTATATGTCTGCAAACACTCAGAGCCTTCAAATAGGGGTTTCACCAATGTGTTTTTTTGGTGAGAAACCTTGTATTTCAAGGTTCTGTGCGTTTTCAGACACATCCGATATGTATTTTTAGCGGTTCTGATGAAATCCCTCCTTTTAAATGCATTTTCTCACAGAAAGTGCGTCTGTCGACATAGGAAAATGGCTTTTAAAAAAAAAGCATATTCTGGTCGAGAAATCGTGTTTTAAACAATGAAAACGACTCACGACCTTATTTTGTTCACAATTTAACTTTCGGTAACCTAGCCCGTATTCATAAAGCACTAAACCTTTTTATCGCGTTAAACGCCTTTTCTCGACAAGAAAAGCACAATTTCATCAAAAACAAACAAAACAAGAAAAAATAATCTTTTCAACAAGTCTTGCAACACATCCTTAGGAGTTACATGATTTCACCCAATGTCAATGTGTAATTTCTCCAGTTCTGATCATTGTTTAGGTTGTTGGTAGCTTGGTCCAATGCCAAACACAGTGAATCCTTTTTATGGCGTTAAACGCATTTTCTCCTCGAGAGAAACATGATTTCTTTAAAAACGTTATAGTTTAAACATGCCTGTTGTACATGTCTGCAAACACTCAGAGCCTTAAAATAGGGGTTTCACCAATGTGTTTTTTGGTGAGAAACCTTGTATTTCAAGGTTCTGTGCGTTTTCAGATACATCCGATATGTATTTTTAGCGGTTCTGATGAAATCCCTCCTTTTAATTGCATTTTCTCACAGAAAGTGCGTCTCTCGACATAGGAAAATGGCTTTTAAAAAAAAAGCATATTCTGGTCGAGAAATCGTGTTTTAAACAATGAAAATGACTCCCGATCTTATTCAGTTCACATTTTTACTTTTGGTAACCTAGCCTGTATTCATAAAGCACTAAACCTTTTTATCAAGTTAAACGCCTTTTCTCGACAAGAAAAGCACAATTTCATCAAAAACAAACAAAACAAGAAAAAATAATCTTTTCAACAAGTCTTGCAACACATCCTTAAGAGTTACATGATTTCACCCAATGTCAATGTGTAATTTCTCCAATTCTGATCATTGTTTAGGTTGTTGGTAGCTTGGTCCAATGCCAAACACAGTGAATCCTTTTTATGGCTTTAATCGCATTTTCTCCTCGAGAGAAACATGATTTCACTAAAAACGTTATAGTTTAAACATGCCTGTTGTACATGTCTGCAAACACTCAAAGCCTTAAAATAGGTGTTTCACCAATGTGTTTTTTTGGTGAGAAACCTTGTATTTCAAGGTTCTGTGCGTTTTCAGACACATCCGATATGTATATTTAGCGGTTCTGATGAAATCCCTCCTTTTAATTGCATTTTCTCGCAGAAAATGCGTCTCTCGACATAGGAAAATGGCTTTTTAAAAAAAAGCATATTCTGGTCGAGAAATCGTGTTTTAATCAATGAAAACGACTCGCGATCTTATTTAGTTCACATTTTTACTTTTGGTAACCTAGCCTGTATTCATAAAGCACTAAACCTTTTTATCGCGTTAAACGCCTTTTCTCGACAAGAAACGCACAATTTCATCAAAAACAAACAAAACAAGAAAAAATAATCTTTTCAACAAGTCTTGCAACACATCCTTAAGAGTTACATGATTTCACCCAATGTCAATGTGTAATTTCTCCAGTTCTGATCATTGTTTAGGTTGTTGGTAGCTTGGTCCAATGCCAAACACAGTGAATCCTTTTTATGGCGTTAAACGCATTTTCTCCTCGAGAGAAACATGATTTCACTAAAAACGTTATAGTTTAAACATGCCTGTTGTTACATGTCTGCAAACACTCAGAGCCTTAAAATAGGGGTTTCACCAATGTGTTTTTTGTTGAGAATCCTTGTATTTCAAGGTTCTGTGCGTTTTCAGACACATCCGATATGTATTTTTAGCGGTTCTGATGAAATCCCTCGTTTTAATTGCATTTTCTCACAGAAAGTGCGTCTCTCGACATAGGAAAATGGCTTTTTAAAAAAAAAGGATATTCTGGTCGAGAAATCGTGTTTTAAACAATGAAAACGACTCCCGATCTTATTTAGTTCACATTTTACTTTTGGTAACCTAGCCCGTATGTATAAAGCACTAAAACTTTTTATCGCGTTAAACGCCTTTTCTCGACAAGAAAAGCACAATTTCATCAAAAACAAACAAAAATTAATCTTTTCAACAAGTCTTGCAACACATCCTTAAGAGTTACATGATTTCACCCAATGTCAATGTGTAATTTCTCCAGTTCTGATCATTGTTTAGGTTGTTGGTAGCTTGGTCCAATGCCAAACACAGTGAATCCTTCTTATGGCTTTAAACGCATTTTCTCCTCGAGACAAACATGATTTCACTAAAAAAGTTATAGTTTAAACATCCCTGTTGTATATGTCTGCAAACACTCAGAGCCTTCAAATAGGGGTTTCACCAATGTGTTTTTTGGTGAGAAACCTTCTATTTCAAGGTTCTGTGCGTTTTCAGACACATCCGATATGTATTTTTAGCGGTTCTGATGAAATCCCTCCTTTTAATTGCATTTTCTCACAGAAAGTGCGTCTGTCGACATAGGAAAATGGCTTTTAAAAAAAAAGCATATTCTGGTCGAGAAATCGTGTTTTAAACAATGAAAACGACTCACGACCTTATTTTGTTCACAATTTAACTTTCGGTAACCTAGCCCGTATTCATAAAGCACTAAACCTTTTTATCGCGTTAAACGCCTTTTCTCGACAAGAAAAGCACAATTTCATCAAAAACAAACAAAACAAGAAAAAATAATCTTTTCAACAAGTCTTGCAACACATCCTTAGGAGTTACATGATTTCACCCAATGTCAATGTGTAATTTCTCCAGTTCTGATCATTGTTTAGGTTGTTGGTAGCTTGGTCCAATGCCAAACACAGTGAATCCTTTTTATGGCGTTAAACGCATTTTCTCCTCGAGAGAAACATGATTTCACTAAAAAAGTTATAGTTTAAACATCCCTGTTGTATATGTCTGCAAACACTCAGAGCCTTCAAATAGGGGTTTCACCAATGTGTTTTTTGGTGAGAAACCTTGTATTTCAAGGTTCTGTGCGTTTTCAGACACATCCGATATGTATTTTTAGCGGTTCTGACGAAATCCCTCCTTTTAATTGCATTTTCTCACAGAAAATGCGTCTCTCGACATAGGAAAATGGCTTTTTAAAAAAAAGCATATTCTGGTCGAGAAATCGTGTTTTAAACATTGAAAATGACTCCCGATCTTATTTAGTTCACATTTTTACTTTTGGTAACCTAGCCTGTATTCATAAAGCACTAAACCTTTTTATCGCGTTAAACGCCTTTTCTCGACAAGAAAAGCACAATTTCATCAAAAACAAACAAAACAAGAAAAAATAATCTTTTCAACAAGTCTTGCAACACATCCTTAAGAGTTACATGATTTCACCCAATGTCAATGTGTAATTTCTCCAGTTCTGATCATTGTTTAGGTTGTTGGTAGCTTGGTCCAATGCCAAACACAGTGAATCCTTTTTATGGCTTTAATCGCATTTTCTCCTCGAGAGAAACATGATTTCACTAAAAACGTTATAGTTTAAACATGCCTGTTGTACATGTCTGCAAACACTCAAAGCCTTAAAATAGGTGTTTCACCAATGTGTTTTTTTGGTGAGAAACCTTTTATTTCAAGGTTCTGTGCGTTTTCAGACACATCCGATATGTATATTTAGCGGTTCTGATGAAATCCCTCCTTTTAATTGCATTTTCTCGCAGAAAATGCGTCTCTCGACATAGGAAAATGGCTTTTTAAAAAAAAGCATATTCTGGTCGAGAAATCGTGTTTTAAACAATGAAAACGACTCCCGATCTTATTTAGTTCACATTTTTACTTTTGGTAACCTAGCCTGTATTCATAAAGCACTAAACCTTTTTATCGCGTTAAACGCCTTTTCTCGACAAGAAAAGCACAATTTCATCAAAAACAAACAAAACAAGAAAAATTAATCTTTTCAACAAGTCTTGCAACACATCCTTAAGAGTTACATGATTTCACCCAATGTCAATGTGTAATTTTTCCAGTTCTGATCATTGTTTAGGTTGTTGGTAGCTTGGTCCAATGCCAAACACAGTGAATCCTTTTTATGGCGTTAAACGCATTTTCTCCTCGAGAGAAACATGATTTCTTTAAAAACGTTATAGTTTAAACATGCCTGTTGTACATGTCTGCAAACACTCAGAGTCTTAAAATAGGGGTTTCACCAATGTGTTTTTTTGGTGAGAAACCTTGTATTTCAAGGTTCTGTGCGTTTTCAGACACATCCGATATGTATTTTTAGCGGTTCTGATGAAATCCCTCCTTTTAAATGCATTTTCTCACAGAAAATGCGTCTCTCGACATAGGAAAATGGCTTTTTAAAAAAAAGCATATTCTGGTCGAGAAATCGTGTTTTAAACAATGAAAATGACTCCCGATCTTATTTAGTTCACATTTTTACTTTTGGTAACCTAGCCTGTATTCATAAAGCACTAAACCTTTTTATCAAGTTAAACGCCTTTTCTCGACAAGAAAAGCACAATTTCATCAAAAACAAACAAAACAAGAAAAAATAATCTTTTCAACAAGTCTTGCAACACATCCTTAAGAGTTACATGATTTCACCCAATGTCAATGTGTAATTTCTCCAGTTCTGATCATTTTTTAGGTTGTTGGTAGCTTGGTCCAATGCCAAACACAGTGAATCCTTCTTATGGCTTTAAACGCATTTTCTCCTCGAGAGAAACATGATTTCACTAAAAACGTTATAGTTTAAACATGCCTGTTGTATATGTCTGCAAACACTCAGAGCCTTCAAATAGGGGTTTCACCAATGTGTTTTTTGGTGAGAAACCTTGTATTTCAAGGTTCTGTGCGTTTTCAGACACATCCGATATGTATTTTTAGCGGTTCTGACGAAATCCCTCCTTTTAATTGCATTTTCTCACAGAAAATGCGTCTCTCGACATAGGAAAATGGCTTTTTAAAAAAAAGCATATTCTGGTCGAGAAATCGTGTTTTAAACAATGAAAATGACTCCCGATCTTATTTAGTTCACATTTTTACTTTTGGTAACCTAGCCTGTATTCATAAAGCACTAAACCTTTTTATCGCGTTAAACGCCTTTTCTCGACAAGAAAAGCACAATTTCATCAAAAACAAACAAAACAAGAAAAAATAATCTTTTCAACAAGTCTTGCAACACATCCTTAAGAGTTACATGATTTCACCCAATGTCAATGTGTAATTTCTCCAGTTCTGATCATTGTTTAGGTTGTTGGTAGCTTGGTCCAATGCAAAACACAGTGAATCCTTTTTATGGCGTTAAATGCATTTTCTCCTCGAGAGAAACATGATTTCACTAAAAACGTTATAGTTTAAACATGCCTGTTGTTACATGTCTGCAAACACTCAGAGCCTTAAAATAGGGGTTTCACCAATGTGTTTTTTGTTGAGAATCCTTGTATTTCAAGGTTCTGTGCGTTTTCAGACACATCCGATATGTATTTTTAGCGGTTCTGATGAAATCCCTCCTTTTAATTGCATTTTCTCACAGAAAATGCGTCTCTCGACATAGGAAAATGGCTTTTTAAAAAAAAGCATATTCTGGTCGAGAAATCGTGTTTTAAACAATGAAAATGACTCCCGATCTTATTTAGTTCACATTTTTACTTTTGGTAACCTAGCCTGTATTCATAAAGCACTAAACCTTTTTATCAAGTTAAACGCCTTTTCTCGACAAGAAAAGCACAATTTCATCAAAAACAAACAAAACAAGAAAAAATAATCTTTTCAACAAGTCTTGCAACACATCCTTAAGAGTTACATGATTTCACCCAATGTCAATGTGTAATTTCTCCAGTTCTGATCATTTTTTAGGTTGTTGGTAGCTTGGTCCAATGCCAAACACAGTGAATCCTTCTTATGGCTTTAAACGCATTTTCTCCTCGAGAGAAACATGATTTCACTAAAAACGTTATAGTTTAAACATGCCTGTTGTATATGTCTGCAAACACTCAGAGCCTTCAAATAGGGGTTTCACCAATGTGTTTTTTGGTGAGAAACCTTGTATTTCAAGGTTCTGTGCGTTTTCAGACACATCCGATATGTATTTTTAGCGGTTCTGACGAAATCCCTCCTTTTAATTGCATTTTCTCACAGAAAATGCGTCTCTCGACATAGGAAAATGGCTTTTTAAAAAAAAGCATATTCTGGTCGAGAAATCGTGTTTTAAACAATGAAAATGACTCCCGATCTTATTTAGTTCACATTTTTACTTTTGGTAACCTAGCCTGTATTCATAAAGCACTAAACCTTTTTATCGCGTTAAACGCCTTTTCTCGACAAGAAAAGCACAATTTCATCAAAAACAAACAAAACAAGAAAAAATAATCTTTTCAACAAGTCTTGCAACACATCCTTAAGAGTTACATGATTTCACCCAATGTCAATGTGTAATTTCTCCAGTTCTGATCATTGTTTAGGTTGTTGGTAGCTTGGTCCAATGCCAAACACAGTGAATCCTTTTTTAGGCGTTAAACGCATTTTCTCCTCGAGAGAAACATGATTTCACTAAAAACGTTATAGTTTAAACATGCCTGTTGTACATGTCTGCAAACACTCAGAGCCTTCAAATAGGGTTTTCACCAATGTGTTTTTTGGTGAGAAACCTTGTATTTCAAGGTTCTGTGCGTTTTCAGACACATCCGATATGTATTTTTAGCGGTTCTGATTAAATCCCTCCTTTTAAATGCATTTTCTCACAGAAAGTGCGTCTCTCGACATAGGAAAATGGCTTTTTAAAAAAAAGCATATTCTGGTCGAGAAATCTTGTTTTAAACAATGAAAACGACTCCCGACCTTATTTAGTTCACAGTTTTACTTTTGGTAACCTAGCCCGTATTTATAAAGCACTAAACCTTTTTATCGCGTTAAACGCCTTTTCTCGACAAGAGAAGCACAATTTCATCAAAAACAAACAAAACAAGAAAAATTAATCTTTTCAACAAGTCTTGCAACACATCCTTAGGAGTTACATGATTTCACCCAATGTCAATGTGTAATTTCTCCAGTTCTGATCATTGTTTAGGTTGTTGGTAGCTTGGTCCAATGCAAAACACAGTGAATCCTTTTTATGGCGTTAAATGCATTTTCTCCTCGAGAGAAACATGATTTCACTAAAAACGTTATAGTTTAAACATGCCTGTTGTTACATGTCTGCAAACACTCAGAGCCTTAAAATAGGGGTTTCACCAATGTGTTTTTTGTTGAGAATCCTTGTATTTCAAGGTTCTGTGCGTTTTCAGACACATCCGATATGTATTTTTAGCGGTTCTGATGAAATCCCTCCTTTTGATTGCATTTTCTCACAGAAAGTGCGTCTCTCGACATAGGAAAATGGCTTTTTAAAAAAAAGCATATTCTGGTCGAGAAATCGTGTTTTAAACATTGAAAATGACTCCCGATCTTATTTAGTTCACATTTTTACTTTTGGTATCCCAGCCTGTATTCATAAAGCACTAAACCTTTTTATCAAGTTAAACGCCTTTTCTCGACAAGAAAAGCACAATTTCATCAAAAACAAACAAAACAAGAAAAAATAATCTTTTCAACAAGTCTTGCAACACATCCTTAAGAGTTACATGATTTCACCCAATGTCAATGTGTAATTTCTCCAGTTCTGATCATTGTTTAGGTTGTTGGTAGCTTGGTCCAATGCCAAACACAGTGAATCCTTTTTATGGCTTTAATCGCATTTTCTCCTCGAGAGAAACATGATTTCACTAAAAACGTTATAGTTTAAACATGCCTGTTGTACATGTCTGCAAACACTCAAAGCCTTAAAATAGGTGTTTCACCAATGTGTTTTTTGGTGAGAAACCTTGTATTTCAAGGTTCTGTGCGTTTTCAGACACATCCGATATGTATATTTAGCGGTTCTGATGAAATCCCTCCTTTTAATTGCATTTTCTCGCAGAAAATGCGTCTCTCGACATAGGAAAATGGCTTTTTAAAAAAAAGCATATTCTGGTCGAGAAATCGTGTTTTAAACAATGAAAACGACTCCCGATCTTATTTAGTTCACATTTTTACTTTTGGTAACCTAGCCTGTATTCATAAAGCACTAAACCTTTTTATCGCGTTAAACGCCTTTTCTCGACAAGAAAAGCACAATTTCATCAAAAACAAACAAAACAAGAAAAAATAATCTTTTCAACAAGTCTTGCAACACATCCTTAAGAGTTACATGATTTCACCCAATGTCAATGTGTAATTTCTCCAGTTCTGATCATTGTTTAGGTTGTTGGTAGCTTGGTCCAATGCCAAACACAGTGAATCCTTTTTATGGCGTTAAACGCATTTTCTCCTCGAGAGAAACATGATTTCTTTAAAAACGTTATAGTTTAAACATGCCTGTTGTACATGTCTGCAAACACTCAGAGCCTTAAAATAGGGGTTTCACCAATGTGTTTTTTGGTGAGAAACCTTGTATTTCAAGGTTCTGTGCGTTTTCAGACACATCCGATATGTATTTTTAGCGGTTCTGATGAAATCCCTCCTTTTAAATGCATTTTCTCACAGAAAATGCGTCTCTCGACATAGGAAAATGGCTTTTTAAAAAAAAGCATATTCTGGTCGAGAAATCGTGTTTTAAACAATGAAAATGACTCCCGATCTTATTTAGTTCACATTTTTACTTTTGGTAACCTAGCCTGTATTCATAAAGCACTAAACCTTTTTATCAAGTTAAACGCCTTTTCTCGACAAGAAAAGCACAATTTCATCAAAAACAAACAAAACAAGAAAAAATAATCTTTTCAACAAGTCTTGCAACACATCCTTAAGAGTTACATGATTTCACCCAATGTCAATGTGTAATTTCTCCAGTTCTGATCATTTTTTAGGTTGTTGGTAGCTTGGTCCAATGCCAAACACAGTGAATCCTTCTTATGGCTTTAAACGCATTTTCTCCTCGAGAGAAACATGATTTCACTAAAAAAGTTATAGTTTAAACATGCCTGTTGTATATGTCTGCAAACACTCAGAGCCTTCAAATAGGGGTTTCACCAATGTGTTTTTTGGTGAGAAACCTTGTATTTCAAGGTTCTGTGCGTTTTCAGACACATCCGATATGTATTTTTAGCGGTTCTGACGAAATCCCTCCTTTTAATTGCATTTTCTCACAGAAAATGCGTCTCTCGACATAGGAAAATGGCTTTTTAAAAAAAAGCATATTCTGGTCGAGAAATCGTGTTTTAAACATTGAAAATGACTCCCGATCTTATTTAGTTCACATTTTTACTTTTGGTATCCCAGCCTGTATTCATAAAGCACTAAACCTTTTTATCAAGTTAAACGCCTTTTCTCGACAAGAAAAGCACAATTTCATCAAAAACAAACAAAACAAGAAAAAATAATCTTTTCAACAAGTCTTGCAACACATCCTTAAGAGTTACATGATTTCACCCAATGTCAATGTGTAATTTCTCCAGTTCTGATCATTGTTTAGGTTGTTGGTAGCTTGGTCCAATGCCAAACACAGTGAATCCTTTTTATGGCTTTAATCGCATTTTCTCCTCGAGAGAAACATGATTTCACTAAAAACGTTATAGTTTAAACATGCCTGTTGTACATGTCTGCAAACACTCAAAGCCTTAAAATAGGTGTTTCACCAATGTGTTTTTTTGGTGAGAAACCTTGTATTTCAAGGTTCTGTGCGTTTTCAGACACATCCGATATGTATATTTAGCGGTTCTGATGAAATCCCTCCTTTTAATTGCATTTTCTCGCAGAAAATGCGTCTCTCGACATAGGAAAATGGCTTTTTAAAAAAAAGCATATTCTGGTCGAGAAATCGTGTTTTAAACAATGAAAACGACTCCCGATCTTATTTAGTTCACATTTTTACTTTTGGTAACCTAGCCTGTATTCATAAAGCACTAAACCTTTTTATCGCGTTAAACGCCTTTTCTCGACAAGAAAAGCACAATTTCATCAAAAACAAACAAAACAAGAAAAAATAATCTTTTCAACAAGTCTTGCAACACATCCTTAAGAGTTACATGATTTCACCCAATGTCAATGTGTAATTTCTCCAGTTCTGATCATTGTTTAGGTTGTTGGTAGCTTGGTCCAATGCCAAACACAGTGAATCCTTTTTATGGCGTTAAACGCATTTTCTCCTCGAGAGAAACATGATTTCTTTAAAAACGTTATAGTTTAAACATGCCTGTTGTACATGTCTGCAAACACTCAGAGCCTTAAAATAGGGGTTTCACCAATGTGTTTTTTGGTGAGAAACCTTGTATTTCAAGGTTCTGTGCGTTTTCAGACACATCCGATATGTATTTTTAGCGGTTCTGATGAAATCCCTCCTTTTAAATGCATTTTCTCACAGAAAATGCGTCTCTCGACATAGGAAAATGGCTTTTTAAAAAAAAGCATATTCTGGTCGAGAAATCGTGTTTTAAACAATGAAAATGACTCCCGATCTTATTTAGTTCACATTTTTACTTTTGGTAACCTAGCCTGTATTCATAAAGCACTAAACCTTTTTATCAAGTTAAACGCCTTTTCTCGACAAGAAAAGCACAATTTCATCAAAAACAAACAAAACAAGAAAAAATAATCTTTTCAACAAGTCTTGCAACACATCCTTAAGAGTTACATGATTTCACCCAATGTCAATGTGTAATTTCTCCAGTTCTGATCATTGTTGAGGTTGTTGGTAGCTTGGTCCAATGCCAAACACAGTGAATCCTTTTTATGGCTTTAATCGCATTTTCTCCTCGAGAGAAACATGATTTCACTAAAAACGTTATAGTTTAAACATGCCTGTTGTACATGTCTGCAAACACTCAAAGCCTTAAAATAGGTGTTTCACCAATGTGTTTTTTTGGTGAGAAACCTTGTATTTCAAGGTTCTGTGCGTTTTCAGACACATCCGATATGTATATTTAGCGGTTCTGATGAAATCCCTCCTTTTAATTGCATTTTCTCGCAGAAAATGCGTCTCTCGACATAGGAAAATGGCTTTTTAAAAAAAAGCATATTCTGGTCGAGAAATCGTGTTTTAAACAATGAAAACGACTCGCGATCTTATTTAGTTCACATTTTTACTTTTGGTAACCTAGCCTGTATTCATAAAGCACTAAACCTTTTTATCAAGTTAAACGCCTTTTCTCGACAAGAAAAGCACAATTTCATCAAAATCAAACAAAACAAGAAAAAATAATCTTTTCAACAAGTCTTGCAACACATCCTTAAGAGTTACATGATTTCACCCAATGTCAATGTGTAATTTCTCCAGTTCTGATCATTGTTTAGGTTGTTGGTAGCTTGGTCCAATGCCAAACACAGTGAAATCTTTTTATGGCGTTAATCGCATTTTCTCCTCGAGAGAAACATGATTTCTTTAAAAACGTTATAGTTTAAACATGCCTGTTGTACATGTCTGCAAACACTCAGAGCCTTAAAATAGGGGTTTCACCAATGTGTTTTTTGGTGAGAAACCTTGTATTTCAAGGTTCTGTGCGTTTTCAGACACATCCGATATGTATTTTTAGCGGTTCTGATGAAATCCCTCCTTTTAAATGCATTTTCTCACAGAAAATGCGTCTCTCGACATAGGAAAATGGCTTTTAAAAAAAAAGCATATTCTGGTCGAGAAATCGTGTTTTAAACAATGAAAATGACTCCCGATCTTATTTAGTTCACATTTTTACTTTTGGTAACCTAGCCTGTATTCATAAAGCACTAAACCTTTTTATCAAGTTAAACGCCTTTTCTCGACAAGAAAAGCACAATTTCATCAAAAACAAACAAAACAAGAAAAAATAATCTTTTCAACAAGTCTTGCAACACATCCTTAAGAGTTACATGATTTCACCCAATGTCAATGTGTAATTTCTCCAGTTCTGATCATTTTTTAGGTTGTTGGTAGCTTGGTCCAATGCCAAACACAGTGAATCCTTTTTATGGCTTTAATCGCATTTTCTCCTCGAGACAAACATGATTTCACTAAAAAAGTTTTAGTTTAAACATGCCTGTTGTATATGTCTGCAAACACTCAGAGCCTTCAAATAGGGGTTTCACCAATGTGTTTTTTGGTGAGAAACCTTCTATTTCAAGGTTCTGTGCGTTTTCAGACACATCCGATATGTATTTTTAGCGGTTCTGATGAAATCCCTCCTTTTAAATGCATTTTCTCACAGAAAATGCGTCTGTCGACATAGGAAAATGGCTTTTAAAAAAAAAGCATATTCTGGTCGAGAAATCGTGTTTTAAACAATGAAAACGACTCACGACCTTATTTTGTTCACAATTTAACTTTCGGTAACCTAGCCTGTATTCATAAAGCACTAAACCTTTTTATCGCGTTAAACGCCTTTTCTCGACAAGAAAAGCACAATTTCATCAAAAACAAACAAAACAAGAAAAAATAATCTTTTCAACAAGTCTTGCAACACATCCTTAAGAGTTACATGATTTCACCCAATGTCAATGTGTAATTTCTCCAGTTCTGATCATTTTTTAGGTTGTTGGTAGCTTGGTCCAATGCCAAACACAGTGAATCCTTCTTATGGCTTTAAACGCATTTTCTCCTCGAGAGAAACATGATTTCACTAAAAAAGTTATAGTTTAAACATGCCTGTTGTATATGTCTGCAAACACTCAGAGCCTTCAAATAGGGGTTTCACCAATGTGTTTTTTGGTGAGAAACCTTGTATTTCAAGGTTCTGTGCGTTTTCAGACACATCCGATATGTATTTTTAGCGGTTCTGATGAAATCCCTCCTTTTAATTGCATTTTCTCACAGAAAATGCGTCTCTCGACATAGGAAAATGGCTTTTTAAAAAAAAGCATATTCTGGTCGAGAAATCGTGTTTTAAACATTGAAAATGACTCCCGATCTTATTTAGTTCACATTTTTACTTTTGGTAACCTAGCCTGTATTCATAAAGCACTAAACCTTTTTATCAAGTTAAACGCCTTTTCTCGACAAGAAAAGCACAATTTCATCAAAAACAAACAAAACAAGAAAAAATAATCTTTTCAACAAGTCTTGCAACACATCCTTAAGAGTTACATGATTTCACCCAATGTCAATGTGTAATTTCTCCAGTTCTGATCATTGTTTAGGTTGTTGGTAGCTTGGTCCAATGCCAAACACAGTGAATCCTTTTTATGGCGTTAAACGCATTTTCTCCTCGAGAGAAACATGATTTCTTTAAAAACGTTATAGTTTAAACATGCCTGTTGTACATGTCTGCAAACACTCAGAGCCTTAAAATAGGGGTTTCACCAATGTGTTTTTTGGTGAGAAACCTTGTATTTCAAGGTTCTGTGCGTTTTCAGACACATCCGATATGTATTTTTAGCGGTTCTGATGAAATCCCTCCTTTTAAATGCATTTTCTCACAGAAAGTGCGTCTCTCGACATAGGAAAATGGCTTTTAAAAAAAAAGCATATTCTGGTCGAGAAATCGTGTTTTAAACAATGAAAATGACTCCCGATCTTATTTAGTTCACATTTTTACTTTTGGTAACCTAGCTTGTATTCATAAAGCACTAAACCTTTTTATCAAGTTAAACGCCTTTTCTCGACAAGAAAAGCACAATTTCATCAAAAACAAACAAAACAAGAAAAAATAATCTTTTCAACAAGTCTTGCAACACATCCTTAAGAGTTACATGATTTCACCCAATGTCAATGTGTAATTTCTCCAGTTCTGATCATTGTTTAGGTTGTTGGTAGCTTGGTCCAATGCCAAACACAGTGAATCCTTTTTATGGCTTTAATCGCATTTTCTCCTCGAGAGAAACATGATTTCACTAAAAACGTTATAGTTTAAACATGCCTGTTGTACATGTCTGCAAACACTCAAAGCCTTAAAATAGGTGTTTCACCAATGTGTTTTTTGGTGAGAAACCTTGTATTTCAAGGTTCTGTGCGTTTTCAGACACATCCGATATGTATATTTAGCGGTTCTGATGAAATCCCTCCTTTTAATTGCATTTTCTCGCAGAAAATGCGTCTCTCGACATAGGAAAATGGCTTTTTAAAAAAAAGCATATTCTGGTCGAGAAATCGTGTTTTAAACAATGAAAACGACTCCCGATCTTATTTAGTTCACATTTTTACTTTTGGTAACCTAGCCTGTATTCATAAAGCACTAAACCTTTTTATCGCGTTAAACGCCTTTTCTCGACAAGAAAAGCACAATTTCATCAAAAACAAACAAAACAAGAAAAAATAATCTTTTCAACAAGTCTTGCAACACATCCTTAAGAGTTACATGATTTCACCCAATGTCAATGTGTAATTTCTCCAGTTCTGATCATTGTTTAGGTTGTTGGTAGCTTGGTCCAATGCCAAACACAGTGAATCCTTTTTATGGCGTTAAACGCATTTTCTCCTCGAGAGAAACATGATTTCTTTAAAAACGTTATAGTTTAAACATGCCTGTTGTACATGTCTGCAAACACTCAGAGCCTTAAAATAGGGGTTTCACCAATGTGTTTTTTGGTGAGAAACCTTGTATTTCAAGGTTCTGTGCGTTTTCAGACACATCCGATATGTATTTTTAGCGGTTCTGATGAAATCCCTCCTTTTAAATGCATTTTCTCACAGAAAATGCGTCTCTCGACATAGGAAAATGGCTTTTTAAAAAAAAGCATATTCTGGTCGAGAAATCGTGTTTTAAACAATGAAAATGACTCCCGATCTTATTTAGTTCACATTTTTACTTTTGGTAACCTAGCCTGTATTCATAAAGCACTAAACCTTTTTATCAAGTTAAACGCCTTTTCTCGACAAGAAAAGCACAATTTCATCAAAAACAAACAAAACAAGAAAAAATAATCTTTTCAACAAGTCTTGCAACACATCCTTAAGAGTTACATGATTTCACCCAATGTCAATGTGTAATTTCTCCAGTTCTGATCATTTTTTAGGTTGTTGGTAGCTTGGTCCAATGCCAAACACAGTGAATCCTTCTTATGGCTTTAAACGCATTTTCTCCTCGAGAGAAACATGATTTCACTAAAAAAGTTATAGTTTAAACATGCCTGTTGTATATGTCTGCAAACACTCAGAGCCTTCAAATAGGGGTTTCACCAATGTGTTTTTTGGTGAGAAACCTTGTATTTCAAGGTTCTGTGCGTTTTCAGACACATCCGATATGTATTTTTAGCGGTTCTGACGAAATCCCTCCTTTTAATTGCATTTTCTCACAGAAAATGCGTCTCTCGACATAGGAAAATGGCTTTTTAAAAAAAAGCATATTCTGGTCGAGAAATCGTGTTTTAAACATTGAAAATGACTCCCGATCTTATTTAGTTCACATTTTTACTTTTGGTATCCCAGCCTGTATTCATAAAGCACTAAACCTTTTTATCAAGTTAAACGCCTTTTCTCGACAAGAAAAGCACAATTTCATCAAAAACAAACAAAACAAGAAAAAATAATCTTTTCAACAAGTCTTGCAACACATCCTTAAGAGTTACATGATTTCACCCAATGTCAATGTGTAATTTCTCCAGTTCTGATCATTGTTTAGGTTGTTGGTAGCTTGGTCCAATGCCAAACACAGTGAATCCTTTTTATGGCTTTAATCGCATTTTCTCCTCGAGAGAAACATGATTTCACTAAAAACGTTATAGTTTAAACATGCCTGTTGTACATGTCTGCAAACACTCAAAGCCTTAAAATAGGTGTTTCACCAATGTGTTTTTTTGGTGAGAAACCTTGTATTTCAAGGTTCTGTGCGTTTTCAGACACATCCGATATGTATATTTAGCGGTTCTGATGAAATCCCTCCTTTTAATTGCATTTTCTCGCAGAAAATGCGTCTCTCGACATAGGAAAATGGCTTTTTAAAAAAAAGCATATTCTGGTCGAGAAATCGTGTTTTAAACAATGAAAACGACTCCCGATCTTATTTAGTTCACATTTTTACTTTTGGTAACCTAGCCTGTATTCATAAAGCACTAAACCTTTTTATCGCGTTAAACGCCTTTTCTCGACAAGAAAAGCACAATTTCATCAAAAACAAACAAAACAAGAAAAAATAATCTTTTCAACAAGTCTTGCAACACATCCTTAAGAGTTACATGATTTCACCCAATGTCAATGTGTAATTTCTCCAGTTCTGATCATTGTTTAGGTTGTTGGTAGCTTGGTCCAATGCCAAACACAGTGAATCCTTTTTATGGCGTTAAACGCATTTTCTCCTCGAGAGAAACATGATTTCTTTAAAAACGTTATAGTTTAAACATGCCTGTTGTACATGTCTGCAAACACTCAGAGCCTTAAAATAGGGGTTTCACCAATGTGTTTTTTGGTGAGAAACCTTGTATTTCAAGGTTCTGTGCGTTTTCAGACACATCCGATATGTATTTTTAGCGGTTCTGATGAAATCCCTCCTTTTAAATGCATTTTCTCACAGAAAATGCGTCTCTCGACATAGGAAAATGGCTTTTTAAAAAAAAGCATATTCTGGTCGAGAAATCGTGTTTTAAACAATGAAAATGACTCCCGATCTTATTTAGTTCACATTTTTACTTTTGGTAACCTAGCCTGTATTCATAAAGCACTAAACCTTTTTATCAAGTTAAACGCCTTTTCTCGACAAGAAAAGCACAATTTCATCAAAAACAAACAAAACAAGAAAAAATAATCTTTTCAACAAGTCTTGCAACACATCCTTAAGAGTTACATGATTTCACCCAATGTCAATGTGTAATTTCTCCAGTTCTGATCATTGTTGAGGTTGTTGGTAGCTTGGTCCAATGCCAAACACAGTGAATCCTTTTTATGGCTTTAATCGCATTTTCTCCTCGAGAGAAACATGATTTCACTAAAAACGTTATAGTTTAAACATGCCTGTTGTACATGTCTGCAAACACTCAAAGCCTTAAAATAGGTGTTTCACCAATGTGTTTTTTTGGTGAGAAACCTTGTATTTCAAGGTTCTGTGCGTTTTCAGACACATCCGATATGTATATTTAGCGGTTCTGATGAAATCCCTCCTTTTAATTGCATTTTCTCGCAGAAAATGCGTCTCTCGACATAGGAAAATGGCTTTTTAAAAAAAAGCATATTCTGGTCGAGAAATCGTGTTTTAAACAATGAAAACGACTCCCGATCTTATTTAGTTCACATTTTTACTTTTGGTAACCTAGCCTGTATTCATAAAGCACTAAACCTTTTTATCAAGTTAAACGCCTTTTCTCGACAAGAAAAGCACAATTTCATCAAAATCAAACAAAACAAGAAAAAATAATCTTTTCAACAAGTCTTGCAACACATCCTTAAGAGTTACATGATTTCACCCAATGTCAATGTGTAATTTCTCCAGTTCTGATCATTGTTTAGGTTGTTGGTAGCTTGGTCCAATGCCAAACACAGTGAAATCTTTTTATGGCGTTAATCGCATTTTCTCCTCGAGAGAAACATGATTTCTTTAAAAACGTTATAGTTTAAACATGCCTGTTGTACATGTCTGCAAACACTCAGAGCCTTAAAATAGGGGTTTCACCAATGTGTTTTTTGGTGAGAAACCTTGTATTTCAAGGTTCTGTGCGTTTTCAGACACATCCGATATGTATTTTTAGCGGTTCTGATGAAATCCCTCCTTTTAAATGCATTTTCTCACAGAAAATGCGTCTCTCGACATAGGAAAATGGCTTTTAAAAAAAAAGCATATTCTGGTCGAGAAATCGTGTTTTAAACAATGAAAATGACTCCCGATCTTATTTAGTTCACATTTTTACTTTTGGTAACCTAGCCTGTATTCATAAAGCACTAAACCTTTTTATCAAGTTAAACGCCTTTTCTCGACAAGAAAAGCACAATTTCATCAAAAACAAACAAAACAAGAAAAAATAATCTTTTCAACAAGTCTTGCAACACATCCTTAAGAGTTACATGATTTCACCCAATGTCAATGTGTAATTTCTCCAGTTCTGATCATTTTTTAGGTTGTTGGTAGCTTGGTCCAATGCCAAACACAGTGAATCCTTTTTATGGCTTTAATCGCATTTTCTCCTCGAGAGAAACATGATTTCACTAAAAACGTTATAGTTTAAACATGCCTGTTGTACATGTCTGCAAACACTCAAAGCCTTAAAATAGGTGTTTCACCAATGTGTTTTTTTGGTGAGAAACCTTGTATTTCAAGGTTCTGTGCGTTTTCAGACACATCCGATATGTATATTTAGCGGTTCTGATGAAATCCCTCCTTTTAATTGCATTTTCTCGCAGAAAATGCGTCTCTCGACATAGGAAAATGGCTTTTTAAAAAAAAGCATATTCTGGTCGAGAAATCGTGTTTTAAACAATGAAAACGACTCGCGATCTTATTTAGTTCACATTTTTACTTTTGGTAACCTAGCCTGTATTCATAAAGCACTAAACCTTTTTATCGCGTTAAACGCCTTTTCTCGACAAGAAAAGCACAATTTCATCAAAAACAAACAAAACAAGAAAAAATATCTTTTCAACAAGTCTTGCAACACATCCTTAAGAGTTACATGATTTCACCCAATGTCAATGTGTAATTTCTCCAGTTCTGATCATTGTTTAGGTTGTTGGTAGCTTGGTCCAATGCCAAACACAGTGAATCCTTTTTTAGGCGTTAAACGCATTTTCTCCTCGAGAGAAACATGATTTCACTAAAAACGTTATAGTTTAAACATGCCTGTTGTACATGTCTGCAAACACTCAGAGCCTTAAAATAGGGTTTTCAACCAATGTGTTTTTTGGTGAGAAACCTTGTATTTCAAGGTTCTGTGCGTTTTCAGACACATCCGATATGTATTTTTAGCGGTTCTGATTAAATCCCTCCTTTTAAATGCATTTTCTCACAGAAAGTGCGTCTCTCGACATAGGAAAATGGCTTTTTAAAAAAAAGCATATTCTGGTCGAGAAATCGTGTTTTAAACAATGAAAACGACTCACGACCTTATTTTGTTCACAATTTAACTTTCGGTAACCTAGCCTGTATTCATAAAGCACTAAACCTTTTTATCGCGTTAAACGCCTTTTCTCGACAAGAAAAGCACAATTTCATCAAAAACAAACAAAACAAGAAAAAATAATCTTTTCAACAAGTCTTGCAACACATCCTTAAGAGTTACATGATTTCACCCAATGTCAATGTGTAATTTCTCCAGTTCTGATCATTTTTTAGGTTGTTGGTAGCTTGGTCCAATGCCAAACACAGTGAATCCTTCTTATGGCTTTAAACGCATTTTCTCCTCGAGAGAAACATGATTTCACTAAAAAAGTTATAGTTTAAACATGCCTGTTGTATATGTCTGCAAACACTCAGAGCCTTCAAATAGGGGTTTCACCAATGTGTTTTTTGGTGAGAAACCTTGTATTTCAAGGTTCTGTGCGTTTTCAGACACATCCGATATGTATTTTTAGCGGTTCTGATGAAATCCCTCCTTTTAATTGCATTTTCTCACAGAAAATGCGTCTCTCGACATAGGAAAATGGCTTTTTAAAAAAAAGCATATTCTGGTCGAGAAATCGTGTTTTAAACATTGAAAATGACTCCCGATCTTATTTAGTTCACATTTTTACTTTTGGTAACCTAGCCTGTATTCATAAAGCACTAAACCTTTTTATCAAGTTAAACGCCTTTTCTCGACAAGAAAAGCACAATTTCATCAAAAACAAACAAAACAAGAAAAAATAATCTTTTCAACAAGTCTTGCAACACATCCTTAAGAGTTACATGATTTCACCCAATGTCAATGTGTAATTTCTCCAGTTCTGATCATTGTTTAGGTTGTTGGTAGCTTGGTCCAATGCCAAACACAGTGAATCCTTTTTATGGCGTTAAACGCATTTTCTCCTCGAGAGAAACATGATTTCTTTAAAAACGTTATAGTTTAAACATGCCTGTTGTACATGTCTGCAAACACTCAGAGCCTTAAAATAGGGGTTTCACCAATGTGTTTTTTGGTGAGAAACCTTGTATTTCAAGGTTCTGTGCGTTTTCAGACACATCCGATATGTATTTTTAGCGGTTCTGATGAAATCCCTCCTTTTAAATGCATTTTCTCACAGAAAGTGCGTCTCTCGACATAGGAAAATGGCTTTTAAAAAAAAAGCATATTCTGGTCGAGAAATCGTGTTTTAAACAATGAAAATGACTCCCGATCTTATTTAGTTCACATTTTTACTTTTGGTAACCTAGCTTGTATTCATAAAGCACTAAACCTTTTTATCAAGTTAAACGCCTTTTCTCGACAAGAAAAGCACAATTTCATCAAAAACAAACAAAACAAGAAAAAATAATCTTTTCAACAAGTCTTGCAACACATCCTTAAGAGTTACATGATTTCACCCAATGTCAATGTGTAATTTCTCCAGTTCTGATCATTTTTTAGGTTGTTGGTAGCTTGGTCCAATGCCAAACACAGTGAATCCTTCTTATGGCTTTAAACGCATTTTCTCCTCGAGAGAAACATGATTTCACTAAAAACGTTATAGTTTAAACATGCCTGTTGTATATGTCTGCAAACACTCAGAGCCTTCAAATAGGGGTTTCACCAATGTGTTTTTTGGTGAGAAACCTTGTATTTCAAGGTTCTGTGCGTTTTCAGACACATCCGATATGTATTTTTAGCGGTTCTGACGAAATCCCTCCTTTTAATTGCATTTTCTCACAGAAAATGCGTCTCTCGACATAGGAAAATGGCTTTTTAAAAAAAAGCATATTCTGGTCGAGAAATCGTGTTTAAACAATGAAAATGACTCCCGATCTTATTTAGTTCACATTTTTACTTTTGGTAACCTAGCCTGTATTCATAAAGCACTAAACCTTTTTATCGCGTTAAACGCCTTTTCTCGACAAGAAAAGCACAATTTCATCAAAAACAAACAAAACAAGAAAAAATAATCTTTTCAACAAGTCTTGCAACACATCCTTAAGAGTTACATGATTTCACCCAATGTCAATGTGTAATTTCCCCAGTTCTGATCATTGTTTAGGTTGTTGGTAGCTTGGTCCAATGCCAAACACAGTGAATCCTTTTTATGGCTTTAATCGCATTTTCTCCTCGAGAGAAACATGATTTCACTAAAAACGTTATAGTTTAAACATGCCTGTTGTACATGTCTGCAAACACTCAAAGCCTTAAAATAGGTGTTTCACCAATGTGTTTTTTTGGTGAGAAACCTTGTATTTCAAGGTTCTGTGCGTTTTCAGACACATCCGATATGTATATTTAGCGGTTCTGATGAAATCCCTCCTTTTAATTGCATTTTCTCGCAGAAAATGCGTCTCTCGACATAGGAAAATGGCTTTTTAAAAAAAAGCATATTCTGGTCGAGAAATCGTGTTTTAAACAATGAAAACGACTCGCGATCTTATTTAGTTCACATTTTTACTTTTGGTAACCTAGCCTGTATTCATAAAGCACTAAACCTTTTTATCGCGTTAAACGCCTTTTCTCGACAAGAAAAGCACAATTTCATCAAAAACAAACAAAACAAGAAAAAATAATCTTTTCAACAAGTCTTGCAACACATCCTTAAGAGTTACATGATTTCACCCAATGTCAATGTGTAATTTCTCCAGTTCTGATCATTTTTTAGGTTGTTGGTAGCTTGGTCGAATGCCAAACACAGTGAATCCTTCTTATGGCTTTAAACGCATTTTCTCCTCGAGAGAAACATGATTTCACTAAAAACGTTATAGTTTAAACATGCCTGTTGTATATGTCTGCAAACACTCAGAGCCTTCAAATAGGGGTTTCACCAATGTGTTTTTTGGTGAGAAACCTTGTATTTCAAGGTTCTGTGCGTTTTCAGACACATCCGATATGTATTTTTAGCGGTTCTGATTAAATCCCTCCTTTTAAATGCATTTTCTCACAGAAAGTGCGTCTCTCGACATAGGAAAATGGCTTTTTAAAAAAAAGCATATTCTGGTCGAGAAATCGTGTTTTAAACAATGAAAACGACTCCCGACCTTATTTAGTTCACATTTTACTTTTGGTAACCTAGCCCGTATGTATAAAGCACTAAACCTTTTTATCGCGTTAAACGCCTTTTCTCGACAAGAAAAGCACAATTTCATCAAAAACAAACAAAACAAGAAAAATTAATCTTTTCAACAAGTCTTGCAACACATCCTTAAGAGTTACATGATTTCACCCAATGTCAATGTGTAATTTCTCCAGTTCTGATCATTGTTTAGGTTGTTGGTAGCTTGGTCCAATGCCAAACACAGTGAATCCTTCTTATGGCTTTAAACGCATTTTCTCCTCGAGAGAAACATGATTTCACTAAAAAAGTTATAGTTTAAACATGCCTGTTGTATATGTCTGCAAACACTCAGAGCCTTCAAATAGGGGTTTCACCAATGTGTTTTTTGGTGAGAAACCTTCTATTTCAAGGTTCTGTGCGTTTTCAGACACATCCGATATGTATTTTTAGCGGTTCTGATGAAATCCCTCCTTTTAAATGCATTTTCTCACAGAAAATGCGTCTGTCGACATAGGAAAATGGCTTTTAAAAAAAAAGCATATTCTGGTCGAGAAATCGTGTTTTAAACAATGAAAACGACTCACGACCTTATTTTGTTCACAATTTAACTTTCGGTAACCTAGCCCGTATTCATAAAGCACTAAACCTTTTTATCGCGTTAAACGCCTTTTCTCGACAAGAAAAGCACAATCTCATCAAAAACAAACAAAACAAGAAAAAATAATCTTTTCAACAAGTCTTGCAACACATCCTTAGGAGTTACATGATTTCACCCAATGTCAATGTGTAATTTCTCCAGTTCTGATCATTGTTTAGGTTGTTGGTAGCTTGGTCCAATGCCAAACACAGTGAATCCTTCTTATGGCGTTAAACGCATTTTCTCCTCGAGACAAACATGATTTCACTAAAAAAGTTATAGTTTAAACATGCCTGTTGTATATGTCTGCAAACACTCAGAGCCTTCAAATAGGGGTTTCACCAATGTGTTTTTTGGTGAGAAACCTTCTATTTCAAGGTTCTGTGCGTTTTCAGACACATCCGATATGTATTTTTAGCGGTTCTGATGAAATCCCTCCTTTTAAATGCATTTTCTCACAGAAAATGCGTCTGTCGACATAGGAAAATGGCTTTTTAAAAAAAAAGCATATTCTGGTCGAGAAATCGTGTTTTAAACAATGAAAACGACTCACGACCTTATTTTGTTCACAATTTAACTTTCGGTAACCTAGCCCGTATTCATAAAGCACTAAACCTTTTTATCGCGTTAAACGCCTTTTCTCGACAAGAAAAGCACAATCTCATCAAAAACAAACAAAACAAGAAAAAATAATCTTTTCAACAAGTCTTGCAACACATCCTTAGGAGTTACATGATTTCACCCAATGTCAATGTGTAATTTCTCCAGTTCTGATCATTGTTTAGGTTGTTGGTAGCTTGGTCCAATGCCAAACACAGTGAATCCTTCTTATGGCGTTAAACGCATTTTCTCCTCGAGAGAAACATGATTTCACTAAAAAAGTTATAGTTTAAACATGCCTGTTGTATATGTCTGCAAACACTCAGAGCCTTCAAATAGGGGTTTCACCAATGTGTTTTTTGGTGAGAAACCTTCTATTTCAAGGTTCTGTGCGTTTTCAGACACATCCGATATGTATTTTTAGCGGTTCTGATGAAATCCCTCCTTTTAAATGCATTTTCTCACAGAAAATGCGTCTGTCGACATAGGAAAATGGCTTTTAAAAAAAAAGCATATTCTGGTCGAGAAATCGTGTTTTAAACAATGAAAACGACTCACGACCTTATTTTGTTCACAATTTAACTTTCGGTAACCTAGCCTGTATTCATAAAGCACTAAACCTTTTTATCGCGTTAAACGCCTTTTCTCGACAAGAAAAGCACAATTTCATCAAAAACAAACAAAACAAGAAAAAATAATCTTTTCAACAAGTCTTGCAACACATCCTTAAGAGTTACATGATTTCACCCAATGTCAATGTGTAATTTCTCCAGTTCTGATCATTTTTTAGGTTGTTGGTAGCTTGGTCCAATGCCAAACACAGTGAATCCTTCTTATGGCTTTAAACGCATTTTCTCCTCGAGAGAAACATGATTTCACTAAAAAAGTTATAGTTTAAACATGCCTGTTGTATATGTCTGCAAACACTCAGAGCCTTCAAATAGGGGTTTCACCAATGTGTTTTTTGGTGAGAAACCTTGTATTTCAAGGTTCTGTGCGTTTTCAGACACATCCGATATGTATTTTTAGCGGTTCTGATGAAATCCCTCCTTTTAATTGCATTTTCTCACAGAAAATGCGTCTCTCGACATAGGAAAATGGCTTTTTAAAAAAAAGCATATTCTGGTCGAGAAATCGTGTTTTAAACATTGAAAATGACTCCCGATCTTATTTAGTTCACATTTTTACTTTTGGTAACCTAGCCTGTATTCATAAAGCACTAAACCTTTTTATCAACTTAAACGCCTTTTCTCGACAAGAAAAGCACAATTTCATCAAAAACAAACAAAACAAGAAAAAATAATCTTTTCAACAAGTCTTGCAACACATCCTTAAGAGTTACATGATTTCACCCAATGTCAATGTGTAATTTCTCCAGTTCTGATCATTGTTTAGGTTGTTGGTAGCTTGGTCCAATGCCAAACACAGTGAATCCTTTTTATGGCGTTAAACGCATTTTCTCCTCGAGAGAAACATGATTTCTTTAAAAACGTTATAGTTTAAACATGCCTGTTGTACATGTCTGCAAACACTCAGAGCCTTAAAATAGGGGTTTCACCAATGTGTTTTTTGGTGAGAAACCTTCTATTTCAAGGTTCTGTGCGTTTTCAGACACATCCGATATGTATTTTTAGCGGTTCTGATGAAATCCCTCCTTTTAAATGCATTTTCTCACAGAAAGTGCGTCTGTCGACATAGGAAAATGGCTTTTAAAAAAAAAGCATATTCTGGTCGAGAAATCGTGTTTTAAACAATGAAAATGACTCCCGATCTTATTTAGTTCACATTTTTACTTTTGGTAACCTAGCTTGTATTCATAAAGCACTAAACCTTTTTATCAAGTTAAACGCCTTTTCTCGACAAGAAAAGCACAATTTCATCAAAAACAAACAAAACAAGAAAAAATAATCTTTTCAACAAGTCTTGCAACACATCCTTAAGAGTTACATGATTTCACCCAATGTCAATGTGTAATTTCTCCAGTTCTGATCATTTTTTAGGTTGTTGGTAGCTTGGTCCAATGCCAAACACAGTGAATCCTTCTTATGGCTTTAAACGCATTTTCTCCTCGAGAGAAACATGATTTCACTAAAAACGTTATAGTTTAAACATGCCTGTTGTATATGTCTGCAAACACTCAGAGCCTTCAAATAGGGGTTTCACCAATGTGTTTTTTGGTGAGAAACCTTGTATTTCAAGGTTCTGTGCGTTTTCAGACACATCCGATATGTATTTTTAGCGGTTCTGACGAAATCCCTCCTTTTAATTGCATTTTCTCACAGAAAATGCGTCTCTCGACATAGGAAAATGGCTTTTTAAAAAAAAGCATATTCTGGTCGAGAAATCGTGTTTAAACAATGAAAATGACTCCCGATCTTATTTAGTTCACATTTTTACTTTTGGTAACCTAGCCTGTATTCATAAAGCACTAAACCTTTTTATCGCGTTAAACGCCTTTTCTCGACAAGAAAAGCACAATTTCATCAAAAACAAACAAAACAAGAAAAAATAATCTTTTCAACAAGTCTTGCAACACATCCTTAAGAGTTACATGATTTCACCCAATGTCAATGTGTAATTTCCCCAGTTCTGATCATTGTTTAGGTTGTTGGTAGCTTGGTCCAATGCCAAACACAGTGAATCCTTTTTATGGCTTTAATCGCATTTTCTCCTCGAGAGAAACATGATTTCACTAAAAACGTTATAGTTTAAACATGCCTGTTGTACATGTCTGCAAACACTCAAAGCCTTAAAATAGGTGTTTCACCAATGTGTTTTTTTGGTGAGAAACCTTGTATTTCAAGGTTCTGTGCGTTTTCAGACACATCCGATATGTATATTTAGCGGTTCTGATGAAATCCCTCCTTTTAATTGCATTTTCTCGCAGAAAATGCGTCTCTCGACATAGGAAAATGGCTTTTTAAAAAAAAGCATATTCTGGTCGAGAAATCGTGTTTTAAACAATGAAAACGACTCGCGATCTTATTTAGTTCACATTTTTACTTTTGGTAACCTAGCCTGTATTCATAAAGCACTAAACCTTTTTATCAAGTTAAACGCCTTTTCTCGACAAGAAAAGCACAATTTCATCAAAAACAAACAAAACAAGAAAAAATAATCTTTTCAACAAGTCTTGCAACACATCCTTAAGAGTTACATGATTTCACCCAATGTCAATGTGTAATTTCTCCAGTTCTGATCATTTTTTAGGTTGTTGGTAGCTTGGTCCAATGCCAAACACAGTGAATCCTTCTTATGGCTTTAAACGCATTTTCTCCTCGAGAGAAACATGATTTCACTAAAAAAGTTATAGTTTAAACATGCCTGTTGTATATGTCTGCAAACACTCAGAGCCTTCAAATAGGGGTTTCACCAATGTGTTTTTTGGTGAGAAACCTTGTATTTCAAGGTTCTGTGCGTTTTCAGACACATCCGATATGTATTTTTAGCGGTTCTGATTAAATCCCTCCTTTTAAATGCATTTTCTCACAGAAAGTGCGTCTGTCGACATAGGAAAATGGCTTTTTAAAAAAAAGCATATTCTGGTCGAGAAATCGTGTTTTAAACAATGAAAACGACTCCCGACCTTATTTAGTTCACATTTTACTTTTGGTAACCTAGCCCGTATGTATAAAGCACTAAACCTTTTTATCGCGTTAAACGCCTTTTCTCGACAAGAAAAGCACAATTTCATCAAAAACAAACAAAACAAGAAAAATTAATCTTTTCAACAAGTCTTGCAACACATCCTTAAGAGTTACATGATTTCACCCAATGTCAATGTGTAATTTCTCCAGTTCTGATCATTGTTTAGGTTGTTGGTAGCTTGGTCCAATGCCAAACACAGTGAATCCTTCTTATGGCTTTAAACGCATTTTCTCCTCGAGAGAAACATGATTTCACTAAAAAAGTTATAGTTTAAACATGCCTGTTGTATATGTCTGCAAACACTCAGAGCCTTCAAATAGGGGTTTCACCAATGTGTTTTTTGGTGAGAAACCTTCTATTTCAAGGTTCTGTGCGTTTTCAGACACATCCGATATGTATTTTTAGCGGTTCTGATGAAATCCCTCCTTTTAATTGCATTTTCTCACAGAAAATGCGTCTGTCGACATAGGAAAATGGCTTTTAAAAAAAAAGCATATTCTGGTCGAGAAATCGTGTTTTAAACAATGAAAACGACTCACGACCTTATTTTGTTCACAATTTAACTTTCGGTAACCTAGCCCGTATTCATAAAGCACTAAACCTTTTTATCGCGTTAAACGCCTTTTCTCGACAAGAAAAGCACAATCTCATCAAAAACAAACAAAACAAGAAAAAATAATCTTTTCAACAAGTCTTGCAACACATCCTTAGGAGTTACATGATTTCACCCAATGTCAATGTGTAATTTCTCCAGTTCTGATCATTGTTTAGGTTGTTGGTAGCTTGGTCCAATGCCAAACACAGTGAATCCTTCTTATGGCGTTAAACGCATTTTCTCCTCGAGACAAACATGATTTCACTAAAAAAGTTATAGTTTAAACATGCCTGTTGTATATGTCTGCAAACACTCAGAGCCTTCAAATAGGGGTTTCACCAATGTGTTTTTTGGTGAGAAACCTTCTATTTCAAGGTTCTGTGCGTTTTCAGACACATCCGATATGTATTTTTAGCGGTTCTGATGAAATCCCTCCTTTTAAATGCATTTTCTCACAGAAAATGCGTCTGTCGACATAGGAAAATGGCTTTTAAAAAAAAAGCATATTCTGGTCGAGAAATCGTGTTTTAAACAATGAAAACGACTCACGACCTTATTTTGTTCACAATTTAACTTTCGGTAACCTAGCCCGTATTCATAAAGCACTAAACCTTTTTATCGCGTTAAACGCCTTTTCTCGACAAGAAAAGCACAATCTCATCAAAAACAAACAAAACAAGAAAAAATAATCTTTTCAACAAGTCTTGCAACACATCCTTAGGAGTTACATGATTTCACCCAATGTCAATGTGTAATTTCTCCAGTTCTGATCATTGTTTAGGTTGTTGGTAGCTTGGTCCAATGCCAAACACAGTGAATCCTTCTTATGGCGTTAAACGCATTTTCTCCTCGAGACAAACATGATTTCACTAAAAAAGTTATAGTTTAAACATGCCTGTTGTATATGTCTGCAAACACTCAGAGCCTTCAAATAGGGGTTTCACCAATGTGTTTTTTGGTGAGAAACCTTCTATTTCAAGGTTCTGTGCGTTTTCAGACACATCCGATATGTATTTTTAGCGGTTCTGATGAAATCCCTCCTTTTAAATGCATTTTCTCACAGAAAATGCGTCTGTCGACATAGGAAAATGGCTTTTAAAAAAAAAGCATATTCTGGTCGAGAAATCGTGTTTTAAACAATGAAAACGACTCACGACCTTATTTTGTTCACAATTTAACTTTCGGTAACCTAGCCTGTATTCATAAAGCACTAAACCTTTTTATCGCGTTAAACGCCTTTTCTCGACAAGAAAAGCACAATTTCATCAAAAACAAACAAAACAAGAAAAAATAATCTTTTCAACAAGTCTTGCAACACATCCTTAAGAGTTACATGATTTCACCCAATGTCAATGTGTAATTTCTCCAGTTCTGATCATTTTTTAGGTTGTTGGTAGCTTGGTCCAATGCCAAACACAGTGAATCCTTCTTATGGCTTTAAACGCATTTTCTCCTCGAGAGAAACATGATTTCACTAAAAAAGTTATAGTTTAAACATGCCTGTTGTATATGTCTGCAAACACTCAGAGCCTTCAAATAGGGGTTTCACCAATGTGTTTTTTGGTGAGAAACCTTGTATTTCAAGGTTCTGTGCGTTTTCAGACACATCCGATATGTATTTTTAGCGGTTCTGATGAAATCCCTCCTTTTAATTGCATTTTCTCACAGAAAATGCGTCTCTCGACATAGGAAAATGGCTTTTTAAAAAAAAGCATATTCTGGTCGAGAAATCGTGTTTTAAACATTGAAAATGACTCCCGATCTTATTTAGTTCACATTTTTACTTTTGGTAACCTAGCCTGTATTCATAAAGCACTAAACCTTTTTATCAAGTTAAACGCCTTTTCTCGACAAGAAAAGCACAATTTCATCAAAAACAAACAAAACAAGAAAAAATAATCTTTTCAACAAGTCTTGCAACACATCCTTAAGAGTTACATGATTTCACCCAATGTCAATGTGTAATTTCTCCAGTTCTGATCATTGTTTAGGTTGTTGGTAGCTTGGTCCAATGCCAAACACAGTGAATCCTTTTTATGGCGTTAAACGCATTTTCTCCTCGAGAGAAACATGATTTCTTTAAAAACGTTATAGTTTAAACATGCCTGTTGTACATGTCTGCAAACACTCAGAGCCTTAAAATAGGGGTTTCACCAATGTGTTTTTTGGTGAGAAACCTTGTATTTCAAGGTTCTGTGCGTTTTCAGACACATCCGATATGTATTTTTAGCGGTTCTGATGAAATCCCTCCTTTTAAATGCATTTTCTCACAGAAAGTGCGTCTGTCGACATAGGAAAATGGCTTTTAAAAAAAAAGCATATTCTGGTCGAGAAATCGTGTTTTAAACAATGAAAATGACTCCCGATCTTATTTAGTTCACATTTTTACTTTTGGTAACCTAGCTTGTATTCATAAAGCACTAAACCTTTTTATCAAGTTAAACGCCTTTTCTCGACAAGAAAAGCACAATTTCATCAAAAACAAACAAAACAAGAAAAAATAATCTTTTCAACAAGTCTTGCAACACATCCTTAAGAGTTACATGATTTCACCCAATGTCAATGTGTAATTTCTCCAGTTCTGATCATTTTTTAGGTTGTTGGTAGCTTGGTCCAATGCCAAACACAGTGAATCCTTCTTATGGCTTTAAACGCATTTTCTCCTCGAGAGAAACATGATTTCACTAAAAACGTTATAGTTTAAACATGCCTGTTGTATATGTCTGCAAACACTCAGAGCCTTCAAATAGGGGTTTCACCAATGTGTTTTTTGGTGAGAAACCTTGTATTTCAAGGTTCTGTGCGTTTTCAGACACATCCGATATGTATTTTTAGCGGTTCTGACGAAATCCCTCCTTTTAATTGCATTTTCTCACAGAAAATGCGTCTCTCGACATAGGAAAATGGCTTTTTAAAAAAAAGCATATTCTGGTCGAGAAATCGTGTTTAAACAATGAAAATGACTCCCGATCTTATTTAGTTCACATTTTTACTTTTGGTAACCTAGCCTGTATTCATAAAGCACTAAACCTTTTTATCGCGTTAAACGCCTTTTCTCGACAAGAAAAGCACAATTTCATCAAAAACAAACAAAACAAGAAAAAATAATCTTTTCAACAAGTCTTGCAACACATCCTTAAGAGTTACATGATTTCACCCAATGTCAATGTGTAATTTCCCCAGTTCTGATCATTGTTTAGGTTGTTGGTAGCTTGGTCCAATGCCAAACACAGTGAATCCTTTTTATGGCTTTAATCGCATTTTCTCCTCGAGAGAAACATGATTTCACTAAAAACGTTATAGTTTAAACATGCCTGTTGTATATGTCTGCAAACACTCAGAGCCTTCAAATAGGGGTTTCACCAATGTGTTTTTTGGTGAGAAACCTTGTATTTCAAGGTTCTGTGCGTTTTCAGACACATCCGATATGTATTTTTAGCGGTTCTGATTAAATCCCTCCTTTTAAATGCATTTTCTCACAGAAAGTGCGTCTCTCGACATAGGAAAATGGCTTTTTAAAAAAAAGCATATTCTGGTCGAGAAATCGTGTTTTAAACAATGAAAACGACTCCCGACCTTATTTAGTTCACATTTTACTTTTGGTAACCTAGCCCGTATGTATAAAGCACTAAACCTTTTTATCGCGTTAAACGCCTTTTCTCGACAAGAAAAGCACAATTTCATCAAAAACAAACAAAACAAGAAAAATTAATCTTTTCAACAAGTCTTGCAACACATCCTTAAGAGTTACATGATTTCACCCAATGTCAATGTGTAATTTCTCCAGTTCTGATCATTGTTTAGGTTGTTGGTAGCTTGGTCCAATGCCAAACACAGTGAATCCTTCTTATGGCTTTAAACGCATTTTCTCCTCGAGAGAAACATGATTTCACTAAAAAAGTTATAGTTTAAACATGCCTGTTGTATATGTCTGCAAACACTCAGAGCCTTCAAATAGGGGTTTCACCAATGTGTTTTTTGGTGAGAAACCTTCTATTTCAAGGTTCTGTGCGTTTTCAGACACATCCGATATGTATTTTTAGCGGTTCTGATGAAATCCCTCCTTTTAATTGCATTTTCTCACAGAAAATGCGTCTGTCGACATAGGAAAATGGCTTTTAAAAAAAAAGCATATTCTGGTCGAGAAATCGTGTTTTAAACAATGAAAACGACTCACGACCTTATTTTGTTCACAATTTAACTTTCGGTAACCTAGCCCGTATTCATAAAGCACTAAACCTTTTTATCGCGTTAAACGCCTTTTCTCGACAAGAAAAGCACAATCTCATCAAAAACAAACAAAACAAGAAAAAATAATCTTTTCAACAAGTCTTGCAACACATCCTTAGGAGTTACATGATTTCACCCAATGTCAATGTGTAATTTCTCCAGTTCTGATCATTGTTTAGGTTGTTGGTAGCTTGGTCCAATGCCAAACACAGTGAATCCTTCTTATGGCGTTAAACGCATTTTCTCCTCGAGACAAACATGATTTCACTAAAAAAGTTATAGTTTAAACATGCCTGTTGTATATGTCTGCAAACACTCGGAGCCTTCAAATAGGGGTTTCACCAATGTGTTTTTTGGTGAGAAACCTTCTATTTCAAGGTTCTGTGCGTTTTCAGACACATCCGATATGTATTTTTAGCGGTTCTGATGAAATCCCTCCTTTTAAATGCATTTTCTCACAGAAAATGCGTCTGTCGACATAGGAAAATGGCTTTTAAAAAAAAAGCATATTCTGGTCGAGAAATCGTGTTTTAAACAATGAAAACGACTCACGACCTTATTTTGTTCACAATTTAACTTTCGGTAACCTAGCCCGTATTCATAAAGCACTAAACCTTTTTATCGCGTTAAACGCCTTTTCTCGACAAGAAAAGCACAATCTCATCAAAAACAAACAAAACAAGAAAAAATAATCTTTTCAACAAGTCTTGCAACACATCCTTAGGAGTTACATGATTTCACCCAATGTCAATGTGTAATTTCTCCAGTTCTGATCATTGTTTAGGTTGTTGGTAGCTTGGTCCAATGCCAAACACAGTGAATCCTTCTTATGGCGTTAAACGCATTTTCTCCTCGAGACAAACATGATTTCACTAAAAAAGTTATAGTTTAAACATGCCTGTTGTATATGTCTGCAAACACTCAGAGCCTTCAAATAGGGGTTTCACCAATGTGTTTTTTGGTGAGAAACCTTCTATTTCAAGGTTCTGTGCGTTTTCAGACACATCCGATATGTATTTTTAGCGGTTCTGATGAAATCCCTCCTTTTAAATGCATTTTCTCACAGAAAATGCGTCTGTCGACATAGGAAAATGGCTTTTAAAAAAAAAGCATATTCTGGTCGAGAAATCGTGTTTTAAACAATGAAAACGACTCACGACCTTATTTTGTTCACAATTTAACTTTCGGTAACCTAGCCTGTATTCATAAAGCACTAAACCTTTTTATCGCGTTAAACGCCTTTTCTCGACAAGAAAAGCACAATTTCATCAAAAACAAACAAAACAAGAAAAAATAATCTTTTCAACAAGTCTTGCAACACATCCTTAAGAGTTACATGATTTCACCCAATGTCAATGTGTAATTTCTCCAGTTCTGATCATTTTTTAGGTTGTTGGTAGCTTGGTCCAATGCCAAACACAGTGAATCCTTCTTATGGCTTTAAACGCATTTTCTCCTCGAGAGAAACATGATTTCACTAAAAAAGTTATAGTTTAAACATGCCTGTTGTATATGTCTGCAAACACTCAGAGCCTTCAAATAGGGGTTTCACCAATGTGTTTTTTGGTGAGAAACCTTGTATTTCAAGGTTCTGTGCGTTTTCAGACACATCCGATATGTATTTTTAGCGGTTCTGATGAAATCCCTCCTTTTAATTGCATTTTCTCACAGAAAATGCGTCTCTCGACATAGGAAAATGGCTTTTTAAAAAAAAGCATATTCTGGTCGAGAAATCGTGTTTTAAACATTGAAAATGACTCCCGATCTTATTTAGTTCACATTTTTACTTTTGGTAACCTAGCCTGTATTCATAAAGCACTAAACCTTTTTATCAAGTTAAACGCCTTTTCTCGACAAGAAAAGCACAATTTCATCAAAAACAAACAAAACAAGAAAAAATAATCTTTTCAACAAGTCTTGCAACACATCCTTAAGAGTTACATGATTTCACCCAATGTCAATGTGTAATTTCTCCAGTTCTGATCATTGTTTAGGTTGTTGGTAGCTTGGTCCAATGCCAAACACAGTGAATCCTTTTTTAGGCGTTAAACGCATTTTCTCCTCGAGAGAAACATGATTTCACTAAAAACGTTATAGTTTAAACATGCCTGTTGTACATGTCTGCAAACACTCAGAGCCTTAAAATAGGGTTTTCACCAATGTGTTTTTTGGTGAGAAACCTTGTATTTCAAGGTTCTGTGCGTTTTCAGACACATCCGATATGTATTTTTAGCGGTTCTGATTAAATCCCTCCTTTTAAATGCATTTTCTCACAGAAAGTGCGTCTCTCGACATAGGAAAATGGCTTTTTAAAAAAAAGCATATTCTGGTCGAGAAATCGTGTTTTAAACAATGAAAACGACTCCCGACCTTATTTAGTTCACATTTTACTTTTGGTAACCTAGCCCGTATGTATAAAGCACTAAAACTTTTTATCGCGTTAAACGCCTTTTCTCGACAAGAAAAGCACAATTTCATCAAAAACAAACAAAACAAGAAAAATTAATCTTTTCAACAAGTCTTGCAACACATCCTTAAGAGTTACATGATTTCACCCAATGTCAATGTGTAATTTCTCCAGTTCTGATCATTGTTTAGGTTGTTGGTAGCTTGGTCCAATGCCAAACACAGTGAATCCTTCTTATGGCTTTAAACGCATTTTCTCCTCGAGAGAAACATGATTTCACTAAAAAAGTTATAGTTTAAACATGCCTGTTGTATATGTCTGCAAACACTCAGAGCCTTCAAATAGGGGTTTCACCAATGTGTTTTTTGGTGAGAAACCTTCTATTTCAAGGTTCTGTGCGTTTTCAGACACATCCGATATGTATTTTTAGCGGTTCTGATGAAATCCCTCCTTTTAAATGCATTTTCTCACAGAAAATGCGTCTGTCGACATAGGAAAATGGCTTTTAAAAAAAAAGCATATTCTGGTCGAGAAATCGTGTTTTAAACAATGAAAACGACTCACGACCTTATTTTGTTCACAATTTAACTTTCGGTAACCTAGCCCGTATTCATAAAGCACTAAACCTTTTTATCGCGTTAAACGCCTTTTCTCGACAAGAAAAGCACAATCTCATCAAAAACAAACAAAACAAGAAAAAATAATCTTTTCAACAAGTCTTGCAACACATCCTTAGGAGTTACATGATTTCACCCAATGTCAATGTGTATTTTCTCCAGTTCTGATCATTGTTTAGGTTGTTGGTAGCTTGGTCCAATGCCAAACACAGTGAATCCTTCTTATGGCGTTAAACGCATTTTCTCCTCGAGACAAACATGATTTCACTAAAAAAGTTATAGTTTAAACATGCCTGTTGTATATGTCTGCAAACACTCAGAGCCTTCAAATAGGGGTTTCACCAATGTGTTTTTTGGTGAGAAACCTTCTATTTCAAGGTTCTGTGCGTTTTCAGACACATCCGATATGTATTTTTAGCGGTTCTGATGAAATCCCTCCTTTTAAATGCATTTTCTCACAGAAAATGCGTCTGTCGACATAGGAAAATGGCTTTTAAAAAAAAAGCATATTCTGGTCGAGAAATCGTGTTTTAAACAATGAAAACGACTCACGACCTTATTTTGTTCACAATTTAACTTTCGGTAACCTAGCCCGTATTCATAAAGCACTAAACCTTTTTATCGCGTTAAACGCCTTTTCTCGACAAGAAAAGCACAATTTCATCAAAAACAAACAAAACAAGAAAAAATAATCTTTTCAACAAGTCTTGCAACACATCCTTAGGAGTTACATGATTTCACCCAATGTCAATGTGTAATTTCTCCAGTTCTGATCATTGTTTAGGTTGTTGGTAGCTTGGTCCAATGCCAAACACAGTGAATCCTTTTTATGGCGTTAAACGCATTTTCTCCTCGAGAGAAACATGATTTCTTTAAAAACGTTATAGTTTAAACATGCCTGTTGTACATGTCTGCAAACACTCAGAGCCTTAAAATAGGGGTTTCACCAATGTGTTTTTTGGTGAGAAACCTTGTATTTCAAGGTTCTGTGCGTTTTCAGACACATCCGATATGTATTTTTAGCGGTTCTGATGAAATCCCTCCTTTTAATTGCATTTTCTCACAGAAAATGCGTCTCTCGACATAGGAAAATGGCTTTTTAAAAAAAAGCATATTCTGGTCGAGAAATCGTGTTTTAAACAATGAAAATGACTCCCGATCTTATTTAGTTCACATTTTTACTTTTGGTAACCTAGCCTGTATTCATAAAGCACTAAACCTTTTTATCAAGTTAAACGCCTTTTCTCGACAAGAAAAGCACAATTTCATCAAAAACAAACAAAACAAGAAAAAATAATCTTTTCAACAAGTCTTGCAACACATCCTTAAGAGTTACATGATTTCACCCAATGTCAATGTGTAATTTCTCCAGTTCTGATCATTTTTTAGGTTGTTGGTAGCTTGGTCCAATGCCAAACACAGTGAATCCTTCTTATGGCTTTAAACGCATTTTCTCCTCGAGAGAAACATGATTTCACTAAAAAAGTTATAGTTTGAACATGCCTGTTGTATATGTCTGCAAACACTCAGAGCCTTCAAATAGGGGTTTCACCAATGTGTTTTTTGGTGAGAAACCTTGTATTTCAAGGTTCTGTGCGTTTTCAGACACATCCGATATGTATTTTTAGCGGTTCTGACGAAATCCCTCCTTTTAATTGCATTTTCTCACAGAAAATGCGTCTCTCGACATAGGAAAATGGCTTTTTAAAAAAAAGCATATTCTGGTCGAGAAATCGTGTTTTAAACATTGAAAATGACTCCCGATCTTATTTAGTTCACATTTTTACTTTTGGTAACCTAGCCTGTATTCATAAAGCACTAAACCTTTTTATCGCGTTAAACGCCTTTTCTCGACAAGAAAAGCACAATTTCATCAAAAACAAACAAAACAAGAAAAAATAATCTTTTCAACAAGTCTTGCAACACATCCTTAAGAGTTACATGATTTCACCCAATGTCAATGTGTAATTTCTCCAGTTCTGATCATTGTTTAGGTTGTTGGTAGCTTGGTCCAATGCCAAACACAGTGAATCCTTTTTATGGCTTTAATCGCATTTTCTCCTCGAGAGAAACATGATTTCACTAAAAACGTTATAGTTTAAACATGCCTGTTGTACATGTCTGCAAACACTCAAAGCCTTAAAATAGGTGTTTCACCAATGTGTTTTTTTGGTGAGAAACCTTTTATTTCAAGGTTCTGTGCGTTTTCAGACACATCCGATATGTATTTTTAGCGGTTCTGATGAAATCCCTCCTTTTAAATGCATTTTCTCACAGAAAATGCGTCTGTCGACATAGGAAAATGGCTTTTAAAAAAAAAGCATATTCTGGTCGAGAAATCGTGTTTTAAACAATGAAAACGACTCACGACCTTATTTTGTTCACAATTTAACTTTCGCTAACCTAGCCCGTATTCATAAAGCACTAAACCTTTTTATCGCGTTAAACGCCTTTTCTCGACAAGAAAAGCACAATCTCATCAAAAACAAACAAAACAAGAAAAAATAATCTTTTCAACAAGTCTTGCAACACATCCTTAGGAGTTACATGATTTCACCCAATGTCAATGTGTAATTTCTCCAGTTCTGATCATTGTTTAGGTTGTTGGTAGCTTGGTCCATAGCCAAACACAGTGAATCCTTTTTATGGCGTTAAACGCATTTTCTCCTCGAGAGAAACATGATTTCACTAAAAACGTTATAGTTTAAACATGCCTGTTGTTACATGTCTGCAAACACTCAGAGCCTTAAAATAGGGGTTTCACCAATGTGTTTTTTGTTGAGAATCCTTGTATTTCAAGGTTCTGTGCGTTTTCAGACACATCCGATATGTATTTTTAGCGGTTCTGATGAAATCCCTCCTTTTAAATGCATTTTCTCACAGAAAGCGCGTCTGTCGACATAGGAAAATGGCTTTTAAAAAAAAAAGCATATTCTGGTCGAGAAATCGTGTTTTAAACAATGAAAACGACTCACGACCTTATTTTGTTCACAATTTAACTTTCGGTAACCTAGCCCGTATTCATAAAGCACTAAACCTTTTTATCGCGTTAAACGCCTTTTCTCGACAAGAAAAGCACAATTTCATCAAAAACAAACAAAACAAGAAAAAATAATCTTTTCAACAAGTCTTGCAACACATCCTTAAGAGTTACATGATTTCACCCAATGTCAATGTGTAATTTCTCCAGTTCTGATCATTGTTTAGGTTGTTGGTAGCTTGGTCCAATGCCAAACACAGTGAATCCTTTTTATGGCGTTAAACGCATTTTCTCCTCGAGAGAAACATGATTTCTTTAAAAACGTTATAGTTTAAACATGCCTGTTGTACATGTCTGCAAACACTCAGAGCCTTCAAATAGGGGTTTCACCAATGTGTTTTTTGGTGAGAAACCTTGTATTTCAAGGTTCTGTGCGTTTTCAGACACATCCGATATGTATTTTTAGCGGTTCTGATGAAATCCCTCCTTTTAATTGCATTTTCTCACAGAAAGTGCGTCTCTCGACATAGGAAAATGGCTTTTTAAAAAAAAGCATATTCTGGTCGAGAAATCGTGTTTTAAACAATGAAAATGACTCCCGATCTTATTTAGTTCACATTTTTACTTTTGGTAACCTAGCCTGTATTCATAAAGCACTAAACCTTTTTATCAAGTTAAACGCCTTTTCTCGACAAGAAAAGCACAATTTCATCAAAAACAAACAAAACAAGAAAAAATAATCTTTTCAACAAGTCTTGCAACACATCCTTAAGAGTTACATGATTTCACCCAAAGTCAATGTGTAATTTCTCCAGTTCTGATCATTTTTTAGGTTGTTGGTAGCTTGGTCCAATGCCAAACACAGTGAATCCTTCTTATGGCTTTAAACGCATTTTCTCCTCGAGAGAAACATGATTTCACTAAAAAAGTTATAGTTTAAACATGCCTGTTGTATATGTCTGCAAACACTCAGAGCCTTCAAATAGGGGTTTCACCAATGTGTTTTTTGGTGAGAAACCTTGTATTTCAAGGTTCTGTGCGTTTTCAGACACATCCGATATGTATTTTTAGCGGTTCTGACGAAATCCCTCCTTTTAATTGCATTTTCTCACAGAAAATGCGTCTCTCGACATAGGAAAATGGCTTTTTAAAAAAAAGCATATTCTGGTCGAGAAATCGTGTTTTAAACAATGAAAACGACTCACGACCTTATTTTGTTCACAATTTAACTTTCGGTAACCTAGCCCGTATTCATAAAGCACTTAACCTTTTTATCGCGTTAAACGCCTTTTCTCGACAAGAAAAGCACAATCTCATCAAAAACAAACAAAACAAGAAAAAATAATCTTTTCAACAAGTCTTGCAACACATCCTTAGGAGTTACATGATTTCACCCAATGTCAATGTGTAATTTCTCCAGTTCTGATCATTGTTTAGGTTGTTGGTAGCTTGGTCCAATGCCAAACACAGTGAATCCTTCTTATGGCGTTAAACGCATTTTCTCCTCGAGACAAACATGATTTCACTAAAAAAGTTATAGTTTAAACATGCCTGTTGTATATGTCTGCAAACACTCAGAGCCTTCAAATAGGGGTTTCACCAATGTGTTTTTTGGTGAGAAACCTTCTATTTCAAGGTTCTGTGCGTTTTCAGACACATCCGATATGTATTTTTAGCGGTTCTGATGAAATCCCTCCTTTTAAATGCATTTTCTCACAGAAAATGCGTCTGTCGACATAGGAAAATGGCTTTTAAAAAAAAAGCATATTCTGGTCGAGAAATCGTGTTTTAAACAATGAAAACGACTCACGACCTTATTTTGTTCACAATTTAACTTTCGGTAACCTAGCCTGTATTCATAAAGCACTAAACCTTTTTATCGCGTTAAACGCCTTTTCTCGACAAGAAAAGCACAATTTCATCAAAAACAAACAAAACAAGAAAAAATAATCTTTTCAACAAGTCTTGCAACACATCCTTAAGAGTTACATGATTTCACCCAATGTCAATGTGTAATTTCTCCAGTTCTGATCATTTTTTAGGTTGTTGGTAGCTTGGTCCAATGCCAAACACAGTGAATCCTTCTTATGGCTTTAAACGCATTTTCTCCTCGAGAGAAACATGATTTCACTAAAAAAGTTATAGTTTAAACATGCCTGTTGTATATGTCTGCAAACACTCAGAGCCTTCAAATAGGGGTTTCACCAATGTGTTTTTTGGTGAGAAACCTTGTATTTCAAGGTTCTGTGCGTTTTCAGACACATCCGATATGTATTTTTAGCGGTTCTGATGAAATCCCTCCTTTTAATTGCATTTTCTCACAGAAAATGCGTCTCTCGACATAGGAAAATGGCTTTTTAAAAAAAAGCATATTCTGGTCGAGAAATCGTGTTTTAAACATTGAAAATGACTCCCGATCTTATTTAGTTCACATTTTTACTTTTGGTAACCTAGCCTGTATTCATAAAGCACTAAACCTTTTTATCAAGTTAAACGCCTTTTCTCGACAAGAAAAGCACAATTTCATCAAAAACAAACAAAACAAGAAAAAATAATCTTTTCAACAAGTCTTGCAACACATCCTTAAGAGTTACATGATTTCACCCAATGTCAATGTGTAATTTCTCCAGTTCTGATCATTGTTTAGGTTGTTGGTAGCTTGGTCCAATGCCAAACACAGTGAATCCTTTTTTAGGCGTTAAACGCATTTTCTCCTCGAGAGAAACATGATTTCACTAAAAACGTTATAGTTTAAACATGCCTGTTGTACATGTCTGCAAACACTCAGAGCCTTAAAATAGGGTTTTCACCAATGTGTTTTTTGGTGAGAAACCTTGTATTTCAAGGTTCTGTGCGTTTTCAGACACATCCGATATGTATTTTTAGCGGTTCTGATTAAATCCCTCCTTTTAAATGCATTTTCTCACAGAAAGTGCGTCTCTCGACATAGGAAAATGGCTTTTTAAAAAAAAGCATATTCTGGTCGAGAAATCGTGTTTTAAACAATGAAAACGACTCCCGACCTTATTTAGTTCACATTTTACTTTTGGTAACCTAGCCCGTATGTATAAAGCACTAAAACTTTTTATCGCGTTAAACGCCTTTTCTCGACAAGAAAAGCACAATTTCATCAAAAACAAACAAAACAAGAAAAATTAATCTTTTCAACAAGTCTTGCAACACATCCTTAAGAGTTACATGATTTCACCCAATGTCAATGTGTAATTTCTCCAGTTCTGATCATTGTTTAGGTTGTTGGTAGCTTGGTCCAATGCCAAACACAGTGAATCCTTCTTATGGCTTTAAACGCATTTTCTCCTCGAGAGAAACATGATTTCACTAAAAAAGTTATAGTTTAAACATGCCTGTTGTATATGTCTGCAAACACTCAGAGCCTTCAAATAGGGGTTTCACCAATGTGTTTTTTGGTGAGAAACCTTCTATTTCAAGGTTCTGTGCGTTTTCAGACACATCCGATATGTATTTTTAGCGGTTCTGATGAAATCCCTCCTTTTAAATGCATTTTCTCACAGAAAATGCGTCTGTCGACATAGGAAAATGGCTTTTAAAAAAAAAGCATATTCTGGTCGAGAAATCGTGTTTTAAACAATGAAAACGACTCACGACCTTATTTTGTTCACAATTTAACTTTCGGTAACCTAGCCCGTATTCATAAAGCACTAAACCTTTTTATCGCGTTAAACGCCTTTTCTCGACAAGAAAAGCACAATCTCATCAAAAACAAACAAAACAAGAAAAAATAATCTTTTCAACAAGTCTTGCAACACATCCTTAGGAGTTACATGATTTCACCCAATGTCAATGTGTATTTTCTCCAGTTCTGATCATTGTTTAGGTTGTTGGTAGCTTGGTCCAATGCCAAACACAGTGAATCCTTCTTATGGCGTTAAACGCATTTTCTCCTCGAGACAAACATGATTTCACTAAAAAAGTTATAGTTTAAACATGCCTGTTGTATATGTCTGCAAACACTCAGAGCCTTCAAATAGGGGTTTCACCAATGTGTTTTTTGGTGAGAAACCTTCTATTTCAAGGTTCTGTGCGTTTTCAGACACATCCGATATGTATTTTTAGCGGTTCTGATGAAATCCCTCCTTTTAAATGCATTTTCTCACAGAAAATGCGTCTGTCGACATAGGAAAATGGCTTTTAAAAAAAAAGCATATTCTGGTCGAGAAATCGTGTTTTAAACAATGAAAACGACTCACGACCTTATTTTGTTCACAATTTAACTTTCGGTAACCTAGCCCGTATTCATAAAGCACTAAACCTTTTTATCGCGTTAAACGCCTTTTCTCGACAAGAAAAGCACAATTTCATCAAAAACAAACAAAACAAGAAAAAATAATCTTTTCAACAAGTCTTGCAACACATCCTTAAGAGTTACATGATTTCACCCAATGTCAATGTGTAATTTCTCCAGTTCTGATCATTGTTTAGGTTGTTGGTAGCTTGGTCCAATGCCAAACACAGTGAATCCTTTTTATGGCGTTAAACGCATTTTCTCCTCGAGAGAAACATGATTTCTTTAAAAACGTTATAGTTTAAACATGCCTGTTGTACATGTCTGCAAACACTCAGAGCCTTAAAATAGGGGTTTCACCAATGTGTTTTTTGGTGAGAAACCTTGTATTTCAAGGTTCTGTGCGTTTTCAGACACATCCGATATGTATTTTTAGCGGTTCTGATGAAATCCCTCCTTTTAATTGCATTTTCTCACAGAAAATGCGTCTCTCGACATAGGAAAATGGCTTTTTAAAAAAAAGCATATTCTGGTCGAGAAATCGTGTTTTAAACAATGAAAATGACTCCCGATCTTATTTAGTTCACATTTTTACTTTTGGTAACCTAGCCTGTATTCATAAAGCACTAAACCTTTTTATCAAGTTAAACGCCTTTTCTCGACAAGAAAAGCACAATTTCATCAAAAACAAACAAAACAAGAAAAAATAATCTTTTCAACAAGTCTTGCAACACATCCTTAAGAGTTACATGATTTCACCCAATGTCAATGTGTAATTTCTCCAGTTCTGATCATTTTTTAGGTTGTTGGTAGCTTGGTCCAATGCCAAACACAGTGAATCCTTCTTATGGCTTTAAACGCATTTTCTCCTCGAGAGAAACATGATTTCACTAAAAAAGTTATAGTTTGAACATGCCTGTTGTATATGTCTGCAAACACTCAGAGCCTTCAAATAGGGGTTTCACCAATGTGTTTTTTGGTGAGAAACCTTGTATTTCAAGGTTCTGTGCGTTTTCAGACACATCCGATATGTATTTTTAGCGGTTCTGACGAAATCCCTCCTTTTAATTGCATTTTCTCACAGAAAATGCGTCTCTCGACATAGGAAAATGGCTTTTTAAAAAAAAGCATATTCTGGTCGAGAAATCGTGTTTTAAACATTGAAAATGACTCCCGATCTTATTTAGTTCACATTTTTACTTTTGGTAACCTAGCCTGTATTCATAAAGCACTAAACCTTTTTATCGCGTTAAACGCCTTTTCTCGACAAGAAAAGCACAATTTCATCAAAAACAAACAAAACAAGAAAAAATAATCTTTTCAACAAGTCTTGCAACACATCCTTAAGAGTTACATGATTTCACCCAATGTCAATGTGTAATTTCTCCAGTTCTGATCATTGTTTAGGTTGTTGGTAGCTTGGTCCAATGCCAAACACAGTGAATCCTTTTTATGGCTTTAATCGCATTTTCTCCTCGAGAGAAACATGATTTCACTAAAAACGTTATAGTTTAAACATGCCTGTTGTACATGTCTGCAAACACTCAAAGCCTTAAAATAGGTGTTTCACCAATGTGTTTTTTTGGTGAGAAACCTTTTATTTCAAGGTTCTGTGCGTTTTCAGACACATCCGATATGTATTTTTAGCGGTTCTGATGAAATCCCTCCTTTTAAATGCATTTTCTCACAGAAAATGCGTCTGTCGACATAGGAAAATGGCTTTTAAAAAAAAAGCATATTCTGGTCGAGAAATCGTGTTTTAAACAATGAAAACGACTCACGACCTTATTTTGTTCACAATTTAACTTTCGGTAACCTAGCCCGTATTCATAAAGCACTAAACCTTTTTATCGCGTTAAACGCCTTTTCTCGACAAGAAAAGCACAATCTCATCAAAAACAAACAAAACAAGAAAAAATATTCTTTTCAACAAGTCTTGCAACACATCCTTAGGAGTTACATGATTTCACCCAATGTCAATGTGTAATTTCTCCAGTTCTGATCATTGTTTAGGTTGTTGGTAGCTTGGTCCATAGCCAAACACAGTGAATCCTTTTTATGGCGTTAAACGCATTTTCTCCTCGAGAGAAACATGATTTCACTAAAAACGTTATAGTTTAAACATGCCTGTTGTTACATGTCTGCAAACACTCAGAGCCTTAAAATAGGGGTTTCACCAATGTGTTTTTTGTTGAGAATCCTTGTATTTCAAGGTTCTGTGCGTTTTCAGACACATCCGATATGTATTTTTAGCGGTTCTGATGAAATCCCTCCTTTTAAATGCATTTTCTCACAGAAAGCGCGTCTGTCGACATAGGAAAATGGCTTTTAAAAAAAAAAGCATATTCTGGTCGAGAAATCGTGTTTTAAACAATGAAAACGACTCACGACCTTATTTTGTTCACAATTTAACTTTCGGTAACCTAGCCCGTATTCATAAAGCACTAAACCTTTTTATCGCGTTAAACGCCTTTTCTCGACAAGAAAAGCACAATTTCATCAAAAACAAACAAAACAAGAAAAAATAATCTTTTCAACAAGTCTTGCAACACATCCTTAGGAGTTACATGATTTCACCCAATGTCAATGTGTAATTTCTCCAGTTCTGATCATTGTTTAGGTTGTTGGTAGCTTGGTCCAATGCCAAACACAGTGAATCCTTTTTATGGCGTTAAACGCATTTTCTCCTCGAGAGAAACATGATTTCTTTAAAAACGTTATAGTTTAAACATGCCTGTTGTACATGTCTGCAAACACTCAGAGCCTTAAAATAGGGGTTTCACCAATGTGTTTTTTGGTGAGAAACCTTGTATTTCAAGGTTCTGTGCGTTTTCAGACACATCCGATATGTATTTTTAGCGGTTCTGATGAAATCCCTCCTTTTAATTGCATTTTCTCACAGAAAGTGCGTCTCTCGACATAGGAAAATGGCTTTTTAAAAAAAAGCATATTCTGGTCGAGAAATCGTGTTTTAAACAATGAAAATGACTCCCGATCTTATTTAGTTCACATTTTTACTTTTGGTAACCTAGCCTGTATTCATAAAGCACTAAACCTTTTTATCAAGTTAAACGCCTTTTCTCGACAAGAAAAGCACAATTTCATCAAAAACAAACAAAACAAGAAAAAATAATCTTTTCAACAAGTCTTGCAACACATCCTTAAGAGTTACATGATTTCACCCAAAGTCAATGTGTAATTTCTCCAGTTCTGATCATTTTTTAGGTTGTTGGTAGCTTGGTCCAATGCCAAACACAGTGAATCCTTCTTATGGCTTTAAACGCATTTTCTCCTCGAGAGAAACATGATTTCACTAAAAAAGTTATAGTTTAAACATGCCTGTTGTATATGTCTGCAAACACTCAGAGCCTTCAAATAGGGGTTTCACCAATGTGTTTTTTGGTGAGAAACCTTGTATTTCAAGGTTCTGTGCGTTTTCAGACACATCCGATATGTATTTTTAGCGGTTCTGACGAAATCCCTCCTTTTAATTGCATTTTCTCACAGAAAATGCGTCTCTCGACATAGGAAAATGGCTTTTTAAAAAAAAGCATATTCTGGTCGAGAAATCGTGTTTTAAACATTGAAAATGACTCCCGATCTTATTTAGTTCACATTTTTACTTTTGGTAACCTAGCCTGTATTCATAAAGCACTAAACCTTTTTATCGCGTTAAACGCCTTTTCTCGACAAGAAAAGCACAATTTCATCAAAAACAAACAAAACAAGAAAAAATAATCTTTTTAACAAGTCTTGCAACACATCCTTAGGAGTTACATGATTTCACCCAATGTCAATGTGTAATTTCTCCAGTTCTGATCATTGTTTAGGTTGTTGGTAGCTTGGTCCAATGCCAAACACAGTGAATCCTTTTTATGGCTTTAATCGCATTTTCTCCTCGAGAGAAACATGATTTCACTAAAAACGTTATAGTTTAAACATGCCTGTTGTACATGTCTGCAAACACTCAAAGCCTTAAAATAGGTGTTTCACCAATGTGTTTTTTTGGTGAGAAACCTTTTATTTCAAGGTTCTGTGCGTTTTCAGACACATCCGATATGTATATTTAGCGGTTCTGATGAAATCCCTCCTTTTAATTGCATTTTCTCGCAGAAAATGCGTCTCTCGACATAGGAAAATGGCTTTTAAAAAAAAGCATATTCTGGTCGAGAAATCGTGTTTTAAACAATGAAAACGACTCCCGATCTTATTTAGTTCACATTTTTACTTTTGGTAACCTAGCCTGTATTCATAAAGCACTAAACCTTTTTATCGCGTTAAACGCCTTTTCTCGACAAGAAAAGCACAATTTGATCAAAATCAAACAAAACAAGAAAAAATAATCTTTTCAACAAGTCTTGCAACACATCCTTAAGAGTTACATGATTTCACCCAATGTCAATGTGTAATTTCTCCAGTTCTGATCATTGTTTAGGTTGTTGGTAGCTTGGTCCAATGCCAAACACAGTGAATCCTTTTTATGGCGTTAAACGCATTTTCTCCTCGAGAGAAACATGATTTCTTTAAAAACGTTATAGTTTAAACATGCCTGTTGTACATGTCTGCAAACACTCAGAGCCTTAAAATAGGGGTTTCACCAATGTGTTTTTTGGTGAGAAACCTTGTATTTCAAGGTTCTGTGCGTTTTCAGACACATCCGATATGTATTTTTAGCGGTTCTGATGAATTCCCTCCTTTTAATTGCATTTTCTCACAGAAAGTGCGTCTCTCGACATAGGAAAATGGCTTTTTAAAAAAAAGCATATTCTGGTCGAGAAATCGTGTTTTAAACAATGAAAACGACTCCCGACCTTATTTAGTTCACATTTTTACTTTTGGTAACCTAGCCCGTATTCATAAAGCACTAAACCTTTTTATCGCGTTAAACGCCTTTTCTCGACAAGAAAAGCACAATTTCATCAAAATCAAACAAAACAAGAAAAAATAATCTTTTCAACAAGTCTTGCAACACATCCTTAAGAGTTACATGATTTCACCCAATGTCAATGTGTAATTTCTCCAGTTCTGATCATTGTTTAGGTTGTTGGTAGCTTGGTCCAATGCCAAACACAGTGAATCCTTCTTATGGCTTTAAACGCATTTTCTCCTCGAGAGAAACATGATTTCACTAAAAAAGTTATAGTTTAAACATGCCTGTTGTATATGTCTGCAAACACTCAGAGCCTTCAAATAGGGGTTTCACCAATGTGTTTTTTGGTGAGAAACCTTGTATTTCAAGGTTCTGTGCGTTTTCAGACACATCCGATATGTATTTTTAGCGGTTCTGATGAAATCCCTCCTTTTAATTGCATTTTCTCACAGAAAGTGCGTCTCTCGACATAGGAAAATGGCTTTTAAAAAAAAAGCATATTCTGGTCGAGAAATCGTGTTTTAAACAATGAAAATGACTCCCGATCTTATTTAGTTCACATTTTTACTTTTGGTAACCTAGCCTGTATTCATAAAGCACTAAACCTTTTTATCAAGTTAAACGCCTTTTCTCGACAAGAAAAGCACAATTTCATCAAAAACAAACAAAACAAGAAAAAATAATCTTTTCAACAAGTCTTGCAACACATCCTTAAGAGTTACATGATTTCACCCAATGTCAATGTGTAATTTCTCCAGTTCTGATCATTTTTTAGGTTGTTGGTAGCTTGGTCCAATGCCAAACACAGTGAATCCTTCTTATGGCTTTAAACGCATTTTCTCCTCGAGAGAAACATGATTTCACTAAAAAAGTTATAGTTTAAACATGCCTGTTGTATATGTCTGCAAACACTCAGAGCCTTCAAATAGGGGTTTCACCAATGTGTTTTTTGGTGAGAAACCTTGTATTTCAAGGTTCTGTGCGTTTTCAGACACATCCGATATGTATTTTTAGCGGTTCTGACGAAATCCCTCCTTTTAATTGCATTTTCTCACAGAAAATGCGTCTCTCGACATAGGAAAATGGCTTTTTAAAAAAAAGCATATTCTGGTCGAGAAATCGTGTTTTAAACATTGAAAATGACTCCCGATCTTATTTAGTTCACATTTTTACTTTTGGTAACCTAGCCTGTATTCATAAAGCACTAAACCTTTTTATCGCGTTAAACGCCTTATCTCGACAAGAAAAGCACAATTTCATCAAAAACAAACAAAACAAGAAAAAATAATCTTTTTAACAAGTCTTGCAACACATCCTTAGGAGTTACATGATTTCACCCAATGTCAATGTGTAATTTCTCCAGTTCTGATCATTGTTTAGGTTGTTGGTAGCTTGGTCCAATGCCAAACACAGTGAATCCTTTTTATGGCTTTAATCGCATTTTCTCCTCGAGAGAAACATGATTTCACTAAAAACGTTATAGTTTAAACATGCCTGTTGTACATGTCTGCAAACACTCAAAGCCTTAAAATAGGTGTTTCACCAATGTGTTTTTTTGGTGAGAAACCTTTTATTTCAAGGTTCTGTGCGTTTTCAGACACATCCGATATGTATATTTAGCGGTTCTGATGAAATCCCTCCTTTTAATTGCATTTTCTCGCAGAAAATGCGTCTCTCGACATAGGAAAATGGCTTTTAAAAAAAAGCATATTCTGGTCGAGAAATCGTGTTTTAAACAATGAAAACGACTCCCGATCTTATTTAGTTCACATTTTTACTTTTGGTAACCTAGCCTGTATTCATAAAGCACTAAACCTTTTTATCGCGTTAAACGCCTTTTCTCGACAAGAAAAGCACAATTTCATCAAAATCAAACAAAACAAGAAAAAATAATCTTTTCAACAAGTCTTGCAACACATCCTTAAGAGTTACATGATTTCACCCAATGTCAATGTGTAATTTCTCCAGTTCTGATCATTGTTTAGGTTGTTGGTAGCTTGGTCCAATGCCAAACACAGTGAATCCTTTTTATGGCGTTAAACGCATTTTCTCCTCGAGAGAAACATGATTTCTTTAAAAACGTTATAGTTTAAACATGCCTGTTGTACATGTCTGCAAACACTCAGAGCCTTAAAATAGGGGTTTCACCAATGTGTTTTTTGGTGAGAAACCTTGTATTTCAAGGTTCTGTGCGTTTTCAGACACATCCGATATGTATTTTTAGCGGTTCTGATGAAATCCCTCCTTTTAAATGCATTTTCTCACAGAAAATGCGTCTCTCGACATAGGAAAATGGCTTTTTAAAAAAAGCATATTCTGGTCGAGAAATCGTGTTTTAAACAATGAAAACGACTCCCGACCTTATTTAGTTCACATTTTTACTTTTGGTAACCTAGCCCGTATTCATAAAGCACTAAATCTTTTTAGCGCGTTAAACGCCTTTTCTCGACAAGAAAAGCACAATTTCATCAAAAACAAACAAAACAAGAAAAATTAATCTTTTCAACAAGTCTTGCAACACATCCGTAAGAGTTACATGATTTCACCCAATGTCAATGTGTAATTTCTCCAGTTCTGATCATTGTTTAGGTTGTTGGTAGCTTGGTCCAATGCCAAACACAGTGAATCCTTTTTATGGCGTTAAACGCATTTTCTCCTCGAGAGAAACATGATTTCACTAAAAACGTTATAGTTTAAACATGCCTGTTGTTACATGTCTGCAAACACTCAGAGCCTTAAAATAGGGGTTTCCCCAATGTGTTATTTGGTGAGAAACCTTGTATTTCAAGGTTCTGTGCGTTTTCAGACACATCCGATATGTATTTTTAGCGGTTCTGATGAATTCCCTCCTTTTAATTGCATTTTCTCACAGAAAGTGCGTCTCTCGACATAGGAAAATGGCTTTTTAAAAAAAAGCATATTCTGGTCGAGAAATCGTGTTTTAAACAATGAAAACGACTCCCGACCTTATTTAGTTCACATTTTTACTTTTGGTAACCTAGCCCGTATTCATAAAGCACTAAACCTTTTTATCGCGTTAAACGCCTTTTCTCGACAAGAAAAGCACAATTTCATCAAAATCAAACAAAACAAGAAAAAATAATCTTTTCAACAAGTCTTGCAACACATCCTTAAGAGTTACATGATTTCACCCAATGTCAATGTGTAATTTCTCCAGTTCTGATCATTGTTTAGGTTGTTGGTAGCTTGGTCCAATGCCAAACACAGTGAATCCTTCTTATGGCTTTAAACGCATTTTCTCCTCGAGAGAAACATGATTTCACTAAAAAAGTTATAGTTTAAACATGCCTGTTGTATATGTCTGCAAACACTCAGAGCCTTCAAATAGGGGTTTCACCAATGTGTTTTTTGGTGAGAAACCTTGTATTTCAAGGTTCTGTGCGTTTTCAGACACATCCGATATGTATTTTTAGCGGTTCTGACGAAATCCCTCCTTTTAATTGCATTTTCTCACAGAAAATGCGTCTCTCGACATAGGAAAATGGCTTTTTAAAAAAAAGCATATTCTGGTCGAGAAATCGTGTTTTAAACATTGAAAATGACTCCCGATCTTATTTAGTTCACATTTTTACTTTTGGTAACCTAGCCTGTATTCATAAAGCACTAAACCTTTTTATCGCGTTAAACGCCTTTTCTCGACAAGAAAAGCACAATTTCATCAAAAACAAACAAAACAAGAAAATTAATCTTTTCAACAAGTCTTGCAACACATCCTTAAGAGTTACATGATTTCACCCAATGTCAATGTGTAATTTCTCCAGTTCTGATCATTGTTTAGGTTGTTGGTAGCTTGGTCCATAGCCAAACACAGTGAATCCTTTTTATGGCGTTAAACGCATTTTCTCCTCGAGAGAAACATGATTTCACTAAAAACGTTATAGTTTAAACATGCCTGTTGTTACATGTCTGCAAACACTCAGAGCCTTAAAATAGGGGTTTCACCAATGTGTTTTTTGTTGAGAATCCTTGTATTTCAAGGTTCTGTGCGTTTTCAGACACATCCGATATGTATTTTTAGCGGTTCTGATGAAATCCCTCCTTTTAAATGCATTTTCTCACAGAAAGCGCGTCTGTCGACATAGGAAAATGGCTTTTAAAAAAAAAGCATATTCTGGTCGAGAAATCGTGTTTTAAACAATGAAAACGACTCACGACCTTATTTTGTTCACAATTTAACTTTCGGTAACCTAGCCCGTATTCATAAAGCACTAAACCTTTTTATCGCGTTAAACGCCTTTTCTCGACAAGAAAAGCACAATTTCATCAAAAACAAACAAAACAAGAAAAAATAATCTTTTCAACAAGTCTTGCAACACATCCTTAGGAGTTACATGATTTCACCCAATGTCAATGTGTAATTTCTCCAGTTCTGATCATTGTTTAGGTTGTTGGTAGCTTGGTCCAATGCCAAACACAGTGAATCCTTTTTATGGCGTTAAACGCATTTTCTCCTCGAGAGAAACATGATTTCTTTAAAAACGTTATAGTTTAAACATGCCTGTTGTACATGTCTGCAAACACTCAGAGCCTTAAAATAGGGGTTTCACCAATGTGTTTTTTGGTGAGAAACCTTGTATTTCAAGGTTCTGTGCGTTTTCAGACACATCCGATATGTATTTTTAGCGGTTCTGATGAAATCCCTCCTTTTAATTGCATTTTCTCACAGAAAGTGCGTCTCTCGACATAGGAAAATGGCTTTTTAAAAAAAAGCATATTCTGGTCGAGAAATCGTGTTTTAAACAATGAAAATGACTCCCGATCTTATTTAGTTCACATTTTTACTTTTGGTAACCTAGCCTGTATTCATAAAGCACTAAACCTTTTTATCAAGTTAAACGCCTTTTCTCGACAAGAAAAGCACAATTTCATCAAAAACAAACAAAACAAGAAAAAATAATCTTTTCAACAAGTCTTGCAACACATCCTTAAGAGTTACATGATTTCACCCAATGTCAATGTGTAATTTCTCCAGTTCTGATCATTTTTTAGGTTGTTGGTAGCTTGGTCCAATGCCAAACACAGTGAATCCTTCTTATGGCTTTAAACGCATTTTCTCCTCGAGAGAAACATGATTTCACTAAAAAAGTTATAGTTTAAACATGCCTGTTGTATATGTCTGCAAACACTCAGAGCCTTCAAATAGGGGTTTCACCAATGTGTTTTTTGGTGAGAAACCTTGTATTTCAAGGTTCTGTGCGTTTTCAGACACATCCGATATGTATTTTTAGCGGTTCTGACGAAATCCCTCCTTTTAATTGCATTTTCTCACAGAAAATGCGTCTCTCGACATAGGAAAATGGCTTTTTAAAAAAAAGCATATTCTGGTCGAGAAATCGTGTTTTAAACATTGAAAATGACTCCCGATCTTATTTAGTTCACATTTTTACTTTTGGTAACCTAGCCTGTATTCATAAAGCACTAAACCTTTTTATCGCGTTAAACGCCTTTTCTCGACAAGAAAAGCACAATTTCATCAAAAACAAACAAAACAAGAAAAAATAATCTTTTCAACAAGTCTTGCAACACATCCTTAGGAGTTACATGATTTCACCCAATGTCAATGTGTAATTTCTCCAGTTCTGATCATTGTTTAGGTTGTTGGTAGCTTGGTCCAATGCCAAACACAGTGAATCCTTTTTATGGCTTTAATCGCATTTTCTCCTCGAGAGAAACATGATTTCACTAAAAACGTTATAGTTTAAACATGCCTGTTGTACATGTCTGCAAACACTCAAAGCCTTAAAATAGGTGTTTCACCAATGTGTTTTTTTGGTGAGAAACCTTTTATTTCAAGGTTCTGTGCGTTTTCAGACACATCCGATATGTATATTTAGCGGTTTTGATGAAATCCCTCCTTTTAATTGCATTTTCTCGCAGAAAATGCGTCTCTCGACATAGGAAAATGGCTTTTAAAAAAAAGCATATTCTGGTCGAGAAATCGTGTTTTAAACAATGAAAACGACTCCCGATCTTATTTAGTTCACATTTTTACTTTTGGTAACCTAGCCTGTATTCATAAAGCACTAAACCTTTTTATCGCGTTAAACGCCTTTTCTCGACAAGAAAAGCACAATTTCATCAAAATCAAACAAAACAAGAAAAAATAATCTTTTCAACAAGTCTTGCAACACATCCTTAAGAGTTACATGATTTCACCCAATGTCAATGTGTAATTTCTCCAGTTCTGATCATTGTTTAGGTTGTTGGTAGCTTGGTCCAATGCCAAACACAGTGAATCCTTTTTATGGCGTTAAACGCATTTTCTCCTCGAGAGAAACATGATTTCTTTAAAAACGTTATAGTTTAAACATGCCTGTTGTACATGTCTGCAAACACTCAGAGCCTTAAAATAGGGGTTTCACCAATGTGTTTTTTGGTGAGAAACCTTGTATTTCAAGGTTCTGTGCGTTTTCAGACACATCCGATATGTATTTTTAGCGGTTCTGATGAAATCCCTCCTTTTAAATGCATTTTCTCACAGAAAGTGCGTCTCTCGACATAGGAAAATGGCTTTTTAAAAAAAGCATATTCTGGTCGAGAAATCGTGTTTTAAACAATGAAAACGACTCCCGACCTTATTTAGTTCACATTTTTACTTTTGGTAACCTAGCCCGTATTCATAAAGCACTAAATCTTTTTAGCGCGTTAAACGCCTTTTCTCGACAAGAAAAGCACAATTTCATCAAAAACAAACAAAACAAGAAAAATTAATCTTTTCAACAAGTCTTGCAACACATCCGTAAGAGTTACATGATTTCACCCAATGTCAATGTGTAATTTCTCCAGTTCTGATCATTGTTTAGGTTGTTGGTAGCTTGGTCCAATGCCAAACACAGTGAATCCTTTTTATGGCGTTAAACGCATTTTCTCCTCGAGAGAAACATGATTTCACTAAAAACGTTATAGTTTAAACATGCCTGTTGTTACATGTCTGCAAACACTCAGAGCCTTAAAATAGGGGTTTCCCCAATGTGTTATTTGGTGAGAAACCTTGTATTTCAAGGTTCTGTGCGTTTTCAGACACATCCGATATGTATTTTTAGCGGTTCTGATGAATTCCCTCCTTTTAATTGCATTTTCTCACAGAAAGTGCGTCTCTCGACATAGGAAAATGGCTTTTTAAAAAAAAGCATATTCTGGTCGAGAAATCGTGTTTTAAACAATGAAAACGACTCCCGACCTTATTTAGTTCACATTTTTACTTTTGGTAACCTAGCCCGTATTCATAAAGCACTAAACCTTTTTATCGCGTTAAACGCCTTTTCTCGACAAGAAAAGCACAATTTCATCAAAATCAAACAAAACAAGAAAAAATAATCTTTTCAACAAGTCTTGCAACACATCCTTAAGAGTTACATGATTTCACCCAATGTCAATGTGTAATTTCTCCAGTTCTGATCATTGTTTAGGTTGTTGGTAGCTTGGTCCAATGCCAAACACAGTGAATCCTTCTTATGGCTTTAAACGCATTTTCTCCTCGAGAGAAACATGATTTCACTAAAAAAGTTATAGTTTAAACATGCCTGTTGTATATGTCTGCAAACACTCAGAGCCTTCAAATAGGGGTTTCACCAATGTGTTTTTTGGTGAGAAACCTTGTATTTCAAGGTTCTGTGCGTTTTCAGACACATCCGATATGTATTTTTAGCGGTTCTGACGAAATCCCTCCTTTTAATTGCATTTTCTCACAGAAAATGCGTCTCTCGACATAGGAAAATGGCTTTTTAAAAAAAAGCATATTCTGGTCGAGAAATCGTGTTTTAAACATTGAAAATGACTCCCGATCTTATTTAGTTCACATTTTTACTTTTGGTAACCTAGCCTGTATTCATAAAGCACTAAACCTTTTTATCGCGTTAAACGCCTTTTCTCGACAAGAAAAGCACAATTTCATCAAAAACAAACAAAACAAGAAAATTAATCTTTTCAACAAGTCTTGCAACACATCCTTAAGAGTTACATGATTTCACCCAATGTCAATGTGTAATTTCTCCAGTTCTGATCATTGTTTAGGTTGTTGGTAGCTTGGTCCAATGCCAAACACAGTGAATCCTTTTTATGGCTTTAATCGCATTTTCTCCTCGAGAGAAACATGATTTCACTAAAAACGTTATAGTTTAAACATGCCTGTTGTACATGTCTGCAAACACTCAAAGCCTTAAAATAGGTGTTTCACCAATGTGTTTTTTTGGTGAGAAACCTTTTATTTCAAGGTTCTGTGCGTTTTCAGACACATCCGATATGTATATTTAGCGGTTCTGATGAAATCCCTCCTTTTAATTGCATTTTCTTGCAGAAAATGCGTCTCTCGACATAGGAAAATGGCTTTTTAAAAAAAAGCATATTCTGGTCGAGAAATCGTGTTTTAAACAATGAAAACGACTCCCGATCTTATTTAGTTCACATTTTTACTTTTGGTGACCTAGCCTGTATTCATAAAGCACTAAACCTTTTTATCGCGTTAAACGCCTTTTCTCGACAAGAAAAGCACAATTTCATCAAAATCAAACAAAACAAGAAAAAATAATCTTTTCAACAAGTCTTGCAACACATCCTTAAGAGTTACATGATTTCACCCAATGTCAATGTGTAATTTCTCCAGTTCTGATCATTGTTTAGGTTGTTGGTAGCTTGGTCCAATGCCAAACACAGTGAATCCTTTTTTAGGCGTTAAACGCATTTTCTCCTCGAGAGAAACATGATTTCACTAAAAACGTTATAGTTTAAACATGCCTGTTGTACATGTCTGCAAACACTCAGAGCCTTAAAATAGGGTTTTCACCAATGTGTTTTTTGGTGAGAAACCTTGTATTTCAAGGTTCTGTGCGTTTTCAGACACATCCGATATGTATTTTTAGCGGTTCTGATGAAATCCCTCCTTTTAAATGCATTTTCTCACAGAAAATGCGTCTCTCGACATAGGAAAATGGCTTTTTAAAAAAAAGCATATTCTGGTCGAGAAATCTTGTTTTAAACAATGAAAACGACTCCCGACCTTATTTAGTTCACATTTTTACTTTTGGTAACCTAGCCCGTATTCATAAAGCACTAAACCTTTTTATCGCGTTAAACGCCTTTTCTCGACAAGAAAAGCACAATTTCATCAAAAACAAACAAAACAAGAAAAATTAATCTTTTCAACAAGTCTTGCAACACATCCTTAGGAGTTACATGATATCACCCAATGTCAATGTGTAATTTCTCCATTTCTGATCATTGTTTAGGTTGTTGGTAGCTTGGTCCAATGCAAAACACAGTGAATCCTTTTTATGGCGTTAAACTCATTTTCTCCTCGAGAGAAACATGATTTCACTAAAAACGTTATAGTTTAAACATGCCTGTTGTTACATGTCTGCAAACACTCAGAGCCTTAAAATAGGGGTTTCACCAATGTGTTTTTTGTTGAGAAACCTTCTATGTCAAGGTTCTGTGCGTTTTCAGACACATCCGATATGTATTTTTAGCGGTTCTGATGAAATCCCTCCTTTTAATTGCATTTTCTCACAGAAAGTGCGTCTCTCGACATAGGAAAATGGCTTTTTAAAAAAAAGCATATTCTGGTCGAGAAATCGTGTTTTAAACAATGAAAACGACTCCCGACCTTATTTAGTTCACATTTTACTTTTGGTAACCTAGCCCGTATGTATAAAGCACTAAAACTTGTTATCGCGTTAAACGCCTTTTCTCGACAAGAAAAGCACAATTTCATCAAAAACAAACAAAACAAGAAAAATTAATCTTTTCAACAAGTCTTGCAACACATCCTTAAGAGTTACATGATTTCACCCAATGTCAATGTGTAATTTCTCCAGTTCTGATCATTGTTTAGGTTGTTGGTGGCTTGGTCCAATGCCAAACACAGTGAATCCTTCTTATGGCTTTAAACGCATTTTCTCCTCGAGAGAAACATGATTTCACTAAAAAAGTTAGAGTTTAAACATGCCTGTTGTTACATGTCTGCAAACACTCAGAGCCTTAAAATAGGGGTTTCACCAATGTGTTTTTTGTTGAGAAACCTTCTATTTCAAGGTTCTGTGCGTTTTCAGACACATCCGATATGTATTTTTAGCGGTTCTGATGAAATCCCTCCTTTTAATTGCATTTTCTCACAGAAAGTGCGTCTCTCGACATAGGAAAATGGCTTTTTAAAAAAAAGCATATTCTGGTCGAGAAATCGTGTTTTAAACAATGAAAACGACTCCCGACCTTATTTAGTTCACATTTTAACTTTCGGTAACCTAGCCCGTATGTATAAAGCACAAAAAAAATTTATCGCGTTAAACGCCTTTTCTCGACAAGAAAAGCACAATTTCATCAAAAACAAACAAAACAAGAAAAATTAATCTTTTCAACAAGTCTTGCAACACATCCTTAAGAGTTACATGATTTCACCCAATGTCAATGTGTAATTTCTCCAGTTCTGATCATTGTTTAGGTTGTTGGTAGCTTGGTCCAATGCCAAACACAGTGAATCCTTCTTATGGCTTTAAACGCATTTTCTCCTCGAGAGAAACATGATTTCACTAAAAAAGTTATAGTTTAAACATGCCTGTTGTATATGTCTGCAAACACTCAGAGCCTTCAAATAGGGGTTTCACCAATGTGTTCTTTTGGTGAGAAACCTTCTATTTCAAGGTTCTGTGCGTTTTCAGACACATCCGATATGTATTTTTAGCGGTTCTGATGAAATCCCTCCTTTTAATTGCATTTTCTCACAGAAAATGCGTCTCTCGACATAGGAAAATGGCTTTTAAAAAAAAAAGCATATTCTGGTCGAGAAATCTTGTTTTAAACAATGAAAACGACTCACGACCTTATTTTGTTCACAATTTAACTTTCGGTAACCTAGCCCGTATTCATAAAGCACTAAACCTTTTTATCGCGTTAAACGCATTTTCTCGTCAAGAAAAGCACAATCTCATCAAAAACAAACAAAACAAGAAAAAATAATCTTTTCAACAAGTCTTGCAACACATCCTTAAGAGTTCCATGATTTCACCCAATGTCAATGTGTAATTTCTCCAGTTCTGATCATCGTTTAGGTTGTTGGTAGCTTGGTCCAATGCCAAACACAGCGAATCCTTTTTACGGCGTTAAACGCATTTTCTCCTCGAGAGAAACATGATTTCACTAAAAACGTTATAGTTTAAACATGCCTGTTGTACATATCTTCAAACACTCAGAGCCTTAAAATAGGGTTTTCACCAATGTGTTTTTTGGTGAGAAACCTTCTATTTCAAGGTTCTGTGCGTTTTCAGACACATCCGATATGTATTTTTAGCGGTTCTGATGAAATCCCTCCTTTTAAATGCATTTTCTCACAGAAAATGCGTCTGTCGACATAGGAAAATGGCTTTTAAAAAAAAAGCATATTCTGGTCGAGAAATCGTGTTTTAAACAATGAAAACGACTCCCGACCTTATTTATTTCACATTTTTACTTTTGGTAACCTAGCCCGTATTCATAAAGCACTAAATCTTTTTAGCGCGTTAAACGCCTTTTCTCGACAAGAAAAGCACAATTTCATCAAAAACAAACAAAACAAGAAAAATTAATCTTTTCAACAAGTCTTGCAACACATCCTTAAGAGTTACATGATTTCACCCAATGTCAATGTGTAATTTCTCCAGTTCTGATCATTGTTTAGGTTGTTGGTAGCTTGGTCCAATGCCAAACACAGTGAATCCTTTTTATGGCGTTAAACGCATTTTCTCCTCGAGAGAAACATGATTTCACTAAAAACGTTATAGTTTAAACATGCCTGTTGTTACATGTCTGCAAACACTCAGAGCCTTAAAATAGGGGTTTCCCCAATGTGTTATTTGGTGAGAAACCTTCTATTTCAAGGTTCTGTGCGTTTTCAGACACATCCGATATGTATTTTTAGCGGTTCTGATGAATTCCCTCCTTTTAATTGCATTTTCTCACAGAAAGTGCGTCTCTCGACATAGGAAAATGGCTTTTTAAAAAAAAGCATATTCTGGTCGAGAAATCGTGTTTTAAACAATGAAAACGACTCCCGACCTTATTTAGTTCTCATTTTTACTTTTGGTAACCTAGCCCGTATTCATAAAGCACTAAACCTTTTTATCGCGTTAAACGCCTTTTCTCGACAAGAAAAGCACAATTTCATCAAAATCAAACAAAACAAGAAAAAATAATCTTTTCAACAAGTCTTGCAACACATCCTTAAGAGTTACATGATTTCACCCAATGTCAATGTGTAATTTCTCCAGTTCTGATCATTGTTTAGGTTGTTGGTAGCTTGGTCCAATGCCAAACACAGTGAATCCTTTTTATGGCGTTAAACGCATTTTCTCCTCGAGAGAAACATGATTTCTTTAAAAACGTTATAGTTTAAACATGCCTGTTGTATATGTCTGCAAACACTCAGAGCCTTAAAATAGGGTTTTCACCAATGTGTTTTTTGGTGAGAAATCTTCTATTTCAAGGTTCTGTGCGTTTTCAGACACATCCGATATGTATTTTTAGCGGTTCTTATGAATTCCCTCCTTTTAATTGCATTTTCTCACAGAAAGTGCGTCTCTCGACATAGGAAAATGGCTTTTTAAAAAAAAGCATATTCTGGTCGAGAAATCGTGTTTTAAACAATGAAAACGACTCCCGACCTTATTTAGTTCACATTTTTACTTTTGGTAACCTAGCCCGTATTCATAAAGCACTAAACCTTTTTATCAAGTTAAACGCCTTTACTCGACAAGAAAAGCACAATTTCATCAAAATCAAACAAAACAAGAAAAAATAATCTTTTCAACAAGTCTTGCAACACATCCTTAAGAGTTACATGATTTCACCCAATGTCAATGTGTAATTTCTCCAGTTCTGATCATTGTTTAGGTTGTTGGTAGCTTGGTCCAATGCCAAACACAGTGAATCCTTCTTATGGCTTTAAACGCATTTTCTCCTCGAGAGAAACATGATTTCACTAAAAAAGTTAGAGTTTAAACATGCCTGTTGTTACATGTCTGCAAACACTCAGAGCCTTAAAATAGGGGTTTCACCAATGTGTTTTTTGTTGAGAAACCTTCTATTTCAAGGTTCTGTGCGTTTTCAGACACATCCGATATGTATTTTTAGCGGTTCTGATGAAATCCCTCCTTTTAATTGCATTTTCTCACAGAAAGTGCGTCTCTCGACATAGGAAAATGGCTTTTTAAAAAAAAGCATATTCTGGTCGAGAAATCGTGTTTTAAACAATGAAAACGACTCCCGACCTTATTTAGTTCACATTTTAACTTTCGGTAACCTAGCCCGTATGTATAAAGCACAAAAAAAATTTATCGCGTTAAACGCCTTTTCTCGACAAGAAAAGCACAATTTCATCAAAAACAAACAAAACAAGAAAAATTAATCTTTTCAACAAGTCTTGCAACACATCCTTAAGAGTTACATGATTTCACCCAATGTCAATGTGTAATTTCTCCAGTTCTGATCATTGTTTAGGTTGTTGGTAGCTTGGTCCAATGCCAAACACAGTGAATCCTTCTTATGGCTTTAAACGCATTTTCTCCTCGAGAGAAACATGATTTCACTAAAAAAGTTATAGTTTAAACATGCCTGTTGTATATGTCTGCAAACACTCAGAGCCTTCAAATAGGGGTTTCACCAATGTGTTCTTTTGGTGAGAAACCTTCTATTTCAAGGTTCTGTGCGTTTTCAGACACATCCGATATGTATTTTTAGCGGTTCTGATGAAATCCCTCCTTTTAATTGCATTTTCTCACAGAAAATGCGTCTCTCGACATAGGAAAATGGCTTTTAAAAAAAAAAGCATATTCTGGTCGAGAAATCTTGTTTTAAACAATGAAAACGACTCACGACCTTATTTTGTTCACAATTTAACTTTCGGTAACCTAGCCCGTATTCATAAAGCACTAAACCTTTTTATCGCGTTAAACGCATTTTCTCGTCAAGAAAAGCACAATCTCATCAAAAACAAACAAAACAAGAAAAAATAATCTTTTCAACAAGTCTTGCAACACATCCTTAAGAGTTCCATGATTTCACCCAATGTCAATGTGTAATTTCTCCAGTTCTGATCATCGTTTAGGTTGTTGGTAGCTTGGTCCAATGCCAAACACAGCGAATCCTTTTTACGGCGTTAAACGCATTTTCTCCTCGAGAGAAACATGATTTCACTAAAAACGTTATAGTTTAAACATGCCTGTTGTACATATCTTCAAACACTCAGAGCCTTAAAATAGGGTTTTCACCAATGTGTTTTTTGGTGAGAAACCTTCTATTTCAAGGTTCTGTGCGTTTTCAGACACATCCGATATGTATTTTTAGCGGTTCTGATGAAATCCCTCCTTTTAAATGCATTTTCTCACAGAAAATGCGTCTGTCGACATAGGAAAATGGCTTTTAAAAAAAAAGCATATTCTGGTCGAGAAATCGTGTTTTAAACAATGAAAACGACTCCCGACCTTATTTATTTCACATTTTTACTTTTGGTAACCTAGCCCGTATTCATAAAGCACTAAATCTTTTTAGCGCGTTAAACGCCTTTTCTCGACAAGAAAAGCACAATTTCATCAAAAACAAACAAAACAAGAAAAATTAATCTTTTCAACAAGTCTTGCAACACATCCTTAAGAGTTACATGATTTCACCCAATGTCAATGTGTAATTTCTCCAGTTCTGATCATTGTTTAGGTTGTTGGTAGCTTGGTCCAATGCCAAACACAGTGAATCCTTTTTATGGCGTTAAACGCATTTTCTCCTCGAGAGAAACATGATTTCACTAAAAACGTTATAGTTTAAACATGCCTGTTGTTACATGTCTGCAAACACTCAGAGCCTTAAAATAGGGGTTTCCCCAATGTGTTATTTGGTGAGAAACCTTCTATTTCAAGGTTCTGTGCGTTTTCAGACACATCCGATATGTATTTTTAGCGGTTCTGATGAATTCCCTCCTTTTAATTGCATTTTCTCACAGAAAGTGCGTCTCTCGACATAGGAAAATGGCTTTTTAAAAAAAAGCATATTCTGGTCGAGAAATCGTGTTTTAAACAATGAAAACGACTCCCGACCTTATTTAGTTCTCATTTTTACTTTTGGTAACCTAGCCCGTATTCATAAAGCACTAAACCTTTTTATCGCGTTAAACGCCTTTTCTCGACAAGAAAAGCACAATTTCATCAAAATCAAACAAAACAAGAAAAAATAATCTTTTCAACAAGTCTTGCAACACATCCTTAAGAGTTACATGATTTCACCCAATGTCAATGTGTAATTTCTCCAGTTCTGATCATTGTTTAGGTTGTTGGTAGCTTGGTCCAATGCCAAACACAGTGAATCCTTTTTATGGCGTTAAACGCATTTTCTCCTCGAGAGAAACATGATTTCTTTAAAAACGTTATAGTTTAAACATGCCTGTTGTATATGTCTGCAAACACTCAGAGCCTTAAAATAGGGTTTTCACCAATGTGTTTTTTGGTGAGAAATCTTCTATTTCAAGGTTCTGTGCGTTTTCAGACACATCCGATATGTATTTTTAGCGGTTCTTATGAATTCCCTCCTTTTAATTGCATTTTCTCACAGAAAGTGCGTCTCTCGACATAGGAAAATGGCTTTTTAAAAAAAAGCATATTCTGGTCGAGAAATCGTGTTTTAAACAATGAAAACGACTCCCGACCTTATTTAGTTCACATTTTTACTTTTGGTAACCTAGCCCGTATTCATAAAGCACTAAACCTTTTTATCAAGTTAAACGCCTTTACTCGACAAGAAAAGCACAATTTCATCAAAATCAAACAAAACAAGAAAAAATAATCTTTTCAACAAGTCTTGCAACACATCCTTAAGAGTTACATGATTTCACCCAATGTCAATGTGTAATTTCTCCAGTTCTGATCATTGTTTAGGTTGTTGGTAGCTTGGTCCAATGCCAAACACAGTGAATCCTTCTTATGGCTTTAAACGCATTTTCTCCTCGAGAGAAACATGATTTCACTAAAAAAGTTATAGTTTAAACATGCCTGTTGTATATGTCTGCAAACACTCAGAGCCTTCAAATAGGGGTTTCACCAATGTGTTTTTTGGTGAGAAACATTCTAATTGTAAGGTTCTGTGCGTTTTCAGACAAGTACAATATGTATTTTTAGCGTTTCTGATGAAATACCTCCTTTTACATGCATTTTCTCACAGAAAATGAGTCTCTCGCCATGGGAACATGGCTTTTTTGAAAAAGCATATTCTGGTCGAGAAATCGTGTTTTGAACAATAAAAACGACTCCCGGCCTTATTTAGTTCACATTTTTACTTTTGGTAACCTAGCCCGTATTCATAACGCACTAAACCTTTTTATCGTGTTAAACGCCTTTTCTCGACAAGAAAAGCACAATTTCATCAAAAACAAACAAGACAAGAAAAATCAATCTATTCAACAAGTCTGCAACACATCCTTAAGAGTTACGTGTTTTCACCCAATTTCAATGTGTAATTTCACCAGTTCTGATCATTGTTTAGCTTATTGGTAGCTTGGTCTAATGCCAGACACAGTGAATCCTTTTTATGGCTTTAAACGCATTTTCTCCTCAAGAGAAACATTTTTTCATTAAAAACGTTATAGTTTAAACATGCCTGTTGTACATGTCTACAAACACTCAGAGCCTTAAAATAGGGTTTCCATCAATGTGTTTTTTGGCGAGAAACCTTCTAATTGTAAGGTTCTGTGCGTTTTCAGACAAGTACAATATGTATTTTTAGCGTTTCTGATGAAATACCTCCTTTTACATGCATTTTCTCACAGAAAATGAGTCTCTCGAAATGGGAACATGGCTTTTTTGAAAAAGCATATTCTGGTCGAGAAATCTTGTTTTAAACAATAAAAACGACTCCCGGCCTTATTTAGTTCACATTTTTACTTTAGTAACCTAGCCCGTATTCATAACGCACTAAACCTTTTTATCGCGTTAAACGCCTTTTCTCGACAAGAAAAGCACAATTTCATCAAAACAAACAAAACAAGAAAAATGAATCTATTCAACAAGTCTGCAACACGTCTTGAAGAGTTACATGATTTCACCCAATGTCAATGTGTAATTTCTCCAGTTCTGATCATTGTTTAGGTTGTTGGTAGCTTGGTCCAATGCCAAACACAGTGAATCCTTTTTATGGCTTTAAACGCATTTTCTCCTCGAGAGAAACATGATTTCACTAAAAACGTTATAGTTTAACCATGCCTGTTGTACATGTCTGCAAACACTCAGCGCCTTAAAATAGGGTTTTCACCAATGTGTTTTTTGGTGAGAAACCTTCTTTTTCAAGGTTCTGTGCGTTTTCAGACACGTACAATATGTATTTATAGTGTTTCTGATGAAATCCCTCCTTTTACATGCATTTTCTCACAGAAAATGCGTCTCTCGCCATGGGAACATGGCTTTTTTGAAAAAGCATATTCTGGTCGAGAAATCGTGTTTTAAACAATAAAAACGACTCACGACCTTATTTAGTTCACATTTTTACTTTTCGTAACCTAGCCCGTATTCATAACGCACTAAACCTTTTTATCGCGTTAAACGCCTTTTCTCGACAAGAAAAGCACAATTTCATCAAAAACAAACAAAACAAGAAAAATGAATCTATTCAACAAGTCTGCAACACGTCCTGAAGAGTTACATGATTTCACCCAATGTCAATGTGTAATTTCTCCAGTTCTGATCATTGTTTAGCTTGTTGCTAGCTTGGTCCAATGCCAACACAGTGAATCCTTTTTATGGCTTTAAACGCATTTTCTCCTCGAGAGAAACATGATTTCACTAAAAACGTTATAGTTTAACCATGCCTGTTGTACATGTCTGCAAACACTCAGCGCCTTAAAATAGGGTTTTCACCAATGTGTTTTTTGGTGAGAAACATTCTAATTGTAAGGTTCTGTGCGTTTTCAGACAAGTACAATATGTATTTTTAGCGTTTCTGATGAAATACCTCCTTTTACATGCATTTTCTCACAGAAAATGAGTCTCTCGCCATGGGAACATGGCTTTTTTGAAAAAGCATATTCTGGTCGAGAAATCGTGTTTTGAACAATAAAAACGACTCCCGGCCTTATTTAGTTCACATTTTTACTTTTGGTAACCTAGCCCGTATTCATAACGCACTAAACCTTTTTATCGCGTTAAACGCCTTTTCTCGACAAGAAAAGCACAATTTCATCAAAAACAAACAAGACAAGAAAAATCAATCTATTCAACAAGTCTGCAACACATCCTTAAGAGTTACGTGTTTTCACCCAATTTCAATGTGTAATTTCACCAGTTCTGATCATTGTTTAGCTTATTGGTAGCTTGGTCTAATGCCAGACACAGTGAATCCTTTTTATGGCTTTAAACGCATTTTCTCCTCAAGAGAAACATTTTTTCATTAAAAACGTTATAGTTTAAACATGCCTGTTGTACATGTCTACAAACACTCAGAGCCTTAAAATAGGGTTTCCATCAATGTGTTTTTTGGCGAGAAACCTTCTAATTGTAAGGTTCTGTGCGTTTTCAGACAAGTACAATATGTATTTTTAGCGTTTCTGATGAAATACCTCCTTTTACATGCATTTTCTCACAGAAAATGAGTCTCTCGAAATGGGAACATGGCTTTTTTGAAAAAGCATATTCTGGTCGAGAAATCTTGTTTTAAACAATAAAAACGACTCCCGGCCTTATTTAGTTCACATTTTTACTTTAGTAACCTAGCCCGTATTCATAACGCACTAAACCTTTTTATCGCGTTAAACGCCTTTTCTCGACAAGAAAAGCACAATTTCATCAAAAACAAACAAAACAAGAAAAATGAATCTATTCAACAAGTCTGCAACACGTCCTGAAGAGTTCCGTGTTTTCACCCAATGTCAATGTGTAATTTCTCCAGTTCTGATCATTGTTTAGCTTATTGGTAGCTTGGTCCAATGCCAGACACAGTGAATCCTTTTTATGGCTTTAAACGCATTTTCTCCTCAAGAGAAACATGATTTCATTAAAAACGTTATAGTTTAACCATGCCTGTTGTACATGTCTGCAAACACTCAGCGCCTTAAAATAGGGTTTTCACCAATGTGTTTTTTGGTGAGAAACCTTCTTTTTCAAGGTTCTGTGCGTTTTCAGACACGTACAATATGTATTTATAGTGTTTCTGATGAAATCCCTCCTTTTAATGCATTTTCTCACAGAAAATGAGTCTCTCGCCATGGGAACATGGCTTTTTTGAAAAAGCATATTCTGGTCGAGAAATCGTGTTTTAAACAATAAAAACGACTCACGACCTTATTTCGTTCACATTTTTACTTTTGGTAACCTAGCCCGTATTCATAACGCACTAAACCTTTTTATCGCGTTAAACGCCTTTTCTCGACAAGAAAAGCACAATTTCATCAAAACAAACAAAACAAGAAAAATGAATCTATTCAACAAGTCTGCAACACGTCCTGAAGAGTTACATGATTTCACCCAATGTCAATGTGTAATTTCTCCAGTTCTGATCATTGTTTAGCTTGTTGCTAGCTTGGTCCAATGCCAAACACAGTGAATCCTTTTTATGGCTTTAAACGCATTTTCTCCTCGAGAGAAACATGATTTCACTAAAAACGTTATAGTTTAAACATGCCTGCTGTACATGTGTGCAAACACTCAGAGCCTTAAGATAGGGTTTTCACCAATGTGTTTTTTGGTGAGAAACCTTCTATTTCAAGGTTCTGTGCGTTTTCAGACAAGTACAATATGTATTTATAGTGTTTCTGATGAAATCCCTCCTTTTACATGCATTTTCTCCCAGAAAATGCGTCTCTCGACATAGGAAAATGGCTTTTTTTTTAAAAAAAAAAAAAGCATATTCTGGTCGAGAAATCGTGTTTTAAAAAATAAAAACGACTCACGACCTTATTTAGTTCACATTTTTACTTTTGGTAACCTAGCCCGTATTCATAACGCACTAAACCTTTTTATCGCGTTAAACGCCTTTTCTCGACAAGAAAAGCACAATTTCATCAAAACAAACAAAACAAGAAAAATGAATCTATTCAACAAGTCTGCAACACGTCCTGAAGAGTTACATGATTTCACCCAATGTCAATGTGTAATTTCTCCAGTTCTGATCATTGTTTAGGTTGTTGGTAGCTTGGTCCAATGCCAAACACAGTGAATCCTTTTTATGGCTTTAAACGCATTTTCTCCTCGAGAGAAACATGATTTCACTAAAAATGTTATAGTTTAAACATGCCTGCTGTACATGTGTGCAAACACTCAGAGCCTTAAGATAGGGTTTTCACCAATGTGTTTTTTGGTGAGAAACCTTCTATTTCAAGGTTCTGTGCGTTTTCAGACAAGTACAATATGTATTTATAGTGTTTCTGATGAAATCCCTCCTTTTACATGCATTTTCTCACAGAAAATGCGTCTCTCGCCATGGGAACATGGCTTTTTTGAAAAAGCATATTCTGGTCGAGAAATCGTGTTTTAAACAATAAAAACGACTCACGACCTTATTTAGTTCACATTTTTACTTTTGGTAACCTAGCCCGTATTCATAACGCACTAAACCTTTTTATCGCGTTAAACGCCTTTTCTCGACAAGAAAAGCACAATTTCATCAAAAACAAACAAAACAAGAAAAATGAATCTATTCAACAAGTCTGCAACACGTCCTGAAGAGTTACATGATTTCACCCAATGTCAATGTGTAATTTCTCCAGTTCTGATCATTGTTTAGCTTGTTGCTAGCTTGGTCCAATGCCAACACAGTGAATCCTTTTTATGGCTTTAAACGCATTTTCTCCTCGAGAGAAACATGATTTCACTAAAAACGTTATAGTTTAACCATGCCTGTTGTACATGTCTGCAAACACTCAGCGCCTTAAAATAGGGTTTTCACCAATGTGTTTTTTGGTGAGAAACATTCTAATTGTAAGGTTCTGTGCGTTTTCAGACAAGTACAATATGTATTTTTAGCGTTTCTGATGAAATACCTCCTTTTACATGCATTATCTCACAGAAAATGAGTCTCTCGCCATGGGAACATGGCTTTTTTGAAAAAGCATATTCTGGTCGAGAAATCGTGTTTTGAACAATAAAAACGACTCCCGGCCTTATTTAGTTCACATTTTTACTTTTGGTAACCTAGCCCGTATTCATAACGCACTAAACCTTTTTATCGCGTTAAACGCCTTTTCTCGACAAGAAAAGCACAATTTCATCAAAAACAAACAAGACAAGAAAAATCAATCTATTCAACAAGTCTGCAACACATCCTTAAGAGTTACGTGTTTTCACCCAATTTCAATGTGTAATTTCACCAGTTCTGATCATTGTTTAGCTTATTGGTAGCTTGGTCTAATGCCAGACACAGTGAATCCTTTTTATGGCTTTAAACGCATTTTCTCCTCAAGAGAAACATTTTTTCATTAAAAACGTTATAGTTTAAACATGCCTGTTGTACATGTCTACAAACACTCAGAGCCTTAAAATAGGGTTTCCATCAATGTGTTTTTTGGCGAGAAACCTTCTAATTGTAAGGTTCTGTGCGTTTTCAGACAAGTACAATATGTATTTTTAGCGTTTCTGATGAAATACCTCCTTTTACATGCATTTTCTCACAGAAAATGAGTCTCTCGAAATGGGAACATGGCTTTTTTGAAAAAGCATATTCTGGTCGAGAAATCTTGTTTTAAACAATAAAAACGACTCCCGGCCTTATTTAGTTCACATTTTTACTTTAGTAACCTAGCCCGTATTCATAACGCACTAAACCTTTTTATCGCGTTAAACGCCTTTTCTCGACAAGAAAAGCACAATTTCATCAAAAACAAACAAAACAAGAAAAATGAATCTATTCAACAAGTCTGCAACACGTCCTGAAGAGTTCCGTGTTTTCACCCAATGTCAATGTGTAATTTCTCCAGTTCTGATCATTGTTTAGCTTATTGGTAGCTTGGTCCAATGCCAGACACAGTGAATCCTTTTTATGGCTTTAAACGCATTTTCTCCTCAAGAGAAACATGATTTCATTAAAAACGTTATAGTTTAACCATGCCTGTTGTACATGTCTGCAAACACTCAGCGCCTTAAAATAGGGTTTTCACCAATGTGTTTTTTGGTGAGAAACCTTCTTTTTCAAGGTTCTGTGCGTTTTCAGACACGTACAATATGTATTTATAGTGTTTCTGATGAAATCCCTCCTTTTAATGCATTTTCTCACAGAAAATGAGTCTCTCGCCATGGGAACATGGCTTTTTTGAAAAAGCATATTCTGGTCGAGAAATCGTGTTTTAAACAATAAAAACGACTCACGACCTTATTTCGTTCACATTTTTACTTTTGGTAACCTAGCCCGTATTCATAACGCACTAAACCTTTTTATCGCGTTAAACGCCTTTTCTCGACAAGAAAAGCACAATTTCATCAAAACAAACAAAACAAGAAAAATGAATCTATTCAACAAGTCTGCAACACGTCCTGAAGAGTTACATGATTTCACCCAATGTCAATGTGTAATTTCTCCAGTTCTGATCATTGTTTAGCTTGTTGCTAGCTTGGTCCAATGCCAAACACAGTGAATCCTTTTTATGGCTTTAAACGCATTTTCTCCTCGAGAGAAACATGATTTCACTAAAAACGTTATAGTTTAAACATGCCTGCTGTACATGTGTGCAAACACTCAGAGCCTTAAGATAGGGTTTTCACCAATGTGTTTTTTGGTGAGAAACCTTCTATTTCAAGGTTCTGTGCGTTTTCAGACAAGTACAATATGTATTTATAGTGTTTCTGATGAAATCCCTCCTTTTACATGCATTTTCTCCCAGAAAATGCGTCTCTCGACATAGGAAAATGGCTTTTTTTTTTAAAAAAAAAAAAGCATATTCTGGTCGAGAAATCGTGTTTTAAAAAATAAAAACGACTCACGACCTTATTTAGTTCACATTTTTACTTTTGGTAACCTAGCCCGTATTCATAACGCACTAAACCTTTTTATCGCGTTAAACGCCTTTTCTCGACAAGAAAAGCACAATTTCATCAAAACAAACAAAACAAGAAAAATGAATCTATTCAACAAGTCTGCAACACGTCCTGAAGAGTTACATGATTTCACCCAATGTCAATGTGTAATTTCTCCAGTTCTGATCATTGTTTAGGTTGTTGGTAGCTTGGTCCAATGCCAAACACAGTGAATCCTTTTTATGGCTTTAAACGCATTTTCTCCTCGAGAGAAACATGATTTCACTAAAAATGTTATAGTTTAAACATGCCTGCTGTACATGTGTGCAAACACTCAGAGCCTTAAGATAGGGTTTTCACCAATGTGTTTTTTGGTGAGAAACCTTCTATTTCAAGGTTCTGTGCGTTTTCAGACAAGTACAATATGTATTTATAGTGTTTCTGATGAAATCCCTCCTTTTACATGCATTTTCTCACAGAAAATGCGTCTCTCGCCATGGGAACATGGCTTTTTTGAAAAAGCATATTCTGGTCGAGAAATCGTGTTTTAAACAATAAAAACGACTCACGACCTTATTTAGTTCACATTTTTACTTTTGGTAACCTAGCCCGTATTCATAACGCACTAAACCTTTTTATCGCGTTAAACGCCTTTTCTCGACAAGAAAAGCACAATTTCATCAAAAACAAACAAAACAAGAAAAATGAATCTATTCAACAAGTCTGCAACACGTCCTGAAGAGTTACATGATTTCACCCAATGTCAATGTGTAATTTCTCCAGTTCTGATCATTGTTTAGCTTGTTGCTAGCTTGGTCCAATGCCAACACAGTGAATCCTTTTTATGGCTTTAAACGCATTTTCTCCTCGAGAGAAACATGATTTCACTAAAAACGTTATAGTTTAACCATGCCTGTTGTACATGTCTGCAAACACTCAGCGCCTTAAAATAGGGTTTTCACCAATGTGTTTTTTGGTGAGAAACATTCTAATTGTAAGGTTCTGTGCGTTTTCAGACAAGTACAATATGTATTTTTAGCGTTTCTGATGAAATACCTCCTTTTACATGCATTATCTCACAGAAAATGAGTCTCTCGCCATGGGAACATGGCTTTTTTGAAAAAGCATATTCTGGTCGAGAAATCGTGTTTTGAACAATAAAAACGACTCCCGGCCTTATTTAGTTCACATTTTTACTTTTGGTAACCTAGCCCGTATTCATAACGCACTAAACCTTTTTATCGCGTTAAACGCCTTTTCTCGACAAGAAAAGCACAATTTCATCAAAAACAAACAAGACAAGAAAAATCAATCTATTCAACAAGTCTGCAACACATCCTTAAGAGTTACGTGTTTTCACCCAATTTCAATGTGTAATTTCACCAGTTCTGATCATTGTTTAGCTTATTGGTAGCTTGGTCTAATGCCAGACACAGTGAATCCTTTTTATGGCTTTAAACGCATTTTCTTCTCAAGAGAAACATTTTTTCATTAAAAACGTTATAGTTTAAACATGCCTGTTGTACATGTCTACAAACACTCAGAGCCTTAAAATAGGGTTTCCATCAATGTGTTTTTTGGCGAGAAACCTTCTAATTGTAAGGTTCTGTGCGTTTTCAGACAAGTACAATATGTATTTTTAGCGTTTCTGATGAAATACCTCCTTTTACATGCATTTTCTCACAGAAAATGAGTCTCTCGAAATGGGAACATGGCTTTTTTGAAAAAGCATATTCTGGTCGAGAAATCTTGTTTTAAACAATAAAAACGACTCCCGGCCTTATTTAGTTCACATTTTTACTTTAGTAACCTAGCCCGTATTCATAACGCACTAAACTTTTTTATCGCGTTAAACGCCTTTTCTCGACAAGAAAAGCACAATTTCATCAAAAACAAACAAAACAAGAAAAATGAATCTATTCAACAAGTCTGCAACACGTCCTGAAGAGTTCCGTGTTTTCACCCAATGTCAATGTGTAATTTCTCCAGTTCTGATCATTGTTTAGCTTATTGGTAGCTTGGTCCAATGCCAGACACAGTGAATCCTTTTTATGGCTTTAAACGCATTTTCTCCTCAAGAGAAACATGATTTCATTAAAAACGTTATAGTTTAACCATGCCTGTTGTACATGTCTGCAAACACTCAGCGCCTTAAAATAGGGTTTTCACCAATGTGTTTTTTGGTGAGAAACCTTCTTTTTCAAGGTTCTGTGCGTTTTCAGACACGTACAATATGTATTTATAGTGTTTCTGATGAAATCCCTCCTTTTAATGCATTTTCTCACAGAAAATGAGTCTCTCGCCATGGGAACATGGCTTATTTGAAAAAGCATATTCTGGTCGAGAAATCTTGTTTTAAAAAATAAAAACGACTCCCGGCTTTATTTAGTTCACATTTTTACTTTTGGTAACCTAGCCCGTGTTCATAACGCACTTAACCTTTTTATCGCGTTAAACGCCTTTTCTCGACAAGAAAAGCACAATTTCATCAAAAACAAACAAAACAAGAAAAATGAATCTATTCAACAAGTCTGCAACACGTCCTGAAGAGTTACATGATTTCACCCAATGTCAATGTGTAATTTCTCCAGTTCTGATCATTGTTTAGCTTGTTGCTAGCTTGGTCCAATGCCAAACACAGTGAATCCTTTTTATGGCTTTAAACGCATTTTCTCCTCGAGAGAAACATGATTTCACTAAAAACGTTATAGTTTAAACATGCCTGCTGTACATGTGTGCAAACACTCAGAGCCTTAAGATAGGGTTTTCACCAATGTGTTTTTTGGTGAGAAACCTTCTATTTCAAGGTTCTGTGCGTTTTCAGACAAGTACAATATGTATTTATAGTGTTTCTGATGAAATCCCTCCTTTTACATGCATTTTCTCCCAGAAAATGCGTCTCTCGACATAGGAAAATGGCTTTTTTTTTTTTTAAAAAAAAAAGCATATTCTGGTCGAGAAATCGTGTTTTAAACAATAAAAACGACTCACGACCTTATTTAGTTCACATTTTTACTTTTGGTAACCTAGCCCGTATTCATAACGCACTAAACCTTTTTATCGCGTTAAACGCCTTTTCTCGACAAGAAAAGCACAATTTCATCAAAACAAACAAAACAAGAAAAATGAATCTATTCAACAAGTCTGCAACACGTCCTGAAGAGTTACATGATTTCACCCAATGTCAATGTGTAATTTCTCCAGTTCTGATCATTGTTTAGGTTGTTGGTAGCTTGGTCCAATGCCAAACACAGTGAATCCTTTTTATGGCTTTAAACGCATTTTCTCCTCGAGAGAAACATGATTTCACTAAAAACGTTATAGTTTAAACATGCCTGCTGTACATGTGTGCAAACACTCAGAGCCTTAAGATAGGGTTTTCACCAATGTGTTTTTTGGTGAGAAACCTTCTATTTCAAGGTTCTGTGCGTTTTCAGACAAGTACAATATGTATTTATAGTGTTTCTGATGAAATCCCTCCTTTTACATGCATTTTCTCACAGAAAATGCGTCTCTCGCCATGGGAACATGGCTTTTTTGAAAAAGCATATTCTGGTCGAGAAATCGTGTTTTAAACAATAAAAACGACTCACGACCTTATTTAGTTCACATTTTTACTTTTGGTAACCTAGCCCGTATTCATAACGCACTAAACCTTTTTATCGCGTTAAACGCCTTTTCTCGACAAGAAAAGCACAATTTCATCAAAAACAAACAAAACAAGAAAAATGAATCTATTCAACAAGTCTGCAACACGTCCTGAAGAGTTACATGATTTCACCCAATGTCAATGTGTAATTTCTCCAGTTCTGATCATTGTTTAGCTTGTTGCTAGCTTGGTCCAATGCCAACACAGTGAATCCTTTTTATGGCTTTAAACGCATTTTCTCCTCGAGAGAAACATGATTTCACTAAAAACGTTATAGTTTAAACATGCCTGCTGTACATGTGTGCAAACACTCAGAGCCTTAAGATAGGGTTTTCACCAATGTGTTTTTTGGTGAGAAACCTTCTATTTCAAGGTTCTGTGCGTTTTCAGACAAGTACAATATGTATGTATAGTGTTTCTGATGAAATCCCTCCTTTTACATGCATTTTCTCCCAGAAAATGCGTCTCTCGACATAGGAAAATGGCTTTTTTTTTTTTAAAAAAAAAAGCATATTCTGGTCGAGAAATCGTGTTTTAAACAATAAAAACGACTCACGACCTTATTTAGTTCACATTTTTACTTTTGGTAACCTAGCCCGTATTCATAACGCACTAAACCTTTTTATCGCGTTAAACGCCTTTTCTCGACAAGAAAAGCACAATTTCATCAAAACAAACAAAACAAGAAAAATGAATCTATTCAACAAGTCTGCAACACGTCCTGAAGAGTTACATGATTTCACCCAATGTCAATGTGTAATTTCTCCAGTTCTGATCATTGTTTAGGTTGTTGGTAGCTTGGTCCAATGCCAAACACAGTGAATCCTTTTTATGGCTTTAAACGCATTTTCTCCTCGAGAGAAACATGATTTCACTAAAAATGTTATAGTTTAAACATGCCTGCTGTACATGTGTGCAAACACTCAGAGCCTTAAGATAGGGTTTTCACCAATGTGTTTTTTGGTGAGAAACCTTCTATTTCAAGGTTCTGTGCGTTTTCAGACAAGTACAATATGTATTTATAGTGTTTCTGATGAAATCCCTCCTTTTACATGCATTTTCTCACAGAAAATGCGTCTCTCGCCATGGGAACATGGCTTTTTTGAAAAAGCATATTCTGGTCGAGAAATCGTGTTTTAAACAATAAAAACGACTCACGACCTTATTTAGTTCACATTTTTACTTTTGGTAACCTAGCCCGTATTCATAACGCACTAAACCTTTTTATCGCGTTAAACGCCTTTTCTCGACAAGAAAAGCACAATTTCATCAAAAACAAACAAAACAAGAAAAATGAATCTATTCAACAAGTCTGCAACACGTCCTGAAGAGTTACATGATTTCACCCAATGTCAATGTGTAATTTCTCCAGTTCTGATCATTGTTTAGCTTGTTGCTAGCTTGGTCCAATGCCAACACAGTGAATCCTTTTTATGGCTTTAAACGCATTTTCTCCTCGAGAGAAACATGATTTCACTAAAAACGTTATAGTTTAACCATGCCTGTTGTACATGTCTGCAAACACTCAGAGCCTTAAAATAGGGTTTCCATCAATGTGTTTTTTGGCGAGAAACCTTCTAATTGTAAGGTTCTGTGCGTTTTCAGACAAGTACAATATGTATTTTTAGCGTTTCTGATGAAATACCTCCTTTTACATGCATTTTCTCACAGAAAATGAGTCTCTCGAAATGGGAACATGGCTTTTTTGAAAAAGCATATTCTGGTCGAGAAATCTTGTTTTAAACAATAAAAACGACTCCCGGCCTTATTTAGTTCACATTTTTACTTTAGTAACCTAGCCCGTATTCATAACGCACTAAACTTTTTTATCGCGTTAAACGCCTTTTCTCGACAAGAAAAGCACAATTTCATCAAAAACAAACAAAACAAGAAAAATGAATCTATTCAACAAGTCTGCAACACGTCCTGAAGAGTTCCGTGTTTTCACCCAATGTCAATGTGTAATTTCTCCAGTTCTGATCATTGTTTAGCTTATTGGTAGCTTGGTCCAATGCCAGACACAGTGAATCCTTTTTATGGCTTTAAACGCATTTTCTCCTCAAGAGAAACATGATTTCATTAAAAACGTTATAGTTTAACCATGCCTGTTGTACATGTCTGCAAACACTCAGCGCCTTAAAATAGGGTTTTCACCAATGTGTTTTTTGGTGAGAAACCTTCTTTTTCAAGGTTCTGTGCGTTTTCAGACACGTACAATATGTATTTATAGTGTTTCTGATGAAATCCCTCCTTTTAATGCATTTTCTCACAGAAAATGAGTCTCTCGCCATGGGAACATGGCTTTTTTGAAAAAGCATATTCTGGTCGAGAAATCTTGTTTTAAAAAATAAAAACGACTCCCGGCTTTATTTAGTTCACATTTTTACTTTTGGTAACCTAGCCCGTGTTCATAACGCACTTAACCTTTTTATCGCGTTAAACGCCTTTTCTCGACAAGAAAAGCACAATTTCATCAAAAACAAACAAAACAAGAAAAATGAATCTATTCAACAAGTCTGCAACACGTCCTGAAGAGTTACATGATTTCACCCAATGTCAATGTGTAATTTCTCCAGTTCTGATCATTGTTTAGCTTGTTGCTAGCTTGGTCCAATGCCAAACACAGTGAATCCTTTTTATGGCTTTAAACGCATTTTCTCCTCGAGAGAAACATGATTTCACTAAAAACGTTATAGTTTAAACATGCCTGCTGTACATGTGTGCAAACACTCAGAGCCTTAATATAGGGTTTTCACCAATGTGTTTTTTGGTGAGAAACCTTCTATTTCAAGGTTCTGTGCGTTTTCAGACAAGTACAATATGTATTTATAGTGTTTCTGATGAAATCCCTCCTTTTACATGCATTTTCTCCCAGAAAATGCGTCTCTCGACATAGGAAAATGGCTTTTTTTTTTTTTAAAAAAAAAAGCATATTCTGGTCGAGAAATCGTGTTTTAAACAATAAAAACGACTCACGACCTTATTTAGTTCACATTTTTACTTTTGGTAACCTAGCCCGTATTCATAACGCACTAAACCTTTTTATCGCGTTAAACGCCTTTTCTCGACAAGAAAAGCACAATTTCATCAAAACAAACAAAACAAGAAAAATGAATCTATTCAACAAGTCTGCAACACGTCCTGAAGAGTTACATGATTTCACCCAATGTCAATGTGTAATTTCTCCAGTTCTGATCATTGTTTAGGTTGTTGGTAGCTTGGTCCAATGCCAAACACAGTGAATCCTTTTTATGGCTTTAAACGCATTTTCTCCTCGAGAGAAACATGATTTCACTAAAAACGTTATAGTTTAAACATGCCTGCTGTACATGTGTGCAAACACTCAGAGCCTTAAGATAGGGTTTTCACCAATGTGTTTTTTGGTGAGAAACCTTCTATTTCAAGGTTCTGTGCGTTTTCAGACAAGTACAATATGTATTTATAGTGTTTCTGATGAAATCCCTCCTTTTACATGCATTTTCTCACAGAAAATGCGTCTCTCGCCATGGGAACATGGCTTTTTTGAAAAAGCATATTCTGGTCGAGAAATCGTGTTTTAAACAATAAAAACGACTCACGACCTTATTTAGTTCACATTTTTACTTTTGGTAACCTAGCCCGTATTCATAACGCACTAAACCTTTTTATCGCGTTAAACGCCTTTTCTCGACAAGAAAAGCACAATTTCATCAAAAACAAACAAAACAAGAAAAATGAATCTATTCAACAAGTCTGCAACACGTCCTGAAGAGTTACATGATTTCACCCAATGTCAATGTGTAATTTCTCCAGTTCTGATCATTGTTTAGCTTGTTGCTAGCTTGGTCCAATGCCAACACAGTGAATCCTTTTTATGGCTTTAAACGCATTTTCTCCTCGAGAGAAACATGATTTCACTAAAAACGTTATAGTTTAAACATGCCTGCTGTACATGTGTGCAAACACTCAGAGCCTTAAGATAGGGTTTTCACCAATGTGTTTTTTGGTGAGAAACCTTCTATTTCAAGGTTCTGTGCGTTTTCAGACAAGTACAATATGTATGTATAGTGTTTCTGATGAAATCCCTCCTTTTACATGCATTTTCTCCCAGAAAATGCGTCTCTCGACATAGGAAAATGGCTTTTTTTTTTTTAAAAAAAAAGCATATTCTGGTCGAGAAATCGTGTTTTAAACAATAAAAACGACTCACGACCTTATTTAGTTCACATTTTTACTTTTGGTAACCTAGCCCGTATTCATAACGCACTAAACCTTTTTATCGCGTTAAACGCCTTTTCTCGACAAGAAAAGCACAATTTCATCAAAACAAACAAAACAAGAAAAATGAATCTATTCAACAAGTCTGCAACACGTCCTGAAGAGTTACATGATTTCACCCAATGTCAATGTGTAATTTCTCCAGTTCTGATCATTGTTTAGGTTGTTGGTAGCTTGGTCCAATGCCAAACACAGTGAATCCTTTTTATGGCTTTAAACGCATTTTCTCCTCGAGAGAAACATGATTTCACTAAAAACGTTATAGTTTAACCATGCCTGTTGTACATGTCTGCAAACACTCAGAGCCTTAAAATAGGGTTTCCATCAATGTGTTTTTTGGCGAGAAACCTTCTAATTGTAAGGTTCTGTGCGTTTTCAGACAAGTACAATATGTATTTTTAGCGTTTCTGATGAAATACCTCCTTTTACATGCATTTTCTCACAGAAAATGAGTCTCTCGAAATGGGAACATGGCTTTTTTGAAAAAGCATATTCTGGTCGAGAAATCTTGTTTTAAACAATAAAAACGACTCCCGGCCTTATTTAGTTCACATTTTTACTTTAGTAACCTAGCCCGTATTCATAACGCACTAAACTTTTTTATCGCGTTAAACGCCTTTTCTCGACAAGAAAAGCACAATTTCATCAAAACAAACAAAACAAGAAAAATGAATCTATTCAACAAGTCGGCAACACGTCCTGAAGAGTTCCGTGTTTTCACCCAATGTCAATGTGTAATTTCTCTAGTTCTGATCATTGTTTAGCTTATTGGTAGCTTGGTCCAATGCCAGACACAGTGAATCCTTTTTATGGCTTTAAACGCATTTTCTCCTCGAGAGAAACATGATTTCACTAAAAACGTTATAGTTTAAACATGCCTGCTGTACATGTGTGCAAACACTCAGAGCCTTAAGATAGGGTTTTCACCAATGTGTTTTTTGGTGAGAAACCTTCTATTTCAAGGTTCTGTGCGTTTTCAGACAAGTACAATATGTATTTATAGTGTTTCTGATGAAATCCCTCCTTTTACATGCATTTTCTCACAGAAAATGCGTCTCTCGCCATGGGAACATGGCTTTTTTGAAAAAGCATATTCTGGTCGAGAAATCGTGTTTTAAACAATAAAAACGACTCACGACCTTATTTAGTTCACATTTTTACTTTTGGTAACCTAGCCCGTATTCATAACGCACTAAACCTTTTTATCGCGTTAAACGCCTTTTCTCGACAAGAAAAGCACAATTTCATCAAAAACAAACAAAACAAGAAAAATGAATCTATTCAACAAGTCTGCAACACGTCCTGAAGAGTTACATGATTTCACCCAATGTCAATGTGTAATTTCTCCAGTTCTGATCATTGTTTAGCTTGTTGCTAGCTTGGTCCAATGCCAACACAGTGAATCCTTTTTATGGCTTTAAACGCATTTTCTCCTCGAGAGAAACATGATTTCACTAAAAACGTTATAGTTTAAACATGCCTGCTGTACATGTGTGCAAACACTCAGAGCCTTAAGATAGGGTTTTCACCAATGTGTTTTTTGGTGAGAAACCTTCTATTTCAAGGTTCTGTGCGTTTTCAGACAAGTACAATATGTATGTATAGTGTTTCTGATGAAATCCCTCCTTTTACATGCATTTTCTCCCAGAAAATGCGTCTCTCGACATAGGAAAATGGCTTTTTTTTTTTAAAAAAAAAAGCATATTCTGGTCGAGAAATCGTGTTTTAAACAATAAAAACGACTCACGACCTTATTTAGTTCACATTTTTACTTTTGGTAACCTAGCCCGTATTCATAACGCACTAAACCTTTTTATCGCGTTAAACGCCTTTTCTCGACAAGAAAAGCACAATTTCATCAAAACAAACAAAACAAGAAAAATGAATCTATTCAACAAGTCTGCAACACGTCCTGAAGAGTTACATGATTTCACCCAATGTCAATGTGTAATTTCTCCAGTTCTGATCATTGTTTAGGTTGTTGGTAACTTGGTCCAATGCCAAACACAGTGAATCCTTTTTATGGCTTTAAACGCATTTTCTCCTCGAGAGAAACATGATTTCACTAAAAATGTTATAGTTTAAACATGCCTGCTGTACATGTGTGCAAACACTCAGAGCCTTAAGATAGGGTTTTCACCAATGTGTTTTTTGGTGAGAAACCTTCTATTTCAAGGTTCTGTGCGTTTTCAGACAAGTACAATATGTATTTATAGTGTTTCTGATGAAATCCCTCCTTTTACATGCATTTTCTCACAGAAAATGCGTCTCTCGCCATGGGAACATGGCTTTTTTGAAAAAGCATATTCTGGTCGAGAAATCGTGTTTTAAACAATAAAAACGACTCACGACCTTATTTAGTTCACATTTTTACTTTTGGTAACCTAGCCCGTATTCATAACGCACTAAACCTTTTTATCGCGTTAAACGCCTTTTCTCGACAAGAAAAGCACAATTTCATCAAAAACAAACAAAACAAGAAAAATGAATCTATTCAACAAGTCTGCAACACGTCCTGAAGAGTTACATGATTTCACCCAATGTCAATGTGTAATTTCTCCAGTTCTGATCATTGTTTAGCTTGTTGCTAGCTTGGTCCAATGCCAACACAGTGAATCCTTTTTATGGCTTTAAACGCATTTTCTCCTCGAGAGAAACATGATTTCACTAAAAACGTTATAGTTTAACCATGCCTGTTGTACATGTCTGCAAACACTCAGCGCCTTAAAATAGGGTTTTCACCAATGTGTTTTTTGGTGAGAAACATTCTAATTGTAAGGTTCTGTGCGTTTTCAGACAAGTACAATATGTATTTTTAGCGTTTCTGATGAAATACCTCCTTTTACATGCATTATCTCACAGAAAATGAGTCTCTCGCCATGGGAACATGGCTTTTTTGAAAAAGCATATTCTGGTCGAGAAATCGTGTTTTGAACAATAAAAACGACTCCCGGCCTTATTTAGTTCACATTTTTACTTTTGGTAACCTAGCCCGTATTCATAACGCACTAAACCTTTTTATCGCGTTAAACGCCTTTTCTCGACAAGAAAAGCACAATTTCATCAAAAACAAACAAGACAAGAAAAATCAATCTATTCAACAAGTCTGCAACACATCCTTAAGAGTTACGTGTTTTCACCCAATTTCAATGTGTAATTTCACCAGTTCTGATCATTGTTTAGCTTATTGGTAGCTTGGTCTAATGCCAGACACAGTGAATCCTTTTTATGGCTTTAAACGCATTTTCTTCTCAAGAGAAACATTTTTTCATTAAAAACGTTATAGTTTAAACATGCCTGTTGTACATGTCTACAAACACTCAGAGCCTTAAAATAGGGTTTCCATCAATGTGTTTTTTGGCGAGAAACCTTCTAATTGTAAGGTTCTGTGCGTTTTCAGACAAGTACAATATGTATTTTTAGCGTTTCTGATGAAATACCTCCTTTTACATGCATTTTCTCACAGAAAATGAGTCTCTCGAAATGGGAACATGGCTTTTTTGAAAAAGCATATTCTGGTCGAGAAATCTTGTTTTAAACAATAAAAACGACTCCCGGCCTTATTTAGTTCACATTTTTACTTTAGTAACCTAGCCCGTATTCATAACGCACTAAACTTTTTTATCGCGTTAAACGCCTTTTCTCGACAAGAAAAGCACAATTTCATCAAAAACAAACAAAACAAGAAAAATGAATCTATTCAACAAGTCTGCAACACGTCCTGAAGAGTTCCGTGTTTTCACCCAATGTCAATGTGTAATTTCTCCAGTTCTGATCATTGTTTAGCTTATTGGTAGCTTGGTCCAATGCCAGACACAGTGAATCCTTTTTATGGCTTTAAACGCATTTTCTCCTCAAGAGAAACATGATTTCATTAAAAACGTTATAGTTTAACCATGCCTGTTGTACATGTCTGCAAACACTCAGCGCCTTAAAATAGGGTTTTCACCAATGTGTTTTTTGGTGAGAAACCTTCTTTTTCAAGGTTCTGTGCGTTTTCAGACACGTACAATATGTATTTATAGTGTTTCTGATGAAATCCCTCCTTTTAATGCATTTTCTCACAGAAAATGAGTCTCTCGCCATGGGAACATGGCTTTTTTGAAAAAGCATATTCTGGTCGAGAAATCTTGTTTTAAAAAATAAAAACGACTCCCGGCTTTATTTAGTTCACATTTTTACTTTTGGTAACCTAGCCCGTGTTCATAACGCACTTAACCTTTTTATCGCGTTAAACGCCTTTTCTCGACAAGAAAAGCACAATTTCATCAAAAACAAACAAAACAAGAAAAATGAATCTATTCAACAAGTCTGCAACACGTCCTGAAGAGTTACATGATTTCACCCAATGTCAATGTGTAATTTCTCCAGTTCTGATCATTGTTTAGCTTGTTGCTAGCTTGGTCCAATGCCAAACACAGTGAATCCTTTTTATGGCTTTAAACGCATTTTCTCCTCGAGAGAAACATGATTTCACTAAAAACGTTATAGTTTAAACATGCCTGCTGTACATGTGTGCAAACACTCAGAGCCTTAAGATAGGGTTTTCACCAATGTGTTTTTTGGTGAGAAACCTTCTATTTCAAGGTTCTGTGCGTTTTCAGACAAGTACAATATGTATTTATAGTGTTTCTGATGAAATCCCTCCTTTTACATGCATTTTCTCCCAGAAAATGCGTCTCTCGACATAGGAAAATGGCTTTTTTTTTTAAAAAAAAAAAAAGCATATTCTGGTCGAGAAATCGTGTTTTAAACAATAAAAACGACTCACGACCTTATTTAGTTCACATTTTTACTTTTGGTAACCTAGCCCGTATTCATAACGCACTAAACCTTTTTATCGCGTTAAACGCCTTTTCTCGACAAGAAAAGCACAATTTCATCAAAACAAACAAAACAAGAAAAATGAATCTATTCAACAAGTCTGCAACACGTCCTGAAGAGTTACATGATTTCACCCAATGTCAATGTGTAATTTCTCCAGTTCTGATCATTGTTTAGGTTGTTGGTAGCTTGGTCCAATGCCAAACACAGTGAATCCTTTTTATGGCTTTAAACGCATTTTCTCCTCGAGAGAAACATGATTTCACTAAAAACGTTATAGTTTAGACATGCCTGCTGTACATGTGTGCAAACACTCAGAGCCTTAAGATAGGGTTTTCACCAATGTGTTTTTTGGTGAGAAACCTTCTATTTCAAGGTTCTGTGCGTTTTCAGACAAGTACAATATGTATTTATAGTGTTTCTGATGAAATCCCTCCTTTTACATGCATTTTCTCACAGAAAATGCGTCTCTCGCCATGGGAACATGGCTTTTTTGAAAAAGCATATTCTGGTCGAGAAATCGTGTTTTAAACAATAAAAACGACTCACGACCTTATTTAGTTCACATTTTTACTTTTGGTAACCTAGCCCGTATTCATAACGCACTAAACCTTTTTATCGCGTTAAACGCCTTTTCTCGACAAGAAAAGCACAATTTCATCAAAAACAAACAAAACAAGAAAAATGAATCTATTCAACAAGTCTGCAACACGTCCTGAAGAGTTACATGATTTCACCCAATGTCAATGTGTAATTTCTCCAGTTCTGATCATTGTTTAGCTTGTTGCTAGCTTGGTCCAATGCCAACACAGTGAATCCTTTTTATGGCTTTAAACGCATTTTCTCCTCGAGAGAAACATGATTTCACTAAAAACGTTATAGTTTAAACATGCCTGCTGTACATGTGTGCAAACACTCAGAGCCTTAAGATAGGGTTTTCACCAATGTGTTTTTTGGTGAGAAACCTTCTATTTCAAGGTTCTGTGCGTTTTCAGACAAGTACAATATGTATGTATAGTGTTTCTGATGAAATCCCTCCTTTTACATGCATTTTCTCCCAGAAAATGCGTCTCTCGACATAGGAAAATGGCTTTTTTTTTTTAAAAAAAAAAGCATATTCTGGTCGAGAAATCGTGTTTTAAACAATAAAAACGACTCACGACCTTATTTAGTTCACATTTTTACTTTTGGTAACCTAGCCCGTATTCATAACGCACTAAACCTTTTTATCGCGTTAAACGCCTTTTCTCGACAAGAAAAGCACAATTTCATCAAAACAAACAAAACAAGAAAAATGAATCTATTCAACAAGTCTGCAACACGTCCTGAAGAGTTACATGATTTCACCCAATGTCAATGTGTAATTTCTCCAGTTCTGATCATTGTTTAGGTTGTTGGTAGCTTGGTCCAATGCCAAACACAGTGAATCCTTTTTATGGCTTTAAACGCATTTTCTCCTCGAGAGAAACATGATTTCACTAAAAATGTTATAGTTTAAACATGCCTGCTGTACATGTGTGCAAACACTCAGAGCCTTAAGATAGGGTTTTCACCAATGTGTTTTTTGGTGAGAAACCTTCTATTTCAAGGTTCTGTGCGTTTTCAGACAAGTACAATATGTATTTATAGTGTTTCTGATGAAATCCCTCCTTTTACATGCATTTTCTCACAGAAAATGCGTCTCTCGCCATGGGAACATGGCTTTTTTGAAAAAGCATATTCTGGTCGAGAAATCGTGTTTTAAACAATAAAAACGACTCACGACCTTATTTAGTTCACATTTTTACTTTTGGTAACCTAGCCCGTATTCATAACGCACTAAACCTTTTTATCGCGTTAAACGCCTTTTCTCGACAAGAAAAGCACAATTTCATCAAAAACAAACAAAACAAGAAAAATGAATCTATTCAACAAGTCTGCAACACGTCCTGAAGAGTTACATGATTTCACCCAATGTCAATGTGTAATTTCTCCAGTTCTGATCATTGTTTAGCTTGTTGCTAGCTTGGTCCAATGCCAACACAGTGAATCCTTTTTATGGCTTTAAACGCATTTTCTCCTCGAGAGAAACATGATTTCACTAAAAACGTTATAGTTTAACCATGCCTGTTGTACATGTCTGCAAACACTCAGAGCCTTAAAATAGGGTTTCCATCAATGTGTTTTTTGGCGAGAAACCTTCTAATTGTAAGGTTCTGTGCGTTTTCAGACAAGTACAATATGTATTTTTAGCGTTTCTGATGAAATACCTCCTTTTACATGCATTTTCTCACAGAAAATGAGTCTCTCGAAATGGGAACATGGCTTTTTTGAAAAAGCATATTCTGGTCGAGAAATCTTGTTTTAAACAATAAAAACGACTCCCGGCCTTATTTAGTTCACATTTTTACTTTAGTAACCTAGCCCGTATTCATAACGCACTAAACTTTTTTATCGCGTTAAACGCCTTTTCTCGACAAGAAAAGCACAATTTCATCAAAAACAAACAAAACAAGAAAAATGAATCTATTCAACAAGTCTGCAACACGTCCTGAAGAGTTCCGTGTTTTCACCCAATGTCAATGTGTAATTTCTCCAGTTCTGATCATTGTTTAGCTTATTGGTAGCTTGGTCCAATGCCAGACACAGTGAATCCTTTTTATGGCTTTAAACGCATTTTCTCCTCAAGAGAAACATGATTTCATTAAAAACGTTATAGTTTAACCATGCCTGTTGTACATGTCTGCAAACACTCAGCGCCTTAAAATAGGGTTTTCACCAATGTGTTTTTTGGTGAGAAACCTTCTTTTTCAAGGTTCTGTGCGTTTTCGGACACGTACAATATGTATTTATAGTGTTTCTGATGAAATCCCTCCTTTTAATGCATTTTCTCACAGAAAATGAGTCTCTCGCCATGGGAACATGGCTTTTTTGAAAAAGCATATTCTGGTCGAGAAATCTTGTTTTAAAAAATAAAAACGACTCCCGGCTTTATTTAGTTCACATTTTTACTTTTGGTAACCTAGCCCGTGTTCATAACGCACTTAACCTTTTTATCGCGTTAAACGCCTTTTCTCGACAAGAAAAGCACAATTTCATCAAAAACAAACAAAACAAGAAAAATGAATCTATTCAACAAGTCTGCAACACGTCCTGAAGAGTTACATGATTTCACCCAATGTCAATGTGTAATTTCTCCAGTTCTGATCATTGTTTAGCTTGTTGCTAGCTTGGTCCAATGCCAAACACAGTGAATCCTTTTTATGGCTTTAAACGCATTTTCTCCTCGAGAGAAACATGATTTCACTAAAAACGTTATAGTTTAAACATGCCTGCTGTACATGTGTGCAAACACTCAGAGCCTTAAGATAGGGTTTTCACCAATGTGTTTTTTGGTGAGAAACCTTCTATTTCAAGGTTCTGTGCGTTTTCAGACAAGTACAATATGTATTTATAGTGTTTCTGATGAAATCCCTCCTTTTACATGCATTTTCTCCCAGAAAATGCGTCTCTCGACATAGGAAAATGGCTTTTTTTTTTTTAAAAAAAAAAAGCATATTCTGGTCGAGAAATCGTGTTTTAAACAATAAAAACGACTCACGACCTTATTTAGTTCACATTTTTACTTTTGGTAACCTAGCCCGTATTCATAACGCACTAAACCTTTTTATCGCGTTAAACGCCTTTTCTCGACAAGAAAAGCACAATTTCATCAAAACAAACAAAACAAGAAAAAAGAATCTATTCAACAAGTCTGCAACACGTCCTGAAGAGTTACATGATTTCACCCAATGTCAATGTGTAATTTCTCCAGTTCTGATCATTGTTTAGGTTGTTGGTAGCTTCGTCCAATGCCAAACACAGTGAATCCTTTTTATGGCTTTAAACGCATTTTCTCCTCGAGAGAAACATGATTTCACTAAAAACGTTATAGTTTAAACATGCCTGCTGTACATGTGTGCAAACACTCAGAGCCTTAAGATAGGGTTTTCACCAATGTGTTTTTTGGTGAGAAACCTTCTATTTCAAGGTTCTGTGCGTTTTCAGACACGTACAATATGTATTTATAGTGTTTCTGATGAAATCCCTCCTTTTAATGCATTTTCTCACAGAAAATGAGTCTCTCGCCATGGGAACATGGCTTTTTTGAAAAAGCATATTCTGGTCGAGAAATCTTGTTTTAAAAAATAAAAACGACTCCCGGCTTTATTTAGTTCACATTTTTACTTTTGGTAACCTAGCCCGTATTCATAACGCACTAAACCTTTTTATCGCGTTAAACGCCTTTTCTCGACAAGAAAAGCACAATTTCATCAAAAACGAACAAAACAAGAAAAATGAATCTATTCAACAAGTCTGCAACACGTCCTGAAGAGTTACATGATTTCACCCAATGTCAATGTGTAATTTCTCCAGTTCTGATCATTGTTTAGGTTGTTGGTAGCTTGGTCCAATGCCAAACACAGTGAATCCTTTTTATGGCTTTAAACGCATTTTCTCCTCGAGAGAAACATGATTTCACTAAAAACGTTATAGTTTAAACATGCCTGCTGTACATGTGTGCAAACACTCAGAGCCTTAAGATAGGGTTTTCACCAATGTGTTTTTTGGTGAGAAACCTTCTATTTCAAGGTTCTGTGCGTTTTCAGACAAGTACAATATGTATTTATAGTGTTTCTGATGAAATCCCTCCTTTTACATGCATTTTCTCACAGAAAATGCGTCTCTCGCCATGGGAACATGGCTTTTTTAAAAAAAAAGCATATTCTGGTCGAGAAATCGTGTTTTAAACAATAAAAACGACTCACGACCTTATTTAGTTCACATTTTTACTTTTGGTAACCTAGCCCGTATTCATAACGCACTAAACCTTTTTATCGCGTTAAACGCCTTTTCTCGACAAGAAAAGCACAATTTCATCAAAAACAAACAAAACAAGAAAAATGAATCTATTCAACAAGTCTGCAACACGTCCTGAAGAGTTACATGATTTCACCCAATGTCAATGTGTAATTTCTCCAGTTCTGATCATTGTTTAGCTTGTTGCTAGCTTGGTCCAATGCCAACACAGTGAATCCTTTTTATGGCTTTAAACGCATTTTCTCCTCGAGAGAAACATGATTTCACTAAAAACGTTATAGTTTAAACATGCCTGCTGTACATGTGTGCAAACACTCAGAGCCTTAAGATAGGGTTTTCACCAATGTGTTTTTTGGTGAGAAACCTTCTATTTCAAGGTTCTGTGCGTTTTCAGACAAGTACAATATGTATGTATAGTGTTTCTGATGAAATCCCTCCTTTTAATGCATTTTCTCACAGAAAATGAGTCTCTCGCCATGGGAACATGGCTTTTTTGAAAAAGCATATTCTGGTCGAGAAATCTTGTTTTAAAAAATAAAAACGACTCCCGGCTTTATTTAGTTCACATTTTTACTTTTGGTAACCTAGCCCGTATTCATAACGCACTAAACCTTTTTATCGCGTTAAACGCCTTTTCTCGACAAGAAAAGCACAATTTCATCAAAAACGAACAAAACAAGAAAAATGAATCTATTCAACAAGTCTGCAACACGTCCTGAAGAGTTACATGATTTCACCCAATGTCAATGTGTAATTTCTCCAGTTCTGATCATTGTTTAGGTTGTTGGTAGCTTGGTCCAATGCCAAACACAGTGAATCCTTTTTATGGCTTTAAACGCATTTTCTCCTCGAGAGAAACATGATTTCACTAAAAACGTTATAGTTTAAACATGCCTGCTGTACATGTGTGCAAACACTCAGAGCCTTAAGATAGGGTTTTCACCAATGTGTTTTTTGGTGAGAAACCTTCTATTTCAAGGTTCTGTGCGTTTTCAGACAAGTACAATATGTATTTATAGTGTTTCTGATGAAATCCCTCCTTTTACATGCATTTTCTCACAGAAAATGCGTCTCTCGCCATGGGAACATGGCTTTTTTAAAAAAAAAGCATATTCTGGTCGAGAAATCGTGTTTTAAACAATAAAAACGACTCACGACCTTATTTAGTTCACATTTTTACTTTTGGTAACCTAGCCCGTATTCATAACGCACTAAACCTTTTTATCGCGTTAAACGCCTTTTCTCGACAAGAAAAGCACAATTTCATCAAAAACAAACAAAACAAGAAAAATGAATCTATTCAACAAGTCTGCAACACGTCCTGAAGAGTTACATGATTTCACCCAATGTCAATGTGTAATTTCTCCAGTTCTGATCATTGTTTAGCTTGTTGCTAGCTTGGTCCAATGCCAAACACAGTGAATCCTTTTTATGGCTTTAAACGCATTTTCTCCTCGAGAGAAACATGATTTCACTAAAAACGTTATAGTTTAAACATGCCTGCTGTACATGTGTGCAAACACTCAGAGCCTTAAGATAGGGTTTTCACCAATGTGTTTTTTGGTGAGAAACCTTCTATTTCAAGGTTCTGTGCGTTTTCAGACAAGTACAATATGTATTTATAGTGTTTCTGATGAAATCCCTCCTTTTACATGCATTTTCTCCCAGAAAATGCGTCTCTCGACATAGGAAAATGGCTTTTTTTTTTTTAAAAAAAAAAAGCATATTCTGGTCGAGAAATCGTGTTTTAAACAATAAAAACGACTCACGACCTTATTTAGTTCACATTTTTACTTTTGGTAACCTAGCCCGTATTCATAACGCACTAAACCTTTTTATCGCGTTAAACGCCTTTTCTCGACAAGAAAAGCACAATTTCATCAAAACAAACAAAACAAGAAAAAAGAATCTATTCAACAAGTCTGCAACACGTCCTGAAGAGTTACATGATTTCACCCAATGTCAATGTGTAATTTCTCCAGTTCTGATCATTGTTTAGGTTGTTGGTAGCTTGGTCCAATGCCAAACACAGTGAATCCTTTTTATGGCTTTAAACGCATTTTCTCCTCGAGAGAAACATGATTTCACTAAAAACGTTATAGTTTAAACATGCCTGCTGTACATGTGTGCAAACACTCAGAGCCTTAAGATAGGGTTTTCACCAATGTGTTTTTTGGTGAGAAACCTTCTATTTCAAGGTTCTGTGCGTTTTCAGACACGTACAATATGTATTTATAGTGTTTCTGATGAAATCCCTCCTTTTAATGCATTTTCTCACAGAAAATGAGTCTCTCGCCATGGGAACATGGCTTTTTTGAAAAAGCATATTCTGGTCGAGAAATCTTGTTTTAAAAAATAAAAACGACTCCCGGCTTTATTTAGTTCACATTTTTACTTTTGGTAACCTAGCCCGTATTCATAACGCACTAAACCTTTTTATCGCGTTAAACGCCTTTTCTCGACAAGAAAAGCACAATTTCATCAAAAACGAACAAAACAAGAAAAATGAATCTATTCAACAAGTCTGCAACACGTCCTGAAGAGTTACATGATTTCACCCAATGTCAATGTGTAATTTCTCCAGTTCTGATCATTGTTTAGGTTGTTGGTAGCTTGGTCCAATGCCAAACACAGTGAATCCTTTTTATGGCTTTAAACGCATTTTCTCCTCGAGAGAAACATGATTTCACTAAAAACGTTATAGTTTAAACATGCCTGCTGTACATGTGTGCAAACACTCAGAGCCTTAAGATAGGGTTTTCACCAATGTGTTTTTTGGTGAGAAACCTTCTATTTCAAGGTTCTGTGCGTTTTCAGACAAGTACAATATGTATTTATAGTGTTTCTGATGAAATCCCTCCTTTTACATGCATTTTCTCACAGAAAATGCGTCTCTCGCCATGGGAACATGGCTTTTTTAAAAAAAAAAGCATATTCTGGTCGAGAAATCGTGTTTTAAACAATAAAAACGACTCACGACCTTATTTAGTTCACATTTTTACTTTTGGTAACCTAGCCCGTATTCATAACGCACTAAACCTTTTTATCGCGTTAAACGCCTTTTCTCGACAAGAAAAGCACAATTTCATCAAAAACAAACAAAACAAGAAAAATGAATCTATTCAACAAGTCTGCAACACGTCCTGAAGAGTTACATGATTTCACCCAATGTCAATGTGTAATTTCTCCAGTTCTGATCATTGTTTAGCTTGTTGCTAGCTTGGTCCAATGCCAACACAGTGAATCCTTTTTATGGCTTTAAACGCATTTTCTCCTCGAGAGAAACATGATTTCACTAAAAACGTTATAGTTTAAACATGCCTGCTGTACATGTGTGCAAACACTCAGAGCCTTAAGATAGGGTTTTCACCAATGTGTTTTTTGGTGAGAAACCTTCTATTTCAAGGTTCTGTGCGTTTTCAGACAAGTACAATATGTATGTATAGTGTTTCTGATGAAATCCCTCCTTTTAATGCATTTTCTCACAGAAAATGAGTCTCTCGCCATGGGAACATGGCTTTTTTGAAAAAGCATATTCTGGTCGAGAAATCTTGTTTTAAAAAATAAAAACGACTCCCGGCTTTATTTAGTTCACATTTTTACTTTTGGTAACCTAGCCCGTATTCATAACGCACTAAACCTTTTTATCGCGTTAAACGCCTTTTCTCGACAAGAAAAGCACAATTTCATCAAAAACGAACAAAACAAGAAAAATGAATCTATTCAACAAGTCTGCAACACGTCCTGAAGAGTTACATGATTTCACCCAATGTCAATGTGTAATTTCTCCAGTTCTGATCATTGTTTAGGTTGTTGGTAGCTTGGTCCAATGCCAAACACAGTGAATCCTTTTTATGGCTTTAAACGCATTTTCTCCTCGAGAGAAACATGATTTCACTAAAAACGTTATAGTTTAAACATGCCTGCTGTACATGTGTGCAAACACTCAGAGCCTTAAGATAGGGTTTTCACCAATGTGTTTTTTGGTGAGAAACCTTCTATTTCAAGGTTCTGTGCGTTTTCAGACAAGTACAATATGTATTTATAGTGTTTCTGATGAAATCCCTCCTTTTACATGCATTTTCTCACAGAAAATGCGTCTCTCGCCATGGGAACATGGCTTTTTTAAAAAAAAAGCATATTCTGGTCGAGAAATCGTGTTTTAAACAATAAAAACGACTCACGACCTTATTTAGTTCACATTTTTACTTTTGGTAACCTAGCCCGTATTCATAACGCACTAAACCTTTTTATCGCGTTAAACGCCTTTTCTCGACAAGAAAAGCACAATTTCATCAAAAACAAACAAAACAAGAAAAATGAATCTATTCAACAAGTCTGCAACACGTCCTGAAGAGTTACATGATTTCACCCAATGTCAATGTGTAATTTCTCCAGTTCTGATCATTGTTTAGCTTGTTGCTAGCTTGGTCCAATGCCAACACAGTGAATCCTTTTTATGGCTTTAAACGCATTTTCTCCTCGAGAGAAACATGATTTCACTAAAAACGTTATAGTTTAAACATGCCTGCTGTACATGTGTGCAAACACTCAGAGCCTTAAGATAGGGTTTTCACCAATGTGTTTTTTGGTGAGAAACCTTCTATTTCAAGGTTCTGTGCGTTTTCAGACAAGTACAATATGTATGTATAGTGTTTCTGATGAAATCCCTCCTTTTACATGCATTTTCTCCCAGAAAATGCGTCTCTCGACATAGGAAAATGGCTTTTTTTTTTTTTTTAAAAAAAAGCATATTCTGGTCGAGAAATCGTGTTTTAAACAATAAAAACGACTCACGACTTTATTTAGTTCACATTTTTACTTTTGGTAACCTAGCCCGTATTCATAACGCACTAAACCTTTTTATCGCGTTAAACGCCTTTTCTCGACAAGAAAAGCACAATTTCATCAAAACAAACAAAACAAGAAAAATGAATCTATTCAACAAGTCTGCAACACGTCCTGAAGAGTTACATGATTTCACCCAATGTCAATGTGTAATTTCTCCAGTTCTGATCATTGTTTAGGTTGTTGGTAGCTTGGTCCAATGCCAAACACAGTGAATCCTTTTTATGGCTTTAAACGCATTTTCTCCTCGAGAGAAACATGATTTCACTAAAAACGTTATAGTTTAAACATGCCTGCTGTACATGTGTGCAAACACTCAGAGCCTTAAGATAGGGTTTTCACCAATGTGTTTTTTGGTGAGAAACCTTCTATTTCAAGGTTCTGTGCGTTTTCAGACAAGTACAATATGAATTTATAGTGTTTCTGATGAAATCCCTCCTTTTACATGCATTTTCTCACAGAAAATGCGTCTCTCGCCATGGGAACATGGCTTTTTTGAAAAAGCATATTCTGGTCGAGAAATCGTGTTTTGAACAATAAAAACGACTCCCGGCCTTATTTAGTTCACATTTTTACTTTTGGTAACCTAGCCCGTATTCATAACGCACTAAACCTTTTTATCGCGTTAAACGCCTTTTCTCGACAAGAAAAGCACAATTTCATCAAAAACAAACAAGACAAGAAAAATCAATCTATTCAACAAGTCTGCAACACATCCTTAAGAGTTACGTGTTTTCACCCAATTTCAATGTGTAATTTCACCAGTTCTGATCATTGTTTAGCTTATTGGTAGCTTGGTCCAATGCCAACACAGTGAATCCTTTTTATGGCTTTAAACGCATTTTCTCCTCGAGAGAAACATGATTTCACTAAAAACGTTATAGTTTAACCATGCCTGTTGTACATGTCTGCAAACACTCAGCGCCTTAAAATAGGGTTTTCACCAATGTGTTTTTTGGTGAGAAACCTTCTTTTTCAAGGTTCTGTGCGTTTTCAGACACGTACAATATGTATTTATAGTGTTTCTGATGAAATCCCTCCTTTTAATGCATTTTCTCACAAAAAATGAGTCTCTCGCCATGGGAACATGGCATTTTTGAAAAAGCATATTCTGGTCGAGAAATCGTGTTTTGAATAATAAAAACGACTCCCGGCTTTATTTAGTTCACATTTTTACTTTTGGTAACCTAGCCCGTATTCATAACGCACTAAACCTTTTTATCGCGTTAAACGCCTTTTCTCGACAAGAAAAGCACAATTTCATCAAAACAAACAAAACAAGAAAAATGAATCTATTCAACAAGTCTGCAACACGTCCTGAAGAGTTACATGATTTCACCCAATGTCAATGTGTAATTTCTCCAGTTCTGATCATTGTTTAGCTTGTTGGTAGCTTGGTCCAATGCCAAACACAGTGAATCCTTTTTATGGCTTTAAACGCATTTTCTCCTCGAGAGAAACATGATTTCACTAAAAACGTTATAGTTTAAACATGCCTGCTGTACATGTGGGCAAACACTCAGAGCCTTAAGATAGGGTTTTCACCAATGTGTTTTTTGGTGAGAAACCTTCTATTTCAAGGTTCTGTGCGTTTTCAGACAAGTACAATATGTATTTTTAGCGTTTCTGATGAAATCCCTCCTTTTACATGCATTTTCTCACAGAAAATGCGTCTCTCGCCATGGGAACATGGCTTTTTTCAAAAAGCATATTCTGGTCGAGAAATCGTGTTTTGAACAATAAAAACGACTCCCGGCCTTATTTAGTTCACATTTTTACTTTTGGTAACCTAGCCCGTATTCATAACGCACTAAACCTTTTTATCGCGTTAAACGCCTTTTCTCGACAAGAAAAGCACAATTTCATCAAAAACAAACAAGACAAGAAAAATCAATCTATTCAACAAGTCTGCAACACATCCTTAAGAGTTACGTGTTTTCACCCAATTTCAATGTGTAATTTCACCAGTTCTGATCATTGTTTAGCTTATTGGTAGCTTGGTCTAATGCCAGACACAGTGAATCCTTTTTATGGCTTTAAACGCATTTTCTCCTCAAGAGAAACATGATTTCATTAAAAACGTTATAGTTTAACCATGCCTGTTGTACATGTCTGCAAACACTCAGCGCCTTAAAATAGGGTTTTCACCAATGTGTTTTTTGGTGAGAAACCTTCTTTTTCAAGGTTCTGTGCGTTTTCAGACACGTACAATATGTATTTATAGTGTTTCTGATGAAATCCCTCCTTTTAATGCATTTTCTCACAGAAAATGAGTCTCTCGCCATGGGAACATGGCTTTTTTAAAAAAAAAGCATATTCTGGTCGAGAAATCGTGTTTTAAACAATAAAAACGACTCCCGGCTTTATTTAGTTCACATTTTTACTTTTGGTAACCTAGCCCGTATTCATAACGCACTAAACCTTTTTATCGCGTTAAACGCCTTTTCTCGACAAGAAAAGCACAATTTCATCAAAAACGAACAAAACAAGAAAAATGAATCTATTCAACAAGTCTGCAACACGTCCTGAAGAGTTACATGATTTCACCCAATGTCAATGTGTAATTTCTCCAGTTCTGATCATTGTTTAGGTTGTTGGTAGCTTGGTCCAATGCCAAACACAGTGAATCCTTTTTATGGCTTTAAACGCATTTTCTCCTCGAGAGAAACATGATTTCACTAAAAACGTTATAGTTTAAACATGCCTGCTGTACATGTGTGCAAACACTCAGAGCCTTAAGATAGGGTTTTCACCAATGTGTTTTTTGGTGAGAAACCTTCTATTTCAAGGTTCTGTGCGTTTTCAGACAAGTACAATATGTATTTATAGTGTTTCTGATGAAATCCCTCCTTTTACATGCATTTTCTCACAGAAAATGCGTCTCTCGCCATGGGAACATGGCTTTTTTAAAAAAAAAGCATATTCTGGTCGAGAAATCGTGTTTTAAACAATAAAAACGACTCACGACCTTATTTAGTTCACATTTTTACTTTTGGTAACCTAGCCCGTATTCATAACGCACTGAACCTTTTTATCGCGTTAAACGCCTTTTCTCGACAAGAAAAGCACAATTTCATCAAAAACAAACAAAACAAGAAAAATGAATCTATTCAACAAGTCTGCAACACGTCCTGAAGAGTTACATGATTTCACCCAATGTCAATGTGTAATTTCTCCAGTTCTGATCATTGTTTAGCTTGTTGCTAGCTTGGTCCAATGCCAACACAGTGAATCCTTTTTATGGCTTTAAACGCATTTTCTCCTCGAGAGAAACATGATTTCACTAAAAACGTTATAGTTTAAACATGCCTGCTGTACATGTGTGCAAACACTCAGAGCCTTAAGATAGGGTTTTCACCAATGTGTTTTTTGGTGAGAAACCTTCTATTTCAAGGTTCTGTGCGTTTTCAGACAAGTACAATATGTATGTATAGTGTTTCTGATGAAATCCCTCCTTTTACATGCATTTTCTCCCAGAAAATGCGTCTCTCGACATAGGAAAATGGCTTTTTTTTTTTTTTTAAAAAAAAGCATATTCTGGTCGAGAAATCGTGTTTTAAACAATAAAAACGACTCACGACTTTATTTAGTTCACATTTTTACTTTTGGTAACCTAGCCCGTATTCATAACGCACTAAACCTTTTTATCGCGTTAAACGCCTTTTCTCGACAAGAAAAGCACAATTTCATCAAAACAAACAAAACAAGAAAAATGAATCTATTCAACAAGTCTGCAACACGTCCTGAAGAGTTACATGATTTCACCCAATGTCAATGTGTAATTTCTCCAGTTCTGATCATTGTTTAGGTTGTTGGTAGCTTGGTCCAATGCCAAACACAGTGAATCCTTTTTATGGCTTTAAACGCATTTTCTCCTCGAGAGAAACATGATTTCACTAAAAACGTTATAGTTTAAACATGCCTGCTGTACATGTGTGCAAACACTCAGAGCCTTAAGATAGGGTTTTCACCAATGTGTTTTTTGGTGAGAAACCTTCTATTTCAAGGTTCTGTGCGTTTTCAGACAAGTACAATATGAATTTATAGTGTTTCTGATGAAATCCCTCCTTTTACATGCATTTTCTCACAGAAAATGCGTCTCTCGCCATGGGAACATGGCTTTTTTGAAAAAGCATATTCTGGTCGAGAAATCGTGTTTTGAACAATAAAAACGACTCCCGGCCTTATTTAGTTCACATTTTTACTTTTGGTAACCTAGCCCGTATTCATAACGCACTAAACCTTTTTATCGCGTTAAACGCCTTTTCTCGACAAGAAAAGCACAATTTCATCAAAAACAAACAAGACAAGAAAAATCAATCTATTCAACAAGTCTGCAACACATCCTTAAGAGTTACGTGTTTTCACCCAATTTCAATGTGTAATTTCACCAGTTCTGATCATTGTTTAGCTTATTGGTAGCTTGGTCCAATGCCAACACAGTGAATCCTTTTTATGGCTTTAAACGCATTTTCTCCTCGAGAGAAACATGATTTCACTAAAAACGTTATAGTTTAACCATGCCTGTTGTACATGTCTGCAAACACTCAGCGCCTTAAAATAGGGTTTTCACCAATGTGTTTTTTGGTGAGAAACCTTCTTTTTCAAGGTTCTGTGCGTTTTCAGACACGTACAATATGTATTTATAGTGTTTCTGATGAAATCCCTCCTTTTAATGCATTTTCTCACAAAAAATGAGTCTCTCGCCATGGGAACATGGCATTTTTGAAAAAGCATATTCTGGTCGAGAAATCGTGTTTTGAATAATAAAAACGACTCCCGGCTTTATTTAGTTCACATTTTTACTTTTGGTAACCTAGCCCGTATTCATAACGCACTAAACCTTTTTATCGCGTTAAACGCCTTTTCTCGACAAGAAAAGCACAATTTCATCAAAACAAACAAAACAAGAAAAATGAATCTATTCAACAAGTCTGCAACACGTCCTGAAGAGTTACATGATTTCACCCAATGTCAATGTGTAATTTCTCCAGTTCTGATCATTGTTTAGCTTGTTGGTAGCTTGGTCCAATGCCAAACACAGTGAATCCTTTTTATGGCTTTAAACGCATTTTCTCCTCGAGAGAAACATGATTTCACTAAAAACGTTATAGTTTAAACATGCCTGCTGTACATGTGTGCAAACACTCAGAGCCTTAAGATAGGGTTTTCACCAATGTGTTTTTTGGTGAGAAACCTTCTATTTCAAGGTTCTGTGCGTTTTCAGACAAGTACAATATGTATTTTTAGCGTTTCTGATGAAATCCCTCCTTTTACATGCATTTTCTCACAGAAAATGCGTCTCTCGCCATGGGAACATGGCTTTTTTGAAAAAGCATATTCTGGTCGAGAAATCGTGTTTTGAACAATAAAAACGACTCCCGGCCTTATTTAGTTCACATTTTTACTTTTGGTAACCTAGCCCGTATTCATAACGCACTAAACCTTTTTATCGCGTTAAACGCCTTTTCTCGACAAGAAAAGCACAATTTCATCAAAAACAAACAAGACAAGAAAAATCAATCTATTCAACAAGTCTGCAACACATCCTTAAGAGTTACGTGTTTTCACCCAATTTCAATGTGTAATTTCACCAGTTCTGATCATTGTTTAGCTTATTGGTAGCTTGGTCTAATGCCAGACACAGTGAATCCTTTTTATGGCTTTAAACGCATTTTCTCCTCAAGAGAAACATGATTTCATTAAAAACGTTATAGTTTAACCATGCCTGTTGTACATGTCTGCAAACACTCAGCGCCTTAAAATAGGGTTTTCACCAATGTGTTTTTTGGTGAGAAACCTTCTTTTTCAAGGTTCTGTGCGTTTTCAGACAAGTACAATATGTATTTATAGTGTTTCTGATGAAATCCCTCCTTTTAATGCATTTTCTCACAGAAAATGAGTCTCTCGCCATGGGAACATGGCTTTTTTGAAAAAGCATATTCTGGTCGAGAAATCTTGTTTTAAAAAATAAAAACGACTCCCGGCTTTATTTAGTTCACATTTTTACTTTTGGTAACCTAGCCCGTATTCATAACGCACTAAACCTTTTTATCGCGTTAAACGCCTTTTCTCGACAAGAAAAGCACAATTTCATCAAAAACGAACAAAACAAGAAAAATGAATCTATTCAACAAGTCTGCAACACGTCCTGAAGAGTTACATGATTTCACCCAATGTCAATGTGTAATTTCTCCAGTTCTGATCATTGTTTAGGTTGTTGGTAGCTTGGTCCAATGCCAAACACAGTGAATCCTTTTTATGGCTTTAAACGCATTTTCTCCTCGAGAGAAACATGATTTCACTAAAAACGTTATAGTTTAAACATGCCTGCTGTACATGTGTGCAAACACTCAGAGCCTTAAGATAGGGTTTTCACCAATGTGTTTTTTGGTGAGAAACCTTCTATTTCAAGGTTCTGTGCGTTTTCAGACAAGTACAATATGTATTTATAGTGTTTCTGATGAAATCCCTCCTTTTACATGCATTTTCTCACAGAAAATGCGTCTCTCGCCATGGGAACATGGCTTTTTTAAAAAAAAAGCATATTCTGGTCGAGAAATCGTGTTTTAAACAATAAAAACGACTCACGACCTTATTTAGTTCACATTTTTACTTTTGGTAACCTAGCCCGTATTCATAACGCACTAAACCTTTTTATCGCGTTAAACGCCTTTTCTCGACAAGAAAAGCACAATTTCATCAAAAACAAACAAAACAAGAAAAATGAATCTATTCAACAAGTCTGCAACACGTCCTGAAGAGTTACATGATTTCACCCAATGTCAATGTGTAATTTCTCCAGTTCTGATCATTGTTTAGCTTGTTGCTAGCTTGGTCCAATGCCAACACAGTGAATCCTTTTTATGGCTTTAAACGCATTTTCTCCTCGAGAGAAACATGATTTCACTAAAAACGTTATAGTTTAAACATGCCTGCTGTACATGTGTGCAAACACTCAGAGCCTTAAGATAGGGTTTTCACCAATGTGTTTTTTGGTGAGAAACCTTCTATTTCAAGGTTCTGTGCGTTTTCAGACAAGTACAATATGTATGTATAGTGTTTCTGATGAAATCCCTCCTTTTACATGCATTTTCTCCCAGAAAATGCGTCTCTCGACATAGGAAAATGGCTTTTTTTTTTTTTTTTAAAAAAGCATATTCTGGTCGAGAAATCGTGTTTTAAACAATAAAAACGACTCACGACTTTATTTAGTTCACATTTTTACTTTTGGTAACCTAGCCCGTATTCATAACGCACTAAACCTTTTTATCGCGTTAAACGCCTTTTCTCGACAAGAAAAGCACAATTTCATCAAAACAAACAAAACAAGAAAAATGAATCTATTCAACAAGTCTGCAACACGTCCTGAAGAGTTACATGATTTCACCCAATGTCAATGTGTAATTTCTCCAGTTCTGATCATTGTTTAGGTTGTTGGTAGCTTGGTCCAATGCCAAACACAGTGAATCCTTTTTATGGCTTTAAACGCATTTTCTCCTCGAGAGAAACATGATTTCACTAAAAACGTTATAGTTTAAACATGCCTGCTGTACATGTGTGCAAACACTCAGAGCCTTAAGATAGGGTTTTCACCAATGTGTTTTTTGGTGAGAAACCTTCTATTTCAAGGTTCTGTGCGTTTTCAGACAAGTACAATATGTATTTATAGTGTTTCTGATGAAATCCCTCCTTTTACATGCATTTTCTCACAGAAAATGCGTCTCTCGCCATGGGAACATGGCTTTTTTGAAAAAGCATATTCTGGTCGAGAAATCGTGTTTTAAACAATAAAAACGACTCACGACTTTATTTAGTTCACATTTTTACTTTTGGTAACCTAGCCCGTATTCATAACGCACTAAACCTTTTTATCGCGTTAAACGCCTTTTCTCGACAAGAAAAGCACAATTTCATCAAAACAAACAAAACAAGAAAAATGAATCTATTCAACAAGTCTGCAACACGTCCTGAAGAGTTACATGATTTCACCCAATGTCAATGTGTAATTTCTCCAGTTCTGATCATTGTTTAGGTTGTTGGTAGCTTGGTCCAATGCCAAACACAGTGAATCCTTTTTATGGCTTTAAACGCATTTTCTCCTCGAGAGAAACATGATTTCACTAAAAACGTTATAGTTTAAACATGCCTGCTGTACATGTGTGCAAACACTCAGAGCCTTAAGATAGGGTTTTCACCAATGTGTTTTTTGGTGAGAAACCTTCTATTTCAAGGTTCTGTGCGTTTTCAGACAAGTACAATATGTATTTATAGTGTTTCTGATGAAATCCCTCCTTTTACATGCATTTTCTCACAGAAAATGCGTCTCTCGCCATGGGAACATGGCTTTTTTGAAAAAGCATATTCTGGTCGAGAAATCGTGTTTTAAACAATAAAAACGACTCACGACCTTATTTAGTTCACATTTTTACTTTTGGTAACCTAGCCCGTATTCATAACGCACTAAACCTTTTTATCGCGTTAAACGCCTTTTCTCGACAAGAAAAGCACAATTTCATCAAAAACAAACAAAACAAGAAAAATGAATCTATTCAACAAGTCTGCAACACGTCCTGAAGAGTTACATGATTTCACCCAATGTCAATGTGTAATTTCTCCAGTTCTGATCATTGTTTAGCTTGTTGCTAGCTTGGTCCAATGCCAACACAGTGAATCCTTTTTATGGCTTTAAACGCATTTTCTCCTCGAGAGAAACATGATTTCACTAAAAACGTTATAGTTTAACCATGCCTGTTGTACATGTCTGCAAACACTCAGCGCCTTAAAATAGGGTTTTCACCAATGTGTTTTTTGGTGAGAAACATTCTAAGTGTAAGGTTCTGTGCGTTTTCAGACAAGTACAATATGTATTTTTAGCGTTTCTGATGAAATACCTCCTTTTACATGCATTTTCTCACAGAAAATGAGTCTCTCGCCATGGGAACATGGCTTTTTTGAAAAAGCATATTCTGGTCGAGAAATCGTGTTTGGAACAATAAAAACGACTCCCGGCCTTATTTAGTTCACATTTTTACTTTTGGTAACCTAGCCCGTATTCATAACGCACTAAACCTTTTTATCGCGTTAAACGCCTTTTCTCGACAAGAAAAGCACAATTTCATCAAAAACAAACAAGACAAGAAAAATGAATCTATTCAACAAGTCTGCAGCACATCCTTAAGAGTTACGTGTTTTCACCCAATTTCAATGTGTAATTTCACCAGTTCTGATCATTGTTTAGCTTATTGGTAGCTTGGTCTAATGCCAGACACAGTGAATCCTTTTTATGGCTTTAAACGCATTTTCTCCTCAAGAGAAACATTTTTTCATTAAAAACGTTATAGTTTAAACATGCCTGTTGTACATGTCTACAAACACTCAGAGCCTTAAAATAGGGTTTCCATCAATGTGTTTTTTGGCGAGAAACCTTCTAATTGTAAGGTTCTGTGCGTTTTCAGACAAGTACAATATGTATTTTTAGCGTTTCTGATGAAATACCTCCTTTTACATGCATTTTCTCACAGAAAATGAGTCTCTCGAAATGGGAACATGGCTTTTTTGAAAAAGCATATTCTGGTCTAGAAATCTTGTTTTAAACAATAAAAACGACTCCCGGCCTTATTTAGTTCACATTTTTACTTTAGTAACCTAGCCCGTATTCATAACGCACTAAACCTTTTTATCGCGTTAAACGCCTTTTCTCGACAAGAAAAGCACAATTTCATCAAAAACAAACAAAACAAGAAAAATGAATCTATTCAACAAGTCTGCAACACGTCCTGAAGAGTTCCGTGTTTTCACCCAATGTCAATGTGTAATTTCTCCAGTTCTGATCATTGTTTAGCTTATTGGTAGCTTGGTACAATGCCAGACACAGTGAATCATTTTTATGGCTTTAAACGCATTTTCTCCTCAAGAGAAACATGATTTCATTAAAAACGTTATAGTTTAACCATGCCTGTTGTACATGTGTGCAAACACTCAGAGCCTTAAGATAGGGTTTTCACCAATGTGTTTTTTGGTGAGAAACCTTCTATTTCAAGGTTCTGTGCGTTTTCAGACAAGTACAATATGTATTTATAGTGTTTCTGATGAAATCCCTCCTTTTACATGCATTTTCTCCCAGAAAATGCGTCTCTCGACATAGGAAAATGGCTTTTTTTTTTTTAAAAAAAAGCATATTCTGGTCGAGAAATCGTGTTTTAAACAATAAAAACGACTCACGACCTTATTTAGTTCACATTTTTACTTTTGGTAACCTAGCCCGTATTCATAACGCACTAAACCTTTTTATCGCGTTAAACGCCTTTTCTCGACAAGAAAAGCACAATTTCATCAAAACAAACAAAACAAGAAAAATGAATCTATTCAACAAGTCTGCAACACGTCCTGAAGAGTTACATGATTTCACCCAATGTCAATGTGTAATTTCTCCAGTTCTGATCATTGTTTAGCTTGTTGCTAGCTTGGTCCAATGCCAAACACAGTGAATCCTTTTTATGGCTTTAAACGCAATTTCTCCTCGAGAGAAACATGATTTCACTAAAAACGTTATAGTTTAAACATGCCTGCTGTACATGTGTGCAAACACTCAGAGCCTTAAGATAGGGTTTTCACCAATGTGTTTTTTGGCGAGAAACCTTCTAATTGTAAGGTTCTGTGCGTTTTCAGACAATTACAATATGTATTTTTAGCGTTTCTGATGAAATACCTCCTTTTACATGCATTTTCTCACAGAAAATGAGTCTCTCGAAATGGGAACATGGCTTTTTTGAAAAAGCATATTCTGGTCGAGAAATCTTGTTTTAAACAATAAAAACGACTCCCGGCCTTATTTAGTTCACATTTTTACTTTAGTAACCTAGCCCGTATTCATAACGCACTAAACCTTTTTATCGCGTTAAACGCCTTTTCTCGACAAGAAAAGCACAATTTCATCAAAAACAAACAAAACAAGAAAAATGAATCTATTCAACAAGTCTGCAACACGTCCTGAAGAGTTCCGTGTTTTCACCCAATGTCAATGTGTAATTTCTCCAGTTCTGATCATTGTTTAGCTTATTGGTAGCTTGGTCCAATGCCAGACACAGTGAATCCTTTTTATGGCTTTAAACGCATTTTCTCCTCAAGAGAAACATGATTTCATTAAAAACGTTATAGTTTAACCATGCCTGTTGTACATGTCTGCAAACACTCAGCGCCTTAAAATAGGGTTTTCACCAATGTGTTTTTTGGTGAGAAACCTTCTTTTTCAAGGTTCTGTGCGTTTTCAGACACGTACAATATGTATTTATAGTGTTTCTGATGAAATCCCTCCTTTTAATGCATTTTCTCACAGAAAATGAGTCTCTCGCCATGGGAACATGGCTTTTTTGAAAAAGCATATTCTGGTCGAGAAATCTTGTTTTAAAAAATAAAAACGACTCCCGGCTTTATTTAGTTCACATTTTTACTTTTGGTAACCTAGCCCGTATTCATAACGCACTAAACCTTTTTATCGCGTTAAACGCCTTTTCTCGACAAGAAAAGCACAATTTCATCAAAACAAACAAAACAAGAAAAATGAATCTATTCAACAAGTCTGCAACACGTCCTGAAGAGTTACATGATTTCACCCAATGTCAATGTGTAATTTCTCCAGTTCTGATCATTGTTTAGCTTGTTGCTAGCTTGGTCCAATGCCAAACACAGTGAATCCTTTTTATGGCTTTAAACGCATTTTCTCCTCGAGAGAAACATGATTTCACTAAAAACGTTATAGTTTAAACATGCCTGCTGTACATGTGTGCAAACACTCAGAGCCTTAAGATAGGGTTTTCACCAATGTGTTTTTTGGTGAGAAACCTTCTATTTCAAGGTTCTGTGCGTTTTCAGACAAGTACAATATGTATTTATAGTGTTTCTGATGAAATCCCTCCTTTTACATGCATTTTCTCACAGAAAATGCGTCTCTCGCCATGGGAACATGGCTTTTTTGAAAAAGCATATTCTGGTCGAGAAATCGTGTTTTAAACAATAAAAACGACTCACGACCTTATTTAGTTCACATTTTTACTTTTGGTAACCTAGCCCGTATTCATAACGCACTAAACCTTTTTATCGCGTTAAACGCCTTTTCTCGACAAGAAAAGCACAATTTCATCAAAAACAAACAAGACAAGAAAAATCAATCTATTCAACAAGTCTGCAACACATCCTTAAGAGTTACGTGTTTTCACCCAATTTCAATGTGTAATTTCACCAGTTCTGATCATTGTTTAGCTTATTGGTAGCTTGGTCTAATGCCAGACACAGTGAATCCTTTTTATGGCTTTAAACGCATTTTCTCCTCAAGAGAAACATTTTTTCATTAAAAACGTTATAGTTTAAACATGCCTGTTGTACATGTCTACAAACACTCAGAGCCTTAAAATAGGGTTTCCATCAATGTGTTTTTTGGCGAGAAACCTTCTAATTGTAAGGTTCTGTGCGTTTTCAGACAAGTACAATATGTATTTTTAGCGTTTCTGATGAAATACCTCCTTTTACATGCATTTTCTCACAGAAAATGAGTCTCTCGAAATGGGAACATGGCTTTTTTGAAAAAGCATATTCTGGTCGAGAAATCTTGTTTTAAACAATAAAAACGACTCCCGGCCTTATTTAGTTCACATTTTTACTTTAGTAACCTAGCCCGTATTCATAACGCACTAAACCTTTTTATCGCGTTAAACGCCTTTTCTCGACAAGAAAAGCACAATTTCATCAAAAACAAACAAAACAAGAAAAATGAATCTATTCAACAAGTCTGCAACACGTCCTGAAGAGTTCCGTGTTTTCACCCAATGTCAATGTGTAATTTCTCCAGTTCTGATCATTGTTTAGCTTATTGGTAGCTTGGTCCAATGCCAGACACAGTGAATCCTTTTTATGGCTTTAAACGCATTTTCTCCTCAAGAGAAACATGATTTCATTAAAAACGTTATAGTTTAACCATGCCTGTTGTACATGTGTGCAAACACTCAGCGCCTTAAAATAGGGTTTTCACCAATGTGTTTTTTGGTGAGAAACCTTCTTTTTCAAGGTTCTGTGCGTTTTCAGACACGTACAATATGTATTTATAGTGTTTCTGATGAAATCCCTCCTTTTAATGCATTTTCTCACAAAAAATGAGTCTCTCGCCATGGGAACATGGCATTTTTGAAAAAGCATATTCTGGTCGAGAAATCGTGTTTTGAATAATAAAAACGACTCCCGGCTTTATTTAGTTCACATTTTTACTTTTGGTAACCTAGCCCGTATTCATAACGCACTAAACCTTTTTATCGCGTTAAACGCCTTTTCTCGACAAGAAAAGCACAATTTCATCAAAACAAACAAAACAAGAAAAATGAATCTATTCAACAAGTCTGCAACACGTCCTGAAGAGTTACATGATTTCACCCAATGTCAATGTGTAATTTCTCCAGTTCTGATCATTGTTTAGCTTGTTGGTAGCTTGGTCCAATGCCAAACACAGTGAATCCTTTTTATGGCTTTAAACGCATTTTCTCCTCGAGAGAAACATGATTTCACTAAAAACGTTATAGTTTAAACATGCCTGCTGTACATGTGTGCAAACACTCAGAGCCTTAAGATAGGGTTTTCACCAATGTGTTTTTTGGTGAGAAACCTTCTATTTCAAGGTTCTGTGCGTTTTCAGACAAGTACAATATGTATTTTTAGCGTTTCTGATGAAATCCCTCCTTTTACATGCATTTTCTCACAGAAAATGCGTCTCTCGCCATGGGAACATGGCTTTTTTGAAAAAGCATATTCTGGTCGAGAAATCGTGTTTTGAACAATAAAAACGACTCCCGGCCTTATTTAGTTCACATTTTTACTTTTGGTAACCTAGCCCGTATTCATAACGCACTAAACCTTTTTATCGCGTTAAACGCCTTTTCTCGACAAGAAAAGCACAATTTCATCAAAAACAAACAAGACAAGAAAAATCAATCTATTCAACAAGTCTGCAACACATCCTTAAGAGTTACGTGTTTTCACCCAATTTCAATGTGTAATTTCACCAGTTCTGATCATTGTTTAGCTTATTGGTAGCTTGGTCTAATGCCAGACACAGTGAATCCTTTTTATGGCTTTAAACGCATTTTCTCCTCAAGAGAAACATGATTTCATTAAAAACGTTATAGTTTAACCATGCCTGTTGTACATGTGTGCAAACACTCAGCGCCTTAAAATAGGGTTTTCACCAATGTGTTTTTTGGTGAGAAACCTTCTTTTTCAAGGTTCTGTGCGTTTTCAGACACGTACAATATGTATTTATAGTGTTTCTGATGAAATCCCTCCTTTTAATGCATTTTCTCACAAAAAATGAGTCTCTCGCCATGGGAACATGGCATTTTTGAAAAAGCATATTCTGGTCGAGAAATCGTGTTTTGAATAATAAAAACGACTCCCGGCTTTATTTAGTTCACATTTTTACTTTTGGTAACCTAGCCCGTATTCATAACGCACTAAACCTTTTTATCGCGTTAAACGCCTTTTCTCGACAAGAAAAGCACAATTTCATCAAAACAAACAAAACAAGAAAAATGAATCTATTCAACAAGTCTGCAACACGTCCTGAAGAGTTACATGATTTCACCCAATGTCAATGTGTAATTTCTCCAGTTCTGATCATTGTTTAGCTTGTTGGTAGCTTGGTCCAATGCCAAACACAGTGAATCCTTTTTATGGCTTTAAACGCATTTTCTCCTCGAGAGAAACATGATTTCACTAAAAACGTTATAGTTTAAACATGCCTGCTGTACATGTGTGCAAACACTCAGAGCCTTAAGATAGGGTTTTCACCAATGTGTTTTTTGGTGAGAAACCTTCTATTTCAAGGTTCTGTGCGTTTTCAGACAAGTACAATATGTATTTTTAGCGTTTCTGATGAAATCCCTCCTTTTACATGCATTTTCTCACAGAAAATGCGTCTCTCGCCATGGGAACATGGCTTTTTTGAAAAAGCATATTCTGGTCGAGAAATCGTGTTTTGAACAATAAAAACGACTCCCGGCCTTATTTAGTTCACATTTTTACTTTTGGTAACCTAGCCCGTATTCATAACGCACTAAACCTTTTTATCGCGTTAAACGCCTTTTCTCGACAAGAAAAGCACAATTTCATCAAAAACAAACAAGACAAGAAAAATCAATCTATTCAACAAGTCTGCAACACATCCTTAAGAGTTACGTGTTTTCACCCAATTTCAATGTGTAATTTCACCAGTTCTGATCATTGTTTAGCTTATTGGTAGCTTGGTCTAATGCCAGACACAGTGAATCCTTTTTATGGCTTTAAACGCATTTTCTCCTCAAGAGAAACATGATTTCATTAAAAACGTTATAGTTTAACCATGCCTGTTGTACATGTCTGCAAACACTCAGCGCCTTAAAATAGGGTTTTCACCAATGTGTTTTTTGGTGAGAAACCTTCTTTTTCAAGGTTCTGTGCGTTTTCAGACACGTACAATATGTATTTATAGTGTTTCTGATGAAATCCCTCCTTTTAATGCATTTTCTCACAGAAAATGAGTCTCTCGCCATGGGAACATGGCTTTTTTGAAAAAGCATATTCTGGTCGAGAAATCTTGTTTTAAAAAATAAAAACGACTCCCGGCTTTATTTAGTTCACATTTTTACTTTTGGTAACCTAGCCCGTATTCATAACGCACTAAACCTTTTTATCGCGTTAAACGCCTTTTCTCGACAAGAAAAGCACAATTTCATCAAAAACGAACAAAACAAGAAAAATGAATCTATTCAACAAGTCTGCAACACGTCCTGAAGAGTTACATGATTTCACCCAATGTCAATGTGTAATTTCTCCAGTTCTGATCATTGTTTAGGTTGTTGGTAGCTTGGTCCAATGCCAAACACAGTGAATCCTTTTTATGGCTTTAAACGCATTTTCTCCTCGAGAGAAACATGATTTCACTAAAAACGTTATAGTTTAAACATGCCTGCTGTACATGTGTGCAAACACTCAGAGCCTTAAGATAGGGTTTTCACCAATGTGTTTTTTGGTGAGAAACCTTCTATTTCAAGGTTCTGTGCGTTTTCAGACAAGTACAATATGTATTTATAGTGTTTCTGATGAAATCCCTCCTTTTACATGCATTTTCTCACAGAAAATGCGTCTCTCGCCATGGGAACATGGCTTTTTTAAAAAAAAAGCATATTCTGGTCGAGAAATCGTGTTTTAAACAATAAAAACGACTCACGACCTTATTTAGTTCACATTTTTACTTTTGGTAACCTAGCCCGTATTCATAACGCACTAAACCTTTTTATCGCGTTAAACGCCTTTTCTCGACAAGAAAAGCACAATTTCATCAAAAACAAACAAAACAAGAAAAATGAATCTATTCAACAAGTCTGCAACACGTCCTGAAGAGTTACATGATTTCACCCAATGTCAATGTGTAATTTCTCCAGTTCTGATCATTGTTTAGCTTGTTGCTAGCTTGGTCCAATGCCAACACAGTGAATCCTTTTTATGGCTTTAAACGCATTTTCTCCTCGAGAGAAACATGATTTCACTAAAAACGTTATAGTTTAAACATGCCTGCTGTACATGTGTGCAAACACTCAGAGCCTTAAGATAGGGTTTTCACCAATGTGTTTTTTGGTGAGAAACCTTCTATTTCAAGGTTCTGTGCGTTTTCAGACAAGTACAATATGTATGTATAGTGTTTCTGATGAAATCCCTCCTTTTACATGCATTTTCTCCCAGAAAATGCGTCTCTCGACATAGGAAAATGGCTTTTTTTTTTTTTTTTTAAAAAAGCATATTCTGGTCGAGAAATCGTGTTTTAAACAATAAAAACGACTCACGACTTTATTTAGTTCACATTTTTACTTTTGGTAACCTAGCCCGTATTCATAACGCACTAAACCTTTTTATCGCGTTAAACGCCTTTTCTCGACAAGAAAAGCACAATTTCATCAAAACAAACAAAACAAGAAAAATGAATCTATTCAACAAGTCTGCAACACGTCCTGAAGAGTTACATGATTTCACCCAATGTCAATGTGTAATTTCTCCAGTTCTGATCATTGTTTAGGTTGTTGGTAGCTTGGTCCAATGCCAAACACAGTGAATCCTTTTTATGGCTTTAAACGCATTTTCTCCTCGAGAGAAACATGATTTCACTAAAAACGTTATAGTTTAAACATGCCTGCTGTACATGTGTGCAAACACTCAGAGCCTTAAGATAGGGTTTTCACCAATGTGTTTTTTGGTGAGAAACCTTCTATTTCAAGGTTCTGTGCGTTTTCAGACAAGTACAATATGTATTTATAGTGTTTCTGATGAAATCCCTCCTTTTACATGCATTTTCTCACAGAAAATGCGTCTCTCGACATAGGAAAATGGCTTTTTTTTTTTTTAAAAAAAAGCATATTCTGGTCGAGAAATCGTGTTTTAAACAATAAAAACGACTCACGACCTTATTTAGTTCACATTTTTACTTTTGGTAACCTAGCCCGTATTCATAACGCACTAAACCTTTTTATCGCGTTAAACGCCTTTTCTCGACAAGAAAAGCACAATTTCATCAAAACAAACAAAACAAGAAAAATGAATCTATTCAACAAGTCTGCAACACGTCCTGAAGAGTTACATGATTTCACCCAATGTCAATGTGTAATTTCTCCAGTTCTGATCATTGTTTAGCTTGTTGCTAGCTTGGTCCAATGCCAAACACAGTGAATCCTTTTTATGGCTTTAAACGCATTTTCTCCTCGAGAGAAACATGATTTCACTAAAAACGTTATAGTTTAAACATGCCTGCTGTACATGTGTGCAAACACTCAGAGCCTTAAGATAGGGTTTTCACCAATGTGTTTTTTGGCGAGAAACCTTCTAATTGTAAGGTTCTGTGCGTTTTCAGACAATTACAATATGTATTTTTAGCGTTTCTGATGAAATACCTCCTTTTACATGCATTTTCTCACAGAAAATGAGTCTCTCGAAATGGGAACATGGCTTTTTTGAAAAAGCATATTCTGGTCGAGAAATCTTGTTTTAAACAATAAAAACGACTCCCGGCCTTATTTAGTTCACATTTTTACTTTAGTAACCTAGCCCGTATTCATAACGCACTAAACCTTTTTATCGCGTTAAACGCCTTTTCTCGACAAGAAAAGCACAATTTCATCAAAAACAAACAAAACAAGAAAAATGAATCTATTCAACAAGTCTGCAACACGTCCTGAAGAGTTCCGTGTTTTCACCCAATGTCAATGTGTAATTTCTCCAGTTCTGATCATTGTTTAGCTTATTGGTAGCTTGGTCCAATGCCAGACACAGTGAATCCTTTTTATGGCTTTAAACGCATTTTCTCCTCAAGAGAAACATGATTTCATTAAAAACGTTATAGTTTAACCATGCCTGTTGTACATGTCTGCAAACACTCAGAGCCTTAAAATAGGGTTTTCACCAATGTGTTTTTTGGTGAGAAACCTTCTTTTTCAAGGTTCTGTGCGTTTTCAGACACGTACAATATGTATTTATAGTGTTTCTGATGAAATCCCTCCTTTTAATACATTTTCTCACAGAAAATGAGTCTCTCGCCATGGGAACATGGCTTTTTTGAAAAAGCATATTCTGGTCGAGAAATCTTGTTTTAAAAAATAAAAACGACTCCCGGCTTTATTTAGTTCACATTTTTACTTTTGGTAACCTAGCCCGTATTCATAACGCACTAAACCTTTTTATCGCGTTAAACGCCTTTTCTCGACAAGAAAAGCACAATTTCATCAAAACAAACAAAACAAGAAAAATGAATCTATTCAACAAGTCTGCAACACGTCCTGAAGAGTTACATGATTTCACCCAATGTCAATGTGTAATTTCTCCAGTTCTGATCATTGTTTAGGTTGTTGGTAGCTTGGTCCAATGCCAAACACAGTGAATCCTTTTTATGGCTTTAAACGCATTTTCTCCTCGAGAGAAACATGATTTCACTAAAAACGTTATAGTTTAAACATGCCTGCTGTACATGTGTGCAAACACTCAGAGCCTTAAGATAGGGTTTTCACCAATGTGTTTTTTGGTGAGAAACCTTCTATTTCAAGGTTCTGTGCGTTTTCAGACAAGTACAATATGTATTTATAGTGTTTCTGATGAAATCCCTCCTTTTACATGCATTTTCTCACAGAAAATGCGTCTCTCGCCATGGGAACATGGCTTTTTTGAAAAAGCATATTCTGGTCGAGAAATCGTGTTTTAAACAATAAAAACGACTCACGACCTTATTTAGTTCACATTTTTACTTTTGGTAACCTAGCCCGTATTCATAACGCACTAAACCTTTTTATCGCGTTAAACGCCTTTTCTCGACAAGAAAAGCACAATTTCATCAAAAACAAACAAAACAAGAAAAATGAATCTATTCAACAAGTCTGCAACACGTCCTGAAGAGTTACATGATTTCACCCAATGTCAATGTGTAATTTCTCCAGTTCTGATCATTGTTTAGCTTGTTGCTAGCTTGGTCCAATGCCAACACAGTGAATCCTTTTTATGGCTTTAAACGCATTTTCTCCTCGAGAGAAACATGATTTCACTAAAAACGTTATAGTTTAAACATGCCTGCTGTACATGTGTGCAAACACTCAGAGCCTTAAGATAGGGTTTTCACCAATGTGTTTTTTGGTGAGAAACCTTCTATTTCAAGGTTCTGTGCGTTTTCAGACAAGTACAATATGTATGTATAGTGTTTCTGATGAAATCCCTCCTTTTACATGCATTTTCTCCCAGTAAATGCGTCTCTCGACATAGGAAAATGGCTTTTTTTTTTTTTTTTAAAAAAAGCATATTCTGGTCGAGAAATCGTGTTTTAAACAATAAAAACGACTCACGACTTTATTTAGTTCACATTTTTACTTTTGGTAACCTAGCCCGTATTCATAACGCACTAAACCTTTTTATCGCGTTAAACGCCTTTTCTCGACAAGAAAAGCACAATTTCATCAAAACAAACAAAACAAGAAAAATGAATCTATTCAACAAGTCTGCAACACGTCCTGAAGAGTTACATGATTTCACCCAATGTCAATGTGTAATTTCTCCAGTTCTGATCATTGTTTAGGTTGTTGGTAGCTTGGTCCAATGCCAAACACAGTGAATCCTTTTTATGGCTTTAAACGCATTTTCTCCTCGAGAGAAACATGATTTCACTAAAAACGTTATAGTTTAAACATGCCTGCTGTACATGTGTGCAAACACTCAGAGCCTTAAAATAGGGTTTTCACCAATGTGTTTTTTGGTGAGAAACCTTCTATTTCAAGGTTCTGTGCGTTTTCAGACAAGTACAATATGTATTTATAGTGTTTCTGATGAAATCCCTCCTTTTACATGCATTTTCTCACAGAAAATGCGTCTCTCGCCATGGGAACATGGCTTTTTTGAAAAAGCATATTCTGGTCGAGAAATCGTGTTTTAAACAATAAAAACGACTCACGACCTTATTTAGTTCACATTTTTACTTTTGGTAACCTAGCCCGTATTCATAACGCACTAAACCTTTTTATCGCGTTAAACGCCTTTTCTCGACAAGAAAAGCACAATTTCATCAAAAACAAACAAAACAAGAAAAATGAATCTATTCAACAAGTCTGCAACACGTCCTGAAGAGTTACATGATTTCACCCAATGTCAATGTGTAATTTCTCCAGTTCTGATCATTGTTTAGCTTGTTGCTAGCTTGGTCCAATGCCAACACAGTGAATCCTTTTTGTGGCTTTAAACGCATTTTCTCCTCGAGAGAAACATGATTTCACTAAAAACGTTATAGTTTAACCATGCCTGTTGTACATGTCTGCAAACACTCAGCGCCTTAAAATAGGGTTTTCACCAATGTGTTTTTTGGTGAGAAACATTCTAAGTGTAAGGTTCTGTGCGTTTTCAGACAAGTACAATATGTATTTTTAGCGTTTCTGATGAAATACCTCCTTTTACATGCATTTTCTCACAGAAAATGAGTCTCTCGCCATGGGAACATGGCTTTTTTGAAAAAGCATATTCTGGTCGAGAAATCGTGTTTTGAACAATAAAAACGACTCCCGGCCTTATTTAGTTCACATTTTTACTTTTGGTAACCTAGCCCGTATTCATAACGCACTAAACCTTTTTATCGCGTTAAACGCCTTTTCTCGACAAGAAAAGCACAATTTCATCAAAAACAAACAAGACAAGAAAAATGAATCTATTCAACAAGTCTGCAGCACATCCTTAAGAGTTACGTGTTTTCACCCAATTTCAATGTGTAATTTCACCAGTTCTGATCATTGTTTAGCTTATTGGTAGCTTGGTCTAATGCCAGACACAGTGAATCCTTTTTATGGCTTTAAACGCATTTTCTCCTCAAGAGAAACATTTTTTCATTAAAAACGTTATAGTTTAAACATGCCTGTTGTACATGTCTACAAACACTCAGAGCCTTAAAATAGGGTTTCCATCAATGTGTTTTTTGGCGAGAAACCTTCTAATTGTAAGGTTCTGTGCGTTTTCAGACAAGTACAATATGTATTTTTAGCGTTTCTGATGAAATACCTCCTTTTACATGCATTTTCTCACAGAAAATGAGTCTCTCGAAATGGGAACATGGCTTTTTTGAAAAAGCATATTCTGGTCTAGAAATCTTGTTTTAAACAATAAAAACGACTCCCGGCCTTATTTAGTTCACATTTTTACTTTAGTAACCTAGCCCGTATTCATAACGCACTAAACCTTTTTATCGCGTTAAACGCCTTTTCTCGACAAGAAAAGCACAATTTCATCAAAAACAAACAAAACAAGAAAAATGAATCTATTCAACAAGTCTGCAACACGTCCTGAAGAGTTCCGTGTTTTCACCCAATGTCAATGTGTAATTTCTCCAGTTCTGATCATTGTTTAGCTTATTGGTAGCTTGGTACAATGCCAGACACAGTGAATCCTTTTTATGGCTTTAAACGCATTTTCTCCTCAAGAGAAACATGATTTCATTAAAAACGTTATAGTTTAACCATGCCTGTTGTACATGTGTGCAAACACTCAGAGCCTTAAGATAGGGTTTTCACCAATGTGTTTTTTGGTGAGAAACCTTCTATTTCAAGGTTCTGTGCGTTTTCAGACAAGTACAATATGTATTTATAGTGTTTCTGATGAAATCCCTCCTTTTACATGCATTTTCTCCCAGAAAATGCGTCTCTCGACATAGGAAAATGGCTTTTTTTTTTTTTTTAAAAAAAAGCATATTCTGGTCGAGAAATCGTGTTTTAAACAATAAAAACGACTCACGACCTTATTTAGTTCACATTTTTACTTTTGGTAACCTAGCCCGTATTCATAACGCACTAAACCTTTTTATCGCGTTAAACGCCTTTTCTCGACAAGAAAAGCACAATTTCATCAAAACAAACAAAACAAGAAAAATGAATCTATTCAACAAGTCTGCAACACGTCCTGAAGAGTTACATGATTTCACCCAATGTCAATGTGTAATTTCTCCAGTTCTGATCATTGTTTAGCTTGTTGCTAGCTTGGTCCAATGCCAACACAGTGAATCCTTTTTATGGCTTTAAACGCATTTTCTCCTCGAGAGAAACATGATTTCACTAAAAACGTTATAGTTTAACCATGCCTGTTGTACATGTCTGCAAACACTCAGCGCCTTAAAATAGGGTTTTCACCAATGTGTTTTTTGGTGAGAAACATTCTAATTGTAAGGTTCTGTGCGTTTTTAGACAAGTACAATATGTATTTTTAGCGTTTCTGATGAAATACCTCCTTTTACATGCATTTTCTCACAGAAAATGAGTCTCTCGCCATGGGAACATGGCTTTTTTGAAAAAGCATATTCTGGTCGAGAAATCGTGTTTTGAACAATAAAAACGACTCCCGGCCTTATTTAGTTCACATTTTTACTTTTGGTAACCTAGCCCGTATTCATAACGCACTAAACCTTTTTATCGCGTTAAACGCCTTTTCTCGACAAGAAAAGCACAATTTTATCAAAAACAAACAAGACAAGAAAAATGAATCTATTCAACAAGTCTGCAACACATCCTTAAGAGTTACGTGTTTTCACCCAATTTCAATGTGTAATTTCACCAGTTCTGATCATTGTTTAGCTTATTGGTAGCTTGGTCTAATGCCAGACACAGTGAATCCTTTTTATGGCTTTAAACGCATTTTCTCCTCAAGAGAAACATTTTTTCATTAAAAACGTTATAGTTTAACCATGCCTGTTGTACTTGTCTGCAAACACTCAGCGCCTTAAAATAGGGTTTTCACCAATGTGTTTTTTGGTGAGAAACCTTCTTTTTCAAGGTTCTGTGCGTTTTCAGACACGTACAATATGTATTTATAGTGTTTCTGATGAAACCCCTCCTTTTAATGCATTTTCTCACAGAAAATGAGTCTCTCGCCATGGGAACATGGCTTTTTTGAAAAAGCATATTCTGGTCGAGAAATCTTGTTTTAAAAAATAAAAACGACTCCCGGCTTTATTTAGTTCACATTTTTACTTTTGGTAACCTAGCCCGTGTTCATAACGCACTTAACCTTTTTATCGCGTTAAACGCCTTTTCTCGACAAGAAAAGCACAATTTCATCAAAAACAAACAAAACAAGAAAAATGAATCTATTCAACAAGTCTGCAACACGTCCTGAAGAGTTACATGATTTCACCCAATGTCAATGTGTAATTTCTCCAGTTCTGATCATTGTTTAGCTTGTTGCTAGCTTGGTCCAATGCCAAACACAGTGAATCCTTTTTATGGCTTTAAACGCATTTTCTCCTCGAGAGAAACATGATTTCAATAAAAACGTTATAGTTTAAACATGCCTGCTGTACATGTGTGCAAACACTCAGAGCCTTAAGATAGGGTTTTCACCAATGTGTTTTTTGGTGAGAAACCTTCTATTTCAAGGTTCTGTGCGTTTTCAGACAAGTACAATATGTATTTATAGTGTTTCTGATGAAATCCCTCCTTTTACATGCATTTTCTCACAGAAAATGCGTCTCTCGACATAGGAAAATGGCTTTTTTTTTTTAAAAAAAAAAAAGCATATTCTGGTCGAGAAATCGTGTTTTGAACAATAAAAACGACTCCCGGCCTTATTTAGTTCACATTTTTACTTTTGGTAACCTAGCCCGTATTCATAACGCACTAAACCTTTTTATCGCGTTAAACGCCTTTTCTCGACAAGAAAAGCACAATTTCATCAAAAACAAACAAGACAAGAAAAATCAATCTATTCAACAAGTCTGCAACACATCCTTAAGAGTTACGTGTTTTCACCCAATTTCAATGTGTAATTTCACCAGTTCTGATCATTGTTTAGCTTATTGGTAGCTTGGTCTAATGCCAGACACAGTGAATCCTTTTTATGGCTTTAAACGCATTTTCTCCTCAAGAGAAACATTTTTTCATTAAAAACGTTATAGTTTAAACATGCCTGTTGTACATGTCTACAAACACTCAGAGCCTTAAAATAGGGTTTCCATCAATGTGTTTTTTGGCGAGAAACCTTCTAATTGTAAGGTTCTGTGCGTTTTCAGACAAGTACAATATGTATTTTTAGCGTTTCTGATGAAATACCTCCTTTTACATGCATTTTCTCACAGAAAATGAGTCTCTCGCCATGGGAACATGGCTTTTTTGAAAAAGCATATTCTGGTCGAGAAATCTTGTTTTAAACAATAAAAACGACTCCCGGCCTTATTTAGTTCACATTTTTACTTTAGTAACCTAGCCCGTATTCATAACGCACTAAACCTTTTTATCGCGTTAAACGCCTTTTCTCGACAAGAAAAGCACAATTTCATCAAAAACAAACAAAACAAGAAAAATGAATCTATTCAACAAGTCTGCAACACGTCCTGAAGAGTTCCGTGTTTTCACCCAATGTCAATGTGTAATTTCTCCAGTTCTGATCATTGTTTAGCTTATTGGTAGCTTGGTCCAATGCCAGACACAGTGAATCCTTTTTATGGCTTTAAACGCATTTTCTCCTCAAGAGAAACATGATTTCATTAAAAACGTTATAGTTTAACCATGCCTGTTGTACATGTCTGCAAACACTCAGCGCCTTAAAATAGGGTTTTCACCAATGTGTTTTTTGGTGAGAAACCTTCTTTTTCAAGGTTCTGTGCGTTTTCAGACACGTACAATATGTATTTATAGTGTTTCTGATGAAACCCCTCCTTTTAATGCATTTTCTCACAGAAAATGAGTCTCTCGCCATGGGAACATGGCTTTTTTGAAAAAGCATATTCTGGTCGAGAAATCTTGTTTTAAAAAATAAAAACGACTCCCGGCTTTATTTAGTTCACATTTTTACTTTTGGTAACCTAGCCCGTGTTCATAACGCACTAAACCTTTTTATCGCGTTAAACGCCTTTTCTCGACAAGAAAAGCACAATTTCATCAAAAACAAACAAAACAAGAAAAATGAATCTATTCAACAAGTCTGCAACACGTCCTGAAGAGTTCCGTGTTTTCACCCAATGTCAATGTGTAATTTCTCCAGTTCTGATCATTGTTTAGCTTATTGGTAGCTTGGTCCAATGCCAGACACAGTGAATCCTTTTTATGGCTTTAAACGCATTTTCTCCTCAAGAGAAACATGATTTCATTAAAAACGTTATAGTTTAACCATGCCTGTTGTACATGTCTGCAAACACTCAGCGCCTTAAAATAGGGTTTTCACCAATGTGTTTTTTGGTGAGAAACCTTCTTTTTCAAGGTTCTGTGCGTTTTCAGACACGTACAATATGTATTTATAGTGTTTCTGATGAAACCCCTCCTTTTAATGCATTTTCTCACAGAAAATGAGTCTCTCGCCATGGGAACATGGCTTTTTTGAAAAAGCATATTCTGGTCGAGAAATCTTGTTTTAAAAAATAAAAACGACTCCCGGCTTTATTTAGTTCACATTTTTACTTTTGGTAACCTAGCCCGTGTTCATAACGCACTTAACCTTTTTATCGCGTTAAACGCCTTTTCTCGACAAGAAAAGCACAATTTCATCAAAAACAAACAAAACAAGAAAAATGAATCTATTCAACAAGTCTGCAACACGTCCTGAAGAGTTACATGATTTCACCCAATGTCAATGTGTAATTTCTCCAGTTCTGATCATTGTTTAGCTTGTTGCTAGCTTGGTCCAATGCCAAACACAGTGAATCCTTTTTATGGCTTTAAACGCATTTTCTCCTCGAGAGAAACATGATTTCAATAAAAACGTTATAGTTTAAACATGCCTGCTGTACATGTGTGCAAACACTCAGAGCCTTAAGATAGGGTTTTCACCAATGTGTTTTTTGGTGAGAAACCTTCTATTTCAAGGTTCTGTGCGTTTTCAGACAAGTACAATATGTATTTATAGTGTTTCTGATGAAATCCCTCCTTTTACATGCATTTTCTCACAGAAAATGCGTCTCTCGACATAGGAAAATGGCTTTTTTTTTTAAAAAAAAAAAAAGCATATTCTGGTCGAGAAATCGTGTTTTGAACAATAAAAACGACTCCCGGCCTTATTTAGTTCACATTTTTACTTTTGGTAACCTAGCCCGTATTCATAACGCACTAAACCTTTTTATCGCGTTAAACGCCTTTTCTCGACAAGAAAAGCACAATTTCATCAAAAACAAACAAGACAAGAAAAATCAATCTATTCAACAAGTCTGCAACACATCCTTAAGAGTTACGTGTTTTCACCCAATTTCAATGTGTAATTTCACCAGTTCTGATCATTGTTTAGCTTATTGGTAGCTTGGTCTAATGCCAGACACAGTGAATCCTTTTTATGGCTTTAAACGCATTTTCTCCTCAAGAGAAACATTTTTTCATTAAAAACGTTATAGTTTAAACATGCCTGTTGTACATGTCTACAAACACTCAGAGCCTTAAAATAGGGTTTCCATCAATGTGTTTTTTGGCGAGAAACCTTCTAATTGTAAGGTTCTGTGCGTTTTCAGACAAGTACAATATGTATTTTTAGCGTTTCTGATGAAATACCTCCTTTTACATGCATTTTCTCACAGAAAATGAGTCTCTCGCCATGGGAACATGGCTTTTTTGAAAAAGCATATTCTGGTCGAGAAATCTTGTTTTAAACAATAAAAACGACTCCCGGCCTTATTTAGTTCACATTTTTACTTTAGTAACCTAGCCCGTATTCATAACGCACTAAACCTTTTTATCGCGTTAAACGCCTTTTCTCGACAAGAAAAGCACAATTTCATCAAAAACAAACAAAACAAGAAAAATGAATCTATTCAAAAAGTCTGCAACACGTCCTGAAGAGTTCCGTGTTTTCACCCAATGTCAATGTGTAATTTCTCCAGTTCTGATCATTGTTTAGCTTATTGGTAGCTTGGTCCAATGCCAGACACAGTGAATCCTTTTTATGGCTTTAAACGCATTTTCTCCTCAAGAGAAACATGATTTCATTAAAAACGTTATAGTTTAACCATGCCTGTTGTACATGTCTGCAAACACTCAGCGCCTTAAATCAGGGTTTTCACCAATGTGTTTTTTGGTGAGAAACCTTCTTTTTCAAGGTTCTGTGCGTTTTCAGACACGTACAATATGTATTTATAGTGTTTCTGATGAAACCCCTCCTTTTAATGCATTTTCTCACAGAAAATGAGTCTCTCGCCATGGGAACATGGCTTTTTTGAAAAAGCATATTCTGGTCGAGAAATCTTGTTTTAAAAAATAAAAACGACTCCCGGCTTTATTTAGTTCACATTTTTACTTTTGGTAACCTAGCCCGTGTTCATAACGCACTAAACCTTTTTATCGCGTTAAACGCCTTTTCTCGACAAGAAAAGCACAATTTCATCAAAAACAAACAAAACAAGAAAAATGAATCTATTCAACAAGTCTGCAACACGTCCTGAAGAGTTCCGTGTTTTCACCCAATGTCAATGTGTAATTTCTCCAGTTCTGATCATTGTTTAGCTTATTGGTAGCTTGGTCCAATGCCAGACACAGTGAATCCTTTTTATGGCTTTAAACGCATTTTCTCCTCAAGAGAAACATGATTTCATTAAAAACGTTATAGTTTAACCATGCCTGTTTTACATGTCTGCAAACACTCAGCGCCTTAAAATAGGGTTTTCACCAATGTGTTTTTTGGTGAGAAACCTTCTTTTTCAAGGTTCTGTGCGTTTTCAGACACGTACAATATGTATTTATAGTGTTTCTGATGAAATCCCTCCTTTTAATGCATTTTCTCACAAAAAATGAGTCTCTCGCCATGGGAACATGGCTTTTTTGAAAAAGCATATTCTGGTCGAGAAATCGTGTTTTAAACAATAAAAACGACTCGCGACCTTATTTAGTTCACATTTTTACTTTTGGTAACCTAGCCCGTATTCATAACGCACTAAACCTTTTTATCGCGTTAAACGCCTTTTCTCGACAAGAAAAGCACAATTTCATCAAAACAAACAAAACAAGAAAAATGAATCTATTCAACAAGTCTGCAACACGTCCTGAAGAGTTACATGATTTCACCCAATGTCAATGTGTAATTTCTCCAGTTCTGATCATTGTTTAGGTTGTTGGTAGCTTGGTCCAATGCCAAACACAGTGAATCCTTTTTATGGCTTTAAACGCATTTTCTCCTCGAGAGAAACATGATTTCACTAAAAACGTTATAGTTTAAACATGCCTGCTGTACATGTCTACAAACACTCAGAGCCTTAAAATAGGGTTTCCATCAATGTGTTTTTTGGCGAGAAACCTTCTAATTGTAAGGTTCTGTGCGTTTTCAGACAAGTACAATATGTATTTTTAGCGTTTCTGATGAAATACCTCCTTTTACATGCATTTTCTCACAGAAAATGAGTCTCTCGCCATGGGAACATGGCTTTTTTGAAAAAGCATATTCTGGTCGAGAAATCGTGTTTTGAACAATAAAAACGACTCCCGGCCTTATTTAGTTCACATTTTTACTTTTGGTAACCTAGCCCGTATTCATAACGCACTAAACCTTTTTATCGCGTTAAACGCCTTTTCTCGACAAGAAAAGCACAATTTCATCAAAAACAAACAAGACAAGAAAAATGAATCTATTCAACAAGTCTGCAACACATCCTTAAGAGTTACGTGTTTTCACCCAATTTCAATGTGTAATTTCACCAGTTCTGATCATTGTTTAGCTTATTGGTAGCTTGGTCTAATGCCAGACACAGTGAATCCTTTTTATGGCTTTAAACGCATTTTCTCCTCAAGAGAAACATTTTTTCATTAAAAACGTTATAGTTTAACCATGCCTGTTGTACATGTCTGCAAACACTCAGCGCCTTAAAATAGGGTTTTCACCAATGTGTTTTTTGGTGAGAAACCTTCTTTTTCAAGGTTCTGTGCGTTTTCAGACACGTACAATATGTATTTATAGTGTTTCTGATGAAACCCCTCCTTTTAATGCATTTTCTCACAGAAAATGAGTCTCTCGCCATGGGAACATGGCTTTTTTGAAAAAGCATATTCTGGTCGAGAAATCTTGTTTTAAAAAATAAAAACGACTCCCGGCTTTATTTAGTTCACATTTTTACTTTTGGTAACCTAGCCCGTGTTCATAACGCACTTAACCTTTTTATCGCGTTAAACGCCTTTTCTCGACAAGAAAAGCACAATTTCATCAAAAACAAACAAAACAAGAAAAATGAATCTATTCAACAAGTCTGCAACACGTCATGAAGAGTTACATGATTTCACCCAATGTCAATGTGTAATTTCTCCAGTTCTGATCATTGTTTAGCTTGTTGCTAGCTTGGTCCAATGCCAAACACAGTGAATCCTTTTTATGGCTTTAAACGCATTTTCTCCTCGAGAGAAACATGATTTCACTAAAAACGTTATAGTTTAAACATGCCTGCTGTACATGTGTGCAAACACTCAGAGCCTTAAGATAGGGTTTTCACCAATGTGTTTTTTGGTGAGAAACCTTCTATTTCAAGGTTCTGTGCGTTTTCAGACAAGTACAATATGTATTTATAGTGTTTCTGATGAAATCCCTCCTTTTACATGCATTTTCTCACAGAAAATGCGTCTCTCGACATAGGAAAATGGCTTTTTTTTTTTAAAAAAAAAAAAGCATATTCTGGTCGAGAAATCGTGTTTTGAACAATAAAAACGACTCCCGGCCTTATTTAGTTCACATTTTTACTTTTGGTAACCTAGCCCGTATTCATAACGCACTAAACCTTTTTATCGCGTTAAACGCCTTTTCTCGACAAGAAAAGCACAATTTCATCAAAAACAAACAAGACAAGAAAAATCAATCTATTCAACAAGTCTGCAACACATCCTTAAGAGTTACGTGTTTTCACCCAATTTCAATGTGTAATTTCACCAGTTCTGATCATTGTTTAGCTTATTGGTAGCTTGGTCTAATGCCAGACACAGTGAATCCTTTTTATGGCTTTAAACGCATTTTCTCCTCAAGAGAAACATTTTTTCATTAAAAACGTTATAGTTTAAACATGCCTGTTGTACATGTTTACAAACACTCAGAGCCTTAAAATAGGGTTTCCATCAATGTGTTTTTTGGCGAGAAACCTTCTAATTGTAAGGTTCTGTGCGTTTTCAGACAAGTACAATATGTATTTTTAGCGTTTCTGATGAAATACGTCCTTTTACATGCATTTTCTCACAGAAAATGAGTCTCTCGCCATGGGAACATGGCTTTTTTGAAAAAGCATATTCTGGTCGAGAAATCTTGTTTTGAACAATAAAAACGACTCCCGGCCTTATTTAGTTCACATTTTTACTTTTGGTAACCTAGCCCGTATTCATAACGCACTAAACCTTTTTATCGCGTTAAACGCCTTTTCTCGACAAGAAAAGCACAATTTCATCAAAAACAAACAAAACAAGAAAAATGAATCTATTCAACAAGTCTGCAACACGTCCTGAAGAGTTCCGTGTTTTCACCCAATGTCAATGTGTAATTTCTCCAGTTCTGATCATTGTTTAGCTTATTGGTAGCTTGGTCCAATGCCAGACACAGTGAATCCTTTTTATGGCTTTAAACGCATTTTCTCCTCAAGAGAAACATGATTTCATTAAAAACGTTATAGTTTAACCATGCCTGTTGTACATGTCTGCAAACACTCAGCGCCTTAAAATAGGGTTTTCACCAATGTGTTTTTTGGTGAGAAACCTTCTTTTTCAAGGTTCTGTGCGTTTTCAGACACGTACAATATGTATTTATAGTGTTTCTGATGAAACCCCTCCTTTTAATGCATTTTCTCACAGAAAATGAGTCTCTCGCCATGGGAACATGGCTTTTTTGAAAAAGCATATTCTGGTCGAGAAATCTTGTTTTAAAAAATAAAAACGACTCCCGGCTTTATTTAGTTCACATTTTTACTTTTGGTAACCTAGCCCGTGTTCATAACGCACTAAACCTTTTTATCGCGTTAAACGCCTTTTCTCGACAAGAAAAGCACAATTTCATCAAAAACAAACAAAACAAGAAAAATGAATCTATTCAACAAGTCTGCAACACGTCCTGAAGAGTTCCGTGTTTTCACCCAATGTCAATGTGTAATTTCTCCAGTTCTGATCATTGTTTAGCTTATTGGTAGCTTGGTCCAATGCCAGACACAGTGAATCCTTTTTATGGCTTTAAACGCATTTTCTCCTCAAGAGAAACATGATTTCATTAAAAACGTTATAGTTTAACCATGCCTGTTGTACATGTCTGCAAACACTCAGCGCCTTAAAATAGGGTTTTCACCAATGTGTTTTTTGGTGAGAAACCTTCTTTTTCAAGGTTCTGTGCGTTTTCAGACACGTACAATATGTATTTATAGTGTTTCTGATAAAATCCCTCCTTTTACATGCATTTTCTCACAGAAAATGCGTCTCTCGACATAGGAAAATGGCTTTTTTTTTTAAAAAAAAAAAAAGCATATTCTGGTCGAGAAATCGTGTTTTAAACAATAAAAACGACTCACGACCTTATTTAGTTCACATTTTTACTTTTGGTAACCTAGCCCGTATTCATAACGCACTAAACCTTTTTATCGCGTTAAACGCCTTTTCTCGACAAGAAAAGCACAATTTCATCAAAACAAACAAAACAAGAAAAATGAATCTATTCAACAAGTCTGCAACACGTCCTGAAGAGTTACATGATTTCACCCAATGTCAATGTGTAATTTCTCCAGTTCTGATCATTGTTTAGGTTGTTGGTAGCTTGGTCCAATGCCAAACACAGTGAATCCTTTTTATGGCTTTAAACGCATTTTCTCCTCGAGAGAAACATGATTTCACTAAAAACGTTATAGTTTAAACATGCCTGCTGTACATGTGTGCAAACACTCAGAGCCTTAAGATAGGGTTTTCACCAATGTGTTTTTTGGTGAGAAACCTTCTATTTCAAGGTTCTGTGCGTTTTCAGACAAGTGCAATATGTATTTATAGTGTTTCTGATGAAATCCCTCCTTTTACATGCATTTTCTCACAGAAAATGCGTCTCTCGCCATGGGAACATGGCTTTTTTGAAAAAGCATATTCTGGTCGAGAAATCGTGTTTTAAACAATAAAAACGACTCCCGGCCTTATTTAGTTCACATTTTTACTTTTGGTAACCTAGCCCGTATTCATAACGCACTAAACCTTTTTATCGCGTTAAACGCCTTTTCTCGACAAGAAAAGCACAATTTCATCAAAAACAAACAAGACAAGAAAAATCAATCTATTCAACAAGTCTGCAACACATCCTTAAGAGTTACGTGTTTTCACCCAATTTCAATGTGTAATTTCACCAGTTCTGATCATTGTTTAGCTTATTGGTAGCTTGGTCTAATGCCAGACACAGTAAATCCTTTTTATGGCTTTAAACGCATTTTCTCCTCAAGAGAAACATTTTTTCATTAAAAACGTTATAGTTTAAACATGCCTGTTGTACATGTCTACAAACACTCAGAGCCTTAAAATAGGGTTTCCATCAATGTGTTTTTTGGCGAGAAACCTTCTAATTGTAAGGTTCTGTGCGTTTTCAGACAAGTACAATATGTATTTTTAGCGTTTCTGATGAAATACCTCCTTTTACATGCATTTTCTCACAGAAAATGAGTCTCTCGAAATGGGAACATGGCTTTTTTGAAAAAGCATATTCTGGTCGAGAAATCTTGTTTTAAACAATAAAAACGACTCCCGGCCTTATTTAGTTCACATTTTTACTTTAGTAACCTAGCCCGTATTCATAACGCACTAAACCTTTTTATCGCGTTAAACGCCTTTTCTCGACAAGAAAAGCACAATTTCATCAAAAACAAACAAAACAAGAAAAATGAATCTATTCAACAAGTCTGCAACACGTCCTGAAGAGTTCCGTGTTTTCACCCAATGTCAATGTGTAATTTCTCCAGTTCTGATCATTGTTTAGCTTATTGGTAGCTTGGTCCAATGCCAGACACAGTGAATCCTTTTTATGGCTTTAAACGCATTTTCTCCTCAAGAGAAACATGATTTCATTAAAAACGTTATAGTTTAACCATGCCTGTTGTACATGTCTGCAAACACTCAGCGCCTTAAAATAGGGTTTTCACCAATGTGTTTTTTGGTGAGAAACCTTCTTTTTCAAGGTTCTGTGCGTTTTCAGACACGTACAATATGTATTTATAGTGTTTCTGATGAAACCCCTCCTTTTAATGCATTTTCTCACAGAAAATGAGTCTCTCGCCATGGGAACATGGCTTTTTTGAAAAAGCATATTCTGGTCGAGAAATCTTGTTTTAAAAAATAAAAACGACTCCCGGCTTTATTTAGTTCACATTTTTACTTTTGGTAACCTAGCCCGTGTTCATAACGCACTTAACCTTTTTATCGCGTTAAACGCCTTTTCTCGACAAGAAAAGCACAATTTCATCAAAAACAAACAAAACAAGAAAAATGAATCTATTCAACAAGTCTGCAACACGTCCTGAAGAGTTTCATGATTTCACCCAATGTCAATGTGTAATTTCCCCAGTTCTGATCATTGTTTAGCTTGTTGCTAGCTTGGTCCAATGCCAAACACAGTGAATCCTTTTTATGGCTTTAAACGCATTTTCTCCTCGAGAGAAACATGATTTCACTAAAAACGTTATAGTTTAAACATGCCTGCTGTACATGTGTACAAACACTCAGAGCCTTAAGATAGGGTTTTCACCAATGTGTTTTTTGGTGAGAAACCTTCTATTTCAAGGTTCTGTGCGTTTTCAGACAAGTGCAATATGTATTTATAGTGTTTCTGATGAAATCCCTCCTTTTACATGCATTTTCTCACAGAAAATGCGTCTCTCGCCATGGGAACATGGCTTTTTTGAAAAAGCATATTCTGGTCGAAAAATCGTGTTTTAAACAATAAAAACGACTCACGACCTTATTTAGTTCACATTTTTACTTTTGGTAACCTAGCCCGTATTCATAACGCACTAAACCTTTTTATCGCGTTAAACGCCTTTTCTCGACAAGAAAAGCACAATTTCATCAAAAACAAACAAAACAAGAAAAATGAATCTATTCAACAAGTCTGCAACACGTCCTGAAGAGTTACATGATTTCACCCAATGTCAATGTGTAATTTCTCCAGTTCTGATCATTGTTTAGCTTGTTGCTAGCTTGGTCCAATGCCAACACAGTGAATCCTTTTTATGGCTTTAAACGCATTTTCTCCTCGAGAGAAACATGATTTCACTAAAAACGTTATAGTTTAACCATGCCTGTTGTACATGTCTGCAAACACTCAGCGCCTTAAAATAGGGTTTTCACCAATGTGTTTTTTGGTGAGAAACCTTCTTTTTCAAGGTTCTGTGCGTTTTCAGACACGTACAATATGTATTTATAGTGTTTCTGATGAAATACCTCCTTTTAATGCATTTTCTCACAGAAAATGAGTCTCTCGCGATGGGAACATGGCTTTTTTGAAAAAGCATATTCTGGTCGAGAAATCTTGTTTTAAAAAATAAAAACGACTCCCGGCTTTATTTAGTTCACATTTTTACTTTTGGTAACCTAGCCCGTGTTCATAACGCACTAAACCTTTTTATCGCGTTAAACGCCTTTTCTCGACAAGAAAAGCACAATTTCATCAAAAACAAACAAAACAAGAAAAATGAATCTATTCAACAAGTCTGCAACACGTCCTGAAGAGTTCCGTGTTTTCACCCAATGTCAATGTGTAATTTTTCCAGTTCTGATCATTGTTTAGCTTATTGGTAGCTTGGTCCAATGCCAGACACAGTGAATCCTTTTTATGGCTTTAAACGCATTTTCTCCTCAAGAGAAACATGATTTCATTAAAAACGTTATAGTTTAACCATGCCTGTTGTACATGTCTGCAAACACTCAGCGCCTTAAAATAGGGTTTTCACCAATGTGTTTTTTGGTGAGAAACCTTCTTTTTCAAGGTTCTGTGCGTTTTCAGACACGTACAATATGTATTTATAGTGTTTCTGATGAAATCCCTCCTTTTAATGCATTTTCTCACAGAAAATGAGTCTCTCGCCATGGGAACATGGCTTTTTTGAAAAAGCATATTCTGGTCGAGAAATCGTGTTTTAAACAATAAAAACGACTCACGACCTTATTTAGTTCACATTTTTACTTTTGGTAACCTAGCCCGTATTCATAACGCACTAAACCTTTTTATCGCGTTAAACGCCTTTTCTCGACAAGAAAAGCACAATTTCATCAAAACAAACAAAACAAGAAAAATGAATCTATTCAACAAGTCTGCAACACGTCCTGAAGAGTTACATGATTTCACCCAATGTCAATGTGTAATTTCTCCAGTTCTGATCATTGTTTAGGTTGTTGGTAGCTTGGTCCAATGCCAAACACAGTGAATCCTTTTTATGGCTTTAAACGCATTTTCTCCTCGAGAGAAACATGATTTCACTAAAAACGTTATAGTTTAAACATGCCTGCTGTACATGTCTACAAACACTCAGAGCCTTAAAATAGGGTTTCCATCAATGTGTTTTTTGGCGAGAAACCTTCTAATTGTAAGGTTCTGTGCGTTTTCAGACAAGTACAATATGTATTTTTAGCGTTTCTGATGAAATACCTCCTTTTACATGCATTTTCTCACAGAAAATGAGTCTCTCGAAATGGGAACATGGCTTTTTTGAAAAAGCATATTCTGGTCGAGAAATCTTGTTTTAAAAAATAAAAACGACTCACGACCTTATTTAGTTCACATTTTTACTTTTGGTAACCTAGCCCGTATTCATAACGCACTAAACCTTTTTATCGCGTTAAACGCCTTTTCTCGACAAGAAAAGCACAATTTCATCAAAAACAAACAAAACAAGAAAAATGAATCTATTCAACAAGTCTGCAACACGTCCTGAAGAGTTACATGATTTCACCCAATGTCAATGTGTAATTTCTCCAGTTCTGATCATTGTTTAGCTTGTTGCTAGCTTGGTCCAATGCCAACACAGTGAATCCTTTTTATGGCTTTAAACGCATTTTCTCCTCGAGAGAAACATGATTTCACTAAAAACGTTATAGTTTAACCATGCCTGTTGTACATGTCTGCAAACACTCAGCGCCTTAAAATAGGGTTTTCACCAATGTGTTTTTTGGTGAGAAACATTCTAATTGTAAGGTTCTGTGCGTTTTCAGACAAGTACAATATGTATTTTTAGCGTTTCTGATGAAATACCTCCTTTTACATGCATTTTCTCACAGAAAATGAGTCTCTCGAAATGGGAACATGGCTTTTTTGAAAAAGCATATTCTGGTCGAGAAATCTTGTTTTAAACAATAAAAACGACTCCCGGCCTTATTTAGTTCACATTTTTACTTTAGTAACCTGGCCCGTATTCATAACGCACTAAACCTTTTTATCGCGTTAAACGCCTTTTCTCGACAAGAAAAGCACAATTTCATCAAAAACAAACAAAACAAGAAAAATGAATCTATTCAACAAGTCTGCAACACGTCCTGAAGAGTTCCGTGTTTTCACCCAATGTCAATGTGTAATTTCTCCAGTTCTGATCATTGTTTAGCTTATTGGTAGCTTGGTCCAATGCCAGACACAGTGAATCCTTTTTATTGCTTTAAACGCATTTTCTCCTCAAGAGAAACATGATTTCATTAAAAACGTTATAGTTTAACCATGCCTGTTGTACATGTCTGCAAACACTCAGCGCCTTAAAATAGGGTTTTCACCAATGTGTTTTTTGGTGAGAAACCTTCTTTTTCAAGGTTCTGTGCGTTTTCAGACACGTACAATATGTATTTATAGTGTTTCTGATGAAACCCCTCCTTTTAATGCATTTTCTCACAGAAAATGAGTCTCTCGCCATGGGAACATGGCTTTTTTGAAAAAGCATATTCTGGTCGAGAAATCTTGTTTTAAAAAATAAAAACGACTCCCGGCTTTATTTAGTTCACATTTTTACTTTTGGTAACCTAGCCCGTGTTCATAACGCACTTAACCTTTTTATCGCGTTAAACGCCTTTTCTCGACAAGAAAAGCACAATTTCATCAAAAACAAACAAAACAAGAAAAATGAATCTATTCAACAAGTCTGCAACACGTCCTGAAGAGTTACATGATTTCACCCAATGTCAATGTGTAATTTCTCCAGTTCTGATCATTGTTTAGCTTGTTGCTAGCTTGGTCCAATGCCAAACACAGTGAATCCTTTTTATGGCTTTAAACGCATTTTCTCCTCGAGAGAAACATGATTTCACTAAAAACGTTATAGTTTAAACATGCCTGCTGTACATGTGTGCAAACACTCAGAGCCTTAAGATAGGGTTTTCACCAATGTGTTTTTTGGTGAGAAACCTTCTATTTCAAGGTTCTGTGCGTTTTCAGACAAGTACAATATGTATTTATAGTGTTTCTGATGAAATCCCTCCTTTTACATGCATTTTCTCACAGAAAATGCGTCTCTCGACATAGGAAAATGGCTTTTTTTTAAAAAAAAAAAAAAAGCATATTCTGGTCGAGAAATCGTGTTTTAAACAATAAAAACGACTCACGACCTTATTTAGTTCACATTTTTACTTTTGGTAACCTAGCCCGTATTCATAACGCACTAAACCTTTTTATCGCGTTAAACGCCTTTTCTCGACAAGAAAAGCACAATTTCATCAAAACAAACAAAACAAGAAAAATGAATCTATTCAACAAGTCTGCAACACGTCCTGAAGAGTTACATGATTTCACCCAATGTCAATGTGTAATTTCTCCAGTTCTGATCATTGTTTAGGTTGTTGGTAGCTTGGTCCAATGCCAAACACAGTGAATCCTTTTTATGGCTTTAAACGCATTTTCTCCTCGAGAGAAACATGATTTCACTAAAAACGTTATAGTTTAAACATGCCTGCTGTACATGTCTACAAACACTCAGAGCCTTAAAATAGGGTTTCCATCAATGTGTTTTTTGGCGAGAAACCTTCTATTTCAAGGTTCTGTGCGTTTTCAGACAAGTACAATATGTATTTATAGTGTTTCTGATGAAATCCCTCCTTTTACATGCATTTTCTCCCAGAAAATGCGTCTCTCGACATAGGAAAATGGCTTTTTTTTTTAAAAAAAAAAAGCATATTCTGGTCGAGAAATCGTGTTTTAAAAAATAAAAACGACTCACGACCTTATTTAGTTCACATTTTTACTTTTGGTAACCTAGCCCGTATTCATAACGCACTTAACCTTTTTATCGCGTTAAACGCCTTTTCTCGACAAGAAAAGCACAATTTCATCAAAAACAAACAAAACAAGAAAAATGAATCTATTCAACAAGTCTGCAACACGTCCTGAAGAGTTACATGATTTCACCCAATGTCAATGTGTAATTTCTCCAGTTCTGATCATTGTTTAGCTTGTTGCTAGCTTGGTCCAATGCCAAACACAGTGAATCCTTTTTATGGCTTTAAACGCATTTTCTCCTCGAGAGAAACATGATTTCACTAAAAACGTTATAGTTTAAACATGCCTGCTGTACATGTGTGCAAACACTCAGAGCCTTAAGATAGGGTTTTCACCAATGTGTTTTTTGGTGAGAAACCTTCTATTTCAAGGTTCTGTGCGTTTTCAGACAAGTACATTATGTATTTATAGTGTTTCTGATGAAATCCCTCCTTTTACATGCATTTTCTCACAGAAAATGCGTCTCTCGACATAGGAAAATGGCTTTTTTTTTTAAAAAAAAAAAAAGCATATTCTGGTCGAGAAATCGTGTTTTAAACAATAAAAACGACTCACGACCTTATTTAGTTCACATTTTTACTTTTGGTAACCTAGCCCGTATTCATAACGCACTAAACCTTTTTATCGCGTTAAAAAACGCCTTTTCTCGACAAGAAAAGCACAATTTCATCAAAAACAAACAAAACAAGAAAAATGAATCTATTCAACAAGTCTGCAACACGTCCTGAAGAGTTACATGATTTCACCCAATGTCAATGTGTAATTTCTCCAGTTCTGATCATTGTTTAGGTTGTTGGTAGCTTGGTCCAATGCCAAACACAGTGAATCCTTTTTATGGCTTTAAACGCATTTTCTCCTCGAGAGAAACATGATTTCACTAAAAACGTTATAGTTTAAACATGCCTGCTGTACATGTGTGCAAACACTCAGAGCCTTAAGATAGGGTTTTCACCAATGTGTTTTTTGGTGAGAAACCTTCTATTTCAAGGTTCTGTGCGTTTTCAGACAAGTGCAATATGTATTTATAGTGTTTCTGATGAAATCCCTCCTTTTACATGCATTTTCTCACAGAAAATGCGTCTCTCGCCATGGGAACATGGCTTTTTTGAAAAAGCATATTCTGGTCGAGAAATCGTGTTTTAAACAATAAAAACGACTCCCGGCCTTATTTAGTTCACATTTTTACTTTTGGTAACCTAGCCCGTATTCATAACGCACTAAACCTTTTTATCGCGTTAAACGCCTTTTCTCGACAAGAAAAGCACAATTTCATCAAAAACAAACAAGACAAGAAAAATCAATCTATTCAACAAGTCTGCAACACATCCTTAAGAGTTACGTGTTTTCACCCAATTTCAATGTGTAATTTCACCAGTTCTGATCATTGTTTAGCTTATTGGTAGCTTGGTCTAATGCCAGACACAGTGAATCCTTTTTATGGCTTTAAACGCATTTTCTCCTCAAGAGAAACATTTTTTCATTAAAAACGTTATAGTTTAAACATGCCTGTTGTACATGTCTACAAACACTCAGAGCCTTAAAATAGGGTTTCCATCAATGTGTTTTTTGGCGAGAAACCTTCTAATTGTAAGGTTCTGTGCGTTTTCAGACAAGTACAATATGTATTTTTAGCGTTTCTGATGAAATACCTCCTTTTACATGCATTTTCTCACAGAAAATGAGTCTCTCGAAATGGGAACATGGCTTTTTTGAAAAAGCATATTCTGGTCGAGAAATCTTGTTTTAAACAATAAAAACGACTCCCGGCATTATTTAGTTCACATTTTTACTTTAGTAACCTAGCCCGTATTCATAACGCACTAAACCTTTTTATCGCGTTAAACGCCTTTTCTCGACAAGAAAAGCACAATTTCATCAAAAACAAACAAAACAAGAAAAATGAATCTATTCAACAAGTCTGCAACACGTCCTGAAGAGTTCCGTGTTTTCACCCAATGTCAATGTGTAATTTCTCCAGTTCTGATCATTGTTTAGCTTATTGGTAGCTTGGTCCAATGCCAGACACAGTGAATCCTTTTTATGGCTTTAAACGCATTTTCTCCTCAAGAGAAACATGATTTCATTAAAAACGTTATAGTTTAACCATGCCTGTTGTACATGTCTGCAAACACTCAGCGCCTTAAAATAGGGTTTTCACCAATGTGTTTTTTGGTGAGAAACCTTCTTTTTCAAGGTTCTGTGCGTTTTCAGACACGTACAATATGTATTTATAGTGTTTCTGATGAAACCCCTCCTTTTAATGCATTTTCTCACAGAAAATGAGTCTCTCGCCATGGGAACATGGCTTTTTTGAAAAAGCATATTCTGGTCGAGAAATCTTGTTTTAAAAAATAAAAACGACTCCCGGCTTTATTTAGTTCACATTTTTACTTTTGGTAACCTAGCCCGTGTTCATAACGCACTTAACCTTTTTATCGCGTTAAACGCCTTTTCTCGACAAGAAAAGCACAATTTCATCAAAAACAAACAAAACAAGAAAAATGAATCTATTCAACAAGTCTGCAACACGTCCTGAAGAGTTTCATGATTTCACCCAATGTCAATGTGTAATTTCCCCAGTTCTGATCATTGTTTAGCTTGTTGCTAGCTTGGTCCAATGCCAAACACAGTGAATCCTTTTTATGGCTTTAAACGCATTTTCTCCTCGAGAGAAACATGATTTCACTAAAAACGTTATAGTTTAAACATGCCTGCTGTACATGTGTACAAACACTCAGAGCCTTAAGATAGGGTTTTCACCAATGTGTTTTTTGGTGAGAAACCTTCTATTTCAAGGTTCTGTGCGTTTTCAGACAAGTGCAATATGTATTTATAGTGTTTCTGATGAAATCCCTCCTTTTACATGCATTTTCTCACAGAAAATGCGTCTCTCGCCATGGGAACATGGCTTTTTTGAAAAAGCATATTCTGGTCGAAAAATCGTGTTTTAAACAATAAAAACGACTCACGACCTTATTTAGTTCACATTTTTACTTTTGGTAACCTAGCCCGTATTCATAACGCACTAAACCTTTTTATCGCGTTAAACGCCTTTTCTCGACAAGAAAAGCACAATTTCATCAAAAACAAACAAAACAAGAAAAATGAATCTATTCAACAAGTCTGCAACACGTCCTGAAGAGTTACATGATTTCACCCAATGTCAATGTGTAATTTCTCCAGTTCTGATCATTGTTTAGCTTGTTGCTAGCTTGGTCCAATGCCAACACAGTGAATCCTTTTTATGGCTTTAAACGCATTTTCTCCTCGAGAGAAACATGATTTCACTAAAAACGTTATAGTTTAACCATGCCTGTTGTACATGTCTGCAAACACTCAGCGCCTTAAAATAGGGTTTTCACCAATGTGTTTTTTGGTGAGAAACATTCTAATTGTAAGGTTCTGTGCGTTTTCAGACAAGTACAATATGTATTTTTAGCGTTTCTGATGAAATACCTCCTTTTACATGCATTTTCTCACAGAAAATGAGTCTCTCGCCATGGGAACATGGCTTTTTTGAAAAAGCATATTCTGGTCGAGAAATCGTGTTTTGAACAATAAAAACGACTCCCGGCCTTATTTAGTTCACATTTTTACTTTTGGTAACCTAGCCCGTATTCATAACGCACTAAACCTTTTTATCGCGTTAAACGCCTTTTCTCGACAAGAAAAGCACAATTTCATCAAAAACAAACAAGACAAGAAAAATCAATCTATTCAACAAGTCTGCAACACATCCTTAAGAGTTACGTGTTTTCACCCAATTTCAATGTGTAATTTCACCAGTTCTGATCATTGTTTAGCTTATTGGTAGCTTGGTCTAATGCCAGACACAGTGAATCCTTTTTATGGCTTTAAACGCATTTTCTCCTCAAGAGAAACATTTTTTCATTAAAAACGTTATAGTTTAAACATGCCTGTTGTACATGTCTACAAACACTCAGAGCCTTAAAATAGGGTTTCCATCAATGTGTTTTTTGGCGAGAAACCTTCTAATTGTAAGGTTCTGTGCGTTTTCAGACAAGTACAATATGTATTTTTAGCGTTTCTGATGAAATACCTCCTTTTACATGCATTTTCTCACAGAAAATGAGTCTCTCGAAATGGGAACATGGCTTTTTTGAAAAAGCATATTCTGGTCGAGAAATCTTGTTTTAAACAATAAAAACGACTCCCGGCCTTATTTAGTTCACATTTTTACTATAGTAACCTAGCCCGTATTCATAACGCACTTAACCTTTTTATCGCGTTAAACGCCTTTTCTCGACAAGAAAAGCACAATTTCATCAAAAACAAACAAAACAAGAAAAATGAATCTATTCAACAAGTCTGCAACACGTCCTGAAGAGTTACATGATTTCACCCAATGTCAATGTGTAATTTCTCCAGTTCTGATCATTGTTTAGCTTGTTGCTAGCTTGGTCCAATGCCAAACACAGTGAATCCTTTTTATGGCTTTAAACAAGCATTTTCTCCTCGAGAGAAACATGATTTCACTAAAAACGTTATAGTTTAAACATGCCTGTTGTACATGTGTGCAAACACTCAGAGCCTTAAGATAGGGTTTTCACCAATGTGTTTTTTGGTGAGAAACCTTCTATTTCAAGGTTCTGTGCGTTTTCAGACAAGTACAATATGTATTTATAGTGTTTCTGATGAAATCCCTCCTTTTACATGCATTTTCTCCCAGAAAATGCGTCTCTCGACATAGGAAAATGGCTTTTTTTTAAAAAAAAAAAAGCATATTCTGGTCGAGAAATCGTGTTTTAAAAAATAAAAACGACTCACGACCTTATTTAGTTCACATTTTTACTTTTGGTAACCTAGCCCGTATTCATAACGCACTAAACCTTTTTATCGCGTTAAACGCCTTTTCTCGACAAGAAAAGCACAATTTCATCAAAAACAAACAAAACAAGAAAAATGAATCTATTCAACAAGTCTGCAACACGTCCTGAAGAGTTACATGATTTCACCCAATGTCAATGTGTAATTTCTCCAGTTCTGATCATTGTTTAGCTTGTTGCTAGCTTGGTCCAATGCCAACACAGTGAATCCTTTTTATGGCTTTAAACGCATTTTCTCCTCGAGAGAAACATGATTTCACTAAAAACGTTATAGTTTAACCATGCCTGTTGTACATGTCTGCAAACACTCAGCGCCTTAAAATAGGGTTTTCACCAATGTGTTTTTTGGTGAGAAACCTTCTAATTGTAAGGTTCTGTGCGTTTTCAGACAAGTACAATATGTATTTTTAGCGTTTCTGATGAAATACCTCCTTTTACATGCATTTTCTCACAGAAAATGAGTCTCTCGAAATGGGAACATGGCTTTTTTGAAAAAGCATATTCTGGTCGAGAAATCTTGTTTTAAACAATAAAAACGACTCCCGGCCTTATTTAGTTCACATTTTTACTTTAGTAACCTGGCCCGTATTCATAACGCACTAAACCTTTTTATCGCGTTAAACGCCTTTTCTCGACAAGAAAAGCACAATTTCATCAAAAACAAACAAAACAAGAAAAATGAATCTATTCAACAAGTCTGCAACACGTCCTGAAGAGTTCCGTGTTTTCACCCAATGTCAATGTGTAATTTCTCCAGTTCTGATCATTGTTTAGCTTATTGGTAGCTTGGTCCAATGCCAGACACAGTGAATCCTTTTTATTGCTTTAAACGCATTTTCTCCTCAAGAGAAACATGATTTCATTAAAAACGTTATAGTTTAACCATGCCTGTTGTACATGTCTGCAAACACTCAGCGCCTTAAAATAGGGTTTTCACCAATGTGTTTTTTGGTGAGAAACCTTCTTTTTCAAGGTTCTGTGCGTTTTCAGACACGTACAATATGTATTTATAGTGTTTCTGATGAAACCCCTCCTTTTAATGCATTTTCTCACAGAAAATGAGTCTCTCGCCATGGGAACATGGCTTTTTTGAAAAAGCATATTCTGGTCGAGAAATCTTGTTTTAAAAAATAAAAACGACTCCCGGCTTTATTTAGTTCACATTTTTACTTTTGGTAACCTAGCCCGTGTTCATAACGCACTTAACCTTTTTATCGCGTTAAACGCCTTTTCTCGACAAGAAAAGCACAATTTCATCAAAAACAAACAAAACAAGAAAAATGAATCTATTCAACAAGTCTGCAACACGTCCTGAAGAGTTACATGATTTCACCCAATGTCAATGTGTAATTTCTCCAGTTCTGATCATTGTTTAGCTTGTTGCTAGCTTGGTCCAATGCCAAACACAGTGAATCCTTTTTATGGCTTTAAACGCATTTTCTCCTCGAGAGAAACATGATTTCACTAAAAACGTTATAGTTTAAACATGCCTGCTGTACATGTGTGCAAACACTCAGAGCCTTAAGATAGGGTTTTCACCAATGTGTTTTTTGGTGAGAAACCTTCTATTTCAAGGTTCTGTGCGTTTTCAGACAAGTACAATATGTATTTATAGTGTTTCTGATGAAATCCCTCCTTTTACATGCATTTTCTCACAGAAAATGCGTCTCTCGACATAGGAAAATGGCTTTTTTTAAAAAAAAAAAAAAAAGCATATTCTGGTCGAGAAATCGTGTTTTAAACAATAAAAACGACTCACGACCTTATTTAGTTCACATTTTTACTTTTGGTAACCTAGCCCGTATTCATAACGCACTAAACCTTTTTATCGCGTTAAACGCCTTTTCTCGACAAGAAAAGCACAATTTCATCAAAACAAACAAAACAAGAAAAATGAATCTATTCAACAAGTCTGCAACACGTCCTGAAGAGTTACATGATTTCACCCAATGTCAATGTGTAATTTCTCCAGTTCTGATCATTGTTTAGGTTGTTGGTAGCTTGGTCCAATGCCAAACACAGTGAATCCTTTTTATGGCTTTAAACGCATTTTCTCCTCGAGAGAAACATGATTTCACTAAAAACGTTATAGTTTAAACATGCCTGCTGTACATGTCTACAAACACTCAGAGCCTTAAAATAGGGTTTCCATCAATGTGTTTTTTGGCGAGAAACCTTCTAATTGTAAGGTTCTGTGCGTTTTCAGACAAGTACAATATGTATTTTTAGCGTTTCTGATGAAATACCTCCTTTTACATGCATTTTCTCACAGAAAATGAGTCTCTCGAAATGGGAACATGGCTTTTTTGAAAAAGCATATTCTGGTCGAGAAATCTTGTTTTAAAAAATAAAAACGACTCCCGGCTTTATTTAGTTCACATTTTTACTTTTGGTAACCTAGCCCGTGTTCATAACGCACTTAACCTTTTTATCGCGTTAAACGCCTTTTCTCGACAAGAAAAGCACAATTTCATCAAAAACAAACAAAACAAGAAAAATGAATCTATTCAACAAGTCTGCAACACGTCCTGAAGAGTTACATGATTTCACCCAATGTCAATGTGTAATTTCTCCAGTTCTGATCATTGTTTAGCTTGTTGCTAGCTTGGTCCAATGCCAAACACAGTGAATCCTTTTTATGGCTTTAAACAAGCATTTTCTCCTCGAGAGAAACATGATTTCACTAAAAACGTTATAGTTTAAACATGCCTGTTGTACATGTGTGCAAACACTCAGAGCCTTAAGATAGGGTTTTCACCAATGTGTTTTTTGGTGAGAAACCTTCTATTTCAAGGTTCTGTGCGTTTTCAGACAAGTACAATATGTATTTATAGTGTTTCTGATGAAATCCCTCCTTTTACATGCATTTTCTCCCAGAAAATGCGTCTCTCGACATAGGAAAATGGCTTTTTTTTTTTAAAAAAAAAAGCATATTCTGGTCGAGAAATCGTGTTTTAAAAAATAAAAACGACTCACGACCTTATTTAGTTCACATTTTTACTTTTGGTAACCTAGCCCGTATTCATAACGCACTTAACCTTTTTATCGCGTTAAACGCCTTTTCTCGACAAGAAAAGCACAATTTCATCAAAAACAAACAAAACAAGAAAAATGAATCTATTCAACAAGTCTGCAACACGTCCTGAAGAGTTACATGATTTCACCCAATGTCAATGTGTAATTTCTCCAGTTCTGATCATTGTTTAGCTTGTTGCTAGCTTGGTCCAATGCCAAACACAGTGAATCCTTTTTATGGCTTTAAACGCATTTTCTCCTCGAGAGAAACATGATTTCACTAAAAACGTTATAGTTTAAACATGCCTGCTGTACATGTGTGCAAACACTCAGAGCCTTAAGATAGGGTTTTCACCAATGTGTTTTTTGGTGAGAAACCTTCTATTTCAAGGTTCTGTGCGTTTTCAGACAAGTGCAATATGTATTTATAGTGTTTCTGATGAAATCCCTCCTTTTACATGCATTTTCTCACAGAAAATGCGTCTCTCGCCATGGGAACATGGCTTTTTTGAAAAAGCATATTCTGGTCGAGAAATCGTGTTTTAAACAATAAAAACGACTCCCGGCCTTATTTAGTTCACATTTTTACTTTTGGTAACCTAGCCCGTATTCATAACGCACTAAACCTTTTTATCGCGTTAAACGCCTTTTCTCGACAAGAAAAGCACAATTTCATCAAAAACAAACAAGACAAGAAAAATCAATCTATTCAACAAGTCTGCAACACATCCTTAAGAGTTACGTGTTTTCACCCAATTTCAATGTGTAATTTCACCAGTTCTGATCATTGTTTAGCTTATTGGTAGCTTGGTCTAATGCCAGACACAGTGAATCCTTTTTATGGCTTTAAACGCATTTTCTCCTCAAGAGAAACATTTTTTCATTAAAAACGTTATAGTTTAAACATGCCTGTTGTACATGTCTACAAACACTCAGAGCCTTAAAATAGGGTTTCCATCAATGTGTTTTTTGGCGAGAAACCTTCTAATTGTAAGGTTCTGTGCGTTTTCAGACAAGTACAATATGTATTTTTAGCGTTTCTGATGAAATACCTCCTTTTACATGCATTTTCTCACAGAAAATGAGTCTCTCGAAATGGGAACATGGCTTTTTTGAAAAAGCATATTCTGGTCGAGAAATCTTGTTTTAAACAATAAAAACGACTCCCGGCCTTATTTAGTTCACATTTTTACTTTAGTAACCTAGCCCGTATTCATAACGCACTAAACCTTTTTATCGCGTTAAACGCCTTTTCTCGACAAGAAAAGCACAATTTCATCAAAAACAAACAAAACAAGAAAAATGAATCTATTCAACAAGTCTGCAACACGTCCTGAAGAGTTCCGTGTTTTCACCCAATGTCAATGTGTAATTTCTCCAGTTCTGATCATTGTTTAGCTTATTGGTAGCTTGGTCCAATGCCAGACACAGTGAATCCTTTTTATGGCTTTAAACGCATTTTCTCCTCAAGAGAAACATGATTTCATTAAAAACGTTATAGTTTAACCATGCCTGTTGTACATGTCTGCAAACACTCAGCGCCTTAAAATAGGGTTTTCACCAATGTGTTTTTTGGTGAGAAACCTTCTTTTTCAAGGTTCTGTGCGTTTTCAGACACGTACAATATGTATTTATAGTGTTTCTGATGAAACCCCTCCTTTTAATGCATTTTCTCACAGAAAATGAGTCTCTCGCCATGGGAACATGGCTTTTTTGAAAAAGCATATTCTGGTCGAGAAATCTTGTTTTAAAAAATAAAAACGACTCCCGGCTTTATTTAGTTCACATTTTTACTTTTGGTAACCTAGCCCGTGTTCATAACGCACTTAACCTTTTTATCGCGTTAAACGCCTTTTCTCGACAAGAAAAGCACAATTTCATCAAAAACAAACAAAACAAGAAAAATGAATCTATTCAACAAGTCTGCAACACGTCCTGAAGAGTTTCATGATTTCACCCAATGTCAATGTGTAATTTCCCCAGTTCTGATCATTGTTTAGCTTGTTGCTAGCTTGGTCCAATGCCAAACACAGTGAATCCTTTTTATGGCTTTAAACGCATTTTCTCCTCGAGAGAAACATGATTTCACTAAAAACGTTATAGTTTAAACATGCCTGCTGTACATGTGTACAAACACTCAGAGCCTTAAGATAGGGTTTTCACCAATGTGTTTTTTGGTGAGAAACCTTCTATTTCAAGGTTCTGTGCGTTTTCAGACAAGTGCAATATGTATTTATAGTGTTTCTGATGAAATCCCTCCTTTTACATGCATTTTCTCACAGAAAATGCGTCTCTCGCCATGGGAACATGGCTTTTTTGAAAAAGCATATTCTGGTCGAAAAATCGTGTTTTAAACAATAAAAACGACTCACGACCTTATTTAGTTCACATTTTTACTTTTGGTAACCTAGCCCGTATTCATAACGCACTAAACCTTTTTATCGCGTTAAACGCCTTTTCTCGACAAGAAAAGCACAATTTCATCAAAAACAAACAAAACAAGAAAAATGAATCTATTCAACAAGTCTGCAACACGTCCTGAAGAGTTACATGATTTCACCCAATGTCAATGTGTAATTTCTCCAGTTCTGATCATTGTTTAGCTTGTTGCTAGCTTGGTCCAATGCCAACACAGTGAATCCTTTTTATGGCTTTAAACGCATTTTCTCCTCGAGAGAAACATGATTTCACTAAAAACGTTATAGTTTAACCATGCCTGTTGTACATGTCTGCAAACACTCAGCGCCTTAAAATAGGGTTTTCACCAATGTGTTTTTTGGTGAGAAACATTCTAATTGTAAGGTTCTGTGCGTTTTCAGACAAGTACAATATGTATTTTTAGCGTTTCTGATGAAATACCTCCTTTTACATGCATTTTCTCACAGAAAATGAGTCTCTCGCCATGGGAACATGGCTTTTTTGAAAAAGCATATTCTGGTCGAGAAATCGTGTTTTGAACAATAAAAACGACTCCCGGCCTTATTTAGTTCACATTTTTACTTTTGGTAACCTAGCCCGTATTCATAACGCACTAAACCTTTTTATCGCGTTAAACGCCTTTTCTCGACAAGAAAAGCACAATTTCATCAAAAACAAACAAGACAAGAAAAATCAATCTATTCAACAAGTCTGCAACACATCCTTAAGAGTTACGTGTTTTCACCCAATTTCAATGTGTAATTTCACCAGTTCTGATCATTGTTTAGCTTATTGGTAGCTTGGTCTAATGCCAGACACAGTGAATCCTTTTTATGGCTTTAAACGCATTTTCTCCTCAAGAGAAACATTTTTTCATTAAAAACGTTATAGTTTAAACATGCCTGTTGTACATGTCTACAAACACTCAGAGCCTTAAAATAGGGTTTCCATCAATGTGTTTTTTGGCGAGAAACCTTCTAATTGTAAGGTTCTGTGCGTTTTCAGACAAGTACAATATGTATTTTTAGCGTTTCTGATGAAATACCTCCTTTTACATGCATTTTCTCACAGAAAATGAGTCTCTCGAAATGGGAACATGGCTTTTTTGAAAAAGCATATTCTGGTCGAGAAATCTTGTTTTAAACAATAAAAACGACTCCCGGCCTTATTTAGTTCACATTTTTACTATAGTAACCTAGCCCGTATTCATAACGCACTAAACCTTTTTATCGCGTTAAACGCCTTTTCTCGACAAGAAAAGCACAATTTCATCAAAAACAAACAAAACAAGAAAAATGAATCTATTCAACAAGTCTGCAACACGTCCTGAAGAGTTCCGTGTTTTCACCCAATGTCAATGTGTAATTTCTCCAGTTCTGATCATTGTTTAGCTTATTGGTAGCTTGGTCCAATGCCAGACACAGTGAATCCTTTTTATGGCTTTAAACGCATTTTCTCCTCAAGAGAAACATGATTTCATTAAAAACGTTATAGTTTAACCATGCCTGTTGTACATGTCTGCAAACACTCAGCGCCTTAAAATAGGGTTTTCACCAATGTGTTTTTTGGTGAGAAACCTTCTTTTTCAAGGTTCTGTGCGTTTTCAGACACGTACAATATGTATTTATAGTGTTTCTGATGAAACCCCTCCTTTTAATGCATTTTCTCACAGAAAATGAGTCTCTCGCCATGGGAACATGGCGTTTTTGAAAAAGCATATTCTGGTCGAGAAATCTTGTTTTAAAAAATAAAAACGACTCCAGGCTTTATTTAGTTCACATTTTTAGTTTTGGTAACCTAGCCCGTGTTCATAACGCACTTAACCTTTTTATCGCGTTAAACGCCTTTTCTCGACAAGAAAAGCACAATTTCATCAAAAACAAACAAAACAAGAAAAATGAATCTATTCAACAAGTCTGCAACACGTCCTGAAGAGTTTCATGATTTCACCCAATGTCAATGTGTAATTTCCCCAGTTCTGATCATTGTTTAGCTTGTTGCTAGCTTGGTCCAATGCCAAACACAGTGAATCCTTTTTATGGCTTTAAACGCATTTTCTCCTCGAGAGAAACATGATTTCACTAAAAACGTTATAGTTTAAACATGCCTGCTGTACATGTGTGCAAACACTCAGAGCCTTAAGATAGGGTTTTCACCAATGTGTTTTTTGGTGAGAAACCTTCTATTTCAAGGTTCTGTGCGTTTTCAGACAAGTGCAATATGTATTTATAGTGTTTCTGATGAAATCCCTCCTTTTACATGCATTTTCTCACAGAAAATGCGTCTCTCGCCATGGGAACATGGCTTTTTTGAAAAAGCATATTCTGGTCGAGAAATCGTGTTTTAAACAATAAAAACGACTCACGACCTTATTTAGTTCACATTTTTACTTTTGGTAACCTAGCCCGTATTCATAACGCACTAAACCTTTTTATCGCGTTAAACGCCTTTTCTCGACAAGAAAAGCACAATTTCATCAAAAACAAACAAAACAAGAAAAATGAATCTATTCAACAAGTCTGCAACACGTCCTGAAGAGTTACATGATTTCACCCAATGTCAATGTGTAATTTCTCCAGTTCTGATCATTGTTTAGCTTGTTGCTAGCTTGGTCCAATGCCAAACACAGTGAATCCTTTTTATGGCTTTAAACAAGCATTTTCTCCTCGAGAGAAACATGATTTCACTAAAAACGTTATAGTTTAAACATGCCTGTTGTACATGTGTGCAAACACTCAGAGCCTTAAGATAGGGTTTTCACCAATGTGTTTTTTGGTGAGAAACCTTCTATTTCAAGGTTCTGTGCGTTTTCAGACAAGTACAATATGTATTTATAGTGTTTCTGATGAAATCCCTCCTTTTACATGCATTTTCTCCCAGAAAATGCGTCTCTCGACATAGGAAAATGGCTTTTTTTTAAAAAAAAAAAAAGCATATTCTGGTCGAGAAATCGTGTTTTAAAAAATAAAAACGACTCACGACCTTATTTAGTTCACATTTTTACTTTTGGTAACCTAGCCCGTATTCATAACGCACTAAACCTTTTTATCGCGTTAAACGCCTTTTCTCGACAAGAAAAGCACAATTTCATCAAAAACAAACAAAACAAGAAAAATGAATCTATTCAACAAGTCTGCAACACGTCCTGAAGAGTTACATGATTTCACCCAATGTCAATGTGTAATTTCTCCAGTTCTGATCATTGTTTAGCTTGTTGCTAGCTTGGTCCAATGCCAACACAGTGAATCCTTTTTATGGCTTTAAACGCATTTTCTCCTCGAGAGAAACATGATTTCACTAAAAACGTTATAGTTTAACCATGCCTGTTGTACATGTCTGCAAACACTCAGCGCCTTAAAATAGGGTTTTCACCAATGTGTTTTTTGGTGAGAAACATTCTAATTGTAAGGTTCTGTGCGTTTTCAGACAAGTACAATATGTATTTTTAGCGTTTCTGATGAAATACCTCCTTTTACATGCATTTTCTCACAGAAAATGAGTCTCTCGAAATGGGAACATGGCTTTTTTGAAAAAGCATATTCTGGTCGAGAAATCTTGTTTTAAACAATAAAAACGACTCCCGGCCTTATTTAGTTCACATTTTTACTTTAGTAACCTGGCCCGTATTCATAACGCACTAAACCTTTTTATCGCGTTAAACGCCTTTTCTCGACAAGAAAAGCACAATTTCATCAAAAACAAACAAAACAAGAAAAATGAATCTATTCAACAAGTCTGCAACACGTCCTGAAGAGTTCCGTGTTTTCACCCAATGTCAATGTGTAATTTCTCCAGTTCTGATCATTGTTTAGCTTATTGGTAGCTTGGTCCAATGCCAGACACAGTGAATCCTTTTTATTGCTTTAAACGCATTTTCTCCTCAAGAGAAACATGATTTCATTAAAAACGTTATAGTTTAACCATGCCTGTTGTACATGTCTGCAAACACTCAGCGCCTTAAAATAGGGTTTTCACCAATGTGTTTTTTGGTGAGAAACCTTCTTTTTCAAGGTTCTGTGCGTTTTCAGACACGTACAATATGTATTTATAGTGTTTCTGATGAAACCCCTCCTTTTAATGCATTTTCTCACAGAAAATGAGTCTCTCGCCATGGGAACATGGCTTTTTTGAAAAAGCATATTCTGGTCGAGAAATCTTGTTTTAAAAAATAAAAACGACTCCCGGCTTTATTTAGTTCACATTTTTACTTTTGGTAACCTAGCCCGTGTTCATAACGCACTTAACCTTTTTATCGCGTTAAACGCCTTTTCTCGACAAGAAAAGCACAATTTCATCAAAAACAAACAAAACAAGAAAAATGAATCTATTCAACAAGTGTGCAACACGTCCTGAAGAGTTACATGATTTCACCCAATGTCAATGTGTAATTTCTCCAGTTCTGATCATTGTTTAGCTTGTTGCTAGCTTGGTCCAATGCCAAACACAGTGAATCCTTTTTATGGCTTTAAACGCATTTTCTCCTCGAGAGAAACATGATTTCACTAAAAACGTTATAGTTTAAACATGCCTGCTGTACATGTGTGCAAACACTCAGAGCCTTAAGATAGGGTTTTCACCAATGTGTTTTTTGGTGAGAAACCTTCTATTTCAAGGTTCTGTGCGTTTTCAGACAAGTACAATATGTATTTATAGTGTTTCTGATGAAATCCCTCCTTTTACATGCATTTTCTCACAGAAAATGCGTCTCTCGACATAGGAAAATGGCTTTTTTTAAAAAAAAAAAAAAAAGCATATTCTGGTCGAGAAATCGTGTTTTAAACAATAAAAACGACTCACGACCTTATTTAGTTCACATTTTTACTTTTGGTAACCTAGCCCGTATTCATAACGCACTAAACCTTTTTATCGCGTTAAACGCCTTTTCTCGACAAGAAAAGCACAATTTCATCAAAACAAACAAAACAAGAAAAATGAATCTATTCAACAAGTCTGCAACACGTCCTGAAGAGTTACATGATTTCACCCAATGTCAATGTGTAATTTCTCCAGTTCTGATCATTGTTTAGGTTGTTGGTAGCTTGGTCCAATGCCAAACACAGTGAATCCTTTTTATGGCTTTAAACGCATTTTCTCCTCGAGAGAAACATGATTTCACTAAAAACGTTATAGTTTAAACATGCCTGCTGTACATGTCTACAAACACTCAGAGCCTTAAAATAGGGTTTCCATCAATGTGTTTTTTGGCGAGAAACCTTCTAATTGTAAGGTTCTGTGCGTTTTCAGACAAGTACAATATGTATTTTTAGCGTTTCTGATGAAATACCTCCTTTTACATGCATTTTCTCACAGAAAATGAGTCTCTCGAAATGGGAACATGGCTTTTTTGAAAAAGCATATTCTGGTCGAGAAATCTTGTTTTAAAAAATAAAAACGACTCCCGGCTTTATTTAGTTCACATTTTTACTTTTGGTAACCTAGCCCGTGTTCATAACGCACTTAACCTTTTTATCGCGTTAAACGCCTTTTCTCGACAAGAAAAGCACAATTTCATCAAAAACAAACAAAACAAGAAAAATGAATCTATTCAACAAGTCTGCAACACGTCCTGAAGAGTTACATGATTTCACCCAATGTCAATGTGTAATTTCTCCAGTTCTGATCATTGTTTAGCTTGTTGCTAGCTTGGTCCAATGCCAAACACAGTGAATCCTTTTTATGGCTTTAAACAAGCATTTTCTCCTCGAGAGAAACATGATTTCACTAAAAACGTTATAGTTTAAACATGCCTGTTGTACATGTGTGCAAACACTCAGAGCCTTAAGATAGGGTTTTCACCAATGTGTTTTTTGGTGAGAAACCTTCTATTTCAAGGTTCTGTGCGTTTTCAGACAAGTACAATATGTATTTATAGTGTTTCTGATGAAATCCCTCCTTTTACATGCATTTTCTCCCAGAAAATGCGTCTCTCGACATAGGAAAATGGCTTTTTTTTTTTAAAAAAAAAAGCATATTCTGGTCGAGAAATCGTGTTTTAAAAAATAAAAACGACTCACGACCTTATTTAGTTCACATTTTTACTTTTGGTAACCTAGCCCGTATTCATAACGCACTTAACCTTTTTATCGCGTTAAACGCCTTTTCTCGACAAGAAAAGCACAATTTCATCAAAAACAAACAAAACAAGAAAAATGAATCTATTCAACAAGTCTGCAACACGTCCTGAAGAGTTACATGATTTCACCCAATGTCAATGTGTAATTTCTCCAGTTCTGATCATTGTTTAGCTTGTTGCTAGCTTGGTCCAATGCCAAACACAGTGAATCCTTTTTATGGCTTTAAACGCATTTTCTCCTCGAGAGAAACATGATTTCACTAAAAACGTTATAGTTTAAACATGCCTGCTGTACATGTGTGCAAACACTCAGAGCCTTAAGATAGGGTTTTCACCAATGTGTTTTTTGGTGAGAAACCTTCTATTTCAAGGTTCTGTGCGTTTTCAGACAAGTGCAATATGTATTTATAGTGTTTCTGATGAAATCCCTCCTTTTACATGCATTTTCTCACAGAAAATGCGTCTCTCGCCATGGGAACATGGCTTTTTTGAAAAAGCATATTCTGGTCGAGAAATCGTGTTTTAAACAATAAAAACGACTCCCGGCCTTATTTAGTTCACATTTTTACTTTTGGTAACCTAGCCCGTATTCATAACGCACTAAACCTTTTTATCGCGTTAAACGCCTTTTCTCGACAAGAAAAGCACAATTTCATCAAAAACAAACAAGACAAGAAAAATCAATCTATTCAACAAGTCTGCAACACATCCTTAAGAGTTACGTGTTTTCACCCAATTTCAATGTGTAATTTCACCAGTTCTGATCATTGTTTAGCTTATTGGTAGCTTGGTCTAATGCCAGACACAGTGAATCCTTTTTATGGCTTTAAACGCATTTTCTCCTCAAGAGAAACATTTTTTCATTAAAAACGTTATAGTTTAAACATGCCTGTTGTACATGTCTACAAACACTCAGAGCCTTAAAATAGGGTTTCCATCAATGTGTTTTTTGGCGAGAAACCTTCTAATTGTAAGGTTCTGTGCGTTTTCAGACAAGTACAATATGTATTTTTAGCGTTTCTGATGAAATACCTCCTTTTACATGCATTTTCTCACAGAAAATGAGTCTCTCGAAATGGGAACATGGCTTTTTTGAAAAAGCATATTCTGGTCGAGAAATCTTGTTTTAAACAATAAAAACGACTCCCGGCCTTATTTAGTTCACATTTTTACTTTAGTAACCTAGCCCGTATTCATAACGCACTAAACCTTTTTTTCGCGTTAAACGCCTTTTCTCGACAAGAAAAGCACAATTTCATCAAAAACAAACAAAACAAGAAAAATGAATCTATTCAACAAGTCTGCAACACGTCCTGAAGAGTTCCGTGTTTTCACCCAATGTCAATGTGTAATTTCTCCAGTTCTGATCATTGTTTAGCTTATTGGTAGCTTGGTCCAATGCCAGACACAGTGAATCCTTTTTATGGCTTTAAACGCATTTTCTCCTCAAGAGAAACATGATTTCATTAAAAACGTTATAGTTTAACCATGCCTGTTGTACATGTCTGCAAACACTCAGCGCCTTAAAATAGGGTTTTCACCAATGTGTTTTTTGGTGAGAAACCTTCTTTTTCAAGGTTCTGTGCGTTTTCAGACACGTACAATATGTATTTATAGTGTTTCTGATGAAACCCCTCCTTTTAATGCATTTTCTCACAGAAAATGAGTCTCTCGCCATGGGAACATGGCTTTTTTGAAAAAGCATATTCTGGTCGAGAAATCTTGTTTTAAAAAATAAAAACGACTCCCGGCTTTATTTAGTTCACATTTTTACTTTTGGTAACCTAGCCCGTGTTCATAACGCACTTAACCTTTTTATCGCGTTAAACGCCTTTTCTCGACAAGAAAAGCACAATTTCATCAAAAACAAACAAAACAAGAAAAATGAATCTATTCAACAAGTCTGCAACACGTCCTGAAGAGTTTCATGATTTCACCCAATGTCAATGTGTAATTTCCCCAGTTCTGATCATTGTTTAGCTTGTTGCTAGCTTGGTCCAATGCCAAACACAGTGAATCCTTTTTATGGCTTTAAACGCATTTTCTCCTCGAGAGAAACATGATTTCACTAAAAACGTTATAGTTTAAACATGCCTGCTGTACATGTGTACAAACACTCAGAGCCTTAAGATAGGGTTTTCACCAATGTGTTTTTTGGTGAGAAACCTTCTATTTCAAGGTTCTGTGCGTTTTCAGACAAGTGCAATATGTATTTATAGTGTTTCTGATGAAATCCCTCCTTTTACATGCATTTTCTCACAGAAAATGCGTCTCTCGCCATGGGAACATGGCTTTTTTGAAAAAGCATATTCTGGTCGAAAAATCGTGTTTTAAACAATAAAAACGACTCACGACCTTATTTAGTTCACATTTTTACTTTTGGTAACCTAGCCCGTATTCATAACGCACTAAACCTTTTTATCGCGTTAAACGCCTTTTCTCGACAAGAAAAGCACAATTTCATCAAAAACAAACAAAACAAGAAAAATGAATCTATTCAACAAGTCTGCAACACGTCCTGAAGAGTTACATGATTTCACCCAATGTCAATGTGTAATTTCTCCAGTTCTGATCATTGTTTAGCTTGTTGCTAGCTTGGTCCAATGCCAACACAGTGAATCCTTTTTATGGCTTTAAACGCATTTTCTCCTCGAGAGAAACATGATTTCACTAAAAACGTTATAGTTTAAACATGCCTGTTGTACATGTCTGCAAACACTCAGCGCCTTAAAATAGGGTTTTCACCAATGTGTTTTTTGGTGAGAAACATTCTAATTGTAAGGTTCTGTGCGTTTTCAGACAAGTACAATATGTATTTTTAGCGTTTCTGATGAAATACCTCCTTTTACATGCATTTTCTCACAGAAAATGAGTCTCTCGCCATGGGAACATGGCTTTTTTGAAAAAGCATATTCTGGTCGAGAAATCGTGTTTTGAACAATAAAAACGACTCCCGGCCTTATTTAGTTCACATTTTTACTTTTGGTAACCTAGCCCGTATTCATAACGCACTAAACCTTTTTATCGCGTTAAACGCCTTTTCTCGACAAGAAAAGCACAATTTCATCAAAAACAAACAAGACAAGAAAAATCAATCTATTCAACAAGTCTGCAACACATCCTTAAGAGTTACGTGTTTTCACCCAATTTCAATGTGTAATTTCACCAGTTCTGATCATTGTTTAGCTTATTGGTAGCTTGGTCTAATGCCAGACACAGTGAATCCTTTTTATGGCTTTAAACGCATTTTCTCCTCAAGAGAAACATTTTTTCATTAAAAACGTTATAGTTTAAACATGCCTGTTGTACATGTCTACAAACACTCAGAGCCTTAAAATAGGGTTTCCATCAATGTGTTTTTTGGCGAGAAACCTTCTAATTGTAAGGTTCTGTGCGTTTTCAGACAAGTACAATATGTATTTTTAGCGTTTCTGATGAAATACCTCCTTTTACATGCATTTTCTCACAGAAAATGAGTCTCTCGAAATGGGAACATGGCTTTTTTGAAAAAGCATATTCTGGTCGAGAAATCTTGTTTTAAACAATAAAAACGACTCCCGGCCTTATTTAGTTCACATTTTTACTATAGTAACCTAGCCCGTATTCATAACGCACTAAACCTTTTTATCGCGTTAAACGCCTTTTCTCGACAAGAAAAGCACAATTTCATCAAAAACAAACAAAACAAGAAAAATGAATCTATTCAACAAGTCTGCAACACGTCCTGAAGAGTTCCGTGTTTTCACCCAATGTCAATGTGTAATTTCTCCAGTTCTGATCATTGTTTAGCTTATTGGTAGCTTGGTCCAATGCCAGACACAGTGAATCCTTTTTATGGCTTTAAACGCATTTTCTCCTCAAGAGAAACATGATTTCATTAAAAACGTTATAGTTTAACCATGCCTGTTGTACATGTCTGCAAACACTCAGCGCCTTAAAATAGGGTTTTCACCAATGTGTTTTTTGGTGAGAAACCTTCTTTTTCAAGGTTCTGTGCGTTTTCAGACACGTACAATATGTATTTATAGTGTTTCTGATGAAACCCCTCCTTTTAATGCATTTTCTCACAGAAAATGAGTCTCTCGCCATGGGAACATGGCGTTTTTGAAAAAGCATATTCTGGTCGAGAAATCTTGTTTTAAAAAATAAAAACGACTCCAGGCTTTATTTAGTTCACATTTTTACTTTTGGTAACCTAGCCCGTGTTCATAACGCACTTAACCTTTTTATCGCGTTAAACGCCTTTTCTCGACAAGAAAAGCACAATTTCATCAAAAACAAACAAAACAAGAAAAATGAATCTATTCAACAAGTCTGCAACACGTCCTGAAGAGTTTCATGATTTCACCCAATGTCAATGTGTAATTTCCCCAGTTCTGATCATTGTTTAGCTTGTTGCTAGCTTGGTCCAATGCCAAACACAGTGAATCCTTTTTATGGCTTTAAACGCATTTTCTCCTCGAGAGAAACATGATTTCACTAAAAACGTTATAGTTTAAACATGCCTGCTGTACATGTGTGCAAACACTCAGAGCCTTAAGATAGGGTTTTCACCAATGTGTTTTTTGGTGAGAAACCTTCTATTTCAAGGTTCTGTGCGTTTTCAGACAAGTGCAATATGTATTTATAGTGTTTCTGATGAAATCCCTCCTTTTACATGCATTTTCTCACAGAAAATGCGTCTCTCGCCATGGGAACATGGCTTTTTTGAAAAAGCATATTCTGGTCGAGAAATCGTGTTTTAAACAATAAAAACGACTCACGACCTTATTTAGTTCACATTTTTACTTTTGGTAACCTAGCCCGTATTCATAACGCACTAAACCTTTTTATCGCGTTAAACGCCTTTTCTCGACAAGAAAAGCACAATTTCATCAAAAACAAACAAAACAAGAAAAATGAATCTATTCAACAAGTCTGCAACACGTCCTTAAGAGTTACGTGTTTTCACCCAATTTCAATGTGTAATTTCACCAGTTCTGATCATTGTTTAGCTTATTGGTAGCTTGGTCTAATGCCAGACACAGTGAATCCTTTTTATGGCTTTAAACGCATTTTCTCCTCAAGAGAAACATTTTTTCATTAAAAACGTTATAGTTTAAACATGCCTGTTGTACATGTCTACAAACACTCAGAGCCTTAAAATAGGGTTTCCATCAATGTGTTTTTTGGCGAGAAACCTTCTAATTGTAAGGTTCTGTGCGTTTTCAGACAAGTACAATATGTATTTTTAGCGTTTCTGATGAAATACCTCCTTTTACATGCATTTTCTCACAGAAAATGAGTCTCTCGAAATGGGAACATGGCTTTTTTGAAAAAGCATATTCTGGTCGAGAAATCTTGTTTTAAACAATAAAAACGACTCCCGGCCTTATTTAGTTCACATTTTTACTTTAGTAACCTAGCCCGTATTCATAACGCACTAAACCTTTTTATCGCGTTAAACGCCTTTTCTCGACAAGAAAAGCACAATTTCATCAAAAACAAACAAAACAAGAAAAATGAATCTATTCAACAAGTCTGCAACACGTCCTGAAGAGTTCCGTGTTTTCACCCAATGTCAATGTGTAATTTCTCCAGTTCTGATCATTGTTTAGCTTATTGGTAGCTTGGTCCAATGCCAGACACAGTGAATCCTTTTTATGGCTTTAAACGCATTTTCTCCTCAAGAGAAACATGATTTCATTAAAAACGTTATAGTTTAACCATGCCTGTTGTACATGTCTGCAAACACTCAGCGCCTTAAAATAGGGTTTTCACCAATGTGTTTTTTGGTGAGAAACCTTCTTTTTCAAGGTTCTGTGCGTTTTCAGACACGTACAATATGTATTTATAGTGTTTCTGATGAAACCCCTCCTTTTAATGCATTTTCTCACAGAAAATGAGTCTCTCGCCATGGGAACATGGCTTTTTTGAAAAAGCATATTCTGGTCGAGAAATCTTGTTTTAAACAATAAAAACGACTCCCGGCTTTATTTAGTTCACATTTTTACTTTTGGTAACCTAGCCCGTGTTCATAACGCACTTAACCTTTTTATCGCGTTAAACGCCTTTTCTCGACAAGAAAAGCACAATTTCATCAAAAACAAACAAAACAAGAAAAATGAATCTATTCAACAAGTCTGCAACACGTCCTGAAGAGTTACATGATTTCACCCAATGTCAATGTGTAATTTCTCCAGTTCTGATCATTGTTTAGCTTGTTGCTAGCTTGGTCCAATGCCAAACACAGTGAATCCTTTTTATGGCTTTAAACGCATTTTCTCCTCGAGAGAAACATGATTTCACTAAAAACGTTATAGTTTAAACATGCCTGCTGTACATGTGTACAAACACTCAGAGCCTTAAGATAGGGTTTTCACCAATGTGTTTTTTGGTGAGAAACCTTCTATTTCAAGGTTCTGTGCGTTTTCAGACAAGTGCAATATGTATTTATAGTGTTTCTGATGAAATCCCTCCTTTTACATGCATTTTCTCACAGAAAATGCGTCTCTCGACATAGGAAAATGGCTTTATTTTTTTAAAAAAAAAAAGCATATTCTGGTCGAGAAATCGTGTTTTAAACAATAAAAACGACTCACGACCTTATTTAGTTCACATTTTTACTTTTGGTAACCTAGCCCGTATTCATAACGCACTAAACCTTTTTATCGCGTTAAACGCCTTTTCTCGACAAGAAAAGCACAATTTCATCAAAACAAACAAAACAAGAAAAATGAATCTATTCAACAAGTCTGCAACACGTCCTGAAGAGTTACATGATTTCACCCAATGTCAATGTGTAATTTCTCCAGTTCTGATCATTGTTTAGCTTGTTGCTAGCTTGGTCCAATGCCAAACACAGTGAATCCTTTTTATGGCTTTAAACGCAATTTCTCCTCGAGAGAAACATGATTTCACTAAAAACGTTATAGTTTAAACATGCCTGCTGTACATGTGTGCAAACACTCAGAGCCTTAAGATAGGGTTTTCACCAATGTGTTTTTTGGCGAGAAACCTTCTAATTGTAAGGTTCTGTGCGTTTTCAGACAATTACAATATGTATTTTTAGCGTTTCTGATGAAATACCTCCTTTTACATGCATTTTCTCACAGAAAATGAGTCTCTCGAAATGGGAACATGGCTTTTTTGAAAAAGCATATTCTGGTCGAGAAATCTTGTTTTAAACAATAAAAACGACTCCCGGCCTTATTTAGTTCACATTTTTACTTTAGTAACCTAGCCCGTATTCATAACGCACTAAACCTTTTTATCGCGTTAAACGCCTTTTCTCGACAAGAAAAGCACAATTTCATCAAAAACAAACAAAACAAGAAAAATGAATCTATTCAACAAGTCTGCAACACGTCCTGAAGAGTTCCGTGTTTTCACCCAATGTCAATGTGTAATTTCTCCAGTTCTGATCATTGTTTAGCTTATTGGTAGCTTGGTCCAATGCCAGACACAGTGAATCCTTTTTATGGCTTTAAACGCATTTTCTCCTCAAGAGAAACATGATTTCATTAAAAACGTTATAGTTTAACCATGCCTGTTGTACATGTCTGCAAACACTCAGCGCCTTAAAATAGGGTTTTCACCAATGTGTTTTTTGGTGAGAAACCTTCTTTTTCAAGGTTCTGTGCGTTTTCAGACACGTACAATATGTATTTATAGTGTTTCTGATGAAATCCCTCCTTTTAATGCATTTTCTCACAGAAAATGAGTCTCTCGCCATGGGAACATGGCTTTTTTGAAAAAGCATATTCTGGTCGAGAAATCTTGTTTTAAAAAATAAAAACGACTCCCGGCTTTATTTAGTTCACATTTTTACTTTTGGTAACCTAGCCCGTATTCATAACGCACTAAACCTTTTTATCGCGTTAAACGCCTTTTCTCGACAAGAAAAGCACAATTTCATCAAAACAAACAAAACAAGAAAAATGAATCTATTCAACAAGTCTGCAACACGTCCTGAAGAGTTACATGATTTCACCCAATGTCAATGTGTAATTTCTCCAGTTCTGATCATTGTTTAGCTTGTTGCTAGCTTGGTCCAATGCCAAACACAGTGAATCCTTTTTATGGCTTTAAACGCATTTTCTCCTCGAGAGAAACATGATTTCACTAAAAACGTTATAGTTTAAACATGCCTGCTGTACATGTGTGCAAACACTCAGAGCCTTAAGATAGGGTTTTCACCAATGTGTTTTTTGGTGAGAAACCTTCTATTTCAAGGTTCTGTGCGTTTTCAGACAAGTACAATATGTATTTATAGTGTTTCTGATGAAATCCCTCCTTTTACATGCATTTTCTCACAGAAAATGCGTCTCTCGCCATGGGAACATGGCTTTTTTGAAAAAGCATATTCTGGTCGAGAAATCGTGTTTTAAACAATAAAAACGACTCACGACCTTATTTAGTTCACATTTTTACTTTTGGTAACCTAGCCCGTATTCATAACGCACTAAACCTTTTTATCGCGTTAAACGCCTTTTCTCGACAAGAAAAGCACAATTTCATCAAAAACAAACAAGACAAGAAAAATCAATCTATTCAACAAGTCTGCAACACATCCTTAAGAGTTACGTGTTTTCACCCAATTTCAATGTGTAATTTCACCAGTTCTGATCATTGTTTAGCTTATTGGTAGCTTGGTCTAATGCCAGACACAGTGAATCCTTTTTATGGCTTTAAACGCATTTTCTCCTCAAGAGAAACATTTTTTCATTAAAAACGTTATAGTTTAAACATGCCTGTTGTACATGTCTACAAACACTCAGAGCCTTAAAATAGGGTTTCCATCAATGTGTTTTTTGGCGAGAAACCTTCTAATTGTAAGGTTCTGTGCGTTTTCAGACAAGTACAATATGTATTTTTAGCGTTTCTGATGAAATACCTCCTTTTACATGCATTTTCTCACAGAAAATGAGTCTCTCGAAATGGGAACATGGCTTTTTTGAAAAAGCATATTCTGGTCGAGAAATCTTGTTTTAAACAATAAAAACGACTCCCGGCCTTATTTAGTTCACATTTTTACTTTAGTAACCTAGCCCGTATTCATAACGCACTAAACCTTTTTATCGCGTTAAACGCCTTTTCTCGACAAGAAAAGCACAATTTCATCAAAAACAAACAAAACAAGAAAAATGAATCTATTCAACAAGTCTGCAACACGTCCTGAAGAGTTCCGTGTTTTCACCCAATGTCAATGTGTAATTTCTCCAGTTCTGATCATTGTTTAGCTTATTGGTAGCTTGGTCCAATGCCAGACACAGTGAATCCTTTTTATGGCTTTAAACGCATTTTCTCCTCAAGAGAAACATGATTTCATTAAAAACGTTATAGTTTAACCATGCCTGTTGTACATGTGTGCAAACACTCAGCGCCTTAAAATAGGGTTTTCACCAATGTGTTTTTTGGTGAGAAACCTTCTTTTTCAAGGTTCTGTGCGTTTTCAGACACGTACAATATGTATTTATAGTGTTTCTGATGAAATCCCTCCTTTTAATGCATTTTCTCACAAAAAATGAGTCTCTCGCCATGGGAACATGGCATTTTTGAAAAAGCATATTCTGGTCGAGAAATCGTGTTTTGAATAATAAAAACGACTCCCGGCTTTATTTAGTTCACATTTTTACTTTTGGTAACCTAGCCCGTATTCATAACGCACTAAACCTTTTTATCGCGTTAAACGCCTTTTCTCGACAAGAAAAGCACAATTTCATCAAAACAAACAAAACAAGAAAAATGAATCTATTCAACAAGTCTGCAACACGTCCTGAAGAGTTACATGATTTCACCCAATGTCAATGTGTAATTTCTCCAGTTCTGATCATTGTTTAGCTTGTTGGTAGCTTGGTCCAATGCCAAACACAGTGAATCCTTTTTATGGCTTTAAACGCATTTTCTCCTCGAGAGAAACATGATTTCACTAAAAACGTTATAGTTTAAACATGCCTGCTGTACATGTGTGCAAACACTCAGAGCCTTAAGATAGGGTTTTCACCAATGTGTTTTTTGGTGAGAAACCTTCTATTTCAAGGTTCTGTGCGTTTTCAGACAAGTACAATATGTATTTTTAGCGTTTCTGATGAAATCCCTCCTTTTACATGCATTTTCTCACAGAAAATGCGTCTCTCGCCATGGGAACATGGCTTTTTTGAAAAAGCATATTCTGGTCGAGAAATCGTGTTTTGAACAATAAAAACGACTCCCGGCCTTATTTAGTTCACATTTTTACTTTTGGTAACCTAGCCCGTATTCATAACGCACTAAACCTTTTTATCGCGTTAAACGCCTTTTCTCGACAAGAAAAGCACAATTTCATCAAAAACAAACAAGACAAGAAAAATCAATCTATTCAACAAGTCTGCAACACATCCTTAAGAGTTACGTGTTTTCACCCAATTTCAATGTGTAATTTCACCAGTTCTGATCATTGTTTAGCTTATTGGTAGCTTGGTCTAATGCCAGACACAGTGAATCCTTTTTATGGCTTTAAACGCATTTTCTCCTCAAGAGAAACATGATTTCATTAAAAACGTTATAGTTTAACCATGCCTGTTGTACATGTCTGCAAACACTCAGCGCCTTAAAATAGGGTTTTCACCAATGTGTTTTTTGGTGAGAAACCTTCTTTTTCAAGGTTCTGTGCGTTTTCAGACACGTACAATATGTATTTATAGTGTTTCTGATGAAATCCCTCCTTTTAATGCATTTTCTCACAGAAAATGAGTCTCTCGCCATGGGAACATGGCTTTTTTGAAAAAGCATATTCTGGTCGAGAAATCTTGTTTTAAAAAATAAAAACGACTCCCGGCTTTATTTAGTTCACATTTTTACTTTTGGTAACCTAGCCCGTATTCATAACGCACTAAACCTTTTTATCGCGTTAAACGCCTTTTCTCGACAAGAAAAGCACAATTTCATCAAAAACGAACAAAACAAGAAAAATGAATCTATTCAACAAGTCTGCAACACGTCCTGAAGAGTTACATGATTTCACCCAATGTCAATGTGTAATTTCTCCAGTTCTGATCATTGTTTAGGTTGTTGGTAGCTTGGTCCAATGCCAAACACAGTGAATCCTTTTTATGGCTTTAAACGCATTTTCTCCTCGAGAGAAACATGATTTCACTAAAAACGTTATAGTTTAAACATGCCTGCTGTACATGTGTGCAAACACTCAGAGCCTTAAGATAGGGTTTTCACCAATGTGTTTTTTGGTGAGAAACCTTCTATTTCAAGGTTCTGTGCGTTTTCAGACAAGTACAATATGTATTTATAGTGTTTCTGATGAAATCCCTCCTTTTACATGCATTTTCTCACAGAAAATGCGTCTCTCGCCATGGGAACATGGCTTTTTTAAAAAAAAAGCATATTCTGGTCGAGAAATCGTGTTTTAAACAATAAAAACGACTCACGACCTTATTTAGTTCACATTTTTACTTTTGGTAACCTAGCCCGTATTCATAACGCACTAAACCTTTTTATCGCGTTAAACGCCTTTTCTCGACAAGAAAAGCACAATTTCATCAAAAACAAACAAAACAAGAAAAATGAATCTATTCAACAAGTCTGCAACACGTCCTGAAGAGTTACATGATTTCACCCAATGTCAATGTGTAATTTCTCCAGTTCTGATCATTGTTTAGCTTGTTGCTAGCTTGGTCCAATGCCAACACAGTGAATCCTTTTTATGGCTTTAAACGCATTTTCTCCTCGAGAGAAACATGATTTCACTAAAAACGTTATAGTTTAAACATGCCTGCTGTACATGTGTGCAAACACTCAGAGCCTTAAGATAGGGTTTTCACCAATGTGTTTTTTGGTGAGAAACCTTCTATTTCAAGGTTCTGTGCGTTTTCAGACAAGTACAATATGTATGTATAGTGTTTCTGATGAAATCCCTCCTTTTACATGCATTTTCTCCCAGAAAATGCGTCTCTCGACATAGGAAAATGGCTTTTTTTTTTTTTTTTAAAAAAAGCATATTCTGGTCGAGAAATCGTGTTTTAAACAATAAAAACGACTCACGACTTTATTTAGTTCACATTTTTACTTTTGGTAACCTAGCCCGTATTCATAACGCACTAAACCTTTTTATCGCGTTAAACGCCTTTTCTCGACAAGAAAAGCACAATTTCATCAAAACAAACAAAACAAGAAAAATGAATCTATTCAACAAGTCTGCAACACGTCCTGAAGAGTTACATGATTTCACCCAATGTCAATGTGTAATTTCTCCAGTTCTGATCATTGTTTAGGTTGTTGGTAGCTTGGTCCAATGCCAAACACAGTGAATCCTTTTTATGGTTTTAAACGCATTTTCTCCTCGAGAGAAACATGATTTCACTAAAAACGTTATAGTTTAAACATGCCTGCTGTACATGTGTGCAAACACTCAGAGCCTTAAGATAGGGTTTTCACCAATGTGTTTTTTGGTGAGAAACCTTCTATTTCAAGGTTCTGTGCGTTTTCAGACAAGTACAATATGTATTTATAGTGTTTCTGATGAAATCCCTCCTTTTACATGCATTTTCTCACAGAAAATGCGTCTCTCGACATAGGAAAATGGCTTTTTTTTTTTTTAAAAAAAAGCATATTCTGGTCGAGAAATCGTGTTTTAAACAATAAAAACGACTCACGACCTTATTTAGTTCACATTTTTACTTTTGGTAACCTAGCCCGTATTCATAACGCACTAAACCTTTTTATCGCGTTAAACGCCTTTTCTCGACAAGAAAAGCACAATTTCATCAAAACAAACAAAACAAGAAAAATGAATCTATTCAACAAGTCTGCAACACGTCCTGAAGAGTTACATGATTTCACCCAATGTCAATGTGTAATTTCTCCAGTTCTGATCATTGTTTAGCTTGTTGCTAGCTTGGTCCAATGCCAAACACAGTGAATCCTTTTTATGGCTTTAAACGCATTTTCTCCTCGAGAGAAACATGATTTCACTAAAAACGTTATAGTTTAAACATGCCTGCTGTACATGTGTGCAAACACTCAGAGCCTTAAGATAGGGTTTTCACCAATGTGTTTTTTGGCGAGAAACCTTCTAATTGTAAGGTTCTGTGCGTTTTCAGACAATTACAATATGTATTTTTAGCGTTTCTGATGAAATACCTCCTTTTACATGCATTTTCTCACAGAAAATGAGTCTCTCGAAATGGGAACATGGCTTTTTTGAAAAAGCATATTCTGGTCGAGAAATCTTGTTTTAAACAATAAAAACGACTCCCGGCCTTATTTAGTTCACATTTTTACTTTAGTAACCTAGCCCGTATTCATAACGCACTAAACCTTTTTATCGCGTTAAACGCCTTTTCTCGACAAGAAAAGCACAATTTCATCAAAAACAAACAAAACAAGAAAAATGAATCTATTCAACAAGTCTGCAACACGTCCTGAAGAGTTCCGTGTTTTCACCCAATGTCAATGTGTAATTTCTCCAGTTCTGATCATTGTTTAGCTTATTGGTAGCTTGGTCCAATGCCAGACACAGTGAATCCTTTTTATGGCTTTAAACGCATTTTCTCCTCAAGAGAAACATGATTTCATTAAAAACGTTATAGTTTAACCATGCCTGTTGTACATGTCTGCAAACACTCAGAGCCTTAAAATAGGGTTTTCACCAATGTGTTTTTTGGTGAGAAACCTTCTTTTTCAAGGTTCTGTGCGTTTTCAGACACGTACAATATGTATTTATAGTGTTTCTGATGAAATCCCTCCTTTTAATGCATTTTCTCACAGAAAATGAGTCTCTCGCCATGGGAACATGGCTTTTTTGAAAAAGCATATTCTGGTCGAGAAATCTTGTTTTAAAAAATAAAAACGACTCCCGGCTTTATTTAGTTCACATTTTTACTTTTGGTAACCTAGCCCGTATTCATAACGCACTAAACCTTTTTATCGCGTTAAACGCCTTTTCTCGACAAGAAAAGCACAATTTCATCAAAACAAACAAAACAAGAAAAATGAATCTATTCAACAAGTCTGCAACACGTCCTGAAGAGTTACATGATTTCACCCAATGTCAATGTGTAATTTCTCCAGTTCTGATCATTGTTTAGGTTGTTGGTAGCTTGGTCCAATGCCAAACACAGTGAATCCTTTTTATGGCTTTAAACGCATTTTCTCCTCGAGAGAAACATGATTTCACTAAAAACGTTATAGTTTAAACATGCCTGCTGTACATGTGTGCAAACACTCAGAGCCTTAAGATAGGGTTTTCACCAATGTGTTTTTTGGTGAGAAACCTTCTATTTCAAGGTTCTGTGCGTTTTCAGACAAGTACAATATGTATTTATAGTGTTTCTGATGACATTCCCTCCTTTTACATGCATTTTCTCACAGAAAATGCGTCTCTCGCCATGGGAACATGGCTTTTTTGAAAAAGCATATTCTGGTCGAGAAATCGTGTTTTAAACAATAAAAACGACTCACGACCTTATTTAGTTCACATTTTTACTTTTGGTAACCTAGCCCGTATTCATAACGCACTAAACCTTTTTATCGCGTTAAACGCCTTTTCTCGACAAGAAAAGCACAATTTCATCAAAAACAAACAAAACAAGAAAAATGAATCTATTCAACAAGTCTGCAACACGTCCTGAAGAGTTACATGATTTCACCCAATGTCAATGTGTAATTTCTCCAGTTCTGATCATTGTTTAGCTTGTTGCTAGCTTGGTCCAATGCCAACACAGTGAATCCTTTTTATGGCTTTAAACGCATTTTCTCCTCGAGAGAAACATGATTTCACTAAAAACGTTATAGTTTAAACATGCCTGCTGTACATGTGTGCAAACACTCAGAGCCTTAAGATAGGGTTTTCACCAATGTGTTTTTTGGTGAGAAACCTTCTATTTCAAGGTTCTGTGCGTTTTCAGACAAGTACAATATGTATGTATAGTGTTTCTGATGAAATCCCTCCTTTTACATGCATTTTCTCCCAGTAAATGCGTCTCTCGACATAGGAAAATGGCTTTTTTTTTTTTTTTTTAAAAAAGCATATTCTGGTCGAGAAATCGTGTTTTAAACAATAAAAACGACTCACGACTTTATTTAGTTCACATTTTTACTTTTGGTAACCTAGCCCGTATTCATAACGCACTAAACCTTTTTATCGCGTTAAACGCCTTTTCTCGACAAGAAAAGCACAATTTCATCAAAACAAACAAAACAAGAAAAATGAATCTATTCAACAAGTCTGCAACACGTCCTGAAGAGTTACATGATTTCACCCAATGTCAATGTGTAATTTCTCCAGTTCTGATCATTGTTTAGGTTGTTGGTAGCTTGGTCCAATGCCAAACACAGTGAATCCTTTTTATGGCTTTAAACGCATTTTCTCCTCGAGAGAAACATGATTTCACTAAAAACGTTATAGTTTAAACATGCCTGCTGTACATGTGTGCAAACACTCAGAGCCTTAAAATAGGGTTTTCACCAATGTGTTTTTTGGTGAGAAACCTTCTATTTCAAGGTTCTGTGCGTTTTCAGACAAGTACAATATGTATTTATAGTGTTTCTGATGAAATCCCTCCTTTTACATGCATTTTCTCACAGAAAATGCGTCTCTCGCCATGGGAACATGGCTTTTTTGAAAAAGCATATTCTGGTCGAGAAATCGTGTTTTAAACAATAAAAACGACTCACGACCTTATTTAGTTCACATTTTTACTTTTGGTAACCTAGCCCGTATTCATAACGCACTAAACCTTTTTATCGCGTTAAACGCCTTTTCTCGACAAGAAAAGCACAATTTCATCAAAAACAAACAAAACAAGAAAAATGAATCTATTCAACAAGTCTGCAACACGTCCTGAAGAGTTACATGATTTCACCCAATGTCAATGTGTAATTTCTCCAGTTCTGATCATTGTTTAGCTTGTTGCTAGCTTGGTCCAATGCCAACACAGTGAATCCTTTTTGTGGCTTTAAACGCATTTTCTCCTCGAGAGAAACATGATTTCACTAAAAACGTTATAGTTTAACCATGCCTGTTGTACATGTCTGCAAACACTCAGCGCCTTAAAATAGGGTTTTCACCAATGTGTTTTTTGGTGAGAAACATTCTAAGTGTAAGGTTCTGTGCGTTTTCAGACAAGTACAATATGTATTTTTAGCGTTTCTGATGAAATACCTCCTTTTACATGCATTTTCTCACAGAAAATGAGTCTCTCGCCATGGGAACATGGCTTTTTTGAAAAAGCATATTCTGGTCGAGAAATCGTGTTTTGAACAATAAAAACGACTCCCGGCCTTATTTAGTTCACATTTTTACTTTTGGTAACCTAGCCCGTATTCATAACGCACTAAACCTTTTTATCGCGTTAAACGCCTTTTCTCGACAAGAAAAGCACAATTTCATCAAAAACAAACAAGACAAGAAAAATGAATCTATTCAACAAGTCTGCAGCACATCCTTAAGAGTTACGTGTTTTCACCCAATTTCAATGTGTAATTTCACCAGTTCTGATCATTGTTTAGCTTATTGGTAGCTTGGTCTAATGCCAGACACAGTGAATCCTTTTTATGGCTTTAAACGCATTTTCTCCTCAAGAGAAACATTTTTTCATTAAAAACGTTATAGTTTAAACATGCCTGTTGTACATGTCTACAAACACTCAGAGCCTTAAAATAGGGTTTCCATCAATGTGTTTTTTGGCGAGAAACCTTCTAATTGTAAGGTTCTGTGCGTTTTCAGACAAGTACAATATGTATTTTTAGCGTTTCTGATGAAATACCTCCTTTTACATGCATTTTCTCACAGAAAATGAGTCTCTCGAAATGGGAACATGGCTTTTTTGAAAAAGCATATTCTGGTCTAGAAATCTTGTTTTAAACAATAAAAACGACTCCCGGCCTTATTTAGTTCACATTTTTACTTTAGTAACCTAGCCCGTATTCATAACGCACTAAACCTTTTTATCGCGTTAAACGCCTTTTCTCGACAAGAAAAGCACAATTTCATCAAAAACAAACAAAACAAGAAAAATGAATCTATTCAACAAGTCTGCAACACGTCCTGAAGAGTTCCGTGTTTTCACCCAATGTCAATGTGTAATTTCTCCAGTTCTGATCATTGTTTAGCTTATTGGTAGCTTGGTACAATGCCAGACACAGTGAATCCTTTTTATGGCTTTAAACGCATTTTCTCCTCAAGAGAAACATGATTTCATTAAAAACGTTATAGTTTAACCATGCCTGTTGTACATGTGTGCAAACACTCAGAGCCTTAAGATAGGGTTTTCACCAATGTGTTTTTTGGTGAGAAACCTTCTATTTCAAGGTTCTGTGCGTTTTCAGACAAGTACAATATGTATTTATAGTGTTTCTGATGAAATCCCTCCTTTTACATGCATTTTCTCCCAGAAAATGCGTCTCTCGACATAGGAAAATGGCTTTTTTTTTTTTTTAAAAAAAAGCATATTCTGGTCGAGAAATCGTGTTTTAAACAATAAAAACGACTCACGACCTTATTTAGTTCACATTTTTACTTTTGGTAACCTAGCCCGTATTCATAACGCACTAAACCTTTTTATCGCGTTAAACGCCTTTTCTCGACAAGAAAAGCACAATTTCATCAAAACAAACAAAACAAGAAAAATGAATCTATTCAACAAGTCTGCAACACGTCCTGAAGAGTTACATGATTTCACCCAATGTCAATGTGTAATTTCTCCAGTTCTGATCATTGTTTAGCTTGTTGCTAGCTTGGTCCAATGCCAAACACAGTGAATCCTTTTTATGGCTTTAAACGCATTTTCTCCTCGAGAGAAACATGATTTCACTAAAAACGTTATAGTTTAAACATGCCTGCTGTACATGTGTGCAAACACTCAGAGCCTTAAGATAGGGTTTTCACCAATGTGTTTTTTGGCGAGAAACCTTCTAATTGTAAGGTTCTGTGCGTTTTCAGACAATTACAATATGTATTTTTAGCGTTTCTGATGAAATACCTCCTTTTACATGCATTTTCTCACAGAAAATGAGTCTCTCGAAATGGGAACATGGCTTTTTTGAAAAAGCATATTCTGGTCGAGAAATCTTGTTTTAAACAATAAAAACGACTCCCGGCCTTATTTAGTTCACATTTTTACTTTAGTAACCTAGCCCGTATTCATAACGCACTAAACCTTTTTATCGCGTTAAACGCCTTTTCTCGACAAGAAAAGCACAATTTCATCAAAAACAAACAAAACAAGAAAAATGAATCTATTCAACAAGTCTGCAACACGTCCTGAAGAGTTCCGTGTTTTCACCCAATGTCAATGTGTAATTTCTCCAGTTCTGATCATTGTTTAGCTTATTGGTAGCTTGGTCCAATGCCAGACACAGTGAATCCTTTTTATGGCTTTAAACGCATTTTCTCCTCAAGAGAAACATGATTTCATTAAAAACGTTATAGTTTAACCATGCCTGTTGTACATGTCTGCAAACACTCAGCGCCTTAAAATAGGGTTTTCACCAATGTGTTTTTTGGTGAGAAACCTTCTTTTTCAAGGTTCTGTGCGTTTTCAGACACGTACAATATGTATTTATAGTGTTTCTGATGAAATCCCTCCTTTTAATGCATTTTCTCACAGAAAATGAGTCTCTCGCCATGGGAACATGGCTTTTTTGAAAAAGCATATTCTGGTCGAGAAATCTTGTTTTAAAAAATAAAAACGACTCCCGGCTTTATTTAGTTCACATTTTTACTTTTGGTAACCTAGCCCGTATTCATAACGCACTAAACCTTTTTATCGCGTTAAACGCCTTTTCTCGACAAGAAAAGCACAATTTCATCAAAACAAACAAAACAAGAAAAATGAATCTATTCAACAAGTCTGCAACACGTCCTGAAGAGTTACATGATTTCACCCAATGTCAATGTGTAATTTCTCCAGTTCTGATCATTGTTTAGCTTGTTGCTAGCTTGGTCCAATGCCAAACACAGTGAATCCTTTTTATGGCTTTAAACGCATTTTCTCCTCGAGAGAAACATGATTTCACTAAAAACGTTATAGTTTAAACATGCCTGCTGTACATGTGTGCAAACACTCAGAGCCTTAAGATAGGGTTTTCACCAATGTGTTTTTTGGTGAGAAACCTTCTATTTCAAGGTTCTGTGCGTTTTCAGACAAGTACAATATGTATTTATAGTGTTTCTGATGAAATCCCTCCTTTTACATGCATTTTCTCACAGAAAATGCGTCTCTCGCCATGGGAACATGGCTTTTTTTTTTTTTTTAAAAAAAAGCATATTCTGGTCGAGAAATCGTGTTTTAAACAATAAAAACGACTCACGACCTTATTTAGTTCACATTTTTACTTTTGGTAACCTAGCCCATATTCATAACGCACTAAACCTTTTTATCGCGTTAAACGCCTTTTCTCGACAAGAAAAGCACAATTTCATCAAAAACAAACAAAACAAGAAAAATGAATCTATTCAACAAGTCTGCAACACGTCCTGAAGAGTTACATGATTTCACCCAATGTCAATGTGTAATTTCTCCAGTTCTGATCATTGTTTAGCTTGTTGCTAGCTTGGTCCAATGCCAACACAGTGAATCCTTTTTATGGCTTTAAACGCATTTTCTCCTCGAGAGAAACATGATTTCACTAAAAACGTTATAGTTTAACCATGCCTGTTGTACATGTCTGCAAACACTCAGCGCCTTAAAATAGGGTTTTCACCAATGTGTTTTTTGGTGAGAAACATTCTAATTGTAAGGTTCTGTGCGTTTTTAGACAAGTACAATATGTATTTTTAGCGTTTCTGATGAAATACCTCCTTTTACATGCATTTTCTCACAGAAAATGAGTCTCTCGCCATGGGAACATGGCTTTTTTGAAAAAGCATATTCTGGTCGAGAAATCGTGTTTTGAACAATAAAAACGACTCCCGGCCTTATTTAGTTCACATTTTTACTTTTGGTAACCTAGCCCGTATTCATAACGCACTAAACCTTTTTATCGCGTTAAACGCCTTTTCTCGACAAGAAAAGCACAATTTTATCAAAAACAAACAAGACAAGAAAAATGAATCTATTCAACAAGTCTGCAACACATCCTTAAGAGTTACGTGTTTTCACCCAATTTCAATGTGTAATTTCACCAGTTCTGATCATTGTTTAGCTTATTGGTAGCTTGGTCTAATGCCAGACACAGTGAATCCTTTTTATGGCTTTAAACGCATTTTCTCCTCAAGAGAAACATTTTTTCATTAAAAACGTTATAGTTTAACCATGCCTGTTGTACTTGTCTGCAAACACTCAGCGCCTTAAAATAGGGTTTTCACCAATGTGTTTTTTGGTGAGAAACCTTCTTTTTCAAGGTTCTGTGCGTTTTCAGACACGTACAATATGTATTTATAGTGTTTCTGATGAAACCCCTCCTTTTAATGCATTTTCTCACAGAAAATGAGTCTCTCGCCATGGGAACATGGCTTTTTTGAAAAAGCATATTCTGGTCGAGAAATCTTGTTTTAAAAAATAAAAACGACTCCCGGCTTTATTTAGTTCACATTTTTACTTTTGGTAACCTAGCCCGTGTTCATAACGCACTTAACCTTTTTATCGCGTTAAACGCCTTTTCTCGACAAGAAAAGCACAATTTCATCAAAAACAAACAAAACAAGAAAAATGAATCTATTCAACAAGTCTGCAACACGTCCTGAAGAGTTACATGATTTCACCCAATGTCAATGTGTAATTTCTCCAGTTCTGATCATTGTTTAGCTTGTTGCTAGCTTGGTCCAATGCCAAACACAGTGAATCCTTTTTATGGCTTTAAACGCATTTTCTCCTCGAGAGAAACATGATTTCAATAAAAACGTTATAGTTTAAACATGCCTGCTGTACATGTGTGCAAACACTCAGAGCCTTAAGATAGGGTTTTCACCAATGTGTTTTTTGGTGAGAAACCTTCTATTTCAAGGTTCTGTGCGTTTTCAGACAAGTACAATATGTATTTATAGTGTTTCTGATGAAATCCCTCCTTTTACATGCATTTTCTCACAGAAAATGCGTCTCTCGACATAGGAAAATGGCTTTTTTTTTTAAAAAAAAAAAAAGCATATTCTGGTCGAGAAATCGTGTTTTGAACAATAAAAACGACTCCCGGCCTTATTTAGTTCACATTTTTACTTTTGGTAACCTAGCCCGTATTCATAACGCACTAAACCTTTTTATCGCGTTAAACGCCTTTTCTCGACAAGAAAAGCACAATTTCATCAAAAACAAACAAGACAAGAAAAATCAATCTATTCAACAAGTCTGCAACACATCCTTAAGAGTTACGTGTTTTCACCCAATTTCAATGTGTAATTTCACCAGTTCTGATCATTGTTTAGCTTATTGGTAGCTTGGTCTAATGCCAGACACAGTGAATCCTTTTTATGGCTTTAAACGCATTTTCTCCTCAAGAGAAACATTTTTTCATTAAAAACGTTATAGTTTAAACATGCCTGTTGTACATGTCTACAAACACTCAGAGCCTTAAAATAGGGTTTCCATCAATGTGTTTTTTGGCGAGAAACCTTCTAATTGTAAGGTTCTGTGCGTTTTCAGACAAGTACAATATGTATTTTTAGCGTTTCTGATGAAATACCTCCTTTTACATGCATTTTCTCACAGAAAATGAGTCTCTCGCCATGGGAACATGGCTTTTTTGAAAAAGCATATTCTGGTCGAGAAATCTTGTTTTAAACAATAAAAACGACTCCCGGCCTTATTTAGTTCACATTTTTACTTTAGTAACCTAGCCCGTATTCATAACGCACTAAACCTTTTTATCGCGTTAAACGCCTTTTCTCGACAAGAAAAGCACAATTTCATCAAAAACAAACAAAACAAGAAAAATGAATCTATTCAACAAGTCTGCAACACGTCCTGAAGAGTTCCGTGTTTTCACCCAATGTCAATGTGTAATTTCTCCAGTTCTGATCATTGTTTAGCTTATTGGTAGCTTGGTCCAATGCCAGACACAGTGAATCCTTTTTATGGCTTTAAACGCATTTTCTCCTCAAGAGAAACATGATTTCATTAAAAACGTTATAGTTTAACCATGCCTGTTGTACATGTCTGCAAACACTCAGCGCCTTAAAATAGGGTTTTCACCAATGTGTTTTTTGGTGAGAAACCTTCTTTTTCAAGGTTCTGTGCGTTTTCAGACACGTACAATATGTATTTATAGTGTTTCTGATGAAACCCCTCCTTTTAATGCATTTTCTCACAGAAAATGAGTCTCTCGCCATGGGAACATGGCTTTTTTGAAAAAGCATATTCTGGTCGAGAAATCTTGTTTTAAAAAATAAAAACGACTCCCGGCTTTATTTAGTTCACATTTTTACTTTTGGTAACCTAGCCCGTGTTCATAACGCACTAAACCTTTTTATCGCGTTAAACGCCTTTTCTCGACAAGAAAAGCACAATTTCATCAAAAACAAACAAAACAAGAAAAATGAATCTATTCAACAAGTCTGCAACACGTCCTGAAGAGTTCCGTGTTTTCACCCAATGTCAATGTGTAATTTCTCCAGTTCTGATCATTGTTTAGCTTATTGGTAGCTTGGTCCAATGCCAGACACAGTGAATCCTTTTTATGGCTTTAAACGCATTTTCTCCTCAAGAGAAACATGATTTCATTAAAAACGTTATAGTTTAACCATGCCTGTTGTACATGTCTGCAAACACTCAGCGCCTTAAAATAGGGTTTTCACCAATGTGTTTTTTGGTGAGAAACCTTCTTTTTCAAGGTTCTGTGCGTTTTCAGACACGTACAATATGTATTTATAGTGTTTCTGATGAAACCCCTCCTTTTAATGCATTTTCTCACAGAAAATGAGTCTCTCGCCATGGGAACATGGCTTTTTTGAAAAAGCATATTCTGGTCGAGAAATCTTGTTTTAAAAAATAAAAACGACTCCCGGCTTTATTTAGTTCACATTTTTACTTTTGGTAACCTAGCCCGTGTTCATAACGCACTTAACCTTTTTATCGCGTTAAACGCCTTTTCTCGACAAGAAAAGCACAATTTCATCAAAAACAAACAAAACAAGAAAAATGAATCTATTCAACAAGTCTGCAACACGTCCTGAAGAGTTACATGATTTCACCCAATGTCAATGTGTAATTTCTCCAGTTCTGATCATTGTTTAGCTTGTTGCTAGCTTGGTCCAATGCCAAACACAGTGAATCCTTTTTATGGCTTTAAACGCATTTTCTCCTCGAGAGAAACATGATTTCAATAAAAACGTTATAGTTTAAACATGCCTGCTGTACATGTGTGCAAACACTCAGAGCCTTAAGATAGGGTTTTCACCAATGTGTTTTTTGGTGAGAAACCTTCTATTTCAAGGTTCTGTGCGTTTTCAGACAAGTACAATATGTATTTATAGTGTTTCTGATGAAATCCCTCCTTTTACATGCATTTTCTCACAGAAAATGCGTCTCTCGACATAGGAAAATGGCTTTTTTTTTTAAAAAAAAAAAAAGCATATTCTGGTCGAGAAATCGTGTTTTGAACAATAAAAACGACTCCCGGCCTTATTTAGTTCACATTTTTACTTTTGGTAACCTAGCCCGTATTCATAACGCACTAAACCTTTTTATCGCGTTAAACGCCTTTTCTCGACAAGAAAAGCACAATTTCATCAAAAACAAACAAGACAAGAAAAATCAATCTATTCAACAAGTCTGCAACACATCCTTAAGAGTTACGTGTTTTCACCCAATTTCAATGTGTAATTTCACCAGTTCTGATCATTGTTTAGCTTATTGGTAGCTTGGTCTAATGCCAGACACAGTGAATCCTTTTTATGGCTTTAAACGCATTTTCTCCTCAAGAGAAACATTTTTTCATTAAAAACGTTATAGTTTAAACATGCCTGTTGTACATGTCTACAAACACTCAGAGCCTTAAAATAGGGTTTCCATCAATGTGTTTTTTGGCGAGAAACCTTCTAATTGTAAGGTTCTGTGCGTTTTCAGACAAGTACAATATGTATTTTTAGCGTTTCTGATGAAATACCTCCTTTTACATGCATTTTCTCACAGAAAATGAGTCTCTCGCCATGGGAACATGGCTTTTTTGAAAAAGCATATTCTGGTCGAGAAATCTTGTTTTAAACAATAAAAACGACTCCCGGCCTTATTTAGTTCACATTTTTACTTTAGTAACCTAGCCCGTATTCATAACGCACTAAACCTTTTTATCGCGTTAAACGCCTTTTCTCGACAAGAAAAGCACAATTTCATCAAAAACAAACAAAACAAGAAAAATGAATCTATTCAACAAGTCTGCAACACGTCCTGAAGAGTTCCGTGTTTTCACCCAATGTCAATGTGTAATTTCTCCAGTTCTGATCATTGTTTAGCTTATTGGTAGCTTGGTCCAATGCCAGACACAGTGAATCCTTTTTATGGCTTTAAACGCATTTTCTCCTCAAGAGAAACATGATTTCATTAAAAACGTTATAGTTTAACCATGCCTGTTGTACATGTCTGCAAACACTCAGCGCCTTAAAATAGGGTTTTCACCAATGTGTTTTTTGGTGAGAAACCTTCTTTTTCAAGGTTCTGTGCGTTTTCAGACACGTACAATATGTATTTATAGTGTTTCTGATGAAACCCCTCCTTTTAATGCATTTTCTCACAGAAAATGAGTCTCTCGCCATGGGAACATGGCTTTTTTGAAAAAGCATATTCTGGTCGAGAAATCTTGTTTTAAAAAATAAAAACGACTCCCGGCTTTATTTAGTTCACATTTTTACTTTTGGTAACCTAGCCCGTGTTCATAACGCACTAAACCTTTTTATCGCGTTAAACGCCTTTTCTCGACAAGAAAAGCACAATTTCATCAAAAACAAACAAAACAAGAAAAATGAATCTATTCAACAAGTCTGCAACACGTCCTGAAGAGTTCCGTGTTTTCACCCAATGTCAATGTGTAATTTCTCCAGTTCTGATCATTGTTTAGCTTATTGGTAGCTTGGTCCAATGCCAGACACAGTGAATCCTTTTTATGGCTTTAAACGCATTTTCTCCTCAAGAGAAACATGATTTCATTAAAAACGTTATAGTTTAACCATGCCTGTTTTACATGTCTGCAAACACTCAGCGCCTTAAAATAGGGTTTTCACCAATGTGTTTTTTGGTGAGAAACCTTCTTTTTCAAGGTTCTGTGCGTTTTCAGACACGTACAATATGTATTTATAGTGTTTCTGATGAAATCCCTCCTTTTAATGCATTTTCTCACAAAAAATGAGTCTCTCGCCATGGGAACATGGCTTTTTTGAAAAAGCATATTCTGGTCGAGAAATCGTGTTTTAAACAATAAAAACGACTCGCGACCTTATTTAGTTCACATTTTTACTTTTGGTAACCTAGCCCGTATTCATAACGCACTAAACCTTTTTATCGCGTTAAACGCCTTTTCTCGACAAGAAAAGCACAATTTCATCAAAACAAACAAAACAAGAAAAATGAATCTATTCAACAAGTCTGCAACACGTCCTGAAGAGTTACATGATTTCACCCAATGTCAATGTGTAATTTCTCCAGTTCTGATCATTGTTTAGGTTGTTGGTAGCTTGGTCCAATGCCAAACACAGTGAATCCTTTTTATGGCTTTAAACGCATTTTCTCCTCGAGAGAAACATGATTTCACTAAAAACGTTATAGTTTAAACATGCCTGCTGTACATGTCTACAAACACTCAGAGCCTTAAAATAGGGTTTCCATCAATGTGTTTTTTGGCGAGAAACCTTCTAATTGTAAGGTTCTGTGCGTTTTCAGACAAGTACAATATGTATTTTTAGCGTTTCTGATGAAATACCTCCTTTTACATGCATTTTCTCACAGAAAATGAGTCTCTCGCCATGGGAACATGGCTTTTTTGAAAAAGCATATTCTGGTCGAGAAATCGTGTTTTGAACAATAAAAACGACTCCCGGCCTTATTTAGTTCACATTTTTACTTTTGGTAACCTAGCCCGTATTCATAACGCACTAAACCTTTTTATCGCGTTAAACGCCTTTTCTCGACAAGAAAAGCACAATTTCATCAAAAACAAACAAGACAAGAAAAATGAATCTATTCAACAAGTCTGCAACACATCCTTAAGAGTTACGTGTTTTCACCCAATTTCAATGTGTAATTTCACCAGTTCTGATCATTGTTTAGCTTATTGGTAGCTTGGTCTAATGCCAGACACAGTGAATCCTTTTTATGGCTTTAAACGCATTTTCTCCTCAAGAGAAACATTTTTTCATTAAAAACGTTATAGTTTAACCATGCCTGTTGTACATGTCTGCAAACACTCAGCGCCTTAAAATAGGGTTTTCACCAATGTGTTTTTTGGTGAGAAACCTTCTTTTTCAAGGTTCTGTGCGTTTTCAGACACGTACAATATGTATTTATAGTGTTTCTGATGAAACCCCTCCTTTTAATGCATTTTCTCACAGAAAATGAGTCTCTCGCCATGGGAACATGGCTTTTTTGAAAAAGCATATTCTGGTCGAGAAATCTTGTTTTAAAAAATAAAAACGACTCCCGGCTTTATTTAGTTCACATTTTTACTTTTGGTAACCTAGCCCGTGTTCATAACGCACTTAACCTTTTTATCGCGTTAAACGCCTTTTCTCGACAAGAAAAGCACAATTTCATCAAAAACAAACAAAACAAGAAAAATGAATCTATTCAACAAGTCTGCAACACGTCCTGAAGAGTTACATGATTTCACCCAATGTCAATGTGTAATTTCTCCAGTTCTGATCATTGTTTAGCTTGTTGCTAGCTTGGTCCAATGCCAAACACAGTGAATCCTTTTTATGGCTTTAAACGCATTTTCTCCTCGAGAGAAACATGATTTCACTAAAAACGTTATAGTTTAAACATGCCTGCTGTACATGTGTGCAAACACTCAGAGCCTTAAGATAGGGTTTTCACCAATGTGTTTTTTGGTGAGAAACCTTCTATTTCAAGGTTCTGTGCGTTTTCAGACAAGTACAATATGTATTTATAGTGTTTCTGATGAAATCCCTCCTTTTACATGCATTTTCTCACAGAAAATGCGTCTCTCGACATAGGAAAATGGCTTTTTTTTTTAAAAAAAAAAAAAGCATATTCTGGTCGAGAAATCGTGTTTTGAACAATAAAAACGACTCCCGGCCTTATTTAGTTCACATTTTTACTTTTGGTAACCTAGCCCGTATTCATAACGCACTTAACCTTTTTATCGCGTTAAACGCCTTTTCTCGACAAGAAAAGCACAATTTCATCAAAAACAAACAAGACAAGAAAAATCAATCTATTCAACAAGTCTGCAACACATCCTTAAGAGTTACGTGTTTTCACCCAATTTCAATGTGTAATTTCACCAGTTCTGATCATTGTTTAGCTTATTGGTAGCTTGGTCTAATGCCAGACACAGTGAATCCTTTTTATGGCTTTAAACGCATTTTCTCCTCAAGAGAAACATTTTTTCATTAAAAACGTTATAGTTTAAACATGCCTGTTGTACATGTTTACAAACACTCAGAGCCTTAAAATAGGGTTTCCATCAATGTGTTTTTTGGCGAGAAACCTTCTAATTGTAAGGTTCTGTGCGTTTTCAGACAAGTACAATATGTATTTTTAGCGTTTCTGATGAAATACGTCCTTTTACATGCATTTTCTCACAGAAAATGAGTCTCTCGCCATGGGAACATGGCTTTTTTGAAAAAGCATATTCTGGTCGAGAAATCTTGTTTTGAACAATAAAAACGACTCCCGGCCTTATTTAGTTCACATTTTTACTTTTGGTAACCTAGCCCGTATTCATAACGCACTAAACCTTTTTATCGCGTTAAACGCCTTTTCTCGACAAGAAAAGCACAATTTCATCAAAAACAAACAAAACAAGAAAAATGAATCTATTCAACAAGTCTGCAACACGTCCTGAAGAGTTCCGTGTTTTCACCCAATGTCAATGTGTAATTTCTCCAGTTCTGATCATTGTTTAGCTTATTGGTAGCTTGGTCCAATGCCAGACACAGTGAATCCTTTTTATGGCTTTAAACGCATTTTCTCCTCAAGAGAAACATGATTTCATTAAAAACGTTATAGTTTAACCATGCCTGTTGTACATGTCTGCAAACACTCAGCGCCTTAAAATAGGGTTTTCACCAATGTGTTTTTTGGTGAGAAACCTTCTTTTTCAAGGTTCTGTGCGTTTTCAGACACGTACAATATGTATTTATAGTGTTTCTGATGAAACCCCTCCTTTTAATGCATTTTCTCACAGAAAATGAGTCTCTCGCCATGGGAACATGGCTTTTTTGAAAAAGCATATTCTGGTCGAGAAATCTTGTTTTAAAAAATAAAAACGACTCCCGGCTTTATTTAGTTCACATTTTTACTTTTGGTAACCTAGCCCGTGTTCATAACGCACTAAACCTTTTTATCGCGTTAAACGCCTTTTCTCGACAAGAAAAGCACAATTTCATCAAAAACAAACAAAACAAGAAAAATGAATCTATTCAACAAGTCTGCAACACGTCCTGAAGAGTTCCGTGTTTTCACCCAATGTCAATGTGTAATTTCTCCAGTTCTGATCATTGTTTAGCTTATTGGTAGCTTGGTCCAATGCCAGACACAGTGAATCCTTTTTATGGCTTTAAACGCATTTTCTCCTCAAGAGAAACATGATTTCATTAAAAACGTTATAGTTTAACCATGCCTGTTGTACATGTCTGCAAACACTCAGCGCCTTAAAATAGGGTTTTCACCAATGTGTTTTTTGGTGAGAAACCTTCTTTTTCAAGGTTCTGTGCGTTTTCAGACACGTACAATATGTATTTATAGTGTTTCTGATAAAATCCCTCCTTTTACATGCATTTTCTCACAGAAAATGCGTCTCTCGACATAAGAAAATGGCTTTTTTTTTTTAAAAAAAAAAAAGCATATTCTGGTCGAGAAATCGTGTTTTAAACAATAAAAACGACTCACGACCTTATTTAGTTCACATTTTTACTTTTGGTAACCTAGCCCGTATTCATAACGCACTAAACCTTTTTATCGCGTTAAACGCCTTTTCTCGACAAGAAAAGCACAATTTCATCAAAACAAACAAAACAAGAAAAATGAATCTATTCAACAAGTCTGCAACACGTCCTGAAGAGTTACATGATTTCACCCAATGTCAATGTGTAATTTCTCCAGTTCTGATCATTGTTTAGGTTGTTGGTAGCTTGGTCCAATGCCAAACACAGTGAATCCTTTTTATGGCTTTAAACGCATTTTCTCCTCGAGAGAAACATGATTTCACTAAAAACGTTATAGTTTAAACATGCCTGCTGTACATGTGTGCAAACACTCAGAGCCTTAAGATAGGGTTTTCACCAATGTGTTTTTTGGTGAGAAACCTTCTATTTCAAGGTTCTGTGCGTTTTCAGACAAGTGCAATATGTATTTATAGTGTTTCTGATGAAATCCCTCCTTTTACATGCATTTTCTCACAGAAAATGCGTCTCTCGCCATGGGAACATGGCTTTTTTGAAAAAGCATATTCTGGTCGAGAAATCGTGTTTTAAACAATAAAAACGACTCCCGGCCTTATTTAGTTCACATTTTTACTTTTGGTAACCTAGCCCGTATTCATAACGCACTAAACCTTTTTATCGCGTTAAACGCCTTTTCTCGACAAGAAAAGCACAATTTCATCAAAAACAAACAAGACAAGAAAAATCAATCTATTCAACAAGTCTTGCAACACATCCTTAAGAGTTACGTGTTTTCACCCAATTTCAATGTGTAATTTCACCAGTTCTGATCATTGTTTAGCTTATTGGTAGCTTGGTCTAATGCCAGACACAGTAAATCCTTTTTATGGCTTTAAACGCATTTTCTCCTCAAGAGAAACATTTTTTCATTAAAAACGTTATAGTTTAAACATGCCTGTTGTACATGTCTACAAACACTCAGAGCCTTAAAATAGGGTTTCCATCAATGTGTTTTTTGGCGAGAAACCTTCTAATTGTAAGGTTCTGTGCGTTTTCAGACAAGTACAATATGTATTTTTAGCGTTTCTGATGAAATACCTCCTTTTACATGCATTTTCTCACAGAAAATGAGTCTCTCGAAATGGGAACATGGCTTTTTTGAAAAAGCATATTCTGGTCGAGAAATCTTGTTTTAAACAATAAAAACGACTCCCGGCCTTATTTAGTTCACATTTTTACTTTAGTAACCTAGCCCGTATTCATAACGCACTAAACCTTTTTATCGCGTTAAACGCCTTTTCTCGACAAGAAAAGCACAATTTCATCAAAAACAAACAAAACAAGAAAAATGAATCTATTCAACAAGTCTGCAACACGTCCTGAAGAGTTCCGTGTTTTCACCCAATGTCAATGTGTAATTTCTCCAGTTCTGATCATTGTTTAGCTTATTGGTAGCTTGGTCCAATGCCAGACACAGTGAATCCTTTTTATGGCTTTAAACGCATTTTCTCCTCAAGAGAAACATGATTTCATTAAAAACGTTATAGTTTAACCATGCCTGTTGTACATGTCTGCAAACACTCAGCGCCTTAAAATAGGGTTTTCACCAATGTGTTTTTTGGTGAGAAACCTTCTTTTTCAAGGTTCTGTGCGTTTTCAGACACGTACAATATGTATTTATAGTGTTTCTGATGAAACCCCTCCTTTTAATGCATTTTCTCACAGAAAATGAGTCTCTCGCCATGGGAACATGGCTTTTTTGAAAAAGCATATTCTGGTCGAGAAATCTTGTTTTAAAAAATAAAAACGACTCCCGGCTTTATTTAGTTCACATTTTTACTTTTGGTAACCTAGCCCGTGTTCATAACGCACTTAACCTTTTTATCGCGTTAAACGCCTTTTCTCGACAAGAAAAGCACAATTTCATCAAAAACAAACAAAACAAGAAAAATGAATCTATTCAACAAGTCTGCAACACGTCCTGAAGAGTTTCATGATTTCACCCAATGTCAATGTGTAATTTCCCCAGTTCTGATCATTGTTTAGCTTGTTGCTAGCTTGGTCCAATGCCAAACACAGTGAATCCTTTTTATGGCTTTAAACGCATTTTCTCCTCGAGAGAAACATGATTTCACTAAAAACGTTATAGTTTAAACATGCCTGCTGTACATGTGTACAAACACTCAGAGCCTTAAGATAGGGTTTTCACCAATGTGTTTTTTGGTGAGAAACCTTCTATTTCAAGGTTCTGTGCGTTTTCAGACAAGTGCAATATGTATTTATAGTGTTTCTGATGAAATCCCTCCTTTTACATGCATTTTCTCACAGAAAATGCGTCTCTCGCCATGGGAACATGGCTTTTTTGAAAAAGCATATTCTGGTCGAAAAATCGTGTTTTAAACAATAAAAACGACTCACGACCTTATTTAGTTCACATTTTTACTTTTGGTAACCTAGCCCGTATTCATAACGCACTAAACCTTTTTATCGCGTTAAACGCCTTTTCTCGACAAGAAAAGCACAATTTCATCAAAAACAAACAAAACAAGAAAAATGAATCTATTCAACAAGTCTGCAACACGTCCTGAAGAGTTACATGATTTCACCCAATGTCAATGTGTAATTTCTCCAGTTCTGATCATTGTTTAGCTTGTTGCTAGCTTGGTCCAATGCCAACACAGTGAATCCTTTTTATGGCTTTAAACGCATTTTCTCCTCGAGAGAAACATGATTTCACTAAAAACGTTATAGTTTAACCATGCCTGTTGTACATGTCTGCAAACACTCAGCGCCTTAAAATAGGGTTTTCACCAATGTGTTTTTTGGTGAGAAACCTTCTTTTTCAAGGTTCTGTGCGTTTTCAGACACGTACAATATGTATTTATAGTGTTTCTGATGAAATACCTCCTTTTAATGCATTTTCTCACAGAAAATGAGTCTCTCGCGATGGGAACATGGCTTTTTTGAAAAAGCATATTCTGGTCGAGAAATCTTGTTTTAAAAAATAAAAACGACTCCCGGCTTTATTTAGTTCACATTTTTACTTTTGGTAACCTAGCCCGTGTTCATAACGCACTAAACCTTTTTATCGCGTTAAACGCCTTTTCTCGACAAGAAAAGCACAATTTCATCAAAAACAAACAAAACAAGAAAAATGAATCTATTCAACAAGTCTGCAACACGTCCTGAAGAGTTCCGTGTTTTCACCCAATGTCAATGTGTAATTTTTCCAGTTCTGATCATTGTTTAGCTTATTGGTAGCTTGGTCCAATGCCAGACACAGTGAATCCTTTTTATGGCTTTAAACGCATTTTCTCCTCAAGAGAAACATGATTTCATTAAAAACGTTATAGTTTAACCATGCCTGTTGTACATGTCTGCAAACACTCAGCGCCTTAAAATAGGGTTTTCACCAATGTGTTTTTTGGTGAGAAACCTTCTTTTTCAAGGTTCTGTGCGTTTTCAGACACGTACAATATGTATTTATAGTGTTTCTGATGAAATCCCTCCTTTTAATGCATTTTCTCACAGAAAATGAGTCTCTCGCCATGGGAACATGGCTTTTTTGAAAAAGCATATTCTGGTCGAGAAATCGTGTTTTAAACAATAAAAACGACTCACGACCTTATTTAGTTCACATTTTTACTTTTGGTAACCTAGCCCGTATTCATAACGCACTAAACCTTTTTATCGCGTTAAACGCCTTTTCTCGACAAGAAAAGCACAATTTCATCAAAACAAACAAAACAAGAAAAATGAATCTATTCAACAAGTCTGCAACACGTCCTGAAGAGTTACATGATTTCACCCAATGTCAATGTGTAATTTCTCCAGTTCTGATCATTGTTTAGGTTGTTGGTAGCTTGGTCCAATGCCAAACACAGTGAATCCTTTTTATGGCTTTAAACGCATTTTCTCCTCGAGAGAAACATGATTTCACTAAAAACGTTATAGTTTAAACATGCCTGCTGTACATGTCTACAAACACTCAGAGCCTTAAAATAGGGTTTCCATCAATGTGTTTTTTGGCGAGAAACCTTCTAATTGTAAGGTTCTGTGCGTTTTCAGACAAGTACAATATGTATTTTTAGCGTTTCTGATGAAATACCTCCTTTTACATGCATTTTCTCACAGAAAATGAGTCTCTCGAAATGGGAACATGGCTTTTTTGAAAAAGCATATTCTGGTCGAGAAATCTTGTTTTAAAAAATAAAAACGACTCACGACCTTATTTAGTTCACATTTTTACTTTTGGTAACCTAGCCCGTATTCATAACGCACTAAACCTTTTTATCGCGTTAAACGCCTTTTCTCGACAAGAAAAGCACAATTTCATCAAAAACAAACAAAACAAGAAAAATGAATCTATTCAACAAGTCTGCAACACGTCCTGAAGAGTTACATGATTTCACCCAATGTCAATGTGTAATTTCTCCAGTTCTGATCATTGTTTAGCTTGTTGCTAGCTTGGTCCAATGCCAACACAGTGAATCCTTTTTATGGCTTTAAACGCATTTTCTCCTCGAGAGAAACATGATTTCACTAAAAACGTTATAGTTTAACCATGCCTGTTGTACATGTCTGCAAACACTCAGCGCCTTAAAATAGGGTTTTCACCAATGTGTTTTTTGGTGAGAAACATTCTAATTGTAAGGTTCTGTGCGTTTTCAGACAAGTACAATATGTATTTTTAGCGTTTCTGATGAAATACCTCCTTTTACATGCATTTTCTCACAGAAAATGAGTCTCTCGAAATGGGAACATGGCTTTTTTGAAAAAGCATATTCTGGTCGAGAAATCTTGTTTTAAACAATAAAAACGACTCCCGGCCTTATTTAGTTCACATTTTTACTTTAGTAACCTGGCCCGTATTCATAACGCACTAAACCTTTTTATCGCGTTAAACGCCTTTTCTCGACAAGAAAAGCACAATTTCATCAAAAACAAACAAAACAAGAAAAATGAATCTATTCAACAAGTCTGCAACACGTCCTGAAGAGTTCCGTGTTTTCACCCAATGTCAATGTGTAATTTCTCCAGTTCTGATCATTGTTTAGCTTATTGGTAGCTTGGTCCAATGCCAGACACAGTGAATCCTTTTTATTGCTTTAAACGCATTTTCTCCTCGAGAGAAACATGATTTCACTAAAAACGTTATAGTTTAAACATGCCTGCTGTACATGTGTGCAAACACTCAGAGCCTTAAGATAGGGTTTTCACCAATGTGTTTTTTGGTGAGAAACCTTCTATTTCAAGGTTCTGTGCGTTTTCAGACAAGTACAATATGTATTTATAGTGTTTCTGATGAAATCCCTCCTTTTACATGCATTTTCTCACAGAAAATGCGTCTCTCGACATAGGAAAATGGCTTTTTTTTTAAAAAAAAAAAAAAGCATATTCTGGTCGAGAAATCGTGTTTTAAACAATAAAAACGACTCACGACCTTATTTAGTTCACATTTTTACTTTTGGTAACCTAGCCCGTATTCATAACGCACTAAACCTTTTTATCGCGTTAAACGCCTTTTCTCGACAAGAAAAGCACAATTTCATCAAAACAAACAAAACAAGAAAAATGAATCTATTCAACAAGTCTGCAACACGTCCTGAAGAGTTACATGATTTCACCCAATGTCAATGTGTAATTTCTCCAGTTCTGATCATTGTTTAGGTTGTTGGTAGCTTGGTCCAATGCCAAACACAGTGAATCCTTTTTATGGCTTTAAACGCATTTTCTCCTCGAGAGAAACATGATTTCACTAAAAACGTTATAGTTTAAACATGCCTGCTGTACATGTCTACAAACACTCAGAGCCTTAAAATAGGGTTTCCATCAATGTGTTTTTTGGCGAGAAACCTTCTATTTCAAGGTTCTGTGCGTTTTCAGACAAGTACAATATGTATTTATAGTGTTTCTGATGAAATCCCTCCTTTTACATGCATTTTCTCCCAGAAAATGCGTCTCTCGACATAGGAAAATGGCTTTTTTTTTTAAAAAAAAAAGCATATTCTGGTCGAGAAATCGTGTTTTAAAAAATAAAAACGACTCACGACCTTATTTAGTTCACATTTTTACTTTTGGTAACCTAGCCCGTATTCATAACGCACTTAACCTTTTTATCGCGTTAAACGCCTTTTCTCGACAAGAAAAGCACAATTTCATCAAAAACAAACAAAACAAGAAAAATGAATCTATTCAACAAGTCTGCAACACGTCCTGAAGAGTTACATGATTTCACCCAATGTCAATGTGTAATTTCTCCAGTTCTGATCATTGTTTAGCTTGTTGCTAGCTTGGTCCAATGCCAAACACAGTGAATCCTTTTTATGGCTTTAAACGCATTTTCTCCTCGAGAGAAACATGATTTCACTAAAAACGTTATAGTTTAAACATGCCTGCTGTACATGTGTGCAAACACTCAGAGCCTTAAGATAGGGTTTTCACCAATGTGTTTTTTGGTGAGAAACCTTCTATTTCAAGGTTCTGTGCGTTTTCAGACAAGTACATTATGTATTTATAGTGTTTCTGATGAAATCCCTCCTTTTACATGCATTTTCTCACAGAAAATGCGTCTCTCGACATAGGAAAATGGCTTTTTTTTTTAAAAAAAAAAAAAGCATATTCTGGTCGAGAAATCGTGTTTTAAACAATAAAAACGACTCACGACCTTATTTAGTTCACATTTTTACTTTTGGTAACCTAGCCCGTATTCATAACGCACTAAACCTTTTTATCGCGTTAAAAAACGCCTTTTCTCGACAAGAAAAGCACAATTTCATCAAAAACAAACAAAACAAGAAAAATGAATCTATTCAACAAGTCTGCAACACGTCCTGAAGAGTTACATGATTTCACCCAATGTCAATGTGTAATTTCTCCAGTTCTGATCATTGTTTAGGTTGTTGGTAGCTTGGTCCAATGCCAAACACAGTGAATCCTTTTTATGGCTTTAAACGCATTTTCTCCTCGAGAGAAACATGATTTCACTAAAAACGTTATAGTTTAAACATGCCTGCTGTACATGTGTGCAAACACTCAGAGCCTTAAGATAGGGTTTTCACCAATGTGTTTTTTGGTGAGAAACCTTCTATTTCAAGGTTCTGTGCGTTTTCAGACAAGTGCAATATGTATTTATAGTGTTTCTGATGAAATCCCTCCTTTTACATGCATTTTCTCACAGAAAATGCGTCTCTCGCCATGGGAACATGGCTTTTTTGAAAAAGCATATTCTGGTCGAGAAATCGTGTTTTAAACAATAAAAACGACTCCCGGCCTTATTTAGTTCACATTTTTACTTTTGGTAACCTAGCCCGTATTCATAACGCACTAAACCTTTTTATCGCGTTAAACGCCTTTTCTCGACAAGAAAAGCACAATTTCATCAAAAACAAACAAGACAAGAAAAATCAATCTATTCAACAAGTCTGCAACACATCCTTAAGAGTTACGTGTTTTCACCCAATTTCAATGTGTAATTTCACCAGTTCTGATCATTGTTTAGCTTATTGGTAGCTTGGTCTAATGCCAGACACAGTGAATCCTTTTTATGGCTTTAAACGCATTTTCTCCTCAAGAGAAACATTTTTTCATTAAAAACGTTATAGTTTAAACATGCCTGTTGTACATGTCTACAAACACTCAGAGCCTTAAAATAGGGTTTCCATCAATGTGTTTTTTGGCGAGAAACCTTCTAATTGTAAGGTTCTGTGCGTTTTCAGACAAGTACAATATGTATTTTTAGCGTTTCTGATGAAATACCTCCTTTTACATGCATTTTCTCACAGAAAATGAGTCTCTCGAAATGGGAACATGGCTTTTTTGAAAAAGCATATTCTGGTCGAGAAATCTTGTTTTAAACAATAAAAACGACTCCCGGCCTTATTTAGTTCACATTTTTACTTTAGTAACCTAGCCCGTATTCATAACGCACTAAACCTTTTTATCGCGTTAAACGCCTTTTCTCGACAAGAAAAGCACAATTTCATCAAAAACAAACAAAACAAGAAAAATGAATCTATTCAACAAGTCTGCAACACGTCCTGAAGAGTTCCGTGTTTTCACCCAATGTCAATGTGTAATTTCTCCAGTTCTGATCATTGTTTAGCTTATTGGTAGCTTGGTCCAATGCCAGACACAGTGAATCCTTTTTATGGCTTTAAACGCATTTTCTCCTCAAGAGAAACATGATTTCATTAAAAACGTTATAGTTTAACCATGCCTGTTGTACATGTCTGCAAACACTCAGCGCCTTAAAATAGGGTTTTCACCAATGTGTTTTTTGGTGAGAAACCTTCTTTTTCAAGGTTCTGTGCGTTTTCAGACACGTACAATATGTATTTATAGTGTTTCTGATGAAACCCCTCCTTTTAATGCATTTTCTCACAGAAAATGAGTCTCTCGCCATGGGAACATGGCTTTTTTGAAAAAGCATATTCTGGTCGAGAAATCTTGTTTTAAAAAATAAAAACGACTCCCGGCTTTATTTAGTTCACATTTTTACTTTTGGTAACCTAGCCCGTGTTCATAACGCACTTAACCTTTTTATCGCGTTAAACGCCTTTTCTCGACAAGAAAAGCACAATTTCATCAAAAACAAACAAAACAAGAAAAATGAATCTATTCAACAAGTCTGCAACACGTCCTGAAGAGTTTCATGATTTCACCCAATGTCAATGTGTAATTTCCCCAGTTCTGATCATTGTTTAGCTTGTTGCTAGCTTGGTCCAATGCCAAACACAGTGAATCCTTTTTATGGCTTTAAACGCATTTTCTCCTCGAGAGAAACATGATTTCACTAAAAACGTTATAGTTTAAACATGCCTGCTGTACATGTGTACAAACACTCAGAGCCTTAAGATAGGGTTTTCACCAATGTGTTTTTTGGTGAGAAACCTTCTATTTCAAGGTTCTGTGCGTTTTCAGACAAGTGCAATATGTATTTATAGTGTTTCTGATGAAATCCCTCCTTTTACATGCATTTTCTCACAGAAAATGCGTCTCTCGCCATGGGAACATGGCTTTTTTGAAAAAGCATATTCTGGTCGAAAAATCGTGTTTTAAACAATAAAAACGACTCACGACCTTATTTAGTTCACATTTTTACTTTTGGTAACCTAGCCCGTATTCATAACGCACTAAACCTTTTTATCGCGTTAAACGCCTTTTCTCGACAAGAAAAGCACAATTTCATCAAAAACAAACAAAACAAGAAAAATGAATCTATTCAACAAGTCTGCAACACGTCCTGAAGAGTTACATGATTTCACCCAATGTCAATGTGTAATTTCTCCAGTTCTGATCATTGTTTAGCTTGTTGCTAGCTTGGTCCAATGCCAACACAGTGAATCCTTTTTATGGCTTTAAACGCATTTTCTCCTCGAGAGAAACATGATTTCACTAAAAACGTTATAGTTTAACCATGCCTGTTGTACATGTCTGCAAACACTCAGCGCCTTAAAATAGGGTTTTCACCAATGTGTTTTTTGGTGAGAAACATTCTAATTGTAAGGTTCTGTGCGTTTTCAGACAAGTACAATATGTATTTTTAGCGTTTCTGATGAAATACCTCCTTTTACATGCATTTTCTCACAGAAAATGAGTCTCTCGCCATGGGAACATGGCTTTTTTGAAAAAGCATATTCTGGTCGAGAAATCGTGTTTTGAACAATAAAAACGACTCCCGGCCTTATTTAGTTCACATTTTTACTTTTGGTAACCTAGCCCGTATTCATAACGCACTAAACCTTTTTATCGCGTTAAACGCCTTTTCTCGACAAGAAAAGCACAATTTCATCAAAAACAAACAAGACAAGAAAAATCAATCTATTCAACAAGTCTGCAACACATCCTTAAGAGTTACGTGTTTTCACCCAATTTCAATGTGTAATTTCACCAGTTCTGATCATTGTTTAGCTTATTGGTAGCTTGGTCTAATGCCAGACACAGTGAATCCTTTTTATGGCTTTAAACGCATTTTCTCCTCAAGAGAAACATTTTTTCATTAAAAACGTTATAGTTTAAACATGCCTGTTGTACATGTCTACAAACACTCAGAGCCTTAAAATAGGGTTTCCATCAATGTGTTTTTTGGCGAGAAACCTTCTAATTGTAAGGTTCTGTGCGTTTTCAGACAAGTACAATATGTATTTTTAGCGTTTCTGATGAAATACCTCCTTTTACATGCATTTTCTCACAGAAAATGAGTCTCTCGAAATGGGAACATGGCTTTTTTGAAAAAGCATATTCTGGTCGAGAAATCTTGTTTTAAACAATAAAAACGACTCCCGGCCTTATTTAGTTCACATTTTTACTATAGTAACCTAGCCCGTATTCATAACGCACTTAACCTTTTTATCGCGTTAAACGCCTTTTCTCGACAAGAAAAGCACAATTTCATCAAAAACAAACAAAACAAGAAAAATGAATCTATTCAACAAGTCTGCAACACGTCCTGAAGAGTTACATGATTTCACCCAATGTCAATGTGTAATTTCTCCAGTTCTGATCATTGTTTAGCTTGTTGCTAGCTTGGTCCAATGCCAAACACAGTGAATCCTTTTTATGGCTTTAAACAAGCATTTTCTCCTCGAGAGAAACATGATTTCACTAAAAACGTTATAGTTTAAACATGCCTGTTGTACATGTGTGCAAACACTCAGAGCCTTAAGATAGGGTTTTCACCAATGTGTTTTTTGGTGAGAAACCTTCTATTTCAAGGTTCTGTGCGTTTTCAGACAAGTACAATATGTATTTATAGTGTTTCTGATGAAATCCCTCCTTTTACATGCATTTTCTCCCAGAAAATGCGTCTCTCGACATAGGAAAATGGCTTTTTTTTAAAAAAAAAAAAGCATATTCTGGTCGAGAAATCGTGTTTTAAAAAATAAAAACGACTCACGACCTTATTTAGTTCACATTTTTACTTTTGGTAACCTAGCCCGTATTCATAACGCACTAAACCTTTTTATCGCGTTAAACGCCTTTTCTCGACAAGAAAAGCACAATTTCATCAAAAACAAACAAAACAAGAAAAATGAATCTATTCAACAAGTCTGCAACACGTCCTGAAGAGTTACATGATTTCACCCAATGTCAATGTGTAATTTCTCCAGTTCTGATCATTGTTTAGCTTGTTGCTAGCTTGGTCCAATGCCAACACAGTGAATCCTTTTTATGGCTTTAAACGCATTTTCTCCTCGAGAGAAACATGATTTCACTAAAAACGTTATAGTTTAACCATGCCTGTTGTACATGTCTGCAAACACTCAGCGCCTTAAAATAGGGTTTTCACCAATGTGTTTTTTGGTGAGAAACATTCTAATTGTAAGGTTCTGTGCGTTTTCAGACAAGTACAATATGTATTTTTAGCGTTTCTGATGAAATACCTCCTTTTACATGCATTTTCTCACAGAAAATGAGTCTCTCGAAATGGGAACATGGCTTTTTTGAAAAAGCATATTCTGGTCGAGAAATCTTGTTTTAAACAATAAAAACGACTCCCGGCCTTATTTAGTTCACATTTTTACTTTAGTAACCTGGCCCGTATTCATAACGCACTAAACCTTTTTATCGCGTTAAACGCCTTTTCTCGACAAGAAAAGCACAATTTCATCAAAAACAAACAAAACAAGAAAAATGAATCTATTCAACAAGTCTGCAACACGTCCTGAAGAGTTCCGTGTTTTCACCCAATGTCAATGTGTAATTTCTCCAGTTCTGATCATTGTTTAGCTTATTGGTAGCTTGGTCCAATGCCAGACACAGTGAATCCTTTTTATTGCTTTAAACGCATTTTCTCCTCAAGAGAAACATGATTTCATTAAAAACGTTATAGTTTAACCATGCCTGTTGTACATGTCTGCAAACACTCAGCGCCTTAAAATAGGGTTTTCACCAATGTGTTTTTTGGTGAGAAACCTTCTTTTTCAAGGTTCTGTGCGTTTTCAGACACGTACAATATGTATTTATAGTGTTTCTGATGAAACCCCTCCTTTTAATGCATTTTCTCACAGAAAATGAGTCTCTCGCCATGGGAACATGGCTTTTTTGAAAAAGCATATTCTGGTCGAGAAATCTTGTTTTAAAAAATAAAAACGACTCCCGGCTTTATTTAGTTCACATTTTTACTTTTGGTAACCTAGCCCGTGTTCATAACGCACTTAACCTTTTTATCGCGTTAAACGCCTTTTCTCGACAAGAAAAGCACAATTTCATCAAAAACAAACAAAACAAGAAAAATGAATCTATTCAACAAGTCTGCAACACGTCCTGAAGAGTTACATGATTTCACCCAATGTCAATGTGTAATTTCTCCAGTTCTGATCATTGTTTAGCTTGTTGCTAGCTTGGTCCAATGCCAAACACAGTGAATCCTTTTTATGGCTTTAAACGCATTTTCTCCTCGAGAGAAACATGATTTCACTAAAAACGTTATAGTTTAAACATGCCTGCTGTACATGTGTGCAAACACTCAGAGCCTTAAGATAGGGTTTTCACCAATGTGTTTTTTGGTGAGAAACCTTCTATTTCAAGGTTCTGTGCGTTTTCAGACAAGTACAATATGTATTTATAGTGTTTCTGATGAAATCCCTCCTTTTACATGCATTTTCTCACAGAAAATGCGTCTCTCGACATAGGAAAATGGCTTTTTAAAAAAAAAAAAAAAAAAGCATATTCTGGTCGAGAAATCGTGTTTTAAACAATAAAAACGACTCACGACCTTATTTAGTTCACATTTTTACTTTTGGTAACCTAGCCCGTATTCATAACGCACTAAACCTTTTTATCGCGTTAAACGCCTTTTCTCGACAAGAAAAGCACAATTTCATCAAAACAAACAAAACAAGAAAAATGAATCTATTCAACAAGTCTGCAACACGTCCTGAAGAGTTACATGATTTCACCCAATGTCAATGTGTAATTTCTCCAGTTCTGATCATTGTTTAGGTTGTTGGTAGCTTGGTCCAATGCCAAACACAGTGAATCCTTTTTATGGCTTTAAACGCATTTTCTCCTCGAGAGAAACATGATTTCACTAAAAACGTTATAGTTTAAACATGCCTGCTGTACATGTCTACAAACACTCAGAGCCTTAAAATAGGGTTTCCATCAATGTGTTTTTTGGCGAGAAACCTTCTAATTGTAAGGTTCTGTGCGTTTTCAGACAAGTACAATATGTATTTTTAGCGTTTCTGATGAAATACCTCCTTTTACATGCATTTTCTCACAGAAAATGAGTCTCTCGAAATGGGAACATGGCTTTTTTGAAAAAGCATATTCTGGTCGAGAAATCTTGTTTTAAAAAATAAAAACGACTCCCGGCTTTATTTAGTTCACATTTTTACTTTTGGTAACCTAGCCCGTGTTCATAACGCACTTAACCTTTTTATCGCGTTAAACGCCTTTTCTCGACAAGAAAAGCACAATTTCATCAAAAACAAACAAAACAAGAAAAATGAATCTATTCAACAAGTCTGCAACACGTCCTGAAGAGTTACATGATTTCACCCAATGTCAATGTGTAATTTCTCCAGTTCTGATCATTGTTTAGCTTGTTGCTAGCTTGGTCCAATGCCAAACACAGTGAATCCTTTTTATGGCTTTAAACAAGCATTTTCTCCTCGAGAGAAACATGATTTCACTAAAAACGTTATAGTTTAAACATGCCTGTTGTACATGTGTGCAAACACTCAGAGCCTTAAGATAGGGTTTTCACCAATGTGTTTTTTGGTGAGAAACCTTCTATTTCAAGGTTCTGTGCGTTTTCAGACAAGTACAATATGTATTTATAGTGTTTCTGATGAAATCCCTCCTTTTACATGCATTTTCTCCCAGAAAATGCGTCTCTCGACATAGGAAAATGGCTTTTTTTTTTTTAAAAAAAAAGCATATTCTGGTCGAGAAATCGTGTTTTAAAAAATAAAAACGACTCACGACCTTATTTAGTTCACATTTTTACTTTTGGTAACCTAGCCCGTATTCATAACGCACTTAACCTTTTTATCGCGTTAAACGCCTTTTCTCGACAAGAAAAGCACAATTTCATCAAAAACAAACAAAACAAGAAAAATGAATCTATTCAACAAGTCTGCAACACGTCCTGAAGAGTTACATGATTTCACCCAATGTCAATGTGTAATTTCTCCAGTTCTGATCATTGTTTAGCTTGTTGCTAGCTTGGTCCAATGCCAAACACAGTGAATCCTTTTTATGGCTTTAAACGCATTTTCTCCTCGAGAGAAACATGATTTCACTAAAAACGTTATAGTTTAAACATGCCTGCTGTACATGTGTGCAAACACTCAGAGCCTTAAGATAGGGTTTTCACCAATGTGTTTTTTGGTGAGAAACCTTCTATTTCAAGGTTCTGTGCGTTTTCAGACAAGTGCAATATGTATTTATAGTGTTTCTGATGAAATCCCTCCTTTTACATGCATTTTCTCACAGAAAATGCGTCTTTCGCCATGGGAACATGGCTTTTTTGAAAAAGCATATTCTGGTCGAGAAATCGTGTTTTAAACAATAAAAACGACTCCCGGCCTTATTTAGTTCACATTTTTACTTTTGGTAACCTAGCCCGTATTCATAACGCACTAAACCTTTTTATCGCGTTAAACGCCTTTTCTCGACAAGAAAAGCACAATTTCATCAAAAACAAACAAGACAAGAAAAATCAATCTATTCAACAAGTCTGCAACACATCCTTAAGAGTTACGTGTTTTCACCCAATTTCAATGTGTAATTTCACCAGTTCTGATCATTGTTTAGCTTATTGGTAGCTTGGTCTAATGCCAGACACAGTGAATCCTTTTTATGGCTTTAAACGCATTTTCTCCTCAAGAGAAACATTTTTTCATTAAAAACGTTATAGTTTAAACATGCCTGTTGTACATGTCTACAAACACTCAGAGCCTTAAAATAGGGTTTCCATCAATGTGTTTTTTGGCGAGAAACCTTCTAATTGTAAGGTTCTGTGCGTTTTCAGACAAGTACAATATGTATTTTTAGCGTTTCTGATGAAATACCTCCTTTTACATGCATTTTCTCACAGAAAATGAGTCTCTCGAAATGGGAACATGGCTTTTTTGAAAAAGCATATTCTGGTCGAGAAATCTTGTTTTAAACAATAAAAACGACTCCCGGCCTTATTTAGTTCACATTTTTACTTTAGTAACCTAGCCCGTATTCATAACGCACTAAACCTTTTTATCGCGTTAAACGCCTTTTCTCGACAAGAAAAGCACAATTTCATCAAAAACAAACAAAACAAGAAAAATGAATCTATTCAACAAGTCTGCAACACGTCCTGAAGAGTTCCGTGTTTTCACCCAATGTCAATGTGTAATTTCTCCAGTTCTGATCATTGTTTAGCTTATTGGTAGCTTGGTCCAATGCCAGACACAGTGAATCCTTTTTATGGCTTTAAACGCATTTTCTCCTCAAGAGAAACATGATTTCATTAAAAACGTTATAGTTTAACCATGCCTGTTGTACATGTCTGCAAACACTCAGCGCCTTAAAATAGGGTTTTCACCAATGTGTTTTTTGGTGAGAAACCTTCTTTTTCAAGGTTCTGTGCGTTTTCAGACACGTACAATATGTATTTATAGTGTTTCTGATGAAACCCCTCCTTTTAATGCATTTTCTCACAGAAAATGAGTCTCTCGCCATGGGAACATGGCTTTTTTGAAAAAGCATATTCTGGTCGAGAAATCTTGTTTTAAAAAATAAAAACGACTCCCGGCTTTATTTAGTTCACATTTTTACTTTTGGTAACCTAGCCCGTGTTCATAACGCACTTAACCTTTTTATCGCGTTAAACGCCTTTTCTCGACAAGAAAAGCACAATTTCATCAAAAACAAACAAAACAAGAAAAATGAATCTATTCAACAAGTCTGCAACACGTCCTGAAGAGTTTCATGATTTCACCCAATGTCAATGTGTAATTTCCCCAGTTCTGATCATTGTTTAGCTTGTTGCTAGCTTGGTCCAATGCCAAACACAGTGAATCCTTTTTATGGCTTTAAACGCATTTTCTCCTCGAGAGAAACATGATTTCACTAAAAACGTTATAGTTTAAACATGCCTGCTGTACATGTGTACAAACACTCAGAGCCTTAAGATAGGGTTTTCACCAATGTGTTTTTTGGTGAGAAACCTTCTATTTCAAGGTTCTGTGCGTTTTCAGACAAGTGCAATATGTATTTATAGTGTTTCTGATGAAATCCCTCCTTTTACATGCATTTTCTCACAGAAAATGCGTCTCTCGCCATGGGAACATGGCTTTTTTGAAAAAGCATATTCTGGTCGAAAAATCGTGTTTTAAACAATAAAAACGACTCACGACCTTATTTAGTTCACATTTTTACTTTTGGTAACCTAGCCCGTATTCATAACGCACTAAACCTTTTTATCGCGTTAAACGCCTTTTCTCGACAAGAAAAGCACAATTTCATCAAAAACAAACAAAACAAGAAAAATGAATCTATTCAACAAGTCTGCAACACGTCCTGAAGAGTTACATGATTTCACCCAATGTCAATGTGTAATTTCTCCAGTTCTGATCATTGTTTAGCTTGTTGCTAGCTTGGTCCAATGCCAACACAGTGAATCCTTTTTATGGCTTTAAACGCATTTTCTCCTCGAGAGAAACATGATTTCACTAAAAACGTTATAGTTTAACCATGCCTGTTGTACATGTCTGCAAACACTCAGCGCCTTAAAATAGGGTTTTCACCAATGTGTTTTTTGGTGAGAAACATTCTAATTGTAAGGTTCTGTGCGTTTTCAGACAAGTACAATATGTATTTTTAGCGTTTCTGATGAAATACCTCCTTTTACATGCATTTTCTCACAGAAAATGAGTCTCTCGCCATGGGAACATGGCTTTTTTGAAAAAGCATATTCTGGTCGAGAAATCGTGTTTTGAACAATAAAAACGACTCCCGGCCTTATTTAGTTCACATTTTTACTTTTGGTAACCTAGCCCGTATTCATAACGCACTAAACCTTTTTATCGCGTTAAACGCCTTTTCTCGACAAGAAAAGCACAATTTCATCAAAAACAAACAAGACAAGAAAAATCAATCTATTCAACAAGTCTGCAACACATCCTTAAGAGTTACGTGTTTTCACCCAATTTCAATGTGTAATTTCACCAGTTCTGATCATTGTTTAGCTTATTGGTAGCTTGGTCTAATGCCAGACACAGTGAATCCTTTTTATGGCTTTAAACGCATTTTCTCCTCAAGAGAAACATTTTTTCATTAAAAACGTTATAGTTTAAACATGCCTGTTGTACATGTCTACAAACACTCAGAGCCTTAAAATAGGGTTTCCATCAATGTGTTTTTTGGCGAGAAACCTTCTAATTGTAAGGTTCTGTGCGTTTTCAGACAAGTACAATATGTATTTTTAGCGTTTCTGATGAAATACCTCCTTTTACATGCATTTTCTCACAGAAAATGAGTCTCTCGAAATGGGAACATGGCTTTTTTGAAAAAGCATATTCTGGTCGAGAAATCTTGTTTTAAACAATAAAAACGACTCCCGGCCTTATTTAGTTCACATTTTTACTATAGTAACCTAGCCCGTATTCATAACGCACTAAACCTTTTTATCGCGTTAAACGCCTTTTCTCGACAAGAAAAGCACAATTTCATCAAAAACAAACAAAACAAGAAAAATGAATCTATTCAACAAGTCTGCAACACGTCCTGAAGAGTTCCGTGTTTTCACCCAATGTCAATGTGTAATTTCTCCAGTTCTGATCATTGTTTAGCTTATTGGTAGCTTGGTCCAATGCCAGACACAGTGAATCCTTTTTATGGCTTTAAACGCATTTTCTCCTCAAGAGAAACATGATTTCATTAAAAACGTTATAGTTTAACCATGCCTGTTGTACATGTCTGCAAACACTCAGCGCCTTAAAATAGGGTTTTCACCAATGTGTTTTTTGGTGAGAAACCTTCTTTTTCAAGGTTCTGTGCGTTTTCAGACACGTACAATATGTATTTATAGTGTTTCTGATGAAACCCCTCCTTTTAATGCATTTTCTCACAGAAAATGAGTCTCTCGCCATGGGAACATGGCGTTTTTGAAAAAGCATATTCTGGTCGAGAAATCTTGTTTTAAAAAATAAAAACGACTCCAGACTTTATTTAGTTCACATTTTTACTTTTGGTAACCTAGCCCGTGTTCATAACGCACTTAACCTTTTTATCGCGTTAAACGCCTTTTCTCGACAAGAAAAGCACAATTTCATCAAAAACAAACAAAACAAGAAAAATGAATCTATTCAACAAGTCTGCAACACGTCCTGAAGAGTTTCATGATTTCACCCAATGTCAATGTGTAATTTCCCCAGTTCTGATCATTGTTTAGCTTGTTGCTAGCTTGGTCCAATGCCAAACACAGTGAATCCTTTTTATGGCTTTAAACGCATTTTCTCCTCGAGAGAAACATGATTTCACTAAAAACGTTATAGTTTAAACATGCCTGCTGTACATGTGTGCAAACACTCAGAGCCTTAAGATAGGGTTTTCACCAATGTGTTTTTTGGTGAGAAACCTTCTATTTCAAGGTTCTGTGCGTTTTCAGACAAGTGCAATATGTATTTATAGTGTTTCTGATGAAATCCCTCCTTTTACATGCATTTTCTCACAGAAAATGCGTCTCTCGCCATGGGAACATGGCTTTTTTGAAAAAGCATATTCTGGTCGAGAAATCGTGTTTTAAACAATAAAAACGACTCACGACCTTATTTAGTTCACATTTTTACTTTTGGTAACCTAGCCCGTATTCATAACGCACTAAACCTTTTTATCGCGTTAAACGCCTTTTCTCGACAAGAAAAGCACAATTTCATCAAAAACAAACAAAACAAGAAAAATGAATCTATTCAACAAGTCTGCAACACGTCCTGAAGAGTTACATGATTTCACCCAATGTCAATGTGTAATTTCTCCAGTTCTGATCATTGTTTAGCTTGTTGCTAGCTTGGTCCAATGCCAAACACAGTGAATCCTTTTTATGGCTTTAAACAAGCATTTTCTCCTCGAGAGAAACATGATTTCACTAAAAACGTTATAGTTTAAACATGCCTGTTGTACATGTGTGCAAACACTCAGAGCCTTAAGATAGGGTTTTCACCAATGTGTTTTTTGGTGAGAAACCTTCTATTTCAAGGTTCTGTGCGTTTTCAGACAAGTACAATATGTATTTATAGTGTTTCTGATGAAATCCCTCCTTTTACATGCATTTTCTCCCAGAAAATGCGTCTCTCGACATAGGAAAATGGCTTTTTTTTAAAAAAAAAAAAGCATATTCTGGTCGAGAAATCGTGTTTTAAAAAATAAAAACGACTCACGACCTTATTTAGTTCACATTTTTACTTTTGGTAACCTAGCCCGTATTCATAACGCACTAAACCTTTTTATCGCGTTAAACGCCTTTTCTCGACAAGAAAAGCACAATTTCATCAAAAACAAACAAAACAAGAAAAATGAATCTATTCAACAAGTCTGCAACACGTCCTGAAGAGTTACATGATTTCACCCAATGTCAATGTGTAATTTCTCCAGTTCTGATCATTGTTTAGCTTGTTGCTAGCTTGGTCCAATGCCAACACAGTGAATCCTTTTTATGGCTTTAAACGCATTTTCTCCTCAAGAGAAACATTTTTTCATTAAAAACGTTATAGTTTAAACATGCCTGTTGTACATGTCTACAAACACTCAGAGCCTTAAAATAGGGTTTCCATCAATGTGTTTTTTGGCGAGAAACCTTCTAATTGTAAGGTTCTGTGCGTTTTCAGACAAGTACAATATGTATTTTTAGCGTTTCTGATGAAATACCTCCTTTTACATGCATTTTCTCACAGAAAATGAGTCTCTCGAAATGGGAACATGGCTTTTTTGAAAAAGCATATTCTGGTCGAGAAATCTTGTTTTAAACAATAAAAACGACTCCCGGCCTTATTTAGTTCACATTTTTACTTTAGTAACCTAGCCCGTATTCATAACGCACTAAACCTTTTTATCGCGTTAAACGCCTTTTCTCGACAAGAAAAGCACAATTTCATCAAAAACAAACAAAACAAGAAAAATGAATCTATTCAACAAGTCTGCAACACGTCCTGAAGAGTTCCGTGTTTTCACCCAATGTCAATGTGTAATTTCTCCAGTTCTGATCATTGTTTAGCTTATTGGTAGCTTGGTCCAATGCCAGACACAGTGAATCCTTTTTATGGCTTTAAACGCATTTTCTCCTCAAGAGAAACATGATTTCATTAAAAACGTTATAGTTTAACCATGCCTGTTGTACATGTCTGCAAACACTCAGCGCCTTAAAATAGGGTTTTCACCAATGTGTTTTTTGGTGAGAAACCTTCTTTTTCAAGGTTCTGTGCGTTTTCAGACACGTACAATATGTATTTATAGTGTTTCTGATGAAACCCCTCCTTTTAATGCATTTTCTCACAGAAAATGAGTCTCTCGCCATGGGAACATGGCTTTTTTGAAAAAGCATATTCTGGTCGAGAAATCTTGTTTTAAACAATAAAAACGACTCCCGGCTTTATTTAGTTCACATTTTTACTTTTGGTAACCTAGCCCGTGTTCATAACGCACTTAACCTTTTTATCGCGTTAAACGCCTTTTCTCGACAAGAAAAGCACAATTTCATCAAAAACAAACAAAACAAGAAAAATGAATCTATTCAACAAGTCTGCAACACGTCCTGAAGAGTTACATGATTTCACCCAATGTCAATGTGTAATTTCTCCAGTTCTGATCATTGTTTAGCTTGTTGCTAGCTTGGTCCAATGCCAAACACAGTGAATCCTTTTTATGGCTTTAAACGCATTTTCTCCTCGAGAGAAACATGATTTCACTAAAAACGTTATAGTTTAAACATGCCTGCTGTACATGTGTACAAACACTCAGAGCCTTAAGATAGGGTTTTCACCAATGTGTTTTTTGGTGAGAAACCTTCTATTTCAAGGTTCTGTGCGTTTTCAGACAAGTGCAATATGTATTTATAGTGTTTCTGATGAAATCCCTCCTTTTACATGCATTTTCTCACAGAAAATGCGTCTCTCGACATAGGAAAATGGCTTTATTTTTTTTAAAAAAAAAAGCATATTCTGGTCGAGAAATCGTGTTTTAAACAATAAAAACGACTCACGACCTTATTTAGTTCACATTTTTACTTTTGGTAACCTAGCCCGTATTCATAACGCACTAAACCTTTTTATCGCGTTAAACGCCTTTTCTCGACAAGAAAAGCACAATTTCATCAAAAACAAACAAAACAAGAAAAATGAATCTATTCAACAAGTCTGCAACACGTCCTGAAGAGTTACATGATTTAACCCAATGTCAATGTGTAATTTCTCCAGTTCTGATCATTGTTTAGGTTGTTGGTAGCTTGGTCCAATGCCAAACACAGTGAATCCTTTTTATGGCTTTAAACGCATTTTCTCCTCGAGAGAAACATGATTTCACTAAAAACGTTATAGTTTAAACATGCCTGCTGTACATGTGTGCAAACACTCAGAGCCTTAAGATAGGGTTTTCACCAATGTGTTTTTTGGTGAGAAACCTTCTATTTCAAGGTTCTGTGCGTTTTCAGACAAGTGCAATATGTATTTATAGTGTTTCTGATGAAATCCCTCCTTTTACATGCATTTTCTCACAGAAAATGCGTCTGTCGCCATGGGAACATGGCTTTTTTGAAAAAGCATATTCTGGTCGAGAAATCGTGTTTTAAACAATAAAAACGACTCACGACCTTATTTAGTTCACATTTTTACTTTTGGTAACCTAGCCCGTATTCATAACGCACTAAACCTTTTTATCGCGTTAAACGCCTTTTCTCGACAAGAAAAGCACAATTTCATCAAAAACAAACAAAACAAGAAAAATGAATCTATTCAACAAGTCTGCAACACGTCCTGAAGAGTTACATGATTTCACCCAATGTCAATGTGTAATTTCTCCAGTTCTGATCATTGTTTAGCTTGTTGCTAGCTTGGTCCAATGCCAACACAGTGAATCCTTTTTATGGCTTTAAACGCATTTTCTCCTCGAGAGAAACATGATTTCACTAAAAACGTTATAGTTTAACCATGCCTGTTGTACATGTCTGCAAACACTCAGCGCCTTAAAATAGGGTTTTCACCAATGTGTTTTTTGGTGAGAAACATTCTAATTGTAAGGTTCTGTGCGTTTTCAGACAAGTACAATATGTATTTTTAGCGTTTCTGATGAAATACCTCCTTTTACATGCATTTTCTCACAGAAAATGAGTCTCTCGCCATGGGAACATGGCTTTTTTGAAAAAGCATATTCTGGTCGAGAAATCGTGTTTTGAACAATAAAAACGACTCCCGGCCTTATTTAGTTCACATTTTTACTTTTGGTAACCTAGCCCGTATTCATAACGCACTAAACCTTTTTATCGCGTTAAACGCATTTTCTCGACAAGAAAAGCACAATTTCATCAAAAACAAACAAGACAAGAAAAATCAATCTATTCAACAAGTCTGCAACACATCCTTAAGAGTTACGTGTTTTCACCCAATTTCAATGTGTAATTTCACCAGTTCTGATCATTGTTTAGCTTATTGGTAGCTTGGTCTAATGCCAGACACAGTGAATCCTTTTTATGGCTTTAAACGCATTTTCTCCTCAAGAGAAACATTTTTTCATTAAAAACGTTATAGTTTAAACATGCCTGTTGTACATGTCTACAAACACTCAGAGCCTTAAAATAGGGTTTCCATCAATGTGTTTTTTGGCGAGAAACCTTCTAATTGTAAGGTTCTGTGCGTTTTCAGACAAGTACAATATGTATGTTTAGCGTTTCTGATGAAATACCTCCTTTTACATGCATTTTCTCACAGAAAATGAGTCTCTCGAAATGGGAACATGGCTTTTTTGAAAAAGCATATTCTGGTCGAGAAATCTTGTTTTAAACAATAAAAACGACTCCCGGCCTTATTTAGTTCACATTTTTACTTTAGTAACCTAGCCCGTATTCATAACGCACTAAACCTTTTTATCGCGTTAAACGCCTTTTCTCGACAAGAAAAGCACAATTTCATCAAAAACAAACAAAACAAGAAAAATGAATCTATTCAACAAGTCTGCAACACGTCCTGAAGAGTTCCGTGTTTTCACCCAATTTCAATGTGTAATTTCTCCAGTTCTGATCATTGTTTAGCTTATTGGTAGCTTGGTCCAATGCCAGACACAGTGAATCCTTTTTATGGCTTTAAACGCATTTTCTCCTCAAGAGAAACATGATTTCATTAAAAACGTTATAGTTTAACCATGCCTGTTGTACATGTCTGCAAACACTCAGCGCCTTAAAATAGGGTTTTCACCAATGTGTTTTTTGGTGAGAAACCTTCTTTTTCAAGGTTCTGTGCGTTTTCAGACACGTACAATATGTATTTATAGTGTTTCTGATGAAACCCCTCCTTTTAATGCATTTTCTCACAGAAAATGAGTCTCTCGCCATGGGAACATGGCTTTTTTGAAAAAGCATATTCTGGTCGAGAAATCTTGTTTTAAAAAATAAAAACGACTCCCGGCTTTATTTAGTTCACATTTTTACTTTTGGTAACCTAGCCCGTGTTCATAACGCACTTAACCTTTTTATCGCGTTAAACGCCTTTTCTCGACAAGAAAAGCACAATTTCATCAAAAACAAACAAAACAAGAAAAATGAATCTATTCAACAAGTCTGCAACACGTCCTGAAGAGTTTCATGATTTCACCCAATGTCAATGTGTAATTTCCCCAGTTCTGATCATTGTTTAGCTTGTTGCTAGCTTGGTCCAATGCCAAACACAGTGAATCCTTTTTATGGCTTTAAACGCATTTTCTCCTCGAGAGAAACATGATTTCACTAAAAACGTTATAGTTTAAATATGCCTGCTGTACATGTGTGCAAACACTCAGAGCCTTAAGATAGGGTTTTCACCAATGTGTTTTTTGGTGAGAAACCTTCTATTTCAAGGTTCTGTGCGTTTTCAGACAAGTACAATATGTATTTATAGTGTTTCTGATGAAATCCCTCCTTTTACATGCATTTTCTCACAGAAAATGCGTCTCTCGACATAGGAAAATGGCTTTTTTTTTTTTTTAAAAAAAAGCATATTCTGGTCGAGAAATCGTGTTTTAAACAATAAAAACGACTCACGACCTTATTTAGTTCACATTTTTACTTTTGGTAACCTAGCCCGTATTCATAACGCACTAAACCTTTTTATCGCGTTAAACGCCTTTTCTCGACAAGAAAAGCACAATTTCATCAAAACAAACAAAACAAGAAAAATGAATCTATTCAACAAGTCTGCAACACGTCCTGAAGAGTTACATGATTTCACCCAATGTCAATGTGTAATTTCTCCAGTTCTGATCATTGTTTAGGTTGTTGGTAGCTTGGTCCAATGCCAAACACAGTGAATCCTTTTTATGGCTTTAAACGCATTTTCTCCTCGAGAGAAACATGATTTCACTAAAAACGTTATAGTTTAAACATGCCTGCTGTACATGTGTGCAAACACTCAGAGCCTTAAGATAGGGTTTTCACCAATGTGTTTTTTGGTGAGAAACCTTCTATTTCAAGGTTCTGTGCGTTTTCAGACAAGTGCAATATGTATTTATAGTGTTTCTGATGAAATCCCTCCTTTTACATGCATTTTCTCACAGAAAATGCGTCTCTCGCCATGGGAACATAGCTTTTTTGAAAAAGCATATTCTGGTCGAGAAATCGTGTTTTAAACAATAAAAACGACTCACGACCTTATTTAGTTCACATTTTTACTTTTGGTAACCTAGCCCGTATTCATAACGCACTAAACCTTTTTATCGCGTTAAACGCCTTTTCTCGACAAGAAAAGCACAATTTCATCAAAAACAAACAAGACAAGAAAAATCAATCTATTCAACAAGTCTGCAACACATCCTTAAGAGTTACGTGTTTTCACCCAATTTCAATGTGTAATTTCACCAGTTCTGATCATTGTTTAGCTTATTGGTAGCTTGGTCTAATGCCAGACACAGTAAATCCTTTTTATGGCTTTAAACGCATTTTCTCCTCAAGAGAAACATTTTTTCATTAAAAACGTTATAGTTTAAACATGCCTGTTGTACATGTCTACAAACACTCAGAGCCTTAAAATAGGGTTTCCATCAATGTGTTTTTTGGCGAGAAACCTTCTAATTGTAAGGTTCTGTGCGTTTTCAGACAAGTACAATATGTATTTTTAGCGTTTCTGATGAAATACCTCCTTTTACATGCATTTTCTCACAGAAAATGAGTCTCTCGAAATGGGAACATGGCTTTTTTGAAAAAGCATATTCTGGTCGAGAAATCTTGTTTTAAACAATAAAAACGACTCCCGGCCTTATTTAGTTCACATTTTTACTTTAGTAACCTAGCCCGTATTCATAACGCACTAAACCTTTTTATCGCGTTAAACGCCTTTTCTCGACAAGAAAAGCACAATTTCATCAAAAACAAACAAAACAAGAAAAATGAATCTATTCAACAAGTCTGCAACACGTCCTGAAGAGTTCCGTGTTTTCACCCAATGTCAATGTGTAATTTCTCCAGTTCTGATCATTGTTTAGCTTATTGGTAGCTTGGTCCAATGCCAGACACAGTGAATCCTTTTTATGGCTTTAAACGCATTTTCTCCTCAAGAGAAACATGATTTCATTAAAAACGTTATAGTTTAACCATGCCTGTTGTACATGTCTGCAAACACTCAGCGCCTTAAAATAGGGTTTTCACCAATGTGTTTTTTGGTGAGAAACCTTCTTTTTCAAGGTTCTGTGCGTTTTCAGACACGTACAATATGTATTTATAGTGTTTCTGATGAAACCCCTCCTTTTAATGCATTTTCTCACAGAAAATGAGTCTCTCGCCATGGGAACATGGCTTTTTTGAAAAAGCATATTCTGGTCGAGAAATCTTGTTTTAAAAAATAAAAACGACTCCCGGCTTTATTTAGTTCACATTTTTACTTTTGGTAACCTAGCCCGTGTTCATAACGCACTTAACCTTTTTATCGCGTTAAACGCCTTTTCTCGACAAGAAAAGCACAATTTCATCAAAAACAAACAAAACAAGAAAAATGAATCTATTCAACAAGTCTGCAACACGTCCTGAAGAGTTTCATGATTTCACCCAATGTCAATGTGTAATTTCCCCAGTTCTGATCATTGTTTAGCTTGTTGCTAGCTTGGTCCAATGCCAAACACAGTGAATCCTTTTTATGGCTTTAAACGCATTTTCTCCTCGAGAGAAATATGATTTCACTAAAAACGTTATAGTTTAACCATGCCTGCTGTACATGTGTACAAACACTCAGAGCCTTAAGATAGGGTTTTCACCAATGTGTTTTTTGGTGAGAAACCTTCTATTTCAAGGTTCTGTGCGTTTTCAGACAAGTGCAATATGTATTTATAGTGTTTCTGATGAAATCCCTCCTTTTACATGCATTTTCTCACAGAAAATGCGTCTCTCGCCATGGGAACATGGCTTTTTTGAAAAAGCATATTCTGGTCGAAAAATCGTGTTTTAAACAATAAAAACGACTCACGACCTTATTTAGTTCACATTTTTACTTTTGGTAACCTAGCCCGTATTCATAACGCACTAAACCTTTTTATCGCGTTAAACGCCTTTTCTCGACAAGAAAAGCACAATTTCATCAAAAACAAACAAAACAAGAAAAATGAATCTATTCAACAAGTCTGCAACACGTCCTGAAGAGTTACATGATTTCACCCAATGTCAATGTGTAATTTCTCCAGTTCTGATCATTGTTTAGCTTGTTGCTAGCTTGGTCCAATGCCAACACAGTGAATCCTTTTTATGGCTTTAAACGCATTTTCTCCTCGAGAGAAACATGATTTCACTAAAAACGTTATAGTTTAACCATGCCTGTTGTACATGTCTGCAAACACTCAGCGCCTTAAAATAGGGTTTTCACCAATGTGTTTTTTGGTGAGAAACCTTCTTTTTCAAGGTTCTGTGCGTTTTCAGACACGTACAATATGTATTTATAGTGTTTCTGATGAAACCCCTCCTTTTAATGCATTTTCTCACAGAAAATGAGTCTCTCGCCATGGGAACATGGCTTTTTTGAAAAAGCATATTCTGGTCGAGAAATCTTGTTTTAAAAAATAAAAACGACTCCCGGCTTTATTTAGTTCACATTTTTACTTTTGGTAACCTAGCCCGTGTTCATAACGCACTAAACCTTTTTATCGCGTTAAACGCCTTTTCTCGACAAGAAAAGCACAATTTCATCAAAAACAAACAAAACAAGAAAAATGAATCTATTCAACAAGTCTGCAACACGTCCTGAAGAGTTCCGTGTTTTCACCCAATGTCAATGTGTAATTTTTCCAGTTCTGATCATTGTTTAGCTTATTGGTAGCTTGGTCCAATGCCAGACACAGTGAATCCTTTTTATGGCTTTAAACGCATTTTCTCCTCAAGAGAAACATGATTTCATTAAAAACGTTATAGTTTAACCATGCCTGTTGTACATGTCTGCAAACACTCAGCGCCTTAAAATAGGGTTTTCACCAATGTGTTTTTTGGTGAGAAACCTTCTTTTTCAAGGTTCTGTGCGTTTTCAGACACGTACAATATGTATTTATAGTGTTTCTGATGAAATCCCTCCTTTTAATGCATTTTCTCACAGAAAATGAGTCTCTCGCCATGGGAACATGGCTTTTTTGAAAAAGCATATTCTGGTCGAGAAATCGTGTTTTAAACAATAAAAACGACTCACGACCTTATTTAGTTCACATTTTTACTTTTGGTAACCTAGCCCGTATTCATAACGCACTAAACCTTTTTATCGCGTTAAACGCCTTTTCTCGACAAGAAAAGCACAATTTCATCAAAACAAACAAAACAAGAAAAATGAATCTATTCAACAAGTCTGCAACACGTCCTGAAGAGTTACATGATTTCACCCAATGTCAATGTGTAATTTCTCCAGTTCTGATCATTGTTTAGGTTGTTGGTAGCTTGGTCCAATGCCAAACACAGTGAATCCTTTTTATGGCTTTAAACGCATTTTCTCCTCGAGAGAAACATGATTTCACTAAAAACGTTATAGTTTAAACATGCCTGCTGTACATGTCTACAAACACTCAGAGCCTTAAAATAGGGTTTCCATCAATGTGTTTTTTGGCGAGAAACCTTCTAATTGTAAGGTTCTGTGCGTTTTCAGACAAGTACAATATGTATTTTTAGCGTTTCTGATGAAATACCTCCTTTTACATGCATTTTCTCACAGAAAATGAGTCTCTCGAAATGGGAACATGGCTTTTTTGAAAAAGCATATTCTGGTCGAGAAATCTTGTTTTAAAAAATAAAAACGACTCCCGGCTTTATTTAGTTCACATTTTTACTTTTGGTAACCTAGCCCATGTTCATAACGCACTTAACCTTTTTATCGCGTTAAACGCCTTTTCTCGACAAGAAAAGCACAATTTCATCAAAAACAAACAAAACAAGAAAAATGAATCTATTCAACAAGTCTGCAACACGTCCTGAAGAGTTACATGATTTCACCCAATGTCAATGTGTAATTTCTCCAGTTCTGATCATTGTTTAGCTTGTTGCTAGCTTGGTCCAATGCCAAACACAGTGAATCCTTTTTATGGCTTTAAACAAGCATTTTCTCCTCGAGAGAAACATGATTTCACTAAAAACGTTATAGTTTAAACATGCCTGTTGTACATGTGTGCAAACACTCAGAGCCTTAAGATAGGGTTTTCACCAATGTGTTTTTTGGTGAGAAACCTTCTATTTCAAGGTTCTGTGCGTTTTCAGACAAGTACAATATGTATTTATAGTGTTTCTGATGAAATCCCTCCTTTTACATGCATTTTCTCCCAGAAAATGCGTCTCTCGACATAGGAAAATGGCTTTTTTTTTAAAAAAAAAAAAGCATATTCTGGTCGAGAAATCGTGTTTTAAAAAATAAAAACGACTCACGACCTTATTTAGTTCACATTTTTACTTTTGGTAACCTAGCCCGTATTCATAACGCACTAAACCTTTTTATCGCGTTAAACGCCTTTTCTCGACAAGAAAAGCACAATTTCATCAAAAACAAACAAAACAAGAAAAATGAATCTATTCAACAAGTCTGCAACACGTCCTGAAGAGTTACATGATTTCACCCAATGTCAATGTGTAATTTCTCCAGTTCTGATCATTGTTTAGCTTGTTGCTAGCTTGGTCCAATGCCAACACAGTGAATCCTTTTTATGGCTTTAAACGCATTTTCTCCTCGAGAGAAACATGATTTCACTAAAAACGTTATAGTTTAACCATGCCTGTTGTACATGTCTGCAAACACTCAGCGCCTTAAAATAGGGTTTTCACCAATGTGTTTTTTGGTGAGAAACATTCTAATTGTAAGGTTCTGTGCGTTTTCAGACAAGTACAATATGTATTTTTAGCGTTTCTGATGAAATACCTCCTTTTACATGCATTTTCTCACAGAAAATGAGTCTCTCGAAATGGGAACATGGCTTTTTTGAAAAAGCATATTCTGGTCGAGAAATCTTGTTTTAAACAATAAAAACGACTCCCGGCCTTATTTAGTTCACATTTTTACTTTAGTAACCTGGCCCGTATTCATAACGCACTAAACCTTTTTATCGCGTTAAACGCCTTTTCTCGACAAGAAAAGCACAATTTCATCAAAAACAAACAAAACAAGAAAAATGAATCTATTCAACAAGTCTGCAACACGTCCTGAAGAGTTCCGTGTTTTCACCCAATGTCAATGTGTAATTTCTCCAGTTCTGATCATTGTTTAGCTTATTGGTAGCTTGGTCCAATGGCAGACACAGTGAATCCTTTTTATTGCTTTAAACGCATTTTCTCCTCAAGAGAAACATGATTTCATTAAAAACGTTATAGTTTAACCATGCCTGTTGTACATGTCTGCAAACACTCAGCGCCTTAAAATAGGGTTTTCACCAATGTGTTTTTTGGTGAGAAACCTTCTTTTTCAAGGTTCTGTGCGTTTTCAGACACGTACAATATGTATTTATAGTGTTTCTGATGAAACCCCTCCTTTTAATGCATTTTCTCACAGAAAATGAGTCTCTCGCCATGGGAACATGGCTTTTTTGAAAAAGCATATTCTGGTCGAGAAATCTTGTTTTAAAAAATAAAAACGACTCCCGGCTTTATTTAGTTCACATTTTTACTTTTGGTAACCTAGCCCGTGTTCATAACGCACTTAACCTTTTTATCGCGTTAAACGCCTTTTCTCGACAAGAAAAGCACAATTTCATCAAAAACAAACAAAACAAGAAAAATGAATCTATTCAACAAGTCTGCAACACGTCCTGAAGAGTTACATGATTTCACCCAATGTCAATGTGTAATTTCTCCAGTTCTGATCATTGTTTAGCTTGTTGCTAGCTTGGTCCAATGCCAAACACAGTGAATCCTTTTTATGGCTTTAAACGCATTTTCTCCTCGAGAGAAACATGATTTCACTAAAAACGTTATAGTTTAAACATGCCTGCTGTACATGTGTGCAAACACTCAGAGCCTTAAGATAGGGTTTTCACCAATGTGTTTTTTGGTGAGAAACCTTCTATTTCAAGGTTCTGTGCGTTTTCAGACAAGTACAATATGTATTTATAGTGTTTCTGATGAAATCCCTCCTTTTACATGCATTTTCTCACAGAAAATGCGTCTCTCGACATAGGAAAATGGCTTTTTTTTTTAAAAAAAAAAAAAGCATATTCTGGTCGAGAAATCGTGTTTTAAACAATAAAAACGACTCACGACCTTATTTAGTTCACATTTTTACTTTTGGTAACCTAGCCCGTATTCATAACGCACTAAACCTTTTTATCGCGTTAAACGCCTTTTCTCGACAAGAAAAGCACAATTTCATCAAAACAAACAAAACAAGAAAAATGAATCTATTCAACAAGTCTGCAACACGTCCTGAAGAGTTACATGATTTCACCCAATGTCAATGTGTAATTTCTCCAGTTCTGATCATTGTTTAGGTTGTTGGTAGCTTGGTCCAATGCCAAACACAGTGAATCCTTTTTATGGCTTTAAACGCATTTTCTCCTCGAGAGAAACATGATTTCACTAAAAACGTTATAGTTTAAACATGCCTGCTGTACATGTCTACAAACACTCAGAGCCTTAAAATAGGGTTTCCATCAATGTGTTTTTTGGCGAGAAACCTTCTAATTGTAAGGTTCTGTGCGTTTTCAGACAAGTACAATATGTATTTTTAGCGTTTCTGATGAAATACCTCCTTTTACATGCATTTTCTCACAGAAAATGAGTCTCTCGAAATGGGAACATGGCTTTTTTGAAAAAGCATATTCTGGTCGAGAAATCTTGTTTTAAAAAATAAAAACGACTCCCGGCTTTATTTAGTTCACATTTTTACTTTTGGTAACCTAGCCCGTGTTCATAACGCACTTAACCTTTTTATCGCGTTAAACGCCTTTTCTCGACAAGAAAAGCACAATTTCATCAAAAACAAACAAAACAAGAAAAATGAATCTATTCAACAAGTCTGCAACACGTCCTGAAGAGTTACATGATTTCACCCAATGTCAATGTGTAATTTCTCCAGTTCTGATCATTGTTTAGCTTGTTGCTAGCTTGGTCCAATGCCAAACACAGTGAATCCTTTTTATGGCTTTAAACAAGCATTTTCTCCTCGAGAGAAACATGATTTCACTAAAAACGTTATAGTTTAAACATGCCTGTTGTACATGTGTGCAAACACTCAGAGCCTTAAGATAGGGTTTTCACCAATGTGTTTTTTGGTGAGAAACCTTCTATTTCAAGGTTCTGTGCGTTTTCAGACAAGTACAATATGTATTTATAGTGTTTCTGATGAAATCCCTCCTTTTACATGCATTTTCTCCCAGAAAATGCGTCTCTCGACATAGGAAAATGGCTTTTTTTTTTAAAAAAAAAAGCATATTCTGGTCGAGAAATCGTGTTTTAAAAAATAAAAACGACTCACGACCTTATTTAGTTCACATTTTTACTTTTGGTAACCTAGCCCGTATTCATAACGCACTTAACCTTTTTATCGCGTTAAACGCCTTTTCTCGACAAGAAAAGCACAATTTCATCAAAAACAAACAAAACAAGAAAAATGAATCTATTCAACAAGTCTGCAACACGTCCTGAAGAGTTACATGATTTCACCCAATGTCAATGTGTAATTTCTCCAGTTCTGATCATTGTTTAGCTTGTTGCTAGCTTGGTCCAATGCCAAACACAGTGAATCCTTTTTATGGCTTTAAACGCATTTTCTCCTCGAGAGAAACATGATTTCACTAAAAACGTTATAGTTTAAACATGCCTGCTGTACATGTGTGCAAACACTCAGAGCCTTAAGATAGGGTTTTCACCAATGTGTTTTTTGGTGAGAAACCTTCTATTTCAAGGTTCTGTGCGTTTTCAGACAAGTACATTATGTATTTATAGTGTTTCTGATGAAATCCCTCCTTTTACATGCATTTTCTCACAGAAAATGCGTCTCTCGACATAGGAAAATGGCTTTTTTTTTTAAAAAAAAAAGCATATTCTGGTCGAGAAATCGTGTTTTAAACAATAAAAACGACTCACGACCTTATTTAGTTCACATTTTTACTTTTGGTAACCTAGCCCGTATTCATAACGCACTAAACCTTTTTATCGCGTTAAAAAACGCCTTTTCTCGACAAGAAAAGCACAATTTCATCAAAAACAAACAAAACAAGAAAAATGAATCTATTCAACAAGTCTGCAACACGTCCTGAAGAGTTACATGATTTCACCCAATGTCAATGTGTAATTTCTCCAGTTCTGATCATTGTTTAGGTTGTTGGTAGCTTGGTCCAATGCCAAACACAGTGAATCCTTTTTATGGCTTTAAACGCATTTTCTCCTCGAGAGAAACATGATTTCACTAAAAACGTTATAGTTTAAACATGCCTGCTGTACATGTGTGCAAACACTCAGAGCCTTAAGATAGGGTTTTCACCAATGTGTTTTTTGGTGAGAAACCTTCTATTTCAAGGTTCTGTGCGTTTTCAGACAAGTGCAATATGTATTTATAGTGTTTCTGATGAAATCCCTCCTTTTACATGCATTTTCTCACAGAAAATGCGTCTCTCGCCATGGGAACATGGCTTTTTTGAAAAAGCATATTCTGGTCGAGAAATCGTGTTTTAAACAATAAAAACGACTCCCGGCCTTATTTAGTTCACATTTTTACTTTTGGTAACCTAGCCCGTATTCATAACGCACTAAACCTTTTTATCGCGTTAAACGCCTTTTCTCGACAAGAAAAGCACAATTTCATCAAAAACAAACAAGACAAGAAAAATCAATCTATTCAACAAGTCTGCAACACATCCTTAAGAGTTACGTGTTTTCACCCAATTTCAATGTGTAATTTCACCAGTTCTGATCATTGTTTAGCTTATTGGTAGCTTGGTCTAATGCCAGACACAGTGAATCCTTTTTATGGCTTTAAACGCATTTTCTCCTCAAGAGAAACATTTTTTCATTAAAAACGTTATAGTTTAAACATGCCTGTTGTACATGTCTACAAACACTCAGAGCCTTAAAATAGGGTTTCCATCAATGTGTTTTTTGGCGAGAAACCTTCTAATTGTAAGGTTCTGTGCGTTTTCAGACAAGTACAATATGTATTTTTAGCGTTTCTGATGAAATACCTCCTTTTACATGCATTTTCTCACAGAAAATGAGTCTCTCGAAATGGGAACATGGCTTTTTTGAAAAAGCATATTCTGGTCGAGAAATCTTGTTTTAAACAATAAAAACGACTCCCGGCCTTATTTAGTTCACATTTTTACTTTAGTAACCTAGCCCGTATTCATAACGCACTAAACCTTTTTATCGCGTTAAACGCCTTTTCTCGACAAGAAAAGCACAATTTCATCAAAAACAAACAAAACAAGAAAAATGAATCTATTCAACAAGTCTGCAACACGTCCTGAAGAGTTCCGTGTTTTCACCCAATGTCAATGTGTAATTTCTCCAGTTCTGATCATTGTTTAGCTTATTGGTAGCTTGGTCCAATGCCAGACACAGTGAATCCTTTTTATGGCTTTAAACGCATTTTCTCCTCAAGAGAAACATGATTTCATTAAAAACGTTATAGTTTAACCATGCCTGTTGTACATGTCTGCAAACACTCAGCGCCTTAAAATAGGGTTTTCACCAATGTGTTTTTTGGTGAGAAACCTTCTTTTTCAAGGTTCTGTGCGTTTTCAGACACGTACAATATGTATTTATAGTGTTTCTGATGAAACCCCTCCTTTTAATGCATTTTCTCACAGAAAATGAGTCTCTCGCCATGGGAACATGGCTTTTTTGAAAAAGCATATTCTGGTCGAGAAATCTTGTTTTAAAAAATAAAAACGACTCCCGGCTTTATTTAGTTCACATTTTTACTTTTGGTAACCTAGCCCGTGTTCATAACGCACTTAACCTTTTTATCGCGTTAAACGCCTTTTCTCGACAAGAAAAGCACAATTTCATCAAAAACAAACAAAACAAGAAAAATGAATCTATTCAACAAGTCTGCAACACGTCCTGAAGAGTTTCATGATTTCACCCAATGTCAATGTGTAATTTCCCCAGTTCTGATCATTGTTTAGCTTGTTGCTAGCTTGGTCCAATGCCAAACACAGTGAATCCTTTTTATGGCTTTAAACGCATTTTCTCCTCGAGAGAAACATGATTTCACTAAAAACGTTATAGTTTAAACATGCCTGCTGTACATGTGTACAAACACTCAGAGCCTTAAGATAGGGTTTTCACCAATGTGTTTTTTGGTGAGAAACCTTCTATTTCAAGGTTCTGTGCGTTTTCAGACAAGTGCAATATGTATTTATAGTGTTTCTGATGAAATCCCTCCTTTTACATGCATTTTCTCACAGAAAATGCGTCTCTCGCCATGGGAACATGGCTTTTTTGAAAAAGCATATTCTGGTCGAAAAATCGTGTTTTAAACAATAAAAACGACTCACGACCTTATTTAGTTCACATTTTTACTTTTGGTAACCTAGCCCGTATTCATAACGCACTAAACCTTTTTATCGCGTTAAACGCCTTTTCTCGACAAGAAAAGCACAATTTCATCAAAAACAAACAAAACAAGAAAAATGAATCTATTCAACAAGTCTGCAACACGTCCTGAAGAGTTACATGATTTCACCCAATGTCAATGTGTAATTTCTCCAGTTCTGATCATTGTTTAGCTTGTTGCTAGCTTGGTCCAATGCCAACACAGTGAATCCTTTTTATGGCTTTAAACGCATTTTCTCCTCGAGAGAAACATGATTTCACTAAAAACGTTATAGTTTAACCATGCCTGTTGTACATGTCTGCAAACACTCAGCGCCTTAAAATAGGGTTTTCACCAATGTGTTTTTTGGTGAGAAACATTCTAATTGTAAGGTTCTGTGCGTTTTCAGACAAGTACAATATGTATTTTTAGCGTTTCTGATGAAATACCTCCTTTTACATGCATTTTCTCACAGAAAATGAGTCTCTCGCCATGGGAACATGGCTTTTTTGAAAAAGCATATTCTGGTCGAGAAATCGTGTTTTGAACAATAAAAACGACTCCCGGCCTTATTTAGTTCACATTTTTACTTTTGGTAACCTAGCCCGTATTCATAACGCACTAAACCTTTTTATCGCGTTAAACGCCTTTTCTCGACAAGAAAAGCACAATTTCATCAAAAACAAACAAGACAAGAAAAATCAATCTATTCAACAAGTCTGCAACACATCCTTAAGAGTTACGTGTTTTCACCCAATTTCAATGTGTAATTTCACCAGTTCTGATCATTGTTTAGCTTATTGGTAGCTTGGTCTAATGCCAGACACAGTGAATCCTTTTTATGGCTTTAAACGCATTTTCTCCTCAAGAGAAACATTTTTTCATTAAAAACGTTATAGTTTAAACATGCCTGTTGTACATGTCTACAAACACTCAGAGCCTTAAAATAGGGTTTCCATCAATGTGTTTTTTGGCGAGAAACCTTCTAATTGTAAGGTTCTGTGCGTTTTCAGACAAGTACAATATGTATTTTTAGCGTTTCTGATGAAATACCTCCTTTTACATGCATTTTCTCACAGAAAATGAGTCTCTCGAAATGGGAACATGGCTTTTTTGAAAAAGCATATTCTGGTCGAGAAATCTTGTTTTAAACAATAAAAACGACTCCCGGCCTTATTTAGTTCACATTTTTACTATAGTAACCTAGCCCGTATTCATAACGCACTAAACCTTTTTATCGCGTTAAACGCCTTTTCTCGACAAGAAAAGCACAATTTCATCAAAAACAAACAAAACAAGAAAAATGAATCTATTCAACAAGTCTGCAACACGTCCTGAAGAGTTCCGTGTTTTCACCCAATGTCAATGTGTAATTTCTCCAGTTCTGATCATTGTTTAGCTTATTGGTAGCTTGGTCCAATGCCAGACACAGTGAATCCTTTTTATGGCTTTAAACGCATTTTCTCCTCAAGAGAAACATGATTTCATTAAAAACGTTATAGTTTAACCATGCCTGTTGTACATGTCTGCAAACACTCAGCGCCTTAAAATAGGGTTTTCACCAATGTGTTTTTTGGTGAGAAACCTTCTTTTTCAAGGTTCTGTGCGTTTTCAGACACGTACAATATGTATTTATAGTGTTTCTGATGAAACCCCTCCTTTTAATGCATTTTCTCACAGAAAATGAGTCTCTCGCCATGGGAACATGGCGTTTTTGAAAAAGCATATTCTGGTCGAGAAATCTTGTTTTAAAAAATAAAAACGACTCCAGGCTTTATTTAGTTCACATTTTTACTTTTGGTAACCTAGCCCGTGTTCATAACGCACTTAACCTTTTTATCGCGTTAAACGCCTTTTCTCGACAAGAAAAGCACAATTTCATCAAAAACAAACAAAACAAGAAAAATGAATCTATTCAACAAGTCTGCAACACGTCCTGAAGAGTTTCATGATTTCACCCAATGTCAATGTGTAATTTCCCCAGTTCTGATCATTGTTTAGCTTGTTGCTAGCTTGGTCCAATGCCAAACACAGTGAATCCTTTTTATGGCTTTAAACGCATTTTCTCCTCGAGAGAAACATGATTTCACTAAAAACGTTATAGTTTAAACATGCCTGCTGTACATGTGTGCAAACACTCAGAGCCTTAAGATAGGGTTTTCACCAATGTGTTTTTTGGTGAGAAACCTTCTATTTCAAGGTTCTGTGCGTTTTCAGACAAGTGCAATATGTATTTATAGTGTTTCTGATGAAATCCCTCCTTTTACATGCATTTTCTCACAGAAAATGCGTCTCTCGCCATGGGAACATGGCTTTTTTGAAAAAGCATATTCTGGTCGAGAAATCGTGTTTTAAACAATAAAAACGACTCACGACCTTATTTAGTTCACATTTTTACTTTTGGTAACCTAGCCCGTATTCATAACGCACTAAACCTTTTTATCGCGTTAAACGCCTTTTCTCGACAAGAAAAGCACAATTTCATCAAAAACAAACAAAACAAGAAAAATGAATCTATTCAACAAGTCTGCAACACGTCCTTAAGAGTTACGTGTTTTCACCCAATTTCAATGTGTAATTTCACCAGTTCTGATCATTGTTTAGCTTATTGGTAGCTTGGTCTAATGCCAGACACAGTGAATCCTTTTTATGGCTTTAAACGCATTTTCTCCTCAAGAGAAACATTTTTTCATTAAAAACGTTATAGTTTAAACATGCCTGTTGTACATGTCTACAAACACTCAGAGCCTTAAAATAGGGTTTCCATCAATGTGTTTTTTGGCGAGAAACCTTCTAATTGTAAGGTTCTGTGCGTTTTCAGACAAGTACAATATGTATTTTTAGCGTTTCTGATGAAATACCTCCTTTTACATGCATTTTCTCACAGAAAATGAGTCTCTCGAAATGGGAACATGGCTTTTTTGAAAAAGCATATTCTGGTCGAGAAATCTTGTTTTAAACAATAAAAACGACTCCCGGCCTTATTTAGTTCACATTTTTACTTTAGTAACCTAGCCCGTATTCATAACGCACTAAACCTTTTTATCGCGTTAAACGCCTTTTCTCGACAAGAAAAGCACAATTTCATCAAAAACAAACAAAACAAGAAAAATGAATCTATTCAACAAGTCTGCAACACGTCCTGAAGAGTTCCGTGTTTTCACCCAATGTCAATGTGTAATTTCTCCAGTTCTGATCATTGTTTAGCTTATTGGTAGCTTGGTCCAATGCCAGACACAGTGAATCCTTTTTATGGCTTTAAACGCATTTTCTCCTCAAGAGAAACATGATTTCATTAAAAACGTTATAGTTTAACCATGCCTGTTGTACATGTCTGCAAACACTCAGCGCCTTAAAATAGGGTTTTCACCAATGTGTTTTTTGGTGAGAAACCTTCTTTTTCAAGGTTCTGTGCGTTTTCAGACACGTACAATATGTATTTATAGTGTTTCTGATGAAACCCCTCCTTTTAATGCATTTTCTCACAGAAAATGAGTCTCTCGCCATGGGAACATGGCTTTTTTGAAAAAGCATATTCTGGTCGAGAAATCTTGTTTTAAAAAGTAAAAACGACTCCCGGCTTTATTTAGTTCACATTTTTACTTTTGGTAACCTAGCCCGTGTTCATAACGCACTTAACCTTTTTATCGCGTTAAACGCCTTTTCTCGACAAGAAAAGCACAATTTCATCAAAAACAAACAAAACAAGAAAAATGAATCTATTCAACAAGTCTGCAACACGTCCTGAAGAGTTTCATGATTTCACCCAATGTCAATGTGTAATTTCCCCAGTTCTGATCATTGTTTAGCTTGTTGCTAGCTTGGTCCAATGCCAAACACAGTGAATCCTTTTTATGGCTTTAAACGCATTTTCTCCTCGAGAGAAACATGATTTCACTAAAAACGTTATAGTTTAAACATGCCTGCTGTACATGTGTGCAAACACTCAGAGCCTTAAGATAGGGTTTTCACCAATGTGTTTTTTGGCGAGAAACCTTCTATTTCAAGGTTCTGTGCGTTTTCAGACAAGTACAATATGTATTTATAGTGTTTCTGATGAAATCCCTCCTTTTACATGCATTTTCTCACAGAAAATGCGTCTCTCGACATAGGAAAATGGCTTTATTTTTTAAAAAAAAAAAAGCATATTCTGGTCGAGAAATCGTGTTTTAAACAATAAAAACGACTCACGACCTTATTTAGTTCACATTTTTACTTTTGGTAACCTAGCCCGTATTCATAACGCACTAAATCTTTTTATCGCGTTAAACGCCTTTTCTCGACAAGAAAAGCACAATTTCATCAAAAACAAACAAAACAAGAAAAATGAATCTATTCAACAAGTCTGCAACACGTCCTGAAGAGTTACATGATTTAACCCAATGTCAATGTGTAATTTCTCCAGTTCTGATCATTGTTTAGGTTGTTGGTAGCTTGGTCCAATGCCAAACACAGTGAATCCTTTTTATGGCTTTAAACGCATTTTCTCCTCGAGAGAAACATGATTTCACTAAAAACGTTATAGTTTAAACATGCCTGCTGTACATGTGTGCAAACACTCAGAGCCTTAAGATAGGGTTTTCACCAATGTGTTTTTTGGTGAGAAACCTTCTATTTCAAGGTTCTGTGCGTTTTCAGACAAGTGCAATATGTATTTATAGTGTTTCTGATGAAATCCCTCCTTTTACATGCATTTTCTCACAGAAAATGCGTCTGTCGCCATGGGAACATGGCTTTTTTGAAAAAGCATATTCTGGTCGAGAAATCGTGTTTTAAACAATAAAAACGACTCACGACCTTATTTAGTTCACATTTTTACTTTTGGTAACCTAGCCCGTATTCATAACGCACTAAACCTTTTTATCGCGTTAAACGCCTTTTCTCGACAAGAAAAGCACAATTTCATCAAAAACAAACAAAACAAGAAAAATGAATCTATTCAACAAGTCTGCAACACGTCCTTAAGAGTTACGTGTTTTCACCCAATTTCAATGTGTAATTTCACCAGTTCTGATCATTGTTTAGCTTATTGGTAGCTTGGTCTAATGCCAGACACAGTGAATCCTTTTTATGGCTTTAAACGCATTTTCTCCTCAAGAGAAACATTTTTTCATTAAAAACGTTATAGTTTAAACATGCCTGTTGTACATGTCTACAAACACTCAGAGCCTTAAAATAGGGTTTCCATCAATGTGTTTTTTGGCGAGAAACCTTCTAATTGTAAGGTTCTGTGCGTTTTCAGACAAGTACAATATGTATTTTTAGCGTTTCTGATGAAATACCTCCTTTTACATGCATTTTCTCACAGAAAATGAGTCTCTCGAAATGGGAACATGGCTTTTTTGAAAAAGCATATTCTGGTCGAGAAATCTTGTTTTAAACAATAAAAACGACTCCCGGCCTTATTTAGTTCACATTTTTACTTTAGTAACCTAGCCCGTATTCATAACGCACTAAACCTTTTTATCGCGTTAAACGCCTTTTCTCGACAAGAAAAGCACAATTTCATCAAAAACAAACAAAACAAGAAAAATGAATCTATTCAACAAGTCTGCAACACGTCCTGAAGAGTTCCGTGTTTTCACCCAATGTCAATGTGTAATTTCTCCAGTTCTGATCATTGTTTAGCTTATTGGTAGCTTGGTCCAATGCCAGACACAGTGAATCCTTTTTATGGCTTTAAACGCATTTTCTCCTCAAGAGAAACATGATTTCATTAAAAACGTTATAGTTTAACCATGCCTGTTGTACATGTCTGCAAACACTCAGCGCCTTAAAATAGGGTTTTCACCAATGTGTTTTTTGGTGAGAAACCTTCTTTTTCAAGGTTCTGTGCGTTTTCAGACACGTACAATATGTATTTATAGTGTTTCTGATGAAACCCCTCCTTTTAATGCATTTTCTCACAGAAAATGAGTCTCTCGCCATGGGAACATGGCTTTTTTGAAAAAGCATATTCTGGTCGAGAAATCTTGTTTTAAAAAATAAAAACGACTCCCGGCTTTATTTAGTTCACATTTTTACTTTTGGTAACCTAGCCCGTGTTCATAACGCACTTAACCTTTTTATCGCGTTAAACGCCTTTTCTCGACAAGAAAAGCACAATTTCATCAAAAACAAACAAAACAAGAAAAATGAATCTATTCAACAAGTCTGCAACACGTCCTGAAGAGTTTCATGATTTCACCCAATGTCAATGTGTAATTTCCCCAGTTCTGATCATTGTTTAGCTTGTTGCTAGCTTGGTCCAATGCCAAACACAGTGAATCCTTTTTATGGCTTTAAACGCATTTTCTCCTCGAGAGAAACATGATTTCACTAAAAACGTTATAGTTTAAACATGCCTGCTGTACATGTGTGCAAACACTCAGAGCCTTAAGATAGGGTTTTCACCAATGTGTTTTTTGGCGAGAAACCTTCTATTTCAAGGTTCTGTGCGTTTTCAGACAAGTACAATATGTATTTATAGTGTTTCTGATGAAATCCCTCCTTTTACATGCATTTTCTCACAGAAAATGCGTCTCTCGACATAGGAAAATGGCTTTATTTTTTTTAAAAAAAAAAGCATATTCTGGTCGAGAAATCGTGTTTTAAACAATAAAAACGACTCACGACCTTATTTAGTTCACATTTTTACTTTTGGTAACCTAGCCCGTATTCATAACGCACTAAACCTTTTTATCGCGTTAAACGCCTTTTCTCGACAAGAAAAGCACAATTTCATCAAAAACAAACAAAACAAGAAAAATGAATCTATTCAACAAGTCTGCAACACGTCCTGAAGAGTTACATGATTTAACCCAATGTCAATGTGTAATTTCTCCAGTTCTGATCATTGTTTAGGTTGTTGGTAGCTTGGTCCAATGCCAAACACAGTGAATCCTTTTTATGGCTTTAAACGCATTTTCTCCTCGAGAGAAACATGATTTCACTAAAAACGTTATAGTTTAAACATGCCTGCTGTACATGTGTGCAAACACTCAGAGCCTTAAGATAGGGTTTTCACCAATGTGTTTTTTGGTGAGAAACCTTCTATTTCAAGGTTCTGTGCGTTTTCAGACAAGTGCAATATGTATTTATAGTGTTTCTGATGAAATCCCTCCTTTTACATGCATTTTCTCACAGAAAATGCGTCTGTCGCCATGGGAACATGGCTTTTTTGAAAAAGCATATTCTGGTCGAGAAATCGTGTTTTAAACAATAAAAACGACTCACGACCTTATTTAGTTCACATTTTTACTTTTGGTAACCTAGCCCGTATTCATAACGCACTAAACCTTTTTATCGCGTTAAACGCCTTTTCTCGACAAGAAAAGCACAATTTCATCAAAAACAAACAAAACAAGAAAAATGAATCTATTCAACAAGTCTGCAACACGTCCTGAAGAGTTACATGATTTCACCCAATGTCAATGTGTAATTTCTCCAGTTCTGATCATTGTTTAGCTTGTTGCTAGCTTGGTCCAATGCCAACACAGTGAATCCTTTTTATGGCTTTAAACGCATTTTCTCCTCGAGAGAAACATGATTTCACTAAAAACGTTATAGTTTAACCATGCCTGTTGTACATGTCTGCAAACACTCAGCGCCTTAAAATAGGGTTTTCACCAATGTGTTTTTTGGTGAGAAACATTCTAATTGTAAGGTTCTGTGCGTTTTCAGACAAGTACAATATGTATTTTTAGCGTTTCTGATGAAATACCTCCTTTTACATGCATTTTCTCACAGAAAATGAGTCTCTCGCCATGGGAACATGGCTTTTTTGAAAAAGCATATTCTGGTCGAGAAATCGTGTTTTGAACAATAAAAACGACTCCCGGCCTTATTTAGTTCACATTTTTACTTTTGGTAACCTAGCCCGTATTCATAACGCACTAAACCTTTTTATCGCGTTAAACGCATTTTCTCGACAAGAAAAGCACAATTTCATCAAAAACAAACAAGACAAGAAAAATCAATCTATTCAACAAGTCTGCAACACATCCTTAAGAGTTACGTGTTTTCACCCAATTTCAATGTGTAATTTCACCAGTTCTGATCATTGTTTAGCTTATTGGTAGCTTGGTCTAATGCCAGACACAGTGAATCCTTTTTATGGCTTTAAACGCATTTTCTCCTCAAGAGAAACATTTTTTCATTAAAAACGTTATAGTTTAAACATGCCTGTTGTACATGTCTACAAACACTCAGAGCCTTAAAATAGGGTTTCCATCAATGTGTTTTTTGGCGAGAAACCTTCTAATTGTAAGGTTCTGTGCGTTTTCAGACAAGTACAATATGTATGTTTAGCGTTTCTGATGAAATACCTCCTTTTACATGCATTTTCTCACAGAAAATGAGTCTCTCGAAATGGGAACATGGCTTTTTTGAAAAAGCATATTCTGGTCGAGAAATCTTGTTTTAAACAATAAAAACGACTCCCGGCCTTATTTAGTTCACATTTTTACTTTAGTAACCTAGCCCGTATTCATAACGCACTAAACCTTTTTATCGCGTTAAACGCCTTTTCTCGACAAGAAAAGCACAATTTCATCAAAAACAAACAAAACAAGAAAAATGAATCTATTCAACAAGTCTGCAACACGTCCTGAAGAGTTCCGTGTTTTCACCCAATTTCAATGTGTAATTTCTCCAGTTCTGATCATTGTTTAGCTTATTGGTAGCTTGGTCCAATGCCAGACACAGTGAATCCTTTTTATGGCTTTAAACGCATTTTCTCCTCAAGAGAAACATGATTTCATTAAAAACGTTATAGTTTAACCATGCCTGTTGTACATGTCTGCAAACACTCAGCGCCTTAAAATAGGGTTTTCACCAATGTGTTTTTTGGTGAGAAACCTTCTTTTTCAAGGTTCTGTGCGTTTTCAGACACGTACAATATGTATTTATAGTGTTTCTGATGAAACCCCTCCTTTTAATGCATTTTCTCACAGAAAATGAGTCTCTCGCCATGGGAACATGGCTTTTTTGAAAAAGCATATTCTGGTCGAGAAATCTTGTTTTAAAAAATAAAAACGACTCCCGGCTTTATTTAGTTCACATTTTTACTTTTGGTAACCTAGCCCGTGTTCATAACGCACTTAACCTTTTTATCGCGTTAAACGCCTTTTCTCGACAAGAAAAGCACAATTTCATCAAAAACAAACAAAACAAGAAAAATGAATCTATTCAACAAGTCTGCAACACGTCCTGAAGAGTTTCATGATTTCACCCAATGTCAATGTGTAATTTCCCCAGTTCTGATCATTGTTTAGCTTGTTGCTAGCTTGGTCCAATGCCAAACACAGTGAATCCTTTTTATGGCTTTAAACGCATTTTCTCCTCGAGAGAAACATGATTTCACTAAAAACGTTATAGTTTAAATATGCCTGCTGTACATGTGTGCAAACACTCAGAGCCTTAAGATAGGGTTTTCACCAATGTGTTTTTTGGTGAGAAACCTTCTATTTCAAGGTTCTGTGCGTTTTCAGACAAGTGCAATATGTATTTATAGTGTTTCTGATGAAATCCCTCCTTTTACATGCATTTTCTCACAGAAAATGCGTCTCTCGACATAGGAAAATGGCTTTTTTTTTTTTTTTTAAAAAAGCATATTCTGGTCGAGAAATCGTGTTTTAAACAATAAAAACGACTCACGACCTTATTTAGTTCACATTTTTACTTTTGGTAACCTAGCCCGTATTCATAACGCACTAAACCTTTTTATCGCGTTAAACGCCTTTTCTCGACAAGAAAAGCACAATTTCATCAAAACAAACAAAACAAGAAAAATGAATCTATTCAACAAGTCTGCAACACGTCCTGAAGAGTTACATGATTTCACCCAATGTCAATGTGTAATTTCTCCAGTTCTGATCATTGTTTAGGTTGTTGGTAGCTTGGTCCAATGCCAAACACAGTGAATCCTTTTTATGGCTTTAAACGCATTTTCTCCTCGAGAGAAACATGATTTCACTAAAAACGTTATAGTTTAAACATGCCTGCTGTACATGTGTGCAAACACTCAGAGCCTTAAGATAGGGTTTTCACCAATGTGTTTTTTGGTGAGAAACCTTCTATTTCAAGGTTCTGTGCGTTTTCAGACAAGTGCAATATGTATTTATAGTGTTTCTGATGAAATCCCTCCTTTTACATGCATTTTCTCACAGAAAATGCGTCTCTCGCCATGGGAACATAGCTTTTTTGAAAAAGCATATTCTGGTCGAGAAATCGTGTTTTAAACAATAAAAACGACTCACGACCTTATTTAGTTCACATTTTTACTTTTGGTAACCTAGCCCGTATTCATAACGCACTAAACCTTTTTATCGCGTTAAACGCCTTTTCTCGACAAGAAAAGCACAATTTCATCAAAAACAAACAAAACAAGAAAAATGAATCTATTCAACAAGTCTGCAACACGTCCTGAAGAGTTACATGATTTCACCCAATGTCAATGTGTAATTTCTCCAGTTCTGATCATTGTTTAGCTTGTTGCTAGCTTGGTCCAATGCCAACACAGTGAATCCTTTTTATGGCTTTAAACGCATTTTCTCCTCGAGAGAAACATGATTTCACTAAAAACGTTATAGTTTAACCATGCCTGTTGTACATGTCTGCAAACACTCAGCGCCTTAAAATAGGGTTTTCACCAATGTGTTTTTTGGTGAGAAATATTCTAATTGTAAGGTTCTGTGCGTTTTCAGACAAGTACAATATGTATTTTTAGCGTTTCTGATGAAATACCTCCTTTTACATGCATTTTCTCACAGAAAATGAGTCTCTCGAAATGGGAACATGGCTTTTTTGAAAAAGCATATTCTGGTCGAGAAATCTTGTTTTAAACAATAAAAACGACTCCCGGCCTTATTTAGTTCACATTTTTACTTTAGTAACCTAGCCCGTATTCATAACGCACTAAACCTTTTTATCGCGTTAAACGCCTTTTCTCGACAAGAAAAGCACAATTTCATCAAAAACAAACAAAACAAGAAAAATGAATCTATTCAACAAGTCTGCAACACGTCCTGAAGAGTTCCGTGTTTTCACCCAATTTCAATGTGTAATTTCTCCAGTTCTGATCATTGTTTAGCTTATTGGTAGCTTGGTCCAATGCCAGACACAGTGAATCCTTTTTATGGCTTTAAACGCATTTTCTCCTCAAGAGAAACATGATTTCATTAAAAACGTTATAGTTTAACCATGCCTGTTGTACATGTCTGCAAACACTCAGCGCCTTAAAATAGGGTTTTCACCAATGTGTTTTTTGGTGAGAAACCTTCTTTTTCAAGGTTCTGTGCGTTTTCAGACACGTACAATATGTATTTATAGTGTTTCTGATGAAATCCCTCCTTTTAATGCATTTTCTCACAGAAAATGAGTCTCTCGCCATGGGAACATGGCTTTTTTGAAAAAGCATATTCTGGTCGAGAAATCTTGTTTTAAAAAATAAAAACTACTCCCGGCTTTATTTAGTTCACATTTTTACTTTTGGTAACCTAGCCCGTGTTCATAACGCACTTAACCTTTTTATCGAGTTAAACGCCTTTTCTCGACAAGAAAAGCACAATTTCATCAAAAACAAACAAAACAAGAAAAATGAATCTATTCAACAAGTCTGCAACACGTCCTGAAGAGTTACATGATTTCACCCAATGTCAATGTGTAATTTCTCCAGTTCTGATCATTGTTTAGCTTGTTGCTAGCTTGGTCCAATGCCAACACAGTGAATCCTTTTTATGGCTTTAAACGCATTTTCTCCTCGAGAGAAACATGATTTCACTAAAAACGTTATAGTTTAACCATGCCTGTTGTACATGTCTGCAAACACTCAGCGCCTTAAAATAGGGTTTTCACCAATGTGTTTTTTGGTGAGAAACATTCTAATTGTAAGGTTCTGTGCGTTTTCAGACAAGTACAATATGTATTTTTAGCGTTTCTGATGAAATACCTCCTTTTACATGCATTTTCTCACAGAAAATGAGTCTCTCGCCATGGGAACATGGCTTTTTTGAAAAAGCATATTCTGGTCGAGAAATCGTGTTTTGAACAATAAAAACGACTCCCGGCCTTATTTAGTTCACATTTTTACTTTTGGTAACCTAGCCCGTATTCATAACGCACTAAACCTTTTTATCGCGTTAAACGCCTTTTCTCGACAAGAAAAGCACAATTTCATCAAAAACAAACAAGACAAGAAAAATCAATCTATTCAACAAGTCTGCAACACATCCTTAAGAGTTACGTGTTTTCACCCAATTTCAATGTGTAATTTCACCAGTTCTGATCATTGTTTAGCTTATTGGTAGCTTGGTCTAATGCCAGACACAGTGAATCCTTTTTATGGCTTTAAACGCATTTTCTCCTCAAGAGAAACATTTTTTCATTAAAAACGTTATAGTTTAAACATGCCTGTTGTACATGTCTACAAACACTCAGAGCCTTAAAATAGGGTTTCCATCAATGTGTTTTTTGGCGAGAAACCTTCTAATTGTAAGGTTCTGTGCGTTTTCAGACAAGTACAATATGTATTTTTAGCGTTTCTGATGAAATACCTCCTTTTACATGCATTTTCTCACAGAAAATGAGTCTCTCGAAATGGGAACATGGCTTTTTTGAAAAAGCATATTCTGGTCGAGAAATCTTGTTTTAAACAATAAAAACGACTCCCGGCCTTATTTAGTTCACATTTTTACTATAGTAACCTAGCCCGTATTCATAACGCACTAAACCTTTTTATCGCGTTAAACGCCTTTTCTCGACAAGAAAAGCACAATTTCATCAAAAACAAACAAAACAAGAAAAATGAATCTATTCAACAAGTCTGCAACACGTCCTGAAGAGTTCCGTGTTTTCACCCAATGTCAATGTGTAATTTCTCCAGTTCTGATCATTGTTTAGCTTATTGGTAGCTTGGTCCAATGCCAGACACAGTGAATCCTTTTTATGGCTTTAAACGCATTTTCTCCTCAAGAGAAACATGATTTCATTAAAAACGTTATAGTTTAACCATGCCTGTTGTACATGTCTGCAAACACTCAGCGCCTTAAAATAGGGTTTTCACCAATGTGTTTTTTGGTGAGAAACCTTCTTTTTCAAGGTTCTGTGCGTTTTCAGACACGTACAATATGTATTTATAGTGTTTCTGATGAAATCCCTCCTTTTAATGCATTTTCTCACAGAAAATGAGTCTCTCGCCATGGGAACATGGCTTTTTTGAAAAAGCATATTCTGGTCGAGAAATCTTGTTTTAAAAAATAAAAACGACTCCCGGCTTTATTTAGTTCACATTTTTACTTTTGGTAACCTAGCCCGTGTTCATAACGCACTAAACCTTTTTATCGCGTTAAACGCCTTTTCTCGACAAGAAAAGCACAATTTCATCAAAAACAAACAAAACAAGAAAAATGAATCTATTCAACAAGTCTGCAACACGTCCTGAAGAGTTCCGTGTTTTCACCCAATGTCAATGTGTAATTTCTCCAGTTCTGATCATTGTTTAGCTTATTGGTAGCTTGGTCCAATGCCAGACACAGTGAATCCTTTTTATGGCTTTAAACGCATTTTCTCCTCAAGAGAAACATGATTTCATTAAAAACGTTATAGTTTAACCATGCCTGTTGTACATGTCTGCAAACACTCAGCGCCTTAAAATAGGGTTTTCACCAATGTGTTTTTTGGTGAGAAACATTCTAATTGTAAGGTTCTGTGCGTTTTCAGACAAGTACAATATGTATTTATAGTGTTTCTGATGAAATCCCTCCTTTTACATGCATTTTCTCACAGAAAATGAGTCTCTCGAAATGGGAACATGGCTTTTTTGAAAAAGCATATTCTGGTCGAGAAATCTTGTTTTAAACAATAAAAACGACTCCCGGCCTTATTTAGTTCACATTTTTACTTTAGTAACCTAGCCCGTATTCATAACGCACTAAACCTTTTTATCGCGTTAAACGCCTTTTCTCGACAAGAAAAGCACAATTTCATCAAAAACAAACAAAACAAGAAAAATGAATCTATTCAACAAGTCTGCAACACGTCCTGAAGAGTTCCGTGTTTTCACCCAATTTCAATGTGTAATTTCTCCAGTTCTGATCATTGTTTAGCTTATTGGTAGCTTGGTCCAATGCCAGACACAGTGAATCCTTTTTATGGCTTTAAACGCATTTTCTCCTCAAGAGAAACATGATTTCATTAAAAACGTTATAGTTTAACCATGCCTGTTGTACATGTCTGCAAACACTCAGCGCCTTAAAATAGGGTTTTCACCAATGTGTTTTTTGGTGAGAAACCTTCTTTTTCAAGGTTCTGTGCGTTTTCAGACACGTACAATATGTATTTATAGTGTTTCTGATGAAATCCCTCCTTTTAATGCATTTTCTCACAGAAAATGAGTCTCTCGCCATGGGAACATGGCTTTTTTGAAAAAGCATATTCTGGTCGAGAAATCGTGTTTTAAACAATAAAAACGACTCACGACCTTATTTAGTTCACATTTTTACTTTTGGTAACCTAGCCCGTGTTCATAACGCACTTAACCTTTTTATCGCGTTAAACGCCTTTTCTCGACAAGAAAAGCACAATTTCATCAAAACAAACAAAACAAGAAAAATGAATCTATTCAACAAGTCTGCAACACGTCCTGAAGAGTTACATGATTTCACCCAATGTCAATGTGTAATTTCTCCAGTTCTGATCATTGTTTAGGTTGTTGGTAGCTTGGTCCAATGCCAAACACAGTGAATCCTTTTTATGGCTTTAAACGCATTTTCTCCTCGAGAGAAACATGATTTCACTAAAAACGTTATAGTTTAAACATGCCTGCTGTACATGTCTACAAACACTCAGAGCCTTAAAATAGGGTTTCCATCAATGTGTTTTTTGGCGAGAAACCTTCTAATTGTAAGGTTCTGTGCGTTTTCAGACAAGTACAATATGTATTTTTAGCGTTTCTGATGAAATACCTCCTTTTACATGCATTTTCTCACAGAAAATGAGTCTCTCGAAATGGGAACATGGCTTTTTTGAAAAAGCATATTCTGGTCGAGAAATCTTGTTTTAAAAAATAAAAACGACTCCCGGCTTTATTTAGTTCACATTTTTACTTTTGGTAACCTAGCCCGTGTTCATAACGCACTTAACCTTTTTATCGCGTTAAACGCCTTTTCTCGACAAGAAAAGCACAATTTCATCAAAAACAAACAAAACAAGAAAAATGAATCTATTCAACAAGTCTGCAACACGTCCTGAAGAGTTACATGATTTCACCCAATGTCAATGTGTAATTTCTCCAGTTCTGATCATTGTTTAGCTTGTTGCTAGCTTGGTCCAATGCCAAACACAGTGAATCCTTTTTATGGCTTTAAACAAGCATTTTCTCCTCGAGAGAAACATGATTTCACTAAAAACGTTATAGTTTAAACATGCCTGTTGTACATGTGTGCAAACACTCAGAGCCTTAAGATAGGGTTTTCACCAATGTGTTTTTTGGTGAGAAACCTTCTATTTCAAGGTTCTGTGCGTTTTCAGACAAGTACAATATGTATTTATAGTGTTTCTGATGAAATCCCTCCTTTTACATGCATTTTCTCCCAGAAAATGCGTCTCTCGACATAGGAAAATGGCTTTTTTTTAAAAAAAAAAAAAAGCATATTCTGGTCGAGAAATCGTGTTTTAAAAAATAAAAACGACTCACGACCTTATTTAGTTCACATTTTTACTTTTGGTAACCTAGCCCGTATTCATAACGCACTAAACCTTTTTATCGCGTTAAACGCCTTTTCTCGACAAGAAAAGCACAATTTCATCAAAAACAAACAAAACAAGTAAAATGAATCTATTCAACAAGTCTGCAACACGTCCTGAAGAGTTACATGATTTCACCCAATGTCAATGTGTAATTTCTCCAGTTCTGATCATTGTTTAGCTTGTTGCTAGCTTGGTCCAATGCCAACACAGTGAATCCTTTTTATGGCTTTAAACGCATTTTCTCCTCGAGAGAAACATGATTTCACTAAAAACGTTATAGTTTAACCATGCCTGTTGTACATGTCTGCAAACACTCAGCGCCTTAAAATAGGGTTTTCACCAATGTGTTTTTTGGTGAGAAACATTCTAATTGTAAGGTTCTGTGCGTTTTCAGACAAGTACAATATGTATTTTTAGCGTTTCTGATGAAATACCTCCTTTTACATGCATTTTCTCACAGAAAATGAGTCTCTCGAAATGGGAACATGGCTTTTTTGAAAAAGCATATTCTGGTCGAGAAATCTTGTTTTAAACAATAAAAACGACTCCCGGCCTTATTTAGTTCACATTTTTACTTTAGTAACCTGGCCCGTATTCATAACGCACTAAACCTTTTTATCGCGTTAAACGCCTTTTCTCGACAAGAAAAGCACAATTTCATCAAAAACAAACAAAACAAGAAAAATGAATCTATTCAACAAGTCTGCAACACGTCCTGAAGAGTTCCGTGTTTTCACCCAATGTCAATGTGTAATTTCTCCAGTTCTGATCATTGTTTAGCTTATTGGTAGCTTGGTCCAATGCCAGACACAGTGAATCCTTTTTATGGCTTTAAACGCATTTTCTCCTCAAGAGAAACATGATTTCATTAAAAACGTTATAGTTTAACCATGCCTGTTGTACATGTCTGCAAACACTCAGCGCCTTAAAATAGGGTTTTCACCAATGTGTTTTTTGGTGAGAAACCTTCTTTTTCAAGGTTCTGTGCGTTTTCAGACACGTACAATATGTATTTATAGTGTTTCTGATGAAACCCCTCCTTTTAATGCATTTTCTCACAGAAAATGAGTCTCTCGCCATGGGAACATGGCTTTTTTGAAAAAGCATATTCTGGTCGAGAAATCTTGTTTTAAAAAATAAAAACGACTCCCGGCTTTATTTAGTTCACATTTTTACTTTTGGTAACCTAGCCCGTGTTCATAACGCACTTAACCTTTTTATCGCGTTAAACGCCTTTTCTCGACAAGAAAAGCACAATTTCATCAAAAACAAACAAAACAAGAAAAATGAATCTATTCAACAAGTCTGCAACACGTCCTGAAGAGTTACATGATTTCACCCAATGTCAATGTGTAATTTCTCCAGTTCTGATCATTGTTTAGCTTGTTGCTAGCTTGGTCCAATGCCAAACACAGTGAATCCTTTTTATGGCTTTAAACGCATTTTCTCCTCGAGAGAAACATGATTTCACTAAAAACGTTATAGTTTAAACATGCCTGCTGTACATGTGTGCAAACACTCAGAGCCTTAAGATAGGGTTTTCACCAATGTGTTTTTTGGTGAGAAACCTTCTATTTCAAGGTTCTGTGCGTTTTCAGACAAGTACAATATGTATTTATAGTGTTTCTGATGAAATCCCTCCTTTTACATGCATTTTCTCACAGAAAATGCGTCTCTCGACATAGGAAAATGGCTTTTTTTTTTAAAAAAAAAAAAGCATATTCTGGTCGAGAAATCGTGTTTTAAACAATAAAAACGACTCACGACCTTATTTAGTTCACATTTTTACTTTTGGTAACCTAGCCCGTATTCATAACGCACTAAACCTTTTTATCGCGTTAAACGCCTTTTCTCGACAAGAAAAGCACAATTTCATCAAAACAAACAAAACAAGAAAAATGAATCTATTCAACAAGTCTGCAACACGTCCTGAAGAGTTACATGATTTCACCCAATGTCAATGTGTAATTTCTCCAGTTCTGATCATTGTTTAGGTTGTTGGTAGCTTGGTCCAATGCCAAACACAGTGAATCCTTTTTATGGCTTTAAACGCATTTTCTCCTCGAGAGAAACATGATTTCACTAAAAACGTTATAGTTTAAACATGCCTGCTGTACATGTGTGCAAACACTCAGAGCCTTAAGATAGGGTTTTCACCAATGTGTTTTTTGGTGAGAAACCTTCTATTTCAAGGTTCTGTGCGTTTTCAGACAAGTGCAATATGTATTTATAGTGTTTCTGATGAAATCCCTCCTTTTACATGCATTTTCTCACAGAAAATGCGTCTCTCGCCATGGGAACATGGCTTTTTTGAAAAAGCATATTCTGGTCGAGAAATCGTGTTTTAAACAATAAAAACGACTCCCGGCCTTATTTAGTTCACATTTTTACTTTTGGTAACCTAGCCCGTATTCATAACGCACTAAACCTTTTTATCGCGTTAAACGCCTTTTCTCGACAAGAAAAGCACAATTTCATCAAAAACAAACAAGACAAGAAAAATCAATCTATTCAACAAGTCTGCAACACATCCTTAAGAGTTACGTGTTTTCACCCAATGTCAATGTGTAATTTCACCAGTTCTGATCATTGTTTAGCTTATTGGTAGCTTGGTCTAATGCCAGACACAGTGAATCCTTTTTATGGCTTTAAACGCATTTTCTCCTCAAGAGAAACATTTTTTCATTAAAAACGTTATAGTTTAAACATGCCTGTTGTACATGTCTACAAACACTCAGAGCCTTAAAATAGGGTTTCCATCAATGTGTTTTTTGGCGAGAAACCTTCTAATTGTAAGGTTCTGTGCGTTTTCAGACAAGTACAATATGTATTTTTAGCGTTTCTGATGAAATACCTCCTTTTACATGCATTTTCTCACAGAAAATGAGTCTCTCGAAATGGGAACATGGCTTTTTTGAAAAAGCATATTCTGGTCGAGAAATCTTGTTTTAAACAATAAAAACGACTCCCGGCCTTATTTAGTTCACATTTTTACTTTAGTAACCTAGCCCGTATTCATAACGCACTAAACCTTTTTATCGCGTTAAACGCCTTTTCTCGACAAGAAAAGCACAATTTCATCAAAAACAAACAAAACAAGAAAAATGAATCTATTCAACAAGTCTGCAACACGTCCTGAAGAGTTCCGTGTTTTCACCCAATGTCAATGTGTAATTTCTCCAGTTCTGATCATTGTTTAGCTTATTGGTAGCTTGGTCCAATGCCAGACACAGTGAATCCTTTTTATGGCTTTAAACGCATTTTCTCCTCAAGAGAAACATGATTTCATTAAAAACGTTATAGTTTAACCATGCCTGTTGTACATGTCTGCAAACACTCAGCGCCTTAAAATAGGGTTTTCACCAATGTGTTTTTTGGTGAGAAACCTTCTTTTTCAAGGTTCTGTGCGTTTTCAGACACGTACAATATGTATTTATAGTGTTTCTGATGAAACCCCTCCTTTTAATGCATTTTCTCACAGAAAATGAGTCTCTCGCCATGGGAACATGGCTTTTTTGAAAAAGCATATTCTGGTCGAGAAATCTTGTTTTAAAAAATAAAAACGACTCCCGGCTTTATTTAGTTCACATTTTTACTTTTGGTAACCTAGCCCGTGTTCATAACGCACTTAACCTTTTTATCGCGTTAAACGCCTTTTCTCGACAAGAAAAGCACAATTTCATCAAAAACAAACAAAACAAGAAAAATGAATCTATTCAACAAGTCTGCAACACGTCCTGAAGAGTTTCATGATTTCACCCAATGTCAATGTGTAATTTCCCCAGTTCTGATCATTGTTTAGCTTGTTGCTAGCTTGGTCCAATGCCAAACACAGTGAATCCTTTTTATGGCTTTAAACGCATTTTCTCCTCGAGAGAAACATGATTTCACTAAAAACGTTATAGTTTAAACATGCCTGCTGTACATGTGTACAAACACTCAGAGCCTTAAGATAGGGTTTTCACCAATGTGTTTTTTGGTGAGAAACCTTCTATTTCAAGGTTCTGTGCGTTTTCAGACAAGTGCAATATGTATTTATAGTGTTTCTGATGAAATCCCTCCTTTTACATGCATTTTCTCACAGAAAATGCGTCTCTCGCCATGGGAACATGGCTTTTTTGAAAAAGCATATTCTGGTCGAGAAATCGTGTTTTAAACAATAAAAACGACTCACGACCTTATTTAGTTCACATTTTTACTTTTGGTAACCTAGCCCGTATTCATAACGCACTAAACCTTTTTATCGCGTTAAACGCCTTTTCTCGACAAGAAAAGCACAATTTCATCAAAAACAAACAAAACAAGAAAAATGAATCTATTCAACAAGTCTGCAACACGTCCTGAAGAGTTACATGATTTCACCCAATGTCAATGTGTAATTTCTCCAGTTCTGATCATTGTTTAGCTTGTTGCTAGCTTGGTCCAATGCCAACACAGTGAATCCTTTTTATGGCTTTAAACGCATTTTCTCCTCGAGAGAAACATGATTTCACTAAAAACGTTATAGTTTAAACATGCCTGCTGTACATGTCTACAAACACTCAGAGCCTTAAAATAGGGTTTCCATCAATGTGTTTTTTGGCGAGAAACCTTCTAATTGTAAGGTTCTGTGCGTTTTCAGACAAGTACAATATGTATTTTTAGCGTTTCTGATGAAATACCTCCTTTTACATGCATTTTCTCACAGAAAATGAGTCTCTCGAAATGGGAACATGGCTTTTTTGAAAAAGCATATTCTGGTCGAGAAATCTTGTTTTAAAAAATAAAAACGACTCCCGGCTTTATTTAGTTCACATTTTTACTTTTGGTAACCTAGCCCGTGTTCATAACGCACTTAACCTTTTTATCGCGTTAAACGCCTTTTCTCGACAAGAAAAGCACAATTTCATCAAAAACAAACAAAACAAGAAAAATCAATCTATTCAACAAGTCTGCAACACGTCCTGAAGAGTTACATGATTTCACCCAATGTCAATGTGTAATTTCTCCAGTTCTGATCATTGTTTAGCTTGTTGCTAGCTTGGTCCAATGCCAACACAGTGAATCCTTTTTATGGCTTTAAACGCATTTTCTCCTCGAGAGAAACATGATTTCACTAAAAACGTTATAGTTTAACCATGCCTGTTGTACATGTCTGCAAACACTCAGCGCCTTAAAATAGGGTTTTCACCAATGTGTTTTTTGGTGAGAAACATTCTAATTGTAAGGTTCTGTGCGTTTTCAGACAAGTACAATATGTATTTTTAGCGTTTCTGATGAAATACCTCCTTTTACATGCATTTTCTCACAGAAAATGAGTCTCTCGAAATGGGAACATGGCTTTTTTGAAAAAGCATATTCTGGTCGAGAAATCTTGTTTTAAACAATAAAAACGACTCCCGGCCTTATTTAGTTCACATTTTTACTTTAGTAACCTGGCCCGTATTCATAACGCACTAAACCTTTTTATCGCGTTAAACGCCTTTTCTCGACAAGAAAAGCACAATTTCATCAAAAACAAACAAAACAAGAAAAATGAATCTATTCAACAAGTCTGCAACACGTCCTGAAGAGTTCCGTGTTTTCACCCAATGTCAATGTGTAATTTCTCCAGTTCTGATCATTGTTTAGCTTATTGGTAGCTTGGTCCAATGCCAGACACAGTGAATCCTTTTTATGGCTTTAAACGCATTTTCTCCTCAAGAGAAACATGATTTCATTAAAAACGTTATAGTTTAACCATGCCTGTTGTACATGTCTGCAAACACTCAGAGCCTTAAAATAGGGTTTTCACCAATGTGTTTTTTGGTGAGAAACCTTCTTTTTCAAGGTTCTGTGCGTTTTCAGACACGTACAATATGTATTTATAGTGTTTCTGATGAAACCCCTCCTTTTAATGCATTTTCTCACAGAAAATGAGTCTCTCGCCATGGGAACATGGCTTTTTTGAAAAAGCATATTCTGGTCGAGAAATCTTGTTTTAAAAAATAAAAACGACTCCCGGCTTTATTTAGTTCACATTTTTACTTTTGGTAACCTAGCCCGTGTTCATAGCGCACTTAACCTTTTTATCGCGTTAAACGCCTTTTCTCGACAAGAAAAGCACAATTTCATCAAAAACAAACAAAACAAGAAAAATGAATCTATTCAACAAGTCTGCAACACGTCCTGAAGAGTTACATGATTTCACCCAATGTCAATGTGTAATTTCTCCAGTTCTGATCATTGTTTAGCTTGTTGCTAGCTTGGTCCAATGCCAAACACAGTGAATCCTTTTTATGGCTTTAAACGCATTTTCTCCTCGAGAGAAACATGATTTCACTAAAAACGTTATAGTTTAAACATGCCTGCTGTACATGTGTGCAAACACTCAGAGCCTTAAGATAGGGTTTTCACCAATGTGTTTTTTGGTGAGAAACCTTCTATTTCAAGGTTCTGTGCGTTTTCAGACAAGTACAATATGTATTTATAGTGTTTCTGATGAAATCCCTCCTTTTACATGCATTTTCTCACAGAAAATGCGTCTCTCGACATAGGAAAATGGCTTTTTTTTTAAAAAAAAAAAAAGCATATTCTGGTCGAGAAATCGTGTTTTAAACAATAAAAACGACTCACGACCTTATTTAGTTCACATTTTTACTTTTGGTAACCTAGCCCGTATTCATAACGCACTAAACCTTTTTATCGCGTTAAACGCCTTTTCTCGACAAGAAAAGCACAATTTCATCAAAACAAACAAAACAAGAAAAATGAATCTATTCAACAAGTCTGCAACACGTCCTGAAGAGTTACATGATTTCACCCAATGTCAATGTGTAATTTCTCCAGTTCTGATCATTGTTTAGGTTGTTGGTAGCTTGGTCCAATGCCAAACACAGTGAATCCTTTTTATGGCTTTAAACGCATTTTCTCCTCGAGAGAAACATGATTTCACTAAAAACGTTATAGTTTAAACATGCCTGCTGTACATGTGTGCAAACACTCAGAGCCTTAAGATAGGGTTTTCACCAATGTGTTTTTTGGTGAGAAACCTTCTATTTCAAGGTTCTGTGCGTTTTCAGACAAGTGCAATATGTATTTATAGTGTTTCTGATGAAATCCCTCCTTTTACATGCATTTTCTCACAGAAAATGCGTCTCTCGCCATGGGAACATGGCTTTTTTGAAAAAGCATATTCTGGTCGAGAAATCGTGTTTTAAACAATAAAAACGACTCCCGGCCTTATTTAGTTCACATTTTTACTTTTGGTAACCTAGCCCGTATTCATAACGCACTAAACCTTTTTATCGCGTTAAACGCCTTTTCTCGACAAGAAAAGCACAATTTCATCAAAAACAAACAAGACAAGAAAAATCAATCTATTCAACAAGTCTGCAACACATCCTTAAGAGTTACGTGTTTTCACCCAATTTCAATGTGTAATTTCACCAGTTCTGATCATTGTTTAGCTTATTGGTAGCTTGGTCTAATGCCAGACACAGTGAATCCTTTTTATGGCTTTAAACGCATTTTCTCCTCAAGAGAAACATTTTTTCATTAAAAACGTTATAGTTTAAACATGCCTGTTGTACATGTCTACAAACACTCAGAGCCTTAAAATAGGGTTTCCATCAATGTGTTTTTTGGCGAGAAACCTTCTAATTGTAAGGTTCTGTGCGTTTTCAGACAAGTACAATATGTATTTTTAGCGTTTCTGATGAAATACCTCCTTTTACATGCATTTTCTCACAGAAAATGAGTCTCTCGAAATGGGAACATGGCTTTTTTGAAAAAGCATATTCTGGTCGAGAAATCTTGTTTTAAACAATAAAAACGACTCCCGGCCTTATTTAGTTCACATTTTTACTTTAGTAACCTAGCCCGTATTCATAACGCACTAAACCTTTTTATCGCGTTAAACGCCTTTTCTCGACAAGAAAAGCACAATTTCATCAAAAACAAACAAAACAAGAAAAATGAATCTATTCAACAAGTCTGCAACACGTCCTGAAGAGTTCCGTGTTTTCACCCAATGTCAATGTGTAATTTCTCCAGTTCTGATCATTGTTTAGCTTATTGGTAGCTTGGTCCAATGCCAGACACAGTGAATCCTTTTTATGGCTTTAAACGCATTTTCTCCTCAAGAGAAACATGATTTCATTAAAAACGTTATAGTTTAACCATGCCTGTTGTACATGTCTGCAAACACTCAGCGCCTTAAAATAGGGTTTTCACCAATGTGTTTTTTGGTGAGAAACCTTCTTTTTCAAGGTTCTGTGCGTTTTCAGACACGTACAATATGTATTTATAGTGTTTCTGATGAAACCCCTCCTTTTAATGCATTTTCTCACAGAAAATGAGTCTCTCGCCATGGGAACATGGCTTTTTTGAAAAAGCATATTCTGGTCGAGAAATCTTGTTTTAAAAAATAAAAACGACTCCCGGCTTTATTTAGTTCACATTTTTACTTTTGGTAACCTAGCCCGTGTTCATAACGCACTTAACCTTTTTATCGCGTTAAACGCCTTTTCTCGACAAGAAAAGCACAATTTCATCAAAAACAAACAAAACAAGAAAAATGAATCTATTCAACAAGTCTGCAACACGTCCTGAAGAGTTTCATGATTTCACCCAATGTCAATGTGTAATTTCCCCAGTTCTGATCATTGTTTAGCTTGTTGCTAGCTTGGTCCAATGCCAAACACAGTGAATCCTTTTTATGGCTTTAAACGCATTTTCTCCTCGAGAGAAACATGATTTCACTAAAAACGTTATAGTTTAAACATGCCTGCTGTACATGTGTACAAACACTCAGAGCCTTAAGATAGGGTTTTCACCAATGTGTTTTTTGGTGAGAAACCTTCTATTTCAAGGTTCTGTGCGTTTTCAGACAAGTGCAATATGTATTTATAGTGTTTCTGATGAAATCCCTCCTTTTACATGCATTTTCTCACAGAAAATGCGTCTCTCGCCATGGGAACATGGCTTTTTTGAAAAAGCATATTCTGGTCGAGAAATCGTGTTTTAAACAATAAAAACGACTCACGACCTTATTTAGTTCACATTTTTACTTTTGGTAACCTAGCCCGTATTCATAACGCACTAAACCTTTTTATCGCGTTAAACGCCTTTTCTCGACAAGAAAAGCACAATTTCATCAAAAACAAACAAAACAAGAAAAATGAATCTATTCAACAAGTCTGCAACACGTCCTGAAGAGTTACATGATTTCACCCAATGTCAATGTGTAATTTCTCCAGTTCTGATCATTGTTTAGCTTGTTGCTAGCTTGGTCCAATGCCAACACAGTGAATCCTTTTTATGGCTTTAAACGCATTTTCTCCTCGAGAGAAACATGATTTCACTAAAAACGTTATAGTTTAAACATGCCTGCTGTACATGTCTACAAACACTCAGAGCCTTAAAATAGGGTTTCCATCAATGTGTTTTTTGGCGAGAAACCTTCTAATTGTAAGGTTCTGTGCGTTTTCAGACAAGTACAATATGTATTTTTAGCGTTTCTGATGAAATACCTCCTTTTACATGCATTTTCTCACAGAAAATGAGTCTCTCGAAATGGGAACATGGCTTTTTTGAAAAAGCATATTCTGGTCGAGAAATCTTGTTTTAAAAAATAAAAACGACTCCCGGCTTTATTTAGTTCACATTTTTACTTTTGGTAACCTAGCCCGTGTTCATAACGCACTTAACCTTTTTATCGCGTTAAACGCCTTTTCTCGACAAGAAAAGCACAATTTCATCAAAAACAAACAAAACAAGAAAAATCAATCTATTCAACAAGTCTGCAACACGTCCTGAAGAGTTACATGATTTCACCCAATGTCAATGTGTAATTTCTCCAGTTCTGATCATTGTTTAGCTTGTTGCTAGCTTGGTCCAATGCCAACACAGTGAATCCTTTTTATGGCTTTAAACGCATTTTCTCCTCGAGAGAAACATGATTTCACTAAAAACGTTATAGTTTAACCATGCCTGTTGTACATGTCTGCAAACACTCAGCGCCTTAAAATAGGGTTTTCACCAATGTGTTTTTTGGTGAGAAACATTCTAATTGTAAGGTTCTGTGCGTTTTCAGACAAGTACAATATGTATTTTTAGCGTTTCTGATGAAATACCTCCTTTTACATGCATTTTCTCACAGAAAATGAGTCTCTCGAAATGGGAACATGGCTTTTTTGAAAAAGCATATTCTGGTCGAGAAATCTTGTTTTAAACAATAAAAACGACTCCCGGCCTTATTTAGTTCACATTTTTACTTTAGTAACCTGGCCCGTATTCATAACGCACTAAACCTTTTTATCGCGTTAAACGCCTTTTCTCGACAAGAAAAGCACAATTTCATCAAAAACAAACAAAACAAGAAAAATGAATCTATTCAACAAGTCTGCAACACGTCCTGAAGAGTTCCGTGTTTTCACCCAATGTCAATGTGTAATTTCTCCAGTTCTGATCATTGTTTAGCTTATTGGTAGCTTGGTCCAATGCCAGACACAGTGAATCCTTTTTATGGCTTTAAACGCATTTTCTCCTCAAGAGAAACATGATTTCATTAAAAACGTTATAGTTTAAACATGCCTGTTGTACATGTCTACAAACACTCAGAGCCTTAAAATAGGGTTTCCATCAATGTGTTTTTTGGCGAGAAACCTTCTAATTGTAAGGTTCTGTGCGTTTTCAGACAAGTACAATATGTATTTTTAGCGTTTCTGATGAAATACCTCCTTTTACATGCATTTTCTCACAGAAAATGAGTCTCTCGAAATGGGAACATGGCTTTTTTGAAAAAGCATATTCTGGTCGAGAAATCTTGTTTTAAACAATAAAAACGACTCCCGGCCTTATTTAGTTCACATTTTTACTTTAGTAACCTAGCCCGTATTCATAACGCACTAAACCTTTTTATCGCGTTAAACGCCTTTTCTCGACAAGAAAAGCACAATTTCATCAAAAACAAACAAAACAAGAAAAATGAATCTATTCAACAAGTCTGCAACACGTCCTGAAGAGTTCCGTGTTTTCACCCAATGTCAATGTGTAATTTCTCCAGTTCTGATCATTGTTTAGCTTGTTGCTAGCTTGGTCCAATGCCAACACAGTGAATCCTTTTTATGGCTTTAAACGCATTTTCTCCTCGAGAGAAACATGATTTCACTAAAAACGTTATAGTTTAAACATGCCTGCTGTACATGTCTACAAACACTCAGAGCCTTAAAATAGGGTTTCCATCAATGTGTTTTTTGGCGAGAAACCTTCTAATTGTAAGGTTCTGTGCGTTTTCAGACAAGTACAATATGTATTTTTAGCGTTTCTGATGAAATACCTCCTTTTACATGCATTTTCTCACAGAAAATGAGTCTCTCGAAATGGGAACATGGCTTTTTTGAAAAAGCATATTCTGGTCGAGAAATCTTGTTTTAAAAAATAAAAACGACTCCCGGCTTTATTTAGTTCACATTTTTACTTTTGGTAACCTAGCCCGTGTTCATAACGCACTTAACCTTTTTATCGCGTTAAACGCCTTTTCTCGACAAGAAAAGCACAATTTCATCAAAAACAAACAAAACAAGAAAAATCAATCTATTCAACAAGTCTGCAACACGTCCTGAAGAGTTACATGATTTCACCCAATGTCAATGTGTAATTTCTCCAGTTCTGATCATTGTTTAGCTTGTTGCTAGCTTGGTCCAATGCCAACACAGTGAATCCTTTTTATGGCTTTAAACGCATTTTCTCCTCGAGAGAAACATGATTTCACTAAAAACGTTATAGTTTAACCATGCCTGTTGTACATGTCTGCAAACACTCAGCGCCTTAAAATAGGGTTTTCACCAATGTGTTTTTTGGTGAGAAACATTCTAATTGTAAGGTTCTGTGCGTTTTCAGACAAGTACAATATGTATTTTTAGCGTTTCTGATGAAATACCTCCTTTTACATGCATTTTCTCACAGAAAATGAGTCTCTCGAAATGGGAACATGGCTTTTTTGAAAAAGCATATTCTGGTCGAGAAATCTTGTTTTAAACAATAAAAACGACTCCCGGCCTTATTTAGTTCACATTTTTACTTTAGTAACCTGGCCCGTATTCATAACGCACTAAACCTTTTTATCGCGTTAAACGCCTTTTCTCGACAAGAAAAGCACAATTTCATCAAAAACAAACAAAACAAGAAAAATGAATCTATTCAACAAGTCTGCAACACGTCCTGAAGAGTTCCGTGTTTTCACCCAATGTCAATGTGTAATTTCTCCAGTTCTGATCATTGTTTAGCTTATTGGTAGCTTGGTCCAATGCCAGACACAGTGAATCCTTTTTATGGCTTTAAACGCATTTTCTCCTCAAGAGAAACATGATTTCATTAAAAACGTTATAGTTTAACCATGCCTGTTGTACATGTCTGCAAACACTCAGAGCCTTAAAATAGGGTTTTCACCAATGTGTTTTTTGGTGAGAAACCTTCTTTTTCAAGGTTCTGTGCGTTTTCAGACACGTACAATATGTATTTATAGTGTTTCTGATGAAACCCCTCCTTTTAATGCATTTTCTCACAGAAAATGAGTCTCTCGCCATGGGAACATGGCTTTTTTGAAAAAGCATATTCTGGTCGAGAAATCTTGTTTTAAAAAATAAAAACGACTCCCGGCTTTATTTAGTTCACATTTTTACTTTTGGTAACCTAGCCCGTGTTCATAGCGCACTTAACCTTTTTATCGCGTTAAACGCCTTTTCTCGACAAGAAAAGCACAATTTCATCAAAAACAAACAAAACAAGAAAAATGAATCTATTCAACAAGTCTGCAACACGTCCTGAAGAGTTACATGATTTCACCCAATGTCAATGTGTAATTTCTCCAGTTCTGATCATTGTTTAGCTTGTTGCTAGCTTGGTCCAATGCCAAACACAGTGAATCCTTTTTATGGCTTTAAACGCATTTTCTCCTCGAGAGAAACATGATTTCACTAAAAACGTTATAGTTTAAACATGCCTGCTGTACATGTGTGCAAACACTCAGAGCCTTAAGATAGGGTTTTCACCAATGTGTTTTTTGGTGAGAAACCTTCTATTTCAAGGTTCTGTGCGTTTTCAGACAAGTACAATATGTATTTATAGTGTTTCTGATGAAATCCCTCCTTTTACATGCATTTTCTCACAGAAAATGCGTCTCTCGACATAGGAAAATGGCTTTTTTTTTAAAAAAAAAAAAAGCATATTCTGGTCGAGAAATCGTGTTTTAAACAATAAAAACGACTCACGACCTTATTTAGTTCACATTTTTACTTTTGGTAACCTAGCCCGTATTCATAACGCACTAAACCTTTTTATCGCGTTAAACGCCTTTTCTCGACAAGAAAAGCACAATTTCATCAAAACAAACAAAACAAGAAAAATTAATCTATTCAACAAGTCTGCAACACGTCCTGAAGAGTTACATGATTTCACCCAATGTCAATGTGTAATTTCTCCAGTTCTGATCATTGTTTAGGTTGTTGGTAGCTTGGTCCAATGCCAAACACAGTGAATCCTTTTTATGGCTTTAAACGCATTTTCTCCTCGAGAGAAACATGATTTCACTAAAAACGTTATAGTTTAAACATGCCTGCTGTACATGTGTGCAAACACTCAGAGCCTTAAGATAGGGTTTTCACCAATGTGTTTTTTGGTGAGAAACCTTCTATTTCAAGGTTCTGTGCGTTTTCAGACAAGTGCAATATGTATTTATAGTGTTTCTGATGAAATCCCTCCTTTTACATGCATTTTCTCACAGAAAATGCGTCTCTCGCCATGGGAACATGGCTTTTTTGAAAAAGCATATTCTGGTCGAGAAATCGTGTTTTAAACAATAAAAACGACTCCCGGCCTTATTTAGTTCACATTTTTACTTTTGGTAACCTAGCCCGTATTCATAACGCACTAAACCTTTTTATCGCGTTAAACGCCTTTTCTCGACAAGAAAAGCACAATTTCATCAAAAACAAACAAGACAAGAAAAATCAATCTATTCAACAAGTCTGCAACACATCCTTAAGAGTTACGTGTTTTCACCCAATTTCAATGTGTAATTTCACCAGTTCTGATCATTGTTTAGCTTATTGGTAGCTTGGTCTAATGCCAGACACAGTGAATCCTTTTTATGGCTTTAAACGCATTTTCTCCTCAAGAGAAACATTTTTTCATTAAAAACGTTATAGTTTAAACATGCCTGTTGTACATGTCTACAAACACTCAGAGCCTTAAAATAGGGTTTCCATCAATGTGTTTTTTGGCGAGAAACCTTCTAATTGTAAGGTTCTGTGCGTTTTCAGACAAGTACAATATGTATTTTTAGCGTTTCTGATGAAATACCTCCTTTTACATGCATTTTCTCACAGAAAATGAGTCTCTCGAAATGGGAACATGGCTTTTTTGAAAAAGCATATTCTGGTCGAGAAATCTTGTTTTAAACAATAAAAACGACTCCCGGCCTTATTTAGTTCACATTTTTACTTTAGTAACCTAGCCCGTATTCATAACGCACTAAACCTTTTTATCGCGTTAAACGCCTTTTCTCGACAAGAAAAGCACAATTTCATCAAAAACAAACAAAACAAGAAAAATGAATCTATTCAACAAGTCTGCAACACGTCCTGAAGAGTTCCGTGTTTTCACCCAATGTCAATGTGTAATTTCTCCAGTTCTGATCATTGTTTAGCTTATTGGTAGCTTGGTCCAATGCCAGACACAGTGAATCCTTTTTATGGCTTTAAACGCATTTTCTCCTCAAGAGAAACATGATTTCATTAAAAACGTTATAGTTTAACCATGCCTGTTGTACATGTCTGCAAACACTCAGCGCCTTAAAATAGGGTTTTCACCAATGTGTTTTTTGGTGAGAAACCTTCTTTTTCAAGGTTCTGTGCGTTTTCAGACACGTACAATATGTATTTATAGTGTTTCTGATGAAACCCCTCCTTTTAATGCATTTTCTCACAGAAAATGAGTCTCTCGCCATGGGAACATGGCTTTTTTGAAAAAGCATATTCTGGTCGAGAAATCTTGTTTTAAAAAATAAAAACGACTCCCGGCTTTATTTAGTTCACATTTTTACTTTTGGTAACCTAGCCCGTGTTCATAACGCACTTAACCTTTTTATCGCGTTAAACGCCTTTTCTCGACAAGAAAAGCACAATTTCATCAAAAACAAACAAAACAAGAAAAATCAATCTATTCAACAAGTCTGCAACACGTCCTGAAGAGTTTCATGATTTCACCCAATGTCAATGTGTAATTTCCCCAGTTCTGATCATTGTTTAGCTTGTTGCTAGCTTGGTCCAATGCCAAACACAGTGAATCCTTTTTATGGCTTTAAACGCATTTTCTCCTCGAGAGAAACATGATTTCACTAAAAACGTTATAGTTTAACCATGCCTGTTGTACATGTCTGCAAACACTCAGCGCCTTAAAATAGGGTTTTCACCAATGTGTTTTTTGGTGAGAAACATTCTAATTGTAAGGTTCTGTGCGTTTTCAGACAAGTACAATATGTATTTTTAGCGTTTCTGATGAAATACCTCCTTTTACATGCATTTTCTCACAGAAAATGAGTCTCTCGCCATGGGAACATGGCTTTTTTGAAAAAGCATATTCTGGTCGAGAAATCGTGTTTTGAACAATAAAAACGACTCCCGGCCTTATTTAGTTCACATTTTTACTTTTGGTAACCTAGCCCGTATTCATAACGCACTAAACCTTTTTATCGCGTTAAACGCCTTTTCTCGACAAGAAAAGCACAATTTCATCAAAAACAAACAAGACAAGAAAAATCAATCTATTCAACAAGTCTGCAACACATCCTTAAGAGTTACGTGTTTTCACCCAATTTCAATGTGTAATTTCACCAGTTCTGATCATTGTTTAGCTTATTGGTAGCTTGGTCTAATGCCAGACACAGTGAATCCTTTTTATGGCTTTAAACGCATTTTCTCCTCAAGAGAAACATTTTTTCATTAAAAACGTTATAGTTTAAACATGCCTGTTGTACATGTCTACAAACACTCAGAGCCTTAAAATAGGGTTTCCATCAATGTGTTTTTTGGCGAGAAACCTTCTAATTGTAAGGTTCTGTGCGTTTTCAGACAAGTACAATATGTATTTTTAGCGTTTCTGATGAAATACCTCCTTTTACATGCATTTTCTCACAGAAAATGAGTCTCTCGAAATGGGAACATGGCTTTTTTGAAAAAGCATATTCTGGTCGAGAAATCTTGTTTTAAACAATAAAAACGACTCCCGGCCTTATTTAGTTCACATTTTTACTATAGTAACCTAGCCCGTATTCATAACGCACTAAACCTTTTTATCGCGTTAAACGCCTTTTCTCGACAAGAAAAGCACAATTTCATCAAAAACAAACAAAACAAGAAAAATGAATCTATTCAACAAGTCTGCAACACGTCCTGAAGAGTTCCGTGTTTTCACCCAATGTCAATGTGTAATTTCTCCAGTTCTGATCATTGTTTAGCTTATTGGTAGCTTGGTCCAATGCCAGACACAGTGAATCCTTTTTATGGCTTTAAACGCATTTTCTCCTCAAGAGAAACATGATTTCATTAAAAACGTTATAGTTTAACCATGCCTGTTGTACATGTCTGCAAACACTCAGCGCCTTAAAATAGGGTTTTCACCAATGTGTTTTTTGGTGAGAAACCTTCTTTTTCAAGGTTCTGTGCGTTTTCAGACACGTACAATATGTATTTATAGTGTTTCTGATGAAACCCCTCCTTTTAATGCATTTTCTCACAGAAAATGAGTCTCTCGCCATGGGAACATGGCTTTTTTGAAAAAGCATATTCTGGTCGAGAAATCTTGTTTTAAAAAATAAAAACGACTCCCGGCTTTATTTAGTTCACATTTTTACTTTTGGTAACCTAGCCCGTGTTCATAACGCACTTAACCTTTTTATCGCGTTAAACGCCTTTTCTCGACAAGAAAAGCACAATTTCATCAAAAACAAACAAAACAAGAAAAATGAATCTATTCAACAAGTCTGCAACACGTCCTGAAGAGTTTCATGATTTCACCCAATGTCAATGTGTAATTTCCCCAGTTCTGATCATTGTTTAGCTTGTTGCTAGCTTGGTCCAATGCCAAACACAGTGAATCCTTTTTATGGCTTTAAACGCATTTTCTCCTCGAGAGAAACATGATTTCACTAAAAACGTTATAGTTTAAACATGCCTGCTGTACATGTGTGCAAACACTCAGAGCCTTAAGATAGGGTTTTCACCAATGTGTTTTTTGGCGAGAAACCTTCTATTTCAAGGTTCTGTGCGTTTTCAGACAAGTGCAATATGTATTTATAGTGTTTCTGATGAAATCCCTCCTTTTACATGCATTTTCTCACAGAAAATGCGTCTCTCGCCATGGGAACATGGCTTTTTTGAAAAAGCATATTCTGGTCGAGAAATCGTGTTTTAAACAATAAAAACGACTCCCGGCCTTATTTAGTTCACATTTTTACTTTTGGTAACCTAGCCCGTATTCATAACGCACTAAACCTTTTTATCGCGTTAAACGCCTTTTCTCGACAAGAAAAGCACAATTTCATCAAAAACAAACAAGACAAGAAAAATCAATCTATTCAACAAGTCTGCAACACATCCTTAAGAGTTACGTGTTTTCACCCAATTTCAATGTGTAATTTCACCAGTTCTGATCATTGTTTAGCTTATTGGTAGCTTGGTCTAATGCCAGACACAGTGAATCCTTTTTATGGCTTTAAACGCATTTTCTCCTCAAGAGAAACATTTTTTCATTAAAAACGTTATAGTTTAAACATGCCTGTTGTACATGTCTACAAACACTCAGAGCCTTAAAATAGGGTTTCCATCAATGTGTTTTTTGGCGAGAAACCTTCTAATTGTAAGGTTCTGTGCGTTTTCAGACAAGTACAATATGTATTTTTAGCGTTTCTGATGAAATACCTCCTTTTACATGCATTTTCTCACAGAAAATGAGTCTCTCGAAATGGGAACATGGCTTTTTTGAAAAAGCATATTCTGGTCGAGAAATCTTGTTTTAAACAATAAAAACGACTCCCGGCCTTATTTAGTTCACATTTTTACTTTAGTAACCTAGCCCGTATTCATAACGCACTAAACCTTTTTATCGCGTTAAACGCCTTTTCTCGACAAGAAAAGCACAATTTCATCAAAAACAAACAAAACAAGAAAAATGAATCTATTCAACAAGTCTGCAACACGTCCTGAAGAGTTCCGTGTTTTCACCCAATGTCAATGTGTAATTTCTCCAGTTCTGATCATTGTTTAGCTTATTGGTAGCTTGGTCCAATGCCAGACACAGTGAATCCTTTTTATGGCTTTAAACGCATTTTCTCCTCAAGAGAAACATGATTTCATTAAAAACGTTATAGTTTAACCATGCCTGTTGTACATGTCTGCAAACACTCAGCGCCTTAAAATAGGGTTTTCACCAATGTGTTTTTTGGTGAGAAACCTTCTTTTTCAAGGTTCTGTGCGTTTTCAGACACGTACAATATGTATTTATAGTGTTTCTGATGAAACCCCTCCTTTTAATGCATTTTCTCACAGAAAATGAGTCTCTCGCCATGGGAACATGGCTTTTTTGAAAAAGCATATTCTGGTCGAGAAATCTTGTTTTAAAAAATAAAAACGACTCCCGGCTTTATTTAGTTCACATTTTTACTTTTGGTAACCTAGCCCGTGTTCATAACGCACTTAACCTTTTTATCGCGTTAAACGCCTTTTCTCGACAAGAAAAGCACAATTTCATCAAAAACAAACAAAACAAGAAAAATCAATCTATTCAACAAGTCTGCAACACGTCCTGAAGAGTTTCATGATTTCACCCAATGTCAATGTGTAATTTCCCCAGTTCTGATCATTGTTTAGCTTGTTGCTAGCTTGGTCCAATGCCAAACACAGTGAATCCTTTTTATGGCTTTAAACGCATTTTCTCCTCGAGAGAAACATGATTTCACTAAAAACGTTATAGTTTAACCATGCCTGTTGTACATGTCTGCAAACACTCAGCGCCTTAAAATAGGGTTTTCACCAATGTGTTTTTTGGTGAGAAACATTCTAATTGTAAGGTTCTGTGCGTTTTCAGACAAGTACAATATGTATTTTTAGCGTTTCTGATGAAATACCTCCTTTTACATGCATTTTCTCACAGAAAATGAGTCTCTCGCCATGGGAACATGGCTTTTTTGAAAAAGCATATTCTGGTCGAGAAATCGTGTTTTGAACAATAAAAACGACTCCCGGCCTTATTTAGTTCACATTTTTACTTTTGGTAACCTAGCCCGTATTCATAACGCACTAAACCTTTTTATCGCGTTAAACGCCTTTTCTCGACAAGAAAAGCACAATTTCATCAAAAACAAACAAGACAAGAAAAAGCAATCTATTCAACAAGTCTGCAACACATCCTTAAGAGTTACGTGTTTTCACCCAATTTCAATGTGTAATTTCACCAGTTCTGATCATTGTTTAGCTTATTGGTAGCTTGGTCTAATGCCAGACACAGTGAATCCTTTTTATGGCTTTAAACGCATTTTCTCCTCAAGAGAAACATTTTTTCATTAAAAACGTTATAGTTTAAACATGCCTGTTGTACATGTCTACAAACACTCAGAGCCTTAAAATAGGGTTTCCATCAATGTGTTTTTTGGCGAGAAACCTTCTAATTGTAAGGTTCTGTGCGTTTTCAGACAAGTACAATATGTATTTTTAGCGTTTCTGATGAAATACCTCCTTTTACATGCATTTTCTCACAGAAAATGAGTCTCTCGAAATGGGAACATGGCTTTTTTGAAAAAGCATATTCTGGTCGAGAAATCTTGTTTTAAACAATAAAAACGACTCCCGGCCTTATTTAGTTCACATTTTTACTATAGTAACCTAGCCCGTATTCATAACGCACTAAACCTTTTTATCGCGTTAAACGCCTTTTCTCGACAAGAAAAGCACAATTTCATCAAAAACAAACAAAACAAGAAAAATGAATCTATTCAACAAGTCTGCAACACGTCCTGAAGAGTTCCGTGTTTTCACCCAATGTCAATGTGTAATTTCTCCAGTTCTGATCATTGTTTAGCTTATTGGTAGCTTGGTCCAATGCCAGACACAGTGAATCCTTTTTATGGCTTTAAACGCATTTTCTCCTCAAGAGAAACATGATTTCATTAAAAACGTTATAGTTTAACCATGCCTGTTGTACATGTCTGCAAACACTCAGCGCCTTAAAATAGGGTTTTCACCAATGTGTTTTTTGGTGAGAAACCTTCTTTTTCAAGGTTCTGTGCGTTTTCAGACACGTACAATATGTATTTATAGTGTTTCTGATGAAACCCCTCCTTTTAATGCATTTTCTCACAGAAAATGAGTCTCTCGCCATGGGAACATGGCTTTTTTGAAAAAGCATATTCTGGTCGAGAAATCTTGTTTTAAAAAATAAAAACGACTCCAGGCTTTATTTAGTTCACATTTTTACTTTTGGTAACCTAGCCCGTGTTCATAACGCACTTAACCTTTTTATCGCGTTAAACGCCTTTTCTCGACAAGAAAAGCACAATTTCATCAAAAACAAACAAAACAAGAAAAATGAATCTATTCAACAAGTCTGCAACACGTCCTGAAGAGTTTCATGATTTCACCCAATGTCAATGTGTAATTTCCCCAGTTCTGATCATTGTTTAGCTTGTTGCTAGCTTGGTCCAATGCCAAACACAGTGAATCCTTTTTATGGCTTTAAACGCATTTTCTCCTCGAGAGAAACATGATTTCACTAAAAACGTTATAGTTTAAACATGCCTGCTGTACATGTGTGCAAACACTCAGAGCCTTAAGATAGGGTTTTCACCAATGTGTTTTTTGGTGAGAAACCTTCTATTTCAAGGTTCTGTGCGTTTTCAGACAAGTGCAATATGTATTTATAGTGTTTCTGATGAAATCCCTCCTTTTACATGCATTTTCTCACAGAAAATGCGTCTCTCGCCATGGGAACATGGCTTTTTTGAAAAAGCATATTCTGGTCGAGAAATCGTGTTTTAAACAATAAAAACGACTCCCGGCCTTATTTAGTTCACATTTTTACTTTAGTAACCTGGCCCGTATTCATAACGCACTAAACCTTTTTATCGCGTTAAACGCCTTTTCTCGACAAGAAAAGCACAATTTCATCAAAAACAAACAAAACAAGAAAAATGAATCTATTCAACAAGTCTGCAACACGTCCTGAAGAGTTCCGTGTTTTCACCCAATGTCAATGTGTAATTTCTCCAGTTCTGATCATTGTTTAGCTTATTGGTAGCTTGGTCCAATGCCAGACACAGTGAATCCTTTTTATGGCTTTAAACGCATTTTCTCCTCAAGAGAAACATGATTTCATTAAAAACGTTATAGTTTAACCATGCCTGTTGTACATGTCTGCAAACACTCAGCGCCTTAAAATAGGGTTTTCACCAATGTGTTTTTTGGTGAGAAACCTTCTTTTTCAAGGTTCTGTGCGTTTTCAGACAAGTGCAATATGTATTTATAGTGTTTCTGATGAAATCCCTCCTTTTACATGCATTTTCTCACAGAAAATGCGTCTCTCGCCATGGGAACATGGCTTTTTTGAAAAAGCATATTCTGGTCGAGAAATCGTGTTTTAAACAATAAAAACGACTCACGACCTTATTTAGTTCACATTTTTACTTTTGGTAACCTAGCCCGTATTCATAACGCACTAAACCTTTTTATCGCGTTAAACGCCTTTTCTCGACAAGAAAAGCACAATTTCATCAAAAACAAACAAAACAAGAAAAATCAATCTATTCAACAAGTCTGCAACACGTCCTGAAGAGTTACATGATTTCACCCAATGTCAATGTGTAATTTCTCCAGTTCTGATCATTGTTTAGCTTGTTGCTAGCTTGGTCCAATGCCAACACAGTGAATCCTTTTTATGGCTTTAAACGCATTTTCTCCTCGAGAGAAACATGATTTCACTAAAAACGTTATAGTTTAACCATGCCTGTTGTACATGTCTGCAAACACTCAGCGCCTTAAAATAGGGTTTTCACCAATGTGTTTTTTGGTGAGAAACATTCTAATTGTAAGGTTCTGTGCGTTTTCAGACAAGTACAATATGTATTTTTAGCGTTTCTGATGAAATACCTCCTTTTACATGCATTTTCTCACAGAAAATGAGTCTCTCGCCATGGGAACATGGCTTTTTTGAAAAAGCATATTCTGGTCGAGAAATCGTGTTTTGAACAATAAAAACGACTCCCGGCCTTATTTAGTTCACATTTTTACTTTTGGTAACCTAGCCCGTATTCATAACGCACTAAACCTTTTTATCGCGTTAAACGCCTTTTCTCGACAAGAAAAGCACAATTTCATCAAAAACAAACAAGACAAGAAAAAGCAATCTATTCAACAAGTCTGCAACACATCCTTAAGAGTTACGTGTTTTCACCCAATTTCAATGTGTAATTTCACCAGTTCTGATCATTGTTTAGCTTATTGGTAGCTTGGTCTAATGCCAGACACAGTGAATCCTTTTTATGGCTTTAAACGCATTTTCTCCTCAAGAGAAACATTTTTTCATTAAAAACGTTATAGTTTAAACATGCCTGTTGTACATGTCTACAAACACTCAGAGCCTTAAAATAGGGTTTCCATCAATGTGTTTTTTGGCGAGAAACCTTCTAATTGTAAGGTTCTGTGCGTTTTCAGACAAGTACAATATGTATTTTTAGCGTTTCTGATGAAATACCTCCTTTTACATGCATTTTCTCACAGAAAATGAGTCTCTCGAAATGGGAACATGGCTTTTTTGAAAAAGCATATTCTGGTCGAGAAATCTTGTTTTAAACAATAAAAACGACTCCCGGCCTTATTTAGTTCACATTTTTACTTTAGTAACCTGGCCCGTATTCATAACGCACTAAACCTTTTTATCGCGTTAAACGCCTTTTCTCGACAAGAAAAGCACAATTTCATCAAAAACAAACAAAACAAGAAAAATGAATCTATTCAACAAGTCTGCAACACGTCCTGAAGAGTTCCGTGTTTTCACCCAATGTCAATGTGTAATTTCTCCAGTTCTGATCATTGTTTAGCTTATTGGTAGCTTGGTCCAATGCCAGACACAGTGAATCCTTTTTATGGCTTTAAACGCATTTTCTCCTCAAGAGAAACATGATTTCATTAAAAACGTTATAGTTTAACCATGCCTGTTGTACATGTCTGCAAACACTCAGAGCCTTAAAATAGGGTTTTCACCAATGTGTTTTTTGGTGAGAAACCTTCTTTTTCAAGGTTCTGTGCGTTTTCAGACACGTACAATATGTATTTATAGTGTTTCTGATGAAACCCCTCCTTTTAATGCATTTTCTCACAGAAAATGAGTCTCTCGCCATGGGAACATGGCTTTTTTGAAAAAGCATATTCTGGTCGAGAAATCTTGTTTTAAAAAATAAAAACGACTCCCGGCTTTATTTAGTTCACATTTTTACTTTTGGTAACCTAGCCCGTGTTCATAGCGCACTTAACCTTTTTATCGCGTTAAACGCCTTTTCTCGACAAGAAAAGCACAATTTCATCAAAAACAAACAAAACAAGAAAAATGAATCTATTCAACAAGTCTGCAACACGTCCTGAAGAGTTACATGATTTCACCCAATGTCAATGTGTAATTTCTCCAGTTCTGATCATTGTTTAGCTTGTTGCTAGCTTGGTCCAATGCCAAACACAGTGAATCCTTTTTATGGCTTTAAACGCATTTTCTCCTCGAGAGAAACATGATTTCACTAAAAACGTTATAGTTTAAACATGCCTGCTGTACATGTGTGCAAACACTCAGAGCCTTAAGATAGGGTTTTCACCAATGTGTTTTTTGGTGAGAAACCTTCTATTTCAAGGTTCTGTGCGTTTTCAGACAAGTACAATATGTATTTATAGTGTTTCTGATGAAATCCCTCCTTTTACATGCATTTTCTCACAGAAAATGCGTCTCTCGACATAGGAAAATGGCTTTTTTTTTTAAAAAAAAAAAAGCATATTCTGGTCGAGAAATCGTGTTTTAAACAATAAAAACGACTCACGACCTTATTTAGTTCACATTTTTACTTTTGGTAACCTAGCCCGTGTTCATAGCGCACTTAACCTTTTTATCGCGTTAAACGCCTTTTCTCGACAAGAAAAGCACAATTTCATCAAAAACAAACAAAACAAGAAAAATGAATCTATTCAACAAGTCTGCAACACGTCCTGAAGAGTTACATGATTTCACCCAATGTCAATGTGTAATTTCTCCAGTTCTGATCATTGTTTAGCTTGTTGCTAGCTTGGTCCAATGCCAAACACAGTGAATCCTTTTTATGGCTTTAAACGCATTTTCTCCTCGAGAGAAACATGATTTCACTAAAAACGTTATAGTTTAAACATGCCTGCTGTACATGTGTGCAAACACTCAGAGCCTTAAGATAGGGTTTTCACCAATGTGTTTTTTGGTGAGAAACCTTCTATTTCAAGGTTCTGTGCGTTTTCAGACAAGTACAATATGTATTTATAGTGTTTCTGATGAAATCCCTCCTTTTACATGCATTTTCTCACAGAAAATGCGTCTCTCGACATAGGAAAATGGCTTTTTTTTTAAAAAAAAAAAAGCATATTCTGGTCGAGAAATCGTGTTTTAAACAATAAAAACGACTCACGACCTTATTTAGTTCACATTTTTACTTTTGGTAACCTAGCCCGTATTCATAACGCACTAAACCTTTTTATCGCGTTAAACGCCTTTTCTCGACAAGAAAAGCACAATTTCATCAAAACAAACAAAACAAGAAAAATTAATCTATTCAACAAGTCTGCAACACGTCCTGAAGAGTTACATGATTTCACCCAATGTCAATGTGTAATTTCTCCAGTTCTGATCATTGTTTAGGTTGTTGGTAGCTTGGTCCAATGCCAAACACAGTGAATCCTTTTTATGGCTTTAAACGCATTTTCTCCTCGAGAGAAACATGATTTCACTAAAAACGTTATAGTTTAAACATGCCTGCTGTACATGTGTGCAAACACTCAGAGCCTTAAGATAGGGTTTTCACCAATGTGTTTTTTGGTGAGAAACCTTCTATTTCAAGGTTCTGTGCGTTTTCAGACAAGTGCAATATGTATTTATAGTGTTTCTGATGAAATCCCTCCTTTTACATGCATTTTCTCACAGAAAATGCGTCTCTCGCCATGGGAACATGGCTTTTTTGAAAAAGCATATTCTGGTCGAGAAATCGTGTTTTAAACAATAAAAACGACTCCCGGCCTTATTTAGTTCACATTTTTACTTTTGGTAACCTAGCCCGTATTCATAACGCACTAAACCTTTTTATCGCGTTAAACGCCTTTTCTCGACAAGAAAAGCACAATTTCATCAAAAACAAACAAGACAAGAAAAATCAATCTATTCAACAAGTCTGCAACACATCCTTAAGAGTTACGTGTTTTCACCCAATTTCAATGTGTAATTTCACCAGTTCTGATCATTGTTTAGCTTATTGGTAGCTTGGTCTAATGCCAGACACAGTGAATCCTTTTTATGGCTTTAAACGCATTTTCTCCTCAAGAGAAACATTTTTTCATTAAAAACGTTATAGTTTAAACATGCCTGTTGTACATGTCTACAAACACTCAGAGCCTTAAAATAGGGTTTCCATCAATGTGTTTTTTGGCGAGAAACCTTCTAATTGTAAGGTTCTGTGCGTTTTCAGACAAGTACAATATGTATTTTTAGCGTTTCTGATGAAATCCCTCCTTTTACATGCATTTTCTCACAGAAAATGAGTCTCTCGAAATGGGAACATGGCTTTTTTGAAAAAGCATATTCTGGTCGAGAAATCTTGTTTTAAACAATAAAAACGACTCCCGGCCTTATTTAGTTCACATTTTTACTTTAGTAACCTAGCCCGTATTCATAACGCACTAAACCTTTTTATCGCGTTAAACGCCTTTTCTCGACAAGAAAAGCACAATTTCATCAAAAACAAACAAAACAAGAAAAATGAATCTATTCAACAAGTCTGCAACACGTCCTGAAGAGTTCCGTGTTTTCACCCAATGTCAATGTGTAATTTCTCCAGTTCTGATCATTGTTTAGCTTATTGGTAGCTTGGTCCAATGCCAGACACAGTGAATCCTTTTTATGGCTTTAAACGCATTTTCTCCTCAAGAGAAACATGATTTCATTAAAAACGTTATAGTTTAACCATGCCTGTTGTACATGTCTGCAAACACTCAGCGCCTTAAAATAGGGTTTTCACCAATGTGTTTTTTGGTGAGAAACCTTCTTTTTCAAGGTTCTGTGCGTTTTCAGACACGTACAATATGTATTTATAGTGTTTCTGATGAAACCCCTCCTTTTAATGCATTTTCTCACAGAAAATGAGTCTCTCGCCATGGGAACATGGCTTTTTTGAAAAAGCATATTCTGGTCGAGAAATCTTGTTTTAAAAAATAAAAACGACTCCCGGCTTTATTTAGTTCACATTTTTACTTTTGGTAACCTAGCCCGTGTTCATAACGCACTTAACCTTTTTATCGCGTTAAACGCCTTTTCTCGACAAGAAAAGCACAATTTCATCAAAAACAAACAAAACAAGAAAAATCAATCTATTCAACAAGTCTGCAACACGTCCTGAAGAGTTTCATGATTTCACCCAATGTCAATGTGTAATTTCCCCAGTTCTGATCATTGTTTAGCTTGTTGCTAGCTTGGTCCAATGCCAAACACAGTGAATCCTTTTTATGGCTTTAAACGCATTTTCTCCTCGAGAGAAACATGATTTCACTAAAAACGTTATAGTTTAACCATGCCTGTTGTACATGTCTGCAAACACTCAGCGCCTTAAAATAGGGTTTTCACCAATGTGTTTTTTGGTGAGAAACATTCTAATTGTAAGGTTCTGTGCGTTTTCAGACAAGTACAATATGTATTTTTAGCGTTTCTGATGAAATACCTCCTTTTACATGCATTTTCTCACAGAAAATGAGTCTCTCGCCATGGGAACATGGCTTTTTTGAAAAAGCATATTCTGGTCGAGAAATCGTGTTTTGAACAATAAAAACGACTCCCGGCCTTATTTAGTTCACATTTTTACTTTTGGTAACCTAGCCCGTATTCATAACGCACTAAACCTTTTTATCGCGTTAAACGCCTTTTCTCGACAAGAAAAGCACAATTTCATCAAAAACAAACAAGACAAGAAAAAGCAATCTATTCAACAAGTCTGCAACACATCCTTAAGAGTTACGTGTTTTCACCCAATTTCAATGTGTAATTTCACCAGTTCTGATCATTGTTTAGCTTATTGGTAGCTTGGTCTAATGCCAGACACAGTGAATCCTTTTTATGGCTTTAAACGCATTTTCTCCTCAAGAGAAACATTTTTTCATTAAAAACGTTATAGTTTAAACATGCCTGTTGTACATGTCTACAAACACTCAGAGCCTTAAAATAGGGTTTCCATCAATGTGTTTTTTGGCGAGAAACCTTCTAATTGTAAGGTTCTGTGCGTTTTCAGACAAGTACAATATGTATTTTTAGCGTTTCTGATGAAATACCTCCTTTTACATGCATTTTCTCACAGAAAATGAGTCTCTCGAAATGGGAACATGGCTTTTTTGAAAAAGCATATTCTGGTCGAGAAATCTTGTTTTAAACAATAAAAACGACTCCCGGCCTTATTTAGTTCACATTTTTACTATAGTAACCTAGCCCGTATTCATAACGCACTAAACCTTTTTATCGCGTTAAACGCCTTTTCTCGACAAGAAAAGCACAATTTCATCAAAAACAAACAAAACAAGAAAAATGAATCTATTCAACAAGTCTGCAACACGTCCTGAAGAGTTCCGTGTTTTCACCCAATGTCAATGTGTAATTTCTCCAGTTCTGATCATTGTTTAGCTTATTGGTAGCTTGGTCCAATGCCAGACACAGTGAATCCTTTTTATGGCTTTAAACGCATTTTCTCCTCAAGAGAAACATGATTTCATTAAAAACGTTATAGTTTAACCATGCCTGTTGTACATGTCTGCAAACACTCAGCGCCTTAAAATAGGGTTTTCACCAATGTGTTTTTTGGTGAGAAACCTTCTTTTTCAAGGTTCTGTGCGTTTTCAGACACGTACAATATGTATTTATAGTGTTTCTGATGAAACCCCTCCTTTTAATGCATTTTCTCACAGAAAATGAGTCTCTCGCCATGGGAACATGGCTTTTTTGAAAAAGCATATTCTGGTCGAGAAATCTTGTTTTAAAAAATAAAAACGACTCCCGGCTTTATTTAGTTCACATTTTTACTTTTGGTAACCTAGCCCGTGTTCATAACGCACTTAACCTTTTTATCGCGTTAAACGCCTTTTCTCGACAAGAAAAGCACAATTTCATCAAAAACAAACAAAACAAGAAAAATGAATCTATTCAACAAGTCTGCAACACGTCCTGAAGAGTTTCATGATTTCACCCAATGTCAATGTGTAATTTCCCCAGTTCTGATCATTGTTTAGCTTGTTGCTAGCTTGGTCCAATGCCAAACACAGTGAATCCTTTTTATGGCTTTAAACGCATTTTCTCCTCGAGAGAAACATGATTTCACTAAAAACGTTATAGTTTAAACATGCCTGCTGTACATGTGTGCAAACACTCAGAGCCTTAAGATAGGGTTTTCACCAATGTGTTTTTTGGCGAGAAACCTTCTATTTCAAGGTTCTGTGCGTTTTCAGACAAGTGCAATATGTATTTATAGTGTTTCTGATGAAATCCCTCCTTTTACATGCATTTTCTCACAGAAAATGCGTCTCTCGCCATGGGAACATGGCTTTTTTGAAAAAGCATATTCTGGTCGAGAAATCGTGTTTTAAACAATAAAAACGACTCCCGGCCTTATTTAGTTCACATTTTTACTTTTGGTAACCTAGCCCGTATTCATAACGCACTAAACCTTTTTATCGCGTTAAACGCCTTTTCTCGACAAGAAAAGCACAATTTCATCAAAAACAAACAAGACAAGAAAAATCAATCTATTCAACAAGTCTGCAACACATCCTTAAGAGTTACGTGTTTTCACCCAATTTCAATGTGTAATTTCACCAGTTCTGATCATTGTTTAGCTTATTGGTAGCTTGGTCTAATGCCAGACACAGTGAATCCTTTTTATGGCTTTAAACGCATTTTCTCCTCAAGAGAAACATTTTTTCATTAAAAACGTTATAGTTTAAACATGCCTGTTGTACATGTCTACAAACACTCAGAGCCTTAAAATAGGGTTTCCATCAATGTGTTTTTTGGCGAGAAACCTTCTAATTGTAAGGTTCTGTGCGTTTTCAGACAAGTACAATATGTATTTTTAGCGTTTCTGATGAAATACCTCCTTTTACATGCATTTTCTCACAGAAAATGAGTCTCTCGAAATGGGAACATGGCTTTTTTGAAAAAGCATATTCTGGTCGAGAAATCTTGTTTTAAACAATAAAAACGACTCCCGGCCTTATTTAGTTCACATTTTTACTTTAGTAACCTAGCCCGTATTCATAACGCACTAAACCTTTTTATCGCGTTAAACGCCTTTTCTCGACAAGAAAAGCACAATTTCATCAAAAACAAACAAAACAAGAAAAATGAATCTATTCAACAAGTCTGCAACACGTCCTGAAGAGTTCCGTGTTTTCACCCAATGTCAATGTGTAATTTCTCCAGTTCTGATCATTGTTTAGCTTATTGGTAGCTTGGTCCAATGCCAGACACAGTGAATCCTTTTTATGGCTTTAAACGCATTTTCTCCTCAAGAGAAACATGATTTCATTAAAAACGTTATAGTTTAACCATGCCTGTTGTACATGTCTGCAAACACTCAGCGCCTTAAAATAGGGTTTTCACCAATGTGTTTTTTGGTGAGAAACCTTCTTTTTCAAGGTTCTGTGCGTTTTCAGACACGTACAATATGTATTTATAGTGTTTCTGATGAAACCCCTCCTTTTAATGCATTTTCTCACAGAAAATGAGTCTCTCGCCATGGGAACATGGCTTTTTTGAAAAAGCATATTCTGGTCGAGAAATCTTGTTTTAAAAAATAAAAACGACTCCCGGCTTTATTTAGTTCACATTTTTACTTTTGGTAACCTAGCCCGTGTTCATAACGCACTTAACCTTTTTATCGCGTTAAACGCCTTTTCTCGACAAGAAAAGCACAATTTCATCAAAAACAAACAAAACAAGAAAAATCAATCTATTCAACAAGTCTGCAACACGTCCTGAAGAGTTTCATGATTTCACCCAATGTCAATGTGTAATTTCCCCAGTTCTGATCATTGTTTAGCTTGTTGCTAGCTTGGTCCAATGCCAAACACAGTGAATCCTTTTTATGGCTTTAAACGCATTTTCTCCTCGAGAGAAACATGATTTCACTAAAAACGTTATAGTTTAACCATGCCTGTTGTACATGTCTGCAAACACTCAGCGCCTTAAAATAGGGTTTTCACCAATGTGTTTTTTGGTGAGAAACATTCTAATTGTAAGGTTCTGTGCGTTTTCAGACAAGTACAATATGTATTTTTAGCGTTTCTGATGAAATACCTCCTTTTACATGCATTTTCTCACAGAAAATGAGTCTCTCGCCATGGGAACATGGCTTTTTTGAAAAAGCATATTCTGGTCGAGAAATCGTGTTTTGAACAATAAAAACGACTCCCGGCCTTATTTAGTTCACATTTTTACTTTTGGTAACCTAGCCCGTATTCATAACGCACTAAACCTTTTTATCGCGTTAAACGCCTTTTCTCGACAAGAAAAGCACAATTTCATCAAAAACAAACAAGACAAGAAAAAGCAATCTATTCAACAAGTCTGCAACACATCCTTAAGAGTTACGTGTTTTCACCCAATTTCAATGTGTAATTTCACCAGTTCTGATCATTGTTTAGCTTATTGGTAGCTTGGTCTAATGCCAGACACAGTGAATCCTTTTTATGGCTTTAAACGCATTTTCTCCTCAAGAGAAACATTTTTTCATTAAAAACGTTATAGTTTAAACATGCCTGTTGTACATGTCTACAAACACTCAGAGCCTTAAAATAGGGTTTCCATCAATGTGTTTTTTGGCGAGAAACCTTCTAATTGTAAGGTTCTGTGCGTTTTCAGACACGTACAATATGTATTTTTAGCGTTTCTGATGAAATACCTCCTTTTACATGCATTTTCTCACAGAAAATGAGTCTCTCGAAATGGGAACATGGCTTTTTTGAAAAAGCATATTCTGGTCGAGAAATCTTGTTTTAAACAATAAAAACGACTCCCGGCCTTATTTAGTTCACATTTTTACTATAGTAACCTAGCCCGTATTCATAACGCACTAAACCTTTTTATCGCGTTAAACGCCTTTTCTCGACAAGAAAAGCACAATTTCATCAAAAACAAACAAAACAAGAAAAATGAATCTATTCAACAAGTCTGCAACACGTCCTGAAGAGTTCCGTGTTTTCACCCAATGTCAATGTGTAATTTCTCCAGTTCTGATCATTGTTTAGCTTATTGGTAGCTTGGTCCAATGCCAGACACAGTGAATCCTTTTTATGGCTTTAAACGCATTTTCTCCTCAAGAGAAACATGATTTCATTAAAAACGTTATAGTTTAACCATGCCTGTTGTACATGTCTGCAAACACTCAGCGCCTTAAAATAGGGTTTTCACCAATGTGTTTTTTGGTGAGAAACCTTCTTTTTCAAGGTTCTGTGCGTTTTCAGACACGTACAATATGTATTTATAGTGTTTCTGATGAAACCCCTCCTTTTAATGCATTTTCTCACAGAAAATGAGTCTCTCGCCATGGGAACATGGCTTTTTTGAAAAAGCATATTCTGGTCGAGAAATCTTGTTTTAAAAAATAAAAACGACTCCCGGCTTTATTTAGTTCACATTTTTACTTTTGGTAACCTAGCCCGTGTTCATAACGCACTTAACCTTTTTATCGCGTTAAACGCCTTTTCTCGACAAGAAAAGCACAATTTCATCAAAAACAAACAAAACAAGAAAAATGAATCTATTCAACAAGTCTGCAACACGTCCTGAAGAGTTTCATGATTTCACCCAATGTCAATGTGTAATTTCCCCAGTTCTGATCATTGTTTAGCTTGTTGCTAGCTTGGTCCAATGCCAAACACAGTGAATCCTTTTTATGGCTTTAAACGCATTTTCTCCTCGAGAGAAACATGATTTCACTAAAAACGTTATAGTTTAAACATGCCTGCTGTACATGTGTGCAAACACTCAGAGCCTTAAGATAGGGTTTTCACCAATGTGTTTTTTGGTGAGAAACCTTCTATTTCAAGGTTCTGTGCGTTTTCAGACAAGTGCAATATGTATTTATAGTGTTTCTGATGAAATCCCTCCTTTTACATGCATTTTCTCACAGAAAATGCGTCTCTCGCCATGGGAACATGGCTTTTTTGAAAAAGCATATTCTGGTCGAGAAATCGTGTTTTAAACAATAAAAACGACTCCCGGCCTTATTTAGTTCACATTTTTACTTTAGTAACCTGGCCCGTATTCATAACGCACTAAACCTTTTTATCGCGTTAAACGCCTTTTCTCGACAAGAAAAGCACAATTTCATCAAAAACAAACAAAACAAGAAAAATGAATCTATTCAACAAGTCTGCAACACGTCCTGAAGAGTTCCGTGTTTTCACCCAATGTCAATGTGTAATTTCTCCAGTTCTGATCATTGTTTAGCTTATTGGTAGCTTGGTCCAATGCCAGACACAGTGAATCCTTTTTATGGCTTTAAACGCATTTTCTCCTCAAGAGAAACATGATTTCATTAAAAACGTTATAGTTTAACCATGCCTGTTGTACATGTCTGCAAACACTCAGCGCCTTAAAATAGGGTTTTCACCAATGTGTTTTTTGGTGAGAAACCTTCTTTTTCAAGGTTCTGTGCGTTTTCAGACAAGTGCAATATGTATTTATAGTGTTTCTGATGAAATCCCTCCTTTTACATGCATTTTCTCACAGAAAATGCGTCTCTCGCCATGGGAACATGGCTTTTTTGAAAAAGCATATTCTGGTCGAGAAATCGTGTTTTAAACAATAAAAACGACTCACGACCTTATTTAGTTCACATTTTTACTTTTGGTAACCTAGCCCGTATTCATAACGCACTAAACCTTTTTATCGCGTTAAACGCCTTTTCTCGACAAGAAAAGCACAATTTCATCAAAAACAAACAAAACAAGAAAAATCAATCTATTCAACAAGTCTGCAACACGTCCTGAAGAGTTACATGATTTCACCCAATGTCAATGTGTAATTTCTCCAGTTCTGATCATTGTTTAGCTTGTTGCTAGCTTGGTCCAATGCCAACACAGTGAATCCTTTTTATGGCTTTAAACGCATTTTCTCCTCGAGAGAAACATGATTTCACTAAAAACGTTATAGTTTAACCATGCCTGTTGTACATGTCTGCAAACACTCAGCGCCTTAAAATAGGGTTTTCACCAATGTGTTTTTTGGTGAGAAACATTCTAATTGTAAGGTTCTGTGCGTTTTCAGACAAGTACAATATGTATTTTTAGCGTTTCTGATGAAATACCTCCTTTTACATGCATTTTCTCACAGAAAATGAGTCTCTCGCCATGGGAACATGGCTTTTTTGAAAAAGCATATTCTGGTCGAGAAATCGTGTTTTGAACAATAAAAACGACTCCCGGCCTTATTTAGTTCACATTTTTACTTTTGGTAACCTAGCCCGTATTCATAACGCACTAAACCTTTTTATCGCGTTAAACGCCTTTTCTCGACAAGAAAAGCACAATTTCATCAAAAACAAACAAGACAAGAAAAAGCAATCTATTCAACAAGTCTGCAACACATCCTTAAGAGTTACGTGTTTTCACCCAATTTCAATGTGTAATTTCACCAGTTCTGATCATTGTTTAGCTTATTGGTAGCTTGGTCTAATGCCAGACACAGTGAATCCTTTTTATGGCTTTAAACGCATTTTCTCCTCAAGAGAAACATTTTTTCATTAAAAACGTTATAGTTTAAACATGCCTGTTGTACATGTCTACAAACACTCAGAGCCTTAAAATAGGGTTTCCATCAATGTGTTTTTTGGCGAGAAACCTTCTAATTGTAAGGTTCTGTGCGTTTTCAGACAAGTACAATATGTATTTTTAGCGTTTCTGATGAAATACCTCCTTTTACATGCATTTTCTCACAGAAAATGAGTCTCTCGAAATGGGAACATGGCTTTTTTGAAAAAGCATATTCTGGTCGAGAAATCTTGTTTTAAACAATAAAAACGACTCCCGGCCTTATTTAGTTCACATTTTTACTATAGTAACCTAGCCCGTATTCATAACGCACTAAACCTTTTTATCGCGTTAAACGCCTTTTCTCGACAAGAAAAGCACAATTTCATCAAAAACAAACAAAACAAGAAAAATGAATCTATTCAACAAGTCTGCAACACGTCCTGAAGAGTTCCGTGTTTTCACCCAATGTCAATGTGTAATTTCTCCAGTTCTGATCATTGTTTAGCTTATTGGTAGCTTGGTCCAATGCCAGACACAGTGAATCCTTTTTATGGCTTTAAACGCATTTTCTCCTCAAGAGAAACATGATTTCATTAAAAACGTTATAGTTTAACCATGCCTGTTGTACATGTCTGCAAACACTCAGCGCCTTAAAATAGGGTTTTCACCAATGTGTTTTTTGGTGAGAAACCTTCTTTTTCAAGGTTCTGTGCGTTTTCAGACACGTACAATATGTATTTATAGTGTTTCTGATGAAACCCCTCCTTTTAATGCATTTTCTCACAGAAAATGAGTCTCTCGCCATGGGAACATGGCTTTTTTGAAAAAGCATATTCTGGTCGAGAAATCTTGTTTTAAAAAATAAAAACGACTCCAGGCTTTATTTAGTTCACATTTTTACTTTTGGTAACCTAGCCCGTGTTCATAACGCACTTAACCTTTTTATCGCGTTAAACGCCTTTTCTCGACAAGAAAAGCACAATTTCATCAAAAACAAACAAAACAAGAAAAATGAATCTATTCAACAAGTCTGCAACACGTCCTGAAGAGTTTCATGATTTCACCCAATGTCAATGTGTAATTTCCCCAGTTCTGATCATTGTTTAGCTTGTTGCTAGCTTGGTCCAATGCCAAACACAGTGAATCCTTTTTATGGCTTTAAACGCATTTTCTCCTCGAGAGAAACATGATTTCACTAAAAACGTTATAGTTTAACCATGCCTGTTGTACATGTCTGCAAACACTCAGCGCCTTAAAATAGGGTTTTCACCAATGTGTTTTTTGGTGAGAAACATTCTAATTGTAAGGTTCTGTGCGTTTTCAGACAAGTACAATATGTATTTTTAGCGTTTCTGATGAAATACCTCCTTTTACATGCATTTTCTCACAGAAAATGAGTCTCTCGCCATGGGAACATGGCTTTTTTGAAAAAGCATATTCTGGTCGAGAAATCGTGTTTTGAACAATAAAAACGACTCCCGGCCTTATTTAGTTCACATTTTTACTTTTGGTAACCTAGCCCGTATTCATAACGCACTAAACCTTTTTATCGCGTTAAACGCCTTTTCTCGACAAGAAAAGCACAATTTCATCAAAAACAAACAAGACAAGAAAAATCAATCTATTCAACAAGTCTGCAACACATCCTTAAGAGTTACGTGTTTTCACCCAATTTCAATGTGTAATTTCACCAGTTCTGATCATTGTTTAGCTTATTGGTAGCTTGGTCTAATGCCAGACACAGTGAATCCTTTTTATGGCTTTAAACGCATTTTCTCCTCAAGAGAAACATTTTTTCATTAAAAACGTTATAGTTTAAACATGCCTGTTGTACATGTCTACAAACACTCAGAGCCTTAAAATAGGGTTTCCATCAATGTGTTTTTTGGCGAGAAACCTTCTAATTGTAAGGTTCTGTGCGTTTTCAGACAAGTACAATATGTATTTTTAGCGTTTCTGATGAAATACCTCCTTTTACATGCATTTTCTCACAGAAAATGAGTCTCTCGAAATGGGAACATGGCTTTTTTGAAAAAGCATATTCTGGTCGAGAAATCTTGTTTTAAACAATAAAAACGACTCCCGGCCTTATTTAGTTCACATTTTTACTATAGTAACCTAGCCCGTATTCATAACGCACTAAACCTTTTTATCGCGTTAAACGCCTTTTCTCGACAAGAAAAGCACAATTTCATCAAAAACAAACAAAACAAGAAAAATGAATCTATTCAACAAGTCTGCAACACGTCCTGAAGAGTTCCGTGTTTTCACCCAATGTCAATGTGTAATTTCTCCAGTTCTGATCATTGTTTAGCTTATTGGTAGCTTGGTCCAATGCCAGACACAGTGAATCCTTTTTATGGCTTTAAACGCATTTTCTCCTCAAGAGAAACATGATTTCATTAAAAACGTTATAGTTTAACCATGCCTGTTGTACATGTCTGCAAACACTCAGCGCCTTAAAATAGGGTTTTCACCAATGTGTTTTTTGGTGAGAAACCTTCTTTTTCAAGGTTCTGTGCGTTTTCAGACACGTACAATATGTATTTATAGTGTTTCTGATGAAACCCCTCCTTTTAATGCATTTTCTCACAGAAAATGAGTCTCTCGCCATGGGAACATGGCTTTTTTGAAAAAGCATATTCTGGTCGAGAAATCTTGTTTTAAAAAATAAAAACGACTCCCGGCTTTATTTAGTTCACATTTTTACTTTTGGTAACCTAGCCCGTGTTCATAACGCACTTAACCTTTTTATCGCGTTAAACGCCTTTTCTCGACAAGAAAAGCACAATTTCATCAAAAACAAACAAAACAAGAAAAATGAATCTATTCAACAAGTCTGCAACACGTCCTGAAGAGTTTCATGATTTCACCCAATGTCAATGTGTAATTTCCCCAGTTCTGATCATTGTTTAGCTTGTTGCTAGCTTGGTCCAATGCCAAACACAGTGAATCCTTTTTATGGCTTTAAACGCATTTTCTCCTCGAGAGAAACATGATTTCACTAAAAACGTTATAGTTTAAACATGCCTGCTGTACATGTGTGCAAACACTCAGAGCCTTAAGATAGGGTTTTCACCAATGTGTTTTTTGGCGAGAAACCTTCTATTTCAAGGTTCTGTGCGTTTTCAGACAAGTGCAATATGTATTTATAGTGTTTCTGATGAAATCCCTCCTTTTACATGCATTTTCTCACAGAAAATGCGTCTCTCGCCATGGGAACATGGCTTTTTTGAAAAAGCATATTCTGGTCGAGAAATCGTGTTTTAAACAATAAAAACGACTCCCGGCCTTATTTAGTTCACATTTTTACTTTTGGTAACCTAGCCCGTATTCATAACGCACTAAACCTTTTTATCGCGTTAAACGCCTTTTCTCGACAAGAAAAGCACAATTTCATCAAAAACAAACAAGACAAGAAAAATCAATCTATTCAACAAGTCTGCAACACATCCTTAAGAGTTACGTGTTTTCACCCAATTTCAATGTGTAATTTCACCAGTTCTGATCATTGTTTAGCTTATTGGTAGCTTGGTCTAATGCCAGACACAGTGAATCCTTTTTATGGCTTTAAACGCATTTTCTCCTCAAGAGAAACATTTTTTCATTAAAAACGTTATAGTTTAAACATGCCTGTTGTACATGTCTACAAACACTCAGAGCCTTAAAATAGGGTTTCCATCAATGTGTTTTTTGGCGAGAAACCTTCTAATTGTAAGGTTCTGTGCGTTTTCAGACAAGTACAATATGTATTTTTAGCGTTTCTGATGAAATACCTCCTTTTACATGCATTTTCTCACAGAAAATGAGTCTCTCGAAATGGGAACATGGCTTTTTTGAAAAAGCATATTCTGGTCGAGAAATCTTGTTTTAAACAATAAAAACGACTCCCGGCCTTATTTAGTTCACATTTTTACTTTAGTAACCTAGCCCGTATTCATAACGCACTAAACCTTTTTATCGCGTTAAACGCCTTTTCTCGACAAGAAAAGCACAATTTCATCAAAAACAAACAAAACAAGAAAAATGAATCTATTCAACAAGTCTGCAACACGTCCTGAAGAGTTCCGTGTTTTCACCCAATGTCAATGTGTAATTTCTCCAGTTCTGATCATTGTTTAGCTTATTGGTAGCTTGGTCCAATGCCAGACACAGTGAATCCTTTTTATGGCTTTAAACGCATTTTCTCCTCAAGAGAAACATGATTTCATTAAAAACGTTATAGTTTAACCATGCCTGTTGTACATGTCTGCAAACACTCAGCGCCTTAAAATAGGGTTTTCACCAATGTGTTTTTTGGTGAGAAACCTTCTTTTTCAAGGTTCTGTGCGTTTTCAGACACGTACAATATGTATTTATAGTGTTTCTGATGAAACCCCTCCTTTTAATGCATTTTCTCACAGAAAATGAGTCTCTCGCCATGGGAACATGGCTTTTTTGAAAAAGCATATTCTGGTCGAGAAATCTTGTTTTAAAAAATAAAAACGACTCCCGGCTTTATTTAGTTCACATTTTTACTTTTGGTAACCTAGCCCGTGTTCATAACGCACTTAACCTTTTTATCGCGTTAAACGCCTTTTCTCGACAAGAAAAGCACAATTTCATCAAAAACAAACAAAACAAGAAAAATCAATCTATTCAACAAGTCTGCAACACGTCCTGAAGAGTTTCATGATTTCACCCAATGTCAATGTGTAATTTCCCCAGTTCTGATCATTGTTTAGCTTGTTGCTAGCTTGGTCCAATGCCAAACACAGTGAATCCTTTTTATGGCTTTAAACGCATTTTCTCCTCGAGAGAAACATGATTTCACTAAAAACGTTATAGTTTAACCATGCCTGTTGTACATGTCTGCAAACACTCAGCGCCTTAAAATAGGGTTTTCACCAATGTGTTTTTTGGTGAGAAACATTCTAATTGTAAGGTTCTGTGCGTTTTCAGACAAGTACAATATGTATTTTTAGCGTTTCTGATGAAATACCTCCTTTTACATGCATTTTCTCACAGAAAATGAGTCTCTCGCCATGGGAACATGGCTTTTTTGAAAAAGCATATTCTGGTCGAGAAATCGTGTTTTGAACAATAAAAACGACTCCCGGCCTTATTTAGTTCACATTTTTACTTTTGGTAACCTAGCCCGTATTCATAACGCACTAAACCTTTTTATCGCGTTAAACGCCTTTTCTCGACAAGAAAAGCACAATTTCATCAAAAACAAACAAGACAAGAAAAAGCAATCTATTCAACAAGTCTGCAACACATCCTTAAGAGTTACGTGTTTTCACCCAATTTCAATGTGTAATTTCACCAGTTCTGATCATTGTTTAGCTTATTGGTAGCTTGGTCTAATGCCAGACACAGTGAATCCTTTTTATGGCTTTAAACGCATTTTCTCCTCAAGAGAAACATTTTTTCATTAAAAACGTTATAGTTTAAACATGCCTGTTGTACATGTCTACAAACACTCAGAGCCTTAAAATAGGGTTTCCATCAATGTGTTTTTTGGCGAGAAACCTTCTAATTGTAAGGTTCTGTGCGTTTTCAGACAAGTACAATATGTATTTTTAGCGTTTCTGATGAAATACCTCCTTTTACATGCATTTTCTCACAGAAAATGAGTCTCTCGAAATGGGAACATGGCTTTTTTGAAAAAGCATATTCTGGTCGAGAAATCTTGTTTTAAACAATAAAAACGACTCCCGGCCTTATTTAGTTCACATTTTTACTATAGTAACCTAGCCCGTATTCATAACGCACTAAACCTTTTTATCGCGTTAAACGCCTTTTCTCGACAAGAAAAGCACAATTTCATCAAAAACAAACAAAACAAGAAAAATGAATCTATTCAACAAGTCTGCAACACGTCCTGAAGAGTTCCGTGTTTTCACCCAATGTCAATGTGTAATTTCTCCAGTTCTGATCATTGTTTAGCTTATTGGTAGCTTGGTCCAATGCCAGACACAGTGAATCCTTTTTATGGCTTTAAACGCATTTTCTCCTCAAGAGAAACATGATTTCATTAAAAACGTTATAGTTTAACCATGCCTGTTGTACATGTCTGCAAACACTCAGCGCCTTAAAATAGGGTTTTCACCAATGTGTTTTTTGGTGAGAAACCTTCTTTTTCAAGGTTCTGTGCGTTTTCAGACACGTACAATATGTATTTATAGTGTTTCTGATGAAACCCCTCCTTTTAATGCATTTTCTCACAGAAAATGAGTCTCTCGCCATGGGAACATGGCTTTTTTGAAAAAGCATATTCTGGTCGAGAAATCTTGTTTTAAAAAATAAAAACGACTCCAGGCTTTATTTAGTTCACATTTTTACTTTTGGTAACCTAGCCCGTGTTCATAACGCACTTAACCTTTTTATCGCGTTAAACGCCTTTTCTCGACAAGAAAAGCACAATTTCATCAAAAACAAACAAAACAAGAAAAATGAATCTATTCAACAAGTCTGCAACACGTCCTGAAGAGTTTCATGATTTCACCCAATGTCAATGTGTAATTTCCCCAGTTCTGATCATTGTTTAGCTTGTTGCTAGCTTGGTCCAATGCCAAACACAGTGAATCCTTTTTATGGCTTTAAACGCATTTTCTCCTCGAGAGAAACATGATTTCACTAAAAACGTTATAGTTTAAACATGCCTGCTGTACATGTGTGCAAACACTCAGAGCCTTAAGATAGGGTTTTCACCAATGTGTTTTTTGGTGAGAAACCTTCTATTTCAAGGTTCTGTGCGTTTTCAGACAAGTGCAATATGTATTTATAGTGTTTCTGATGAAATCCCTCCTTTTACATGCATTTTCTCACAGAAAATGCGTCTCTCGCCATGGGAACATGGCTTTTTTGAAAAAGCATATTCTGGTCGAGAAATCGTGTTTTAAACAATAAAAACGACTCCCGGCCTTATTTAGTTCACATTTTTACTTTAGTAACCTGGCCCGTATTCATAACGCACTAAACCTTTTTATCGCGTTAAACGCCTTTTCTCGACAAGAAAAGCACAATTTCATCAAAAACAAACAAAACAAGAAAAATGAATCTATTCAACAAGTCTGCAACACGTCCTGAAGAGTTCCGTGTTTTCACCCAATGTCAATGTGTAATTTCTCCAGTTCTGATCATTGTTTAGCTTATTGGTAGCTTGGTCCAATGCCAGACACAGTGAATCCTTTTTATGGCTTTAAACGCATTTTCTCCTCAAGAGAAACATGATTTCATTAAAAACGTTATAGTTTAACCATGCCTGTTGTACATGTCTGCAAACACTCAGCGCCTTAAAATAGGGTTTTCACCAATGTGTTTTTTGGTGAGAAACCTTCTTTTTCAAGGTTCTGTGCGTTTTCAGACAAGTGCAATATGTATTTATAGTGTTTCTGATGAAATCCCTCCTTTTACATGCATTTTCTCACAGAAAATGCGTCTCTCGCCATGGGAACATGGCTTTTTTGAAAAAGCATATTCTGGTCGAGAAATCGTGTTTTAAACAATAAAAACGACTCACGACCTTATTTAGTTCACATTTTTACTTTTGGTAACCTAGCCCGTATTCATAACGCACTAAACCTTTTTATCGCGTTAAACGCCTTTTCTCGACAAGAAAAGCACAATTTCATCAAAAACAAACAAAACAAGAAAAATCAATCTATTCAACAAGTCTGCAACACGTCCTGAAGAGTTACATGATTTCACCCAATGTCAATGTGTAATTTCTCCAGTTCTGATCATTGTTTAGCTTGTTGCTAGCTTGGTCCAATGCCAACACAGTGAATCCTTTTTATGGCTTTAAACGCATTTTCTCCTCGAGAGAAACATGATTTCACTAAAAACGTTATAGTTTAACCATGCCTGTTGTACATGTCTGCAAACACTCAGCGCCTTAAAATAGGGTTTTCACCAATGTGTTTTTTGGTGAGAAACATTCTAATTGTAAGGTTCTGTGCGTTTTCAGACAAGTACAATATGTATTTTTAGCGTTTCTGATGAAATACCTCCTTTTACATGCATTTTCTCACAGAAAATGAGTCTCTCGCCATGGGAACATGGCTTTTTTGAAAAAGCATATTCTGGTCGAGAAATCGTGTTTTGAACAATAAAAACGACTCCCGGCCTTATTTAGTTCACATTTTTACTTTTGGTAACCTAGCCCGTATTCATAACGCACTAAACCTTTTTATCGCGTTAAACGCCTTTTCTCGACAAGAAAAGCACAATTTCATCAAAAACAAACAAGACAAGAAAAAGCAATCTATTCAACAAGTCTGCAACACATCCTTAAGAGTTACGTGTTTTCACCCAATTTCAATGTGTAATTTCACCAGTTCTGATCATTGTTTAGCTTATTGGTAGCTTGGTCTAATGCCAGACACAGTGAATCCTTTTTATGGCTTTAAACGCATTTTCTCCTCAAGAGAAACATTTTTTCATTAAAAACGTTATAGTTTAAACATGCCTGTTGTACATGTCTACAAACACTCAGAGCCTTAAAATAGGGTTTCCATCAATGTGTTTTTTGGCGAGAAACCTTCTAATTGTAAGGTTCTGTGCGTTTTCAGACAAGTACAATATGTATTTTTAGCGTTTCTGATGAAATACCTCCTTTTACATGCATTTTCTCACAGAAAATGAGTCTCTCGAAATGGGAACATGGCTTTTTTGAAAAAGCATATTCTGGTCGAGAAATCTTGTTTTAAACAATAAAAACGACTCCCGGCCTTATTTAGTTCACATTTTTACTTTAGTAACCTGGCCCGTATTCATAACGCACTAAACCTTTTTATCGCGTTAAACGCCTTTTCTCGACAAGAAAAGCACAATTTCATCAAAAACAAACAAAACAAGAAAAATGAATCTATTCAACAAGTCTGCAACACGTCCTGAAGAGTTCCGTGTTTTCACCCAATGTCAATGTGTAATTTCTCCAGTTCTGATCATTGTTTAGCTTATTGGTAGCTTGGTCCAATGCCAGACACAGTGAATCCTTTTTATGGCTTTAAACGCATTTTCTCCTCAAGAGAAACATGATTTCATTAAAAACGTTATAGTTTAACCATGCCTGTTGTACATGTCTGCAAACACTCAGAGCCTTAAAATAGGGTTTTCACCAATGTGTTTTTTGGTGAGAAACCTTCTTTTTCAAGGTTCTGTGCGTTTTCAGACACGTACAATATGTATTTATAGTGTTTCTGATGAAACCCCTCCTTTTAATGCATTTTCTCACAGAAAATGAGTCTCTCGCCATGGGAACATGGCTTTTTTGAAAAAGCATATTCTGGTCGAGAAATCTTGTTTTAAAAAATAAAAACGACTCCCGGCTTTATTTAGTTCACATTTTTACTTTTGGTAACCTAGCCCGTGTTCATAGCGCACTTAACCTTTTTATCGCGTTAAACGCCTTTTCTCGACAAGAAAAGCACAATTTCATCAAAAACAAACAAAACAAGAAAAATGAATCTATTCAACAAGTCTGCAACACGTCCTGAAGAGTTACATGATTTCACCCAATGTCAATGTGTAATTTCTCCAGTTCTGATCATTGTTTAGCTTGTTGCTAGCTTGGTCCAATGCCAAACACAGTGAATCCTTTTTATGGCTTTAAACGCATTTTCTCCTCGAGAGAAACATGATTTCACTAAAAACGTTATAGTTTAAACATGCCTGCTGTACATGTGTGCAAACACTCAGAGCCTTAAGATAGGGTTTTCACCAATGTGTTTTTTGGTGAGAAACCTTCTATTTCAAGGTTCTGTGCGTTTTCAGACAAGTACAATATGTATTTATAGTGTTTCTGATGAAATCCCTCCTTTTACATGCATTTTCTCACAGAAAATGCGTCTCTCGACATAGGAAAATGGCTTTTTTTTTTAAAAAAAAAAAAAGCATATTCTGGTCGAGAAATCGTGTTTTAAACAATAAAAACGACTCACGACCTTATTTAGTTCACATTTTTACTTTTGGTAACCTAGCCCGTGTTCATAGCGCACTTAACCTTTTTATCGCGTTAAACGCCTTTTCTCGACAAGAAAAGCACAATTTCATCAAAAACAAACAAAACAAGAAAAATGAATCTATTCAACAAGTCTGCAACACGTCCTGAAGAGTTACATGATTTCACCCAATGTCAATGTGTAATTTCTCCAGTTCTGATCATTGTTTAGCTTGTTGCTAGCTTGGTCCAATGCCAAACACAGTGAATCCTTTTTATGGCTTTAAACGCATTTTCTCCTCGAGAGAAACATGATTTCACTAAAAACGTTATAGTTTAAACATGCCTGCTGTACATGTGTGCAAACACTCAGAGCCTTAAGATAGGGTTTTCACCAATGTGTTTTTTGGTGAGAAACCTTCTATTTCAAGGTTCTGTGCGTTTTCAGACAAGTACAATATGTATTTATAGTGTTTCTGATGAAATCCCTCCTTTTACATGCATTTTCTCACAGAAAATGCGTCTCTCGACATAGGAAAATGGCTTTTTTTTTAAAAAAAAAAAAGCATATTCTGGTCGAGAAATCGTGTTTTAAACAATAAAAACGACTCACGACCTTATTTAGTTCACATTTTTACTTTTGGTAACCTAGCCCGTATTCATAACGCACTAAACCTTTTTATCGCGTTAAACGCCTTTTCTCGACAAGAAAAGCACAATTTCATCAAAACAAACAAAACAAGAAAAATTAATCTATTCAACAAGTCTGCAACACGTCCTGAAGAGTTACATGATTTCACCCAATGTCAATGTGTAATTTCTCCAGTTCTGATCATTGTTTAGGTTGTTGGTAGCTTGGTCCAATGCCAAACACAGTGAATCCTTTTTATGGCTTTAAACGCATTTTCTCCTCGAGAGAAACATGATTTCACTAAAAACGTTATAGTTTAAACATGCCTGCTGTACATGTGTGCAAACACTCAGAGCCTTAAGATAGGGTTTTCACCAATGTGTTTTTTGGTGAGAAACCTTCTATTTCAAGGTTCTGTGCGTTTTCAGACAAGTGCAATATGTATTTATAGTGTTTCTGATGAAATCCCTCCTTTTACATGCATTTTCTCACAGAAAATGCGTCTCTCGCCATGGGAACATGGCTTTTTTGAAAAAGCATATTCTGGTCGAGAAATCGTGTTTTAAACAATAAAAACGACTCCCGGCCTTATTTAGTTCACATTTTTACTTTTGGTAACCTAGCCCGTATTCATAACGCACTAAACCTTTTTATCGCGTTAAACGCCTTTTCTCGACAAGAAAAGCACAATTTCATCAAAAACAAACAAGACAAGAAAAATCAATCTATTCAACAAGTCTGCAACACATCCTTAAGAGTTACGTGTTTTCACCCAATTTCAATGTGTAATTTCACCAGTTCTGATCATTGTTTAGCTTATTGGTAGCTTGGTCTAATGCCAGACACAGTGAATCCTTTTTATGGCTTTAAACGCATTTTCTCCTCAAGAGAAACATTTTTTCATTAAAAACGTTATAGTTTAAACATGCCTGTTGTACATGTCTACAAACACTCAGAGCCTTAAAATAGGGTTTCCATCAATGTGTTTTTTGGCGAGAAACCTTCTAATTGTAAGGTTCTGTGCGTTTTCAGACAAGTACAATATGTATTTTTAGCGTTTCTGATGAAATCCCTCCTTTTACATGCATTTTCTCACAGAAAATGAGTCTCTCGAAATGGGAACATGGCTTTTTTGAAAAAGCATATTCTGGTCGAGAAATCTTGTTTTAAACAATAAAAACGACTCCCGGCCTTATTTAGTTCACATTTTTACTTTAGTAACCTAGCCCGTATTCATAACGCACTAAACCTTTTTATCGCGTTAAACGCCTTTTCTCGACAAGAAAAGCACAATTTCATCAAAAACAAACAAAACAAGAAAAATGAATCTATTCAACAAGTCTGCAACACGTCCTGAAGAGTTCCGTGTTTTCACCCAATGTCAATGTGTAATTTCTCCAGTTCTGATCATTGTTTAGCTTATTGGTAGCTTGGTCCAATGCCAGACACAGTGAATCCTTTTTATGGCTTTAAACGCATTTTCTCCTCAAGAGAAACATGATTTCATTAAAAACGTTATAGTTTAACCATGCCTGTTGTACATGTCTGCAAACACTCAGCGCCTTAAAATAGGGTTTTCACCAATGTGTTTTTTGGTGAGAAACCTTCTTTTTCAAGGTTCTGTGCGTTTTCAGACACGTACAATATGTATTTATAGTGTTTCTGATGAAACCCCTCCTTTTAATGCATTTTCTCACAGAAAATGAGTCTCTCGCCATGGGAACATGGCTTTTTTGAAAAAGCATATTCTGGTCGAGAAATCTTGTTTTAAAAAATAAAAACGACTCCCGGCTTTATTTAGTTCACATTTTTACTTTTGGTAACCTAGCCCGTGTTCATAACGCACTTAACCTTTTTATCGCGTTAAACGCCTTTTCTCGACAAGAAAAGCACAATTTCATCAAAAACAAACAAAACAAGAAAAATCAATCTATTCAACAAGTCTGCAACACGTCCTGAAGAGTTTCATGATTTCACCCAATGTCAATGTGTAATTTCCCCAGTTCTGATCATTGTTTAGCTTGTTGCTAGCTTGGTCCAATGCCAAACACAGTGAATCCTTTTTATGGCTTTAAACGCATTTTCTCCTCGAGAGAAACATGATTTCACTAAAAACGTTATAGTTTAACCATGCCTGTTGTACATGTCTGCAAACACTCAGCGCCTTAAAATAGGGTTTTCACCAATGTGTTTTTTGGTGAGAAACATTCTAATTGTAAGGTTCTGTGCGTTTTCAGACAAGTACAATATGTATTTTTAGCGTTTCTGATGAAATACCTCCTTTTACATGCATTTTCTCACAGAAAATGAGTCTCTCGCCATGGGAACATGGCTTTTTTGAAAAAGCATATTCTGGTCGAGAAATCGTGTTTTGAACAATAAAAACGACTCCCGGCCTTATTTAGTTCACATTTTTACTTTTGGTAACCTAGCCCGTATTCATAACGCACTAAACCTTTTTATCGCGTTAAACGCCTTTTCTCGACAAGAAAAGCACAATTTCATCAAAAACAAACAAGACAAGAAAAAGCAATCTATTCAACAAGTCTGCAACACATCCTTAAGAGTTACGTGTTTTCACCCAATTTCAATGTGTAATTTCACCAGTTCTGATCATTGTTTAGCTTATTGGTAGCTTGGTCTAATGCCAGACACAGTGAATCCTTTTTATGGCTTTAAACGCATTTTCTCCTCAAGAGAAACATTTTTTCATTAAAAACGTTATAGTTTAAACATGCCTGTTGTACATGTCTACAAACACTCAGAGCCTTAAAATAGGGTTTCCATCAATGTGTTTTTTGGCGAGAAACCTTCTAATTGTAAGGTTCTGTGCGTTTTCAGACAAGTACAATATGTATTTTTAGCGTTTCTGATGAAATACCTCCTTTTACATGCATTTTCTCACAGAAAATGAGTCTCTCGAAATGGGAACATGGCTTTTTTGAAAAAGCATATTCTGGTCGAGAAATCTTGTTTTAAACAATAAAAACGACTCCCGGCCTTATTTAGTTCACATTTTTACTATAGTAACCTAGCCCGTATTCATAACGCACTAAACCTTTTTATCGCGTTAAACGCCTTTTCTCGACAAGAAAAGCACAATTTCATCAAAAACAAACAAAACAAGAAAAATGAATCTATTCAACAAGTCTGCAACACGTCCTGAAGAGTTCCGTGTTTTCACCCAATGTCAATGTGTAATTTCTCCAGTTCTGATCATTGTTTAGCTTATTGGTAGCTTGGTCCAATGCCAGACACAGTGAATCCTTTTTATGGCTTTAAACGCATTTTCTCCTCAAGAGAAACATGATTTCATTAAAAACGTTATAGTTTAACCATGCCTGTTGTACATGTCTGCAAACACTCAGCGCCTTAAAATAGGGTTTTCACCAATGTGTTTTTTGGTGAGAAACCTTCTTTTTCAAGGTTCTGTGCGTTTTCAGACACGTACAATATGTATTTATAGTGTTTCTGATGAAACCCCTCCTTTTAATGCATTTTCTCACAGAAAATGAGTCTCTCGCCATGGGAACATGGCTTTTTTGAAAAAGCATATTCTGGTCGAGAAATCTTGTTTTAAAAAATAAAAACGACTCCCGGCTTTATTTAGTTCACATTTTTACTTTTGGTAACCTAGCCCGTGTTCATAACGCACTTAACCTTTTTATCGCGTTAAACGCCTTTTCTCGACAAGAAAAGCACAATTTCATCAAAAACAAACAAAACAAGAAAAATGAATCTATTCAACAAGTCTGCAACACGTCCTGAAGAGTTTCATGATTTCACCCAATGTCAATGTGTAATTTCCCCAGTTCTGATCATTGTTTAGCTTGTTGCTAGCTTGGTCCAATGCCAAACACAGTGAATCCTTTTTATGGCTTTAAACGCATTTTCTCCTCGAGAGAAACATGATTTCACTAAAAACGTTATAGTTTAAACATGCCTGCTGTACATGTGTGCAAACACTCAGAGCCTTAAGATAGGGTTTTCACCAATGTGTTTTTTGGCGAGAAACCTTCTATTTCAAGGTTCTGTGCGTTTTCAGACAAGTGCAATATGTATTTATAGTGTTTCTGATGAAATCCCTCCTTTTACATGCATTTTCTCACAGAAAATGCGTCTCTCGCCATGGGAACATGGCTTTTTTGAAAAAGCATATTCTGGTCGAGAAATCGTGTTTTAAACAATAAAAACGACTCCCGGCCTTATTTAGTTCACATTTTTACTTTTGGTAACCTAGCCCGTATTCATAACGCACTAAACCTTTTTATCGCGTTAAACGCCTTTTCTCGACAAGAAAAGCACAATTTCATCAAAAACAAACAAGACAAGAAAAATCAATCTATTCAACAAGTCTGCAACACATCCTTAAGAGTTACGTGTTTTCACCCAATTTCAATGTGTAATTTCACCAGTTCTGATCATTGTTTAGCTTATTGGTAGCTTGGTCTAATGCCAGACACAGTGAATCCTTTTTATGGCTTTAAACGCATTTTCTCCTCAAGAGAAACATTTTTTCATTAAAAACGTTATAGTTTAAACATGCCTGTTGTACATGTCTACAAACACTCAGAGCCTTAAAATAGGGTTTCCATCAATGTGTTTTTTGGCGAGAAACCTTCTAATTGTAAGGTTCTGTGCGTTTTCAGACAAGTACAATATGTATTTTTAGCGTTTCTGATGAAATACCTCCTTTTACATGCATTTTCTCACAGAAAATGAGTCTCTCGAAATGGGAACATGGCTTTTTTGAAAAAGCATATTCTGGTCGAGAAATCTTGTTTTAAACAATAAAAACGACTCCCGGCCTTATTTAGTTCACATTTTTACTTTAGTAACCTAGCCCGTATTCATAACGCACTAAACCTTTTTATCGCGTTAAACGCCTTTTCTCGACAAGAAAAGCACAATTTCATCAAAAACAAACAAAACAAGAAAAATGAATCTATTCAACAAGTCTGCAACACGTCCTGAAGAGTTCCGTGTTTTCACCCAATGTCAATGTGTAATTTCTCCAGTTCTGATCATTGTTTAGCTTATTGGTAGCTTGGTCCAATGCCAGACACAGTGAATCCTTTTTATGGCTTTAAACGCATTTTCTCCTCAAGAGAAACATGATTTCATTAAAAACGTTATAGTTTAACCATGCCTGTTGTACATGTCTGCAAACACTCAGCGCCTTAAAATAGGGTTTTCACCAATGTGTTTTTTGGTGAGAAACCTTCTTTTTCAAGGTTCTGTGCGTTTTCAGACACGTACAATATGTATTTATAGTGTTTCTGATGAAACCCCTCCTTTTAATGCATTTTCTCACAGAAAATGAGTCTCTCGCCATGGGAACATGGCTTTTTTGAAAAAGCATATTCTGGTCGAGAAATCTTGTTTTAAAAAATAAAAACGACTCCCGGCTTTATTTAGTTCACATTTTTACTTTTGGTAACCTAGCCCGTGTTCATAACGCACTTAACCTTTTTATCGCGTTAAACGCCTTTTCTCGACAAGAAAAGCACAATTTCATCAAAAACAAACAAAACAAGAAAAATCAATCTATTCAACAAGTCTGCAACACGTCCTGAAGAGTTTCATGATTTCACCCAATGTCAATGTGTAATTTCCCCAGTTCTGATCATTGTTTAGCTTGTTGCTAGCTTGGTCCAATGCCAAACACAGTGAATCCTTTTTATGGCTTTAAACGCATTTTCTCCTCGAGAGAAACATGATTTCACTAAAAACGTTATAGTTTAACCATGCCTGTTGTACATGTCTGCAAACACTCAGCGCCTTAAAATAGGGTTTTCACCAATGTGTTTTTTGGTGAGAAACATTCTAATTGTAAGGTTCTGTGCGTTTTCAGACAAGTACAATATGTATTTTTAGCGTTTCTGATGAAATACCTCCTTTTACATGCATTTTCTCACAGAAAATGAGTCTCTCGCCATGGGAACATGGCTTTTTTGAAAAAGCATATTCTGGTCGAGAAATCGTGTTTTGAACAATAAAAACGACTCCCGGCCTTATTTAGTTCACATTTTTACTTTTGGTAACCTAGCCCGTATTCATAACGCACTAAACCTTTTTATCGCGTTAAACGCCTTTTCTCGACAAGAAAAGCACAATTTCATCAAAAACAAACAAGACAAGAAAAAGCAATCTATTCAACAAGTCTGCAACACATCCTTAAGAGTTACGTGTTTTCACCCAATTTCAATGTGTAATTTCACCAGTTCTGATCATTGTTTAGCTTATTGGTAGCTTGGTCTAATGCCAGACACAGTGAATCCTTTTTATGGCTTTAAACGCATTTTCTCCTCAAGAGAAACATTTTTTCATTAAAAACGTTATAGTTTAAACATGCCTGTTGTACATGTCTACAAACACTCAGAGCCTTAAAATAGGGTTTCCATCAATGTGTTTTTTGGCGAGAAACCTTCTAATTGTAAGGTTCTGTGCGTTTTCAGACACGTACAATATGTATTTTTAGCGTTTCTGATGAAATACCTCCTTTTACATGCATTTTCTCACAGAAAATGAGTCTCTCGAAATGGGAACATGGCTTTTTTGAAAAAGCATATTCTGGTCGAGAAATCTTGTTTTAAACAATAAAAACGACTCCCGGCCTTATTTAGTTCACATTTTTACTATAGTAACCTAGCCCGTATTCATAACGCACTAAACCTTTTTATCGCGTTAAACGCCTTTTCTCGACAAGAAAAGCACAATTTCATCAAAAACAAACAAAACAAGAAAAATGAATCTATTCAACAAGTCTGCAACACGTCCTGAAGAGTTCCGTGTTTTCACCCAATGTCAATGTGTAATTTCTCCAGTTCTGATCATTGTTTAGCTTATTGGTAGCTTGGTCCAATGCCAGACACAGTGAATCCTTTTTATGGCTTTAAACGCATTTTCTCCTCAAGAGAAACATGATTTCATTAAAAACGTTATAGTTTAACCATGCCTGTTGTACATGTCTGCAAACACTCAGCGCCTTAAAATAGGGTTTTCACCAATGTGTTTTTTGGTGAGAAACCTTCTTTTTCAAGGTTCTGTGCGTTTTCAGACACGTACAATATGTATTTATAGTGTTTCTGATGAAACCCCTCCTTTTAATGCATTTTCTCACAGAAAATGAGTCTCTCGCCATGGGAACATGGCTTTTTTGAAAAAGCATATTCTGGTCGAGAAATCTTGTTTTAAAAAATAAAAACGACTCCCGGCTTTATTTAGTTCACATTTTTACTTTTGGTAACCTAGCCCGTGTTCATAACGCACTTAACCTTTTTATCGCGTTAAACGCCTTTTCTCGACAAGAAAAGCACAATTTCATCAAAAACAAACAAAACAAGAAAAATGAATCTATTCAACAAGTCTGCAACACGTCCTGAAGAGTTTCATGATTTCACCCAATGTCAATGTGTAATTTCCCCAGTTCTGATCATTGTTTAGCTTGTTGCTAGCTTGGTCCAATGCCAAACACAGTGAATCCTTTTTATGGCTTTAAACGCATTTTCTCCTCGAGAGAAACATGATTTCACTAAAAACGTTATAGTTTAAACATGCCTGCTGTACATGTGTGCAAACACTCAGAGCCTTAAGATAGGGTTTTCACCAATGTGTTTTTTGGTGAGAAACCTTCTATTTCAAGGTTCTGTGCGTTTTCAGACAAGTGCAATATGTATTTATAGTGTTTCTGATGAAATCCCTCCTTTTACATGCATTTTCTCACAGAAAATGCGTCTCTCGCCATGGGAACATGGCTTTTTTGAAAAAGCATATTCTGGTCGAGAAATCGTGTTTTAAACAATAAAAACGACTCCCGGCCTTATTTAGTTCACATTTTTACTTTAGTAACCTGGCCCGTATTCATAACGCACTAAACCTTTTTATCGCGTTAAACGCCTTTTCTCGACAAGAAAAGCACAATTTCATCAAAAACAAACAAAACAAGAAAAATGAATCTATTCAACAAGTCTGCAACACGTCCTGAAGAGTTCCGTGTTTTCACCCAATGTCAATGTGTAATTTCTCCAGTTCTGATCATTGTTTAGCTTATTGGTAGCTTGGTCCAATGCCAGACACAGTGAATCCTTTTTATGGCTTTAAACGCATTTTCTCCTCAAGAGAAACATGATTTCATTAAAAACGTTATAGTTTAACCATGCCTGTTGTACATGTCTGCAAACACTCAGCGCCTTAAAATAGGGTTTTCACCAATGTGTTTTTTGGTGAGAAACCTTCTTTTTCAAGGTTCTGTGCGTTTTCAGACAAGTGCAATATGTATTTATAGTGTTTCTGATGAAATCCCTCCTTTTACATGCATTTTCTCACAGAAAATGCGTCTCTCGCCATGGGAACATGGCTTTTTTGAAAAAGCATATTCTGGTCGAGAAATCGTGTTTTAAACAATAAAAACGACTCACGACCTTATTTAGTTCACATTTTTACTTTTGGTAACCTAGCCCGTATTCATAACGCACTAAACCTTTTTATCGCGTTAAACGCCTTTTCTCGACAAGAAAAGCACAATTTCATCAAAAACAAACAAAACAAGAAAAATCAATCTATTCAACAAGTCTGCAACACGTCCTGAAGAGTTACATGATTTCACCCAATGTCAATGTGTAATTTCTCCAGTTCTGATCATTGTTTAGCTTGTTGCTAGCTTGGTCCAATGCCAACACAGTGAATCCTTTTTATGGCTTTAAACGCATTTTCTCCTCGAGAGAAACATGATTTCACTAAAAACGTTATAGTTTAACCATGCCTGTTGTACATGTCTGCAAACACTCAGCGCCTTAAAATAGGGTTTTCACCAATGTGTTTTTTGGTGAGAAACATTCTAATTGTAAGGTTCTGTGCGTTTTCAGACAAGTACAATATGTATTTTTAGCGTTTCTGATGAAATACCTCCTTTTACATGCATTTTCTCACAGAAAATGAGTCTCTCGCCATGGGAACATGGCTTTTTTGAAAAAGCATATTCTGGTCGAGAAATCGTGTTTTGAACAATAAAAACGACTCCCGGCCTTATTTAGTTCACATTTTTACTTTTGGTAACCTAGCCCGTATTCATAACGCACTAAACCTTTTTATCGCGTTAAACGCCTTTTCTCGACAAGAAAAGCACAATTTCATCAAAAACAAACAAGACAAGAAAAAGCAATCTATTCAACAAGTCTGCAACACATCCTTAAGAGTTACGTGTTTTCACCCAATTTCAATGTGTAATTTCACCAGTTCTGATCATTGTTTAGCTTATTGGTAGCTTGGTCTAATGCCAGACACAGTGAATCCTTTTTATGGCTTTAAACGCATTTTCTCCTCAAGAGAAACATTTTTTCATTAAAAACGTTATAGTTTAAACATGCCTGTTGTACATGTCTACAAACACTCAGAGCCTTAAAATAGGGTTTCCATCAATGTGTTTTTTGGCGAGAAACCTTCTAATTGTAAGGTTCTGTGCGTTTTCAGACAAGTACAATATGTATTTTTAGCGTTTCTGATGAAATACCTCCTTTTACATGCATTTTCTCACAGAAAATGAGTCTCTCGAAATGGGAACATGGCTTTTTTGAAAAAGCATATTCTGGTCGAGAAATCTTGTTTTAAACAATAAAAACGACTCCCGGCCTTATTTAGTTCACATTTTTACTATAGTAACCTAGCCCGTATTCATAACGCACTAAACCTTTTTATCGCGTTAAACGCCTTTTCTCGACAAGAAAAGCACAATTTCATCAAAAACAAACAAAACAAGAAAAATGAATCTATTCAACAAGTCTGCAACACGTCCTGAAGAGTTCCGTGTTTTCACCCAATGTCAATGTGTAATTTCTCCAGTTCTGATCATTGTTTAGCTTATTGGTAGCTTGGTCCAATGCCAGACACAGTGAATCCTTTTTATGGCTTTAAACGCATTTTCTCCTCAAGAGAAACATGATTTCATTAAAAACGTTATAGTTTAACCATGCCTGTTGTACATGTCTGCAAACACTCAGCGCCTTAAAATAGGGTTTTCACCAATGTGTTTTTTGGTGAGAAACCTTCTTTTTCAAGGTTCTGTGCGTTTTCAGACACGTACAATATGTATTTATAGTGTTTCTGATGAAACCCCTCCTTTTAATGCATTTTCTCACAGAAAATGAGTCTCTCGCCATGGGAACATGGCTTTTTTGAAAAAGCATATTCTGGTCGAGAAATCTTGTTTTAAAAAATAAAAACGACTCCAGGCTTTATTTAGTTCACATTTTTACTTTTGGTAACCTAGCCCGTGTTCATAACGCACTTAACCTTTTTATCGCGTTAAACGCCTTTTCTCGACAAGAAAAGCACAATTTCATCAAAAACAAACAAAACAAGAAAAATGAATCTATTCAACAAGTCTGCAACACGTCCTGAAGAGTTTCATGATTTCACCCAATGTCAATGTGTAATTTCCCCAGTTCTGATCATTGTTTAGCTTGTTGCTAGCTTGGTCCAATGCCAAACACAGTGAATCCTTTTTATGGCTTTAAACGCATTTTCTCCTCGAGAGAAACATGATTTCACTAAAAACGTTATAGTTTAAACATGCCTGCTGTACATGTGTGCAAACACTCAGAGCCTTAAGATAGGGTTTTCACCAATGTGTTTTTTGGTGAGAAACCTTCTATTTCAAGGTTCTGTGCGTTTTCAGACAAGTGCAATATGTATTTATAGTGTTTCTGATGAAATCCCTCCTTTTACATGCATTTTCTCACAGAAAATGCGTCTCTCGACATAGGAAAATGGCTTTTTTTTAAAAAAAAAAAAAAGCATATTCTGGTCGAGAAATCGTGTTTTAAACAATAAAAACGACTCACGACCTTATTTAGTTCACATTTTTACTTTTGGTAACCTAGCCCGTATTCATAACGCACTAAACCTTTTTATCGCGTTAAACGCCTTTTCTCGACAAGAAAAGCACAATTTCATCAAAACAAACAAAACAAGAAAAATGAATCTATTCAACAAGTCTGCAACACGTCCTGAAGAGTTACATGATTTCACCCAATGTCAATGTGTAATTTCTCCAGTTCTGATCATTGTTTAGGTTGTTGGTAGCTTGGTCCAATGCCAAACACAGTGAATCCTTTTTATGGCTTTAAACGCATTTTCTCCTCGAGAGAAACATGATTTCACTAAAAACGTTATAGTTTAAACATGCCTGCTGTACATGTGTGCAAACACTCAGAGCCTTAAGATAGGGTTTTCACCAATGTGTTTTTTGGTGAGAAACCTTCTATTTCAAGGTTCTGTGCGTTTTCAGACAAGTGCAATATGTATTTATAGTGTTTCTGATGAAATCCCTCCTTTTACATGCATTTTCTCACAGAAAATGCGTCTCTCGCCATGGGAACATGGCTTTTTTGAAAAAGCATATTCTGGTCGAGAAATCGTGTTTTGAACAATAAAAACGACTCCCGGCCTTATTTAGTTCACATTTTTACTTTTGGTAACCTAGCCCGTATTCATAACGCACTAAACCTTTTTATCGCGTTAAACGCCTTTTCTCGACAAGAAAAGCACAATTTCATCAAAAACAAACAAGACAAGAAAAAGCAATCTATTCAACAAGTCTGCAACACATCCTTAAGAGTTACGTGTTTTCACCCAATTTCAATGTGTAATTTCACCAGTTCTGATCATTGTTTAGCTTATTGGTAGCTTGGTCTAATGCCAGACACAGTGAATCCTTTTTATGGCTTTAAACGCATTTTCTCCTCAAGAGAAACATTTTTTCATTAAAAACGTTATAGTTTAAACATGCCTGTTGTACATGTCTACAAACACTCAGAGCCTTAAAATAGGGTTTCCATCAATGTGTTTTTTGGCGAGAAACCTTCTAATTGTAAGGTTCTGTGCGTTTTCAGACACGTACAATATGTATTTTTAGCGTTTCTGATGAAATACCTCCTTTTACATGCATTTTCTCACAGAAAATGAGTCTCTCGAAATGGGAACATGGCTTTTTTGAAAAAGCATATTCTGGTCGAGAAATCTTGTTTTAAACAATAAAAACGACTCCCGGCCTTATTTAGTTCACATTTTTACTATAGTAACCTAGCCCGTATTCATAACGCACTAAACCTTTTTATCGCGTTAAACGCCTTTTCTCGACAAGAAAAGCACAATTTCATCAAAAACAAACAAAACAAGAAAAATGAATCTATTCAACAAGTCTGCAACACGTCCTGAAGAGTTCCGTGTTTTCACCCAATGTCAATGTGTAATTTCTCCAGTTCTGATCATTGTTTAGCTTATTGGTAGCTTGGTCCAATGCCAGACACAGTGAATCCTTTTTATGGCTTTAAACGCATTTTCTCCTCAAGAGAAACATGATTTCATTAAAAACGTTATAGTTTAACCATGCCTGTTGTACATGTCTGCAAACACTCAGCGCCTTAAAATAGGGTTTTCACCAATGTGTTTTTTGGTGAGAAACCTTCTTTTTCAAGGTTCTGTGCGTTTTCAGACACGTACAATATGTATTTATAGTGTTTCTGATGAAACCCCTCCTTTTAATGCATTTTCTCACAGAAAATGAGTCTCTCGCCATGGGAACATGGCTTTTTTGAAAAAGCATATTCTGGTCGAGAAATCTTGTTTTAAAAAATAAAAACGACTCCCGGCTTTATTTAGTTCACATTTTTACTTTTGGTAACCTAGCCCGTGTTCATAACGCACTTAACCTTTTTATCGCGTTAAACGCCTTTTCTCGACAAGAAAAGCACAATTTCATCAAAAACAAACAAAACAAGAAAAATGAATCTATTCAACAAGTCTGCAACACGTCCTGAAGAGTTTCATGATTTCACCCAATGTCAATGTGTAATTTCCCCAGTTCTGATCATTGTTTAGCTTGTTGCTAGCTTGGTCCAATGCCAAACACAGTGAATCCTTTTTATGGCTTTAAACGCATTTTCTCCTCGAGAGAAACATGATTTCACTAAAAACGTTATAGTTTAAACATGCCTGCTGTACATGTGTGCAAACACTCAGAGCCTTAAGATAGGGTTTTCACCAATGTGTTTTTTGGTGAGAAACCTTCTATTTCAAGGTTCTGTGCGTTTTCAGACAAGTGCAATATGTATTTATAGTGTTTCTGATGAAATCCCTCCTTTTACATGCATTTTCTCACAGAAAATGCGTCTCTCGCCATGGGAACATGGCTTTTTTGAAAAAGCATATTCTGGTCGAGAAATCGTGTTTTAAACAATAAAAACGACTCCCGGCCTTATTTAGTTCACATTTTTACTTTAGTAACCTGGCCCGTATTCATAACGCACTAAACCTTTTTATCGCGTTAAACGCCTTTTCTCGACAAGAAAAGCACAATTTCATCAAAAACAAACAAAACAAGAAAAATGAATCTATTCAACAAGTCTGCAACACGTCCTGAAGAGTTCCGTGTTTTCACCCAATGTCAATGTGTAATTTCTCCAGTTCTGATCATTGTTTAGCTTATTGGTAGCTTGGTCCAATGCCAGACACAGTGAATCCTTTTTATGGCTTTAAACGCATTTTCTCCTCAAGAGAAACATGATTTCATTAAAAACGTTATAGTTTAACCATGCCTGTTGTACATGTCTGCAAACACTCAGCGCCTTAAAATAGGGTTTTCACCAATGTGTTTTTTGGTGAGAAACCTTCTTTTTCAAGGTTCTGTGCGTTTTCAGACAAGTGCAATATGTATTTATAGTGTTTCTGATGAAATCCCTCCTTTTACATGCATTTTCTCACAGAAAATGCGTCTCTCGCCATGGGAACATGGCTTTTTTGAAAAAGCATATTCTGGTCGAGAAATCGTGTTTTAAACAATAAAAACGACTCACGACCTTATTTAGTTCACATTTTTACTTTTGGTAACCTAGCCCGTATTCATAACGCACTAAACCTTTTTATCGCGTTAAACGCCTTTTCTCGACAAGAAAAGCACAATTTCATCAAAAACAAACAAAACAAGAAAAATCAATCTATTCAACAAGTCTGCAACACGTCCTGAAGAGTTACATGATTTCACCCAATGTCAATGTGTAATTTCTCCAGTTCTGATCATTGTTTAGCTTGTTGCTAGCTTGGTCCAATGCCAACACAGTGAATCCTTTTTATGGCTTTAAACGCATTTTCTCCTCGAGAGAAACATGATTTCACTAAAAACGTTATAGTTTAACCATGCCTGTTGTACATGTCTGCAAACACTCAGCGCCTTAAAATAGGGTTTTCACCAATGTGTTTTTTGGTGAGAAACATTCTAATTGTAAGGTTCTGTGCGTTTTCAGACAAGTACAATATGTATTTTTAGCGTTTCTGATGAAATACCTCCTTTTACATGCATTTTCTCACAGAAAATGAGTCTCTCGCCATGGGAACATGGCTTTTTTGAAAAAGCATATTCTGGTCGAGAAATCGTGTTTTGAACAATAAAAACGACTCCCGGCCTTATTTAGTTCACATTTTTACTTTTGGTAACCTAGCCCGTATTCATAACGCACTAAACCTTTTTATCGCGTTAAACGCCTTTTCTCGACAAGAAAAGCACAATTTCATCAAAAACAAACAAGACAAGAAAAAGCAATCTATTCAACAAGTCTGCAACACATCCTTAAGAGTTACGTGTTTTCACCCAATTTCAATGTGTAATTTCACCAGTTCTGATCATTGTTTAGCTTATTGGTAGCTTGGTCTAATGCCAGACACAGTGAATCCTTTTTATGGCTTTAAACGCATTTTCTCCTCAAGAGAAACATTTTTTCATTAAAAACGTTATAGTTTAAACATGCCTGTTGTACATGTCTACAAACACTCAGAGCCTTAAAATAGGGTTTCCATCAATGTGTTTTTTGGCGAGAAACCTTCTAATTGTAAGGTTCTGTGCGTTTTCAGACAAGTACAATATGTATTTTTAGCGTTTCTGATGAAATACCTCCTTTTACATGCATTTTCTCACAGAAAATGAGTCTCTCGAAATGGGAACATGGCTTTTTTGAAAAAGCATATTCTGGTCGAGAAATCTTGTTTTAAACAATAAAAACGACTCCCGGCCTTATTTAGTTCACATTTTTACTATAGTAACCTAGCCCGTATTCATAACGCACTAAACCTTTTTATCGCGTTAAACGCCTTTTCTCGACAAGAAAAGCACAATTTCATCAAAAACAAACAAAACAAGAAAAATGAATCTATTCAACAAGTCTGCAACACGTCCTGAAGAGTTCCGTGTTTTCACCCAATGTCAATGTGTAATTTCTCCAGTTCTGATCATTGTTTAGCTTATTGGTAGCTTGGTCCAATGCCAGACACAGTGAATCCTTTTTATGGCTTTAAACGCATTTTCTCCTCAAGAGAAACATGATTTCATTAAAAACGTTATAGTTTAACCATGCCTGTTGTACATGTCTGCAAACACTCAGCGCCTTAAAATAGGGTTTTCACCAATGTGTTTTTTGGTGAGAAACCTTCTTTTTCAAGGTTCTGTGCGTTTTCAGACACGTACAATATGTATTTATAGTGTTTCTGATGAAACCCCTCCTTTTAATGCATTTTCTCACAGAAAATGAGTCTCTCGCCATGGGAACATGGCTTTTTTGAAAAAGCATATTCTGGTCGAGAAATCTTGTTTTAAAAAATAAAAACGACTCCAGGCTTTATTTAGTTCACATTTTTACTTTTGGTAACCTAGCCCGTGTTCATAACGCACTTAACCTTTTTATCGCGTTAAACGCCTTTTCTCGACAAGAAAAGCACAATTTCATCAAAAACAAACAAAACAAGAAAAATGAATCTATTCAACAAGTCTGCAACACGTCCTGAAGAGTTTCATGATTTCACCCAATGTCAATGTGTAATTTCCCCAGTTCTGATCATTGTTTAGCTTGTTGCTAGCTTGGTCCAATGCCAAACACAGTGAATCCTTTTTATGGCTTTAAACGCATTTTCTCCTCGAGAGAAACATGATTTCACTAAAAACGTTATAGTTTAAACATGCCTGCTGTACATGTGTGCAAACACTCAGAGCCTTAAGATAGGGTTTTCACCAATGTGTTTTTTGGTGAGAAACCTTCTATTTCAAGGTTCTGTGCGTTTTCAGACAAGTGCAATATGTATTTATAGTGTTTCTGATGAAATCCCTCCTTTTACATGCATTTTCTCACAGAAAATGCGTCTCTCGACATAGGAAAATGGCTTTTTTTTAAAAAAAAAAAAAAGCATATTCTGGTCGAGAAATCGTGTTTTAAACAATAAAAACGACTCACGACCTTATTTAGTTCACATTTTTACTTTTGGTAACCTAGCCCGTATTCATAACGCACTAAACCTTTTTATCGCGTTAAACGCCTTTTCTCGACAAGAAAAGCACAATTTCATCAAAACAAACAAAACAAGAAAAATGAATCTATTCAACAAGTCTGCAACACGTCCTGAAGAGTTACATGATTTCACCCAATGTCAATGTGTAATTTCTCCAGTTCTGATCATTGTTTAGGTTGTTGGTAGCTTGGTCCAATGCCAAACACAGTGAATCCTTTTTATGGCTTTAAACGCATTTTCTCCTCGAGAGAAACATGATTTCACTAAAAACGTTATAGTTTAAACATGCCTGCTGTACATGTGTGCAAACACTCAGAGCCTTAAGATAGGGTTTTCACCAATGTGTTTTTTGGTGAGAAACCTTCTATTTCAAGGTTCTGTGCGTTTTCAGACAAGTGCAATATGTATTTATAGTGTTTCTGATGAAATCCCTCCTTTTACATGCATTTTCTCACAGAAAATGCGTCTCTCGCCATGGGAACATGGCTTTTTTGAAAAAGCATATTCTGGTCGAGAAATCGTGTTTTAAACAATAAAAACGACTCCCGGCCTTATTTAGTTCACATTTTTACTTTTGGTAACCTAGCCCGTATTCATAACGCACTAAACCTTTTTATCGCGTTAAACGCCTTTTCTCGACAAGAAAAGCACAATTTCATCAAAAACAAACAAGACAAGAAAAATCAATCTATTCAACAAGTCTGCAACACATCCTTAAGAGTTACGTGTTTTCACCCAATTTCAATGTGTAATTTCACCAGTTCTGATCATTGTTTAGCTTATTGGTAGCTTGGTCTAATGCCAGACACAGTGAATCCCTTTTATGGCTTTAAACGCATTTTCTCCTCAAGAGAAACATTTTTTCATTAAAAACGTTATAGTTTAAACATGCCTGTTGTACATGTCTACAAACACTCAGAGCCTTAAAATAGGGTTTCCATCAATGTGTTTTTTGGCGAGAAACCTTCTAATTGTAAGGTTCTGTGCGTTTTCAGACAAGTACAATATGTATTTTTAGCGTTTCTGATGAAATACCTCCTTTTACATGCATTTTCTCACAGAAAATGAGTCTCTCGAAATGGGAACATGGCTTTTTTGAAAAAGCATATTCTGGTCGAGAAATCTTGTTTTAAACAATGAAAACGACTCCCGGCCTTATTTAGTTCACATTTTTACTTTAGTAACCTAGCCCGTATTCATAACGCACTAAACCTTTTTATCGCGTTAAACGCCTTTTCTCGACAAGAAAAGCACAATTTCATCAAAAACAAACAAAACAAGAAAAATGAATCTATTCAACAAGTCTGCAACACGTCCTGAAGAGTTCCGTGTTTTCACCCAATGTCAATGTGTAATTTCTCCAGTTCTGATCATTGTTTAGCTTATTGGTAGCTTGGTCCAATGCCAGACACAGTGAATCCTTTTTATGGCTTTAAACGCATTTTCTCCTCAAGAGAAACATGATTTCATTAAAAACGTTATAGTTTAACCATGCCTGTTGTACATGTCTGCAAACACTCAGCGCCTTAAAATAGGGTTTTCACCAATGTGTTTTTTGGTGAGAAACCTTCTTTTTCAAGGTTCTGTGCGTTTTCAGACACGTACAATATGTATTTATAGTGTTTCTGATGAAACCCCTCCTTTTAATGCATTTTCTCACAGAAAATGAGTCTCTCGCCATGGGAACATGGCTTTTTTGAAAAAGCATATTCTGGTCGAGAAATCTTGTTTTAAAAAATAAAAACGACTCCCGGCTTTATTTAGTTCACATTTTTACTTTTGGTAACCTAGCCCGTGTTCATAACGCACTTAACCTTTTTATCGCGTTAAACGCCTTTTCTCGACAAGAAAAGCACAATTTCATCAAAAACAAACAAAACAAGAAAAATGAATCTATTCAACAAGTCTGCAACACGTCCTGAAGAGTTTCATGATTTCACCCAATGTCAATGTGTAATTTCCCCAGTTCTGATCATTGTTTAGCTTGTTGCTAGCTTGGTCCAATGCCAAACACAGTGAATCCTTTTTATGGCTTTAAACGCATTTTCTCCTCGAGAGAAACATGATTTCACTAAAAACGTTATAGTTTAAACATGCCTGCTGTACATGTGTACAAACACTCAGAGCCTTAAGATAGGGTTTTCACCAATGTGTTTTTTGGTGAGAAACCTTCTATTTCAAGGTTCTGTGCGTTTTCAGACAAGTGCAATATGTATTTATAGTGTTTCTGATGAAATCCCTCCTTTTACATGCATTTTCTCACAGAAAATGCGTCTCTCGCCATGGGAACATGGCTTTTTTGAAAAAGCATATTCTGGTCGAGAAATCGTGTTTTAAACAATAAAAACGACTCACGACCTTATTTAGTTCACATTTTTACTTTTGGTAACCTAGCCCGTATTCATAACGCACTAAACCTTTTTATCGCGTTAAACGCCTTTTCTCGACAAGAAAAGCACAATTTCATCAAAAACAAACAAAACAAGAAAAATCAATCTATTCAACAAGTCTGCAACACGTCCTGAAGAGTTCCATGATTTCACCCAATGTCAATGTGTAATTTCTCCAGTTCTGATCATTGTTTAGCTTGTTGCTAGCTTGGTCCAATGCCAACACAGTGAATCCTTTTTATGGCTTTAAACGCATTTTCTCCTCGAGAGAAACATGATTTCACTAAAAACGTTATAGTTTAACCATGCCTGTTGTACATGTCTGCAAACACTCAGCGCCTTAAAATAGGGTTTTCACCAATGTGTTTTTTGGTGAGAAACATTCTAATTGTAAGGTTCTGTGCGTTTTCAGACAAGTACAATATGTATTTATAGCGTTTCTGATGAAATACCTCCTTTTACATGCATTTTCTCACAGAAAATGAGTCTCTCGCCATGGGAACATGGCTTTTTTGAAAAAGCATATTCTGGTCGAGAAATCGTGTTTTGAACAATAAAAACGACTCCCGGCCTTATTTAGTTCACATTTTTACTTTTGGTAACCTAGCCCGTATTCATAACGCACTAAACCTTTTTATCGCGTTAAACGCCTTTTCTCGACAAGAAAAGCACAATTTCATCAAAAACAAACAAGACAAGAAAAATCAATCTATTCAACAAGTCTGCAACACATCCTTAAGAGTTACGTGTTTTCACCCAATTTCAATGTGTAATTTCACCAGTTCTGATCATTGTTTAGCTTATTGGTAGCTTGGTCTAATGCCAGACACAGTGAATCCTTTTTATGGCTTTAAACGCATTTTCTCCTCAAGAGAAACATTTTTTCATTAAAAACGTTATAGTTTAAACATGCCTGTTGTACATGTCTACAAACACTCAGAGCCTTAAAATAGGGTTTCCATCAATGTGTTTTTTGGCGAGAAACCTTCTAATTGTAAGGTTCTGTGCGTTTCCAGACAAGTACAATATGTATTTTTAGCGTTTCTGATGAAATACCTCCTTTTACATGCATTTTCTCACAGAAAATGAGTCTCTCGAAATGGGAACATGGCTTTTTTGAAAAAGCATATTCTGGTCGAGAAATCTTGTTTTAAACAATAAAAACGACTCCCGGCCTTATTTAGTTCACATTTTTACTATAGTAACCTAGCCCGTATTCATAACGCACTAAACCTTTTTATCGCGTTAAACGCCTTTTCTCGACAAGAAAAGCACAATTTCATCAAAAACAAACAAAACAAGAAAAATGAATCTATTCAACAAGTCTGCAACACGTCCTGAAGAGTTCCGTGTTTTCACCCAATGTCAATGTGTAATTTCTCCAGTTCTGATCATTGTTTAGCTTATTGGTAGCTTGGTCCAATGCCAGACACAGTGAATCCTTTTTATGGCTTTAAACGCATTTTCTCCTCAAGAGAAACATGATTTCATTAAAAACGTTATAGTTTAACCATGCCTGTTGTACATGTCTGCAAACACTCAGCGCCTTAAAATAGGGTTTTCACCAATGTGTTTTTTGGTGAGAAACCTTCTTTTTCAAGGTTCTGTGCGTTTTCAGACACGTACAATATGTATTCATAGTGTTTCTGATGAAACCCCTCCTTTTAATGCATTTTCTCACAGAAAATGAGTCTCTCGCCATGGGAACATGGCTTTTTTGAAAAAGCATATTCTGGTCGAGAAATCTTGTTTTAAAAAATAAAAACGACTCCAGGCTTTATTTAGTTCACATTTTTACTTTTGGTAACCTAGCCCGTGTTCATAACGCACTTAACCTTTTTATCGCGTTAAACGCCTTTTCTCGACAAGAAAAGCACAATTTCATCAAAAACAAACAAAACAAGAAAAATGAATCTATTCAACAAGTCTGCAACACGTCCTGAAGAGTTTCATGATTTCACCCAATGTCAATGTGTAATTTCCCCAGTTCTGATCATTGTTTAGCTTGTTGCTAGCTTGGTCCAATGCCAAACACAGTGAATCCTTTTTATGGCTTTAAACGCATTTTCTCCTCGAGAGAAACATGATTTCACTAAAAACGTTATAGTTTAAACATGCCTGCTGTACATGTGTGCAAACACTCAGAGCCTTAAGATAGGGTTTTCACCAATGTGTTTTTTGGTGAGAAACCTTCTATTTCAAGGTTCTGTGCGTTTTCAGACAAGTGCAATATGTATTTATAGTGTTTCTGATGAAATCCCTCCTTTTACATGCATTTTCTCACAGAAAATGCGTCTCTCGCCATGGGAACATGGCTTTTTTGAAAAAGCATATTCTGGTCGAGAAATCGTGTTTTGAACAATAAAAACGACTCCCGGCCTTATTTAGTTCACATTTTTACTTTTGGTAACCTAGCCCGTATTCATAACGCACTAAACCTTTTTATCGCGTTAAACGCCTTTTCTCGACAAGAAAAGCACAATTTCATCAAAAACAAACAAGACAAGAAAAATCAATCTATTCAACAAGTCTGCAACACATCCTTAAGAGTTACGTGTTTTCACCCAATTTCAATGTGTAATTTCACCAGTTCTGATCATTGTTTAGCTTATTGGTAGCTTGGTCTAATGCCAGACACAGTGAATCCTTTTTATGGCTTTAAACGCATTTTCTCCTCAAGAGAAACATTTTTTCATTAAAAACGTTATAGTTTAAACATGCCTGTTGTACATGTCTACAAACACTCAGAGCCTTAAAATAGGGTTTCCATCAATGTGTTTTTTGGCGAGAAACCTTCTAATTGTAAGGTTCTGTGCGTTTTCAGACAAGTACAATATGTATTTTTAGCGTTTCTGATGAAATACCTCCTTTTACATGCATTTTCTCACAGAAAATGAGTCTCTCGAAATGGGAACATGGCTTTTTTGAAAAAGCATATTCTGGTCGAGAAATCTTGTTTTAAACAATAAAAACGACTCCCGGCCTTATTTAGTTCACATTTTTACTATAGTAACCTAGCCCGTATTCATAACGCACTAAACCTTTTTATCGCGTTAAACGCCTTTTCTCGACAAGAAAAGCACAATTTCATCAAAAACAAACAAAACAAGAAAAATGAATCTATTCAACAAGTCTGCAACACGTCCTGAAGAGTTCCGTGTTTTCACCCAATGTCAATGTGTAATTTCTCCAGTTCTGATCATTGTTTAGCTTATTGGTAGCTTGGTCCAATGCCAGACACAGTGAATCCTTTTTATGGCTTTAAACGCATTTTCTCCTCAAGAGAAACATGATTTCATTAAAAACGTTATAGTTTAACCATGCCTGTTGTACATGTCTGCAAACACTCAGCGCCTTAAAATAGGGTTTTCACCAATGTGTTTTTTGGTGAGAAACCTTCTTTTTCAAGGTTCTGTGCGTTTTCAGACACGTACAATATGTATTTATAGTGTTTCTGATGAAACCCCTCCTTTTAATGCATTTTCTCACAGAAAATGAGTCTCTCGCCATGGGAACATGGCTTTTTTGAAAAAGCATATTCTGGTCGAGAAATCTTGTTTTAAAAAATAAAAACGACTCCAGGCTTTATTTAGTTCACATTTTTACTTTTGGTAACCTAGCCCGTGTTCATAACGCACTTAACCTTTTTATCGCGTTAAACGCCTTTTCTCGACAAGAAAAGCACAATTTCATCAAAAACAAACAAAACAAGAAAAATGAATCTATTCAACAAGTCTGCAACACGTCCTGAAGAGTTTCATGATTTCACCCAATGTCAATGTGTAATTTCCCCAGTTCTGATCATTGTTTAGCTTGTTGCTAGCTTGGTCCAATGCCAAACACAGTGAATCCTTTTTATGGCTTTAAACGCATTTTCTCCTCGAGAGAAACATGATTTCACTAAAAACGTTATAGTTTAAACATGCCTGCTGTACATGTGTGCAAACACTCAGAGCCTTAAGATAGGGTTTTCACCAATGTGTTTTTTGGTGAGAAACCTTCTATTTCAAGGTTCTGTGCGTTTTCAGACAAGTGCAATATGTATTTATAGTGTTTCTGATGAAATCCCTCCTTTTACATGCATTTTCTCACAGAAAATGCGTCTCTCGCCATGGGAACATGGCTTTTTTGAAAAAGCATATTCTGGTCGAGAAATCGTGTTTTAAACAATAAAAACGACTCACGACCTTATTTAGTTCACATTTTTACTTTTGGTAACCTAGCCCGTATTCATAACGCACTAAACCTTTTTATCGCGTTAAACGCCTTTTCTCGACAAGAAAAGCACAATTTCATCAAAAACAAACAAAACAAGAAAAATCAATCTATTCAACAAGTCTGCAACACGTCCTGAAGAGTTACATGATTTCACCCAATGTCAATGTGTAATTTCTCCAGTTCTGATCATTGTTTAGCTTGTTGCTAGCTTGGTCCAATGCCAACACAGTGAATCCTTTTTATGGCTTTAAACGCATTTTCTCCTCGAGAGAAACATGATTTCACTAAAAACGTTATAGTTTAACCATGCCTGTTGTACATGTCTGCAAACACTCAGCGCCTTAAAATAGGGTTTTCACCAATGTGTTTTTTGGTGAGAAACATTCTAATTGTAAGGTTCTGTGCGTTTTCAGACAAGTACAATATGTATTTTTAGCGTTTCTGATGAAATACCTCCTTTTACATGCATTTTCTCACAGAAAATGAGTCTCTCGCCATGGGAACATGGCTTTTTTGAAAAAGCATATTCTGGTCGAGAAATCGTGTTTTGAACAATAAAAACGACTCCCGGCCTTATTTAGTTCACATTTTTACTTTTGGTAACCTAGCCCGTATTCATAACGCACTAAACCTTTTTATCGCGTTAAACGCCTTTTCTCGACAAGAAAAGCACAATTTCATCAAAAACAAACAAGACAAGAAAAATCAATCTATTCAACAAGTCTGCAACACATCCTTAAGAGTTACGTGTTTTCACCCAATTTCAATGTGTAATTTCACCAGTTCTGATCATTGTTTAGCTTATTGGTAGCTTGGTCTAATGCCAGACACAGTGAATCCTTTTTATGGCTTTAAACGCATTTTCTCCTCAAGAGAAACATTTTTTCATTAAAAACGTTATAGTTTAAACATGCCTGTTGTACATGTCTACAAACACTCAGAGCCTTAAAATAGGGTTTCCATCAATGTGTTTTTTGGCGAGAAACCTTCTAATTGTAAGGTTCTGTGCGTTTTCAGACAAGTACAATATGTATTTTTAGCGTTTCTGATGAAACCCCTCCTTTTAATGCATTTTCTCACAGAAAATGAGTCTCTCGCCATGGGAACATGGCTTTTTTGAAAAAGCATATTCTGGTCGAGAAATCTTGTTTTAAAAAATAAAAACGACTCCCGGCTTTATTTAGTTCACATTTTTACTTTTGGTAACCTAGCCCGTGTTCATAACGCACTTAACCTTTTTATCGCGTTAAACGCCTTTTCTCGACAAGAAAAGCACAATTTCATCAAAAACAAACAAAACAAGAAAAATGAATCTATTCAACAAGTCTGCAACACGTCCTGAAGAGTTTCATGATTTCACCCAATGTCAATGTGTAATTTCCCCAGTTCTGATCATTGTTTAGCTTGTTGCTAGCTTGGTCCAATGCCAAACACAGTGAATCCTTTTTATGGCTTTAAACGCATTTTCTCCTCGAGAGAAACATGATTTCACTAAAAACGTTATAGTTTAAACATGCCTGCTGTACATGTGTGCAAACACTCAGAGCCTTAAGATAGGGTTTTCACCAATGTGTTTTTTGGTGAGAAACCTTCTATTTCAAGGTTCTGTGCGTTTTCAGACAAGTACAATATGTATTTATAGTGTTTCTGATGAAATCCCTCCTTTTACATGCATTTTCTCACAGAAAATGCGTCTCTCGACATAGGAAAATGGCTTTATTTTTTAAAAAAAAAAAGCATATTCTGGTCGAGAAATCGTGTTTTAAACAATAAAAACGACTCACGACCTTATTTAGTTCACATTTTTACTTTTGGTAACCTAGCCCGTATTCATAACGCACTAAACCTTTTTATCGCGTTAAACGCCTTTTCTCGACAAGAAAAGCACAATTTCATCAAAACAAACAAAACAAGAAAAATGAATCTATTCAACAAGTCTGCAACACGTCCTGAAGAGTTACATGATTTAACCCAATGTCAATGTGTAATTTCTCCAGTTCTGATCATTGTTTAGGTTGTTGGTAGCTTGGTCCAATGCCAAACACAGTGAATCCTTTTTATGGCTTTAAACGCATTTTCTCCTCGAGAGAAACATGATTTCACTAAAAACGTTATAGTTTAAACATGCCTGCTGTACATGTGTGCAAACACTCAGAGCCTTAAGATAAGGTTTTCACCAATGTGTTTTTTGGTGAGAAACCTTCTATTTCAAGGTTCTGTGCGTTTTCAGACAAGTGCAATATGTATTTATAGTGTTTCTGATGAAATCCCTCCTTTTACATGCATTTTCTCACAGAAAATGCGTCTGTCGCCATGGGAACATGGCTTTTTTGAAAAAGCATATTCTGGTCGAGAAATCGTGTTTTAAACAATAAAAACGACTCACGACCTTATTTAGTTCACATTTTTACTTTTGGTAACCTAGCCCGTATTCATAACGCACTAAACCTTTTTATCGCGTTAAACGCCTTTTCTCGACAAGAAAAGCACAATTTCATCAAAAACAAACAAAACAAGAAAAATGAATCTATTCAACAAGTCTGCAACACGTCCTGAAGAGTTACATGATTTCACCCAATGTCAATGTGTAATTTCTCCAGTTCTGATCATTGTTTAGCTTGTTGCTAGCTTGGTCCAATGCCAACACAGTGAATCCTTTTTATGGCTTTAAACGCATTTTCTCCTCGAGAGAAACATGATTTCACTAAAAACGTTATAGTTTAACCATGCCTGTTGTACATGTCTGCAAACACTCAGCGCCTTAAAATAGGGTTTTCACCAATGTGTTTTTTGGTGAGAAACATTCTAATTGTAAGGTTCTGTGCGTTTTCAGACAAGTACAATATGTATTTTTAGCGTTTCTGATGAAATACCTCCTTTTACATGCATTTTCTCACAGAAAATGAGTCTCTCGCCATGGGAACATGGCTTTTTTGAAAAAGCATATTCTGGTCGAGAAATCGTGTTTTGAACAATAAAAACGACTCCCGGCCTTATTTAGTTCACATTTTTACTTTTGGTAACCTAGCCCGTATTCATAACGCACTAAACCTTTTTATCGCGTTAAACGCATTTTCTCGACAAGAAAAGCACAATTTCATCAAAAACAAACAAGACAAGAAAAATCAATCTATTCAACAAGTCTGCAACACATCCTTAAGAGTTACGTGTTTTCACCCAATTTCAATGTGTAATTTCACCAGTTCTGATCATTGTTTAGCTTATTGGTAGCTTGGTCTAATGCCAGACACAGTGAATCCTTTTTATGGCTTTAAACGCATTTTCTCCTCAAGAGAAACATTTTTTCATTAAAAACGTTATAGTTTAAACATGCCTGTTGTACATGTCTACAAACACTCAGAGCCTTAAAATAGGGTTTCCATCAATGTGTTTTTTGGCGAGAAACCTTCTAATTGTAAGGTTCTGTGCGTTTTCAGACAAGTACAATATGTATGTTTAGCGTTTCTGATGAAATACCTCCTTTTACATGCATTTTCTCACAGAAAATGAGTCTCTCGAAATGGGAACATGGCTTTTTTGAAAAAGCATATTCTGGTCGAGAAATCTTGTTTTAAACAATAAAAACGACTCCCGGCCTTATTTAGTTCACATTTTTACTTTAGTAACCTAGCCCGTATTCATAACGCACTAAACCTTTTTATCGCGTTAAACGCCTTTTCTCGACAAGAAAAGCACAATTTCATCAAAAACAAACAAAACAAGAAAAATGAATCTATTCAACAAGTCTGCAACACGTCCTGAAGAGTTCCGTGTTTTCACCCAATTTCAATGTGTAATTTCTCCAGTTCTGATCATTGTTTAGCTTATTGGTAGCTTGGTCCAATGCCAGACACAGTGAATCCTTTTTATGGCTTTAAACGCATTTTCTCCTCAAGAGAAACATGATTTCATTAAAAACGTTATAGTTTAACCATGCCTGTTGTACATGTCTGCAAACACTCAGCGCCTTAAAATAGGGTTTTCACCAATGTGTTTTTTGGTGAGAAACCTTCTTTTTCAAGGTTCTGTGCGTTTTCAGACACGTACAATATGTATTTATAGTGTTTCTGATGAAACCCCTCCTTTTAATGCATTTTCTCACAGAAAATGAGTCTCTCGCCATGGGAACATGGCTTTTTTGAAAAAGCATATTCTGGTCGAGAAATCTTGTTTTAAAAAATAAAAACGACTCCAGGCTTTATTTAGTTCACATTTTTACTTTTGGTAACCTAGCCCGTGTTCATAACGCACTTAACCTTTTTATCGCGTTAAACGCCTTTTCTCGACAAGAAAAGCACAATTTCATCAAAAACAAACAAAACAAGAAAAATGAATCTATTCAACAAGTCTGCAACACGTCCTGAAGAGTTTCATGATTTCACCCAATGTCAATGTGTAATTTCCCCAGTTCTGATCATTGTTTAGCTTGTTGCTAGCTTGGTCCAATGCCAAACACAGTGAATCCTTTTTATGGCTTTAAACGCATTTTCTCCTCGAGAGAAACATGATTTCACTAAAAACGTTATAGTTTAAACATGCCTGCTGTACATGTGTGCAAACACTCAGAGCCTTAAGATAGGGTTTTCACCAATGTGTTTTTTGGTGAGAAACCTTCTATTTCAAGGTTCTGTGCGTTTTCAGACAAGTACAATATGTATTTATAGTGTTTCTGATGAAATCCCTCCTTTTACATGCATTTTCTCACAGAAAATGCGTCTCTCGACATAGGAAAATGGCTTTATTTTTTAAAAAAAAAAAAGCATATTCTGGTCGAGAAATCGTGTTTTAAACAATAAAAACGACTCACGACCTTATTTAGTTCACATTTTTACTTTTGGTAACCTAGCCCGTATTCATAACGCACTAAACCTTTTTATCGCGTTAAACGCCTTTTCTCGACAAGAAAAGCACAATTTCATCAAAAACAAACAAGACAAGAAAAATCAATCTATTCAACAAGTCTGCAACACATCCTTAAGAGTTACGTGTTTTCACCCAATTTCAATGTGTAATTTCACCAGTTCTGATCATTGTTTAGCTTATTGGTAGCTTGGTCTAATGCCAGACACAGTGAATCCTTTTTATGGCTTTAAACGCATTTTCTCCTCAAGAGAAACATTTTTTCATTAAAAACGTTATAGTTTAAACATGCCTGTTGTACATGTCTACAAACACTCAGAGCCTTAAAATAGGGTTTCCATCAATGTGTTTTTTGGCGAGAAACCTTCTAATTGTAAGGTTCTGTGCGTTTTCAGACAAGTACAATATGTATGTTTAGCGTTTCTGATGAAATACCTCCTTTTACATGCATTTTCTCACAGAAAATGAGTCTCTCGAAATGGGAACATGGCTTTTTTGAAAAAGCATATTCTGGTCGAGAAATCTTGTTTTAAACAATAAAAACGACTCCCGGCCTTATTTAGTTCACATTTTTACTTTAGTAACCTAGCCCGTATTCATAACGCACTAAACCTTTTTATCGCGTTAAACGCCTTTTCTCGACAAGAAAAGCACAATTTCATCAAAAACAAACAAAACAAGAAAAATGAATCTATTCAACAAGTCTGCAACACGTCCTGAAGAGTTCCGTGTTTTCACCCAATGTCAATGTGTAATTTCTCCAGTTCTGATCATTGTTTAGCTTATTGGTAGCTTGGTCCAATGCCAGACACAGTGAATCCTTTTTATGGCTTTAAACGCATTTTCTCCTCAAGAGAAACATGATTTCATTAAAAACGTTATAGTTTAACCATGCCTGTTGTACATGTCTGCAAACACTCAGCGCCTTAAAATAGGGTTTTCACCAATGTGTTTTTTGGTGAGAAACCTTCTTTTTCAAGGTTCTGTGCGTTTTCAGACACGTACAATATGTATTTATAGTGTTTCTGATGAAACCCCTCCTTTTAATGCATTTTCTCACAGAAAATGAGTCTCTCGCCATGGGAACATGGCTTTTTTGAAAAAGCATATTCTGGTCGAGAAATCTTGTTTTAAAAAATAAAAACGACTCCCGGCTTTATTTAGTTCACATTTTTACTTTTGGTAACCTAGCCCGTGTTCATAACGCACTTAACCTTTTTATCGCGTTAAACGCCTTTTCTCGACAAGAAAAGCACAATTTCATCAAAAACAAACAAAACAAGAAAAATGAATCTATTCAACAAGTCTGCAACACGTCCTGAAGAGTTTCATGATTTCACCCAATGTCAATGTGTAATTTCCCCAGTTCTGATCATTGTTTAGCTTGTTGCTAGCTTGGTCCAATGCCAAACACAGTGAATCCTTTTTATGGCTTTAAACGCATTTTCTCCTCGAGAGAAACATGATTTCACTAAAAACGTTATAGTTTAAACATGCCTGCTGTACATGTGTGCAAACACTCAGAGCCTTAAGATAGGGTTTTCACCAATGTGTTTTTTGGTGAGAAACCTTCTATTTCAAGGTTCTGTGCGTTTTCAGACAAGTACAATATGTATTTATAGTGTTTCTGATGAAATCCCTCCTTTTACATGCATTTTCTCACAGAAAATGCGTCTCTCGACATAGGAAAATGGCTTTTTTTTTTTTTTAAAAAAAAAGCATATTCTGGTCGAGAAATCGTGTTTTAAACAATAAAAACGACTCACGACCTTATTTAGTTCACATTTTTACTTTTGGTAACCTAGCCCGTATTCATAACGCACTAAACCTTTTTATCGCGTTAAACGCCTTTTCTCGACAAGAAAAGCACAATTTCATCAAAAACAAACAAAACAAGAAAAATGAATCTATTCAACAAGTCTGCAACACGTCCTGAAGAGTTACATGATTTCACCCAATGTCAATGTGTAATTTCTCCAGTTCTGATCATTGTTTAGGTTGTTGGTAGCTTGGTCCAATGCCAAACACAGTGAATCCTTTTTATGGCTTTAAACGCATTTTCTCCTCGAGAGAAACATGATTTCACTAAAAACGTTATAGTTTAAACATGCCTGTTGTACATGTCTGCAAACACTCAGCGCCTTAAAATAGGGTTTTCACCAATGTGTTTTTTGGTGAGAAACCTTCTTTTTCAAGGTTCTGTGCGTTTTCAGACACGTACAATATGTATTTATAGTGTTTCTGATGAAACCCCTCCTTTTAATGCATTTTCTCACAGAAAATGAGTCTCTCGCCATGGGAACATGGCTTTTTTGAAAAAGCATATTCTGGTCGAGAAATCTTGTTTTAAAAAATAAAAACGACTCCCGGCTTTATTTAGTTCACATTTTTACTTTTGGTAACCTAGCCCGTGTTCATAACGCACTTAACCTTTTTATCGCGTTAAACGCCTTTTCTCGACAAGAAAAGCACAATTTCATCAAAAACAAACAAAACAAGAAAAATGAATCTATTCAACAAGTCTGCAACACGTCCTGAAGAGTTTCATGATTTCACCCAATGTCAATGTGTAATTTCCCCAGTTCTGATCATTGTTTAGCTTGTTGCTAGCTTGGTCCAATGCCAAACACAGTGAATCCTTTTTATGGCTTTAAACGCATTTTCTCCTCGAGAGAAACATGATTTCACTAAAAACGTTATAGTTTAAACATGCCTGCTGTACATGTGTGCAAACACTCAGAGCCTTAAGATAGGGTTTTCACCAATGTGTTTTTTGGTGAGAAACCTTCTATTTCAAGGTTCTGTGCGTTTTCAGACAAGTACAATATGTATTTATAGTGTTTCTGATGAAATCCCTCCTTTTACATGCATTTTCTCACAGAAACTGCGTCTCTCGACATAGGAAAATGGCTTTTTTTTTTTTTTTAAAAAAAAGCATATTCTGGTCGAGAAATCGTGTTTTAAACAATAAAAACGACTCACGACCTTATTTAGTTCACATTTTTACTTTTGGTAACCTAGCCCGTATTCATAACGCACTAAACCTTTTTATCGCGTTAAACGCCTTTTCTCGACAAGAAAAGCACAATTTCATCAAAACAAACAAAACAAGAAAAATGAATCTATTCAACAAGTCTGCAACACGTCCTGAAGAGTTACATGATTTCACCCAATGTCAATGTGTAATTTCTCCAGTTCTGATCATTGTTTAGGTTGTTGGTAGCTTGGTCCAATGCCAAACACAGTGAATCCTTTTTATGGCTTTAAACGCATTTTCTCCTCGAGAGAAACATGATTTCACTAAAAACGTTATAGTTTAAACATGCCTGCTGTACATGTGTGCAAACACTCAGAGCCTTAAGATAGGGTTTTCACCAATGTGTTTTTTGGTGAGAAACCTTCTATTTCAAGGTTCTGTGCGTTTTCAGACAAGTGCAATATGTATTTATAGTGTTTCTGATGAAATCCCTCCTTTTACATGCATTTTCTCACAGAAAATGCGTCTCTCGCCATGGGAACATGGCTTTTTTGAAAAAGCATATTCTGGTCGAGAAATCGTGTTTTAAACAATAAAAACGACTCACGACCTTATTTAGTTCACATTTTTACTTTTGGTAACCTAGCCCGTATTCATAACGCACTAAACCTTTTTATCGCGTTAAACGCCTTTTCTCGACAAGAAAAGCACAATTTCATCAAAAACAAACAAAACAAGAAAAATGAATCTATTCAACAAGTCTGCAACACGTCCTGAAGAGTTACATGATTTCACCCAATGTCAATGTGTAATTTCTCCAGTTCTGATCATTGTTTAGCTTGTTGCTAGCTTGGTCCAATGCCAACACAGTGAATCCTTTTTATGGCTTTAAACGCATTTTCTCCTCGAGAGAAACATGATTTCACTAAAAACGTTATAGTTTAACCATGCCTGTTGTACATGTCTGCAAACACTCAGCGCCTTAAAATAGGGTTTTCACCAATGTGTTTTTTGGTGAGAAATATTCTAATTGTAAGGTTCTGTGCGTTTTCAGACAAGTACAATATGTATTTTTAGCGTTTCTGATGAAATACCTCCTTTTACATGCATTTTCTCACAGAAAATGCGTCTCTCGCCATGGGAACATGGCTTTTTTGAAAAAGCATATTCTGGTCGAGAAATCGTGTTTTAAACAATAAAAACGACTCCCGGCCTTATTTAGTTCACATTTTTACTTTTGGTAACCTAGCCCGTATTCATAACGCACTAAACCTTTTTATCGCGTTAAACGCCTTTTCTCGACAAGAAAAGCACAATTTCATCAAAAACAAACAAGACAAGAAAAATCAATCTATTCAACAAGTCTGCAACACATCCTTAAGAGTTACGTGTTTTCACCCAATTTCAATGTGTAATTTCACCAGTTCTGATCATTGTTTAGCTTATTGGTAGCTTGGTCTAATGCCAGACACAGTGAATCCTTTTTATGGCTTTAAACGCATTTTCTCCTCAAGAGAAACATTTTTTCATTAAAAACGTTATAGTTTAAACATGCCTGTTGTACATGTCTACAAACACTCAGAGCCTTAAAATAGGGTTTCCATCAATGTGTTTTTTGGCGAGAAACCTTCTAATTGTAAGGTTCTGTGCGTTTTCAGACAAGTACAATATGTATTTTTAGCGTTTCTGATGAAATACCTCCTTTTACATGCATTTTCTCACAGAAAATGAGTCTCTCGAAATGGGAACATGGCTTTTTTGAAAAAGCATATTCTGGTCGAGAAATCTTGTTTTAAACAATAAAAACGACTCCCGGCCTTATTTAGTTCACATTTTTACTTTAGTAACCTAGCCCGTATTCATAACGCACTAAACCTTTTTATCGCGTTAAACGCCTTTTCTCGACAAGAAAAGCACAATTTCATCAAAAACAAACAAGACAAGAAAAATCAATCTATTCAACAAGTCTGCAACACGTCCTGAAGAGTTCCGTGTTTTCACCCAATGTCAATGTGTAATTTCTCCAGTTCTGATCATTGTTTAGCTTATTGGTAGCTTGGTCCAATGCCAGACACAGTGAATCCTTTTTATGGCTTTAAACGCATTTTCTCCTCAAGAGAAACATGATTTCATTAAAAACGTTATAGTTTAACCATGCCTGTTGTACATGTCTGCAAACACTCAGCGCCTTAAAATAGGGTTTTCACCAATGTGTTTTTTGGTGAGAAACCTTCTTTTTCAAGGTTCTGTGCGTTTTCAGACACGTACAATATGTATTTATAGTGTTTCTGATGAAACCCCTCCTTTTAATGCATTTTCTCACAGAAAATGAGTCTCTCGCCATGGGAACATGGCTTTTTTGAAAAAGCATATTCTGGTCGAGAAATCTTGTTTTAAAAAATAAAAACGACTCCCGGCTTTATTTAGTTCACATTTTTACTTTTGGTAACCTAGCCCGTGTTCATAACGCACTTAACCTTTTTATCGCGTTAAACGCCTTTTCTCGACAAGAAAAGCACAATTTCATCAAAAACAAACAAAACAAGAAAAATGAATCTATTCAACAAGTCTGCAACACGTCCTGAAGAGTTACATGATTTCACCCAATGTCAATGTGTAATTTCTCCAGTTCTGATCATTGTTTAGCTTGTTGCTAGCTTGGTCCAATGCCAACACAGTGAATCCTTTTTATGGCTTTAAACGCATTTTCTCCTCGAGAGAAACATGATTTCACTAAAAACGTTATAGTTTAACCATGCCTGTTGTACATGTCTGCAAACACTCAGCGCCTTAAAATAGGGTTTTCACCAATGTGTTTTTTGGTGAGAAACATTCTAATTGTAAGGTTCTGTGCGTTTTCAGACAAGTACAATATGTATTTTTAGCGTTTCTGATGAAATACCTCCTTTTACATGCATTTTCTCACAGAAAATGAGTCTCTCGCCATGGGAACATGGCTTTTTTGAAAAAGCATATTCTGGTCGAGAAATCGTGTTTTGAACAATAAAAACGACTCCCGGCCTTATTTAGTTCACATTTTTACTTTTGGTAACCTAGCCCGTATTCATAACGCACTAAACCTTTTTATCGCGTTAAACGCATTTTCTCGACAAGAAAAGCACAATTTCATCAAAAACAAACAACACAAGAAAAATCAATCTATTCAACAAGTCTGCAACACATCCTTAAGAGTTACGTGTTTTCACCCAATTTCAATGTGTAATTTCACCAGTTCTGATCATTGTTTAGCTTATTGGTAGCTTGGTCTAATGCCAGACACAGTGAATCCTTTTTATGGCTTTAAACGCATTTTCTCCTCAAGAGAAACATTTTTTCATTAAAAACGTTATAGTTTAAACATGCCTGTTGTACATGTCTACAAACACTCAGAGCCTTAAAATAGGGTTTCCATCAATGTGTTTTTTGGCGAGAAACCTTCTAATTGTAAGGTTCTGTGCGTTTTCAGACAAGTACAATATGTATTTTTAGCGTTTCTGATGAAATACCTCCTTTTACATGCATTTTCTCACAGAAAATGAGTCTCTCGAAATGGGAACATGGCTTTTTTGAAAAAGCATATTCTGGTCGAGAAATCTTGTTTTAAACAATAAAAACGACTCCCGGCCTTATTTAGTTCACATTTTTACTATAGTAACCTAGCCCGTATTCATAACGCACTAAACCTTTTTATCGCGTTAAACGCCTTTTCTCGACAAGAAAAGCACAATTTCATCAAAAACAAACAAAACAAGAAAAATGAATCTATTCAACAAGTCTGCAACACGTCCTGAAGAGTTCCGTGTTTTCACCCAATGTCAATGTGTAATTTCTCCAGTTCTGATCATTGTTTAGCTTATTGGTAGCTTGGTCCAATGCCAGACACAGTGAATCCTTTTTATGGCTTTAAACGCATTTTCTCCTCAAGAGAAACATGATTTCATTAAAAACGTTATAGTTTAACCATGCCTGTTGTACATGTCTGCAAACACTCAGCGCCTTAAAATAGGGTTTTCACCAATGTGTTTTTTGGTGAGAAACCTTCTTTTTCAAGGTTCTGTGCGTTTTCAGACACGTACAATATGTATTTTTAGCGTTTCTGATGAAATACCTCCTTTTACATGCATTTTCTCACAGAAAATGAGTCTCTCGCCATGGGAACATGGCTTTTTTGAAAAAGCATATTCTGGTCGAGAAATCTTGTTTTAAAAAATAAAAACGACTCCAGGCTTTATTTAGTTCACATTTTTACTTTTGGTAACCTAGCCCGTGTTCATAACGCACTAAACCTTTTTATCGCGTTAAACGCCTTTTCTCGACAAGAAAAGCACAATTTCATCAAAAACAAACAAAACAAGAAAAATCAATCTATTCAACAAGTCTGCAACACGTCCTGAAGAGTTACATGATTTCACCCAATGTCAATGTGTAATTTCTCCAGTTCTGATCATTGTTTAGCTTGTTGCTAGCTTGGTCCAATGCCAACACAGTGAATCCTTTTTATGGCTTTAAACGCATTTTCTCCTCGAGAGAAACATGATTTCACTAAAAACGTTATAGTTTAACCATGCCTGTTGTACATGTCTGCAAACACTCAGCGCCTTAAAATAGGGTTTTCACCAATGTGTTTTTTGGTGAGAAACATTCTAATTGTAAGGTTCTGTGCGTTTTCAGACAAGTACAATATGTATTTTTAGCGTTTCTGATGAAATACCTCCTTTTACATGCATTTTCTCACAGAAAATGAGTCTCTCGCCATGGGAACATGGCTTTTTTGAAAAAGCATATTCTGGTCGAGAAATCGTGTTTTGAACAATAAAAACGACTCCCGGCCTTATTTAGTTCACATTTTTACTTTTGGTAACCTAGCCCGTATTCATAACGCACTAAACCTTTTTATCGCGTTAAACGCCTTTTCTCGACAAGAAAAGCACAATTTCATCAAAAACAAACAAGACAAGAAAAATCAATCTATTCAACAAGTCTGCAACACATCCTTAAGAGTTACGTGTTTTCACCCAATTTCAATGTGTAATTTCACCAGTTCTGATCATTGTTTAGCTTATTGGTAGCTTGGTCTAATGCCAGACACAGTGAATCCTTTTTATGGCTTTAAACGCATTTTCTCCTCAAGAGAAACATTTTTTCATTAAAAACGTTATAGTTTAAACATGCCTGTTGTACATGTCTACAAACACTCAGAGCCTTAAAATAGGGTTTCCATCAATGTGTTTTTTGGCGAGAAACCTTCTAATTGTAAGGTTCTGTGCGTTTTCAGACAAGTACAATATGTATTTTTAGCGTTTCTGATGAAATACCTCCTTTTACATGCATTTTCTCACAGAAAATGAGTCTCTCGAAATGGGAACATGGCTTTTTTGAAAAAGCATATTCTGGTCGAGAAATCTTGTTTTAAACAATAAAAACGACTCCCGGCCTTATTTAGTTCACATTTTTACTTTAGTAACCTAGCCCGTATTCATAACGCACTAAACCTTTTTATCGCGTTAAACGCCTTTTCTCGACAAGAAAAGCACAATTTCATCAAAAACAAACAAAACAAGAAAAATGAATCTATTCAACAAGTCTGCAACACGTCCTGAAGAGTTCCGTGTTTTCACCCAATGTCAATGTGTAATTTCTCCAGTTCTGATCATTGTTTAGCTTATTGGTAGCTTGGTCCAATGCCAGACACAGTGAATCCTTTTTATGGCTTTAAACGCATTTTCTCCTCAAGAGAAACATGATTTCATTAAAAACGTTATAGTTTAACCATGCCTGTTGTACATGTCTGCAAACACTCAGCGCCTTAAAATAGGGTTTTCACCAATGTGTTTTTTGGTGAGAAACCTTCTTTTTCAAGGTTCTGTGCGTTTTCAGACACGTACAATATGTATTTATAGTGTTTCTGATGAAACCCCTCCTTTTAATGCATTTTCTCACAGAAAATGAGTCTCTCGCCATGGGAACATGGCTTTTTTGAAAAAGCATATTCTGGTCGAGAAATCTTGTTTTAAAAAATAAAAACGACTCCCGGCTTTATTTAGTTCACATTTTTACTTTTGGTAACCTAGCCCGTGTTCATAACGCACTTAACCTTTTTATCGCGTTAAACGCCTTTTCTCGACAAGAAAAGCACAATTTCATCAAAAACAAACAAAACAAGAAAAATGAATCTATTCAACAAGTCTGCAACACGTCCTGAAGAGTTTCATGATTTCACCCAATGTCAATGTGTAATTTCCCCAGTTCTGATCATTGTTTAGCTTGTTGCTAGCTTGGTCCAATGCCAAACACAGTGAATCCTTTTTATGGCTTTAAACGCATTTTCTCCTCGAGAGAAACATGATTTCACTAAAAACGTTATAGTTTAAACATGCCTGCTGTACATGTGTGCAAACACTCAGAGCCTTAAGATAGGGTTTTCACCAATGTGTTTTTTGGTGAGAAACCTTCTATTTCAAGGTTCTGTGCGTTTTCAGACAAGTACAATATGTATTTATAGTGTTTCTGATGAAATCCCTCCTTTTACATGCATTTTCTCACAGAAAATGCGTCTCTCGACATAGGAAAATGGCTTTATTTTTTAAAAAAAAAAAAGCATATTCTGGTCGAGAAATCGTGTTTTAAACAATAAAAACGACTCACGACCTTATTTAGTTCACATTTTTACTTTTGGTAACCTAGCCCGTATTCATAACGCACTAAACCTTTTTATCGCGTTAAACGCCTTTTCTCGACAAGAAAAGCACAATTTCATCAAAACAAACAAAACAAGAAAAATGAATCTATTCAACAAGTCTGCAACACGTCCTGAAGAGTTACATGATTTAACCCAATGTCAATGTGTAATTTCTCCAGTTCTGATCATTGTTTAGGTTGTTGGTAGCTTGGTCCAATGCCAAACACAGTGAATCCTTTTTATGGCTTTAAACGCATTTTCTCCTCGAGAGAAACATGATTTCACTAAAAACGTTATAGTTTAAACATGCCTGCTGTACATGTGTGCAAACACTCAGAGCCTTAAGATAGGGTTTTCACCAATGTGTTTTTTGGTGAGAAACCTTCTATTTCAAGGTTCTGTGCGTTTTCAGACAAGTGCAATATGTATTTATAGTGTTTCTGATGAAATCCCTCCTTTTACATGCATTTTCTCACAGAAAATGCGTCTGTCGCCATGGGAACATGGCTTTTTTGAAAAAGCATATTCTGGTCGAGAAATCGTGTTTTAAACAATAAAAACGACTCACGACCTTATTTAGTTCACATTTTTACTTTTGGTAACCTAGCCCGTATTCATAACGCACTAAACCTTTTTATCGCGTTAAACGCCTTTTCTCGACAAGAAAAGCACAATTTCATCAAAAACAAACAAAACAAGAAAAATGAATCTATTCAACAAGTCTGCAACACGTCCTGAAGAGTTACATGATTTCACCCAATTGTCAATGTGTAATTTCTCCAGTTCTGATCATTGTTTAGCTTGTTGCTAGCTTGGTCCAATGCCAACACAGTGAATCCTTTTTATGGCTTTAAACGCATTTTCTCCTCGAGAGAAACATGATTTCACTAAAAACGTTATAGTTTAACCATGCCTGTTGTACATGTCTGCAAACACTCAGCGCCTTAAAATAGGGTTTTCACCAATGTGTTTTTTGGTGAGAAACATTCTAATTGTAAGGTTCTGTGCGTTTTCAGACAAGTACAATATGTATTTTTAGCGTTTCTGATGAAATACCTCCTTTTACATGCATTTTCTCACAGAAAATGAGTCTCTCGCCATGGGAACATGGCTTTTTTGAAAAAGCATATTCTGGTCGAGAAATCGTGTTTTGAACAATAAAAACGACTCCCGGCCTTATTTAGTTCACATTTTTACTTTTGGTAACCTAGCCCGTATTCATAACGCACTAAACCTTTTTATCGCGTTAAACGCATTTTCTCGACAAGAAAAGCACAATTTCATCAAAAACAAACAAGACAAGAAAAATCAATCTATTCAACAAGTCTGCAACACATCCTTAAGAGTTACGTGTTTTCACCCAATTTCAATGTGTAATTTCACCAGTTCTGATCATTGTTTAGCTTATTGGTAGCTTGGTCTAATGCCAGACACAGTGAATCCTTTTTATGGCTTTAAACGCATTTTCTCCTCAAGAGAAACATTTTTTCATTAAAAACGTTATAGTTTAAACATGCCTGTTGTACATGTCTACAAACACTCAGAGCCTTAAAATAGGGTTTCCATCAATGTGTTTTTTGGCGAGAAACCTTCTAATTGTAAGGTTCTGTGCGTTTTCAGACAAGTACAATATGTATGTTTAGCGTTTCTGATGAAATACCTCCTTTTACATGCATTTTCTCACAGAAAATGAGTCTCTCGAAATGGGAACATGGCTTTTTTGAAAAAGCATATTCTGGTCGAGAAATCTTGTTTTAAACAATAAAAACGACTCCCGGCCTTATTTAGTTCACATTTTTACTTTAGTAACCTAGCCCGTATTCATAACGCACTAAACCTTTTTATCGCGTTAAACGCCTTTTCTCGACAAGAAAAGCACAATTTCATCAAAAACAAACAAAACAAGAAAAATGAATCTATTCAACAAGTCTGCAACACGTCCTGAAGAGTTCCGTGTTTTCACCCAATTTCAATGTGTAATTTCTCCAGTTCTGATCATTGTTTAGCTTATTGGTAGCTTGGTCCAATGCCAGACACAGTGAATCCTTTTTATGGCTTTAAACGCATTTTCTCCTCAAGAGAAACATGATTTCATTAAAAACGTTATAGTTTAACCATGCCTGTTGTACATGTCTGCAAACACTCAGCGCCTTAAAATAGGGTTTTCACCAATGTGTTTTTTGGTGAGAAACCTTCTTTTTCAAGGTTCTGTGCGTTTTCAGACACGTACAATATGTATTTATAGTGTTTCTGATGAAACCCCTCCTTTTAATGCATTTTCTCACAGAAAATGAGTCTCTCGCCATGGGAACATGGCTTTTTTGAAAAAGCATATTCTGGTCGAGAAATCTTGTTTTAAAAAATAAAAACGACTCCCGGCTTTATTTAGTTCACATTTTTACTTTTGGTAACCTAGCCCGTGTTCATAACGCACTTAACCTTTTTATCGCGTTAAACGCCTTTTCTCGACAAGAAAAGCACAATTTCATCAAAAACAAACAAAACAAGAAAAATGAATCTATTCAACAAGTCTGCAACACGTCCTGAAGAGTTTCATGATTTCACCCAATGTCAATGTGTAATTTCCCCAGTTCTGATCATTGTTTAGCTTGTTGCTAGCTTGGTCCAATGCCAAACACAGTGAATCCTTTTTATGGCTTTAAACGCATTTTCTCCTCGAGAGAAACATGATTTCACTAAAAACGTTATAGTTTAAACATGCCTGCTGTACATGTGTGCAAACACTCAGAGCCTTAAGATAGGGTTTTCACCAATGTGTTTTTTGGTGAGAAACCTTCTATTTCAAGGTTCTGTGCGTTTTCAGACAAGTACAATATGTATTTATAGTGTTTCTGATGAAATCCCTCCTTTTACATGCATTTTCTCACAGAAAATGCGTCTCTCGACATAGGAAAATGGCTTTATTTTTTAAAAAAAAAAAAGCATATTCTGGTCGAGAAATCGTGTTTTAAACAATAAAAACGACTCACGACCTTATTTAGTTCACATTTTTACTTTTGGTAACCTAGCCCGTATTCATAACGCACTAAACCTTTTTATCGCGTTAAACGCCTTTTCTCGACAAGAAAAGCACAATTTCATCAAAACAAACAAAACAAGAAAAATGAATCTATTCAACAAGTCTGCAACACGTCCTGAAGAGTTACATGATTTAACCCAATGTCAATGTGTAATTTCTCCAGTTCTGATCATTGTTTAGGTTGTTGGTAGCTTGGTCCAATGCCAAACACAGTGAATCCTTTTTATGGCTTTAAACGCATTTTCTCCTCGAGAGAAACATGATTTCACTAAAAACGTTATAGTTTAAACATGCCTGCTGTACATGTGTGCAAACACTCAGAGCCTTAAGATAGGGTTTTCACCAATGTGTTTTTTGGTGAGAAACCTTCTATTTCAAGGTTCTGTGCGTTTTCAGACAAGTGCAATATGTATTTATAGTGTTTCTGATGAAATCCCTCCTTTTACATGCATTTTCTCACAGAAAATGCGTCTGTCGCCATGGGAACATGGCTTTTTTGAAAAAGCATATTCTGGTCGAGAAATCGTGTTTTAAACAATAAAAACGACTCACGACCTTATTTAGTTCACATTTTTACTTTTGGTAACCTAGCCCGTATTCATAACGCACTAAACCTTTTTATCGCGTTAAACGCCTTTTCTCGACAAGAAAAGCACAATTTCATCAAAAACAAACAAAACAAGAAAAATGAATCTATTCAACAAGTCTGCAACACGTCCTGAAGAGTTACATGATTTCACCCAATTGTCAATGTGTAATTTCTCCAGTTCTGATCATTGTTTAGCTTGTTGCTAGCTTGGTCCAATGCCAACACAGTGAATCCTTTTTATGGCTTTAAACGCATTTTCTCCTCGAGAGAAACATGATTTCACTAAAAACGTTATAGTTTAACCATGCCTGTTGTACATGTCTGCAAACACTCAGCGCCTTAAAATAGGGTTTTCACCAATGTGTTTTTTGGTGAGAAACATTCTAATTGTAAGGTTCTGTGCGTTTTCAGACAAGTACAATATGTATTTTTAGCGTTTCTGATGAAATACCTCCTTTTACATGCATTTTCTCACAGAAAATGAGTCTCTCGCCATGGGAACATGGCTTTTTTGAAAAAGCATATTCTGGTCGAGAAATCGTGTTTTGAACAATAAAAACGACTCCCGGCCTTATTTAGTTCACATTTTTACTTTTGGTAACCTAGCCCGTATTCATAACGCACTAAACCTTTTTATCGCGTTAAACGCATTTTCTCGACAAGAAAAGCACAATTTCATCAAAAACAAACAAGACAAGAAAAATCAATCTATTCAACAAGTCTGCAACACATCCTTAAGAGTTACGTGTTTTCACCCAATTTCAATGTGTAATTTCACCAGTTCTGATCATTGTTTAGCTTATTGGTAGCTTGGTCTAATGCCAGACACAGTGAATCCTTTTTATGGCTTTAAACGCATTTTCTCCTCAAGAGAAACATTTTTTCATTAAAAACGTTATAGTTTAAACATGCCTGTTGTACATGTCTACAAACACTCAGAGCCTTAAAATAGGGTTTCCATCAATGTGTTTTTTGGCGAGAAACCTTCTAATTGTAAGGTTCTGTGTGTTTTCAGACAAGTACAATATGTATGTTTAGCGTTTCTGATGAAATACCTCCTTTTACATGCATTTTCTCACAGAAAATGAGTCTCTCGAAATGGGAACATGGCTTTTTTGAAAAAGCATATTCTGGTCGAGAAATCTTGTTTTAAACAATAAAAACGACTCCCGGCCTTATTTAGTTCACATTTTTACTTTAGTAACCTAGCCCGTATTCATAACGCACTAAACCTTTTTATCGCGTTAAACGCCTTTTCTCGACAAGAAAAGCACAATTTCATCAAAAACAAACAAAACAAGAAAAATGAATCTATTCAACAAGTCTGCAACACGTCCTGAAGAGTTCCGTGTTTTCACCCAATTTCAATGTGTAATTTCTCCAGTTCTGATCATTGTTTAGCTTATTGGTAGCTTGGTCCAATGCCAGACACAGTGAATCCTTTTTATGGCTTTAAACGCATTTTCTCCTCAAGAGAAACATGATTTCATTAAAAACGTTATAGTTTAACCATGCCTGTTGTACATGTCTGCAAACACTCAGCGCCTTAAAATAGGGTTTTCACCAATGTGTTTTTTGGTGAGAAACCTTCTTTTTCAAGGTTCTGTGCGTTTTCAGACACGTACAATATGTATTTATAGTGTTTCTGATGAAACCCCTCCTTTTAATGCATTTTCTCACAGAAAATGAGTCTCTCGCCATGGGAACATGGCTTTTTTGAAAAAGCATATTCTGGTCGAGAAATCTTGTTTTAAAAAATAAAAACGACTCCCGGCTTTATTTAGTTCACATTTTTACTTTTGGTAACCTAGCCCGTGTTCATAACGCACTTAACCTTTTTATCGCGTTAAACGCCTTTTCTCGACAAGAAAAGCACAATTTCATCAAAAACAAACAAAACAAGAAAAATGAATCTATTCAACAAGTCTGCAACACGTCCTGAAGAGTTTCATGATTTCACCCAATGTCAATGTGTAATTTCCCCAGTTCTGATCATTGTTTAGCTTGTTGCTAGCTTGGTCCAATGCCAAACACAGTGAATCCTTTTTATGGCTTTAAACGCATTTTCTCCTCGAGAGAAACATGATTTCACTAAAAACGTTATAGTTTAAACATGCCTGCTGTACATGTGTGCAAACACTCAGAGCCTTAAGATAGGGTTTTCACCAATGTGTTTTTTGGTGAGAAACCTTCTATTTCAAGGTTCTGTGCGTTTTCAGACAAGTACAATATGTATTTATAGTGTTTCTGATGAAATCCCTCCTTTTACATGCATTTTCTCACAGAAAATGCGTCTCTCGACATAGGAAAATGGCTTTTTTTTTTTTTAAAAAAAAGCATATTCTGGTCGAGAAATCGTGTTTTAAACAATAAAAACGACTCACGACCTTATTTAGTTCACATTTTTACTTTTGGTAACCTAGCCCGTATTCATAACGCACTAAACCTTTTTATCGCGTTAAACGCCTTTTCTCGACAAGAAAAGCACAATTTCATCAAAACAAACAAAACAAGAAAAATGAATCTATTCAACAAGTCTGCAACACGTCCTGAAGAGTTACATGATTTCACCCAATGTCAATGTGTAATTTCTCCAGTTCTGATCATTGTTTAGGTTGTTGGTAGCTTGGTCCAATGCCAAACACAGTGAATCCTTTTTATGGCTTTAAACGCATTTTCTCCTCGAGAGAAACATGATTTCACTAAAAACGTTATAGTTTAAACATGCCTGTTGTACATGTCTGCAAACACTCAGCGCCTTAAAATAGGGTTTTCACCAATAGAAACCTTTTTTTCAAGGTTCTGTGCGTTTTCAGACACGTACAATATGTATTTATAGTGTTTCTGATGAAACCCCTCCTTTTAATGCATTTTCTCAAAGAAAATGAGTCTCTCGCCATGGGAACATGGCTTTTTTGAAAAAGCATATTCTGGTCGAGAAATCTTGTTTTAAAAAATAAAAACGACTCCCGGCTTTATTTAGTTCACATTTTTACTTTTGGTAACCTAGCCCGTGTTCATAACGCACTTAACCTTTTTATCGCGTTAAACGCCTTTTCTCGACAAGAAAAGCACAATTTCATCAAAAACAAACAAAACAAGAAAAATGAATCTATTCAACAAGTCTGCAACACGTCCTGAAGAGTTTCATGATTTCACCCAATGTCAATGTGTAATTTCCCCAGTTCTGATCATTGTTTAGCTTGTTGCTAGCTTGGTCCAATGCCAAACACAGTGAATCCTTTTTATGGCTTTAAACGCATTTTCTCCTCGAGAGAAACATGATTTCACTAAAAACGTTATAGTTTAAACATGCCTGCTGTACATGTGTGCAAACACTCAGAGCCTTAAGATAGGGTTTTCACCAATGTGTTTTTTGGTGAGAAACCTTCTATTTCAAGGTTCTGTGCGTTTTCAGACAAGTACAATATGTATTTATAGTGTTTCTGATGAAATCCCTCCTTTTACATGCATTTTCTCACAGAAAATGCGTCTCTCGACATAGGAAAATGGCTTTTTTTTTTTTTTTAAAAAAAAGCATATTCTGGTCGAGAAATCGTGTTTTAAACAATAAAAACGACTCACGACCTTATTTAGTTCACATTTTTACTTTTGGTAACCTAGCCCGTATTCATAACGCACTAAACCTTTTTATCGCGTTAAACGCCTTTTCTCGACAAGAAAAGCACAATTTCATCAAAACAAACAAAACAAGAAAAATGAATCTATTCAACAAGTCTGCAACACGTCCTGAAGAGTTACATGATTTCACCCAATGTCAATGTGTAATTTCTCCAGTTCTGATCATTGTTTAGGTTGTTGGTAGCTTGGTCCAATGCCAAACACAGTGAATCCTTTTTATGGCTTTAAACGCATTTTCTCCTCGAGAGAAACATGATTTCACTAAAAACGTTATAGTTTAAACATGCCTGCTGTACATGTGTGCAAACACTCAGAGCCTTAAGATAGGGTTTTCACCAATGTGTTTTTTGGTGAGAAACCTTCTATTTCAAGGTTCTGTGCGTTTTCAGACAAGTGCAATATGTATTTATAGTGTTTCTGATGAAATCCCTCCTTTTACATGCATTTTCTCACAGAAAATGCGTCTCTCGCCATGGGAACATGGCTTTTTTGAAAAAGCATATTCTGGTCGAGAAATCGTGTTTTAAACAATAAAAACGACTCACGACCTTATTTAGTTCACATTTTTACTTTTGGTAACCTAGCCCGTATTCATAACGCACTAAACCTTTTTATCGCGTTAAACGCCTTTTCTCGACAAGAAAAGCACAATTTCATCAAAAACAAACAAAACAAGAAAAATGAATCTATTCAACAAGTCTGCAACACGTCCTGAAGAGTTACATGATTTCACCCAATGTCAATGTGTAATTTCTCCAGTTCTGATCATTGTTTAGCTTGTTGCTAGCTTGGTCCAATGCCAACACAGTGAATCCTTTTTATGGCTTTAAACGCATTTTCTCCTCGAGAGAAACATGATTTCACTAAAAACGTTATAGTTTAACCATGCCTGTTGTACATGTCTGCAAACACTCAGCGCCTTAAAATAGGGTTTTCACCAATGTGTTTTTTGGTGAGAAATATTCTAATTGTAAGGTTCTGTGCGTTTTCAGACAAGTACAATATGTATTTTTAGCGTTTCTGATGAAATACCTCCTTTTACATGCATTTTCTCACAGAAAATGCGTCTCTCGCCATGGGAACATGGCTTTTTTGAAAAAGCATATTCTGGTCGAGAAATCGTGTTTTAAACAATAAAAACGACTCCCGGCCTTATTTAGTTCACATTTTTACTTTTGGTAACCTAGCCCGTATTCATAACGCACTAAACCTTTTTATCGCGTTAAACGCCTTTTCTCGACAAGAAAAGCACAATTTCATCAAAAACAAACAAGACAAGAAAAATCAATCTATTCAACAAGTCTGCAACACATCCTTAAGAGTTACGTGTTTTCACCCAATTTCAATGTGTAATTTCACCAGTTCTGATCATTGTTTAGCTTATTGGTAGCTTGGTCTAATGCCAGACACAGTGAATCCTTTTTATGGCTTTAAACGCATTTTCTCCTCAAGAGAAACATTTTTTCATTAAAAACGTTATAGTTTAACCATGCCTGTTGTACATGTCTACAAACACTCAGAGCCTTAAAATAGGGTTTCCATCAATGTGTTTTTTGGCGAGAAACCTTCTAATTGTAAGGTTCTGTGCGTTTTCAGACAAGTACAATATGTATTTTTAGCGTTTCTGATGAAATACCTCCTTTTACATGCATTTTCTCACAGAAAATGAGTCTCTCGAAATGGGAACATGGCTTTTTTGAAAAAGCATATTCTGGTCGAGAAATCTTGTTTTAAACAATAAAAACGACTCCCGGCCTTATTTAGTTCACATTTTTACTTTAGTAACCTAGCCCGTATTCATAACGCACTAAACCTTTTTATCGCGTTAAACGCCTTTTCTCGACAAGAAAAGCACAATTTCATCAAAAACAAACAAAACAAGAAAAATGAATCTATTCAACAAGTCTGCAACACGTCCTGAAGAGTTCCGTGTTTTCACCCAATGTCAATGTGTAATTTCTCCAGTTCTGATCATTGTTTAGCTTATTGGTAGCTTGGTCCAATGCCAGACACAGTGAATCCTTTTTATGGCTTTAAACGCATTTTCTCCTCAAGAGAAACATGATTTCATTAAAAACGTTATAGTTTAACCATGCCTGTTGTACATGTCTGCAAACACTCAGCGCCTTAAAATAGGGTTTTCACCAATGTGTTTTTTGGTGAGAAACCTTCTTTTTCAAGGTTCTGTGCGTTTTCAGACACGTACAATATGTATTTATAGTGTTTCTGATGAAACCCCTCCTTTTAATGCATTTTCTCACAGAAAATGAGTCTCTCGCCATGGGAACATGGCTTTTTTGAAAAAGCATATTCTGGTCGAGAAATCTTGTTTTAAAAAATAAAAACGACTCCCGGCTTTATTTAGTTCACATTTTTACTTTTGGTAACCTAGCCCGTGTTCATAACGCACTTAACCTTTTTATCGAGTTAAACGCCTTTTCTCGACAAGAAAAGCACAATTTCATCAAAAACAAACAAAACAAGAAAAATGAATCTATTCAACAAGTCTGCAACACGTCCTGAAGAGTTACATGATTTCACCCAATGTCAATGTGTAATTTCTCCAGTTCTGATCATTGTTTAGCTTGTTGCTAGCTTGGTCCAATGCCAACACAGTGAATCCTTTTTATGGCTTTAAACGCATTTTCTCCTCGAGAGAAACATGATTTCACTAAAAACGTTATAGTTTAACCATGCCTGTTGTACATGTCTGCAAACACTCAGCGCCTTAAAATAGGGTTTTCACCAATGTGTTTTTTGGTGAGAAACATTCTAATTGTAAGGTTCTGTGCGTTTTCAGACAAGTACAATATGTATTTTTAGCGTTTCTGATGAAATACCTCCTTTTACATGCATTTTCTCACAGAAAATGAGTCTCTCGCCATGGGAACATGGCTTTTTTGAAAAAGCATATTCTGGTCGAGAAATCGTGTTTTGAACAATAAAAACGACTCCCGGCCTTATTTAGTTCACATTTTTACTTTTGGTAACCTAGCCCGTATTCATAACGCACTAAACCTTTTTATCGCGTTAAACGCATTTTCTCGACAAGAAAAGCACAATTTCATCAAAAACAAACAAGACAAGAAAAATCAATCTATTCAACAAGTCTGCAACACATCCTTAAGAGTTACGTGTTTTCACCCAATTTCAATGTGTAATTTCACCAGTTCTGATCATTGTTTAGCTTATTGGTAGCTTGGTCTAATGCCAGACACAGTGAATCCTTTTTATGGCTTTAAACGCATTTTCTCCTCAAGAGAAACATTTTTTCATTAAAAACGTTATAGTTTAAACATGCCTGTTGTACATGTCTACAAACACTCAGAGCCTTAAAATAGGGTTTCCATCAATGTGTTTTTTGGCGAGAAACCTTCTAATTGTAAGGTTCTGTGCGTTTTCAGACAAGTACAATATGTATTTTTAGCGTTTCTGATGAAATACCTCCTTTTACATGCATTTTCTCACAGAAAATGAGTCTCTCGAAATGGGAACATGGCTTTTTTGAAAAAGCATATTCTGGTCGAGAAATCTTGTTTTAAACAATAAAAACGACTCCCGGCCTTATTTAGTTCACATTTTTACTTTAGTAACCTAGCCCGTATTCATAACGCACTAAACCTTTTTATCGCGTTAAACGCCTTTTCTCGACAAGAAAAGCACAATTTCATCAAAAACAAACAAAACAAGAAAAATGAATCTATTCAACAAGTCTGCAACACGTCCTGAAGAGTTCCGTGTTTTCACCCAATTTCAATGTGTAATTTCTCCAGTTCTGATCATTGTTTAGCTTATTGGTAGCTTGGTCCAATGCCAGACACAGTGAATCCTTTTTATGGCTTTAAACGCATTTTCTCCTCAAGAGAAACATGATTTCATTAAAAACGTTATAGTTTAACCATGCCTGTTGTACATGTCTGCAAACACTCAGCGCCTTAAAATAGGGTTTTCACCAATGTGTTTTTTGGTGAGAAACCTTCTTTTTCAAGGTTCTGTGCGTTTTCAGACACGTACAATATGTATTTATAGTGTTTCTGATGAAACCCCTCCTTTTAATGCATTTTCTCACAGAAAATGAGTCTCTCGCCATGGGAACATGGCTTTTTTGAAAAAGCATATTCTGGTCGAGAAATCTTGTTTTAAAAAATAAAAACGACTCCCGGCTTTATTTAGTTCACATTTTTACTTTTGGTAACCTAGCCCGTGTTCATAACGCACTTAACCTTTTTATCGCGTTAAACGCCTTTTCTCGACAAGAAAAGCACAATTTCATCAAAAACAAACAAAACAAGAAAAATGAATCTATTCAACAAGTCTGCAACACGTCCTGAAGAGTTTCATGATTTCACCCAATGTCAATGTGTAATTTCCCCAGTTCTGATCATTGTTTAGCTTGTTGCTAGCTTGGTCCAATGCCAAACACAGTGAATCCTTTTTATGGCTTTAAACGCATTTTCTCCTCGAGAGAAACATGATTTCACTAAAAACGTTATAGTTTAAACATGCCTGCTGTACATGTGTGCAAACACTCAGAGCCTTAAGATAGGGTTTTCACCAATGTGTTTTTTGGTGAGAAACCTTCTATTTCAAGGTTCTGTGCGTTTTCAGACAAGTACAATATGTATTTATAGTGTTTCTGATGAAATCCCTCCTTTTACATGCATTTTCTCACAGAAAATGCGTCTCTCGACATAGGAAAATGGCTTTTTTTTTTTTTAAAAAAAAAAGCATATTCTGGTCGAGAAATCGTGTTTTAAACAATAAAAACGACTCACGACCTTATTTAGTTCACATTTTTACTTTTGGTAACCTAGCCCGTATTCATAACGCACTAAACCTTTTTATCGCGTTAAACGCCTTTTCTCGACAAGAAAAGCACAATTTCATCAAAACAAACAAAACAAGAAAAATGAATCTATTCAACAAGTCTGCAACACGTCCTGAAGAGTTACATGATTTCACCCAATGTCAATGTGTAATTTCTCCAGTTCTGATCATTGTTTAGCTTGTTGCTAGCTTGGTCCAATGCCAAACACAGTGAATCCTTTTTATGGCTTTAAACGCATTTTCTCCTCGAGAGAAACATGATTTCACTAAAAACGTTATAGTTTAAACATGCCTGCTGTACATGTGTGCAAACACTCAGAGCCTTAAGATAGGGTTTTCACCAATGTGTTTTTTGGTGAGAAACCTTCTATTTCAAGGTTCTGTGCGTTTTCAGACAAGTGCAATATGTATTTATAGTGTTTCTGATGAAATCCCTCCTTTTACATGCATTTTCTCACAGAAAATGCGTCTCTCGCCATGGGAACATGGCTTTTTTGAAAAAGCATATTCTGGTCGAGAAATCGTGTTTTAAACAATAAAAACGACTCACGACCTTATTTAGTTCACATTTTTACTTTTGGTAACCTAGCCCGTATTCATAACGCACTAAACCTTTTTATCGCGTTAAACGCCTTTTCTCGACAAGAAAAGCACAATTTCATCAAAAACAAACAAAACAAGAAAAATGAATCTATTCAACAAGTCTGCAACACGTCCTGAAGAGTTACATGATTTCACCCAATGTCAATGTGTAATTTCTCCAGTTCTGATCATTGTTTAGCTTGTTGCTAGCTTGGTCCAATGCCAACACAGTGAATCCTTTTTATGGCTTTAAACGCATTTTCTCCTCGAGAGAAACATGATTTCACTAAAAACGTTATAGTTTAACCATGCCTGTTGTACATGTCTGCAAACACTCAGCGCCTTAAAATAGGGTTTTCACCAATGTGTTTTTTGGTGAGAAATATTCTAATTGTAAGGTTTTGTGCGTTTTCAGACAAGTACAATATGTATTTTTAGCGTTTCTGATGAAATACCTCCTTTTACATGCATTTTCTCACAGAAAATGAGTCTCTCGCCATGGGAACATGGCTTTTTTGAAAAAGCATATTCTGGTCGAGAAATCGTGTTTTGAACAATAAAAACGACTCCCGGCCTTATTTAGTTCACATTTTTACTTTTGGTAACCTAGCCCGTATTCATAACGCACTAAACCTTTTTATCGCGTTAAACGCCTTTTCTCGACAAGAAAAGCACAATTTCATCAAAAACAAACAAGACAAGAAAAATCAATCTATTCAACAAGTCTGCAACACATCCTTAAGAGTTACGTGTTTTCACCCAATTTCAATGTGTAATTTCACCAGTTCTGATCATTGTTTAGCTTATTGGTAGCTTGGTCTAATGCCAGACACAGTGAATCCTTTTTATGGCTTTAAACGCATTTTCTCCTCAAGAGAAACATGATTTCATTAAAAACGTTATAGTTTAAACATGCCTGTTGTACATGTCTGCAAACACTCAGAGCCTTAAAATAGGGTTTCCATCAATGTGTTTTTTGGCGAGAAACCTTCTAATTGTAAGGTTCTGTGCGTTTTCAGACAAGTACAATATGTATTTATAGTGTTTCTGATGAAGTCCCTCCTTTTAATGCATTTTCTCACAGAAAATGAGTCTCTCGCCATGGGAACATGGCTTTTTTGAAAAAGCATATTCTGGTCGAGAAATCTTGTTTTAAAAAATAAAAACGACTCCCGGCTTTATTTAGTTCACATTTTTACTTTTGGTAACCTAGCCCGTGTTCATAACGCACTTAACCTTTTTATCGCGTTAAACGCCTTTTCTCGACAAGAAAAGCACAATTTCATCAAAAACAAACAAAACAAGAAAAATGATTCTATTCAACAAGTCTGCAACACGTCCTGAAGAGTTACATGATTTCACCCAATGTCAATGTGTAATTTCTCCAGTTCTGATCATTGTTTAGCTTGTTGCTAGCTTGGTCCAATGCCAAACACAGTGAATCCTTTTTATGGCTTTAAACGTATTTTCTCCTCGAGAGAAACATGATTTCACTAAAAACGTTATAGTTTAAACATGCCTGCTGTACATGTGTGCAAACACTCAGAGCCTTAAGATAGGGTTTTCACCAATGTGTTTTTTGGTGAGAAACCTTCTATTTCAAGGTTCTGTGCGTTTTCAGACAAGTACAATATGTATTTATAGTGTTTCTGATGAAATCCCTCCTTTTACATGCATTTTCTCACAGAAAATGCGTCTCTCGCCATGGGAACATGGCTTTTTTGAAAAAGCATATTCTGGTCGAGAAATCGTGTTTTAAACAATAAAAACGACTCACGACCTTATTTAGTTCACATTTTTACTTTTGGTAACCTAGCCCGTATTCATAACGCACTAAACCTTTTTATCGCGTTAAACGCCTTTTCTCGACAAGAAAAGCACAATTTCATCAAAAACAAACAAAACAAGAAAAATGAATCTATTCAACAAGTCTGCAACACGTCCTGAAGAGTTACATGATTTCACCCAATGTCAATGTGTAATTTCTCCAGTTCTGATCATTGTTTAGCTTGTTGCTAGCTTGGTCCAATGCCAACACAGTGAATCCTTTTTATGGCTTTAAACGCATTTTCTCCTCGAGAGAAACATGATTTCACTAAAAACGTTATAGTTTAACCATGCCTGTTGTACATGTCTGCAAACACTCAGCGCCTTAAAATAGGGTTTCCATCAATGTGTTTTTTGGCGAGAAACCTTCTAATTGTAAGGTTCTGTGCGTTTTCAGACAAGTACAATATGTATGTTTAGCGTTTCTGATGAAATACCTCCTTTTACATGCATTTTCTCACAGAAAATGAGTCTCTCGAAATGGGAACATGGCTTTTTTGAAAAAGCATATTCTGGTCGAGAAATCTTGTTTTAAACAATAAAAACGACTCCCGGCCTTATTTAGTTCACATTTTTACTTTAGTAACCTAGCCCGTATTCATAACGCACTAAACCTTTTTATCGCGTTAAACGCCTTTTCTCGACAAGAAAAGCACAATTTCATCAAAAACAAACAAAACAAGAAAAATGAATCTATTCAACAAGTCTGCAACACGTCCTGAAGAGTTCCGTGTTTTCACCCAATTTCAATGTGTAATTTCTCCAGTTCTGATCATTGTTTAGCTTATTGGTAGCTTGGTCCAATGCCAGACACAGTGAATCCTTTTTATGGCTTTAAACGCATTTTCTCCTCAAGAGAAACATGATTTCATTAAAAACGTTATAGTTTAACCATGCCTGTTGTACATGTCTGCAAACACTCAGCGCCTTAAAATAGGGTTTTCACCAATGTGTTTTTTGGTGAGAAACCTTCTTTTTCAAGGTTCTGTGCGTTTTCAGACACGTACAATATGTATTTATAGTGTTTCTGATGAAACCCCTCCTTTTAATGCATTTTCTCACAGAAAATGAGTCTCTCGCCATGGGAACATGGCTTTTTTGAAAAAGCATATTCTGGTCGAGAAATCTTGTTTTAAAAAATAAAAACGACTCCCGGCTTTATTTAGTTCACATTTTTACTTTTGGTAACCTAGCCCGTGTTCATAACGCACTTAACCTTTTTATCGCGTTAAACGCCTTTTCTCGACAAGAAAAGCACAATTTCATCAAAAACAAACAAAACAAGAAAAATGAATCTATTCAACAAGTCTGCAACACGTCCTGAAGAGTTTCATGATTTCACCCAATGTCAATGTGTAATTTCCCCAGTTCTGATCATTGTTTAGCTTGTTGCTAGCTTGGTCCAATGCCAAACACAGTGAATCCTTTTTATGGCTTTAAACGCATTTTCTCCTCGAGAGAAACATGATTTCACTAAAAACGTTATAGTTTAAACATGCCTGCTGTACATGTGTGCAAACACTCAGAGCCTTAAGATAGGGTTTTCACCAATGTGTTTTTTGGTGAGAAACCTTCTATTTCAAGGTTCTGTGCGTTTTCAGACAAGTACAATATGTATTTATAGTGTTTCTGATGAAATCCCTCCTTTTACATGCATTTTCTCACAGAAAATGCGTCTCTCGACATAGGAAAATGGCTTTTTTTTTTTTAAAAAAAAAGCATATTCTGGTCGAGAAATCGTGTTTTAAACAATAAAAACGACTCACGACCTTATTTAGTTCACATTTTTACTTTTGGTAACCTAGCCCGTATTCATAACGCACTAAACCTTTTTATCGCGTTAAACGCCTTTTCTCGACAAGAAAAGCACAATTTCATCAAAACAAACAAAACAAGAAAAATGAATCTATTCAACAAGTCTGCAACACGTCCTGAAGAGTTACATGATTTCACCCAATGTCAATGTGTAATTTCTCCAGTTCTGATCATTGTTTAGCTTGTTGCTAGCTTGGTCCAATGCCAAACACAGTGAATCCTTTTTATGGCTTTAAACGCATTTTCTCCTCGAGAGAAACATGATTTCACTAAAAACGTTATAGTTTAAACATGCCTGCTGTACATGTGTGCAAACACTCAGAGCCTTAAGATAGGGTTTTCACCAATGTGTTTTTTGGTGAGAAACCTTCTATTTCAAGGTTCTGTGCGTTTTCAGACAAGTGCAATATGTATTTATAGTGTTTCTGATGAAATCCCTCCTTTTACATGCATTTTCTCACAGAAAATGCGTCTCTCGCCATGGGAACATGGCTTTTTTGAAAAAGCATATTCTGGTCGAGAAATCGTGTTTTAAACAATAAAAACGACTCACGACCTTATTTAGTTCACATTTTTACTTTTGGTAACCTAGCCCGTATTCATAACGCACTAAACCTTTTTATCGCGTTAAACGCCTTTTCTCGACAAGAAAAGCACAATTTCATCAAAAACAAACAAAACAAGAAAAATGAATCTATTCAACAAGTCTGCAACACGTCCTGAAGAGTTACATGATTTCACCCAATGTCAATGTGTAATTTCTCCAGTTCTGATCATTGTTTAGCTTGTTGCTAGCTTGGTCCAATGCCAACACAGTGAATCCTTTTTATGGCTTTAAACGCATTTTCTCCTCGAGAGAAACATGATTTCACTAAAAACGTTATAGTTTAACCATGCCTGTTGTACATGTCTGCAAACACTCAGCGCCTTAAAATAGGGTTTTCACCAATGTGTTTTTTGGTGAGAAATATTCTAATTGTAAGGTTTTGTGCGTTTTCAGACAAGTACAATATGTATTTTTAGCGTTTCTGATGAAATACCTCCTTTTACATGCATTTTCTCACAGAAAATGAGTCTCTCGCCATGGGAACATGGCTTTTTTGAAAAAGCATATTCTGGTCGAGAAATCGTGTTTTGAACAATAAAAACGACTCCCGGCCTTATTTAGTTCACATTTTTACTTTTGGTAACCTAGCCCGTATTCATAACGCACTAAACCTTTTTATCGCGTTAAACGCATTTTCTCGACAAGAAAAGCACAATTTCATCAAAAACAAACAAGACAAGAAAAATCAATCTATTCAACAAGTCTGCAACACATCCTTAAGAGTTACGTGTTTTCACCCAATTTCAATGTGTAATTTCACCAGTTCTGATCATTGTTTAGCTTATTGGTAGCTTGGTCTAATGCCAGACACAGTGAATCCTTTTTATGGCTTTAAACGCATTTTCTCCTCAAGAGAAACATTTTTTCATTAAAAACGTTATAGTTTAAACATGCCTGTTGTACATGTCTACAAACACTCAGAGCCTTAAAATAGGGTTTCCATCAATGTGTTTTTTGGCGAGAAACCTTCTAATTGTAAGGTTCTGTGCGTTTTCAGACAAGTACAATATGTATTTTTAGCGTTTCTGATGAAATACCTCCTTTTACATGCATTTTCTCACAGAAAATGAGTCTCTCGAAATGGGAACATGGCTTTTTTGAAAAAGCATATTCTGGTCGAGAAATCGTGTTTTAAACAATAAAAACGACTCCCGGCCTTATTTAGTTCACATTTTTACTTTAGTAACCTAGCCCGTATTCATAACGCACTAAACCTTTTTATCGCGTTAAACGCCTTTTCTCGACAAGAAAAGCACAATTTCATCAAAAACAAACAAAACAAGAAAAATGAATCTATTCAACAAGTCTGCAACACGTCCTGAAGAGTTCCGTGTTTTCACCCAATGTCAATGTGTAATTTCTCCAGTTCTGATCATTGTTTAGCTTATTGGTAGCTTGGTCCAATGCCAGACACAGTGAATCCTTTTTATGGCTTTAAACGCATTTTCTCCTCAAGAGAAACATGATTTCATTAAAAACGTTATAGTTTAACCATGCCTGTTGTACATGTCTGCAAACACTCAGCGCCTTAAAATAGGGTTTTCACCAATGTGTTTTTTGGTGAGAAACCTTCTTTTTCAAGGTTCTGTGCGTTTTCAGACACGTACAATATGTATTTATAGTGTTTCTGATGAAATCCCTCCTTTTAATGCATTTTCTCACAGAAAATGAGTCTCTCGCCATGGGAACATGGCTTTTTTGAAAAAGCATATTCTGGTCGAGAAATCTTGTTTTAAAAAATAAAAACGACTCCCGGCTTTATTTAGTTCACATTTTTACTTTTGGTAACCTAGCCCGTGTTCATAACGCACTTAACCTTTTTATCGCGTTAAACGCCTTTTCTCGACAAGAAAAGCACAATTTCATCAAAAACATACAAAACAAGAAAAATGAATCTATTCAACAAGTCTGCAACACGTCCTGAAGAGTTACATGATTTCACCCAATGTCAATGTGTAATTTCTCCAGTTCTGATCATTGTTTAGCTTGTTGCTAGCTTGGTCCAATGCCAAACACAGTGAATCCTTTTTATGGCTTTAAACGCATTTTCTCCTCGAGAGAAACATGATTTCACTAAAAACGTTATAGTTTAAACATGCCTGCTGTACATATGTGCAAACACTCAGAGCCTTAAGATAGGGTTTTCACCAATGTGTTTTTTGGTGAGAAACCTTCTATTTCAAGGTTCTGTGCGTTTTCAGACAAGTACAATATGTATTTATAGTGTTTCTGATGAAATCCCTCCTTTTACATGCATTTTCTCACAGAAAATGCGTCTCTCGCCATGGGAACATGGCTTTTTTGAAAAAGCATATTCTGGTCGAGAAATCGTGTTTTAAACAATAAAAACGACTCACGAACTTATTTAGTTCACATTTTTACTTTTGGTAACCTAGCCCGTATTCATAACGCACTAAACCTTTTTATCGCGTTAAACACCTTTTCTCGACAAGAAAAGCACAATTTCATCAAAAACAAACAAGACAAGAAAAATCAATCTATTCAACAAGTCTGCAACACATCCTTAAGAGTTCCGTGTTTTCACCCAATTTCAATGTGTAATTTCACCAGTTCTGATCATTGTTTAGCTTATTGGTAGCTTGGTCCAATGCCAGACACAGTGAATCTTTTATGGCTTTAAACGCATTTTCTCCTCAAGAGAAACATGATTTCATTAAAAACGTTATAGTTTAAACATGCCTGTTGTACATGTCTGCAAACACTCAGAGCCTTAAAATAGGGTTTCCATCAATGTGTTTTTTGGTGAGAAACCTTCTATTTCACGGTTCTGTGCGTTTTCAGACAAGTACAATATGTATTTATAGTGTTTCTGATGAAGTCCCTCCTTTTAATGCATTTTCTCACAGAAAATGAGTCTCTCGCCATGGGAACATGGCTTTTTTGAAAAAGCATATTCTGGTCGAGAAATCTTGTTTTAAAAAATAAAAACGACTCCCGGCTTTATTTAGTTCACATTTTTACTTTTGGTAACCTAGCCCGTGTTCATAACGCACTTAACCTTTTTATCGCGTTAAACGCCTTTTCTCGACAAGAAAAGCACAATTTCATCAAAAACAAACAAAACAAGAAAAATGATTCTATTCAACAAGTCTGCAACACGTCTTGAAGAGTTACATGATTTCACCCAATGTCAATGTGTAATTTCTCCAGTTCTGATCATTGTTTAGCTTGTTGCTAGCTTGGTCCAATGCCAAACACAGTGAATCCTTTTTATGGCTTTAAACGTATTTTCTCCTCGAGAGAAACATGATTTCACTAAAAACGTTATAGTTTAAACATGCCTGCTGTACATGTGTGCAAACACTCAGAGCCTTAAGATAGGGTTTTCACCAATGTGTTTTTTGGTGAGAAACCTTCTATTTCAAGGTTCTGTGCGTTTTCAGACAAGTACAATATGTATTTATAGTGTTTCTGATGAAATCCCTCCTTTTACATGCATTTTCTCACAGAAAATGCGTCTCTCGCCATGGGAACATGGCTTTTTTGAAAAAGCATATTCTGGTCGAGAAATCGTGTTTTAAACAATAAAAACGACTCACGACCTTATTTAGTTCACATTTTTACTTTTGGTAACCTAGCCCGTATTCATAACGCACTAAACCTTTTTATCGCGTTAAACGCCTTTTCTCGACAAGAAAAGCACAATTTCATCAAAAACAAACAAAACAAGAAAAATGAATCTATTCAACAAGTCTGCAACACGTCCTGAAGAGTTACATGATTTCACCCAATGTCAATGTGTAATTTCTCCAGTTCTGATCATTGTTTAGCTTGTTGCTAGCTTGGTCCAATGCCAACACAGTGAATCCTTTTTATGGCTTTAAACGCATTTTCTCCTCGAGAGAAACATGATTTCACTAAAAACGTTATAGTTTAACCATGCCTGTTGTACATGTCTGCAAACACTCAGCGCCTTAAAATAGGGTTTTCACCAATGTGTTTTTTGGTGAGAAACATTCTAATTGTAAGGTTCTGTGCGTTTTCAGACAAGTACAATATGTATTTATAGTGTTTCTGATGAAATCCCTCCTTTTACATGCATTTTCTCACAGAAAATGAGTCTCTCGAAATGGGAACATGGCTTTTTTGAAAAAGCATATTCTGGTCGAGAAATCGTGTTTTAAACAATAAAAACGACTCCCGGCCTTATTTAGTTCACATTTTTACTTTAGTAACCTAGCCCGTATTCATAACGCACTAAACCTTTTTATCGCGTTAAACGCCTTTTCTCGACAAGAAAAGCACAATTTCATCAAAAACAAACAAAACAAGAAAAATGAATCTATTCAACAAGTCTGCAACACGTCCTGAAGAGTTCCGTGTTTTCACCCAATGTCAATGTGTAATTTCTCCAGTTTTGATCATTGTTTAGCTTATTGGTAGCTTGGTCCAATGCCAGACACAGTGAATCCTTTTTATGGCTTTAAACGCATTTTCTCCTCAAGAGAAACATGATTTCATTAAAAACGTTATAGTTTAACCATGCCTGTTGTACATGTCTGCAAACACTCAGCGCCTTAAAATAGGGTTTTCACCAATGTGTTTTTTGGTGAGAAACCTTCTTTTTCAAGGTTCTGTGCGTTTTCAGACACGTACAATATGTATTTATAGTGTTTCTGATGAAATCCCTCCTTTTAATGCATTTTCTCACAGAAAATGAGTCTCTCGCCATGGGAACATGGCTTTTTTGAAAAAGCATATTCTGGTCGAGAAATCTTGTTTTAAAAAATAAAAACGACTCCCGGCTTTATTTAGTTCACATTTTTACTTTTGGTAACCTAGCCCGTGTTCATAACGCACTTAACCTTTTTATCGCGTTAAACGCCTTTTCTCGACAAGAAAAGCACAATTTCATCAAAAACAAACAAAACAAGAAAAATGAATCTATTCAACAAGTCTGCAACACGTCCTGAAGAGTTACATGATTTCACCCAATGTCAATGTGTAATTTCTCCAGTTCTGATCATTGTTTAGCTTGTTGCTAGCTTGGTCCAATGCCAAACACAGTGAATCCTTTTTATGGCTTTAAACGCATTTTCTCCTCGAGAGAAACATGATTTCACTAAAAACGTTATAGTTTAAACATGCCTGCTGTACATGTGTGCAAACACTCAGAGCCTTAAGATAGGGTTTTCACCAATGTGTTTTTTGGTGAGAAACCTTCTATTTCAAGGTTCTGTGCGTTTTCAGACAAGTACAATATGTATTTATAGTGTTTCTGATGAAATCCCTCCTTTTACATGCATTTTCTCACAGAAAATGCGTCTCTCGCCATGGGAACATGGCTTTTTTGAAAAAGCATATTCTGGTCGAGAAATCGTGTTTTAAACAATAAAAACGACTCACGAACTTATTTAGTTCACATTTTTACTTTTGGTAACCTAGCCCGTATTCATAACGCACTAAACCTTTTTATCGCGTTAAACACCTTTTCTCGACAAGAAAAGCACAATTTCATCAAAAACAAACAAGACAAGAAAAATCAGTCTATTCAACAAGTCTGCAACACATCCTTAAGAGTTCCGTGTTTTCACCCAATTTCAATGTGTAATTTCACCAGTTCTGATCATTGTTTAGCTTATTGGTAGCTTGGTCCAATGCCAGACACAGTGAATCTTTTATGGCTTTAAACGCATTTTCTCCTCAAGAGAAACATGATTTCATTAAAAACGTTATAGTTTAAACATGCCTGTTGTACATGTCTGCAAACACTCAGAGCCTTAAAATAGGGTTTCCATCAATGTGTTTTTTGGTGAGAAACCTTCTATTTCACGGTTCTGTGCGTTTTCAGACAAGTACAATATGTATTTATAGTGTTTCTGATGAAGTCCCTCCTTTTAATGCATTTTCTCACAGAAAATGAGTCTCTCGCCATGGGAACATGGCTTTTTTGAAAAAGCATATTCTGGTCGAGAAATCTTGTTTTAAAAAATAAAAACGACTCCCGGCTTTATTTAGTTCACATTTTTACTTTTGGTAACCTAGCCCGTGTTCATAACGCACTTAACCTTTTTATCGCGTTAAACGCCTTTTCTCGACAAGAAAAGCACAATTTCATCAAAAACAAACAAAACAAGAAAAATGATTCTATTCAACAAGTCTGCAACACGTCCTGAAGAGTTACATGATTTCACCCAATGTCAATGTGTAATTTCTCCAGTTCTGATCATTGTTTAGCTTGTTGCTAGCTTGGTCCAATGCCAAACACAGTGAATCCTTTTTATGGCTTTAAACGTATTTTCTCCTCGAGAGAAACATGATTTCACTAAAAACGTTATAGTTTAAACATGCCTGCTGTACATGTGTGCAAACACTCAGAGCCTTAAGATAGGGTTTTCACCAATGTGTTTTTTGGTGAGAAACCTTCTATTTCAAGGTTCTGTGCGTTTTCAGACAAGTACAATATGTATTTATAGTGTTTCTGATGAAATCCCTCCTTTTACATGCATTTTCTCACAGAAAATGCGTCTCTCGCCATGGGAACATGGCTTTTTTGAAAAAGCATATTCTGGTCGAGAAATCGTGTTTTAAACAATAAAAACGACTCACGACCTTATTTAGTTCACATTTTTACTTTTGGTAACCTAGCCCGTATTCATAACGCACTAAACCTTTTTATCGCGTTAAACGCCTTTTCTCGACAAGAAAAGCACAATTTCATCAAAAACAAACAAAACAAGAAAAATGAATCTATTCAACAAGTCTGCAACACGTCCTGAAGAGTTACATGATTTCACCCAATGTCAATGTGTAATTTCTCCAGTTCTGATCATTGTTTAGCTTGTTGCTAGCTTGGTCCAATGCCAACACAGTGAATCCTTTTTATGGCTTGAAACGCATTTTCTCCTCGAGAGAAACATGATTTCACTAAAAACGTTATAGTTTAACCATGCCTGTTGTACATGTCTGCAAACACTCAGCGCCTTAAAATAGGGTTTTCACCAATGTGTTTTTTGGTGAGAAACATTCTAATTGTAAGGTTCTGTGCGTTTTCAGACAAGTACAATATGTATTTATAGTGTTTCTGATGAAATCCCTCCTTTTACATGCATTTTCTCACAGAAAATGCGTCTCTCGACATAGGAAAATGGCTTTTTTTTTTTAAAAAAAAAAAAGCATATTCTGGTCAAGAAATCGTGTTTTGAACAATAAAAACGACTCCCGGCCTTATTTAGCTCACATTTTTACTTTTGGTAACCTAGCCCGTATTCATAACGCACTAAACCTTTTTATCGCGTTAAACGCCTTTTCTCGACAAGAAAAGCACAATTTCATCAAAAACAAACAAGACAAGAAAAATCAATCTATTCAACAAGTCTGCAACACATCCTTAAGAGTTACGTGTTTTCACCCAATTTCAATGTGTAATTTCACCAGTTCTGATCATTGTTTAGCTTATTGGTAGCTTGGTCTAATGCCAGACACAGTGAATCCTTTTTATGGCTTTAAACGCATTTTCTCCTCAAGAGAAACATTTTTTCATTAAAAACGTTATAGTTTAAACATGCCTGTTGTACATGTCTACAAACACTCAGAGCCTTAAAATAGGGTTTCCATCAATGTGTTTTTTGGCGAGAAACCTTCTAATTGTAAGGTTCTGTGCGTTTTCAGACAAGTACAATATGTATTTTTAGCGTTTCTGATGAAATACCTCCTTTTACATGCATTTTCTCACAGAAAATGAGTCTCTCGCCATGGGAACATGGCTTTTTTGAAAAAGCATATTCTGGTCGAGAAATCTTGTTTTGAACAATAAAAACGACTCCCGGCCTTATTTAGTTCACATTTTTACTTTTGGTAACCTAGCCCGTATTCATAACGCACTAAACCTTTTTATCGCGTTAAACGCCTTTTCTCGACAAGAAAAGCACAATTTCATCAAAAACAAACAAGACAAGAAAAATCAATCTATTCAACAAGTCTGCAACACATCCTTAAGAGTTACGTGTTTTCACCCAATTTCAATGTGTAATTTCACCAGTTCTGATCATTGTTTAGCTTATTGGTAGCTTGGTCTAATGCCAGACACAGTGAATCCCTTTTATGGCTTTAAACGCATTTTCTCCTCAAGAGAAACATTTTTTCATTAAAAACGTTATAGTTTAAACATGCCTGTTGTACATGTCTACAAACACTCAGAGCCTTAAAATAGGGTTTCCATCAATGTGTTTTTTGGCGAGAAACCTTCTAATTGTAAGGTTCTGTGCGTTTTCAGACAAGTACAATATGTATTTTTAGCGTTTCTGATGAAATACCTCCTTTTACATGCATTTTCTCACAGAAAATGAGTCTCTCGAAATGGGAACATGGCTTTTTTGAAAAAGCATATTCTGGTCGAGAAATCGTGTTTTAAACAATAAAAACGACTCCCGGCCTTATTTAGTTCACATTTTTACTTTAGTAACCTAGCCCGTATTCATAACGCACTAAACCTTTTTATCGCGTTAAACGCCTTTTCTCGACAAGAAAAGCACAATTTCATCAAAAACAAACAAAACAAGAAAAATGAATCTATTCAACAAGTCTGCAACACGTCCTGAAGAGTTCCGTGTTTTCACCCAATGTCAATGTGTAATTTCTCCAGTTCTGATCATTGTTTAGCTTATTGGTAGCTTGGTCCAATGCCAGACACAGTGAATCCTTTTTATGGCTTTAAACGCATTTTCTCCTCAAGAGAAACATGATTTCATTAAAAACGTTATAGTTTAACCATGCCTGTTGTACATGTCTGCAAACACTCAGCGCCTTAAAATAGGGTTTTCACCAATGTGTTTTTTGGTGAGAAACCTTCTTTTTCAAGGTTCTGTGCGTTTTCAGACACGTACAATATGTATTTATAGTGTTTCTGATGAAACACCTCCTTTTAATGCATTTTCTCACAGAAAATGAGTCTCTCGCCATGGGAACATGGCTTTTTTGAAAAAGCATATTCTGGTCGAGAAATCTTGTTTTAAAAAATAAAAACGACTCCCGGCTTTATTTAGTTCACATTTTTACTTTTGGTAACCTAGCCCGTGTTCATAACGCACTAAACCTTTTTATCGCGTTAAACGCCTTTTCTCGACAAGAAAAGCACAATTTCATCAAAAACAAACAAAACAAGAAAAATGAATCTATTCAACAAGTCTGCAACACGTCCTGAAGAGTTCCGTGTTTTCACCCAATGTCAATGTGTAATTTCTCCAGTTCTGATCATTGTTTAGCTTATTGGTAGCTTGGTCCAATGCCAGACACAGTGAATCCTTTTTATGGCTTTAAACGCATTTTCTCCTCAAGAGAAACATGATTTCATTAAAAACGTTATAGTTTAACCATGCCTGTTGTACATGTCTGCAAACACTCAGCGCCTTAAAATAGGGTTTTCACCAATGTGTTTTTTGGTGAGAAACCTTCTTTTTAAAGGTTCTGTGCGTTTTCAGACACGTACTATATGTATTTATAGTGTTTCTGATGAAATCCCTCCTTTTAATGCATTTTCTCACAGAAAATGAGTCTCTCGCCATGGGAACATGGCTTTTTTGAAAAAGCATATTCTGGTCGAGAAATCGTGTTTTAAACAATAAAAACGACTCACGACCTTATTTAGTTCACATTTTTACTTTTGGTAACCTAGCCCGTATTCATAACGCACTAAACCTTTTTATCGCGTTAAACGCCTTTTCTCGACAAGAAAAGCACAATTTCATCAAAACAAACAAAACAAGAAAAATGAATCTATTCAACAAGTCTGCAACACGTCCTGAAGAGTTACATGATTTCACCCAATGTCAATGTGTAATTTCTCCAGTTCTGATCATTGTTTAGGTTGTTGGTAGCTTGGTCCAATGCCAAACACAGTGAATCCTTTTTATGGCTTTAAACGCATTTTCTCCTCGAGAGAAACATGATTTCACTAAAAACGTTATAGTTTAAACATGCCTGCTGTACATGTCTACAAACACTCAGAGCCTTAAAATAGGGTTTCCATCAATGTGTTTTTTGGCGAGAAACCTTCTAATTGTAAGGTTCTGTGCGTTTTCAGACAAGTACAATATGTATTTTTAGCGTTTCTGATGAAATACCTCCTTTTACATGCATTTTCTCACAGAAAATGAGTCTCTCGAAATGGGAACATGGCTTTTTTGAAAAAGCATATTCTGGTCGAGAAATCTTGTTTTAAAAAATAAAAACGACTCCCGGCTTTATTTAGTTCACATTTTTACTTTTGGTAACCTAGCCCGTGTTCATAACGCACTTAACCTTTTTATCGCGTTAAACGCCTTTTCTCGACAAGAAAAGCACAATTTCATCAAAAACAAACAAAACAAGAAAAATGAATCTATTCAACAAGTCTGCAACACGTCCTGAAGAGTTACATGATTTCACCCAATGTCAATGTGTAATTTCTCCAGTTCTGATCATTGTTTAGCTTGTTGCTAGCTTGGTCCAATGCCAAACACAGTGAATCCTTTTTATGGCTTTAAACAAGCATTTTCTCCTCGAGAGAAACATGATTTCACTAAAAACGTTATAGTTTAAACATGCCTGTTATACATGTGTGCAAACACTCAGAGCCTTAAGATAGGGTTTTCACCAATGTGTTTTTTGGTGAGAAACCTTCTATTTCAAGGTTCTGTGCGTTTTCAGACAAGTACAATATGTATTTATAGTGTTTCTGATGAAATCCCTCCTTTTACATGCATTTTCTCCCAGAAAATGCGTCTCTCGACATAGGAAAATGGCTTTTTTTTTAAAAAAAAAAAAGCATATTCTGGTCGAGAAATCGTGTTTTAAAAAATAAAAACGACTCACGACCTTATTTAGTTCACATTTTTACTTTTGGTAACCTAGCCCGTATTCATAACGCACTAAACCTTTTTATCGCGTTAAACGCCTTTTCTCGACAAGAAAAGCACAATTTCATCAAAAACAAACAAAACAAGAAAAATGAATCTATTCAACAAGTCTGCAACACGTCCTGAAGAGTTACATGATTTCACCCAATGTCAATGTGTAATTTCTCCAGTTCTGATCATTGTTTAGCTTGTTGCTAGCTTGGTCCAATGCCAACACAGTGAATCCTTTTTATGGCTTTAAACGCATTTTCTCCTTGAGAGAAACATGATTTCACTAAAAACGTTATAGTTTAACCATGCCTGTTGTACATGTCTGCAAATACTCAGCGCCTTAAAATAGGGTTTTCACCAATGTGTTTTTTGGTGAGAAACATTCTAATTGTAAGGTTCTGTGCGTTTTCAGACACGTACAATATGTATTTTTAGCGTTTCTGATGAAATACCTCCTTTTACATGCATTTTCTCACAGAAAATGAGTCTCTCGAAATGGGAACATGGCTTTTTTGAAAAAGCATATTCTGGTCGAGAAATCTTGTTTTAAACAATAAAAACGACTCCCGGCCTTATTTAGTTCACATTTTTACTTTAGTAACCTGGCCCGTATTCATAACGCACTAAACCTTTTTATCGCGTTAAACGCCTTTTCTCGACAAGAAAAGCACAATTTCATCAAAAACAAACAAAACAAGAAAAATGAATCTATTCAACAAGTCTGCAACACGTCCTGAAGAGTTCCGTGTTTTCACCCAATGTCAATGTGTAATTTCTCCAGTTCTGATCATTGTTTAGCTTATTGGTAGCTTGGTCCAATGCCAGACACAGTGAATCCTTTTTATGGCTTTAAACGCATTTTCTCCTCAAGAGAAACATGATTTCATTAAAAACGTTATAGTTTAACCATGCCTGTTGTACATGTCTGCAAACACTCAGCGCCTTAAAATAGGGTTTTCACCAATGTGGTTTTTGGTGAGAAACCTTCTTTTTCAAGGTTCTGTGCGTTTTCAGACACGTACAATATGTATTTATAGTGTTTCTGATGAAACCCCTCCTTTTAATGCATTTTCTCACAGAAAATGAGTCTCTCGCCATGGGAACATGGCTTTTTTGAAAAAGCATATTCTGGTCGAGAAATCTTGTTTTAAAAAATAAAAACGACTCCCGGCTTTATTTAGTTCACATTTTTACTTTTGGTAACCTAGCCCGTGTTCATAACGCACTTAACCTTTTTATTTCGTTAAACGCCTTTTCTCGACAAGAAAAGCACAATTTCATCAAAAACAAACAAAACAAGAAAAATGAATCTATTCAACAAGTCTGCAACACGTCCTGAAGAGTTACATGATTTCACCCAATGTCAATGTGTAATTTCTCCAGTTCTGATCATTGTTTAGCTTGTTGCTAGCTTGGTCCAATGCCAAACACAGTGAATCCTTTTTATGGCTTTAAACGCATTTTCTCCTCGAGAGAAACATGATTTCACTAAAAACGTTATAGTTTAAACATGCCTGCTGTACATGTGTGCAAACACTCAGAGCCTTAAGATAGGGTTTTCACCAATGTGTTTTTTGGTGAGAAACCTTCTATTTCAAGGTTCTGTGCGTTTTCAGACAAGTACAATATGTATTTATAGTGTTTCTGATGAAATCCCTCCTTTTACATGCATTTTCTCACAGAAAATGCGTCTCTCGACATAGGAAAATGGCTTTTTTTTAAAAAAAAAAAAAAGCATATTCTGGTCGAGAAATCGTGTTTTAAACAATAAAAACGACTCACGACCTTATTTAGTTCACATTTTTACTTTTGGTAACCTAGCCCGTATTCATAACGCACTAAACCTTTTTATCGCGTTAAACGCCTTTTCTCGACAAGAAAAGCACAATTTCATCAAAACAAACAAAACAAGAAAAATGAATCTATTCAACAAGTCTGCAACACGTCCTGAAGAGTTACATGATTTCACCCAATGTCAATGTGTAATTTCTCCAGTTCTGATCATTGTTTAGGTTGTTGGTAGCTTGGTCCAATGCCAAACACAGTGAATCCTTTTTATGGCTTTAAACGCATTTTCTCCTCAAGAGAAACATGATTTCATTAAAAACGTTATAGTTTAACCATGCCTGTTGTACATGTCTGCAAACACTCAGCGCCTTAAAATAGGGTTTTCACCAATGTGTTTTTTGGTGAGAAACCTTCTTTTTCAAGGTTCTGTGCGTTTTCAGACACGTACAATATGTATTTATAGTGTTTCTGATGAAACCCCTCCTTTTAATGCATTTTCTCACAGAAAATGAGTCTCTCGCCATGGGAACATGGCTTTTTTGAAAAAGCATATTCTGGTCGAGAAATCTTGTTTTAAAAAATAAAAACGACTCCCGGCTTTATTTAGTTCACATTTTTACTTTTGGTAACCTAGCCCGTGTTCATAACGCACTAAACCTTTTTATCGCGTTAAACGCCTTTTCTCGACAAGAAAAGCACAATTTCATCAAAAACAAACAAAACAAGAAAAATGAATCTATTCAACAAGTCTGCAACACGTCCTGAAGAGTTCCGTGTTTTCACCCAATGTCAATGTGTAATTTCTCCAGTTCTGATCATTGTTTAGCTTATTGGTAGCTTGGTCCAATGCCAGACACAGTGAATCCTTTTTATGGCTTTAAACGCATTTTCTCCTCAAGAGAAACATGATTTCATTAAAAACGTTATAGTTTAACCATGCCTGTTGTACATGTCTGCAAACACTCAGCGCCTTAAAATAGGGTTTTCACCAATGTGTTTTTTGGTGAGAAACCTTCTTTTTCAAGGTTCTGTGCGTTTTCAGACACGTACAATATGTATTTATAGTGTTTCTGATGAAACCCCTCCTTTTAATGCATTTTCTCACAGAAAATGAGTCTCTCGCCATGGGAACATGGCTTTTTTGAAAAAGCATATTCTGGTCGAGAAATCGTGTTTTAAACAATAAAAACGACTCACGACCTTATTTAGTTCACATTTTTACTTTTGGTAACCTAGCCCGTATTCATAACGCACTAAACCTTTTATCGCGTTAAACGCCTTTTCTCGACAAGAAAAGCACAATTTCATCAAAACAAACAAAACAAGAAAAATGAATCTATTCAACAAGTCTGCAACACGTCCTGAAGAGTTACATGATTTCACCCAATGTCAATGTGTAATTTCTCCAGTTCTGATCATTGTTTAGGTTGTTGGTAGCTTGGTCCAATGCCAAACACAGTGAATCCTTTTTATGGCTTTAAACGCATTTTCTCCTCGAGAGAAACATGATTTCACTAAAAACGTTATAGTTTAAACATGCCTGCTGTACATGTCTACAAACACTCAGAGCCTTAAAATAGGGTTTCCATCAATGTGTTTTTTGGCGAGAAACCTTCTAATTGTAAGGTTCTGTGCGTTTTCAGACAAGTACAATATGTATTTTTAGCGTTTCTGATGAAATACCTCCTTTTACATGCATTTTCTCACAGAAAATGAGTCTCTCGAAATGGGAACATGGCTTTTTTGAAAAAGCATATTCTGGTCGAGAAATCTTGTTTTAAAAAATAAAAACGACTCCCGGCTTTATTTAGTTCACATTTTTACTTTTGGTAACCTAGCCCGTGTTCATAACGCACTTAACCTTTTTATCGCGTTAAACGCCTTTTCTCGACAAGAAAAGCACAATTTCATCAAAAACAAACAAAACAAGAAAAATGAATCTATTCAACAAGTCTGCAACACGTCCTGAAGAGTTACATGATTTCACCCAATGTCAATGTGTAATTTCTCCAGTTCTGATCATTGTTTAGCTTGTTGCTAGCTTGGTCCAATGCCAACACAGTGAATCCTTTTTATGGCTTTAAACGCATTTTCTCCTCGAGAGAAACATGATTTCACTAAAAACGTTATAGTTTAAACATGCCTGTTGTACATGTCTGCAAACACTCAGCGCCTTAAAATAGGGTTTTCACCAATGTGTTTTTTGGTGAGAAACATTCTAATTGTAAGGTTCTGTGCGTTTTCAGACAAGTACAATATGTATTTTTAGCGTTTCTGATGAAATACCTCCTTTTACATGCATTTTCTCACAGAAAATGAGTCTCTCGCCATGGGAACATGGCTTTTTTGAAAAAGCATATTCTGGTCGAGATATCGTGTTTTGAACAATAAAAACGACTCCCGGCCTTATTTAGTTCACATTTTTACTTTTGGTAACCTAGCCCGTATTCATAACGCACTAAACCTTTTTATCGCGTTAAACGCCTTTTCTCGACAAGAAAAGCACAATTTCATCAAAAACAAACAAAACAAGAAAAATGAATCTATTCAACAAGTCTGCAACACGTCCTGAAGAGTTCCGTGTTTTCACCCAATGTCAATGTGTAATTTCTCCAGTTCTGATCATTGTTTAGCTTATTGGTAGCTTGGTCCAATGCCAGACACAGTGAATCCTTTTTATGGCTTTAAACGCATTTTCTCCTCAAGAGAAACATGATTTCATTAAAAACGTTATAGTTTAACCATGCCTGTTGTACATGTCTGCAAACACTCAGCGCCTTAAAATAGGGTTTTCACCAATGTGTTTTTTGGTGAGAAACATTCTTTTTCAAGGTTCTGTGCGTTTTCAGACACGTACAATATGTATTTTTAGCGTTTCTGATGAAATACCTCCTTTTACATGCATTTTCTCACAGAAAATGAGTCTCTCGCCATGGGAACATGGCTTTTTTGAAAAAGCATATTCTGGTCGAGATATCGTGTTTTGAACAATAAAAACGACTCCCGGCCTTATTTAGTTCACATTTTTACTTTTGGTAACCTAGCCCGTATTCATAACGCACTAAACCTTTTTATCGCGTTAAACGCCTTTTCTCGACAAGAAAAGCACAATTTCATCAAAAACAAACAAAACAAGAAAAATGAATCTATTCAACAAGTCTGCAACACGTCCTGAAGAGTTACATGATTTCACCCAATGTCAATGTGTAATTTCTCCAGTTCTGATCATTGTTTAGCTTGTTGCTAGCTTGGTCCAATGCCAACACAGTGAATCCTTTTTATGGCTTTAAACGCATTTTCTCCTCGAGAGAAACATGATTTCACTAAAAACGTTATAGTTTAACCATGCCTGTTGTACATGTCTGCAAACACTCAGAGCCTTAAAATAGGGTTTCCATCAATGTGTTTTTTGGCGAGAAACCTTCTAATTGTAAGGTTCTGTGCGTTTTCAGACAAGTACAATATGTATTTTTAGCGTTTCTGATGAAATACCTCCTTTTACATGCATTTTCTCACAGAAAATGAGTCTCTCGAAATGGGAACATGGCTTTTTTGAAAAAGCATATTCTGGTCGAGAAATCTTGTTTTAAACAATAAAAACGACTCCCGGCCTTATTTAGTTCACATTTTTACTTTAGTAACCTAGCCCGTATTCATAACGCACTAAACCTTTTTATCGCGTTAAACGCCTTTTCTCGACAAGAAAAGCACAATTTCATCAAAAACAAACAAAACAAGAAAAATGAATCTATTCAACAAGTCTGCAACACGTCCTGAAGAGTTCCGTGTTTTCACCCAATGTCAATGTGTAATTTCTCCAGTTCTGATCATTGTTTAGCTTATTGGTAGCTTGGTCCAATGCCAGACACAGTGAATCCTTTTTATGGCTTTAAACGCATTTTCTCCTCAAGAGAAACATGATTTCATTAAAAACGTTATAGTTTAACCATGCCTGTTGTACATGTCTGCAAACACTCAGCGCCTTAAAATAGGGTTTTCACCAATGTGTTTTTTGGTGAGAAACCTTCTTTTTCAAGGTTCTGTGCGTTTTCAGACACGTACAATATGTATTTATAGTGTTTCTGATGAAATACCTCCTTTTACATGCATTTTCTCACAGAAAATGAGTCTCTCGCCATGGGAACATGGCTTTTTTGAAAAAGCATATTCTGGTCGAGAAATCTTGTTTTAAAAAATAAAAACGACTCCCGGCTTTATTTAGTTCACATTTTTACTTTTGGTAACCTAGCCCGTGTTCATAACGCACTTAACCTTTTTATCGCGTTAAACGCCTTTTCTCGACAAGAAAAGCACAATTTCATCAAAAACAAACAAAACAAGAAAAATGAATCTATTCAACAAGTCTGCAACACGTCCTGAAGAGTTTCATGATTTCACCCAATGTCAATGTGTAATTTCCCCAGTTCTGATCATTGTTTAGCTTGTTGCTAGCTTGGTCCAATGCCAAACACAGTGAATCCTTTTTATGGCTTTAAACGCATTTTCTCCTCGAGAGAAACATGATTTCACTAAAAACGTTATAGTTTAAACATGCCTGCTGTACATGTGTACAAACACTCAGAGCCTTAAGATAGGGTTTTCACCAATGTGTTTTTTGGTGAGAAACCTTCTATTTCAAGGTTCTGTGCGTTTTCAGACAAGTGCAATATGTATTTATAGTGTTTCGGATGAAATCCCTCCTTTTACATGCATTTTCTCACAGAAAATGCGTCTCTCGCCATGGGAACATGGCTTTTTTGAAAAAGCATATTCTGGTCGAGAAATCGTGTTTTAAACAATAAAAACGACTCACGACCTTATTTAGTTCACATTTTTACTTTTGGTAACCTAGCCCGTATTCATAACGCACTAAACCTTTTTATCGCGTTAAACGCCTTTTCTCGACAAGAAAAGCACAATTTCATCAAAAACAAACAAAACAAGAAAAATGAATCTATTCAACAAGTCTGCAACACGTCCTGAAGAGTTACATGATTTCACCCAATGTCAATGTGTAATTTCTCCAGTTCTGATCATTGTTTAGCTTGTTGCTAGCTTGGTCCAATGCCAACACAGTGAATCCTTTTTATGGCTTTAAACGCATTTTCTCCTCGAGAGAAACATGATTTCACTAAAAACGTTATAGTTTAACCATGCCTGTTGTACATGTCTGCAAACACTCAGCGCCTTAAAATAGGGTTTTCACCAATGTGTTTTTTGGTGAGAAACATTCTAATTGTAAGGTTCTGTGCGTTTTCAGACAAGTACAATATGTATTTTTAGCGTTTCTGATGAAATACCTCCTTTTACATGCATTTTCTCACAGAAAATGAGTCTCTCGCCATGGGAACATGGCTTTTTTGAAAAAGCATATTCTGGTCGAGATATCGTGTTTTGAACAATAAAAACGACTCCCGGCCTTATTTAGTTCACATTTTTACTTTTGGTAACCTAGCCCGTATTCATAACGCACTAAACCTTTTTATCGCGTTAAACGCCTTTTCTCGACAAGAAAAGCACAATTTCATCAAAAACAAACAAGACAAGAAAAATCAATCTATTCAACAAGTCTGCAACACATCCTTAAGAGTTACGTGTTTTCACCCAATTTCAATGTGTAATTTCACCAGTTCTGATCATTGTTTAGCTTATTGGTAGCTTGGTCTAATGCCAGACACAGTGAATCCTTTTTATGGCTTTAAACGCATTTTCTCCTCAAGAGAAACATTTTTTCATTAAAAACGTTATAGTTTAAACATGCCTGTTGTACATGTCTACAAACACTCAGAGCCTTAAAATAGGGTTTCCATCAATGTGTTTTTTGGCGAGAAACCTTCTAATTGTAAGGTTCTGTGCGTTTTCAGACAAGTACAATATGTATTTTTAGCGTTTCTGATGAAATACCTCCTTTTACATGCATTTTCTCACAGAAAATGAGTCTCTCGAAATGGGAACATGGCTTTTTTGAAAAAGCATATTCTGGTCGAGAAATCTTGTTTTAAACAATAAAAACGACTCCCGGCCTTATTTAGTTCACATTTTTACTATAGTAACCTAGCCCGTATTCATAACGCACTAAACCTTTTTATCGCGTTAAACGCCTTTTCTCGACAAGAAAAGCACAATTTCATCAAAAACAAACAAAACAAGAAAAATGAATCTATTCAACAAGTCTGCAACACGTCCTGAAGAGTTCCGTGTTTTCACCCAATGTCAATGTGTAATTTCTCCAGTTCTGATCATTGTTTAGCTTATTGGTAGCTTGGTCCAATGCCAGACACAGTGAATCCTTTTTATGGCTTTAAACGCATTTTCTCCTCAAGAGAAACATGATTTCATTAAAAACGTTATAGTTTAACCATGCCTGTTGTACATGTCTGCAAACACTCAGCGCCTTAAAATAGGGTTTTCACCAATGTGTTTTTTGGTGAGAAACCTTCTTTTTCAAGGTTCTGCGCGTTTTCAGACACGTACAATATGTATTTATAGTGTTTCTGATGAAACCCCTCCTTTTAATGCATTTTCTCACAGAAAATGAGTCTCTCGCCATGGGAACATGGCTTTTTTGAAAAAGCATATTCTGGTCGAGAAATCTTGTTTTAAAAAATAAAAACGACTCCCGGCTTTATTTAGTTCACATTTTTACTTTTGGTAACCTAGCCCGTGTTCATAACGCACTTAACCTTTTTATCGCGTTAAACGCCTTTTCTCGACAAGAAAAGCACAATTTCATCAAAAACAAACAAAACAAGAAAAATGAATCTATTCAACAAGTCTGCAACACGTCCTGAAGAGTTTCATGATTTCACCCAATGTCAATGTGTAATTTCCCCAGTTCTGATCATTGTTTAGCTTGTTGCTAGCTTGGTCCAATGCCAAACACAGTGAATCCTTTTTATGGCTTTAAACGCATTTTCTCCTCGAGAGAAACATGATTTCACTAAAAACGTTATAGTTTAAACATGCCTGCTGTACATGTGTGCAAACACTCAGAGCCTTAAGATAGGGTTTTCACCAATGTGTTTTTTGGTGAGAAACCTTCTATTTCAAGGTTCTGTGCGTTTTCAGACAAGTGCAATATGTATTTATAGTGTTTCTGATGAAATCCCTCCTTTTACATGCATTTTCTCACAGAAAATGCGTCTCTCGCCATGGGAACATGGCTTTTTTGAAAAAGCATATTCTGGTCGAGAAATCGTGTTTTAAACAATAAAAACGACTCACGACCTTATTTAGTTCACATTTTTACTTTTGGTAACCTAGCCCGTATTCATAACGCACTAAACCTTTTTATCGCGTTAAACGCCTTTTCTCGACAAGAAAAGCACAATTTCATCAAAAACAAACAAAACAAGAAAAATGAATCTATTCAACAAGTCTGCAACACGTCCTGAAGAGTTACATGATTTCACCCAATGTCAATGTGTAATTTCTCCAGTTCTGATCATTGTTTAGCTTGTTGCTAGCTTGGTCCAATGCCAACACAGTGAATCCTTTTTATGGCTTTAAACGCATTTTCTCCTCGAGAGAAACATGATTTCACTAAAAACGTTATAGTTTAACCATGCCTGTTGTACATGTCTGCAAACACTCAGCGCCTTAAAATAGGGTTTTCACCAATGTGTTTTTTGGTGAGAAACATTCTAATTGTAAGGTTCTGTGCGTTTTCAGACAAGTACAATATGTATTTTTAGCGTTTCTGATGAAATACCTCCTTTTACATGCATTTTCTCACAGAAAATGAGTCTCTCGCCATGGGAACATGGCTTTTTTGAAAAAGCATATTCTGGTCGAGAAATCGTGTTTTGAACAATAAAAACGACTCCCGGCCTTATTTAGTTCACATTTTTACTTTTGGTAACCTAGCCCGTATTCATAACGCACTAAACCTTTTTATCGCGTTAAACGCCTTTTCTCGACAAGAAAAGCACAATTTCATCAAAAACAAACAAAACAAGAAAAATGAATCTATTCAACAAGTCTGCAACACGTCCTGAAGAGTTCTGTGTTTTCACCCAATGTCAATGTGTAATTTCTCCAGTTCTGATCATTGTTTAGCTTATTGGTAGCTTGGTCCAATGCCAGACACAGTGAATCCTTTTTATGGCTTTAAACGCATTTTCTCCTCAAGAGAAACATGATTTCATTAAAAACGTTATAGTTTAACCATGCCTGTTGTACATGTCTGCAAACACTCAGCGCCTTAAAATAGGGTTTTCACCAATGTGTTTTTTGGTGAGAAACCTTCTTTTTCAAGGTTCTGTGCGTTTTCAGACACGTACAATATGTATTTATAGTGTTTCTGATGAAACCCCTCCTTTTAATGCATTTTCTCACAGAAAATGAGTCTCTCGCCATGGGAACATGGCTTTTTTGAAAAAGCATATTCTGGTCGAGAAATCTTGTTTTAAAAAATAAAAACGACTCCCGGCTTTATTTAGTTCACATTTTTACTTTTGGTAACCTAGCCCGTGTTCATAACGCACTTAACCTTTTTATCGCGTTAAACGCCTTTTCTCGACAAGAAAAGCACAATTTCATCAAAAACAAACAAAACAAGAAAAATGAATCTATTCAACAAGTCTGCAACACATCCTTAAGAGTTACGTGTTTTCACCCAATTTCAATGTGTAATTTCACCAGTTCTGATCATTGTTTAGCTTATTGGTAGCTTGGTCTAATGCCAGACACAGTGAATCCTTTTTATGGCTTTAAACGCATTTTCTCCTCAAGAGAAACATTTTTTCATTAAAAACGTTATAGTTTAAACATGCCTGTTGTACATGTCTACAAACACTCAGAGCCTTAAAATAGGGTTTCCATCAATGTGTTTTTTGGCGAGAAACCTTCTAATTGTAAGGTTCTGTGCGTTTTCAGACAAGTACAATATGTATTTTTAGCGTTTCTGATGAAATACCTCCTTTTACATGCATTTTCTCACAGAAAATGAGTCTCTCGAAATGGGAACATGGCTTTTTTGAAAAAGCATATTCTGGTCGAGAAATCTTGTTTTAAACAATAAAAACGACTCCCGGCCTTATTTAGTTCACATTTTTACTTTAGTAACCTAGCCCGTATTCATAACGCACTAAACCTTTTTATCGCGTTAAACGCCTTTTCTCGACAAGAAAAGCACAATTTCATCAAAAACAAACAAAACAAGAAAAATGAATCTATTCAACAAGTCTGCAACACGTCCTGAAGAGTTCCGTGTTTTCACCCAATGTCAATGTGTAATTTCTCCAGTTCTGATCATTGTTTAGCTTATTGGTAGCTTGGTCCAATGCCAGACACAGTGAATCCTTTTTATGGCTTTAAACGCATTTTCTCCTCAAGAGAAACATGATTTCATTAAAAACGTTATAGTTTAACCATGCCTGTTGTACATGTCTGCAAACACTCAGCGCCTTAAAATAGGGTTTTCACCAATGTGTTTTTTGGTGAGAAACCTTCTTTTTCAAGGTTCTGTGCGTTTTCAGACACGTACAATATGTATTTATAGTGTTTCTGATGAAACCCCTCCTTTTAATGCATTTTCTCACAGAAAATGAGTCTCTCGCCATGGGAACATGGCTTTTTTGAAAAAGCATATTCTGGTCGAGAAATCTTGTTTTAAAAAATAAAAACGACTCCCGGCTTTATTTAGTTCACATTTTTACTTTTGGTAACCTAGCCCGTGTTCATAACGCACTTAACCTTTTTATCGCGTTAAACGCCTTTTCTCGACAAGAAAAGCACAATTTCATCAAAAACAAACAAAACAAGAAAAATGAATCTATTCAACAAGTCTGCAACACGTCCTGAAGAGTTTCATGATTTCACCCAATGTCAATGTGTAATTTCCCCAGTTCTGATCATTGTTTAGCTTGTTGCTAGCTTGGTCCAATGCCAAACACAGTGAATCCTTTTTATGGCTTTAAACGCATTTTCTCCTCGAGAGAAACATGATTTCACTAAAAACGTTATAGTTTAAACATGCCTGCTGTACATGTGTGCAAACACTCAGAGCCTTAAGATAGGGTTTTCACCAATGTGTTTTTTGGTGAGAAACCTTCTATTTCAAGGTTCTGTGCGTTTTCAGACAAGTGCAATATGTATTTATAGTGTTTCTGATGAAATCCCTCCTTTTACATGCATTTTCTCACAGAAAATGCGTCTCTCGCCATGGGAACATGGCTTTTTTGAAAAAGCATATTCTGGTCGAGAAATCGTGTTTTAAACAATAAAAACGACTCACGACCTTATTTAGTTCACATTTTTACTTTTGGTAACCTAGCCCGTATTCATAACGCACTAAACCTTTTTATCGCGTTAAACGCCTTTTCTCGACAAGAAAAGCACAATTTCATCAAAAACAAACAAAACAAGAAAAATGAATCTATTCAACAAGTCTGCAACACGTCCTGAAGAGTTACATGATTTCACCCAATGTCAATGTGTAATTTCTCCAGTTCTGATCATTGTTTAGCTTGTTGCTAGCTTGGTCCAATGCCAACACAGTGAATCCTTTTTATGGCTTTAAACGCATTTTCTCCTCGAGAGAAACATGATTTCACTAAAAACGTTATAGTTTAACCATGCCTGTTGTACATGTCTGCAAACACTCAGCGCCTTAAAATAGGGTTTTCACCAATGTGTTTTTTGGTGAGAAACATTCTAATTGTAAGGTTCTGTGCGTTTTCAGACAAGTACAATATGTATTTTTAGCGTTTCTGATGAAATACCTCCTTTTACATGCATTTTCTCACAGAAAATGAGTCTCTCGCCATGGGAACATGGCTTTTTTGAAAAAGCATATTCTGGTCGAGAAATCGTGTTTTGAACAATAAAAACGACTCCCGGCCTTATTTAGTTCACATTTTTACTTTTGGTAACCTAGCCCGTATTCATAACGCACTAAACCTTTTTATCGCGTTAAACGCCTTTTCTCGACAAGAAAAGCACAATTTCATCAAAAACAAACAAAACAAGAAAAATGAATCTATTCAACAAGTCTGCAACACGTCCTGAAGAGTTCTGTGTTTTCACCCAATGTCAATGTGTAATTTCTCCAGTTCTGATCATTGTTTAGCTTATTGGTAGCTTGGTCCAATGCCAGACACAGTGAATCCTTTTTATGGCTTTAAACGCATTTTCTCCTCAAGAGAAACATGATTTCATTAAAAACGTTATAGTTTAACCATGCCTGTTGTACATGTCTGCAAACACTCAGCGCCTTAAAATAGGGTTTTCACCAATGTGTTTTTTGGTGAGAAACCTTCTTTTTCAAGGTTCTGTGCGTTTTCAGACACGTACAATATGTATTTATAGTGTTTCTGATGAAACCCCTCCTTTTAATGCATTTTCTCACAGAAAATGAGTCTCTCGCCATGGGAACATGGCTTTTTTGAAAAAGCATATTCTGGTCGAGAAATCTTGTTTTAAAAAATAAAAACGACTCCCGGCTTTATTTAGTTCACATTTTTACTTTTGGTAACCTAGCCCGTGTTCATAACGCACTTAACCTTTTTATCGCGTTAAACGCCTTTTCTCGACAAGAAAAGCACAATTTCATCAAAAACAAACAAAACAAGAAAAATGAATCTATTCAACAAGTCTGCAACACATCCTTAAGAGTTACGTGTTTTCACCCAATTTCAATGTGTAATTTCACCAGTTCTGATCATTGTTTAGCTTATTGGTAGCTTGGTCTAATGCCAGACACAGTGAATCCTTTTTATGGCTTTAAACGCATTTTCTCCTCAAGAGAAACATTTTTTCATTAAAAACGTTATAGTTTAAACATGCCTGTTGTACATGTCTACAAACACTCAGAGCCTTAAAATAGGGTTTCCATCAATGTGTTTTTTGGCGAGAAACCTTCTAATTGTAAGGTTCTGTGCGTTTTCAGACAAGTACAATATGTATTTTTAGCGTTTCTGATGAAATACCTCCTTTTACATGCATTTTCTCACAGAAAATGAGTCTCTCGAAATGGGAACATGGCTTTTTTGAAAAAGCATATTCTGGTCGAGAAATCTTGTTTTAAACAATAAAAACGACTCCCGGCCTTATTTAGTTCACATTTTTACTTTAGTAACCTAGCCCGTATTCATAACGCACTAAACCTTTTTATCGCGTTAAACGCCTTTTCTCGACAAGAAAAGCACAATTTCATCAAAAACAAACAAAACAAGAAAAATGAATCTATTCAACAAGTCTGCAACACGTCCTGAAGAGTTCCGTGTTTTCACCCAATGTCAATGTGTAATTTCTCCAGTTCTGATCATTGTTTAGCTTATTGGTAGCTTGGTCCAATGCCAGACACAGTGAATCCTTTTTATGGCTTTAAACGCATTTTCTCCTCAAGAGAAACATGATTTCATTAAAAACGTTATAGTTTAACCATGCCTGTTGTACATGTCTGCAAACACTCAGCGCCTTAAAATAGGGTTTTCACCAGTGTGTTTTTTGGTGAGAAACCTTCTTTTTCAAGGTTCTGTGCGTTTTCAGACACGTACAATATGTATTTATAGTGTTTCTGATGAAACCCCTCCTTTTAATGCATTTTCTCACAGAAAATGAGTCTCTCGCCATGGGAACATGGCTTTTTTGAAAAAGCATATTCTGGTCGAGAAATCTTGTTTTAAAAAATAAAAACGACTCCCGGCTTTATTTAGTTCACATTTTTACTTTTGGTAACCTAGCCCGTGTTCATAACGCACTTAACCTTTTTATCGCGTTAAACGCCTTTTCTCGACAAGAAAAGCACAATTTCATCAAAAACAAACAAAACAAGAAAAATGAATCTATTCAACAAGTCTGCAACACGTCCTGAAGAGTTTCATGATTTCACCCAATGTCAATGTGTAATTTCCCCAGTTCTGATCATTGTTTAGCTTGTTGCTAGCTTGGTCCAATGCCAAACACAGTGAATCCTTTTTATGGCTTTAAACGCATTTTCTCCTCGAGAGAAACATGATTTCACTAAAAACGTTATAGTTTAAACATGCCTGCTGTACATGTGTGCAAACACTCAGAGCCTTAAGATAGGGTTTTCACCAATGTGTTTTTTGGTGAGAAACCTTCTATTTCAAGGTTCTGTGCGTTTTCAGACAAGTACAATATGTATTTATAGTGTTTCTGATGAAATCCCTCCTTTTACATGCATTTTCTCACAGAAAATGCGTCTCTCGACATAGGAAAATGGCTTTATTTTTTAAAAAAAAAAAAGCATATTCTGGTCGAGAAATCGTGTTTTAAACAATAAAAACGACTCACGACCTTATTTAGTTCACATTTTTACTTTTGGTAACCTAGCCCGTATTCATAACGCACTAAACCTTTTTATCGCGTTAAACGCCTTTTCTCGACAAGAAAAGCACAATTTCATCAAAACAAACAAAACAAGAAAAATGAATCTATTCAACAAGTCTGCAACACGTCCTGAAGAGTTACATGATTTAACCCAATGTCAATGTGTAATTTCTCCAGTTCTGATCATTGTTTAGGTTGTTGGTAGCTTGGTCCAATGCCAAACACAGTGAATCCTTTTTATGGCTTTAAACGCATTTTCTCCTCAAGAGAAACATTTTTTCATTAAAAACGTTATAGTTTAAACATGCCTGTTGTACATGTCTACAAACACTCAGAGCCTTAAAATAGGGTTTCCATCAATGTGTTTTTTGGCGAGAAACCTTCTAATTGTAAGGTTCTGTGCGTTTTCAGACAAGTACAATATGTATGTTTAGCGTTTCTGATGAAATACCTCCTTTTACATGCATTTTCTCACAGAAAATGAGTCTCTCGAAATGGGAACATGGCTTTTTTGAAAAAGCATATTCTGGTCGAGAAATCTTGTTTTAAACAATAAAAACGACTCCCGGCCTTATTTAGTTCACATTTTTACTTTAGTAACCTAGCCCGTATTCATAACGCACTAAACCTTTTTATCGCGTTAAACGCCTTTTCTCGACAAGAAAAGCACAATTTCATCAAAAACAAACAAAACAAGAAAAATGAATCTATTCAACAAGTCTGCAACACGTCCTGAAGAGTTCCGTGTTTTCACCCAATTTCAATGTGTAATTTCTCCAGTTCTGATCATTGTTTAGCTTATTGGTAGCTTGGTCCAATGCCAAACACAGTGAATCCTTTTTATGGCTTTAAACGCATTTTCTCCTCGAGAGAAACATGATTTCACTAAAAACGTTATAGTTTAAACATGCCTGCTGTACATGTGTGCAAACACTCAGAGCCTTAAGATAGGGTTTTCACCAATGTGTTTTTTGGTGAGAAACCTTCTATTTCAAGGTTCTGTGCGTTTTCAGACAAGTACAATATGTATTTATAGTGTTTCTGATGAAATCCCTCCTTTTACATGCATTTTCTCACAGAAAATGCGTCTCTCGACATAGGAAAATGGCTTTTTTTTTTAAAAAAAAAAAAGCATATTCTGGTCGAGAAATCGTGTTTTAAACAATAAAAACGACTCACGACCTTATTTAGTTCACATTTTTACTTTTGGTAACCTAGCCCGTATTCATAACGCACTAAACCTTTTTATCGCGTTAAACGCCTTTTCTCGACAAGAAAAGCACAATTTCATCAAAACAAACAAAACAAGAAAAATGAATCTATTCAACAAGTCTGCAACACGTCCTGAAGAGTTACATGATTTCACCCAATGTCAATGTGTAATTTCTCCAGTTCTGATCATTGTTTAGGTTGTTGGTAGCTTGGTCCAATGCCAAACACAGTGAATCCTTTTTATGGCTTTAAACGCATTTTCTCCTCGAGAGAAACATGATTTCACTAAAAACGTTATAGTTTAAACATGCCTGCTGTACATGTGTGCAAACACTCAGAGCCTTAAGATAGGGTTTTCACCAATGTGTTTTTTGGTGAGAAACCTTCTATTTCAAGGTTCTGTGCGTTTTCAGACAAGTGCAATATGTATTTATAGTGTTTCTGATGAAATCCCTCCTTTTACATGCATTTTCTCACAGAAAATGCGTCTCTCGCCATGGGAACATGGCTTTTTTGAAAAAGCATATTCTGGTCGAGAAATCGTGTTTTAAACAATAAAAACGACTCACGACCTTATTTAGTTCACATTTTTACTTTTGGTAACCTAGCCCGTATTCATAACGCACTAAACCTTTTTATCGCGTTAAACGCCTTTTCTCGACAAGAAAAGCACAATTTCATCAAAAACAAACAAAACAAGAAAAATGAATCTATTCAACAAGTCTGCAACACGTCCTGAAGAGTTACATGATTTCACCCAATGTCAATGTGTAATTTCTCCAGTTCTGATCATTGTTTAGCTTGTTGCTAGCTTGGTCCAATGCCAACACAGTGAATCCTTTTTATGGCTTTAAACGCATTTTCTCCTCGAGAGAAACATGATTTCACTAAAAACGTTATAGTTTAACCATGCCTGTTGTACATGTCTGCAAACACTCAGCGCCTTAAAATAGGGTTTTCACCAATGTGTTTTTTGGTGAGAAATATTCTAATTGTAAGGTTCTGTGCGTTTTCAGACAAGTACAATATGTATGTTTAGCGTTTCTGATGAAATACCTCCTTTTACATGCATTTTCTCACAGAAAATGAGTCTCTCGCCATGGGAACATGGCTTTTTTGAAAAAGCATATTCTGGTCGAGAAATCGTGTTTTGAACAATAAAAACGACTCCCGGCCTTATTTAGTTCACATTTTTACTTTTGGTAACCTAGCCCGTATTCATAACGCACTAAACCTTTTTATCGCGTTAAACGCCTTTTCTCGACAAGAAAAGCACAATTTCATCAAAAACAAACAAGACAAGAAAAATCAATCTATTCAACAAGTCTGCAACACATCCTTAAGAGTTACGTGTTTTCACCCAATTTCAATGTGTAATTTCACCAGTTCTGATCATTGTTTAGCTTATTGGTAGCTTGGTCTAATGCCAGACACAGTGAATCCTTTTTATGGCTTTAAACGCATTTTCTCCTCAAGAGAAACATTTTTTCATTAAAAACGTTATAGTTTAAACATGCCTGTTGTACATGTCTACAAACACTCAGAGCCTTAAAATAGGGTTTCCATCAATGTGTTTTTTGGCGAGAAACCTTCTAATTGTAAGGTTCTGTGCGTTTTCAGACAAGTACAATATGCATTTTTAGCGTTTCTGATGAAATACCTCCTTTTACATGCATTTTCTCACAGAAAATGAGTCTCTCGAAATGGGAACATGGCTTTTTTGAAAAAGCATATTCTGGTCGAGAAATCTTGTTTTAAACAATAAAAACGACTCCCGGCCTTATTTAGTTCACATTTTTACTTTAGTAACCTAGCCCGTATTCATAACGCACTAAACCTTTTTATCGCGTTAAACGCCTTTTCTCGACAAGAAAAGCACAATTTCATCAAAAACAAACAAAACAAGAAAAATGAATCTATTCAACAAGTCTGCAACACGTCCTGAAGAGTTCCGTGTTTTCACCCAATTTCAATGTGTAATTTCTCCAGTTCTGATCATTGTTTAGCTTATTGGTAGCTTGGTCCAATGCCAGACACAGTGAATCCTTTTTATGGCTTTAAACGCATTTTCTCCTCAAGAGAAACATGATTTCATTAAAAACGTTATAGTTTAACCATGCCTGTTGTACATGTCTGCAAACACTCAGCGCCTTAAAATAGGGTTTTCACCAATGTGTTTTTTGGTGAGAAACCTTCTTTTTCAAGGTTCTGTGCGTTTTCAGACACGTACAATATGTATTTATAGTGTTTCTGATGAAATCCCTCCTTTTAATGCATTTTCTCACAGAAAATGAGTCTCTCGCCATGGGAACATGGCTTTTTTGAAAAAGCATATTCTGGTCGAGAAATCTTGTTTTAAAAAATAAAAACGACTCCCGGCTTTATTTAGTTCACATTTTTACTTTTGGTAACCTAGCCCGTGTTCATAACGCACTTAACCTTTTTATCGAGTTAAACGCCTTTTCTCGACAAGAAAAGCACAATTTCATCAAAAACAAACAAAACAAGAAAAATGAATCTATTCAACAAGTCTGCAACACGTCCTGAAGAGTTACATGATTTCACCCAATGTCAATGTGTAATTTCTCCAGTTCTGATCATTGTTTAGCTTGTTGCTAGCTTGGTCCAATGCCAACACAGTGAATCCTTTTTATGGCTTTAAACGCATTTTCTCCTCGAGAGAAACATGATTTCACTAAAAACGTTATAGTTTAACCATGCCTGTTGTACATGTCTGCAAACACTCAGCGCCTTAAAATAGGGTTTTCACCAATGTGTTTTTTGGTGAGAAACATTCTAATTGTAAGGTTCTGTGCGTTTTCAGACAAGTACAATATGTATTTTTAGCGTTTCTGATGAAATACCTCCTTTTACATGCATTTTCTCACAGAAAATGAGTCTCTCGCCATGGGAACATGGCTTTTTTGAAAAAGCATATTCTGGTCGAGAAATCGTGTTTTGAACAATAAAAACGACTCCCGGCCTTATTTAGTTCACATTTTTACTTTTGGTAACCTAGCCCGTATTCATAACGCACTAAACCTTTTTATCGCGTTAAACGCATTTTCTCGACAAGAAAAGCACAATTTCATCAAAAACAAACAAGACAAGAAAAATCAATCTATTCAACAAGTCTGCAACACATCCTTAAGAGTTACGTGTTTTCACCCAATTTCAATGTGTAATTTCACCAGTTCTGATCATTGTTTAGCTTATTGGTAGCTTGGTCTAATGCCAGACACAGTGAATCCTTTTTATGGCTTTAAACGCATTTTCTCCTCAAGAGAAACATTTTTTCATTAAAAACGTTATAGTTTAACCATGCCTGTTGTACATGTCTACAAACACTCAGAGCCTTAAAATAGGGTTTCCATCAATGTGTTTTTTGGCGAGAAACCTTCTAATTGTAAGGTTCTGTGCGTTTTCAGACAAGTACAATATGTATTTTTAGCGTTTCTGATGAAATACCTCCTTTTACATGCATTTTCTCACAGAAAATGAGTCTCTCGAAATGGGAACATGGCTTTTTTGAAAAAGCATATTCTGGTCGAGAAATCTTGTTTTAAACAATAAAAACGACTCCCGGCCTTATTTAGTTCACATTTTTACTTTAGTAACCTAGCCCGTATTCATAACGCACTAAACCTTTTTATCGCGTTAAACGCCTTTTCTCGACAAGAAAAGCACAATTTCATCAAAAACAAACAAAACAAGAAAAATGAATCTATTCAACAAGTCTGCAACACGTCCTGAAGAGTTCCGTGTTTTCACCCAATTTCAATGTGTAATTTCTCCAGTTCTGATCATTGTTTAGCTTATTGGTAGCTTGGTCCAATGCCAGACACAGTGAATCCTTTTTATGGCTTTAAACGCATTTTCTCCTCAAGAGAAACATGATTTCATTAAAAACGTTATAGTTTAACCATGCCTGTTGTACATGTCTGCAAACACTCAGCGCCTTAAAATAGGGTTTTCACCAATGTGTTTTTTGGTGAGAAACCTTCTTTTTCAAGGTTCTGTGCGTTTTCAGACACGTACAATATGTATTTATAGTGTTTCTGATGAAATCCCTCCTTTTAATGCATTTTCTCACAGAAAATGAGTCTCTCGCCATGGGAACATGGCTTTTTTGAAAAAGCATATTCTGGTCGAGAAATCTTGTTTTAAAAAATAAAAACGACTCCCGGCTTTATTTAGTTCACATTTTTACTTTTGGTAACCTAGCCCGTATTCATAACGCACTAAACCTTTTTATCGCGTTAAACGCCTTTTCTCGACAAGAAAAGCACAATTTCATCAAAAACAAACAAAACAAGAAAAATGAATCTATTCAACAAGTCTGCAACACGTCCTGAAGAGTTACATGATTTCACCCAATGTCAATGTGTAATTTCTCCAGTTCTGATCATTGTTTAGCTTGTTGCTAGCTTGGTCCAATGCCAACACAGTGAATCCTTTTTATGGCTTTAAACGCATTTTCTCCTCGAGAGAAACATGATTTCACTAAAAACGTTATAGTTTAACCATGCCTGTTGTACATGTCTGCAAACACTCAGCGCCTTAAAATAGGGTTTTCACCAATGTGTTTTTTGGTGAGAAACATTCTAATTGTAAGGTTCTGTGCGTTTTCAGACAAGTACAATATGTATTTTTAGCGTTTCTGATGAAATACCTCCTTTTACATGCATTTTCTCACAGAAAATGAGTCTCTCGCCATGGGAACATGGCTTTTTTGAAAAAGCATATTCTGGTCGAGAAATCGTGTTTTGAACAATAAAAACGACTCCCGGCCTTATTTAGTTCACATTTTTACTTTTGGTAACCTAGCCCGTATTCATAACGCACTAAACCCTTATCGCGTTAAACGCATTTTCTCGACAAGAAAAGCACAATTTCATCAAAAACAAACAAGACAAGAAAAATCAATCTATTCAACAAGTCTGCAACACATCCTTAAGAGTTACGTGTTTTCACCCAATTTCAATGTGTAATTTCACCAGTTCTGATCATTGTTTAGCTTATTGGTAGCTTGGTCTAATGCCAGACACAGTGAATCCTTTTTATGGCTTTAAACGCATTTTCTCCTCAAGAGAAACATTTTTTCATTAAAAACGTTATAGTTTAAACATGCCTGTTGTACATGTCTACAAACACTCAGAGCCTTAAAATAGGGTTTCCATCAATGTGTTTTTTGGCGAGAAACCTTCTAATTGTAAGGTTCTGTGCGTTTTCAGACAAGTACAATATGTATTTTTAGCGTTTCTGATGAAATACCTCCTTTTACATGCATTTTCTCACAGAAAATGAGTCTCTCGAAATGGGAACATGGCTTTTTTGAAAAAGCATATTCTGGTCGAGAAATCGTGTTTTAAACAATAAAAACGACTCCCGGCCTTATTTAGTTCACATTTTTACTTAGTAACCTAGCCCGTATTCATAACGCACTAAACCTTTTTATCGCGTTAAACGCCTTTTCTCGACAAGAAAAGCACAATTTCATCAAAAACAAACAAAACAAGAAAAATGAATCTATTCAACAAGTCTGCAACACGTCCTGAAGAGTTCCGTGTTTTCACCCAATGTCAATGTGTAATTTCTCCAGTTCTGATCATTGTTTAGCTTATTGGTAGCTTGGTCCAATGCCAGACACAGTGAATCCTTTTTATGGCTTTAAACGCATTTTCTCCTCAAGAGAAACATGATTTCATTAAAAACGTTATAGTTTAACCATGCCTGTTGTACATGTCTGCAAACACTCAGCGCCTTAAAATAGGGTTTTCACCAATGTGTTTTTTGGTGAGAAACCTTCTTTTTCAAGGTTCTGTGCGTTTTCAGACACGTACAATATGTATTTATAGTGTTTCTGATGAAATCCCTCCTTTTAATGCATTTTCTCACAGAAAATGAGTCTCTCGCCATGGGAACATGGCTTTTTTGAAAAAGCATATTCTGGTCGAGAAATCTTGTTTTAAAAAATAAAAACGACTCCCGGCTTTATTTAGTTCACATTTTTACTTTTGGTAACCTAGCCCGTGTTCATAACGCACTTAACCTTTTTATCGCGTTAAACGCCTTTTCTCGACAAGAAAAGCACAATTTCATCAAAAACAAACAAAACAAGAAAAATGAATCTATTCAACAAGTCTGCAACACGTCCTGAAGAGTTACATGATTTCACCCAATGTCAATGTGTAATTTCTCCAGTTCTGATCATTGTTTAGCTTGTTGCTAGCTTGGTCCAATGCCAAACACAGTGAATCCTTTTTATGGCTTTAAACGCATTTTCTCCTCGAGAGAAACATGATTTCACTAAAAACGTTATAGTTTAAACATGCCTGCTGTACATGTGTGCAAACACTCAGAGCCTTAAGATAGGGTTTTCACCAATGTGTTTTTTGGTGAGAAACCTTCTATTTCAAGGTTCTGTGCGTTTTCAGACAAGTACAATATGTATTTATAGTGTTTCTGATGAAATCCCTCCTTTTACATGCATTTTCTCACAGAAAATGCGTCTCTCGACATAGGACAATGGCTTTTTTTTTTTTTAAAAAAAAAGCATATTCTGGTCGAGAAATCGTGTTTTAAACAATAAAAACGACTCACGACCTTATTTAGTTCACATTTTTACTTTTGGTAACCTAGCCCGTATTCATAACGCACTAAACCTTTTTATCGCGTTAAACGCCTTTTCTCGACAAGAAAAGCACAATTTCATCAAAACAAACAAAACAAGAAAAATGAATCTATTCAACAAGTCTGCAACACGTCCTGAAGAGTTACATGATTTCACCCAATGTCAATGTGTAATTTCTCCAGTTCTGATCATTGTTTAGCTTGTTGCTAGCTTGGTCCAATGCCAAACACAGTGAATCCTTTTTATGGCTTTAAACGCATTTTCTCCTCGAGAGAAACATGATTTCACTAAAAACGTTATAGTTTAAACATGCCTGCTGTACATGTGTGCAAACACTCAGAGCCTTAAGATAGGGTTTTCACCAATGTGTTTTTTGGTGAGAAACCTTCTATTTCAAGGTTCTGTGCGTTTTCAGACAAGTGCAATATGTATTTATAGTGTTTCTGATGAAATCCCTCCTTTTACATGCATTTTCTCACAGAAAATGCGTCTCTCGCCATGGGAACATGGCTGTTTTGAAAAAGCATATTCTGGTCGAGAAATCGTGTTTTAAACAATAAAAACGACTCACGACCTTATTTAGTTCACATTTTTACTTTTGGTAACCTAGCCCGTATTCATAACGCACTAAACCTTTTTATCGCGTTAAACGCCTTTTCTCGACAAGAAAAGCACAATTTCATCAAAAACAAACAAAACAAGAAAAATGAATCTATTCAACAAGTCTGCAACACGTCCTGAAGAGTTACATGATTTCACCCAATGTCAATGTGTAATTTCTCCAGTTCTGATCATTGTTTAGCTTGTTGCTAGCTTGGTCCAATGCCAACACAGTGAATCCTTTTTATGGCTTTAAACGCATTTTCTCCTCGAGAGAAACATGATTTCACTAAAAACGTTATAGTTTAACCATGCCTGTTGTACATGTCTGCAAACACTCAGCGCCTTAAAATAGGGTTTTCACCAATGTGTTTTTTGGTGAGAAATATTCTAATTGTAAGGTTTTGTGCGTTTTCAGACAAGTACAATATGTATTTTTAGCGTTTCTGATGAAATACCTCCTTTTACATGCATTTTCTCACAGAAAATGAGTCTCTCGCCATGGGAACATGGCTTTTTTGAAAAAGCATATTCTGGTCGAGAAATCGTGTTTTGAACAATAAAAACGACTCCCGGCCTTATTTAGTTCACATTTTTACTTTTGGTAACCTAGCCCGTATTCATAACGCACTAAACCTTTTTATCGCGTTAAACGCCTTTTCTCGACAAGAAAAGCACAATTTCATCAAAAACAAACAAGACAAGAAAAATCAATCTATTCAACAAGTCTGCAACACATCCTTAAGAGTTACGTGTTTTCACCCAATTTCAATGTGTAATTTCACCAGTTCTGATCATTGTTTAGCTTATTGGTAGCTTGGTCTAATGCCAGACACAGTGAATCCTTTTTATGGCTTTAAACGCATTTTCTCCTCAAGAGAAACATTTTTTCATTAAAAACGTTATAGTTTAAACATGCCTGTTGTACATGTCTACAAACACTCAGAGCCTTAAAATAGGGTTTCCATCAATGTGTTTTTTGGCGAGAAACCTTCTAATTGTAAGGTTCTGTGCGTTTTCAGACAAGTACAATATGTATTTTTAGCGTTTCTGATGAAATACCTCCTTTTACATGCATTTTCTCACAGAAAATGAGTCTCTCGAAATGGGAACATGGCTTTTTTGAAAAAGCATATTCTGGTCGAGAAATCGTGTTTTAAACAATAAAAACGACTCCCGGCCTTATTTAGTTCACATTTTTACTTTAGTAACCTAGCCCGTATTCATAACGCACTAAACCTTTTTATCGCGTTAAACGCCTTTTCTCGACAAGAAAAGCACAATTTCATCAAAAACAAACAAAACAAGAAAAATGAATCTATTCAACAAGTCTGCAACACGTCCTGAAGAGTTCCGTGTTTTCACCCAATGTCAATGTGTAATTTCTCCAGTTCTGATCATTGTTTAGCTTATTGGTAGCTTGGTCCAATGCCAGACACAGTGAATCCTTTTTATGGCTTTAAACGCATTTTCTCCTCAAGAGAAACATGATTTCATTAAAAACGTTATAGTTTAACCATGCCTGTTGTACATGTCTGCAAACACTCAGCGCCTTAAAATAGGGTTTTCACCAATGTGTTTTTTGGTGAGAAACCTTCTTTTTCAAGGTTCTGTGCGTTTTCAGACACGTACAATATGTATTTATAGTGTTTCTGATGAAATCCCTCCTTTTAATGCATTTTCTCACAGAAAATGAGTCTCTCGCCATGGGAACATGGCTTTTTTGAAAAAGCATATTCTGGTCGAGAAATCTTGTTTTAAAAAATAAAAACGACTCCCGGCTTTATTTAGTTCACATTTTTACTTTTGGTAACCTAGCCCGTGTTCATAACGCACTAAAACTTTTTATCGCGTTAAACGCCTTTTCTCGACAAGAAAAGCACAATTTCATCAAAAACAAACAAAACAAGAAAAATGAATCTATTCAACAAGTCTGCAACACGTCCTGAAGAGTTACATGATTTCACCCAATGTCAATGTGTAATTTCTCCAGTTCTGATCATTGTTTAGCTTGTTGCTAGCTTGGTCCAATGCCAAACACAGTGAATCCTTTTTATGGCTTTAAACGCATTTTCTCCTCGAGAGAAACATGATTTCACTAAAAACGTTATAGTTTAAACATGCCTGCTGTACATGTGTGCAAACACTCAGAGCCTTAAGATAGGGTTTTCACCAATGTGTTTTTTGGTGAGAAACCTTCTATTTCAAGGTTCTGTGCGTTTTCAGACAAGTACAATATGTATTTATAGTGTTTCTGATGAAATCCCTCCTTTTACATGCATTTTCTCACAGAAAATGCGTCTCTCGCCATGGGAAAATGGCTTTTTTGAAAAAGCATATTCTGGTCGAGAAATCGTGTTTTAAACAATAAAAACGACTCACGAACTTATTTAGTTCACATTTTTACTTTTGGTAACCTAGCCCGTATTCATAACGCACTAAACCTTTTTATCGCGTTAAACACCTTTTCTCGACAAGAAAAGCACAATTTCATCAAAAACAAACAAGACAAGAAAAATCAATCTATTCAACAAGTCTGCAACACATCCTTAAGAGTTACGTGTTTTCACCCAATTTCAATGTGTAATTTCACCAGTTCTGATCATTGTTTAGCTTATTGGTAGCTTGGTCTAATGCCAGACACAGTGAATCCTTTTTATGGCTTTAAACGCATTTTCTCCTCAAGAGAAACATTTTTTCATTAAAAACGTTATAGTTTAAACATGCCTGTTGTACATGTCTACAAACACTCAGAGCCTTAAAATAGGGTTTCCATCAATGTGTTTTTTGGCGAGAAACCTTCTAATTGTAAGGTTCTGTGCGTTTTCAGACAAGTACAATATGTATTTTTAGCGTTTCTGATGAAATACCTCCTTTTACATGCATTTTCTCACAGAAAATGAGTCTCTCGAAATGGGAACATGGCTTTTTTGAAAAAGCATATTCTGGTCGAGAAATCGTGTTTTAAACAATAAAAACGACTCCCGGCCTTATTTAGTTCACATTTTTACTTTAGTAACCTAGCCCGTATTCATAACGCACTAAACCTTTTTATCGCGTTAAACGCCTTTTCTCGACAAGAAAAGCACAATTTCATCAAAAACAAACAAAACAAGAAAAATGAATCTATTCAACAAGTCTGCAACACGTCCTGAAGAGTTCCGTGTTTTCACCCAATGTCAATGTGTAATTTCTCCAGTTCTGATCATTGTTTAGCTTATTGGTAGCTTGGTCCAATGCCAGACACAGTGAATCCTTTTTATGGCTTTAAACGCATTTTCTCCTCAAGAGAAACATGATTTCATTAAAAACGTTATAGTTTAACCATGCCTGTTGTACATGTCTGCAAACACTCAGCGCCTTAAAATAGGGTTTTCACCAATGTGTTTTTTGGTGAGAAACCTTCTTTTTCAAGGTTCTGTGCGTTTTCAGACACGTACAATATGTATTTATAGTGTTTCTGATGAAATCCCTCCTTTTAATGCATTTTCTCACAGAAAATGAGTCTCTCGCCATGGGAACATGGCTTTTTTGAAAAAGCATATTCTGGTCGAGAAATCTTGTTTTAAAAAATAAAAACGACTCCCGGCTTTATTTAGTTCACATTTTTACTTTTGGTAACCTAGCCCGTGTTCATAACGCACTAAAACTTTTTATCGCGTTAAACGCCTTTTCTCGACAAGAAAAGCACAATTTCATCAAAAACAAACAAAACAAGAAAAATGAATCTATTCAACAAGTCTGCAACACGTCCTGAAGAGTTACATGATTTCACCCAATGTCAATGTGTAATTTCTCCAGTTCTGATCATTGTTTAGCTTGTTGCTAGCTTGGTCCAATGCCAAACACAGTGAATCCTTTTTATGGCTTTAAACGCATTTTCTCCTCGAGAGAAACATGATTTCACTAAAAACGTTATAGTTTAAACATGCCTGCTGTACATGTGTGCAAACACTCAGAGCCTTAAGATAGGGTTTTCACCAATGTGTTTTTTGGTGAGAAACCTTCTATTTCAAGGTTCTGTGCGTTTTCAGACAAGTACAATATGTATTTATAGTGTTTCTGATGAAATCCCTCCTTTTACATGCATTTTCTCACAGAAAATGCGTCTCTCGCCATGGGAAAATGGCTTTTTTGAAAAAGCATATTCTGGTCGAGAAATCGTGTTTTAAACAATAAAAACGACTCACGAACTTATTTAGTTCACATTTTTACTTTTGGTAACCTAGCCCGTATTCATAACGCACTAAACCTTTTTATCGCGTTAAACACCTTTTCTCGACAAGAAAAGCACAATTTCATCAAAAACAAACAAGACAAGAAAAATCAATCTATTCAACAAGTCTGCAACACATCCTTAAGAGTTCCGTGTTTTCACCCAATTTCAATGTGTAATTTCACCAGTTCTGATCATTGTTTAGCTTATTGGTAGCTTGGTCCAATGCCAGACACAGTGAATCTTTTATGGCTTTAAACGCATTTTCTCCTCAAGAGAAACATGATTTCATTAAAAACGTTATAGTTTAAACATGCCTGTTGTACATGTCTGCAAACACTCAGAGCCTTAAAATAGGGTTTCCATCAATGTGTTTTTTGGTGAGAAACCTTCTATTTCACGGTTCTGTGCGTTTTCAGACAAGTACAATATGTATTTATAGTGTTTCTGATGAAGTCCCTCCTTTTAATGCATTTTCTCACAGAAAATGAGTCTCTCGCCATGGGAACATGGCTTTTTTGAAAAAGCATATTCTGGTCGAGAAATCTTGTTTTAAAAAATAAAAACGACTCCCGGCTTTATTTAGTTCACATTTTTACTTTTGGTAACCTAGCCCGTGTTCATAACGCACTTAACCTTTTTATCGCGTTAAACGCCTTTTCTCGACAAGAAAAGCACAATTTCATCAAAAACAAACAAAACAAGAAAAATGATTCTATTCAACAAGTCTGCAACACGTCCTGAAGAGTTACATGATTTCACCCAATGTCAATGTGTAATTTCTCCAGTTCTGATCATTGTTTAGCTTGTTGCTAGCTTGGTCCAATGCCAAACACAGTGAATCCTTTTTATGGCTTTAAACGTATTTTCTCCTCGAGAGAAACATGATTTCACTAAAAACGTTATAGTTTAAACATGCCTGCTGTACATGTGTGCAAACACTCAGAGCCTTAAGATAGGGTTTTCACCAATGTGTTTTTTGGTGAGAAACCTTCTATTTCAAGGTTCTGTGCGTTTTCAGACAAGTACAATATGTATTTATAGTGTTTCTGATGAAATCCCTCCTTTTACATGCATTTTCTCACAGAAAATGCGTCTCTCGCCATGGGAACATGGCTTTTTTGAAAAAGCATATTCTGGTCGAGAAATCGTGTTTTAAACAATAAAAACGACTCACGACCTTATTTAGTTCACATTTTTACTTTTGGTAACCTAGCCCGTATTCATAACGCACTAAACCTTTTTATCGCGTTAAACGCCTTTTCTCGACAAGAAAAGCACAATTTCATCAAAAACAAACAAAACAAGAAAAATGAATCTATTCAACAAGTCTGCAACACGTCCTGAAGAGTTACATGATTTCACCCAATGTCAATGTGTAATTTCTCCAGTTCTGATCATTGTTTAGCTTGTTGCTAGCTTGGTCCAATGCCAACACAGTGAATCCTTTTTATGGCTTTAAACGCATTTTCTCCTCGAGAGAAACATGATTTCACTAAAAACGTTATAGTTTAACCATGCCTGTTGTACATGTCTGCAAACACTCAGCGCCTTAAAATAGGGTTTTCACCAATGTGTTTTTTGGTGAGAAACATTCTAATTGTAAGGTTCTGTGCGTTTTCAGACAAGTACAATATGTATTTTTAGCGTTTCTGATGAAATACCTCCTTTTACATGCATTTTCTCACAGAAAATGAGTCTCTCGCCATGGGAACATGGCTTTTTTGAAAAAGCATATTCTGGTCGAGAAATCGTGTTTTGAACAATAAAAACGACTCCCGGCCTTATTTAGTTCACATTTTTACTTTTGGTAACCTAGCCCGTATTCATAACGCACTAAACCTTTTTATCGCGTTAAACGCCTTTTCTCGACAAGAAAAGCACAATTTCATCAAAAACAAACAAGACAAGAAAAATCAATCTATTCAACAAGTCTGCAACACATCCTTAAGAGTTACGTGTTTTCACCCAATTTCAATGTGTAATTTCACCAGTTCTGATCATTGTTTAGCTTATTGGTAGCTTGGTCTAATGCCAGACACAGTGAATCCTTTTTATGGCTTTAAACGCATTTTCTCCTCAAGAGAAACATTTTTTCATTAAAAACGTTATAGTTTAAACATGCCTGTTGTACATGTCTACAAACACTCAGAGCCTTAAAATAGGGTTTCCATCAATGTGTTTTTTGGCGAGAAACCTTCTAATTGTAAGGTTCTGTGCGTTTTCAGACAAGTACAATATGTATTTATAGTGTTTCTGATGAAATCCCTCCTTTTACATGCATTTTCTCACAGAAAATGCGTCTCTCGCCATGGGAACATGGCTTTTTTGAAAAAGCATATTCTGGTCGAGAAATCGTGTTTTAAACAATAAAACGAATCACGACCTTATTTAGTTCACATTTTTACTTTTGGTAACCTAGCCCGTATTCATAACGCACTAACCCTTTTTATCGCGTTAAACGCCTTTTCTCGACAAGAAAAGCACAATTTCATCAAAAACAAACAAAACAAGAAAAATCAATCTATTCAACAAGTCTGCAACACGTCCTGAAGAGTTACATGATTTCACCCAATGTCAATGTGTAATTTCTCCAGTTCTGATCATTGTTTAGCTTGTTGCTAGCTTGGTCCAATGCCAACACAGTGAATCCTTTTTATGGCTTTAAACGCATTTTCTCCTCGAGAGAAACATGATTTCACTAAAAACGTTATAGTTTAACCATGCCTGTTGTACATGTCTGCAAACACTCAGCGCCGTAAAATAGGGTTTTCACCAATGTGTTTTTTGGTGAGAAACATTCTAATTGTAAGGTTCTGTGCGTTTTCAGACAAGTACAATATGTATTTTTAGCGTTTCTGATGAAATACCTCCTTTTACATGCATTTTCTCACAGAAAATGAGTCTCTCGCCATGGGAACATGGCTTTTTTGAAAAAGCATATTCTGGTCGAGAAATCGTGTTTTGAACAATAAAAGCGACTCCCGGCCTTATTTAGTTCACATTTTTACTTTTGGTAACCTAGCCCGTATTCATAACGCACTAAACCTTTTTATCGCGTTAAACGCCTTTTCTCGACAAGAAAAGCACAATTTCATCAAAAACAAACAAGACAAGAAAAATCAATCTATTCAACAAGTCTGCAACACATCCTTAAGAGTTACGTGTTTTCACCCAATTTCAATGTGTAATTTCACCAGTTCTGATCATTGTTTAGCTTATTGGTAGCTTGGTCTAATGCCAGACACAGTGAATCCTTTTTATGGCTTTAAACGCATTTTCTCCTCAAGAGAAACATTTTTTCATTAAAAACGTTATAGTTTAAACATGCCTGTTGTACATGTCTACAAACACTCAGAGCCTTAAAATAGGGTTTCCATCAATGTGTTTTTTGGCGAGAAACCTTCTAATTGTAAGGTTCTGTGCGTTTTCAGACAAGTACAATATGTATTTTTAGCGTTTCTGATGAAATACCTCCTTTTACATGCATTTTCTCACAGAAAATGAGTCTCTCGAAATGGGAACATGGCTTTTTTGAAAAAGCATATTCTGGTCGAGAAAACTTGTTTTAAACAATAAAAACGACTCCCGGCTTTATTTAGTTCACATTTTTACTTTTGGTAACCTAGCCCGTGTTCATAACGCACTTAACCTTTTTATCGCGTTAAACGCCTTTTCTCGACAAGAAAAGCACAATTTCATCAAAAACAAACAAAACAAGAAAAATGAATCTATTCAACAAGTCTGCAACACGTCCTGAAGAGTTCCATGATTTCACCCAATGTCAATGTGTAATTTCTCCAGTTCTGATCATTGTTTAGCTTGTTGCTAGCTTGGTCCAATGCCAAACACAGTGAATCCTTTTTATGGCTTTAAACGTATTTTCTCCTCGAGAGAAACATGATTTCACTAAAAACGTTATAGTTTAAACATGCCTGCTGTACATGTGTGCAAACACTCAGAGCCTTAAGATAGGGTTTTCACCAATGTGTTTTTTGGTGAGAAACCTTCTATTTCAAGGTTCTGTGCGTTTTCAGACAAGTACAATATGTATTTATAGTGTTTCTGATGAAATCCCTCCTTTTACATGCATTTTCTCACAGAAAATGAGTCTCTCGCCATGGGAACATGGCTTTTTTGAAAAAGCATATTCTGGTCGAGAAATCGTGTTTTAAACAATAAAAACGACTCACGACCTTATTTAGTTCACATTTTTACTTTTGGTAACCTAGCCCGTATTCATAGCGCACTAAACCTTTTTATCGCGTTAAACGCCTTTTCTCGACAAGAAAAGCACAATTTCATCAAAAACAAACAAAACAAGAAAAATGAATCTATTCAACAAGTCTGCAACACGTCCTGAAGAGTTACATGATTTCACCCAATGTCAATGTGTAATTTCTCCAGTTCTGATCATTGTTTAGCTTGTTGCTAGCTTGGTCCAATGCCAACACAGTGAATCCTTTTTATGGCTTTAAACGCATTTTCTCCTCGAGAGAAACATGATTTCACTAAAAACGTTATAGTTTAACCATGCCTGTTGTACATGTCTGCAAACACTCAGCGCCGTAAAATAGGGTTTTCACCAATGTGTTTTTTGGTGAGAAACATTCTAATTGTAAGGTTCTGTGCGTTTTCAGACAAGTACAATATGTATTTTTAGCGTTTCTGATGAAATACCTCCTTTTACATGCATTTTCTCACAGAAAATGAGTCTCTCGCCATGGGAACATGGCTTTTTTGAAAAAGCATATTCTGGTCGAGAAATCGTGTTTTGAACAATAAAAGCGACTCCCGGCCTTATTTAGTTCACATTTTTACTTTTGGTAACCTAGCCCGTATTCATAACGCACTAAACCTTTTTATCGCGTTAAACGCCTTTTCTCGACAAGAAAAGCACAATTTCATCAAAAACAAACAAGACAAGAAAAATCAATCTATTCAACAAGTCTGCAACACATCCTTAAGAGTTACGTGTTTTCACCCAATTTCAATGTGTAATTTCACCAGTTCTGATCATTGTTTAGCTTATTGGTAGCTTGGTCTAATGCCAGACACAGTGAATCCTTTTTATGGCTTTAAACGCATTTTCTCCTCAAGAGAAACATTTTTTCATTAAAAACGTTATAGTTTAAACATGCCTGTTGTACATGTCTACAAACACTCAGAGCCTTAAAATAGGGTTTCCATCAATGTGTTTTTTGGCGAGAAACCTTCTAATTGTAAGGTTCTGTGCGTTTTCAGACAAGTACAATATGTATTTTTAGCGTTTCTGATGAAATACCTCCTTTTACATGCATTTTCTCACAGAAAATGAGTCTCTCGAAATGGGAACATGGCTTTTTTGAAAAAGCATATTCTGGTCGAGAAATCTTGTTTTAAACAATAAAAACGACTCCCGGCCTTATTTAGTTCACATTTTTACTTTAGTAACCTAGCCCGTATTCATAACGCACTAAACCTTTTTATCGCGTTAAACGCCTTTTCTCGACAAGAAAAGCACAATTTCATCAAAAACAAACAAAACAAGAAAAATGAATCTATTCAACAAGTCTGCAACACGTCCTGAAGAGTTCCGTGTTTTCACCCAATGTCAATGTGTAATTTCTCCAGTTCTGATCATTGTTTAGCTTATTGGTAGCTTGGTCCAATGCCAGACACAGTGAATCCTTTTTATGGCTTTAAACGCATTTTCTCCTCAAGAGAAACATGATTTCATTAAAAACGTTATAGTTTAACCATGCCTGTTGTACATGTCTGCAAACAGTCAGCGCCTTAAAATAGGGTTTTCACCAATGTGTTTTTTGGTGAGAAACATTCTAATTGTAAGGTTCTGTGCGTTTTCAGACAGGTACAATATGTATTTTTAGCGTTTCTGATGAAATACCTCCTTTTACATGCATTTTCTCACAGAAAATGAGTCTCTCGCCATGGGAACATGGCTTTTTTGAAAAAGCATATTCTGGTCGAGAAATCGTGTTTTGAACAATAAAAACGACTCCCGGCCTTATTTAGTTCACATTTTTACTTTTGGTAACCTAGCCCGTATTCATAACGCACTAAACCTTTTTATCGCGTTAAACGCCTTTTCTCGACAAGAAAAGCACAATTTCATCAAAAACAAACAAGACAAGAAAAATCAATCTATTCAACAAGTCTGCAACACATCCTTAAGAGTTACGTGTTTTCACCCAATTTCAATGTGTAATTTCACCAGTTCTGATCATTGTTTAGCTTATTGGTAGCTTGGTCTAATGCCAGACACAGTGAATCCTTTTTATGGCTTTAAACGCATTTTCTCCTCAAGAGAAACATTTTTTCATTAAAAACGTTATAGTTTAAACATGCCTGTTGTACATGTCTACAAACACTCAGAGCCTTTAAATAGGGTTTCCATCAATGTGTTTTTTGGCGAGAAACCTTCTAATTGTAAGGTTCTGTGCGTTTTCAGACAAGTACAATATGTATTTTTAGCGTTTCTGATGAAATACCTCCTTTTACATGCATTTTCTCACAGAAAATGAGTCTTTCGAAATGGGAACATGGCTTTTTTGAAAAAGCATATTCTGGTCGAGAAATCTTGTTTTAAACAATAAAAACGACTCCCGGCTTTATTTAGTTCACATTTTTACTTTTGGTAACCTAGCCCGTGTTCATAACGCACTTAACCTTTTTATCGCGTTAAACGCCTTTTCTCGACAAGAAAAGCACAATTTCATCAAAAACAAACAAAACAAGAAAAATGAATCTATTCAACAAGTCTGCAACACGTCCTGAAGAGTTCCATGATTTCACCCAATGTCAATGTGTAATTTCTCCAGTTCTGATCATTGTTTAGCTTGTTGCTAGCTTGGTCCAATGCCAAACACAGTGAATCCTTTTTATGGCTTTAAACGTATTTTCTCCTCGAGAGAAACATGATTTCACTAAAAACGTTATAGTTTAAACATGCCTGCTGTACATGTGTGCAAACACTCAGAGCCTTAAGATAGGGTTTTCACCAATGTGTTTTTTGGTGAGAAACCTTCTATTTCAAGGTTCTGTGCGTTTTCAGACAAGTACAATATGTATTTATAGTGTTTCTGATGAAATCCCTCCTTTTACATGCATTTTCTCACAGAAAATGAGTCTCTCGCCATGGGAACATGGCTTTTTTGAAAAAGCATATTCTGGTCGAGAAATCGTGTTTTAAACAATAAAAACGACTCACGACCTTATTTAGTTCACATTTTTACTTTTGGTAACCTAGCCCGTATTCATAGCGCACTAAACCTTTTTATCGCGTTAAACGCCTTTTCTCGACAAGAAAAGCACAATTTCATCAAAAACAAACAAAACAAGAAAAATGAATCTATTCAACAAGTCTGCAACACGTCCTGAAGAGTTACATGATTTCACCCAATGTCAATGTGTAATTTCTCCAGTTCTGATCATTGTTTAGCTTGTTGCTAGCTTGGTCCAATGCCAACACAGTGAATCCTTTTTATGGCTTTAAACGCATTTTCTCCTCGAGAGAAACATGATTTCACTAAAAACGTTATAGTTTAACCATGCCTGTTGTACATGTCTGCAAACACTCAGCGCCGTAAAATAGGGTTTTCACCAATGTGTTTTTTGGTGAGAAACATTCTAATTGTAAGGTTCTGTGCGTTTTCAGACAAGTACAATATGTATTTTTAGCGTTTCTGATGAAATACCTCCTTTTACATGCATTTTCTCACAGAAAATGAGTCTCTCGCCATGGGAACATGGCTTTTTTGAAAAAGCATATTCTGGTCGAGAAATCGTGTTTTGAACAATAAAAGCGACTCCCGGCCTTATTTAGTTCACATTTTTACTTTTGGTAACCTAGCCCGTATTCATAACGCACTAAACCTTTTTATCGCGTTAAACGCCTTTTCTCGACAAGAAAAGCACAATTTCATCAAAAACAAACAAGACAAGAAAAATCAATCTATTCAACAAGTCTGCAACACATCCTTAAGAGTTGCGTGTTTTCACCCAATTTCAATGTGTAATTTCACCAGTTCTGATCATTGTTTAGCTTATTGGTAGCTTGGTCTAATGCCAGACACAGTGAATCCTTTTTATGGCTTTAAACGCATTTTCTCCTCAAGAGAAACATTTTTTCATTAAAAACGTTATAGTTTAAACATGCCTGTTGTACATGTCTACAAACACTCAGAGCCTTAAAATAGGGTTTCCATCAATGTGTTTTTTGGCGAGAAACCTTCTAATTGTAAGGTTCTGTGCGTTTTCAGACAAGTACAATATGTATTTTTAGCGTTTCTGATGAAATACCTCCTTTTACATGCATTTTCTCACAGAAAATGAGTCTCTCGAAATTGGAACATGGCTTTTTTGAAAAAGCATATTCTGGTCGAGAAATCTTGTTTTAAACAATAAAAACGACTCCCGGCCTTATTTAGTTCACATTTTTACTTTAGTAACCTAGCCCGTATTCATAACGCACTAAACCTTTTTATCGCGTTAAACGCCTTTTCTCGACAAGAAAAGCACAATTTCATCAAAAACAAACAAAACAAGAAAAATGAATCTATTCAACAAGTCTGCAACACGTCCTGAAGAGTTCCGTGTTTTCACCCAATGTCAATGTGTAATTTCTCCAGTTCTGATCATTGTTTAGCTTATTGGTAGCTTGGTCCAATGCCAGACACAGTGAATCCTTTTTATGGCTTTAAACGCATTTTCTCCTCAAGAGAAACATGATTTCATTAAAAACGTTATAGTTTAACCATGCCTGTTGTACATGTCTGCAAACAGTCAGCGCCTTAAAATAGGGTTTTCACCAATGTGTTTTTTGGTGAGAAACATTCTAATTGTAAGGTTCTGTGCGTTTTCAGACAGGTACAATATGTATTTTTAGCGTTTCTGATGAAATACCTCCTTTTACATGCATTTTCTCACAGAAAATGAGTCTCTCGCCATGGGAACATGGCTTTTTTGAAAAAGCATATTCTGGTCGAGAAATCGTGTTTTGAACAATAAAAACGACTCCCGGCCTTATTTAGTTCACATTTTTACTTTTGGTAACCTAGCCCGTATTCATAACGCACTAAACCTTTTTATCGCGTTAAACGCCTTTTCTCGACAAGAAAAGCACAATTTCATCAAAAACAAACAAGACAAGAAAAATCAATCTATTCAACAAGTCTGCAACACATCCTTAAGAGTTACGTGTTTTCACCCAATTTCAATGTGTAATTTCACCAGTTCTGATCATTGTTTAGCTTATTGGTAGCTTGGTCTAATGCCAGACACAGTGAATCCTTTTTATGGCTTTAAACGCATTTTCTCCTCAAGAGAAACATTTTTTCATTAAAAACGTTATAGTTTAAACATGCCTGTTGTACATGTCTACAAACACTCAGAGCCTTTAAATAGGGTTTCCATCAATGTGTTTTTTGGCGAGAAACCTTCTAATTGTAAGGTTCTGTGCGTTTTCAGACAAGTACAATATGTATTTTTAGCGTTTCTGATGAAATACCTCCTTTTACATGCATTTTCTCACAGAAAATGAGTCTTTCGAAATGGGAACATGGCTTTTTTGAAAAAGCATATTCTGGTCGAGAAATCTTGTTTTAAACAATAAAAACGACTCCCGGCTTTATTTAGTTCACATTTTTACTTTTGGTAACCTAGCCCGTGTTCATAACGCACTTAACCTTTTTATCGCGTTAAACGCCTTTTCTCGACAAGAAAAGCACAATTTCATCAAAAACAAACAAAACAAGAAAAATGAATCTATTCAACAAGTCTGCAACACGTCCTGAAGAGTTCCATGATTTCACCCAATGTCAATGTGTAATTTCTCCAGTTCTGATCATTGTTTAGCTTGTTGCTAGCTTGGTCCAATGCCAACACAGTGAATCCTTTTTATGGCTTTAAACGCATTTTCTCCTCGAGAGAAACATGATTTCACTAAAAACGTTATAGTTTAACCATGCCTGTTGTACATGTCTGCAAACACTCAGCGCCTTAAAATAGGGTTTTCACCAATGTGTTTTTTGGTGAGAAACATTCTAATTGTAAGGTTCTGTGCGTTTTCAGACAAGTACAATATGTATTTTTAGCGTTTCTGATGAAATACCTCCTTTTACATGCATTTTCTCACAGAAAATGAGTCTCTCGCCATGGGAACATGGCTTTTTTGAAAAAGCATATTCTGGTCGAGAAATCGTGTTTTGAACAATAAAAACGACTCCCGGCCTTATTTAGTTCACATTTTTACTTTTGGTAACCTAGCCCGTATTCATAACGCACTAAACCTTTTTATCGCGTTAAACGCCTTTTCTCGACAAGAAAAGCACAATTTCATCAAAAACAAACAAGACAAGAAAAATCAATCTATTCAACAAGTCTGCAACACATCCTTAAGAGTTACGTGTTTTCACCCAATTTCAATGTGTAATTTCACCAGTTCTGATCATTGTTTAGCTTATTGGTAGCTTGGTCCAATGCCAGACACAGTGAATCCTTTTTATGGCTTTAAACGCATTTTCTCCTCAAGAGAAACATGATTTCATTAAAAACGTTATAGTTTAACCATGCCTGTTGTACATGTCTGCAAACACTCAGCGCCTTAAAATAGGGTTTTCACCAATGTGTTTTTTGGTGAGAAACCTTCTTTTTAAAGGTTCTGTGCGTTTTCAGACACGTACTATATGTATTTATAGTGTTTCTGATGAAATCCCTCCTTTTAATGCATTTTCTCACAGAAAATGAGTCTCTCGCCATGGGAACATGGCTTTTTTGAAAAAGCATATTCTGGTCGAGAAATCGTGTTTTAAACAATAAAAACGACTCACGACCTTATTTAGTTCACATTTTTACTTTTGGTAACCTAGCCCGTATTCATAACGCACTAAACCTTTTTATCGCGTTAAACGCCTTTTCTCGACAAGAAAAGCACAATTTCATCAAAACAAACAAAACAAGAAAAATGAATCTATTCAACAAGTCTGCAACACGTCCTGAAGAGTTACATGATTTCACCCAATGTCAATGTGTAATTTCTCCAGTTCTGATCATTGTTTAGGTTGTTGGTAGCTTGGTCCAATGCCAAACACAGTGAATCCTTTTTATGGCTTTAAACGCATTTTCTCCTCGAGAGAAACATGATTTCACTAAAAACGTTATAGTTTAAACATGCCTGCTGTACATGTCTACAAACACTCAGAGCCTTAAAATAGGGTTTCCATCAATGTGTTTTTTGGCGAGAAACCTTCTAATTGTAAGGTTCTGTGCGTTTTCAGACAAGTACAATATGTATTTTTAGCGTTTCTGATGAAATACCTCCTTTTACATGCATTTTCTCACAGAAAATGAGTCTCTCGAAATGGGAACATGGCTTTTTTGAAAAAGCATATTCTGGTCGAGAAATCTTGTTTTAAAAAATAAAAACGACTCCCGGCTTTATTTAGTTCACATTTTTACTTTTGGTAACCTAGCCCGTGTTCATAACGCACTTAACCTTTTTATCGCGTTAAACGCCTTTTCTCGACAAGAAAAGCACAATTTCATCAAAAACAAACAAAACAAGAAAAATGAATCTATTCAACAAGTCTGCAACACGTCCTGAAGAGTTACATGATTTCACCCAATGTCAATGTGTAATTTCTCCAGTTCTGATCATTGTTTAGCTTGTTGCTAGCTTGGTCCAATGCCAAACACAGTGAATCCTTTTTATGGCTTTAAACAAGCATTTTCTCCTCGAGAGAAACATGATTTCACTAAAAACGTTATAGTTTAAACATGCCTGTTATACATGTGTGCAAACACTCAGAGCCTTAAGATAGGGTTTTCACCAATGTGTTTTTTGGTGAGAAACCTTCTATTTCAAGGTTCTGTGCGTTTTCAGACAAGTACAATATGTATTTATAGTGTTTCTGATGAAATCCCTCCTTTTACATGCATTTTCTCCCAGAAAATGCGTCTCTCGACATAGGAAAATGGCTTTTTTTTTAAAAAAAAAAAAGCATATTCTGGTCGAGAAATCGTGTTTTAAAAAATAAAAACGACTCACGACCTTATTTAGTTCACATTTTTACTTTTGGTAACCTAGCCCGTATTCATAACGCACTAAACCTTTTTATCGCGTTAAACGCCTTTTCTCGACAAGAAAAGCACAATTTCATCAAAAACAAACAAAACAAGAAAAATGAATCTATTCAACAAGTCTGCAACACGTCCTGAAGAGTTACATGATTTCACCCAATGTCAATGTGTAATTTCTCCAGTTCTGATCATTGTTTAGCTTGTTGCTAGCTTGGTCCAATGCCAACACAGTGAATCCTTTTTATGGCTTTAAACGCATTTTCTCCTCGAGAGAAACATGATTTCACTAAAAACGTTATAGTTTAACCATGCCTGTTGTACATGTCTGCAAATACTCAGCGCCTTAAAATAGGGTTTTCACCAATGTGTTTTTTGGTGAGAAACATTCTAATTGTAAGGTTCTGTGCGTTTTCAGACACGTACAATATGTATTTTTAGCGTTTCTGATGAAATACCTCCTTTTACATGCATTTTCTCACAGAAAATGAGTCTCTCGAAATGGGAACATGGCTTTTTTGAAAAAGCATATTCTGGTCGAGAAATCTTGTTTTAAACAATAAAAACGACTCCCGGCCTTATTTAGTTCACATTTTTACTTTAGTAACCTGGCCCGTATTCATAACGCACTAAACCTTTTTATCGCGTTAAACGCCTTTTCTCGACAAGAAAAGCACAATTTCATCAAAAACAAACAAAACAAGAAAAATGAATCTATTCAACAAGTCTGCAACACGTCCTGAAGAGTTCCGTGTTTTCACCCAATGTCAATGTGTAATTTCTCCAGTTCTGATCATTGTTTAGCTTATTGGTAGCTTGGTCCAATGCCAGACACAGTGAATCCTTTTTATGGCTTTAAACGCATTTTCTCCTCAAGAGAAACATGATTTCATTAAAAACGTTATAGTTTAACCATGCCTGTTGTACATGTCTGCAAACACTCAGCGCCTTAAAATAGGGTTTTCACCAATGTGGTTTTTGGTGAGAAACCTTCTTTTTCAAGGTTCTGTGCGTTTTCAGACACGTACAATATGTATTTATAGTGTTTCTGATGAAACCCCTCCTTTTAATGCATTTTCTCACAGAAAATGAGTCTCTCGCCATGGGAACATGGCTTTTTTGAAAAAGCATATTCTGGTCGAGAAATCTTGTTTTAAAAAATAAAAACGACTCCCGGCTTTATTTAGTTCACATTTTTACTTTTGGTAACCTAGCCCGTGTTCATAACGCACTTAACCTTTTTATTTCGTTAAACGCCTTTTCTCGACAAGAAAAGCACAATTTCATCAAAAACAAACAAAACAAGAAAAATGAATCTATTCAACAAGTCTGCAACACGTCCTGAAGAGTTACATGATTTCACCCAATGTCAATGTGTAATTTCTCCAGTTCTGATCATTGTTTAGCTTGTTGCTAGCTTGGTCCAATGCCAAACACAGTGAATCCTTTTTATGGCTTTAAACGCATTTTCTCCTCGAGAGAAACATGATTTCACTAAAAACGTTATAGTTTAAACATGCCTGCTGTACATGTGTGCAAACACTCAGAGCCTTAAGATAGGGTTTTCACCAATGTGTTTTTTGGTGAGAAACCTTCTATTTCAAGGTTCTGTGCGTTTTCAGACAAGTACAATATGTATTTATAGTGTTTCTGATGAAATCCCTCCTTTTACATGCATTTTCTCACAGAAAATGCGTCTCTCGACATAGGAAAATGGCTTTTTTTAAAAAAAAAAAAAAAGCATATTCTGGTCGAGAAATCGTGTTTTAAACAATAAAAACGACTCACGACCTTATTTAGTTCACATTTTTACTTTTGGTAACCTAGCCCGTATTCATAACGCACTAAACCTTTTTATCGCGTTAAACGCCTTTTCTCGACAAGAAAAGCACAATTTCATCAAAACAAACAAAACAAGAAAAATGAATCTATTCAACAAGTCTGCAACACGTCCTGAAGAGTTACATGATTTCACCCAATGTCAATGTGTAATTTCTCCAGTTCTGATCATTGTTTAGGTTGTTGGTAGCTTGGTCCAATGCCAAACACAGTGAATCCTTTTTATGGCTTTAAACGCATTTTCTCCTCAAGAGAAACATGATTTCATTAAAAACGTTATAGTTTAACCATGCCTGTTGTACATGTCTGCAAACACTCAGCGCCTTAAAATAGGGTTTTCACCAATGTGTTTTTTGGTGAGAAACCTTCTTTTTCAAGGTTCTGTGCGTTTTCAGACACGTACAATATGTATTTATAGTGTTTCTGATGAAACCCCTCCTTTTAATGCATTTTCTCACAGAAAATGAGTCTCTCGCCATGGGAACATGGCTTTTTTGAAAAAGCATATTCTGGTCGAGAAATCTTGTTTTAAAAAATAAAAACGACTCCCGGCTTTATTTAGTTCACATTTTTACTTTTGGTAACCTAGCCCGTGTTCATAACGCACTAAACCTTTTTATCGCGTTAAACGCCTTTTCTCGACAAGAAAAGCACAATTTCATCAAAAACAAACAAAACAAGAAAAATGAATCTATTCAACAAGTCTGCAACACGTCCTGAAGAGTTCCGTGTTTTCACCCAATGTCAATGTGTAATTTCTCCAGTTCTGATCATTGTTTAGCTTATTGGTAGCTTGGTCCAATGCCAGACACAGTGAATCCTTTTTATGGCTTTAAACGCATTTTCTCCTCAAGAGAAACATGATTTCATTAAAAACGTTATAGTTTAACCATGCCTGTTGTACATGTCTGCAAACACTCAGCGCCTTAAAATAGGGTTTTCACCAATGTGTTTTTTGGTGAGAAACCTTCTTTTTCAAGGTTCTGTGCGTTTTCAGACACGTACAATATGTATTTATAGTGTTTCTGATGAAACCCCTCCTTTTAATGCATTTTCTCACAGAAAATGAGTCTCTCGCCATGGGAACATGGCTTTTTTGAAAAAGCATATTCTGGTCGAGAAATCGTGTTTTAAACAATAAAAACGACTCACGACCTTATTTAGTTCACATTTTTACTTTTGGTAACCTAGCCCGTATTCATAACGCACTAAACCTTTTATCGCGTTAAACGCCTTTTCTCGACAAGAAAAGCACAATTTCATCAAAACAAACAAAACAAGAAAAATGAATCTATTCAACAAGTCTGCAACACGTCCTGAAGAGTTACATGATTTCACCCAATGTCAATGTGTAATTTCTCCAGTTCTGATCATTGTTTAGGTTGTTGGTAGCTTGGTCCAATGCCAAACACAGTGAATCCTTTTTATGGCTTTAAACGCATTTTCTCCTCGAGAGAAACATGATTTCACTAAAAACGTTATAGTTTAAACATGCCTGCTGTACATGTCTACAAACACTCAGAGCCTTAAAATAGGGTTTCCATCAATGTGTTTTTTGGCGAGAAACCTTCTAATTGTAAGGTTCTGTGCGTTTTCAGACAAGTACAATATGTATTTTTAGCGTTTCTGATGAAATACCTCCTTTTACATGCATTTTCTCACAGAAAATGAGTCTCTCGAAATGGGAACATGGCTTTTTTGAAAAAGCATATTCTGGTCGAGAAATCTTGTTTTAAAAAATAAAAACGACTCCCGGCTTTATTTAGTTCACATTTTTACTTTTGGTAACCTAGCCCGTGTTCATAACGCACTTAACCTTTTTATCGCGTTAAACGCCTTTTCTCGACAAGAAAAGCACAATTTCATCAAAAACAAACAAAACAAGAAAAATGAATCTATTCAACAAGTCTGCAACACGTCCTGAAGAGTTACATGATTTCACCCAATGTCAATGTGTAATTTCTCCAGTTCTGATCATTGTTTAGCTTGTTGCTAGCTTGGTCCAATGCCAACACAGTGAATCCTTTTTATGGCTTTAAACGCATTTTCTCCTCGAGAGAAACATGATTTCACTAAAAACGTTATAGTTTAAACATGCCTGTTGTACATGTCTGCAAACACTCAGCGCCTTAAAATAGGGTTTTCACCAATGTGTTTTTTGGTGAGAAACATTCTAATTGTAAGGTTCTGTGCGTTTTCAGACAAGTACAATATGTATTTTTAGCGTTTCTGATGAAATACCTCCTTTTACATGCATTTTCTCACAGAAAATGAGTCTCTCGCCATGGGAACATGGCTTTTTTGAAAAAGCATATTCTGGTCGAGATATCGTGTTTTGAACAATAAAAACGACTCCCGGCCTTATTTAGTTCACATTTTTACTTTTGGTAACCTAGCCCGTATTCATAACGCACTAAACCTTTTTATCGCGTTAAACGCCTTTTCTCGACAAGAAAAGCACAATTTCATCAAAAACAAACAAAACAAGAAAAATGAATCTATTCAACAAGTCTGCAACACGTCCTGAAGAGTTCCGTGTTTTCACCCAATGTCAATGTGTAATTTCTCCAGTTCTGATCATTGTTTAGCTTATTGGTAGCTTGGTCCAATGCCAGACACAGTGAATCCTTTTTATGGCTTTAAACGCATTTTCTCCTCAAGAGAAACATGATTTCATTAAAAACGTTATAGTTTAACCATGCCTGTTGTACATGTCTGCAAACACTCAGCGCCTTAAAATAGGGTTTTCACCAATGTGTTTTTTGGTGAGAAACCTTCTTTTTCAAGGTTCTGTGCGTTTTCAGACACGTACAATATGTATTTTTAGCGTTTCTGATGAAATACCTCCTTTTACATGCATTTTCTCACAGAAAATGAGTCTCTCGCCATGGGAACATGGCTTTTTTGAAAAAGCATATTCTGGTCGAGATATCGTGTTTTGAACAATAAAAACGACTCCCGGCCTTATTTAGTTCACATTTTTACTTTTGGTAACCTAGCCCGTATTCATAACGCACTAAACCTTTTTATCGCGTTAAACGCCTTTTCTCGACAAGAAAAGCACAATTTCATCAAAAACAAACAAAACAAGAAAAATGAATCTATTCAACAAGTCTGCAACACGTCCTGAAGAGTTACATGATTTCACCCAATGTCAATGTGTAATTTCTCCAGTTCTGATCATTGTTTAGCTTGTTGCTAGCTTGGTCCAATGCCAACACAGTGAATCCTTTTTATGGCTTTAAACGCATTTTCTCCTCGAGAGAAACATGATTTCACTAAAAACGTTATAGTTTAACCATGCCTGTTGTACATGTCTGCAAACACTCAGAGCCTTAAAATAGGGTTTCCATCAATGTGTTTTTTGGCGAGAAACCTTCTAATTGTAAGGTTCTGTGCGTTTTCAGACAAGTACAATATGTATTTTTAGCGTTTCTGATGAAATACCTCCTTTTACATGCATTTTCTCACAGAAAATGAGTCTCTCGAAATGGGAACATGGCTTTTTTGAAAAAGCATATTCTGGTCGAGAAATCTTGTTTTAAACAATAAAAACGACTCCCGGCCTTATTTAGTTCACATTTTTACTTTAGTAACCTAGCCCGTATTCATAACGCACTAAACCTTTTTATCGCGTTAAACGCCTTTTCTCGACAAGAAAAGCACAATTTCATCAAAAACAAACAAAACAAGAAAAATGAATCTATTCAACAAGTCTGCAACACGTCCTGAAGAGTTCCGTGTTTTCACCCAATGTCAATGTGTAATTTCTCCAGTTCTGATCATTGTTTAGCTTATTGGTAGCTTGGTCCAATGCCAGACACAGTGAATCCTTTTTATGGCTTTAAACGCATTTTCTCCTCAAGAGAAACATGATTTCATTAAAAACGTTATAGTTTAACCATGCCTGTTGTACATGTCTGCAAACACTCAGCGCCTTAAAATAGGGTTTTCACCAATGTGTTTTTTGGTGAGAAACCTTCTTTTTCAAGGTTCTGTGCGTTTTCAGACACGTACAATATGTATTTATAGTGTTTCTGATGAAATACCTCCTTTTACATGCATTTTCTCACAGAAAATGAGTCTCTCGCCATGGGAACATGGCTTTTTTGAAAAAGCATATTCTGGTCGAGAAATCTTGTTTTAAAAAATAAAAACGACTCCCGGCTTTATTTAGTTCACATTTTTACTTTTGGTAACCTAGCCCGTGTTCATAACGCACTTAACCTTTTTATCGCGTTAAACGCCTTTTCTCGACAAGAAAAGCACAATTTCATCAAAAACAAACAAAACAAGAAAAATGAATCTATTCAACAAGTCTGCAACACGTCCTGAAGAGTTTCATGATTTCACCCAATGTCAATGTGTAATTTCCCCAGTTCTGATCATTGTTTAGCTTGTTGCTAGCTTGGTCCAATGCCAAACACAGTGAATCCTTTTTATGGCTTTAAACGCATTTTCTCCTCGAGAGAAACATGATTTCACTAAAAACGTTATAGTTTAAACATGCCTGCTGTACATGTGTACAAACACTCAGAGCCTTAAGATAGGGTTTTCACCAATGTGTTTTTTGGTGAGAAACCTTCTATTTCAAGGTTCTGTGCGTTTTCAGACAAGTGCAATATGTATTTATAGTGTTTCGGATGAAATCCCTCCTTTTACATGCATTTTCTCACAGAAAATGCGTCTCTCGCCATGGGAACATGGCTTTTTTGAAAAAGCATATTCTGGTCGAGAAATCGTGTTTTAAACAATAAAAACGACTCACGACCTTATTTAGTTCACATTTTTACTTTTGGTAACCTAGCCCGTATTCATAACGCACTAAACCTTTTTATCGCGTTAAACGCCTTTTCTCGACAAGAAAAGCACAATTTCATCAAAAACAAACAAAACAAGAAAAATGAATCTATTCAACAAGTCTGCAACACGTCCTGAAGAGTTACATGATTTCACCCAATGTCAATGTGTAATTTCTCCAGTTCTGATCATTGTTTAGCTTGTTGCTAGCTTGGTCCAATGCCAACACAGTGAATCCTTTTTATGGCTTTAAACGCATTTTCTCCTCGAGAGAAACATGATTTCACTAAAAACGTTATAGTTTAACCATGCCTGTTGTACATGTCTGCAAACACTCAGCGCCTTAAAATAGGGTTTTCACCAATGTGTTTTTTGGTGAGAAACATTCTAATTGTAAGGTTCTGTGCGTTTTCAGACAAGTACAATATGTATTTTTAGCGTTTCTGATGAAATACCTCCTTTTACATGCATTTTCTCACAGAAAATGAGTCTCTCGCCATGGGAACATGGCTTTTTTGAAAAAGCATATTCTGGTCGAGAAATCTTGTTTTAAACAATAAAAACGACTCCCGGCCTTATTTAGTTCACATTTTTACTTTAGTAACCTGGCCCGTATTCATAACGCACTAAACCTTTTTATCGCGTTAAACGCCTTTTCTCGACAAGAAAAGCACAATTTCATCAAAAACAAACAAAACAAGAAAAATGAATCTATTCAACAAGTCTGCAACACGTCCTGAAGAGTTCCGTGTTTTCACCCAATGTCAATGTGTAATTTCTCCAGTTCTGATCATTGTTTAGCTTATTGGTAGCTTGGTCCAATGCCAGACACAGTGAATCCTTTTTATGGCTTTAAACGCATTTTCTCCTCAAGAGAAACATGATTTCATTAAAAACGTTATAGTTTAACCATGCCTGTTGTACATGTCTGCAAACACTCAGCGCCTTAAAATAGGGTTTTCACCAATGTGGTTTTTGGTGAGAAACCTTCTTTTTCAAGGTTCTGTGCGTTTTCAGACACGTACAATATGTATTTATAGTGTTTCTGATGAAACCCCTCCTTTTAATGCATTTTCTCACAGAAAATGAGTCTCTCGCCATGGGAACATGGCTTTTTTGAAAAAGCATATTCTGGTCGAGAAATCTTGTTTTAAAAAATAAAAACGACTCCCGGCTTTATTTAGTTCACATTTTTACTTTTGGTAACCTAGCCCGTGTTCATAACGCACTTAACCTTTTTATTTCGTTAAACGCCTTTTCTCGACAAGAAAAGCACAATTTCATCAAAAACAAACAAAACAAGAAAAATGAATCTATTCAACAAGTCTGCAACACGTCCTGAAGAGTTACATGATTTCACCCAATGTCAATGTGTAATTTCTCCAGTTCTGATCATTGTTTAGCTTGTTGCTAGCTTGGTCCAATGCCAAACACAGTGAATCCTTTTTATGGCTTTAAACGCATTTTCTCCTCGAGAGAAACATGATTTCACTAAAAACGTTATAGTTTAAACATGCCTGCTGTACATGTGTGCAAACACTCAGAGCCTTAAGATAGGGTTTTCACCAATGTGTTTTTTGGTGAGAAACCTTCTATTTCAAGGTTCTGTGCGTTTTCAGACAAGTACAATATGTATTTATAGTGTTTCTGATGAAATCCCTCCTTTTACATGCATTTTCTCACAGAAAATGCGTCTCTCGACATAGGAAAATGGCTTTTTTTTAAAAAAAAAAAAAAGCATATTCTGGTCGAGAAATCGTGTTTTAAACAATAAAAACGACTCACGACCTTATTTAGTTCACATTTTTACTTTTGGTAACCTAGCCCGTATTCATAACGCACTAAACCTTTTTATCGCGTTAAACGCCTTTTCTCGACAAGAAAAGCACAATTTCATCAAAACAAACAAAACAAGAAAAATGAATCTATTCAACAAGTCTGCAACACGTCCTGAAGAGTTACATGATTTCACCCAATGTCAATGTGTAATTTCTCCAGTTCTGATCATTGTTTAGGTTGTTGGTAGCTTGGTCCAATGCCAAACACAGTGAATCCTTTTTATGGCTTTAAACGCATTTTCTCCTCAAGAGAAACATGATTTCATTAAAAACGTTATAGTTTAACCATGCCTGTTGTACATGTCTGCAAACACTCAGCGCCTTAAAATAGGGTTTTCACCAATGTGTTTTTTGGTGAGAAACCTTCTTTTTCAAGGTTCTGTGCGTTTTCAGACACGTACAATATGTATTTATAGTGTTTCTGATGAAACCCCTCCTTTTAATGCATTTTCTCACAGAAAATGAGTCTCTCGCCATGGGAACATGGCTTTTTTGAAAAAGCATATTCTGGTCGAGAAATCTTGTTTTAAAAAATAAAAACGACTCCCGGCTTTATTTAGTTCACATTTTTACTTTTGGTAACCTAGCCCGTGTTCATAACGCACTAAACCTTTTTATCGCGTTAAACGCCTTTTCTCGACAAGAAAAGCACAATTTCATCAAAAACAAACAAAACAAGAAAAATGAATCTATTCAACAAGTCTGCAACACGTCCTGAAGAGTTCCGTGTTTTCACCCAATGTCAATGTGTAATTTCTCCAGTTCTGATCATTGTTTAGCTTATTGGTAGCTTGGTCCAATGCCAGACACAGTGAATCCTTTTTATGGCTTTAAACGCATTTTCTCCTCAAGAGAAACATGATTTCATTAAAAACGTTATAGTTTAACCATGCCTGTTGTACATGTCTGCAAACACTCAGCGCCTTAAAATAGGGTTTTCACCAATGTGTTTTTTGGTGAGAAACCTTCTTTTTCAAGGTTCTGTGCGTTTTCAGACACGTACAATATGTATTTATAGTGTTTCTGATGAAACCCCTCCTTTTAATGCATTTTCTCACAGAAAATGAGTCTCTCGCCATGGGAACATGGCTTTTTTGAAAAAGCATATTCTGGTCGAGAAATCGTGTTTTAAACAATAAAAACGACTCACGACCTTATTTAGTTCACATTTTTACTTTTGGTAACCTAGCCCGTATTCATAACGCACTAAACCTTTTATCGCGTTAAACGCCTTTTCTCGACAAGAAAAGCACAATTTCATCAAAACAAACAAAACAAGAAAAATGAATCTATTCAACAAGTCTGCAACACGTCCTGAAGAGTTACATGATTTCACCCAATGTCAATGTGTAATTTCTCCAGTTCTGATCATTGTTTAGGTTGTTGGTAGCTTGGTCCAATGCCAAACACAGTGAATCCTTTTTATGGCTTTAAACGCATTTTCTCCTCGAGAGAAACATGATTTCACTAAAAACGTTATAGTTTAAACATGCCTGCTGTACATGTCTACAAACACTCAGAGCCTTAAAATAGGGTTTCCATCAATGTGTTTTTTGGCGAGAAACCTTCTAATTGTAAGGTTCTGTGCGTTTTCAGACAAGTACAATATGTATTTTTAGCGTTTCTGATGAAATACCTCCTTTTACATGCATTTTCTCACAGAAAATGAGTCTCTCGAAATGGGAACATGGCTTTTTTGAAAAAGCATATTCTGGTCGAGAAATCTTGTTTTAAAAAATAAAAACGACTCCCGGCTTTATTTAGTTCACATTTTTACTTTTGGTAACCTAGCCCGTGTTCATAACGCACTTAACCTTTTTATCGCGTTAAACGCCTTTTCTCGACAAGAAAAGCACAATTTCATCAAAAACAAACAAAACAAGAAAAATGAATCTATTCAACAAGTCTGCAACACGTCCTGAAGAGTTACATGATTTCACCCAATGTCAATGTGTAATTTCTCCAGTTCTGATCATTGTTTAGCTTGTTGCTAGCTTGGTCCAATGCCAACACAGTGAATCCTTTTTATGGCTTTAAACGCATTTTCTCCTCGAGAGAAACATGATTTCACTAAAAACGTTATAGTTTAAACATGCCTGTTGTACATGTCTGCAAACACTCAGCGCCTTAAAATAGGGTTTTCACCAATGTGTTTTTTGGTGAGAAACATTCTAATTGTAAGGTTCTGTGCGTTTTCAGACAAGTACAATATGTATTTTTAGCGTTTCTGATGAAATACCTCCTTTTACATGCATTTTCTCACAGAAAATGAGTCTCTCGCCATGGGAACATGGCTTTTTTGAAAAAGCATATTCTGGTCGAGATATCGTGTTTTGAACAATAAAAACGACTCCCGGCCTTATTTAGTTCACATTTTTACTTTTGGTAACCTAGCCCGTATTCATAACGCACTAAACCTTTTTATCGCGTTAAACGCCTTTTCTCGACAAGAAAAGCACAATTTCATCAAAAACAAACAAAACAAGAAAAATGAATCTATTCAACAAGTCTGCAACACGTCCTGAAGAGTTCCGTGTTTTCACCCAATGTCAATGTGTAATTTCTCCAGTTCTGATCATTGTTTAGCTTATTGGTAGCTTGGTCCAATGCCAGACACAGTGAATCCTTTTTATGGCTTTAAACGCATTTTCTCCTCAAGAGAAACATGATTTCATTAAAAACGTTATAGTTTAACCATGCCTGTTGTACATGTCTGCAAACACTCAGCGCCTTAAAATAGGGTTTTCACCAATGTGTTTTTTGGTGAGAAACCTTCTTTTTCAAGGTTCTGTGCGTTTTCAGACACGTACAATATGTATTTTTAGCGTTTCTGATGAAATACCTCCTTTTACATGCATTTTCTCACAGAAAATGAGTCTCTCGCCATGGGAACATGGCTTTTTTGAAAAAGCATATTCTGGTCGAGATATCGTGTTTTGAACAATAAAAACGACTCCCGGCCTTATTTAGTTCACATTTTTACTTTTGGTAACCTAGCCCGTATTCATAACGCACTAAACCTTTTTATCGCGTTAAACGCCTTTTCTCGACAAGAAAAGCACAATTTCATCAAAAACAAACAAAACAAGAAAAATGAATCTATTCAACAAGTCTGCAACACGTCCTGAAGAGTTACATGATTTCACCCAATGTCAATGTGTAATTTCTCCAGTTCTGATCATTGTTTAGCTTGTTGCTAGCTTGGTCCAATGCCAACACAGTGAATCCTTTTTATGGCTTTAAACGCATTTTCTCCTCGAGAGAAACATGATTTCACTAAAAACGTTATAGTTTAACCATGCCTGTTGTACATGTCTGCAAACACTCAGAGCCTTAAAATAGGGTTTCCATCAATGTGTTTTTTGGCGAGAAACCTTCTAATTGTAAGGTTCTGTGCGTTTTCAGACAAGTACAATATGTATTTTTAGCGTTTCTGATGAAATACCTCCTTTTACATGCATTTTCTCACAGAAAATGAGTCTCTCGAAATGGGAACATGGCTTTTTTGAAAAAGCATATTCTGGTCGAGAAATCTTGTTTTAAACAATAAAAACGACTCCCGGCCTTATTTAGTTCACATTTTTACTTTAGTAACCTAGCCCGTATTCATAACGCACTAAACCTTTTTATCGCGTTAAACGCCTTTTCTCGACAAGAAAAGCACAATTTCATCAAAAACAAACAAAACAAGAAAAATGAATCTATTCAACAAGTCTGCAACACGTCCTGAAGAGTTCCGTGTTTTCACCCAATGTCAATGTGTAATTTCTCCAGTTCTGATCATTGTTTAGCTTATTGGTAGCTTGGTCCAATGCCAGACACAGTGAATCCTTTTTATGGCTTTAAACGCATTTTCTCCTCAAGAGAAACATGATTTCATTAAAAACGTTATAGTTTAACCATGCCTGTTGTACATGTCTGCAAACACTCAGCGCCTTAAAATAGGGTTTTCACCAATGTGTTTTTTGGTGAGAAACCTTCTTTTTCAAGGTTCTGTGCGTTTTCAGACACGTACAATATGTATTTATAGTGTTTCTGATGAAATACCTCCTTTTACATGCATTTTCTCACAGAAAATGAGTCTCTCGCCATGGGAACATGGCTTTTTTGAAAAAGCATATTCTGGTCGAGAAATCTTGTTTTAAAAAATAAAAACGACTCCCGGCTTTATTTAGTTCACATTTTTACTTTTGGTAACCTAGCCCGTGTTCATAACGCACTTAACCTTTTTATCGCGTTAAACGCCTTTTCTCGACAAGAAAAGCACAATTTCATCAAAAACAAACAAAACAAGAAAAATGAATCTATTCAACAAGTCTGCAACACGTCCTGAAGAGTTTCATGATTTCACCCAATGTCAATGTGTAATTTCCCCAGTTCTGATCATTGTTTAGCTTGTTGCTAGCTTGGTCCAATGCCAAACACAGTGAATCCTTTTTATGGCTTTAAACGCATTTTCTCCTCGAGAGAAACATGATTTCACTAAAAACGTTATAGTTTAAACATGCCTGCTGTACATGTGTACAAACACTCAGAGCCTTAAGATAGGGTTTTCACCAATGTGTTTTTTGGTGAGAAACCTTCTATTTCAAGGTTCTGTGCGTTTTCAGACAAGTGCAATATGTATTTATAGTGTTTCGGATGAAATCCCTCCTTTTACATGCATTTTCTCACAGAAAATGCGTCTCTCGCCATGGGAACATGGCTTTTTTGAAAAAGCATATTCTGGTCGAGAAATCGTGTTTTAAACAATAAAAACGACTCACGACCTTATTTAGTTCACATTTTTACTTTTGGTAACCTAGCCCGTATTCATAACGCACTAAACCTTTTTATCGCGTTAAACGCCTTTTCTCGACAAGAAAAGCACAATTTCATCAAAAACAAACAAAACAAGAAAAATGAATCTATTCAACAAGTCTGCAACACGTCCTGAAGAGTTACATGATTTCACCCAATGTCAATGTGTAATTTCTCCAGTTCTGATCATTGTTTAGCTTGTTGCTAGCTTGGTCCAATGCCAACACAGTGAATCCTTTTTATGGCTTTAAACGCATTTTCTCCTCGAGAGAAACATGATTTCACTAAAAACGTTATAGTTTAACCATGCCTGTTGTACATGTCTGCAAACACTCAGCGCCTTAAAATAGGGTTTTCACCAATGTGTTTTTTGGTGAGAAACATTCTAATTGTAAGGTTCTGTGCGTTTTCAGACAAGTACAATATGTATTTTTAGCGTTTCTGATGAAATACCTCCTTTTACATGCATTTTCTCACAGAAAATGAGTCTCTCGCCATGGGAACATGGCTTTTTTGAAAAAGCATATTCTGGTCGAGATATCGTGTTTTGAACAATAAAAACGACTCCCGGCCTTATTTAGTTCACATTTTTACTTTTGGTAACCTAGCCCGTATTCATAACGCACTAAACCTTTTTATCGCGTTAAACGCCTTTTCTCGACAAGAAAAGCACAATTTCATCAAAAACAAACAAGACAAGAAAAATCAATCTATTCAACAAGTCTGCAACACATCCTTAAGAGTTACGTGTTTTCACCCAATTTCAATGTGTAATTTCACCAGTTCTGATCATTGTTTAGCTTATTGGTAGCTTGGTCTAATGCCAGACACAGTGAATCCTTTTTATGGCTTTAAACGCATTTTCTCCTCAAGAGAAACATTTTTTCATTAAAAACGTTATAGTTTAAACATGCCTGTTGTACATGTCTACAAACACTCAGAGCCTTAAAATAGGGTTTCCATCAATGTGTTTTTTGGCGAGAAACCTTCTAATTGTAAGGTTCTGTGCGTTTTCAGACAAGTACAATATGTATTTTTAGCGTTTCTGATGAAATACCTCCTTTTACATGCATTTTCTCACAGAAAATGAGTCTCTCGAAATGGGAACATGGCTTTTTTGAAAAAGCATATTCTGGTCGAGAAATCTTGTTTTAAACAATAAAAACGACTCCCGGCCTTATTTAGTTCACATTTTTACTATAGTAACCTAGCCCGTATTCATAACGCACTAAACCTTTTTATCGCGTTAAACGCCTTTTCTCGACAAGAAAAGCACAATTTCATCAAAAACAAACAAAACAAGAAAAATGAATCTATTCAACAAGTCTGCAACACGTCCTGAAGAGTTCCGTGTTTTCACCCAATGTCAATGTGTAATTTCTCCAGTTCTGATCATTGTTTAGCTTATTGGTAGCTTGGTCCAATGCCAGACACAGTGAATCCTTTTTATGGCTTTAAACGCATTTTCTCCTCAAGAGAAACATGATTTCATTAAAAACGTTATAGTTTAACCATGCCTGTTGTACATGTCTGCAAACACTCAGCGCCTTAAAATAGGGTTTTCACCAATGTGTTTTTTGGTGAGAAACCTTCTTTTTCAAGGTTCTGCGCGTTTTCAGACACGTACAATATGTATTTATAGTGTTTCTGATGAAACCCCTCCTTTTAATGCATTTTCTCACAGAAAATGAGTCTCTCGCCATGGGAACATGGCTTTTTTGAAAAAGCATATTCTGGTCGAGAAATCTTGTTTTAAAAAATAAAAACGACTCCCGGCTTTATTTAGTTCACATTTTTACTTTTGGTAACCTAGCCCGTGTTCATAACGCACTTAACCTTTTTATCGCGTTAAACGCCTTTTCTCGACAAGAAAAGCACAATTTCATCAAAAACAAACAAAACAAGAAAAATGAATCTATTCAACAAGTCTGCAACACGTCCTGAAGAGTTTCATGATTTCACCCAATGTCAATGTGTAATTTCCCCAGTTCTGATCATTGTTTAGCTTGTTGCTAGCTTGGTCCAATGCCAAACACAGTGAATCCTTTTTATGGCTTTAAACGCATTTTCTCCTCGAGAGAAACATGATTTCACTAAAAACGTTATAGTTTAAACATGCCTGCTGTACATGTGTGCAAACACTCAGAGCCTTAAGATAGGGTTTTCACCAATGTGTTTTTTGGTGAGAAACCTTCTATTTCAAGGTTCTGTGCGTTTTCAGACAAGTGCAATATGTATTTATAGTGTTTCTGATGAAATCCCTCCTTTTACATGCATTTTCTCACAGAAAATGCGTCTCTCGCCATGGGAACATGGCTTTTTTGAAAAAGCATATTCTGGTCGAGAAATCGTGTTTTAAACAATAAAAACGACTCACGACCTTATTTAGTTCACATTTTTACTTTTGGTAACCTAGCCCGTATTCATAACGCACTAAACCTTTTTATCGCGTTAAACGCCTTTTCTCGACAAGAAAAGCACAATTTCATCAAAAACAAACAAAACAAGAAAAATGAATCTATTCAACAAGTCTGCAACACGTCCTGAAGAGTTACATGATTTCACCCAATGTCAATGTGTAATTTCTCCAGTTCTGATCATTGTTTAGCTTGTTGCTAGCTTGGTCCAATGCCAACACAGTGAATCCTTTTTATGGCTTTAAACGCATTTTCTCCTCGAGAGAAACATGATTTCACTAAAAACGTTATAGTTTAACCATGCCTGTTGTACATGTCTGCAAACACTCAGCGCCTTAAAATAGGGTTTTCACCAATGTGTTTTTTGGTGAGAAACATTCTAATTGTAAGGTTCTGTGCGTTTTCAGACAAGTACAATATGTATTTTTAGCGTTTCTGATGAAATACCTCCTTTTACATGCATTTTCTCACAGAAAATGAGTCTCTCGCCATGGGAACATGGCTTTTTTGAAAAAGCATATTCTGGTCGAGAAATCGTGTTTTGAACAATAAAAACGACTCCCGGCCTTATTTAGTTCACATTTTTACTTTTGGTAACCTAGCCCGTATTCATAACGCACTAAACCTTTTTATCGCGTTAAACGCCTTTTCTCGACAAGAAAAGCACAATTTCATCAAAAACAAACAAAACAAGAAAAATGAATCTATTCAACAAGTCTGCAACACGTCCTGAAGAGTTACATGATTTCACCCAATGTCAATGTGTAATTTCTCCAGTTCTGATCATTGTTTAGCTTGTTGCTAGCTTGGTCCAATGCCAACACAGTGAATCCTTTTTATGGCTTTAAACGCATTTTCTCCTCAAGAGAAACATGATTTCATTAAAAACGTTATAGTTTAACCATGCCTGTTGTACATGTCTGCAAACACTCAGCGCCTTAAAATAGGGTTTTCACCAATGTGTTTTTTGGTGAGAAACCTTCTTTTTCAAGGTTCTGTGCGTTTTCAGACACGTACAATATGTATTTATAGTGTTTCTGATGAAACCCCTCCTTTTAATGCATTTTCTCACAGAAAATGAGTCTCTCGCCATGGGAACATGGCTTTTTTGAAAAAGCATATTCTGGTCGAGAAATCTTGTTTTAAAAAATAAAAACGACTCCCGGCTTTATTTAGTTCACATTTTTACTTTTGGTAACCTAGCCCGTGTTCATAACGCACTTAACCTTTTTATCGCGTTAAACGCCTTTTCTCGACAAGAAAAGCACAATTTCATCAAAAACAAACAAAACAAGAAAAATGAATCTATTCAACAAGTCTGCAACACATCCTTAAGAGTTACGTGTTTTCACCCAATTTCAATGTGTAATTTCACCAGTTCTGATCATTGTTTAGCTTATTGGTAGCTTGGTCTAATGCCAGACACAGTGAATCCTTTTTATGGCTTTAAACGCATTTTCTCCTCAAGAGAAACATTTTTTCATTAAAAACGTTATAGTTTAAACATGCCTGTTGTACATGTCTACAAACACTCAGAGCCTTAAAATAGGGTTTCCATCAATGTGTTTTTTGGCGAGAAACCTTCTAATTGTAAGGTTCTGTGCGTTTTCAGACAAGTACAATATGTATTTTTAGCGTTTCTGATGAAATACCTCCTTTTACATGCATTTTCTCACAGAAAATGAGTCTCTCGAAATGGGAACATGGCTTTTTTGAAAAAGCATATTCTGGTCGAGAAATCTTGTTTTAAACAATAAAAACGACTCCCGGCCTTATTTAGTTCACATTTTTACTTTAGTAACCTAGCCCGTATTCATAACGCACTAAACCTTTTTATCGCGTTAAACGCCTTTTCTCGACAAGAAAAGCACAATTTCATCAAAAACAAACAAAACAAGAAAAATGAATCTATTCAACAAGTCTGCAACACGTCCTGAAGAGTTCCGTGTTTTCACCCAATGTCAATGTGTAATTTCTCCAGTTCTGATCATTGTTTAGCTTATTGGTAGCTTGGTCCAATGCCAGACACAGTGAATCCTTTTTATGGCTTTAAACGCATTTTCTCCTCAAGAGAAACATGATTTCATTAAAAACGTTATAGTTTAACCATGCCTGTTGTACATGTCTGCAAACACTCAGCGCCTTAAAATAGGGTTTTCACCAATGTGTTTTTTGGTGAGAAACCTTCTTTTTCAAGGTTCTGTGCGTTTTCAGACACGTACAATATGTATTTATAGTATTTCTGATGAAACCCCTCCTTTTAATGCATTTTCTCACAGAAAATGAGTCTCTCGCCATGGGAACATGGCTTTTTTGAAAAAGCATATTCTGGTCGAGAAATCTTGTTTTAAAAAATAAAAACGACTCCCGGCTTTATTTAGTTCACATTTTTACTTTTGGTAACCTAGCCCGTGTTCATAACGCACTTAACCTTTTTATCGCGTTAAACGCCTTTTCTCGACAAGAAAAGCACAATTTCATCAAAAACAAACAAAACAAGAAAAATGAATCTATTCAACAAGTCTGCAACACGTCCTGAAGAGTTTCATGATTTCACCCAATGTCAATGTGTAATTTCACCAGTTCTGATCATTGTTTAGCTTGTTGCTAGCTTGGTCCAATGCCAAACACAGTGAATCCTTTTTATGGCTTTAAACGCATTTTCTCCTCGAGAGAAACATGATTTCACTAAAAACGTTATAGTTTAAACATGCCTGCTGTACATGTGTGCAAACACTCAGAGCCTTAAGATAGGGTTTTCACCAATGTGTTTTTTGGTGAGAAACCTTCTATTTCAAGGTTCTGTGCGTTTTCAGACAAGTGCAATATGTATTTATAGTGTTTCTGATGAAATCCCTCCTTTTACATGCATTTTCTCACAGAAAATGCGTCTCTCGCCATGGGAACATGGCTTTTTTGAAAAAGCATATTCTGGTCGAGAAATCGTGTTTTAAACAATAAAAACGACTCACGACCTTATTTAGTTCACATTTTTACTTTTGGTAACCTAGCCCGTATTCATAACGCACTAAACCTTTTTATCGCGTTAAACGCCTTTTCTCGACAAGAAAAGCACAATTTCATCAAAAACAAACAAAACAAGAAAAATGAATCTATTCAACAAGTCTGCAACACGTCCTGAAGAGTTACATGATTTCACCCAATGTCAATGTGTAATTTCTCCAGTTCTGATCATTGTTTAGCTTGTTGCTAGCTTGGTCCAATGCCAACACAGTGAATCCTTTTTATGGCTTTAAACGCATTTTCTCCTCGAGAGAAACATGATTTCACTAAAAACGTTATAGTTTAAACATGCCTGTTGTACATGTCTGCAAACACTCAGCGCCTTAAAATAGGGTTTTCACCAATGTGTTTTTTGGTGAGAAACATTCTAATTGTAAGGTTCTGTGCGTTTTCAGACAAGTACAATATGTATTTTTAGCGTTTCTGATGAAATACCTCCTTTTACATGCATTTTCTCACAGAAAATGAGTCTCTCGCCATGGGAACATGGCTTTTTTGAAAAAGCATATTCTGGTCGAGAAATCGTGTTTTGAACAATAAAAACGACTCCCGGCCTTATTTAGTTCACATTTTTACTTTTGGTAACCTAGCCCGTATTCATAACGCACTAAACCTTTTTATCGCGTTAAACGCCTTTTCTCGACAAGAAAAGCACAATTTCATCAAAAACAAACAAAACAAGAAAAATGAATCTATTCAACAAGTCTGCAACACGTCCTGAAGAGTTCTGTGTTTTCACCCAATGTCAATGTGTAATTTCTCCAGTTCTGATCATTGTTTAGCTTATTGGTAGCTTGGTCCAATGCCAGACACAGTGAATCCTTTTTATGGCTTTAAACGCATTTTCTCCTCAAGAGAAACATGATTTCATTAAAAACGTTATAGTTTAACCATGCCTGTTGTACATGTCTGCAAACACTCAGCGCCTTAAAATAGGGTTTTCACCAATGTGTTTTTTGGTGAGAAACCTTCTTTTTCAAGGTTCTGTGCGTTTTCAGACACGTACAATATGTATTTATAGTGTTTCTGATGAAACCCCTCCTTTTAATGCATTTTCTCACAGAAAATGAGTCTCTCGCCATGGGAACATGGCTTTTTTGAAAAAGCATATTCTGGTCGAGAAATCTTGTTTTAAAAAATAAAAACGACTCCCGGCTTTATTTAGTTCACATTTTTACTTTTGGTAACCTAGCCCGTGTTCATAACGCACTTAACCTTTTTATCGCGTTAAACGCCTTTTCTCGACAAGAAAAGCACAATTTCATCAAAAACAAACAAAACAAGAAAAATGAATCTATTCAACAAGTCTGCAACACATCCTTAAGAGTTACGTGTTTTCACCCAATTTCAATGTGTAATTTCACCAGTTCTGATCATTGTTTAGCTTATTGGTAGCTTGGTCTAATGCCAGACACAGTGAATCCTTTTTATGGCTTTAAACGCATTTTCTCCTCAAGAGAAACATTTTTTCATTAAAAACGTTATAGTTTAAACATGCCTGTTGTACATGTCTACAAACACTCAGAGCCTTAAAATAGGGTTTCCATCAATGTGTTTTTTGGCGAGAAACCTTCTAATTGTAAGGTTCTGTGCGTTTTCAGACAAGTACAATATGTATTTTTAGCGTTTCTGATGAAATACCTCCTTTTACATGCATTTTCTCACAGAAAATGAGTCTCTCGAAATGGGAACATGGCTTTTTTGAAAAAGCATATTCTGGTCGAGAAATCTTGTTTTAAACAATAAAAACGACTCCCGGCCTTATTTAGTTCACATTTTTACTTTAGTAACCTAGCCCGTATTCATAACGCACTAAACCTTTTTATCGCGTTAAACGCCTTTTCTCGACAAGAAAAGCACAATTTCATCAAAAACAAACAAAACAAGAAAAATGAATCTATTCAACAAGTCTGCAACACGTCCTGAAGAGTTCCGTGTTTTCACCCAATGTCAATGTGTAATTTCTCCAGTTCTGATCATTGTTTAGCTTATTGGTAGCTTGGTCCAATGCCAGACACAGTGAATCCTTTTTATGGCTTTAAACGCATTTTCTCCTCAAGAGAAACATGATTTCATTAAAAACGTTATAGTTTAACCATGCCTGTTGTACATGTCTGCAAACACTCAGCGCCTTAAAATAGGGTTTTCACCAGTGTGTTTTTTGGTGAGAAACCTTCTTTTTCAAGGTTCTGTGCGTTTTCAGACACGTACAATATGTATTTATAGTGTTTCTGATGAAACCCCTCCTTTTAATGCATTTTCTCACAGAAAATGAGTCTCTCGCCATGGGAACATGGCTTTTTTGAAAAAGCATATTCTGGTCGAGAAATCTTGTTTTAAAAAATAAAAACGACTCCCGGCTTTATTTAGTTCACATTTTTACTTTTGGTAACCTAGCCCGTGTTCATAACGCACTTAACCTTTTTATCGCGTTAAACGCCTTTTCTCGACAAGAAAAGCACAATTTCATCAAAAACAAACAAAACAAGAAAAATGAATCTATTCAACAAGTCTGCAACACGTCCTGAAGAGTTTCATGATTTCACCCAATGTCAATGTGTAATTTCCCCAGTTCTGATCATTGTTTAGCTTGTTGCTAGCTTGGTCCAATGCCAAACACAGTGAATCCTTTTTATGGCTTTAAACGCATTTTCTCCTCGAGAGAAACATGATTTCACTAAAAACGTTATAGTTTAAACATGCCTGCTGTACATGTGTGCAAACACTCAGAGCCTTAAGATAGGGTTTTCACCAATGTGTTTTTTGGTGAGAAACCTTCTATTTCAAGGTTCTGTGCGTTTTCAGACAAGTACAATATGTATTTATAGTGTTTCTGATGAAATCCCTCCTTTTACATGCATTTTCTCACAGAAAATGCGTCTCTCGACATAGGAAAATGGCTTTATTTTTTAAAAAAAAAAAAGCATATTCTGGTCGAGAAATCGTGTTTTAAACAATAAAAACGACTCACGACCTTATTTAGTTCACATTTTTACTTTTGGTAACCTAGCCCGTATTCATAACGCACTAAACCTTTTTATCGCGTTAAACGCCTTTTCTCGACAAGAAAAGCACAATTTCATCAAAACAAACAAAACAAGAAAAATGAATCTATTCAACAAGTCTGCAACACGTCCTGAAGAGTTACATGATTTAACCCAATGTCAATGTGTAATTTCTCCAGTTCTGATCATTGTTTAGGTTGTTGGTAGCTTGGTCCAATGCCAAACACAGTGAATCCTTTTTATGGCTTTAAACGCATTTTCTCCTCAAGAGAAACATTTTTTCATTAAAAACGTTATAGTTTAAACATGCCTGTTGTACATGTCTACAAACACTCAGAGCCTTAAAATAGGGTTTCCATCAATGTGTTTTTTGGCGAGAAACCTTCTAATTGTAAGGTTCTGTGCGTTTTCAGACAAGTACAATATGTATGTTTAGCGTTTCTGATGAAATACCTCCTTTTACATGCATTTTCTCACAGAAAATGAGTCTCTCGAAATGGGAACATGGCTTTTTTGAAAAAGCATATTCTGGTCGAGAAATCTTGTTTTAAACAATAAAAACGACTCCCGGCCTTATTTAGTTCACATTTTTACTTTAGTAACCTAGCCCGTATTCATAACGCACTAAACCTTTTTATCGCGTTAAACGCCTTTTCTCGACAAGAAAAGCACAATTTCATCAAAAACAAACAAAACAAGAAAAATGAATCTATTCAACAAGTCTGCAACACGTCCTGAAGAGTTCCGTGTTTTCACCCAATTTCAATGTGTAATTTCTCCAGTTCTGATCATTGTTTAGCTTATTGGTAGCTTGGTCCAATGCCAAACACAGTGAATCCTTTTTATGGCTTTAAACGCATTTTCTCCTCGAGAGAAACATGATTTCACTAAAAACGTTATAGTTTAAACATGCCTGCTGTACATGTGTGCAAACACTCAGAGCCTTAAGATAGGGTTTTCACCAATGTGTTTTTTGGTGAGAAACCTTCTATTTCAAGGTTCTGTGCGTTTTCAGACAAGTACAATATGTATTTATAGTGTTTCTGATGAAATCCCTCCTTTTACATGCATTTTCTCACAGAAAATGCGTCTCTCGACATAGGAAAATGGCTTTTTTTTTTAAAAAAAAAAAAGCATATTCTGGTCGAGAAATCGTGTTTTAAACAATAAAAACGACTCACGACCTTATTTAGTTCACATTTTTACTTTTGGTAACCTAGCCCGTATTCATAACGCACTAAACCTTTTTATCGCGTTAAACGCCTTTTCTCGACAAGAAAAGCACAATTTCATCAAAACAAACAAAACAAGAAAAATGAATCTATTCAACAAGTCTGCAACACGTCCTGAAGAGTTACATGATTTCACCCAATGTCAATGTGTAATTTCTCCAGTTCTGATCATTGTTTAGGTTGTTGGTAGCTTGGTCCAATGCCAAACACAGTGAATCCTTTTTATGGCTTTAAACGCATTTTCTCCTCGAGAGAAACATGATTTCACTAAAAACGTTATAGTTTAAACATGCCTGCTGTACATGTGTGCAAACACTCAGAGCCTTAAGATAGGGTTTTCACCAATGTGTTTTTTGGTGAGAAACCTTCTATTTCAAGGTTCTGTGCGTTTTCAGACAAGTGCAATATGTATTTATAGTGTTTCTGATGAAATCCCTCCTTTTACATGCATTTTCTCACAGAAAATGCGTCTCTCGCCATGGGAACATGGCTTTTTTGAAAAAGCATATTCTGGTCGAGAAATCGTGTTTTAAACAATAAAAACGACTCACGACCTTATTTAGTTCACATTTTTACTTTTGGTAACCTAGCCCGTATTCATAACGCACTAAACCTTTTTATCGCGTTAAACGCCTTTTCTCGACAAGAAAAGCACAATTTCATCAAAAACAAACAAAACAAGAAAAATGAATCTATTCAACAAGTCTGCAACACGTCCTGAAGAGTTACATGATTTCACCCAATGTCAATGTGTAATTTCTCCAGTTCTGATCATTGTTTAGCTTGTTGCTAGCTTGGTCCAATGCCAACACAGTGAATCCTTTTTATGGCTTTAAACGCATTTTCTCCTCGAGAGAAACATGATTTCACTAAAAACGTTATAGTTTAACCATGCCTGTTGTACATGTCTGCAAACACTCAGCGCCTTAAAATAGGGTTTTCACCAATGTGTTTTTTGGTGAGAAATATTCTAATTGTAAGGTTCTGTGCGTTTTCAGACAAGTACAATATGTATGTTTAGCGTTTCTGATGAAATACCTCCTTTTACATGCATTTTCTCACAGAAAATGAGTCTCTCGCCATGGGAACATGGCTTTTTTGAAAAAGCATATTCTGGTCGAGAAATCGTGTTTTGAACAATAAAAACGACTCCCGGCCTTATTTAGTTCACATTTTTACTTTTGGTAACCTAGCCCGTATTCATAACGCACTAAACCTTTTTATCGCGTTAAACGCCTTTTCTCGACAAGAAAAGCACAATTTCATCAAAAACAAACAAGACAAGAAAAATCAATCTATTCAACAAGTCTGCAACACATCCTTAAGAGTTACGTGTTTTCACCCAATTTCAATGTGTAATTTCACCAGTTCTGATCATTGTTTAGCTTATTGGTAGCTTGGTCTAATGCCAGACACAGTGAATCCTTTTTATGGCTTTAAACGCATTTTCTCCTCAAGAGAAACATTTTTTCATTAAAAACGTTATAGTTTAAACATGCCTGTTGTACATGTCTACAAACACTCAGAGCCTTAAAATAGGGTTTCCATCAATGTGTTTTTTGGCGAGAAACCTTCTAATTGTAAGGTTCTGTGCGTTTTCAGACAAGTACAATATGCATTTTTAGCGTTTCTGATGAAATACCTCCTTTTACATGCATTTTCTCACAGAAAATGAGTCTCTCGAAATGGGAACATGGCTTTTTTGAAAAAGCATATTCTGGTCGAGAAATCTTGTTTTAAACAATAAAAACGACTCCCGGCCTTATTTAGTTCACATTTTTACTTTAGTAACCTAGCCCGTATTCATAACGCACTAAACCTTTTTATCGCGTTAAACGCCTTTTCTCGACAAGAAAAGCACAATTTCATCAAAAACAAACAAAACAAGAAAAATGAATCTATTCAACAAGTCTGCAACACGTCCTGAAGAGTTCCGTGTTTTCACCCAATTTCAATGTGTAATTTCTCCAGTTCTGATCATTGTTTAGCTTATTGGTAGCTTGGTCCAATGCCAGACACAGTGAATCCTTTTTATGGCTTTAAACGCATTTTCTCCTCAAGAGAAACATGATTTCATTAAAAACGTTATAGTTTAACCATGCCTGTTGTACATGTCTGCAAACACTCAGCGCCTTAAAATAGGGTTTTCACCAATGTGTTTTTTGGTGAGAAACCTTCTTTTTCAAGGTTCTGTGCGTTTTCAGACACGTACAATATGTATTTATAGTGTTTCTGATGAAATCCCTCCTTTTAATGCATTTTCTCACAGAAAATGAGTCTCTCGCCATGGGAACATGGCTTTTTTGAAAAAGCATATTCTGGTCGAGAAATCTTGTTTTAAAAAATAAAAACGACTCCCGGCTTTATTTAGTTCACATTTTTACTTTTGGTAACCTAGCCCGTGTTCATAACGCACTTAACCTTTTTATCGAGTTAAACGCCTTTTCTCGACAAGAAAAGCACAATTTCATCAAAAACAAACAAAACAAGAAAAATGAATCTATTCAACAAGTCTGCAACACGTCCTGAAGAGTTACATGATTTCACCCAATGTCAATGTGTAATTTCTCCAGTTCTGATCATTGTTTAGCTTGTTGCTAGCTTGGTCCAATGCCAACACAGTGAATCCTTTTTATGGCTTTAAACGCATTTTCTCCTCGAGAGAAACATGATTTCACTAAAAACGTTATAGTTTAACCATGCCTGTTGTACATGTCTGCAAACACTCAGCGCCTTAAAATAGGGTTTTCACCAATGTGTTTTTTGGTGAGAAACATTCTAATTGTAAGGTTCTGTGCGTTTTCAGACAAGTACAATATGTATTTTTAGCGTTTCTGATGAAATACCTCCTTTTACATGCATTTTCTCACAGAAAATGAGTCTCTCGCCATGGGAACATGGCTTTTTTGAAAAAGCATATTCTGGTCGAGAAATCGTGTTTTGAACAATAAAAACGACTCCCGGCCTTATTTAGTTCACATTTTTACTTTTGGTAACCTAGCCCGTATTCATAACGCACTAAACCTTTTTATCGCGTTAAACGCATTTTCTCGACAAGAAAAGCACAATTTCATCAAAAACAAACAAGACAAGAAAAATCAATCTATTCAACAAGTCTGCAACACATCCTTAAGAGTTACCTGTTTTCACCCAATTTCAATGTGTAATTTCACCAGTTCTGATCATTGTTTAGCTTATTGGTAGCTTGGTCTAATGCCAGACACAGTGAATCCTTTTTATGGCTTTAAACGCATTTTCTCCTCAAGAGAAACATTTTTTCATTAAAAACGTTATAGTTTAACCATGCCTGTTGTACATGTCTACAAACACTCAGAGCCTTAAAATAGGGTTTCCATCAATGTGTTTTTTGGCGAGAAACCTTCTAATTGTAAGGTTCTGTGCGTTTTCAGACAAGTACAATATGTATTTTTAGCGTTTCTGATGAAATACCTCCTTTTACATGCATTTTCTCACAGAAAATGAGTCTCTCGAAATGGGAACATGGCTTTTTTGAAAAAGCATATTCTGGTCGAGAAATCTTGTTTTAAACAATAAAAACGACTCCCGGCCTTATTTAGTTCACATTTTTACTTTAGTAACCTAGCCCGTATTCATAACGCACTAAACCTTTTTATCGCGTTAAACGCCTTTTCTCGACAAGAAAAGCACAATTTCATCAAAAACAAACAAAACAAGAAAAATGAATCTATTCAACAAGTCTGCAACACGTCCTGAAGAGTTCCGTGTTTTCACCCAATTTCAATGTGTAATTTCTCCAGTTCTGATCATTGTTTAGCTTATTGGTAGCTTGGTCCAATGCCAGACACAGTGAATCCTTTTTATGGCTTTAAACGCATTTTCTCCTCAAGAGAAACATGATTTCATTAAAAACGTTATAGTTTAACCATGCCTGTTGTACATGTCTGCAAACACTCAGCGCCTTAAAATAGGGTTTTCACCAATGTGTTTTTTGGTGAGAAACCTTCTTTTTCAAGGTTCTGTGCGTTTTCAGACACGTACAATATGTATTTATAGTGTTTCTGATGAAATCCCTCCTTTTAATGCATTTTCTCACAGAAAATGAGTCTCTCGCCATGGGAACATGGCTTTTTTGAAAAAGCATATTCTGGTCGAGAAATCTTGTTTTAAAAAATAAAAACGACTCCCGGCTTTATTTAGTTCACATTTTTACTTTTGGTAACCTAGCCCGTATTCATAACGCACTAAACCTTTTTATCGCGTTAAACGCCTTTTCTCGACAAGAAAAGCACAATTTCATCAAAAACAAACAAAACAAGAAAAATGAATCTATTCAACAAGTCTGCAACACGTCCTGAAGAGTTACATGATTTCACCCAATGTCAATGTGTAATTTCTCCAGTTCTGATCATTGTTTAGCTTGTTGCTAGCTTGGTCCAATGCCAACACAGTGAATCCTTTTTATGGCTTTAAACGCATTTTCTCCTCGAGAGAAACATGATTTCACTAAAAACGTTATAGTTTAACCATGCCTGTTGTACATGTCTGCAAACACTCAGCGCCTTAAAATAGGGTTTTCACCAATGTGTTTTTTGGTGAGAAACATTCTAATTGTAAGGTTCTGTGCGTTTTCAGACAAGTACAATATGTATTTTTAGCGTTTCTGATGAAATACCTCCTTTTACATGCATTTTCTCACAGAAAATGAGTCTCTCGCCATGGGAACATGGCTTTTTTGAAAAAGCATATTCTGGTCGAGAAATCGTGTTTTGAACAATAAAAACGACTCCCGGCCTTATTTAGTTCACATTTTTACTTTTGGTAACCTAGCCCGTATTCATAACGCACTAAACCCTTATCGCGTTAAACGCATTTTCTCGACAAGAAAAGCACAATTTCATCAAAAACAAACAAGACAAGAAAAATCAATCTATTCAACAAGTCTGCAACACATCCTTAAGAGTTACGTGTTTTCACCCAATTTCAATGTGTAATTTCACCAGTTCTGATCATTGTTTAGCTTATTGGTAGCTTGGTCTAATGCCAGACACAGTGAATCCTTTTTATGGCTTTAAACGCATTTTCTCCTCAAGAGAAACATTTTTTCATTAAAAACGTTATAGTTTAAACATGCCTGTTGTACATGTCTACAAACACTCAGAGCCTTAAAATAGGGTTTCCATCAATGTGTTTTTTGGCGAGAAACCTTCTAATTGTAAGGTTCTGTGCGTTTTCAGACAAGTACAATATGTATTTTTAGCGTTTCTGATGAAATACCTCCTTTTACATGCATTTTCTCACAGAAAATGAGTCTCTCGAAATGGGAACATGGCTTTTTTGAAAAAGCATATTCTGGTCGAGAAATCGTGTTTTAAACAATAAAAACGACTCCCGGCCTTATTTAGTTCACATTTTTACTTTAGTAACCTAGCCCGTATTCATAACGCACTAAACCTTTTTATCGCGTTAAACGCCTTTTCTCGACAAGAAAAGCACAATTTCATCAAAAACAAACAAAACAAGAAAAATGAATCTATTCAACAAGTCTGCAACACGTCCTGAAGAGTTCCGTGTTTTCACCCAATGTCAATGTGTAATTTCTCCAGTTCTGATCATTGTTTAGCTTATTGGTAGCTTGGTCCAATGCCAGACACAGTGAATCCTTTTTATGGCTTTAAACGCATTTTCTCCTCAAGAGAAACATGATTTCATTAAAAACGTTATAGTTTAACCATGCCTGTTGTACATGTCTGCAAACACTCAGCGCCTTAAAATAGGGTTTTCACCAATGTGTTTTTTGGTGAGAAACCTTCTTTTTCAAGGTTCTGTGCGTTTTCAGACACGTACAATATGTATTTATAGTGTTTCTGATGAAATCCCTCCTTTTAATGCATTTTCTCACAGAAAATGAGTCTCTCGCCATGGGAACATGGCTTTTTTGAAAAAGCATATTCTGGTCGAGAAATCTTGTTTTAAAAAATAAAAACGACTCCCGGCTTTATTTAGTTCACATTTTTACTTTTGGTAACCTAGCCCGTGTTCATAACGCACTTAACCTTTTTATCGCGTTAAACGCCTTTTCTCGACAAGAAAAGCACAATTTCATCAAAAACAAACAAAACAAGAAAAATGAATCTATTCAACAAGTCTGCAACACGTCCTGAAGAGTTACATGATTTCACCCAATGTCAATGTGTAATTTCTCCAGTTCTGATCATTGTTTAGCTTGTTGCTAGCTTGGTCCAATGCCAAACACAGTGAATCCTTTTTATGGCTTTAAACGCATTTTCTCCTCGAGAGAAACATGATTTCACTAAAAACGTTATAGTTTAAACATGCCTGCTGTACATGTGTGCAAACACTCAGAGCCTTAAGATAGGGTTTTCACCAATGTGTTTTTTGGTGAGAAACCTTCTATTTCAAGGTTCTGTGCGTTTTCAGACAAGTACAATATGTATTTATAGTGTTTCTGATGAAATCCCTCCTTTTACATGCATTTTCTCACAGAAAATGCGTCTCTCGACATAGGACAATGGCTTTTTTTTTTTTTAAAAAAAAAGCATATTCTGGTCGAGAAATCGTGTTTTAAACAATAAAAACGACTCACGACCTTATTTAGTTCACATTTTTACTTTTGGTAACCTAGCCCGTATTCATAACGCACTAAACCTTTTTATCGCGTTAAACGCCTTTTCTCGACAAGAAAAGCACAATTTCATCAAAACAAACAAAACAAGAAAAATGAATCTATTCAACAAGTCTGCAACACGTCCTGAAGAGTTACATGATTTCACCCAATGTCAATGTGTAATTTCTCCAGTTCTGATCATTGTTTAGCTTGTTGCTAGCTTGGTCCAATGCCAAACACAGTGAATCCTTTTTATGGCTTTAAACGCATTTTCTCCTCGAGAGAAACATGATTTCACTAAAAACGTTATAGTTTAAACATGCCTGCTGTACATGTGTGCAAACACTCAGAGCCTTAAGATAGGGTTTTCACCAATGTGTTTTTTGGTGAGAAACCTTCTATTTCAAGGTTCTGTGCGTTTTCAGACAAGTGCAATATGTATTTATAGTGTTTCTGATGAAATCCCTCCTTTTACATGCATTTTCTCACAGAAAATGCGTCTCTCGCCATGGGAACATGGCTGTTTTGAAAAAGCATATTCTGGTCGAGAAATCGTGTTTTAAACAATAAAAACGACTCACGACCTTATTTAGTTCACATTTTTACTTTTGGTAACCTAGCCCGTATTCATAACGCACTAAACCTTTTTATCGCGTTAAACGCCTTTTCTCGACAAGAAAAGCACAATTTCATCAAAAACAAACAAAACAAGAAAAATGAATCTATTCAACAAGTCTGCAACACGTCCTGAAGAGTTACATGATTTCACCCAATGTCAATGTGTAATTTCTCCAGTTCTGATCATTGTTTAGCTTGTTGCTAGCTTGGTCCAATGCCAACACAGTGAATCCTTTTTATGGCTTTAAACGCATTTTCTCCTCGAGAGAAACATGATTTCACTAAAAACGTTATAGTTTAACCATGCCTGTTGTACATGTCTGCAAACACTCAGCGCCTTAAAATAGGGTTTTCACCAATGTGTTTTTTGGTGAGAAATATTCTAATTGTAAGGTTTTGTGCGTTTTCAGACAAGTACAATATGTATTTTTAGCGTTTCTGATGAAATACCTCCTTTTACATGCATTTTCTCACAGAAAATGAGTCTCTCGCCATGGGAACATGGCTTTTTTGAAAAAGCATATTCTGGTCGAGAAATCGTGTTTTGAACAATAAAAACGACTCCCGGCCTTATTTAGTTCACATTTTTACTTTTGGTAACCTAGCCCGTATTCATAACGCACTAAACCTTTTTATCGCGTTAAACGCCTTTTCTCGACAAGAAAAGCACAATTTCATCAAAAACAAACAAGACAAGAAAAATCAATCTATTCAACAAGTCTGCAACACATCCTTAAGAGTTACGTGTTTTCACCCAATTTCAATGTGTAATTTCACCAGTTCTGATCATTGTTTAGCTTATTGGTAGCTTGGTCTAATGCCAGACACAGTGAATCCTTTTTATGGCTTTAAACGCATTTTCTCCTCAAGAGAAACATTTTTTCATTAAAAACGTTATAGTTTAAACATGCCTGTTGTACATGTCTACAAACACTCAGAGCCTTAAAATAGGGTTTCCATCAATGTGTTTTTTGGCGAGAAACCTTCTAATTGTAAGGTTCTGTGCGTTTTCAGACAAGTACAATATGTATTTTTAGCGTTTCTGATGAAATACCTCCTTTTACATGCATTTTCTCACAGAAAATGAGTCTCTCGAAATGGGAACATGGCTTTTTTGAAAAAGCATATTCTGGTCGAGAAATCGTGTTTTAAACAATAAAAACGACTCCCGGCCTTATTTAGTTCACATTTTTACTTTAGTAACCTAGCCCGTATTCATAACGCACTAAACCTTTTTATCGCGTTAAACGCCTTTTCTCGACAAGAAAAGCACAATTTCATCAAAAACAAACAAAACAAGAAAAATGAATCTATTCAACAAGTCTGCAACACGTCCTGAAGAGTTCCGTGTTTTCACCCAATGTCAATGTGTAATTTCTCCAGTTCTGATCATTGTTTAGCTTATTGGTAGCTTGGTCCAATGCCAGACACAGTGAATCCTTTTTATGGCTTTAAACGCATTTTCTCCTCAAGAGAAACATGATTTCATTAAAAACGTTATAGTTTAACCATGCCTGTTGTACATGTCTGCAAACACTCAGCGCCTTAAAATAGGGTTTTCACCAATGTGTTTTTTGGTGAGAAACCTTCTTTTTCAAGGTTCTGTGCGTTTTCAGACACGTACAATATGTATTTATAGTGTTTCTGATGAAATCCCTCCTTTTAATGCATTTTCTCACAGAAAATGAGTCTCTCGCCATGGGAACATGGCTTTTTTGAAAAAGCATATTCTGGTCGAGAAATCTTGTTTTAAAAAATAAAAACGACTCCCGGCTTTATTTAGTTCACATTTTTACTTTTGGTAACCTAGCCCGTGTTCATAACGCACTAAAACTTTTTATCGCGTTAAACGCCTTTTCTCGACAAGAAAAGCACAATTTCATCAAAAACAAACAAAACAAGAAAAATGAATCTATTCAACAAGTCTGCAACACGTCCTGAAGAGTTACATGATTTCACCCAATGTCAATGTGTAATTTCTCCAGTTCTGATCATTGTTTAGCTTGTTGCTAGCTTGGTCCAATGCCAAACACAGTGAATCCTTTTTATGGCTTTAAACGCATTTTCTCCTCGAGAGAAACATGATTTCACTAAAAACGTTATAGTTTAAACATGCCTGCTGTACATGTGTGCAAACACTCAGAGCCTTAAGATAGGGTTTTCACCAATGTGTTTTTTGGTGAGAAACCTTCTATTTCAAGGTTCTGTGCGTTTTCAGACAAGTACAATATGTATTTATAGTGTTTCTGATGAAATCCCTCCTTTTACATGCATTTTCTCACAGAAAATGCGTCTCTCGCCATGGGAAAATGGCTTTTTTGAAAAAGCATATTCTGGTCGAGAAATCGTGTTTTAAACAATAAAAACGACTCACGAACTTATTTAGTTCACATTTTTACTTTTGGTAACCTAGCCCGTATTCATAACGCACTAAACCTTTTTATCGCGTTAAACACCTTTTCTCGACAAGAAAAGCACAATTTCATCAAAAACAAACAAGACAAGAAAAATCAATCTATTCAACAAGTCTGCAACACATCCTTAAGAGTTACGTGTTTTCACCCAATTTCAATGTGTAATTTCACCAGTTCTGATCATTGTTTAGCTTATTGGTAGCTTGGTCTAATGCCAGACACAGTGAATCCTTTTTATGGCTTTAAACGCATTTTCTCCTCAAGAGAAACATTTTTTCATTAAAAACGTTATAGTTTAAACATGCCTGTTGTACATGTCTACAAACACTCAGAGCCTTAAAATAGGGTTTCCATCAATGTGTTTTTTGGCGAGAAACCTTCTAATTGTAAGGTTCTGTGCGTTTTCAGACAAGTACAATATGTATTTTTAGCGTTTCTGATGAAATACCTCCTTTTACATGCATTTTCTCACAGAAAATGAGTCTCTCGAAATGGGAACATGGCTTTTTTGAAAAAGCATATTCTGGTCGAGAAATCGTGTTTTAAACAATAAAAACGACTCCCGGCCTTATTTAGTTCACATTTTTACTTTAGTAACCTAGCCCGTATTCATAACGCACTAAACCTTTTTATCGCGTTAAACGCCTTTTCTCGACAAGAAAAGCACAATTTCATCAAAAACAAACAAAACAAGAAAAATGAATCTATTCAACAAGTCTGCAACACGTCCTGAAGAGTTCCGTGTTTTCACCCAATGTCAATGTGTAATTTCTCCAGTTCTGATCATTGTTTAGCTTATTGGTAGCTTGGTCCAATGCCAGACACAGTGAATCCTTTTTATGGCTTTAAACGCATTTTCTCCTCAAGAGAAACATGATTTCATTAAAAACGTTATAGTTTAACCATGCCTGTTGTACATGTCTGCAAACACTCAGCGCCTTAAAATAGGGTTTTCACCAATGTGTTTTTTGGTGAGAAACCTTCTTTTTCAAGGTTCTGTGCGTTTTCAGACACGTACAATATGTATTTATAGTGTTTCTGATGAAATCCCTCCTTTTAATGCATTTTCTCACAGAAAATGAGTCTCTCGCCATGGGAACATGGCTTTTTTGAAAAAGCATATTCTGGTCGAGAAATCTTGTTTTAAAAAATAAAAACGACTCCCGGCTTTATTTAGTTCACATTTTTACTTTTGGTAACCTAGCCCGTGTTCATAACGCACTAAAACTTTTTATCGCGTTAAACGCCTTTTCTCGACAAGAAAAGCACAATTTCATCAAAAACAAACAAAACAAGAAAAATGAATCTATTCAACAAGTCTGCAACACGTCCTGAAGAGTTACATGATTTCACCCAATGTCAATGTGTAATTTCTCCAGTTCTGATCATTGTTTAGCTTGTTGCTAGCTTGGTCCAATGCCAAACACAGTGAATCCTTTTTATGGCTTTAAACGCATTTTCTCCTCGAGAGAAACATGATTTCACTAAAAACGTTATAGTTTAAACATGCCTGCTGTACATGTGTGCAAACACTCAGAGCCTTAAGATAGGGTTTTCACCAATGTGTGTTTTGGTGAGAAACCTTCTATTTCAAGGTTCTGTGCGTTTTCAGACAAGTACAATATGTATTTATAGTGTTTCTGATGAAATCCCTCCTTTTACATGCATTTTCTCACAGAAAATGCGTCTCTCGCCATGGGAAAATGGCTTTTTTGAAAAAGCATATTCTGGTCGAGAAATCGTGTTTTAAACAATAAAAACGACTCACGAACTTATTTAGTTCACATTTTTACTTTTGGTAACCTAGCCCGTATTCATAACGCACTAAACCTTTTTATCGCGTTAAACACCTTTTCTCGACAAGAAAAGCACAATTTCATCAAAAACAAACAAGACAAGAAAAATCAATCTATTCAACAAGTCTGCAACACATCCTTAAGAGTTCCGTGTTTTCACCCAATTTCAATGTGTAATTTCACCAGTTCTGATCATTGTTTAGCTTATTGGTAGCTTGGTCCAATGCCAGACACAGTGAATCTTTTATGGCTTTAAACGCATTTTCTCCTCAAGAGAAACATGATTTCATTAAAAACGTTATAGTTTAAACATGCCTGTTGTACATGTCTGCAAACACTCAGAGCCTTAAAATAGGGTTTCCATCAATGTGTTTTTTGGTGAGAAACCTTCTATTTCACGGTTCTGTGCGTTTTCAGACAAGTACAATATGTATTTATAGTGTTTCTGATGAAGTCCCTCCTTTTAATGCATTTTCTCACAGAAAATGAGTCTCTCGCCATGGGAACATGGCTTTTTTGAAAAAGCATATTCTGGTCGAGAAATCTTGTTTTAAAAAATAAAAACGACTCCCGGCTTTATTTAGTTCACATTTTTACTTTTGGTAACCTAGCCCGTGTTCATAACGCACTTAACCTTTTTATCGCGTTAAACGCCTTTTCTCGACAAGAAAAGCACAATTTCATCAAAAACAAACAAAACAAGAAAAATGATTCTATTCAACAAGTCTGCAACACGTCCTGAAGAGTTACATGATTTCACCCAATGTCAATGTGTAATTTCTCCAGTTCTGATCATTGTTTAGCTTGTTGCTAGCTTGGTCCAATGCCAAACACAGTGAATCCTTTTTATGGCTTTAAACGTATTTTCTCCTCGAGAGAAACATGATTTCACTAAAAACGTTATAGTTTAAACATGCCTGCTGTACATGTGTGCAAACACTCAGAGCCTTAAGATAGGGTTTTCACCAATGTGTTTTTTGGTGAGAAACCTTCTATTTCAAGGTTCTGTGCGTTTTCAGACAAGTACAATATGTATTTATAGTGTTTCTGATGAAATCCCTCCTTTTACATGCATTTTCTCACAGAAAATGCGTCTCTCGCCATGGGAACATGGCTTTTTTGAAAAAGCATATTCTGGTCGAGAAATCGTGTTTTAAACAATAAAAACGACTCACGACCTTATTTAGTTCACATTTTTACTTTTGGTAACCTAGCCCGTATTCATAACGCACTAAACCTTTTTATCGCGTTAAACGCCTTTTCTCGACAAGAAAAGCACAATTTCATCAAAAACAAACAAAACAAGAAAAATGAATCTATTCAACAAGTCTGCAACACGTCCTGAAGAGTTACATGATTTCACCCAATGTCAATGTGTAATTTCTCCAGTTCTGATCATTGTTTAGCTTGTTGCTAGCTTGGTCCAATGCCAACACAGTGAATCCTTTTTATGGCTTTAAACGCATTTTCTCCTCGAGAGAAACATGATTTCACTAAAAACGTTATAGTTTAACCATGCCTGTTGTACATGTCTGCAAACACTCAGCGCCTTAAAATAGGGTTTTCACCAATGTGTTTTTTGGTGAGAAACATTCTAATTGTAAGGTTCTGTGCGTTTTCAGACAAGTACAATATGTATTTTTAGCGTTTCTGATGAAATACCTCCTTTTACATGCATTTTCTCACAGAAAATGAGTCTCTCGCCATGGGAACATGGCTTTTTTGAAAAAGCATATTCTGGTCGAGAAATCGTGTTTTGAACAATAAAAACGACTCCCGGCCTTATTTAGTTCACATTTTTACTTTTGGTAACCTAGCCCGTATTCATAACGCACTAAACCTTTTTATCGCGTTAAACGCCTTTTCTCGACAAGAAAAGCACAATTTCATCAAAAACAAACAAGACAAGAAAAATCAATCTATTCAACAAGTCTGCAACACATCCTTAAGAGTTACGTGTTTTCACCCAATTTCAATGTGTAATTTCACCAGTTCTGATCATTGTTTAGCTTATTGGTAGCTTGGTCTAATGCCAGACACAGTGAATCCTTTTTATGGCTTTAAACGCATTTTCTCCTCAAGAGAAACATTTTTTCATTAAAAACGTTATAGTTTAAACATGCCTGTTGTACATGTCTACAAACACTCAGAGCCTTAAAATAGGGTTTCCATCAATGTGTTTTTTGGCGAGAAACCTTCTAATTGTAAGGTTCTGTGCGTTTTCAGACAAGTACAATATGTATTTATAGTGTTTCTGATGAAATCCCTCCTTTTACATGCATTTTCTCACAGAAAATGCGTCTCTCGCCATGGGAACATGGCTTTTTTGAAAAAGCATATTCTGGTCGAGAAATCGTGTTTTAAACAATAAAACGAATCACGACCTTATTTAGTTCACATTTTTACTTTTGGTAACCTAGCCCGTATTCATAACGCACTAACCCTTTTTATCGCGTTAAACGCCTTTTCTCGACAAGAAAAGCACAATTTCATCAAAAACAAACAAAACAAGAAAAATCAATCTATTCAACAAGTCTGCAACACGTCCTGAAGAGTTACATGATTTCACCCAATGTCAATGTGTAATTTCTCCAGTTCTGATCATTGTTTAGCTTGTTGCTAGCTTGGTCCAATGCCAACACAGTGAATCCTTTTTATGGCTTTAAACGCATTTTCTCCTCGAGAGAAACATGATTTCACTAAAAACGTTATAGTTTAACCATGCCTGTTGTACATGTCTGCAAACACTCAGCGCCGTAAAATAGGGTTTTCACCAATGTGTTTTTTGGTGAGAAACATTCTAATTGTAAGGTTCTGTGCGTTTTCAGACAAGTACAATATGTATTTTTAGCGTTTCTGATGAAATACCTCCTTTTACATGCATTTTCTCACAGAAAATGAGTCTCTCGCCATGGGAACATGGCTTTTTTGAAAAAGCATATTCTGGTCGAGAAATCGTGTTTTGAACAATAAAAGCGACTCCCGGCCTTATTTAGTTCACATTTTTACTTTTGGTAACCTAGCCCGTATTCATAACGCACTAAACCTTTTTATCGCGTTAAACGCCTTTTCTCGACAAGAAAAGCACAATTTCATCAAAAACAAACAAGACAAGAAAAATCAATCTATTCAACAAGTCTGCAACACATCCTTAAGAGTTACGTGTTTTCACCCAATTTCAATGTGTAATTTCACCAGTTCTGATCATTGTTTAGCTTATTGGTAGCTTGGTCTAATGCCAGACACAGTGAATCCTTTTTATGGCTTTAAACGCATTTTCTCCTCAAGAGAAACATTTTTTCATTAAAAACGTTATAGTTTAAACATGCCTGTTGTACATGTCTACAAACACTCAGAGCCTTAAAATAGGGTTTCCATCAATGTGTTTTTTGGCGAGAAACCTTCTAATTGTAAGGTTCTGTGCGTTTTCAGACAAGTACAATATGTATTTTTAGCGTTTCTGATGAAATACCTCCTTTTACATGCATTTTCTCACAGAAAATGAGTCTCTCGAAATGGGAACATGGCTTTTTTGAAAAAGCATATTCTGGTCGAGAAAACTTGTTTTAAACAATAAAAACGACTCCCGGCTTTATTTAGTTCACATTTTTACTTTTGGTAACCTAGCCCGTGTTCATAACGCACTTAACCTTTTTATCGCGTTAAACGCCTTTTCTCGACAAGAAAAGCACAATTTCATCAAAAACAAACAAAACAAGAAAAATGAATCTATTCAACAAGTCTGCAACACGTCCTGAAGAGTTCCATGATTTCACCCAATGTCAATGTGTAATTTCTCCAGTTCTGATCATTGTTTAGCTTGTTGCTAGCTTGGTCCAATGCCAAACACAGTGAATCCTTTTTATGGCTTTAAACGTATTTTCTCCTCGAGAGAAACATGATTTCACTAAAAACGTTATAGTTTAAACATGCCTGCTGTACATGTGTGCAAACACTCAGAGCCTTAAGATAGGGTTTTCACCAATGTGTTTTTTGGTGAGAAACCTTCTATTTCAAGGTTCTGTGCGTTTTCAGACAAGTACAATATGTATTTATAGTGTTTCTGATGAAATCCCTCCTTTTACATGCATTTTCTCACAGAAAATGAGTCTCTCGCCATGGGAACATGGCTTTTTTGAAAAAGCATATTCTGGTCGAGAAATCGTGTTTTAAACAATAAAAACGACTCACGACCTTATTTAGTTCACATTTTTACTTTTGGTAACCTAGCCCGTATTCATAGCGCACTAAACCTTTTTATCGCGTTAAACGCCTTTTCTCGACAAGAAAAGCACAATTTCATCAAAAACAAACAAAACAAGAAAAATGAATCTATTCAACAAGTCTGCAACACGTCCTGAAGAGTTACATGATTTCACCCAATGTCAATGTGTAATTTCTCCAGTTCTGATCATTGTTTAGCTTGTTGCTAGCTTGGTCCAATGCCAACACAGTGAATCCTTTTTATGGCTTTAAACGCATTTTCTCCTCGAGAGAAACATGATTTCACTAAAAACGTTATAGTTTAACCATGCCTGTTGTACATGTCTGCAAACACTCAGCGCCGTAAAATAGGGTTTTCACCAATGTGTTTTTTGGTGAGAAACATTCTAATTGTAAGGTTCTGTGCGTTTTCAGACAAGTACAATATGTATTTTTAGCGTTTCTGATGAAATACCTCCTTTTACATGCATTTTCTCACAGAAAATGAGTCTCTCGCCATGGGAACATGGCTTTTTTGAAAAAGCATATTCTGGTCGAGAAATCGTGTTTTGAACAATAAAAGCGACTCCCGGCCTTATTTAGTTCACATTTTTACTTTTGGTAACCTAGCCCGTATTCATAACGCACTAAACCTTTTTATCGCGTTAAACGCCTTTTCTCGACAAGAAAAGCACAATTTCATCAAAAACAAACAAGACAAGAAAAATCAATCTATTCAACAAGTCTGCAACACATCCTTAAGAGTTGCGTGTTTTCACCCAATTTCAATGTGTAATTTCACCAGTTCTGATCATTGTTTAGCTTATTGGTAGCTTGGTCTAATGCCAGACACAGTGAATCCTTTTTATGGCTTTAAACGCATTTTCTCCTCAAGAGAAACATTTTTTCATTAAAAACGTTATAGTTTAAACATGCCTGTTGTACATGTCTACAAACACTCAGAGCCTTAAAATAGGGTTTCCATCAATGTGTTTTTTGGCGAGAAACCTTCTAATTGTAAGGTTCTGTGCGTTTTCAGACAAGTACAATATGTATTTTTAGCGTTTCTGATGAAATACCTCCTTTTACATGCATTTTCTCACAGAAAATGAGTCTCTCGAAATTGGAACATGGCTTTTTTGAAAAAGCATATTCTGGTCGAGAAATCTTGTTTTAAACAATAAAAACGACTCCCGGCCTTATTTAGTTCACATTTTTACTTTAGTAACCTAGCCCGTATTCATAACGCACTAAACCTTTTTATCGCGTTAAACGCCTTTTCTCGACAAGAAAAGCACAATTTCATCAAAAACAAACAAAACAAGAAAAATGAATCTATTCAACAAGTCTGCAACACGTCCTGAAGAGTTCCGTGTTTTCACCCAATGTCAATGTGTAATTTCTCCAGTTCTGATCATTGTTTAGCTTATTGGTAGCTTGGTCCAATGCCAGACACAGTGAATCCTTTTTATGGCTTTAAACGTATTTTCTCCTCGAGAGAAACATGATTTCACTAAAAACGTTATAGTTTAAACATGCCTGCTGTACATGTGTGCAAACACTCAGAGCCTTAAGATAGGGTTTTCACCAATGTGTTTTTTGGTGAGAAACCTTCTATTTCAAGGTTCTGTGCGTTTTCAGACAAGTACAATATGTATTTATAGTGTTTCTGATGAAATCCCTCCTTTTACATGCATTTTCTCACAGAAAATGAGTCTCTCGCCATGGGAACATGGCTTTTTTGAAAAAGCATATTCTGGTCGAGAAATCGTGTTTTAAACAATAAAAACGACTCACGACCTTATTTAGTTCACATTTTTACTTTTGGTAACCTAGCCCGTATTCATAGCGCACTAAACCTTTTTATCGCGTTAAACGCCTTTTCTCGACAAGAAAAGCACAATTTCATCAAAAACAAACAAAACAAGAAAAATGAATCTATTCAACAAGTCTGCAACACGTCCTGAAGAGTTACATGATTTCACCCAATGTCAATGTGTAATTTCTCCAGTTCTGATCATTGTTTAGCTTGTTGCTAGCTTGGTCCAATGCCAACACAGTGAATCCTTTTTATGGCTTTAAACGCATTTTCTCCTCGAGAGAAACATGATTTCACTAAAAACGTTATAGTTTAACCATGCCTGTTGTACATGTCTGCAAACACTCAGCGCCGTAAAATAGGGTTTTCACCAATGTGTTTTTTGGTGAGAAACATTCTAATTGTAAGGTTCTGTGCGTTTTCAGACAAGTACAATATGTATTTTTAGCGTTTCTGATGAAATACCTCCTTTTACATGCATTTTCTCACAGAAAATGAGTCTCTCGCCATGGGAACATGGCTTTTTTGAAAAAGCATATTCTGGTCGAGAAATCGTGTTTTGAACAATAAAAGCGACTCCCGGCCTTATTTAGTTCACATTTTTACTTTTGGTAACCTAGCCCGTATTCATAACGCACTAAACCTTTTTATCGCGTTAAACGCCTTTTCTCGACAAGAAAAGCACAATTTCATCAAAAACAAACAAGACAAGAAAAATCAATCTATTCAACAAGTCTGCAACACATCCTTAAGAGTTGCGTGTTTTCACCCAATTTCAATGTGTAATTTCACCAGTTCTGATCATTGTTTAGCTTATTGGTAGCTTGGTCTAATGCCAGACACAGTGAATCCTTTTTATGGCTTTAAACGCATTTTCTCCTCAAGAGAAACATTTTTTCATTAAAAACGTTATAGTTTAAACATGCCTGTTGTACATGTCTACAAACACTCAGAGCCTTAAAATAGGGTTTCCATCAATGTGTTTTTTGGCGAGAAACCTTCTAATTGTAAGGTTCTGTGCGTTTTCAGACAAGTACAATATGTATTTTTAGCGTTTCTGATGAAATACCTCCTTTTACATGCATTTTCTCACAGAAAATGAGTCTCTCGAAATTGGAACATGGCTTTTTTGAAAAAGCATATTCTGGTCGAGAAATCTTGTTTTAAACAATAAAAACGACTCCCGGCCTTATTTAGTTCACATTTTTACTTTAGTAACCTAGCCCGTATTCATAACGCACTAAACCTTTTTATCGCGTTAAACGCCTTTTCTCGACAAGAAAAGCACAATTTCATCAAAAACAAACAAAACAAGAAAAATGAATCTATTCAACAAGTCTGCAACACGTCCTGAAGAGTTCCGTGTTTTCACCCAATGTCAATGTGTAATTTCTCCAGTTCTGATCATTGTTTAGCTTATTGGTAGCTTGGTCCAATGCCAGACACAGTGAATCCTTTTTATGGCTTTAAACGCATTTTCTCCTCAAGAGAAACATGATTTCATTAAAAACGTTATAGTTTAACCATGCCTGTTGTACATGTCTGCAAACAGTCAGCGCCTTAAAATAGGGTTTTCACCAATGTGTTTTTTGGTGAGAAACATTCTAATTGTAAGGTTCTGTGCGTTTTCAGACAGGTACAATATGTATTTTTAGCGTTTCTGATGAAATACCTCCTTTTACATGCATTTTCTCACAGAAAATGAGTCTCTCGCCATGGGAACATGGCTTTTTTGAAAAAGCATATTCTGGTCGAGAAATCGTGTTTTGAACAATAAAAACGACTCCCGGCCTTATTTAGTTCACATTTTTACTTTTGGTAACCTAGCCCGTATTCATAACGCACTAAACCTTTTTATCGCGTTAAACGCCTTTTCTCGACAAGAAAAGCACAATTTCATCAAAAACAAACAAGACAAGAAAAATCAATCTATTCAACAAGTCTGCAACACATCCTTAAGAGTTACGTGTTTTCACCCAATTTCAATGTGTAATTTCACCAGTTCTGATCATTGTTTAGCTTATTGGTAGCTTGGTCTAATGCCAGACACAGTGAATCCTTTTTATGGCTTTAAACGCATTTTCTCCTCAAGAGAAACATTTTTTCATTAAAAACGTTATAGTTTAAACATGCCTGTTGTACATGTCTACAAACACTCAGAGCCTTTAAATAGGGTTTCCATCAATGTGTTTTTTGGCGAGAAACCTTCTAATTGTAAGGTTCTGTGCGTTTTCAGACAAGTACAATATGTATTTTTAGCGTTTCTGATGAAATACCTCCTTTTACATGCATTTTCTCACAGAAAATGAGTCTTTCGAAATGGGAACATGGCTTTTTTGAAAAAGCATATTCTGGTCGAGAAATCTTGTTTTAAACAATAAAAACGACTCCCGGCTTTATTTAGTTCACATTTTTACTTTTGGTAACCTAGCCCGTGTTCATAACGCACTTAACCTTTTTATCGCGTTAAACGCCTTTTCTCGACAAGAAAAGCACAATTTCATCAAAAACAAACAAAACAAGAAAAATGAATCTATTCAACAAGTCTGCAACACGTCCTGAAGAGTTCCATGATTTCACCCAATGTCAATGTGTAATTTCTCCAGTTCTGATCATTGTTTAGCTTGTTGCTAGCTTGGTCCAATGCCAACACAGTGAATCCTTTTTATGGCTTTAAACGCATTTTCTCCTCGAGAGAAACATGATTTCACTAAAAACGTTATAGTTTAACCATGCCTGTTGTACATGTCTGCAAACACTCAGCGCCTTAAGATAGGGTTTTCACCAATGTGTTTTTTGGTGAGAAACATTCTAATTGTAAGGTTCTGTGCGTTTTCAGACAAGTACAATATGTATTTTTAGCGTTTCTGATGAAATACCTCCTTTTACATGCATTTTCTCACAGAAAATGAGTCTCTCGCCATGGGAACATGGCTTTTTTGAAAAAGCATATTCTGGTCGAGAAATCGTGTTTTGAACAATAAAAACGACTCCCGGCCTTATTTAGTTCACATTTTTACTTTTGGTAACCTAGCCCGTATTCATAACGCACTAAACCTTTTTATCGCGTTAAACGCCTTTTCTCGACAAGAAAAGCACAATTTCATCAAAAACAAACAAGACAAGAAAAATCAATCTATTCAACAAGTCTGCAACACATCCTTAAGAGTTACGTGTTTTCACCCAATTTCAATGTGTAATTTCACCAGTTCTGATCATTGTTTAGCTTATTGGTAGCTTGGTCTAATGCCAGACACAGTGAATCCTTTTTATGGCTTTAAACGCATTTTCTCCTCAAGAGAAACATTTTTTCATTAAAAACGTTATAGTTTAAACATGCCTGTTGTACATGTCTACATACACTCAGAGCCTTAAAATAGGGTTTCCATCAATGTGTTTTTTGGCGAGAAACCTTCTAATTGTAAGGTTCTGTGCGTTTTCAGACAAGTACAATATGTATTTTTAGCGTTTCTGATGAAATACCTCCTTTTACATGCATTTTCTCACAGAAAATGAGTCTCTCGAAATGGGAACATGGCTTTTTTGAAAAAGCATATTCTGGTCGAGAAATCTTGTTTTAAACAATAAAAACGACTCCCGGCCTTATTTAGTTCACATTTTTACTTTAGTAACCTAGCCCGTATTCATAACGCACTAAACCTTTTTATCGCGTTAAACGCCTTTTCTCGACAAGAAAAGCACAATTTCATCAAAAACAAACAAAACAAGAAAAATGAATCTATTCAACAAGTCTGCAACACGTCCTGAAGAGTTCCGTGTTTTCACCCAATGTCAATGTGTAATTTCTCCAGTTCTGATCATTGTTTAGCTTATTGGTAGCTTGGTCCAATGCCAGACACAGTGAATCCTTTTTATGGCTTTAAACGCATTTTCTCCTCAAGAGAAACATGATTTCATTAAAAACGTTATAGTTTAACCATGCCTGTTGTACATGTCTGCAAACAGTCAGCGCCTTAAAATAGGGTTTTCACCAATGTGTTTTTTGGTGAGAAACATTCTAATTGTAAGGTTCTGTGCGTTTTCAGACAAGTACAATATGTATTTTTAGCGTTTCTGATGAAATACCTCCTTTTACATGCATTTTCTCACAGAAAATGAGTCTCTCGCCATGGGAACATGGCTTTTTTGAAAAAGCATATTCTGGTCGAGAAATCGTGTTTTGAACAATAAAAACGACTCCCGGCCTTATTTAGTTCACATTTTTACTTTTGGTAACCTAGCCCGTATTCATAACGCACTAAACCTTTTTATCGCGTTAAACGCCTTTTCTCGACAAGAAAAGCACAATTTCATCAAAAACAAACAAGACAAGAAAAATCAATCTATTCAACAAGTCTGCAACACATCCTTAAGAGTTACGTGTTTTCACCCAATTTCAATGTGTAATTTCACCAGTTCTGATCATTGTTTAGCTTATTGGTAGCTTGGTCTAATGCCAGACACAGTGAATCCTTTTTATGGCTTTAAACGCATTTTCTCCTCAAGAGAAACATTTTTTCATTAAAAACGTTATAGTTTAAACATGCCTGTTGTACATGTCTACAAACACTCAGAGCCTTTAAATAGGGTTTCCATCAATGTGTTTTTTGGCGAGAAACCTTCTAATTGTAAGGTTCTGTGCGTTTTCAGACAAGTACAATATGTATTTTTAGCGTTTCTGATGAAATACCTCCTTTTACATGCATTTTCTCACAGAAAATGAGTCTTTCGAAATGGGAACATGGCTTTTTTGAAAAAGCATATTCTGGTCGAGAAATCTTGTTTTAAACAATAAAAACGACTCCCGGCTTTATTTAGTTCACATTTTTACTTTTGGTAACCTAGCCCGTGTTCATAACGCACTTAACCTTTTTATCGCGTTAAACGCCTTTTCTCGACAAGAAAAGCACAATTTCATCAAAAACAAACAAAACAAGAAAAATGAATCTATTCAACAAGTCTGCAACACGTCCTGAAGAGTTCCATGATTTCACCCAATGTCAATGTGTAATTTCTCCAGTTCTGATCATTGTTTAGCTTGTTGCTAGCTTGGTCCAATGCCAAACACAGTGAATCCTTTTTATGGCTTTAAACGTATTTTCTCCTCGAGAGAAACATGATTTCACTAAAAACGTTATAGTTTAAACATGCCTGCTGTACATGTGTGCAAACACTCAGAGCCTTAAGATAGGGTTTTCACCAATGTGTTTTTTGGTGAGAAACCTTCTATTTCAAGGTTCTGTGCGTTTTCAGACAAGTACAATATGTATTTATAGTGTTTCTGATGAAATCCCTCCTTTTACATGCATTTTCTCACAGAAAATGCGTCTCTCGCCATGGGAACATGGCTTTTTTGAAAAAGCATATTCTGGTCGAGAAATCGTGTTTTAAACAATAAAAACGACTCACGACCTTATTTAGTTCACATTTTTACTTTTGGTAACCTAGCCCGTATTCATAACGCACTAAACCTTTTTATCGCGTTAAACGCCTTTTCTCGACAAGAAAAGCACAATTTCATCAAAAACAAACAAAACAAGAAAAATGAATCTATTCAACAAGTCTGCAACACGTCCTGAAGAGTTACATGATTTCACCCAATGTCAATGTGTAATTTCTCCAGTTCTGATCATTGTTTAGCTTGTTGCTAGCTTGGTCCAATGCCAACACAGTGAATCCTTTTTATGGCTTTAAACGCATTTTCTCCTCGAGAGAAACATGATTTCACTAAAAACGTTATAGTTTAACCATGCCTGTTGTACATGTCTGCAAACACTCAGCGCCTTAAAATAGGGTTTTCACCAATGTGTTTTTTGGTGAGAAACATTCTAATTGTAAGGTTCTGTGCGTTTTCAGACAAGTACAATATGTATTTTTAGCGTTTCTGATGAAATACCTCCTTTTACATGCATTTTCTCACAGAAAATGAGTCTCTCGCCATGGGAACATGGCTTTTTTGAAAAAGCATATTCTGGTCGAGAAATCGTGTTTTGAACAATAAAAACGACTCCCGGCCTTATTTAGTTCACATTTTTACTTTTGGTAACCTAGCCCGTATTCATAACGCACTAAACCTTTTTATCGCGTTAAACGCATTTTCTCGACAAGAAAAGCACAATTTCATCAAAAACAAACAAGACAAGAAAAATCAATCTATTCAACAAGTCTGCAACACATCCTTAAGAGTTACGTGTTTTCACCCAATTTCAATGTGTAATTTCACCAGTTCTGATCATTGTTTAGCTTATTGGTAGCTTGGTCTAATGCCAGACACAGTGAATCCTTTTTATGGCTTTAAACGCATTTTCTCCTCAAGAGAAACATTTTTTCATTAAAAACGTTATAGTTTAAACATGCCTGTTGTACATGTCTACATACACTCAGAGCCTTAAAATAGGGTTTCCATCAATGTGTTTTTTGGCGAGAAACCTTCTAATTGTAAGGTTCTGTGCGTTTTCAGACAAGTAAAATATGTATTTTTAGCGTTTCTGATGAAATACCTCCTTTTACATGCATTTTCTCACAGAAAATGCGTCTCTCGCCATGGGAACATGGCTTTTTTGAAAAAGCATATTCTGGTCGAGAAATCGTGTTTTAAACAATAAAAACGACTCACGACCTTATTTAGTTCACATTTTTACTTTTGGTAACCTAGCCCGTATTCATAACGCACTAAACCTTTTTATCGCGTTAAACGCCTTTTCTCGACAAGAAAAGCACAATTTCATCAAAAACAAACAAAACAAGAAAAATGAATCTATTCAACAAGTCTGCAACACGTCCTGAAGAGTTACATGATTTCACCCAATGTCAATGTGTAATTTCTCCAGTTCTGATCATTGTTTAGCTTATTGGTAGCTTGGTCCAATGCCAGACACAGTGAATCTTTTATGGCTTTCAACGCATTTTCTCCTCAAGAGAAACATGATTTCATTAAAAACGTTATAGTTTAAACATGCCTGTTGTACATGTCTGCAAACACTCAGAGCCTTAAAATAGGGTTTCCATCAATGTGTTTTTTGGTGAGAAAACTTCTATTTCACGGTTCTGTGCGTTTTCAGACAAGTACAATATGTATTTATAGTGTTTCTGATGAAGTCCCTCCTTTTAATGCATTTTCTCACAGAAAATGAGTCTCTCGCCATGGGAACATGGCTTTTTTGAAAAAGCATATTCTGGTCGAGAAATCTTGTTTTAAAAAATAAAAACGACTCCCGGCTTTATTCAGTTCACATTTTTACTTTTGGTAACCTAGCCCGTATTCATAACGCACTAAACCTTTTTATCGCGTTAAACGCCTTTTCTCGACAAGAAAAGCACAATTTCATCAAAAACAAACAAAACAAGAAAAATGAATCTATTCAAAAAGTCTGCAACACGTCCTGAAGAGTTACATGATTTCACCCAATGTCAATGTGTAATTTCTCCAGTTCTGATCATTGTTTAGCTTGTTGCTAGCTTGGTCCAATGCCAACACAGTGAATCCTTTTTATGGCTTTAAACGCATTTTCTCCTCGAGAGAAACATGATTTCACTAAAAACGTTATAGTTTAACCATGCCTGTTGTACATGTCTGCAAACACTCAGCGCCTTAAAATAGGGTTTTCACCAATGTGTTTTTTGGTGAGAAACATTCTAATTGTACGGTTCTGTGCGTTTTCAGACAAGTACAATATGTATTTTTAGCGTTTCTGATGAAATACCTCCTTTTACATGCATTTTCTCACAGAAAATGAGTCTCTCGCCATGGGAACATGGCTTTTTTGAAAAAGCATATTCTGGTCGAGAAATCTTGTTTTAAACAATAAAAACGACTCCCGGCCTTATTTAGTTCACATTTTTACTTTAGTAACTTAGCCCGTATTCATAACGCACTAAACCTTTTTATCGCGTTAAACGCCTTTTCTCGACAAGAAAAGCACAATTTCATCAAAACAAACAAAACAATAAACATTAAATCTTTTCAACAAGTCTTGCAACACATCCTTAAGAGTTACATGATTTCACCCAATGTCAATGTGTAATTTCTCCAGTTCTGATCATTGTTTAGCTTGTTGCTAGCTTGGTCCAATGCCAAACACAGTGAATCATTTTTATGGTTTTAAACGCATTTTCTCCTCGAGAGAAACATGATTTCAGTAAAAACGTTATAGTTTAACCATGCCTGTTGTACATGTCTGCAAACACTCAGCGCCTTAAAATAGGATTTTCACCAATGTGTTTTTTGGTGAGAAACCTTCTAATTGCAAGGTTCTGTGCGTTTTCAGACAAGTACAATATGTATTTTTAGCGTTTCTGATGAAATACCTCCTTTTACATGCATTTTCTCACAGAAATGAGTCTCTCGCCATGGGAACATGGCGTTTTTGAAAAAGCATATTCTGGTCTAGAAATCTTGTTTTAAACAATAAAAACGACTCCCGGCCTTATTTAGTTCACATTTTTACTTTAGTAACCTAGCCCGTATTCATAACGCACTAAACCTTTTTATCGCGTTAAACGCCTTTTCTCGACAAGAAAAGCACAATTTCATCAAAAACAAACAAGACAAGAAAAATCAATCTATTCAACAAGTCTGCAACACATCCTTAAGAGTTCCGTGTTTTCACCCAATTTCAATGTGTAATTTCACCAGTTCTGATCATTGTTTAGCTTATTGGTAGCTTGGTCCAATGCCAGACACAGTGAATCCTTTTTATGGCTTTAAACGCATTTTCTCCTCAAGAGAAACATGATTTCTTTAAAAACGTTATAGTTCAACCATACCTGTTGTACATGTCTGCAAACACTCAGCGCCTTAAAATAGGGTTTTCACCAATGGGTTTTTTGGTGAGAAACCTTCTTTTTCAAGGTTCTGTGCGTTTTCAGACACGTACAATATGTATTTATAGTGTTTCTGATGAAATCCCTCCTTTTAATGCATTTTCTCACAGAAAATGAGTCTCTCGCCATGGGAACATGGCTTTTTTGAAAAAGCATATTCTGGTCGAGAAATCGTGTTTTAAACAATAAAAACGACTCACGACCTTATTTAGTTCACATTTTTACTTTTGGTAACCTAGCCCGTATTCATAACGCACTAAACCTTTTTATCGCGTTAAACGCCTTTTCTCGACAAGAAAAGCACAATTTCATCAAAACAAACAAAACAAGAAAAATCAATCTATTCAACAAGTCTGCAACACGTCCTGAAGAGTTACATGATTTCACCCAATGTCAATGTGTAATTTCTCCAGTTCTGATCATTGTTTAGGTTGTTGGTAGCTTGGTCCAATGCCAAACACAGTGAATCCTTTTTATGGCTTTAAACGCATTTTCTCCTCGAGAGAAACATGATTTCACTAAAAACGTTATAGTTTAAACATGCCTGCTGTACATGTGTGCAAACACTCAGAGCCTTAAGATAGGGTTTTCACCAATGTGTTTTTTGGTGGGAAACCTTCTATTTCATGGTTCTGTGCGTTTTCAGACAAGTACAATATGTATTTATAGTGTTTCTGATGAAATCCCTCCTTTTACATGCATTTTCTCACAGAAAATGCGTCTCTCGCCATGGGAACATGGCTTTTTTGAAAAAGCATATTCTGGTCGAGAAATCTTGTTTTAAAAAATAAAAACGACTCCCGGCTTTATTTAGTTCACATTTTTACTTTTGGTAACCTAGCCCGTATTCATAACGCACTAAACCTTTTTATCGCGTTAAACGCCTTTTCTCGACAAGAAAAGCACAATTTCATCAAAAACAAACAAAACAAGAAAAATGAATCTATTCAACAAGTCTGCAACACGTCCTGAAGAGTTACATGATTTCACCCAATGTCAATGTGTAATTTCTCCAGTTCTGATCATTGTTTAGCTTGTTGCTAGCTTGGTCCAATGCCAACACAGTGAATCCTTTTTATGGCTTTAAACGCATTTTCTCCTCGAGAGAAACATGATTTCACTAAAAACGTTATAGTTTAACCATGCCTGTTGTACATGTCTGCAAACACTCAGCGCCTTAAAATAGGGTTTTCACCAATGTGTTTTTTGGTGAGAAACATTCTAATTGTAAGGTTCTGTGCGTTTTCAGACAAGTACAATATGTATTTTTAGCGTTTCTGATGAAATACCTCCTTTTACATGCATTTTCTCACAGAAAATGAGTCTCTCGCCATGGGAACATGGCTTTTTTGAAAAAGCATATTCTGGTCGAGAAATCTTGTTTTGAACAATAAAAACGACTCCCGGCCTTATTTAGTTCACATTTTTACTTTTGGTAACCTAGCCCGTATTCATAACGCACTAAACCTTTTTATCGCGTTAAACGCATTTTCTCGACAAGAAAAGCACAATTTCATCAAAAACAAACAAGACAAGAAAAATCAATCTATTCAACAAGTCTGCAACACATCCTTAAGAGTTACGTGTTTTCACCCAATTTCAATGTGTAATTTCACCAGTTCTGATCATTGTTTAGCTTATTGGTAGCTTGGTCTAATGCCAGACACAGTGAATCCTTTTTATGGCTTTAAACGCATTTTCTCCTCAAGAGAAACATTTTTTCATTAAAAACGTTATAGTTTAAACATGCCTGTTGTACATGTCTACATACACTCAGAGCCTTAAAATAGGGTTTCCATCAATGTGTTTTTTGGCGAGAAACCTTCTAATTGTAAGGTTCTGTGCGTTTTCAGACAAGTACAATATGTATTTTTAGCGTTTCTGATGAAATACCTCCTTTTACATGCATTTTCTCACAGAAAATGAGTCTCTCGAAATGGGAACATGGCTTTTTTGAAAAAGCATATTCTGGTCGAGAAATCTTGTTTTAAACAATAAAAACGACTCCCGGCCTTATTTAGTTCACATTTTTACTTTAGTAACCTAGCCCGTATTCATAACGCACTAAACCTTTTTATCGCGTTAAACGCCTTTTCTCGACAAGAAAAGCACAATTTCATCAAAAACAAACAAAACAAGAAAAATGAATCTATTCAACAAGTCTGCAACACGTCCTGAAGAGTTCCGTGTTTTCACCCAATGTCAATGTGTAATTTCTCCAGTTCTGATCATTGTTTAGCTTATTGGTAGCTTGGTCCAATGCCAGACACAGTGAATCCTTTTTATGGCTTTAAACGCATTTTCTCCTCAAGAGAAACATGATTTCATTAAAAACGTTATAGTTTAACCATGCCTGTTGTACATGTCTGCAAACACTCAGCGCCTTAAAATAGGGTTTTCACCAATGTGTTTTTTGGTGAGAAACCTTCTTTTTCAAGGTTCTGTGCGTTTTCAGACACGTACAATATGTATTTATAGTGTTTCTGATGAAATCCCTCCTTTTAATGCATTTTCTCACAGAAAATGAGTCTCTCGCCATGGGAACATGGCTTTTTTGAAAAAGCATATTCTGGTCGAGAAATCTTGTTTTAAAAAATAAAAACGACTCCCGGCTTTATTTAGTTCACATTTTTACTTTTGGTAACCTAGCCCGTGTTCATAACGCACTTAACCTTTTTATCGCGTTAAAAGCCTTTTCTCGACAAGAAAAGCACAATTTCATCAAAAACAAACAAAACAAGAAAAATGAATCTATTCAACAAGTCTGCAACACGTCCTGAAGAGTTACATGATTTCACCCAATGTCAATGTGTAATTTCTCCAGTTCTGATCATTGTTTAGCTTGTTGCTAGCTTGGTCCAATGCCAAACACAGTGAATCCTTTTTATGGCTTTAAACGCATTTTCTCCTCGAGAGAAACATGATTTCACTAAAAACGTTATAGTTTAAACATGCCTGCTGTACATGTGTGCAAACACTCAGAGCCTTAAGATAGGGTTTTCACCAATGTGTTTTTTGGTGAGAAACCTTCTATTTCAAGGTTCTGTGCGTTTTCAGACAAGTACAATATGTATTTATAGTGTTTCTGATGAAATCCCTCCTTTTACATGCATTTTCTCACAGAAAATGCGTCTCTCGCCATGGGAACATGGCTTTTTTGAAAAAGCATATTCTGGTCGAGAAATCGTGTTTTAAACAATAAAAACGACTCACGAACTTATTTAGTTCACATTTTTACTTTTGGTAACCTAGCCCGTATTCATAACGCACTAAACCTTTTTATCGCGTTAAACACCTTTTCTCGACAAGAAAAGCACAATTTCATCAAAAACAAACAAAACAAGAAAAATGAATCTATTCAACAAGTCTGCAACACGTCCTGAAGAGTTACATGATTTCACCCAATGTCAATGTGTAATTTCTCCAGTTCTGATCATTGTTTAGCTTATTGGTAGCTTGGTCCAATGCCAGACACAGTGAATCCTTTTTATGGCTTTAAACGTATTTTCTCCTCGAGAGAAACATGATTTCACTAAAAACGTTATAGTTTAACCATGCCTGCTGTACATGTGTGCAAACACTCAGAGCCTTAAGATAGGGTTTTCACCAATGTGTTTTTTGGTGAGAAACCTTCTATTTCAAGGTTCTGTGCGTTTTCAGACAAGTACAATATGTATTTATAGTGTTTCTGATGAAATCCCTCGTTTTACATGCATTTTCTCACAGAAAATGAGTCTCTCGCCATGGGAACATGGCTTTTTTGAAAAAGCATATTCCGGTCGAGAAATCGTGTTTTAAACAATAAAAACGACTCCCGGCTTTATTTAGTTCACATTTTTACTTTTGGTAACCTAGCCCGTATTCATAACGCACTAAACCTTTTTATCGCGTTAAACGCCTTTTCTCGACAAGAAAAGCACAATTTCATCAAAAACAAACAAAACAAGAAAAATGAATCTATTCAACAAGTCTGCAACACGTCCTGAAGAGTTACATGATTTCACCCAATGTCAATGTGTAATTTCTCCAGTTCTGATCATTGTTTAGCTTGTTGCTAGCTTGGTCCAATGCCAAACACAGTGAATCCTTTTTATGGCTTTAAACGCATTTTCTCCTCGAGAGAAACATGATTTCACTAAAAACGTTATAGTTTAAACATGCCTGCTGTACATGTGTGCAAACACTCAGAGCCTTAAGATAGGGTTTTCACCAATGTGTTTTTTGGTGAGAAACCTTCTATTTCAAGGTTCTGTGCGTTTTCAGACAAGTACAATATGTATTTATAGTGTTTCTGATGAAATCCCTCCTTTTACATGCATTTTCTCACAGAAAATGCGTCTCTCGCCATGGGAACATGGCTTTTTTGAAAAAGCATATTCTGGTCGAGAAATCGTGTTTTAAACAATAAAAACGACTCACGAACTTATTTAGTTCACATTTTTACTTTTGGTAACCTAGCCCGTATTCATAACGCACTAAACCTTTTTATCGCGTTAAACACCTTTTCTCGACAAGAAAAGCACAATTTCATCAAAAACAAACAAGACAAGAAAAATCAATCTATTCAACAAGTCTGCAACACATCCTTAAGAGTTCCGTGTTTTCACCCAATTTCAATGTGTAATTTCACCAGTTCTGATCATTGTTTAGCTTATTGGTAGCTTGGTCCAATGCCAGACACAGTGAATCTTTTATGGCTTTAAACGCATTTTCTCCTCAAGAGAAACATGATTTCATTAAAAACGTTATAGTTTAAACATGCCTGTTGTACATGTCTGCAAACACTCAGAGCCTTAAAATAGGGTTTCCATCAATGTGTTTTTTGGTGAGAAACCTTCTATTTCACGGTTCTGTGCGTTTTCAGACAAGTACAATATGTATTTATAGTGTTTCTGATGAAGTCCCTCCTTTTAATGCATTTTCTCACAGAAAATGAGTCTCTCGCCATGGGAACATGGCTTTTTTGAAAAAGCATATTCTGGTCGAGAAATCTTGTTTTAAAAAATAAAAACGACTCCCGGCTTTATTTAGTTCACATTTTACTTTTGGTAACCTAGCCCGTGTTCATAACGCACTTAACCTTTTTATCGCGTTAAACGCCTTTTCTCGACAAGAAAAGCACAATTTCATCAAAAACAAACAAAACAAGAAAAATGAATCTATTCAACAAGTCTGCAACACGTCCTGAAGAGTTACATGATTTCACCCAATGTCAATGTGTAATTTCTCCAGTTCTGATCATTGTTTAGCTTGTTGCTAGCTTGGTCCAATGCCAACACAGTGAATCCTTTTTATGGCTTTAAACGCATTTTCTCCTCGAGAGAAACATGATTTCACTAAAAACGTTATAGTTTAACCATGCCTGTTGTACATGTCTGCAAACACTCAGCGCCTTAAAATAGGGTTTTCACCAATGTGTTTTTTGGTGAGAAACATTCTAATTGTACGGTTCTGTGCGTTTTCAGACAAGTACAATATGTATTTTTAGCGTTTCTGATGAAATACCTCCTTTTACATGCATTTTCTCACAGAAAATGAGTCTCTCGCCATGGGCACATGGCTTTTTTGAAAAAGCATATTCTGGTCGAGAAATCTTGTTTTAAACAATAAAAACGACTCCCGGCCTTATTTAGTTCACATTTTTACTTTAGTAACTTAGCCCGTATTCATAACGCACTAAACCTTTTTATCGCGTTAAACGCCTTTACTCGACAAGAAAAGCACAATTTCATCAAAACAAACAAAACAATAAACATTAAATCTTTTCAACAAGTCTTGCAACACATCCTTAAGAGTTACATGATTTCACCCAATGTCAATGTGTAATTTCTCCAGTTCTGATCATTGTTTAGCTTGTTGCTAGCTTGGTCCAATGCCAAACACAGTGAATCCTTTTTATGGTTTTAAACGCATTTTCTCCTCAAGAGAAACATGATTTCAGTAAAAACGTTATAGTTTAACCATGCCTGTTGTACATGTCTGCAAACACTCAGCGCCTTAAAATAGGATTTTCACCAATGTGTTTTTTGGTGAGAAACCTTCTAATTGCAAGGTTCTGTGCGTTTTCAGACAAGTACAATATGTATTTTTAGCGTTTCTGATGAAATACCTCCTTTTACATGCATTTTCTCACAGAAATGAGTCTCTCGCCATGGGAACATGGCGTTTTTGAAAAAGCATATTCTGGTCTAGAAATCTTGTTTTAAACAATAAAAATGACTCCCGGCCTTATTTAGTTCACATTTTTACTTTAGTAACCTAGCCCGTATTCATAACGCACTAAACCTTTTTATCGCGTTAAACGCCTTTTCTCGACAAGAAAAGCACAATTTCATCAAAAACAAACAAGACAAGAAAAATCAATCTATTCAAACAAGTCTGCAACACATCCTTAAGAGTTCCGTGTTTTCACCCAATTTCAATGTGTAATTTCACCAGTTCTGATCATTGTTTAGCTTATTGGTAGCTTGATCCAATGCCAGACACAGTGAATCCTTTTTATGGCTTTAAACGCATTTTCTCCTCAAGAGAAACATGATTTCATTAAAAACGTTATAGTTTAACCATGCCTGTTGTACATGTCTGCAAACACTCAGCGCCTTAAAATAGGGTTTTCACCAATGTGTTTTTTGGTGAGAAACCTTCTTTTTCAAGGTTCTGTGCGTTTTCAGACACGTACAATATGTATTTATAGTGTTTCTGATGAAATCCCTCCTTTTAATGCATTTTCTCACAGAAAATGAGTCTCTCGCCATGGGAACATGGCTTTTTTGAAAAAGCATATTCTGGTCGAGAAATCTTGTTTTAAAAAATAAAAACGACTCCCGGCTTTATTTAGTTCACATTTTTACTTTTGGTAACCTAGCCCGTGTTCATAACGCACTTAACCTTTTTATCGCGTTAAACGCCTTTTCTCGACAAGAAAAGCACAATTTCATCAAAAACAAACAAAACAAGAAAAATGAATCTATTCAACAAGTCTGCAACACGTCCTGAAGAGTTACATGATTTCACCCAATGTCAATGTGTAATTTCTCCAGTTCTGATCATTGTTTAGCTTATTGGTAGCTTGGTCCAATGCCAGACACAGTGAATCTTTTATGGCTTTCAACGCATTTTCTCCTCAAGAGAAACATGATTTCATTAAAAACGTTATAGTTTAAACATGCCTGTTGTACATGTCTGCAAACACTCAGAGCCTTAAAATAGGGTTTCCATCAATGTGTTTTTTGGTGAGAAACCTTCTATTTCACGGTTCTGTGCGTTTTCAGACAAGTACAATATGTATTTATAGTGTTTCTGATGAAGTCCCTCCTTTTAATGCATTTTCTCACAGAAAATGAGTCTCTCGCCATGGGAACATGGCTTTTTTGAAAAAGCATATTCTGGTCGAGAAATCTTGTTTTAAAAAATAAAAACGACTCCCGGCTTTATTCAGTTCACATTTTTACTTTTGGTAACCTAGCCCGTATTCATAACGCACTAAACCTTTTTATCGCGTTAAACGCCTTTTCTCGACAAGAAAAGCACAATTTCATCAAAAACAAACAAAACAAGAAAAATGAATCTATTCAAAAAGTCTGCAACACGTCCTGAAGAGTTACATGATTTCACCCAATGTCAATGTGTAATTTCTCCAGTTCTGATCATTGTTTAGCTTGTTGCTAGCTTGGTCCAATGCCAACACAGTGAATCCTTTTTATGGCTTTAAACGCATTTTCTCCTCGAGAGAAACATGATTTCACTAAAAACGTTATAGTTTAACCATGCCTGTTGTACATGTCTGCAAACACTCAGCGCCTTAAAATAGGGTTTTCACCAATGTGTTTTTTGGTGAGAAACATTCTAATTGTACGGTTCTGTGCGTTTTCAGACAAGTACAATATGTATTTTTAGCGTTTCTGATGAAATACCTCCTTTTACATGCATTTTCTCACAGAAAATGAGTCTCTCGCCATGGGAACATGGCTTTTTTGAAAAAGCATATTCTGGTCGAGAAATCTTGTTTTAAACAATAAAAACGACTCCCGGCCTTATTTAGTTCACATTTTTACTTTAGTAACTTAGCCCGTATTCATAACGCACTAAACCTTTTTATCGCGTTAAACGCCTTTTCTCGACAAGAAAAGCACAATTTCATCAAAACAAACAAAACAATAAACATTAAATCTTTTCAACAAGTCTTGCAACACATCCTTAAGAGTTACATGATTTCACCCAATGTCAATGTGTAATTTCTCCAGTTCTGATCATTGTTTAGCTTGTTGCTAGCTTGGTCCAATGCCAAACACAGTGAATCATTTTTATGGTTTTAAACGCATTTTCTCCTCGAGAGAAACATGATTTCAGTAAAAACGTTATAGTTTAACCATGCCTGTTGTACATGTCTGCAAACACTCAGCGCCTTAAAATAGGATTTTCACCAATGTGTTTTTTGGTGAGAAACCTTCTAATTGCAAGGTTCTGTGCGTTTTCAGACAAGTACAATATGTATTTTTAGCGTTTCTGATGAAATACCTCCTTTTACATGCATTTTCTCACAGAAATGAGTCTCTCGCCATGGGAACATGGCGTTTTTGAAAAAGCATATTCTGGTCTAGAAATCTTGTTTTAAACAATAAAAACGACTCCCGGCCTTATTTAGTTCACATTTTTACTTTAGTAACCTAGCCCGTATTCATAACGCACTAAACCTTTTTATCGCGTTAAACGCCTTTTCTCGACAAGAAAAGCACAATTTCATCAAAAACAAACAAGACAAGAAAAATCAATCTATTCAACAAGTCTGCAACACATCCTTAAGAGTTCCGTGTTTTCACCCAATTTCAATGTGTAATTTCACCAGTTCTGATCATTGTTTAGCTTATTGGTAGCTTGGTCCAATGCCAGACACAGTGAATCCTTTTTATGGCTTTAAACGCATTTTCTCCTCAAGAGAAACATGATTTCTTTAAAAACGTTATAGTTCAACCATACCTGTTGTACATGTCTGCAAACACTCAGCGCCTTAAAATAGGGTTTTCACCAATGTGTTTTTTGGTGAGAAACCTTCTTTTTCAAGGTTCTGTGCGTTTTCAGACACGTACAATATGTATTTATAGTGTTTCTGATGAAATCCCTCCTTTTAATGCATTTTCTCACAGAAAATGAGTCTCTCGCCATGGGAACATGGCTTTTTTGAAAAAGCATATTCTGGTCGAGAAATCGTGTTTTAAACAATAAAAACGACTCACGACCTTATTTAGTTCACATTTTTACTTTTGGTAACCTAGCCCGTATTCATAACGCACTAAACCTTTTTATCGCGTTAAACGCCTTTTCTCGACAAGAAAAGCACAATTTCATCAAAACAAACAAAACAAGAAAAATCAATCTATTCAACAAGTCTGCAACACGTCCTGAAGAGTTACATGATTTCACCCAATGTCAATGTGTAATTTCTCCAGTTCTGATCATTGTTTAGGTTGTTGGTAGCTTGGTCCAATGCCAAACACAGTGAATCCTTTTTATGGCTTTAAACGCATTTTCTCCTCGAGAGAAACATGATTTCACTAAAAACGTTATAGTTTAAACATGCCTGCTGTACATGTGTGCAAACACTCAGAGCCTTAAGATAGGGTTTTCACCAATGTGTTTTTTGGTGGGAAACCTTCTATTTCATGGTTCTGTGCGTTTTCAGACAAGTACAATATGTATTTATAGTGTTTCTGATGAAATCCCTCCTTTTACATGCATTTTCTCACAGAAAATGCGTCTCTCGCCATGGGAACATGGCTTTTTTGAAAAAGCATATTCTGGTCGAGAAATCTTGTTTTAAAAAATAAAAACGACTCCCGGCTTTATTTAGTTCACATTTTTACTTTTGGTAACCTAGCCCGTATTCATAACGCACTAAACCTTTTTATCGCGTTAAACGCCTTTTCTCGACAAGAAAAGCACAATTTCATCAAAAACAAACAAAACAAGAAAAATGAATCTATTCAACAAGTCTGCAACACGTCCTGAAGAGTTACATGATTTCACCCAATGTCAATGTGTAATTTCTCCAGTTCTGATCATTGTTTAGCTTGTTGCTAGCTTGGTCCAATGCCAACACAGTGAATCCTTTTTATGGCTTTAAACGCATTTTCTCCTCGAGAGAAACATGATTTCACTAAAAACGTTATAGTTTAACCATGCCTGTTGTACATGTCTGCAAACACTCAGCGCCTTAAAATAGGGTTTTCACCAATGTGTTTTTTGGTGAGAAACATTCTAATTGTAAGGTTCTGTGCGTTTTCAGACAAGTACAATATGTATTTTTAGCGTTTCTGATGAAATACCTCCTTTTACATGCATTTTCTCACAGAAAATGAGTCTCTCGCCATGGGAACATGGCTTTTTTGAAAAAGCATATTCTGGTCGAGAAATCTTGTTTTGAACAATAAAAACGACTCCCGGCCTTATTTAGTTCACATTTTTACTTTTGGTAACCTAGCCCGTATTCATAACGCACTAAACCTTTTTATCGCGTTAAACGCCTTTTCTCGACAAGAAAAGCACAATTTCATCAAAAACAAACAAGACAAGAAAAATCAATCTATTCAACAAGTCTGCAACACATCCTTAAGAGTTACGTGTTTTCACCCATTTCAATGTGTAATTTCACCAGTTCTGATCATTGTTTAGCTTATTGGTAGCTTGGTCTAATGCCAGACACAGTGAATCCTTTTTATGGCTTTAAACGCATTTTCTCCTCAAGAGAAACATTTTTTCATTAAAAACGTTATAGTTTAAACATGCCTGTTGTACATGTCTACAAACACTCAGAGCCTTAAAATAGGGTTTCCATCAATGTGTTTTTTGGCGAGAAACCTTCTACTTGTAAGGTTCTGTGCGTTTTCAGACAAGTACAATATGTATTTTTAGCGTTTCTGATGAAATACCTCCTTTTACATGCATTTTCTCACAGAAAATGAGTCTCTCGAAATGGGAACATGGCTTTTTTGAAAAAGCATATTCTGGTCGAGAAATCTTGTTTTAAACAATAAAAACGACTCCCGGCCTTATTTAGTTCACATTTTTACTTTAGTAACTTAGCCCGTATTCATAACGCACTAAACCTTTTTATCGCGTTAAACGCCTTTTCTCGACAAGAAAAGCACAATTTCATCAAAACAAACAAAACAATAAACATTAAATCTTTTCAACAAGTCTTGCAACACATCCTTAAGAGTTACATGATTTCACCCAATGTCAATGTGTAATTTCTCCAGTTCTGATCATTGTTTAGCTTGTTGCTAGCTTGGTCCAATGCCAAACACAGTGAATCATTTTTATGGTTTTAAACGCATTTTCTCCTCGAGAGAAACATGATTTCAGTAAAAACGTTATAGTTTAACCATGCCTGTTGTACATGTCTGCAAACACTCAGCGCCTTAAAATAGGATTTTCACCAATGTGTTTTTTGGTGAGAAACCTTCTAATTGCAAGGTTCTGTGCGTTTTCAGACAAGTACAATATGTATTTTTAGCGTTTCTGATGAAATACCTCCTTTTACATGCATTTTCTCACAGAAATGAGTCTCTCGCCATGGGAACATGGCGTTTTTGAAAAAGCATATTCTGGTCTAGAAATCTTGTTTTAAACAATAAAAACGACTCCCGGCCTTATTTAGTTCACATTTTTACTTTAGTAACCTAGCCCGTATTCATAACGCACTAAACCTTTTTATCGCGTTAAACGCCTTTTCTCGACAAGAAAAGCACAATTTCATCAAAAACAAACAAGACAAGAAAAATCAATCTATTCAACAAGTCTGCAACACATCCTTAAGAGTTCCGTGTTTTCACCCAATTTCAATGTGTAATTTCACCAGTTCTGATCATTGTTTAGCTTATTGGTAGCTTGGTCCAATGCCAGACACAGTGAATCCTTTTTATGGCTTTAAACGCATTTTCTCCTCAAGAGAAACATGATTTCTTTAAAAACGTTATAGTTCAACCATACCTGTTGTACATGTCTGCAAACACTCAGCGCCTTAAAATAGGGTTTTCACCAATGTGTTTTTTGGTGAGAAACCTTCTTTTTCAAGGTTCTGTGCGTTTTCAGACACGTACAATATGTATTTATAGTGTTTCTGATGAAATCCCTCCTTTTAATGCATTTTCTCACAGAAAATGAGTCTCTCGCCATGGGAACATGGCTTTTTTGAAAAAGCATATTCTGGTCGAGAAATCGTGTTTTAAACAATAAAAACGACTCACGACCTTATTTAGTTCACATTTTTACTTTTGGTAACCTAGCCCGTATTCATAACGCACTAAACCTTTTTATCGCGTTAAACGCCTTTTCTCGACAAGAAAAGCACAATTTCATCAAAACAAACAAAACAAGAAAAATCAATCTATTCAACAAGTCTGCAACACGTCCTGAAGAGTTACATGATTTCACCCAATGTCAATGTGTAATTTCTCCAGTTCTGATCATTGTTTAGGTTGTTGGTAGCTTGGTCCAATGCCAAACACAGTGAATCCTTTTTATGGCTTTAAACGCATTTTCTCCTCGAGAGAAACATGATTTCACTAAAAACGTTATAGTTTAAACATGCCTGCTGTACATGTGTGCAAACACTCAGAGCCTTAAGATAGGGTTTTCACCAATGTGTTTTTTGGTGGGAAACCTTCTATTTCATGGTTCTGTGCGTTTTCAGACAAGTACAATATGTATTTATAGTGTTTCTGATGAAATCCCTCCTTTTACATGCATTTTCTCACAGAAAATGCGTCTCTCGCCATGGGAACATGGCTTTTTTGAAAAAGCATATTCTGGTCGAGAAATCTTGTTTTAAAAAATAAAAACGACTCCCGGCTTTATTTAGTTCACATTTTTACTTTTGGTAACCTAGCCCGTATTCATAACGCACTAAACCTTTTTATCGCGTTAAACGCCTTTTCTCGACAAGAAAAGCACAATTTCATCAAAAACAAACAAAACAAGAAAAATGAATCTATTCAACAAGTCTGCAACACGTCCTGAAGAGTTACATGATTTCACCCAATGTCAATGTGTAATTTCTCCAGTTCTGATCATTGTTTAGCTTGTTGCTAGCTTGGTCCAATGCCAACACAGTGAATCCTTTTTATGGCTTTAAACGCATTTTCTCCTCGAGAGAAACATGATTTCACTAAAAACGTTATAGTTTAACCATGCCTGTTGTACATGTCTGCAAACACTCAGCGCCTTAAAATAGGGTTTTCACCAATGTGTTTTTTGGTGAGAAACATTCTAATTGTAAGGTTCTGTGCGTTTTCAGACAAGTACAATATGTATTTTTAGCGTTTCTGATGAAATACCTCCTTTTACATGCATTTTCTCACAGAAAATGAGTCTCTCGCCATGGGAACATGGCTTTTTTGAAAAAGCATATTCTGGTCGAGAAATCTTGTTTTGAACAATAAAAACGACTCCCGGCCTTATTTAGTTCACATTTTTACTTTTGGTAACCTAGCCCGTATTCATAACGCACTAAACCTTTTTATCGCGTTAAACGCCTTTTCTCGACAAGAAAAGCACAATTTCATCAAAAACAAACAAGACAAGAAAAATCAATCTATTCAACAAGTCTGCAACACATCCTTAAGAGTTACGTGTTTTCACCCATTTCAATGTGTAATTTCACCAGTTCTGATCATTGTTTAGCTTATTGGTAGCTTGGTCTAATGCCAGACACAGTGAATCCTTTTTATGGCTTTAAACGCATTTTCTCCTCAAGAGAAACATTTTTTCATTAAAAACGTTATAGTTTAAACATGCCTGTTGTACATGTCTACAAACACTCAGAGCCTTAAAATAGGGTTTCCATCAATGTGTTTTTTGGCGAGAAACCTTCTACTTGTAAGGTTCTGTGCGTTTTCAGACAAGTACAATATGTATTTTTAGCGTTTCTGATGAAATACCTCCTTTTACATGCATTTTCTCACAGAAAATGAGTCTCTCGAAATGGGAACATGGCTTTTTTGAAAAAGCATATTCTGGTCGAGAAATCTTGTTTTAAACAATAAAAACGACTCCCGGCCTTATTTAGTTCACATTTTTACTTTAGTAACCTAGCCCGTATTCATAACGCACTAAACCTTTTTATCGCGTTAAACGCCTTTTCTCGACAAGAAAAGCACAATTTCATCAAAAACAAACAAAACAAGAAAAATGAATCTATTCAACAAGTCTGCAACACGTCCTGAAGAGTTACATGATTTCACCCAATGTCAATATGTAATTTCTCCAGTTCTGATCATTGTTTAGCTTGTTGCTAGCTTGGTCCAATGCCAAACACAGTGAATCCTTTTTATGGCTTTAAACGCATTTTCTCCTCGAGAGAAACATGATTTCACTAAAAACGTTATAGTTTAAACATGCCTGCTGTACATGTGTGCAAACACTCAGAGCCTTAAGATAGGGTTTTCACCAATGTGTTTTTTGGTGAGAAACCTTCTATTTCAAGGTTCTGTGCGTTTTCAGACAAGTACAATATGTATTTATAGTGTTTCTGATGAAATCCCTCCTTTTACATGCATTTTCTCACAGAAAATGCGTCTCTCGCCATGGGAACATGGCTTTTTTGAAAAAGCATATTCTGGTCGAGAAATCGTGTTTTAAACAATAAAAACGACTCACGAACTTATTTAGTTCACATTTTTACTTTTGGTAACCTAGCCCGTATTCATAACGCACTAAACCTTTTTATCGCGTTAAACACCTTTTCTCGACAAGAAAAGCACAATTTAATCAAAAACAAACAAGACAAGAAAAATCAATCTATTCAACAAGTCTGCAACACATCCTTAAGAGTTCCGTGTTTTCACCCAATTTCAATGTGTAATTTCACCAGTTCTGATCATTGTTTAGCTTATTGGTAGCTTGGTCCAATGCCAGACACAGTGAATCTTTTATGGCTTTAAACGCATTTTCTCCTCAAGAGAAACATGATTTCATTAAAAACGTTATAGTTTAAACATGCCTGTTGTACATGTCTGCAAACACTCAGAGCCTTAAAATAGGGTTTCCATCAATGTGTTTTTTGGTGAGAAAACTTCTATTTCACGGTTCTGTGCGTTTTCAGACAAGTACAATATGTATTTATAGTGTTTCTGATGAAGTCCCTCCTTTTAATGCATTTTCTCACAGAAAATGAGTCTCTCGCCATGGGAACATGGCTTTTTTGAAAAAGCATATTCTGGTCGAGAAATCTTGTTTTAAAAAATAAAAACGACTCCCGGCTTTATTTAGTTCACATTTTTACTTTTGGTAACCTAGCCCGTGTTCATAACGCACTTAACCTTTTTATCGCGTTAAACGCCTTTTCTCGACAAGAAAAGCACAATTTCATCAAAAACAAACAAAACAAGAAAAATGAATCTATTCAACAAGTCTGCAACACGTCCTGAAGAGTTACATGATTTCACCCAATGTCAATGTGTAATTTCTCCAGTTCTGATCATTGTTTAGCTTATTGGTAGCTTGGTCCAATGCCAGACACAGTGAATCCTTTTTATGGCTTTAAACGTATTTTCTCCTCGAGAGAAACATGATTTCACTAAAAACGTTATAGTTTAACCATGCCTGCTGTACATGTGTGCAAACACTCAGAGCCTTAAGATAGGGTTTTCACCAATGTGTTTTTTGGTGAGAAACCTTCTATTTCAAGGTTCTGTGCGTTTTCAGACAAGTACAATATGTATTTATAGTGTTTCTGATGAAATCCCTCCTTTTACATGCATTTTCTCACAGAAAATGCGTCTCTCGCCATGGGAACATGGCTTTTTTGAAAAAGCATATTCCGGTCGAGAAATCGTGTTTTAAACAATAAAAACGACTCACGACCTTATTTAGTTCACATTTTTACTTTAGTAACCTAGCCCGTATTCATAACGCACTAAACCTTTTTATCGCGTTAAACGCCTTTTCTCGACAAGAAAAGCACAATTTCATCAAAAACAAACAAGACAAGAAAAATCAATCTATTCAACAAGTCTGCAACACATCCTTAAGAGTTACGTGTTTTCACCCATTTCAATGTGTAATTTCACCAGTTCTGATCATTGTTTAGCTTATTGGTAGCTTGGTCTAATGCCAGACACAGTGAATCCTTTTTATGGCTTTAAACGCATTTTCTCCTCAAGAGAAACATTTTTTCATTAAAAACGTTATAGTTTAAACATGCCTGTTGTACATGTCTACAAACACTCAGAGCCTTAAAATAGGGTTTCCATCAATGTGTTTTTTGGCGAGAAACCTTCTACTTGTAAGGTTCTGTGCGTTTTCAGACAAGTACAATATGTATTTTTAGCGTTTCTGATGAAATACCTCCTTTTACATGCATTTTCTCACAGAAAATGAGTCTCTCGAAATGGGAACATGGCTTTTTTGAAAAAGCATATTCTGGTCGAGAAATCTTGTTTTAAACAATAAAAACGACTCCCGGCCTTATTTAGTTCACATTTTTACTTTAGTAACCTAGCCCGTATTCATAACGCACTAAACCTTTTTATCGCGTTAAACGCCTTTTCTCGACAAGAAAAGCACAATTTCATCAAAAACAAACAAAACAAGAAAAATGAATCTATTCAACAAGTCTGCAACACGTCCTGAAGAGTTACATGATTTCACCCAATGTCAATATGTAATTTCTCCAGTTCTGATCATTGTTTAGCTTGTTGCTAGCTTGGTCCAATGCCAAACACAGTGAATCCTTTTTATGGCTTTAAACGCATTTTCTCCTCGAGAGAAACATGATTTCACTAAAAACGTTATAGTTTAAACATGCCTGCTGTACATGTGTGCAAACACTCAGAGCCTTAAGATAGGGTTTTCACCAATGTGTTTTTTGGTGAGAAACCTTCTATTTCAAGGTTCTGTGCGTTTTCAGACAAGTACAATATGTATTTATAGTGTTTCTGATGAAATCCCTCCTTTTACATGCATTTTCTCACAGAAAATGCGTCTCTCGCCATGGGAACATGGCTTTTTTGAAAAAGCATATTCTGGTCGAGAAATCGTGTTTTAAACAATAAAAACGACTCACGAACTTATTTAGTTCACATTTTTACTTTTGGTAACCTAGCCCGTATTCATAACGCACTAAACCTTTTTATCGCGTTAAACACCTTTTCTCGACAAGAAAAGCACAATTTAATCAAAAACAAACAAGACAAGAAAAATCAATCTATTCAACAAGTCTGCAACACATCCTTAAGAGTTCCGTGTTTTCACCCAATTTCAATGTGTAATTTCACCAGTTCTGATCATTGTTTAGCTTATTGGTAGCTTGGTCCAATGCCAGACACAGTGAATCTTTTATGGCTTTAAACGCATTTTCTCCTCAAGAGAAACATGATTTCATTAAAAACGTTATAGTTTAAACATGCCTGTTGTACATGTCTGCAAACACTCAGAGCCTTAAAATAGGGTTTCCATCAATGTGTTTTTTGGTGAGAAAACTTCTATTTCACGGTTCTGTGCGTTTTCAGACAAGTACAATATGTATTTATAGTGTTTCTGATGAAGTCCCTCCTTTTAATGCATTTTCTCACAGAAAATGAGTCTCTCGCCATGGGAACATGGCTTTTTTGAAAAAGCATATTCTGGTCGAGAAATCTTGTTTTAAAAAATAAAAACGACTCCCGGCTTTATTTAGTTCACATTTTTACTTTTGGTAACCTAGCCCGTGTTCATAACGCACTTAACCTTTTTATCGCGTTAAACGCCTTTTCTCGACAAGAAAAGCACAATTTCATCAAAAACAAACAAAACAAGAAAAATGAATCTATTCAACAAGTCTGCAACACGTCCTGAAGAGTTACATGATTTCACCCAATGTCAATGTGTAATTTCTCCAGTTCTGATCATTGTTTAGCTTATTGGTAGCTTGGTCCAATGCCAGACACAGTGAATCCTTTTTATGGCTTTAAACGTATTTTCTCCTCGAGAGAAACATGATTTCACTAAAAACGTTATAGTTTAACCATGCCTGCTGTACATGTGTGCAAACACTCAGAGCCTTAAGATAGGGTTTTCACCAATGTGTTTTTTGGTGAGAAACCTTCTATTTCAAGGTTCTGTGCGTTTTCAGACAAGTACAATATGTATTTATAGTGTTTCTGATGAAATCCCTCCTTTTACATGCATTTTCTCACAGAAAATGCGTCTCTCGCCATGGGAACATGGCTTTTTTGAAAAAGCATATTCCGGTCGAGAAATCGTGTTTTAAACAATAAAAACGACTCACGACCTTATTTAGTTCACATTTTTACTTTAGTAACCTAGCCCGTATTCATAACGCACTAAACCTTTTTATCGCGTTAAACGCCTTTTCTCGACAAGAAAAGCACAATTTCATCAAAAACAAACAAAACAAGAAAAATGGATCTATTCAACAAGTCTGCAACACGTCCTGAAGAGTTACATGATTTCACCCAATGTCAATGTGTAATTTCTCCAGTTCTGATCATTGTTTAGCTTGTTGCTAGCTTGGTCCAATGCCAACACAGTGAATCCTTTTTATGGCTTTAAACGCATTTTCTCCTCGAGAGAAACATGATTTCACTAAAAACGTTATAGTTTAACCATGCCTGTTGTACATGTCTGCAAACACTCAGCGCCTTAAAATAGGGTTTTCACCAATGTGTTTTTTGGTGAGAAACATTCTAATTGTACGGTTCTGTGCGTTTTCAGACAAGTACAATATGTATTTTTAGCGTTTCTGATGAAATACCTCCTTTTACATGCATTTTCTCACAGAAATGAGTCTCTCGCCATGGGAACATGGCGTTTTTGAAAAAGCATATTCTGGTCTAGAAATCTTGTTTTAAACAATAAAAACGACTCCCGGCCTTATTTAGTTCACATTTTTACTTTAGTAACCTAGCCCGTATTCATAACGCACTAAACCTTTTTATCGCGTTAAACGCCTTTTCTCGACAAGAAAAGCACAATTTCATCAAAAACAAACAAAACAAGAAAAATGAATCTATTCAACAAGTCTGCAACACGTCCTGAAGAGTTACATGATTTCACCCAATGTCAATGTGTAATTTCTCCAGTTCTGATCATTGTTTAGCTTGTTGCTAGCTTGGTCCAATGCCAAACACAGTGAATCCTTTTTATGGCTTTAAACGCATTTTCTCCTCGAGAGACACATGATTTCACTAAAAACGTTATAGTTTAAACATGCCTGCTGTACATGTGTGCAAACACTCAGAGCCTTAAGATAGGGTTTTCACCAATGTGTTTTTTGGTGAGAAACCTTCTATTTCAAGGTTCTGTGCGTTTTCAGACACGTACAATATGTATTTATAGTGTTTCTGATGAAATCCCTCCTTTTAATGCATTTTCTCACAGAAAATGAGTCTCTCGCCATGGGAACATGGCTTTTTTGAAAAAGCATATTCTGGTCGAGAAATCTTGTTTTAAAAAATAAAAACGACTCCCGGCTTTATTTAGTTCACATTTTTACTTTTGGTAACCTAGCCCGTGTTCATAACGCACTTAACCTTTTTATCGCGTTAAACGCCTTTTCTCGACAAGAAAAGCACAATTTCATCAAAAACAAACAAAACAAGAAAAATGAATCTATTCAACAAGTCTGCAACACGTCCTGAAGAGTTACATGATTTCACCCAATGTCAATGTGTAATTTCTCCAGTTCTGATCATTGTTTAGCTTATTGGTAGCTTGGTCCAATGCCAGACACAGTGAATCTTTTATGGCTTTAAACGCATTTTCTCCTCAAGAGAAACATGATTTCATTAAAAACGTTATAGTTTAAACATGCCTGTTGTACATGTCTGCAAACACTCAGAGCCTTAAAATAGGGTTTCCATCAATGTGTTTTTTGGTGAGAAACCTTCTATTTCACGGTTCTGTGCGTTTTCAGACAAGTACAATATGTATTTATAGTGTTTCTGATGAAGTCCCTCCTTTTAATGCATTTTCTCACAGAAAATGAGTCTCTCGCCATGGGAACATGGCTTTTTTGAAAAAGCATATTCTGGTCGAGAAATCTTGTTTTAAAAAATAAAAACGACTCCCGGCTTTATTCAGTTCACATTTTTACTTTTGGTAACCTAGCCCGTGTTCATAACGCACTTAACCTTTTTATCGCGTTAAACGCCTTTTCTCGACAAGAAAAGCACAATTTCATCAAAAACAAACAAAACAAGAAAAATGAATCTATTCAACAAGTCTGCAACACGTCCTGAAGAGTTACATGATTTCACCCAATGTCAATGTGTAATTTCTCCAGTTCTGATCATTGTTTAGCTTATTGGTAGCTTGGTCCAATGCCAGACACAGTGAATCCTTTTTATGGCTTTAAACGTATTTTCTCCTCGAGAGAAACATGATTTCACTAAAAACGTTATAGTTTAAACATGCCTGCTGTACATGTCTACAAACACTCAGAGCCTTAAAATAGGGTTTCCATCAATGTGTTTTTTGGCGAGAAACCTTCTACTTGTAAGGTTCTGTGCGTTTTCAGACAAGTACAATATGTATTTTTAGCGTTTCTGATGAAATACCTCCTTTTACATGCATTTTCTCACAGAAAATGAGTCTCTCGAAATGGGAACATGGCTTTTTTGAAAAAGCATATTCTGGTCGAGAAATCTTGTTTTAAACAATAAAAACGACTCCCGGCCTTATTTAGTTCACATTTTTACTTTAGTAACCTAGCCCGTATTCATAACGCACTAAACCTTTTTATCGCGTTAAACGCCTTTTCTCGACAAGAAAAGCACAATTTCATCAAAAACAAACAAAACAAGAAAAATGAATCTATTCAACAAGTCTGCAACACGTCCTGAAGAGTTACATGATTTCACCCAATGTCAATATGTAATTTCTCCAGTTCTGATCATTGTTTAGCTTGTTGCTAGCTTGGTCCAATGCCAAACACAGTGAATCCTTTTTATGGCTTTAAACGCATTTTCTCCTCGAGAGAAACATGATTTCACTAAAAACGTTATAGTTTAAACATGCCTGCTGTACATGTGTGCAAACACTCAGAGCCTTAAGATAGGGTTTTCACCAATGTGTTTTTTGGTGAGAAACCTTCTATTTCAAGGTTCTGTGCGTTTTCAGACAAGTACAATATGTATTTATAGTGTTTCTGATGAAATCCCTCCTTTTACATGCATTTTCTCACAGAAAATGCGTCTCTCGCCATGGGAACATGGCTTTTTTGAAAAAGCATATTCTGGTCGAGAAATCGTGTTTTAAACAATAAAAACGACTCACGAACTTATTTAGTTCACATTTTTACTTTTGGTAACCTAGCCCGTATTCATAACGCACTAAACCTTTTTATCGCGTTAAACACCTTTTCTCGACAAGAAAAGCACAATTTAATCAAAAACAAACAAGACAAGAAAAATCAATCTATTCAACAAGTCTGCAACACATCCTTAAGAGTTCCGTGTTTTCACCCAATTTCAATGTGTAATTTCACCAGTTCTGATCATTGTTTAGCTTATTGGTAGCTTGGTCCAATGCCAGACACAGTGAATCTTTTATGGCTTTAAACGCATTTTCTCCTCAAGAGAAACATGATTTCATTAAAAACGTTATAGTTTAAACATGCCTGTTGTACATGTCTGCAAACACTCAGAGCCTTAAAATAGGGTTTCCATCAATGTGTTTTTTGGTGAGAAAACTTCTATTTCACGGTTCTGTGCGTTTTCAGACAAGTACAATATGTATTTATAGTGTTTCTGATGAAGTCCCTCCTTTTAATGCATTTTCTCACAGAAAATGAGTCTCTCGCCATGGGAACATGGCTTTTTTGAAAAAGCATATTCTGGTCGAGAAATCTTGTTTTAAAAAATAAAAACGACTCCCGGCTTTATTTAGTTCACATTTTTACTTTTGGTAACCTAGCCCGTGTTCATAACGCACTTAACCTTTTTATCGCGTTAAACGCCTTTTCTCGACAAGAAAAGCACAATTTCATCAAAAACAAACAAAACAAGAAAAATGAATCTATTCAACAAGTCTGCAACACGTCCTGAAGAGTTACATGATTTCACCCAATGTCAATGTGTAATTTCTCCAGTTCTGATCATTGTTTAGCTTATTGGTAGCTTGGTCCAATGCCAGACACAGTGAATCCTTTTTATGGCTTTAAACGTATTTTCTCCTCGAGAGAAACATGATTTCACTAAAAACGTTATAGTTTAACCATGCCTGCTGTACATGTGTGCAAACACTCAGAGCCTTAAGATAGGGTTTTCACCAATGTGTTTTTTGGTGAGAAACCTTCTATTTCAAGGTTCTGTGCGTTTTCAGACAAGTACAATATGTATTTATAGTGTTTCTGATGAAATCCCTCCTTTTACATGCATTTTCTCACAGAAAATGCGTCTCTCGCCATGGGAACATGGCTTTTTTGAAAAAGCATATTCCGGTCGAGAAATCGTGTTTTAAACAATAAAAACGACTCACGACCTTATTTAGTTCACATTTTTACTTTAGTAACCTAGCCCGTATTCATAACGCACTAAACCTTTTTATCGCGTTAAACGCCTTTTCTCGACAAGAAAAGCACAATTTCATCAAAAACAAACAAAACAAGAAAAATGGATCTATTCAACAAGTCTGCAACACGTCCTGAAGAGTTACATGATTTCACCCAATGTCAATGTGTAATTTCTCCAGTTCTGATCATTGTTTAGCTTGTTGCTAGCTTGGTCCAATGCCAACACAGTGAATCCTTTTTATGGCTTTAAACGCATTTTCTCCTCGAGAGAAACATGATTTCACTAAAAACGTTATAGTTTAACCATGCCTGTTGTACATGTCTGCAAACACTCAGCGCCTTAAAATAGGGTTTTCACCAATGTGTTTTTTGGTGAGAAACATTCTAATTGTACGGTTCTGTGCGTTTTCAGACAAGTACAATATGTATTTTTAGCGTTTCTGATGAAATACCTCCTTTTACATGCATTTTCTCACAGAAATGAGTCTCTCGCCATGGGAACATGGCGTTTTTGAAAAAGCATATTCTGGTCTAGAAATCTTGTTTTAAACAATAAAAACGACTCCCGGCCTTATTTAGTTCACATTTTTACTTTAGTAACCTAGCCCGTATTCATAACGCACTAAACCTTTTTATCGCGTTAAACGCCTTTTCTCGACAAGAAAAGCACAATTTCATCAAAAACAAACAAAACAAGAAAAATGAATCTATTCAACAAGTCTGCAACACGTCCTGAAGAGTTACATGATTTCACCCAATGTCAATGTGTAATTTCTCCAGTTCTGATCATTGTTTAGCTTGTTGCTAGCTTGGTCCAATGCCAAACACAGTGAATCCTTTTTATGGCTTTAAACGCATTTTCTCCTCGAGAGACACATGATTTCACTAAAAACGTTATAGTTTAAACATGCCTGCTGTACATGTGTGCAAACACTCAGAGCCTTAAGATAGGGTTTTCACCAATGTGTTTTTTGGTGAGAAACCTTCTATTTCAAGGTTCTGTGCGTTTTCAGACACGTACAATATGTATTTATAGTGTTTCTGATGAAATCCCTCCTTTTAATGCATTTTCTCACAGAAAATGAGTCTCTCGCCATGGGAACATGGCTTTTTTGAAAAAGCATATTCTGGTCGAGAAATCTTGTTTTAAAAAATAAAAACGACTCCCGGCTTTATTTAGTTCACATTTTTACTTTTGGTAACCTAGCCCGTGTTCATAACGCACTTAACCTTTTTATCGCGTTAAACGCCTTTTCTCGACAAGAAAAGCACAATTTCATCAAAAACAAACAAAACAAGAAAAATGAATCTATTCAACAAGTCTGCAACACGTCCTGAAGAGTTACATGATTTCACCCAATGTCAATGTGTAATTTCTCCAGTTCTGATCATTGTTTAGCTTATTGGTAGCTTGGTCCAATGCCAGACACAGTGAATCTTTTATGGCTTTAAACGCATTTTCTCCTCAAGAGAAACATGATTTCATTAAAAACGTTATAGTTTAAACATGCCTGTTGTACATGTCTGCAAACACTCAGAGCCTTAAAATAGGGTTTCCATCAATGTGTTTTTTGGTGAGAAACCTTCTATTTCACGGTTCTGTGCGTTTTCAGACAAGTACAATATGTATTTATAGTGTTTCTGATGAAGTCCCTCCTTTTAATGCATTTTCTCACAGAAAATGAGTCTCTCGCCATGGGAACATGGCTTTTTTGAAAAAGCATATTCTGGTCGAGAAATCTTGTTTTAAAAAATAAAAACGACTCCCGGCTTTATTCAGTTCACATTTTTACTTTTGGTAACCTAGCCCGTGTTCATAACGCACTTAACCTTTTTATCGCGTTAAACGCCTTTTCTCGACAAGAAAAGCACAATTTCATCAAAAACAAACAAAACAAGAAAAATGAATCTATTCAACAAGTCTGCAACACGTCCTGAAGAGTTACATGATTTCACCCAATGTCAATGTGTAATTTCTCCAGTTCTGATCATTGTTTAGCTTATTGGTAGCTTGGTCCAATGCCAGACACAGTGAATCCTTTTTATGGCTTTAAACGTATTTTCTCCTCGAGAGAAACATGATTTCACTAAAAACGTTATAGTTTAAACATGCCTGCTGTACATGTGTGCAAACACTCAGAGCCTTAAGATAGGGTTTTCACCAATGTGTTTTTTGGTGAGAAACCTTCTATTTCAAGGTTCTGTGCGTTTTCAGACAAGTACAATATGTATTTATAGTGTTTCTGATGAAATCCCTCCTTTTACATGCATTTTCTCACAGAAAATGCGTCTCTCGCCATGGGAACATGGCTTTTTTGAAAAAGCATATTCCGGTCGAGAAATCGTGTTTTAAACAATAAAAACGACTCACGACCTTATTTAGTTCACATTTTTACTTTTGGTAACCTAGCCCGTATTCATAACGCACTAAACCTTTTTATCGCGTTAAACGCCTTTTCTCGACAAGAAAAGCACAATTTCATCAAAAACAAACAAAACAAGAAAAATGAATCTATTCAAAAAGTCTGCAACACGTCCTGAAGAGTTACATGATTTCACCCAATGTCAATGTGTAATTTATCCAGTTCTGATCATTGTTTAGCTTGTTGCTAGCTTGGTCCAATGCCAACACAGTGAATCCTTTTTATGGCTTTAAACGCATTTTCTCCTCGAGAGAAACATGATTTCACTAAAAACGTTATAGTTTAACCATGCCTGTTGTACATGTCTGCAAACACTCAGCGCCTTAAAATAGGGTTTTCACCAATGTGTTTTTTGGTGAGAAACATTCTAATTGTACGGTTCTGTGCGTTTTCAGACAAGTACAATATGTATTTTTAGCGTTTCTGATGAAATACCTCCTTTTACATGCATTTTCTCACAGAAAATGAGTCTCTCGCCATGGGAACATGGCTTTTTTGAAAAAGCATATTCTGGTCGAGAAATCTTGTTTTAAACAATAAAAACGACTCCCGGCCTTATTTAGTTCACATTTTTACTTAAGTAACTTAGCCCGTATTCATAACGCACTAAACCTTTTTATCGCGTTAAACGCCTTTTCTCGACAAGAAAAGCACAATTTCATCAAAACAAACAAAACAATAAACATTAAATCTTTTCAACAAGTCTTGCAACACATCCTTAAGAGTTACATGATTTCACCCAATGTCAATGTGTAATTTCTCCAGTTCTGATCATTGTTTAGCTTGTTGCTAGCTTGGTCCAATGCCAAACACAGTGAATCCTTTTTATGGTTTTAAACGCATTTTCTCCTCGAGAGAAACATGATTTCAGTAAAAACGTTATAGTTTAACCATGCCTGTTGTACATGTCTGCAAACACTCAGCGCCTTAAAATAGGATTTTCACCAATGTGTTTTTTGGTGAGAAACCTTCTAATTGCAAGGTTCTGTGCGTTTTCAGACAAGTACAATATGTATTTTTAGCGTTTCTGATGAAATACCTCCTTTTACATGCATTTTCTCACAGAAATGAGTCTCTCGCCATGGGAACATGGCGTTTTTGAAAAAGCATATTCTGGTCTAGAAATCTTGTTTTAAACAATAAAAACGACTCCCGGCCTTATTTAGTTCACATTTTTACTTTAGTAACCTAGCCCGTATTCATAACGCACTAAACCTTTTTATCGCGTTAAACGCCTTTTCTCGACAAGAAAAGCACAATTTCATCAAAAACAAACAAAACAAGAAAAATGAATCTATTCAACAAGTCTGCAACACGTCCTGAAGAGTTACATGATTTCACCCAATGTCAATGTGTAATTTCTCCAGTTCTGATCATTGTTTAGCTTGTTGCTAGCTTGGTCCAATGCCAACACAGTGAATCCTTTTTATGGCTTTAAACGCATTTTCTCCTCGAGAGAAACATGATTTCACTAAAAACGTTATAGTTTAACCATGCCTGTTGTACATGTCTGCAAACACTCAGCGCCTTAAAATAGGGTTTTCACCAATGTGTTTTTTGGTGAGAAACATTCTAATTGTAAGGTTCTGTGCGTTTTCAGACAAGTACAATATGTATTTTTAGCGTTTCTGATGAAATACCTCCTTTTACATGCATTTTCTCACAGAAAATGAGTCTCTCGCCATGGGAACATGGCTTTTTTGAAAAAGCATATTCTGGTCGAGAAATCTTGTTTTGAACAATAAAAACGACTCCCGGCCTTATTTAGTTCACATTTTTACTTTTGGTAACCTAGCCCGTATTCATAACGCACTAAACCTTTTTATCGCGTTAAACGCCTTTTCTCGACAAGAAAAGCACAATTTCATCAAAAACAAACAAGACAAGAAAAATCAATCTATTCAACAAGTCTGCAACACATCCTTAAGAGTTACGTGTTTTCACCCATTTCAATGTGTAATTTCACCAGTTCTGATCATTGTTTAGCTTGTTGCTAGCTTGGTCCAATGCCAAACACAGTGAATCCTTTTTATGGCTTTAAACGCATTTTCTCCTCGAGAGAAACATGATTTCACTAAAAACGTTATAGTTTAAACATGCCTGCTGTACATGTGTGCAAACACTCAGAGCCTTAAGATAGGGTTTTCACCAATGTGTTTTTTGGTGAGAAACCTTCTATTTCAAGGTTCTGTGCGTTTTCAGACAAGTACAATATGTATTTATAGTGTTTCTGATGAAATCCCTCCTTTTACATGCATTTTCTCACAGAAAATGCGTCTCTCGCCATGGGAACATGGCTTTTTTGAAAAAGCATATTCTGGTCGAGAAATCGTGTTTTAAACAATAAAAACGACTCACGAACTTATTTAGTTCACATTTTTACTTTTGGTAACCTAGCCCGTATTCATAACGCACTAAACCTTTTTATCGCGTTAAACACCTTTTCTCGACAAGAAAAGCACAATTTAATCAAAAACAAACAAGACAAGAAAAATCAATCTATTCAACAAGTCTGCAACACATCCTTAAGAGTTCCGTGTTTTCACCCAATTTCAATGTGTAATTTCACCAGTTCTGATCATTGTTTAGCTTATTGGTAGCTTGGTCCAATGCCAGACACAGTGAATCTTTTATGGCTTTAAACGCATTTTCTCCTCAAGAGAAACATGATTTCATTAAAAACGTTATAGTTTAAACATGCCTGTTGTACATGTCTGCAAACACTCAGAGCCTTAAAATAGGGTTTCCATCAATGTGTTTTTTGGTGAGAAACCTTCTATTTCACGGTTCTGTGCGTTTTCAGACAAGTACAATATGTATTTATAGTGTTTCTGATGAAGTCCCTCCTTTTAATGCATTTTCTCACAGAAAATGAGTCTCTCGCCATGGGAACATGGCTTTTTTGAAAAAGCATATTCTGGTCGAGAAATCTTGTTTTAAAAAATAAAAACGACTCCCGGCTTTATTTAGTTCACATTTTTACTTTTGGTAACCTAGCCCGTGTTCATAACGCACTTAACCTTTTTATCGCGTTAAACGCCTTTTCTCGACAAGAAAAGCACAATTTCATCAAAAACAAACAAAACAAGAAAAATGAATCTATTCAACAAGTCTGCAACACGTCCTGAAGAGTTACATGATTTCACCCAATGTCAATGTGTAATTTCTCCAGTTCTGATCATTGTTTAGCTTATTGGTAGCTTGGTCCAATGCCAGACACAGTGAATCCTTTTTATGGCTTTAAACGTATTTTCTCCTCGAGAGAAACATGATTTCACTAAAAACGTTATAGTTTAACCATGCCTGCTGTACATGTGTGCAAACACTCAGAGCCTTAAGATAGGGTTTTCACCAATGTGTTTTTTGGTGAGAAACCTTCTATTTCAAGGTTCTGTGCGTTTTTAGACAAGTACAATATGTATTTATAGTGTTTCTGATGAAATCCCTCCTTTTACATGCATTTTCTCACAGAAAATGCGTCTCTCGCCATGGGAACATGGCTTTTTTGAAAAAGCATATTCCGGTCGAGAAATCGTGTTTTAAACAATAAAAACGACTCACGACCTTATTTAGTTCACATTTTTACTTTTGGTAACCTAGCCCGTATTCATAACGCACTAAACCTTTTTATCGCGTTAAACGCCTTTTCTCGACAAGAAAAGCACAATTTCATCAAAAACAAACAAAACAAGAAAAATGGATCTATTCAACAAGTCTGCAACACGTCCTGAAGAGTTACATGATTTCACCCAATGTCAATGTGTAATTTCTCCAGTTCTGATCATTGTTTAGCTTGTTGCTAGCTTGGTCCAATGCCAACACAGTGAATCCTTTTTATGGCTTTAAACGCATTTTCTCCTCGAGAGAAACATGATTTCACTAAAAACGTTATAGTTTAACCATGCCTGTTGTACATGTCTGCAAACACTCAGCGCCTTAAAATAGGGTTTTCACCAATGTGTTTTTTGGTGAGAAACATTCTAATTGTACGGTTCTGTGCGTTTTCAGACAAGTACAATATGTATTTTTAGCGTTTCTGATGAAATACCTCCTTTTACATGCATTTTCTCACAGAAATGAGTCTCTCGCCATGGGAACATGGCGTTTTTGAAAAAGCATATTCTGGTCTAGAAATCTTGTTTTAAACAATAAAAACGACTCCCGGCCTTATTTAGTTCACATTTTTACTTTAGTAACCTAGCCCGTATTCATAACGCACTAAACCTTTTTATCGCGTTAAACGCCTTTTCTCGACAAGAAAAGCACAATTTCATCAAAAACAAACAAAACAAGAAAAATGAATCTATTCAACAAGTCTGCAACACGTCCTGAAGAGTTACATGATTTCACCCAATGTCAATGTGTAATTTCTCCAGTTCTGATCATTGTTTAGCTTGTTGCTAGCTTGGTCCAATGCCAAACACAGTGAATCCTTTTTATGGCTTTAAACGCATTTTCTCCTCGAGAGAAACATGATTTCACTAAAAACGTTATAGTTTAAACATGCCTGCTGTACATGTGTGCAAACACTCAGAGCCTTAAGATAGGGTTTTCACCAATGTGTTTTTTGGTGAGAAACCTTCTATTTCAAGGTTCTGTGCGTTTTCAGACACGTACAATATGTATTTATAGTGTTTCTGATGAAATCCCTCCTTTTAATGCATTTTCTCACAGAAAATGAGTCTCTCGCCATGGGAACATGGCTTTTTTGAAAAAGCATATTCTGGTCGAGAAATCTTGTTTTAAAAAATAAAAACGACTCCCGGCTTTATTTAGTTCACATTTTTACTTTTGGTAACCTAGCCCGTGTTCATAACGCACTTAACCTTTTTATCGCGTTAAACGCCTTTTCTCGACAAGAAAAGCACAATTTCATCAAAAACAAACAAAACAAGAAAAATGAATCTATTCAACAAGTCTGCAACACGTCCTGAAGAGTTACATGATTTCACCCAATGTCAATGTGTAATTTCTCCAGTTCTGATCATTGTTTAGCTTATTGGTAGCTTGGTCCAATGCCAGACACAGTGAATCTTTTATGGCTTTAAACGCATTTTCTCCTCAAGAGAAACATGATTTCATTAAAAACGTTATAGTTTAAACATGCCTGTTGTACATGTCTGCAAACACTCAGAGCCTTAAAATAGGGTTTCCATCAATGTGTTTTTTGGTGAGAAACCTTCTATTTCACGGTTCTGTGCGTTTTCAGACAAGTACAATATGTATTTATAGTGTTTCTGATGAAGTCCCTCCTTTTAATGCATTTTCTCACAGAAAATGAGTCTCTCGCCATGGGAACATGGCTTTTTTGAAAAAGCATATTCTGGTCGAGAAATCTTGTTTTAAAAAATAAAAACGACTCCCGGCTTTATTCAGTTCACATTTTTACTTTTGGTAACCTAGCCCGTGTTCATAACGCACTTAACCTTTTTATCGCGTTAAACGCCTTTTCTCGACAAGAAAAGCACAATTTCATCAAAAACAAACAAAACAAGAAAAATGAATCTATTCAACAAGTCTGCAACACGTCCTGAAGAGTTACATGATTTCACCCAATGTCAATGTGTAATTTCTCCAGTTCTGATCATTGTTTAGCTTATTGGTAGCTTGGTCCAATGCCAGACACAGTGAATCCTTTTTATGGCTTTAAACGTATTTTCTCCTCGAGAGAAACATGATTTCACTAAAAACGTTATAGTTTAAACATGCCTGCTGTACATGTGTGCAAACACTCAGAGCCTTAAGATAGGGTTTTCACCAATGTGTTTTTTGGTGAGAAACCTTCTATTTCAAGGTTCTGTGCGTTTTCAGACAAGTACAATATGTATTTATAGTGTTTCTGATGAAATCCCTCCTTTTACATGCATTTTCTCACAGAAAATGCGTCTCTCGCCATGGGAACATGGCTTTTTTGAAAAAGCATATTCCGGTCGAGAAATCGTGTTTTAAACAATAAAAACGACTCACGACCTTATTTAGTTCACATTTTTACTTTTGGTAACCTAGCCCGTATTCATAACGCACTAAACCTTTTTATCGCGTTAAACGCCTTTTCTCGACAAGAAAAGCACAATTTCATCAAAAACAAACAAAACAAGAAAAATGAATCTATTCAAAAAGTCTGCAACACGTCCTGAAGAGTTACATGATTTCACCCAATGTCAATGTGTAATTTCTCCAGTTCTGATCATTGTTTAGCTTGTTGCTAGCTTGGTCCAATGCCAACACAGTGAATCCTTTTTATGGCTTTAAACGCATTTTCTCCTCGAGAGAAACATGATTTCACTAAAAACGTTATAGTTTAACCATGCCTGTTGTACATGTCTGCAAACACTCAGCGCCTTAAAATAGGGTTTTCACCAATGTGTTTTTTGGTGAGAAACATTCTAATTGTACGGTTCTGTGCGTTTTCAGACAAGTACAATATGTATTTTTAGCGTTTCTGATGAAATACCTCCTTTTACATGCATTTTCTCACAGAAAATGAGTCTCTCGCCATGGGAACATGGCTTTTTTGAAAAAGCATATTCTGGTCGAGAAATCTTGTTTTAAACAATAAAAACGACTCCCGGCCTTATTTAGTTCACATTTTTACTTTAGTAACTTAGCCCGTATTCATAACGCACTAAACCTTTTTATCGCGTTAAACGCCTTTTCTCGACAAGAAAAGCACAATTTCATCAAAACAAACAAAACAATAAACATTAAATCTTTTCAACAAGTCTTGCAACACATCCTTAAGAGTTACATGATTTCACCCAATGTCAATGTGTAATTTCTCCAGTTCTGATCATTGTTTAGCTTGTTGCTAGCTTGGTCCAATGCCAAACACAGTGAATCCTTTTTATGGTTTTAAACGCATTTTCTCCTCGAGAGAAACATGATTTCAGTAAAAACGTTATAGTTTAACCATGCCTGTTGTACATGTCTGCAAACACTCAGCGCCTTAAAATAGGATTTTCACCAATGTGTTTTTTGGTGAGAAACCTTCTAATTGCAAGGTTCTGTGCGTTTTCAGACAAGTACAATATGTATTTTTAGCGTTTCTGATGAAATCCCTCCTTTTAATGCATTTTCTCACAGAAATGAGTCTCTCGCCATGGGAACATGGCGTTTTTGAAAAAGCATATTCTGGTCTAGAAATCTTGTTTTAAACAATAAAAACGACTCCCGGCCTTATTTAGTTCACATTTTTACTTTAGTAACCTAGCCCGTATTCATAACGCACTAAACCTTTTTATCGAGTTAAACGCCTTTTCTCGACAAGAAAAGCACAATTTCATCAAAAACAAACAAGACAAGAAAAATCAATCTATTCAACAAGTCTGCAACACATCCTTAAGAGTTCCGTGTTTTCACCCAATTTCAATGTGTAATTTCACCAGTTCTGATCATTGTTTAGCTTATTGGTAGCTTGGTCCAATGCCAGACACAGTGAATCCTTTTTATGGCTTTAAACGCATTTTCTCCTCAAGAGAAACATGATTTCTTTAAAAACGTTATAGTTCAACCATACCTGTTGTACATGTCTGCAAACACTCAGCGCCTTAAAATAGGGTTTTCACCAATGTGTTTTTTGGTGAGAAACCTTCTTTTTCAAGGTTCTGTGCGTTTTCAGACACGTACAATATGTATTTATAGTGTTTCTGATGAAATCCCTCCTTTTAATGCATTTTCTCACAGAAAATGAGTCTCTCGCCATGGGAACATGGCTTTTTTGAAAAAGCATATTCTGGTCGAGAAATCGTGTTTTAAACAATAAAAACGACTCACGACCTTATTTAGTTCACATTTTTACTTTTGGTAACCTAGCCCGTATTCATAACGCACTAAACCTTTTTATCGCGTTAAACGCCTTTTCTCGACAAGAAAAGCACAATTTCATCAAAAACAAACAAAACAAGAAAAATGAATCTATTCAACAAGTCTGCAACACGTCCTGAAGAGTTACATGATTTCACCCAATGTCAATGTGTAATTTCTCCAGTTCTGATCATTGTTTAGCTTGTTGCTAGCTTGGTCCAATGCCAACACAGTGAATCCTTTTTATGGCTTTAAACGCATTTTCTCCTCGAGAGAAACATGATTTCACTAAAAACGTTATAGTTTAACCATGCCTGTTGTACATGTCTGCAAACACTCAGCGCCTTAAAATAGGGTTTTCACCAATGTGTTTTTTGGTGAGAAACATTCTAATTGTAAGGTTCTGTGCGTTTTCAGACAAGTACAATATGTATTTTTAGCGTTTCTGATGAAATACCTCCTTTTACATGCATTTTCTCACAGAAAATGAGTCTCTCGCCATGGGAACATGGCTTTTTTGAAAAAGCATATTCTGGTCGAGAAATCTTGTTTTGAACAATAAAAACGACTCCCGGCCTTATTTAGTTCACATTTTTACTTTTGGTAACCTAGCCCGTATTCATAACGCACTAAACCTTTTTATCGCGTTAAACGCCTTTTCTCGACAAGAAAAGCACAATTTCATCAAAAACAAACAAGACAAGAAAAATCAATCTATTCAACAAGTCTGCAACACATCCTTAAGAGTTACGTGTTTTCACCCATTTCAATGTGTAATTTCACCAGTTCTGATCATTGTTTAGCTTGTTGCTAGCTTGGTCCAATGCCAAACACAGTGAATCCTTTTTATGGCTTTAAACGCATTTTCTCCTCGAGAGAAACATGATTTCACTAAAAACGTTATAGTTTAAACATGCCTGCTGTACATGTGTGCAAACACTCAGAGCCTTAAGATAGGGTTTTCACCAATGTGTTTTTTGGTGAGAAACCTTCTATTTCAAGGTTCTGTGCGTTTTCAGACAAGTACAATATGTATTTATAGTGTTTCTGATGAAATCCCTCCTTTTACATGCATTTTCTCACAGAAAATGCGTCTCTCGCCATGGGAACATGGCTTTTTTGAAAAAGCATATTCTGGTCGAGAAATCGTGTTTTAAACAATAAAAACGACTCACGAACTTATTTAGTTCACATTTTTACTTTTGGTAACCTAGCCCGTATTCATAACGCACTAAACCTTTTTATCGCGTTAAACACCTTTTCTCGACAAGAAAAGCACAATTTAATCAAAAACAAACAAGACAAGAAAAATCAATCTATTCAACAAGTCTGCAACACATCCTTAAGAGTTCCGTGTTTTCACCCAATTTCAATGTGTAATTTCACCAGTTCTGATCATTGTTTAGCTTATTGGTAGCTTGGTCCAATGCCAGACACAGTGAATCTTTTATGGCTTTAAACGCATTTTCTCCTCAAGAGAAACATGATTTCATTAAAAACGTTATAGTTTAAACATGCCTGTTGTACATGTCTGCAAACACTCAGAGCCTTAAAATAGGGTTTCCATCAATGTGTTTTTTGGTGAGAAACCTTCTATTTCACGGTTCTGTGCGTTTTCAGACAAGTACAATATGTATTTATAGTGTTTCTGATGAAGTCCCTCCTTTTAATGCATTTTCTCACAGAAAATGAGTCTCTCGCCATGGGAACATGGCTTTTTTGAAAAAGCATATTCTGGTCGAGAAATCTTGTTTTAAAAAATAAAAACGACTCCCGGCTTTATTTAGTTCACATTTTTACTTTTGGTAACCTAGCCCGTGTTCATAACGCACTTAACCTTTTTATCGCGTTAAACGCCTTTTCTCGACAAGAAAAGCACAATTTCATCAAAAACAAACAAAACAAGAAAAATGAATCTATTCAACAAGTCTGCAACACGTCCTGAAGAGTTACATGATTTCACCCAATGTCAATGTGTAATTTCTCCAGTTCTGATCATTGTTTAGCTTATTGGTAGCTTGGTCCAATGCCAGACACAGTGAATCCTTTTTATGGCTTTAAACGTATTTTCTCCTCGAGAGAAACATGATTTCACTAAAAACGTTATAGTTTAACCATGCCTGCTGTACATGTGTGCAAACACTCAGAGCCTTAAGATAGGGTTTTCACCAATGTGTTTTTTGGTGAGAAACCTTCTATTTCAAGGTTCTGTGCGTTTTCAGACAAGTACAATATGTATTTATAGTGTTTCTGATGAAATCCCTCCTTTTACATGCATTTTCTCACAGAAAATGCGTCTCTCGCCATGGGAACATGGCTTTTTTGAAAAAGCATATTCCGGTCGAGAAATCGTGTTTTAAACAATAAAAACGACTCACGACCTTATTTAGTTCACATTTTTACTTTTGGTAACCTAGCCCGTATTCATAACGCACTAAACCTTTTTATCGCGTTAAACGCCTTTTCTCGACAAGAAAAGCACAATTTCATCAAAAACAAACAAAACAAGAAAAATGAATCTATTCAAAAAGTCTGCAACACGTCCTGAAGAGTTACATGATTTCACCCAATGTCAATGTGTAATTTCTCCAGTTCTGATCATTGTTTAGCTTGTTGCTAGCTTGGTCCAATGCCAACACAGTGAATCCTTTTTATGGCTTTAAACGCATTTTCTCCTCGAGAGAAACATGATTTCACTAAAAACGTTATAGTTTAACCATGCCTGTTGTACATGTCTGCAAACACTCAGCGCCTTAAAATAGGGTTTTCACCAATGTGTTTTTTGGTGAGAAACATTCTAATTGTACGGTTCTGTGCGTTTTCAGACAAGTACAATATGTATTTTTAGCGTTTCTGATGAAATACCTCCTTTTACATGCATTTTCTCACAGAAAATGAGTCTCTCGCCATGGGAACATGGCTTTTTTGAAAAAGCATATTCTGGTCGAGAAATCTTGTTTTAAACAATAAAAACGACTCCCGGCCTTATTTAGTTCACATTTTTACTTTAGTAACTTAGCCCGTATTCATAACGCACTAAACCTTTTTATCGCGTTAAACGCCTTTTCTCGACAAGAAAAGCACAATTTCATCAAAACAAACAAAACAATAAACATTAAATCTTTTCAACAAGTCTTGCAACACATCCTTAAGAGTTACATGATTTCACCCAATGTCAATGTGTAATTTCTCCAGTTCTGATCATTGTTTAGCTTGTTGCTAGCTTGGTCCAATGCCAAACACAGTGAATCCTTTTTATGGTTTTAAACGCATTTTCTCCTCGAGAGAAACATGATTTCAGTAAAAACGTTATAGTTTAACCATGCCTGTTGTACATGTCTGCAAACACTCAGCGCCTTAAAATAGGATTTTCACCAATGTGTTTTTTGGTGAGAAACCTTCTAATTGCAAGGTTCTGTGCGTTTTCAGACAAGTACAATATGTATTTTTAGCGTTTCTGATGAAATACCTCCTTTTACATGCATTTTCTCACAGAAATGAGTCTCTCGCCATGGGAACATGGCGTTTTTGAAAAAGCATATTCTGGTCTAGAAATCTTGTTTTAAACAATAAAAACGACTCCCGGCCTTATTTAGTTCACATTTTTACTTTAGTAACCTAGCCCGTATTCATAACGCACTAAACCTTTTTATCGCGTTAAACGCCTTTTCTCGACAAGAAAAGCACAATTTCATCAAAAACAAACAAAACAAGAAAAATGAATCTATTCAACAAGTCTGCAACACGTCCTGAAGAGTTACATGATTTCACCCAATGTCAATGTGTAATTTCTCCAGTTCTGATCATTGTTTAGCTTGTTGCTAGCTTGGTCCAATGCCAACACAGTGAATCCTTTTTATGGCTTTAAACGCATTTTCTCCTCGAGAGAAACATGATTTCACTAAAAACGTTATAGTTTAAACATGCCTGCTGTACATGTGTGCAAACACTCAGAGCCTTAAGATAGGGTTTTCACCAATGTGTTTTTTGGTGAGAAACCTTCTATTTCAAGGTTCTGTGCGTTTTCAGACAAGTACAATATGTATTTATAGTGTTTCTGATGAAATCCCTCCTTTTACATGCATTTTCTCACAGAAAATGCGTCTCTCGACATAGGAAAATGGCTTTTTTTTTTTTAAAAAAAAAAGCATATTCTGGTCGAGAAATCGTGTTTTAAACAATAAAAACGACTCACGACCTTATTTAGTTCACATTTTTACTTTTGGTAACCTAGCCCGTATTCATAACGCACTAAACCTTTTTATCGCGTTAAACGCCTTTTCTCGACAAGAAAAGCACAATTTCATCAAAACAAACAAAACAAGAAAAATGAATCTATTCAACAAGTCTGCAACACGTCCTGAAGAGTTACATGATTTAACCCAATGTCAATGTGTAATTTCTCCAGTTCTGATCATTGTTTAGGTTGTTGGTAGCTTGGTCCAATGCCAAACACAGTGAATCCTTTTTATGGCTTTAAACGCATTTTCTCCTCGAGAGAAACATGATTTCACTAAAAACGTTATAGTTTAAACATGCCTGCTGTACATGTGTGCAAACACTCAGAGCCTTAAGATAGGGTTTTCACCAATGTGTTTTTTGGTGGGAAACCTTCTATTTCAAGGTTCTGTGCGTTTTCAGACAAGTACAATATGTATTTATAGTGTTTCTGATGAAATCCCTCCTTTTACATGCATTTTCTCACAGAAAATGCGTCTCTCGACATAGGAAAATGGCTTTTTTTTTTAAAAAAAAAAAAGCATATTCTGGTCGAGAAATCGTGTTTTAAACAATAAAAACGACTCACGACCTTATTTAGTTCACATTTTTACTTTTGGTAACCTAGCCCGTATTCATAACGCACTAAACCTTTTTATCGCGTTAAACGCCTTTTCTCGACAAGAAAAGCACAATTTCATCAAAAACAAACAAAACAAGAAAAATGAATCTATTCAACAAGTCTGCAACACGTCCTGAAGAGTTACATGATTTCACCCAATGTCAATGTGTAATTTCTCCAGTTCTGATCATTGTTTAGGTTGTTGGTAGCTTGGTCCAATGCCAACACAGTGAATCCTTTTTATGGCTTTAAACGCATTTTCTCCTCGAGAGAAACATGATTTCACTAAAAACGTTATAGTTTAACCATGCCTGTTGTACATGTCTGCAAACACTCAGCGCCTTAAAATAGGGTTTTCACCAATGTGTTTTTTGGTGAGAAACCTTCTATTTCAAGGTTCTGTGCGTTTTCAGACAAGTACAATATGTATTTATAGTGTTTCTGATGAAATCCCTCCTTTTACATGCATTTTCTCACAGAAAATGCGTCTCTCGACATAGGAAAATGGCTTTTTTTTTTTTTAAAAAAAAAAGCATATTCTGGTCGAGAAATCGTGTTTTAAACAATAAAAACGACTCCCGGCCTTATTTAGTTCACATTTTTACTTTAGTAACCTAGCCCGTATTCATAACGCACTAAACCTTTTTATCGCGTTAAACGCCTTTTCTCGACAAGAAAAGCACAATTTCATCAAAAACAAACAAAACAAGAAAAATGAATCTATTCAACAAGTCTGCAACACGTCCTGAAGAGTTACATGATTTCACCCAATGTCAATGTGTAATTTCTCCAGTTCTGATCATTGTTTAGCTTGTTGCTAGCTTGGTCCAATGCCAACACAGTGAATCCTTTTTATGGCTTTAAACGCATTTTCTCCTCGAGAGAAACATGATTTCACTAAAAACGTTATAGTTTAAACATGCCTGCTGTACATGTGTGCAAACACTCAGAGCCTTAAGATAGGGTTTTCACCAATGTGTTTTTTGGTGAGAAACCTTCTATTTCAAGGTTCTGTGCGTTTTCAGACAAGTACAATATGTATTTATAGTGTTTCTGATGAAATCCCTCCTTTTACATGCATTTTCTCACAGAAAATGCGTCTCTCGACATAGGAAAATGGCTTTTTTTTTTTAAAAAAAAAAAGCATATTCTGGTCGAGAAATCGTGTTTTAAACAATAAAAACGACTCACGACCTTATTTAGTTCACATTTTTACTTTTGGTAACCTAGCCCGTATTCATAACGCACTAAACCTTTTTATCGCGTTAAACGCCTTTTCTCGACAAGAAAAGCACAATTTCATCAAAACAAACAAAACAAGAAAAATGAATCTATTCAACAAGTCTGCAACACGTCCTGAAGAGTTACATGATTTAACCCAATGTCAATGTGTAATTTCTCCAGTTCTGATCATTGTTTAGGTTGTTGGTAGCTTGGTCCAATGCCAAACACAGTGAATCCTTTTTATGGCTTTAAACGCATTTTCTCCTCGAGAGAAACATGATTTCACTAAAAACGTTATAGTTTAAACATGCCTGCTGTACATGTGTGCAAACACTCAGAGCCTTAAGATAGGGTTTTCACCAATGTGTTTTTTGGTGGGAAACCTTCTATTTCAAGGTTCTGTGCGTTTTCAGACAAGTACAATATGTATTTATAGTGTTTCTGATGAAATCCCTCCTTTTACATGCATTTTCTCACAGAAAATGCGTCTCTCGACATAGGAAAATGGCTTTTTTTTTTAAAAAAAAAAAAGCATATTCTGGTCGAGAAATCGTGTTTTAAACAATAAAAACGACTCACGACCTTATTTAGTTCACATTTTTACTTTTGGTAACCTAGCCCGTATTCATAACGCACTAAACCTTTTTATCGCGTTAAACGCCTTTTCTCGACAAGAAAAGCACAATTTCATCAAAAACAAACAAAACAAGAAAAATGAATCTATTCAACAAGTCTGCAACACGTCCTGAAGAGTTACATGATTTCACCCAATGTCAATGTGTAATTTCTCCAGTTCTGATCATTGTTTAGGTTGTTGGTAGCTTGGTCCAATGCCAACACAGTGAATCCTTTTTATGGCTTTAAACGCATTTTCTCCTCGAGAGAAACATGATTTCACTAAAAACGTTATAGTTTAACCATGCCTGTTGTACATGTCTGCAAACACTCAGCGCCTTAAAATAGGGTTTTCACCAATGTGTTTTTTGGTGAGAAACCTTCTATTTCAAGGTTCTGTGCGTTTTCAGACAAGTACAATATGTATTTATAGTGTTTCTGATGAAATCCCTCCTTTTACATGCATTTTCTCACAGAAAATGCGTCTCTCGACATAGGAAAATGGCTTTTTTTTTTTTAAAAAAAAAAGCATATTCTGGTCGAGAAATCGTGTTTTAAACAATAAAAACGACTCCCGGCCTTATTTAGTTCACATTTTTACTTTAGTAACCTAGCCCGTATTCATAACGCACTAAACCTTTTTATCGCGTTAAACGCCTTTTCTCGACAAGAAAAGCACAATTTCATCAAAAACAAACAAAACAAGAAAAATGAATCTATTCAACAAGTCTGCAACACGTCCTGAAGAGTTACATGATTTCACCCAATGTCAATGTGTAATTTCTCCAGTTCTGATCATTGTTTAGCTTGTTGCTAGCTTGGTCCAATGCCAACACAGTGAATCCTTTTTATGGCTTTAAACGCATTTTCTCCTCGAGAGAAACATGATTTCACTAAAAACGTTATAGTTTAAACATGCCTGCTGTACATGTGTGCAAACACTCAGAGCCTTAAGATAGGGTTTTCACCAATGTGTTTTTTGGTGAGAAACCTTCTATTTCAAGGTTCTGTGCGTTTTCAGACAAGTACAATATGTATTTATAGTGTTTCTGATGAAATCCCTCCTTTTACATGCATTTTCTCACAGAAAATGCGTCTCTCGACATAGGAAAATGGCTTTTTTTTTTTAAAAAAAAAAGCATATTCTGGTCGAGAAATCGTGTTTTAAACAATAAAAACGACTCACGACCTTATTTAGTTCACATTTTTACTTTTGGTAACCTAGCCCGTATTCATAACGCACTAAACCTTTTTATCGCGTTAAACGCCTTTTCTCGACAAGAAAAGCACAATTTCATCAAAAACAAACAAAACAAGAAAAATGAATCTATTCAACAAGTCTGCAACACGTCCTGAAGAGTTACATGATTTAACCCAATGTCAATGTGTAATTTCTCCAGTTCTGATCATTGTTTAGGTTGTTGGTAGCTTGGTCCAATGCCAAACACAGTGAATCCTTTTTATGGCTTTAAACGCATTTTCTCCTCGAGAGAAACATGATTTCACTAAAAACGTTATAGTTTAAACATGCCTGCTGTACATGTGTGCAAACACTCAGAGCCTTAAGATAGGGTTTTCACCAATGTGTTTTTTGGTGGGAAACCTTCTATTTCAAGGTTCTGTGCGTTTTCAGACAAGTACAATATGTATTTATAGTGTTTCTGATGAAATCCCTCCTTTTACATGCATTTTCTCACAGAAAATGCGTCTCTCGACATAGGAAAATGGCTTTTTTTTTTTAAAAAAAAAAAAGCATATTCTGGTCGAGAAATCGTGTTTTAAACAATAAAAACGACTCACGACCTTATTTAGTTCACATTTTTACTTTTGGTAACCTAGCCCGTATTCATAACGCACTAAACCTTTTTATCGCGTTAAACGCCTTTTCTCGACAAGAAAAGCACAATTTCATCAAAAACAAACAAAACAAGAAAAATGAATCTATTCAACAAGTCTGCAACACGTCCTGAAGAGTTACATGATTTCACCCAATGTCAATGTGTAATTTCTCCAGTTCTGATCATTGTTTAGGTTGTTGGTAGCTTGGTCCAATGCCAACACAGTGAATCCTTTTTATGGCTTTAAACGCATTTTCTCCTCGAGAGAAACATGATTTCACTAAAAACGTTATAGTTTAACCATGCCTGTTGTACATGTCTGCAAACACTCAGCGCCTTAAAATAGGGTTTTCACCAATGTGTTTTTTGGTGAGAAACCTTCTATTTCAAGGTTCTGTGCGTTTTCAGACAAGTACAATATGTATTTATAGTGTTTCTGATGAAATCCCTCCTTTTACATGCATTTTCTCACAGAAAATGCGTCTCTCGACATAGGAAAATGGCTTTTTTTTTTTTAAAAAAAAAAGCATATTCTGGTCGAGAAATCGTGTTTTAAACAATAAAAACGACTCCCGGCCTTATTTAGTTCACATTTTTACTTTAGTAACCTAGCCCGTATTCATAACGCACTAAACCTTTTTATCGCGTTAAACGCCTTTTCTCGACAAGAAAAGCACAATTTCATCAAAACAAACAAAACAAGAAACATTAAATATTTTCAACAAGTCTTGCAACACATCCTTAAGAGTTACATGATTTCACCCAATGTCAATGTGTAATTTCTCCAGTTCTGATCATTGTTTAGCTTGTTGCTAGCTTGGTCCAATGCCAACACAGTGAATCCTTTTTATGGCTTTAAACGCATTTTCTCCTCGAGAGAAACATGATTTCACTAAAAACGTTATAGTTTAAACATGCCTGCTGTACATGTGTGCAAACACTCAGAGCCTTAAGATAGGGTTTTCACCAATGTGTTTTTTGGTGAGAAACCTTCTATTTCAAGGTTCTGTGCGTTTTCAGACAAGTACAATATGTATTTATAGTGTTTCTGATGAAATCCCTCCTTTTACATGCATTTTCTCACAGAAAATGCGTCTCTCGACATAGGAAAATGGCTTTTTTTTTTTTAAAAAAAAAAGCATATTCTGGTCGAGAAATCGTGTTTTAAACAATAAAAACGACTCACGACCTTATTTAGTTCACATTTTTACTTTTGGTAACCTAGCCCGTATTCATAACGCACTAAACCTTTTTATCGCGTTAAACGCCTTTTCTCGACAAGAAAAGCACAATTTCATCAAAAACAAACAAAACAAGAAAAATGAATCTATTCAACAAGTCTGCAACACGTCCTGAAGAGTTACATGATTTAACCCAATGTCAATGTGTAATTTCTCCAGTTCTGATCATTGTTTAGGTTGTTGGTAGCTTGGTCCAATGCCAAACACAGTGAATCCTTTTTATGGCTTTAAACGCATTTTCTCCTCGAGAGAAACATGATTTCACTAAAAACGTTATAGTTTAAACATGCCTGCTGTACATGTGTGCAAACACTCAGAGCCTTAAGATAGGGTTTTCACCAATGTGTTTTTTGGTGGGAAACCTTCTATTTCAAGGTTCTGTGCGTTTTCAGACAAGTACAATATGTATTTATAGTGTTTCTGATGAAATCCCTCCTTTTACATGCATTTTCTCACAGAAAATGCGTCTCTCGACATAGGAAAATGGCTTTTTTTTTTAAAAAAAAAAAAGCATATTCTGGTCGAGAAATCGTGTTTTAAACAATAAAAACGACTCACGACCTTATTTAGTTCACATTTTTACTTTTGGTAACCTAGCCCGTATTCATAACGCACTAAACCTTTTTATCGCGTTAAACGCCTTTTCTCGACAAGAAAAGCACAATTTCATCAAAAACAAACAAAACAAGAAAAATGAATCTATTCAACAAGTCTGCAACACGTCCTGAAGAGTTACATGATTTCACCCAATGTCAATGTGTAATTTCTCCAGTTCTGATCATTGTTTAGGTTGTTGGTAGCTTGGTCCAATGCCAACACAGTGAATCCTTTTTATGGCTTTAAACGCATTTTCTCCTCGAGAGAAACATGATTTCACTAAAAACGTTATAGTTTAACCATGCCTGTTGTACATGTCTGCAAACACTCAGCGCCTTAAAATAGGGTTTTCACCAATGTGTTTTTTGGTGAGAAACCTTCTATTTCAAGGTTCTGTGCGTTTTCAGACAAGTACAATATGTATTTATAGTGTTTCTGATGAAATCCCTCCTTTTACATGCATTTTCTCACAGAAAATGCGTCTCTCGACATAGGAAAATGGCTTTTTTTTTTTTTAAAAAAAAAGCATATTCTGGTCGAGAAATCGTGTTTTAAACAATAAAAACGACTCACGACCTTATTTAGTTCACATTTTTACTTTTGGTAACCTAGCCCGTATTCATAACGCACTAAACCTTTTTATCGCGTTAAACGCCTTTTCTCGACAAGAAAAGCACAATTTCATCAAAACAAACAAAACAAGAAAAATGAATCTATTCAACAAGTCTGCAACACGTCCTGAAGAGTTACATGATTTAACCCAATGTCAATGTGTAATTTCTCCAGTTCTGATCATTGTTTAGGTTGTTGGTAGCTTGGTCCAATGCCAAACACAGTGAATCCTTTTTATGGCTTTAAACGCATTTTCTCCTCGAGAGAAACATGATTTCACTAAAAACGTTATAGTTTAAACATGCCTGCTGTACATGTGTGCAAACACTCAGAGCCTTAAGAAAGGGTTTTCACCAATGTGTTTTTTGGTGGGAAACCTTCTATTTCAAGGTTCTATGCGTTTTCAGACAAGTACAATATGTATTTATAGTGTTTCTGATGAAATCCCTCCTTTTACATGCATTTTCTCACAGAAAATGCGTCTCTCGCCATGGGAACATGGCTTTTTTGAAAAAGCATATTCTGGTCGAGAAATCGTGTTTTAAACAATAAAAACGACTCACGACCTTATTTAGTTCACATTTTTACTTTTGGTAACCTAGCCCGTATTCATAACGCACTAAACCTTTTTATCGCGTTAAACGCCTTTTCTCGACAAGAAAAGCACAATTTCATCAAAAACAAACAAAACAAGAAAAATGAATCTATTCAACAAGTCTGCAACACGTCCTGAAGAGTTACATGATTTCACCCAATGTCAATGTGTAATTTCTCCAGTTCTGATCATTGTTTAGCTTGTTGCTAGCTTGGTCCAATGCCAACACAGTGAATCCTTTTTATGGCTTTAAACGCATTTTCTCCTCGAGAGAAACATGATTTCACTAAAAACGTTATAGTTTAACCATGCCTGTTGTACATGTCTGCAAACACTCAGCGCCTTAAAATAGGGTTTTCACCAATGTGTTTTTTGGTGAGAAACATTCTAATTGTAAGGTTCTGTGCGTTTTCAGACAAGTACAATATGTATTTTTAGCGTTTCTGATGAAATACCTCCTTTTACATGCATTTTCTCACAGAAAATGAGTCTCTCGCCATGGGAACATGGCTTTTTTGAAAAAGCATATTCTGGTCGAGAAATCTTGTTTTGAACAATAAAAACGACTCCCGGCCTTATTTAGTTCACATTTTTACTTTTGGTAACCTAGCCCGTATTCATAACGCACTAAACCTTTTTATCGCGTTAAACGCCTTTTCTCGACAAGAAAAGCACAATTTCATCAAAAACAAACAAGACAAGAAAAATCAATCTATTCAACAAGTCTGCAACACATCCTTAAGAGTTACGTGTTTTCACCCATTTCAATGTGTAATTTCACCAGTTCTGATCATTGTTTAGCTTATTGGTAGCTTGGTCTAATGCCAGACACAGTGAATCCTTTTTATGGCTTTAAACGCATTTTCTCCTCAAGAGAAACATTTTTTCATTAAAAACGTTATAGTTTAAACATGCCTGTTGTACATGTCTACAAACACTCAGAGCCTTAAAATAGGGTTTCCATCAATGTGTTTTTTGGCGAGAAACCTTCTACTTGTAAGGTTCTGTGCGTTTTCAGACAAGTACAATATGTATTTTTAGCGTTTCTGATGAAATACCTCCTTTTACATGCATTTTCTCACAGAAAATGAGTCTCTCGAAATGGGAACATGGCTTTTTTGAAAAAGCATATTCTGGTCGAGAAATCTTGTTTTAAACAATAAAAACGACTCCCGGCCTTATTTAGTTCACATTTTTACTTTAGTAACCTAGCCCGTATTCATAACGCACTAAACCTTTTTATCGCGTTAAACGCCTTTTCTCGACAAGAAAAGCACAATTTCATCAAAAACAAACAAAACAAGAAAAATGAATCTATTCAACAAGTCTGCAACACGTCCTGAAGAGTTACATGATTTCACCCAATGTCAATGTGTAATTTCTCCAGTTCTGATCATTGTTTAGCTTATTGGTAGCTTGGTCCAATGCCAAACACAGTGAATCCTTTTTATGGCTTTAAACGTATTTTCTCCTCGAGAGAAACATGATTTCACTAAAAACGTTATAGTTTAAACATGCCTGCTGTACATGTGTGCAAACACTCAGAGCCTTAAGATAGGGTTTTCACCAATGTGTTTTTTGGTGAGAAACATTCTAATTGTAAGGTTCTGTCCGTTTTCAGACAAGTACAATATGTATTTTTAGCGTTTCTGATGAAATACCTCCTTTTACATGCATTTTCTCACAGAAAATGAGTCTCTCGCCATGGGAACATGGCTTTTTTGAAAAAGCATATTCTGGTCGAGAAATCATGTTTTGAACAATAAAAACGACTCCCGGCCTTATTTAGTTCACATTTTTACTTTTGGTAACCTAGCCCGTATTCATAACGCACTAAACCTTTTTATCGCGTTAAACGCCTTTTCTCGACAAGAAAAGCACAATTTCATCAAAAACAAACAAGACAAGAAAAATCAATCTATTCAACAAGTCTGCAACACATCCTTAAGAGTTACGTGTTTTAACCCAATTTCAATGTGTAATTTCACCAGTTCTGATCATTGTTTAGCTTATTGGTAGCTTGGTCTAATGCCAGACACAGTGAATCCTTTTTATGGCTTTAAACGCATTTTCTCCTCAAGAGAAACATTTTTTCATTAAAAACGTTATAGTTTAAAAATGCCTGTTGTACATGTCTACAAACACTCAGAGCCTTAAAATAGGGTTTCAATCAATGTGTTTTTTGGCGAGAAACCTTCTACTTGTAAGGTTCTGTGCGTTTTTAGACAAGTACAATATGTATTTTTAGTGTTTCTGATGAAATCCCTCCTTTTAATGCATTTTCTCACAGAAAATGAGTCTCTCGCCATGGGAACATGGCTTTTTTGAAAAAGCATATTCTGGTCGAGAAATCTTGTTTTAAAAAATAAAAACGACTCCCGGCTTTATTTAGTTCACATTTTTACTTTTGGTAACCTAGCCCGTGTTCATAACGCACTTAACCTTTTTATCGCGTTAAACGCCTTTTCTCGACAAGAAAAGCACAATTTCATCAAAAACAAACAAAACAAGAAAAATGAATCTATTCAACAAGTCTGCAACACGTCCTGAAGAGTTACATGATTTCACCCAATGTCAATGTGTAATTTCTCCAGTTCTGATCATTGTTTAGCTTGTTGCTAGCTTGGTCCAATGCCAAACACAGTGAATCCTTTTTATGGCTTTAATCGCATTTTCTCCTCGAGAGAAACATGATTTCACTAAAAACGTTATAGTTTAAACATGCCTGTTGTACATGTCTGCAAACACTCAAAGCCTTAAAATAGGGGTTTCACCAATGTGTTTTTTTGGTGAGAAACCTTTTATTTCAAGGTTCTGTGCGTTTTCAGACACATCCGATATGTATATTTAGCGGTTCTGATGAAATCCCTCCTTTTAATTGCATTTTCTCGCAGAAAATGCGTCTCTCGACATAGGAAAATGGCTTTTTAAAAAAAAGCATATTCTGGTCGAGAAATCGTGTTTTAAACAATGAAAACGACTCCCGATCTTATTTAGTTCACATTTTTACTTTTGGTAACCTAGCCTGTATTCATAAAGCACTAAACCTTTTTATCGCGTTAAACGCCTTTTCTCGACAAGAAAAGCACAATTTCATCAAAAACAAACAAAACAAGAAAAATTAATCTTTTCAACAAGTCTTGCAACACATCCTTAAGAGTTACATGATTTCACCCAATGTCAATGTGTAATTTCTCCAGTTCTGATCATTGTTTAGGTTGTTGGTAGCTTGGTCCAATGCCAAACACAGTGAATCCTTTTTATGGCGTTAAACGCATTTTCTCCTCGAGAGAAACATGATTTCTTTAAAAACGTTATAGTTTAAACATGCCTGTTGTACATGTCTGCAAACACTCAGAGCCTTAAAATAGGGGTTTCACCAATGTGTTTTTTGGTGAGAAACCTTGTATTTCAAGGTTCTGTGCGTTTTCAGACACATCCGATATGTATTTTTAGCGGTTCTGATGAAATCCCTCCTTTTAAATGCATTTTCTCACAGAAAATGCGTCTCTCGACATAGGAAAATGGCTTTTTAAAAAAAAGCATATTCTGGTCGAGAAATCGTGTTTTAAACAATGAAAATGACTCCCGATCTTATTTAGTTCACATTTTTACTTTTGGTAACCTAGCCTGTATTCATAAAGCACTAAACCTTTTTATCAAGTTAAACGCCTTTTCTCGACAAGAAAAGCACAATTTCATCAAAAACAAACAAAACAAGAAAAAATAATCTTTTCAACAAGTCTTGCAACACATCCTTAAGAGTTACATGATTTCACCCAATGTCAATGTGTAATTTCTCCAGTTCTGATCATTGTTTAGGTTGTTGGTAGCTTGGTCCAATGCCAAACACAGTGAATCCTTTTTATGGCTTTAATCGCATTTTCTCCTCGAGAGAAACATGATTTCACTAAAAACGTTATAGTTTAAACATGCCTGTTGTACATGTCTGCAAACACTCAAAGCCTTAAAATAGGTGTTTCACCAATGTGTTTTTTTGGTGAGAAACCTTGTATTTCAAGGTTCTGTGCGTTCTCAGACACATCCGATATGTATATTTAGCGGTTCTGATGAAATCCCTCCTTTTAATTGCATTTTCTCGCAGAAAATGCGTCTCTCGACATAGGAAAATGGCTTTTTAAAAAAAAGCATATTCTGGTCGAGAAATCGTGTTTTAAACAATGAAAACGACTCCCGATCTTATTTAGTTCACATTTTTACTTTTGGTAACCTAGCCTGTATTCATAAAGCACTAAACCTTTTTATCGCGTTAAACGCCTTTTCTCGACAAGAAAAGCACAATTTCATCAAAATCAAACAAAACAAGAAAAAATAATCTTTTCAACAAGTCTTGCAACACATCCTTAAGAGTTACATGATTTCACCCAATGTCAATGTGTAATTTCTCCAGTTCTGATCATTGTTTAGGTTGTTGGTAGCTTGGTCCAATGCCAAACACAGTGAATCCTTTTTATGGCGTTAAACGCATTTTCTCCTCGAGAGAAACATGATTTCTTTAAAAACGTTATAGTTTAAACATGCCTGTTGTACATGTCTGCAAACACTCAGAGCCTTAAAATAGGGGTTTCACCAATGTGTTTTTTGGTGAGAAACCTTGTATTTCAAGGTTCTGTGCGTTTTCAGACACATCCGATATGTATTTTTAGCGGTTCTGATGAAATCCCTCCTTTTAAATGCATTTTCTCACAGAAAATGCGTCTCTCGACATAGGAAAATGGCTTTTTAAAAAAAAGCATATTCTGGTCGAGAAATCGTGTTTTGAACAATAAAAACGACTCCCGGCCTTATTTAGTTCACATTTTTACTTTTGGTAACCTAGCCCGTATTCATAACGCACTAAACCTTTTTATCGCGTTAAACGCCTTTTCTCGACAAGAAAAGCACAATTTCATCAAAAACAAACAAGACAAGAAAAATCAATCTATTCAACAAGTCTGCAACACATCCTTAAGAGTTACGTGTTTTCACCCATTTCAATGTGTAATTTCACCAGTTCTGATCATTGTTTAGCTTATTGGTAGCTTGGTCTAATGCCAGACACAGTGAATCCTTTTTATGGCTTTAAACGCATTTTCTCCTCAAGAGAAACATTTTTTCATTAAAAACGTTATAGTTTAAACATGCCTGTTGTACATGTCTACAAACACTCAGAGCCTTAAAATAGGGTTTCCATCAATGTGTTTTTTGGCGAGAAACCTTCTACTTGTAAGGTTCTGTGCGTTTTCAGACAAGTACAATATGTATTTTTAGCGTTTCTGATGAAATACCTCCTTTTACATGCATTTTCTCACAGAAAATGAGTCTCTCGAAATGGGAACATGGCTTTTTTGAAAAAGCATATTCTGGTCGAGAAATCTTGTTTTAAACAATAAAAACGACTCCCGGCCTTATTTAGTTCACATTTTTACTTTAGTAACCTAGCCCGTATTCATAACGCACTAAACCTTTTTATCGCGTTAAACGCCTTTTCTCGACAAGAAAAGCACAATTTCATCAAAAACAAACAAAACAAGAAAAATCAATCTATTCAACAAGTCTGCAACACGTCCTGAAGAGTTACATGATTTCACCCAATGTCAATGTGTAATTTCTCCAGTTCTGATCATTGTTTAGCTTGTTGCTAGCTTGGTCCAATGCCAACACAGTGAATCCTTTTTATGGCTTTAAACGCATTTTCTCCTCGAGAGAAACATGATTTCACTAAAAACGTTATAGTTTAACCATGCCTGTTGTACATGTCTGCAAACACTCAGCGCCTTAAAATAGGGTTTTCACCAATGTGTTTTTTGGTGAGAAACATTCTAATTGTAAGGTTCTGTGCGTTTTCAGACAAGTACAATATGTATTTTTAGCGTTTCTGATGAAATACCTCCTTTTACATGCATTTTCTCACAGAAAATGAGTCTCTCGCCATGGGAACATGGCTTTTTTGAAAAAGCATATTCTGGTCGAGAAATCTTGTTTTGAACAATAAAAACGACTCCCGGCCTTATTTAGTTCACATTTTTACTTTTGGTAACCTAGCCCGTATTCATAACGCACTAAACCTTTTTATCGCGTTAAACGCCTTTTCTCGACAAGAAAAGCACAATTTCATCAAAAACAAACAAGACAAGAAAAATCAATCTATTCAACAAGTCTGCAACACATCCTTAAGAGTTACGTGTTTTCACCCATTTCAATGTGTAATTTCACCAGTTCTGATCATTGTTTAGCTTATTGGTAGCTTGGTCTAATGCCAGACACAGTGAATCCTTTTTATGGCTTTAAACGCATTTTCTCCTCAAGAGAAACATTTTTTCATTAAAAACGTTATAGTTTAAACATGCCTGTTGTACATGTCTACAAACACTCAGAGCCTTAAAATAGGGTTTCCATCAATGTGTTTTTTGGCGAGAAACCTTTTATTTCAAGGTTCTGTGCGTTTTCAGACACATCCGATATGTATATTTAGCGGTTCTGATGAAATCCCTCCTTTTAATTGCATTTTCTCGCAGAAAATGCGTCTCTCGACATAGGAAAATGGCTTTTTAAAAAAAAGCATATTCTGGTCGAGAAATCGTGTTTTAAACAATGAAAACGACTCCCGATCTTATTTAGTTCACATTTTTACTTTTGGTAACCTAGCCTGTATTCATAAAGCACTAAACCTTTTTATCGCGTTAAACGCCTTTTCTCGACAAGAAAAGCACAATTTCATCAAAATCAAACAAAACAAGAAAAATTAATCTTTTCAACAAGTCTTGCAACACATCCTTAAGAGTTACATGATTTCACCCAATGTCAATGTGTAATTTCTCCAGTTCTGATCATTGTTTAGGTTGTTGGTAGCTTGGTCCAATGCCAAACACAGTGAATCCTTTTTATGGCGTTAAACGCATTTTCTCCTCGAGAGAAACATGATTTCTTTAAAAACGTTATAGTTTAAACATGCCTGTTGTACATGTCTGCAAACACTCAGAGCCTTAAAATAGGGGTTTCACCAATGTGTTTTTTGGTGAGAAACCTTGTATTTCAAGGTTCTGTGCGTTTTCAGACACATCCGATATGTATTTTTAGCGGTTCTGATGAAATCCCTCCTTTTAAATGCATTTTCTCACAGAAAATGCGTCTCTCGACATAGGAAAATGGCTTTTTAAAAAAAAGCATATTCTGGTCGAGAAATCGTGTTTTAAACAATGAAAATGACTCCCGATCTTATTTAGTTCACATTTTTACTTTTGGTAACCTAGCCCGTATTCATAAAGCACTAAACCTTTTTATCAAGTTAAACGCCTTTTCTCGACAAGAAAAGCACAATTTCATCAAAAACAAACAAAACAAGAAAAATGAATCTATTCAACAAGTCTGCAACACGTCCTGAAGAGTTACATGATTTCACCCAATGTCAATGTGTAATTTCTCCAGTTCTGATCATTGTTTAGCTTGTTGCTAGCTTGGTCCAATGCCAAACACAGTGAATCCTTTTTATGGCTTTAATCGCATTTTCTCCTCGAGAGAAACATGATTTCACTAAAAACGTTATAGTTTAAACATGCCTGTTGTACATGTCTGCAAACACTCAAAGCCTTAAAATAGGGGTTTCACCAATGTGTTTTTTTGGTGAGAAACCTTTTATTTCAAGGTTCTGTGCGTTTTCAGACACATCCGATATGTATATTTAGCGGTTCTGATGAAATCCCTCCTTTTAATTGCATTTTCTCGCAGAAAATGCGTCTCTCGACATAGGAAAATGGCTTTTTAAAAAAAAGCATATTCTGGTCGAGAAATCGTGTTTTAAACAATGAAAACGACTCCCGATCTTATTTAGTTCACATTTTTACTTTTGGTAACCTAGCCTGTATTCATAAAGCACTAAACCTTTTTATCGCGTTAAACGCCTTTTCTCGACAAGAAAAGCACAATTTCATCAAAATCAAACAAAACAAGAAAAATTAATCTTTTCAACAAGTCTTGCAACACATCCTTAAGAGTTACATGATTTCACCCAATGTCAATGTGTAATTTCTCCAGTTCTGATCATTGTTTAGGTTGTTGGTAGCTTGGTCCAATGCCAAACACAGTGAATCCTTTTTATGGCGTTAAACGCATTTTCTCCTCGAGAGAAACATGATTTCTTTAAAAACGTTATAGTTTAAACATGCCTGTTGTACATGTCTGCAAACACTCAGAGCCTTAAAATAGGGGTTTCACCAATGTGTTTTTTGGTGAGAAACCTTGTATTTCAAGGTTCTGTGCGTTTTCAGACACATCCGATATGTATTTTTAGCGGTTCTGATGAAATCCCTCCTTTTAAATGCATTTTCTCACAGAAAATGCGTCTCTCGACATAGGAAAATGGCTTTTTAAAAAAAAGCATATTCTGGTCGAGAAATCGTGTTTTAAACAATGAAAATGACTCCCGATCTTATTTAGTTCACATTTTTACTTTTGGTAACCTAGCCTGTATTCATAAAGCACTAAACCTTTTTATCAAGTTAAACGCCTTTTCTCGACAAGAAAAGCACAATTTCATCAAAAACAAACAAAACAAGAAAAAATAATCTTTTCAACAAGTCTTGCAACACATCCTTAAGAGTTACATGATTTCACCCAATGTCAATGTGTAATTTCTCCAGTTCTGATCATTGTTTAGGTTGTTGGTAGCTTGGTCCAATGCCAAACACAGTGAATCCTTTTTATGGCTTTAATCGCATTTTCTCCTCGAGAGAAACATGATTTCACTAAAAACGTTATAGTTTAAACATGCCTGTTGTACATGTCTGCAAACACTCAAAGCCTTAAAATAGGTGTTTCACCAATGTGTTTTTTTGGTGAGAAACCTTCTATTTCAAGGTTCTGTGCGTTTTCAGACACATCCGATATGTATATTTAGCGGTTCTGATGAAATCCCTCCTTTTAATTGCATTTTCTCGCAGAAAATGCGTCTCTCGACATAGGAAAATGGCTTTTTAAAAAAAAGCATATTCTGGTCGAGAAATCGTGTTTTAAACAATGAAAACGACTCCCGATCTTATTTAGTTCACATTTTTACTTTTGGTAACCTAGCCTGTATTCATAAAGCACTAAACCTTTTTATCGCGTTAAACGCCTTTTCTCGACAAGAAAAGCACAATTTCATCAAAATCAAACAAAACAAGAAAAAATAATCTTTTCAACAAGTCTTGCAACACATCCTTAAGAGTTACATGATTTCACCCAATGTCAATGTGTAATTTCTCCAGTTCTGATCATTGTTTAGGTTGTTGGTAGCTTGGTCCAATGCCAAACACAGTGAATCCTTTTTATGGCGTTAAACGCATTTTCTCCTCGAGAGAAACATGATTTCTTTAAAAACGTTATAGTTTAAACATGCCTGTTGTACATGTCTGCAAACACTCAGAGCCTTAAAATAGGGGTTTCACCAATGTGTTTTTTGGTGAGAAACCTTGTATTTCAAGGTTCTGTGCGTTTTCAGACACATCCGATATGTATTTTTAGCGGTTCTGATGAAATCCCTCCTTTTAAATGCATTTTCTCACAGAAAATGCGTCTCTCGGCATAGGAAAATGGCTTTTTAAAAAAAAGCATATTCTGGTCGAGAAATCGTGTTTTGAACAATAAAAACGACTCCCGGCCTTATTTAGTTCACATTTTTACTTTTGGTAACCTAGCCCGTATTCATAACGCACTAAACCTTTTTATCGCGTTAAACGCCTTTTCTCGACAAGAAAAGCACAATTTCATCAAAAACAAACAAGACAAGAAAAATCAATCTATTCAACAAGTCTGCAACACATCCTTAAGAGTTACGTGTTTTCACCCATTTCAATGTGTAATTTCACCAGTTCTGATCATTGTTTAGCTTATTGGTAGCTTGGTCTAATGCCAGACACAGTGAATCCTTTTTATGGCTTTAAACGCATTTTCTCCTCAAGAGAAACATTTTTTCATTAAAAACGTTATAGTTTAAACATGCCTGTTGTACATGTCTACAAACACTCAGAGCCTTAAAATAGGGTTTCCATCAATGTGTTTTTTGGCGAGAAACCTTCTACTTGTAAGGTTCTGTGCGTTTTCAGACAAGTACAATATGTATTTTTAGCGTTTCTGATGAAATACCTCCTTTTACATGCATTTTCTCACAGAAAATGAGTCTCTCGAAATGGGAACATGGCTTTTTTGAAAAAGCATATTCTGGTCGAGAAATCTTGTTTTAAACAATAAAAACGACTCCCGGCCTTATTTAGTTCACATTTTTACTTTAGTAACCTAGCCCGTATTCATAACGCACTAAACCTTTTTATCGCGTTAAACGCCTTTTCTCGACAAGAAAAGCACAATTTCATCAAAAACAAACAAAACAAGAAAAATCAATCTATTCAACAAGTCTGCAACACGTCCTGAAGAGTTACATGATTTCACCCAATGTCAATGTGTAATTTCTCCAGTTCTGATCATTGTTTAGCTTGTTGCTAGCTTGGTCCAATGCCAACACAGTGAATCCTTTTTATGGCTTTAAACGCATTTTCTCCTCGAGAGAAACATGATTTCACTAAAAACGTTATAGTTTAACCATGCCTGTTGTACATGTCTGCAAACACTCAGCGCCTTAAAATAGGGTTTTCACCAATGTGTTTTTTGGTGAGAAACATTCTAATTGTAAGGTTCTGTGCGTTTTCAGACAAGTACAATATGTATTTTTAGCGTTTCTGATGAAATACCTCCTTTTACATGCATTTTCTCACAGAAAATGAGTCTCTCGCCATGGGAACATGGCTTTTTTGAAAAAGCATATTCTGGTCGAGAAATCTTGTTTTGAACAATAAAAACGACTCCCGGCCTTATTTAGTTCACATTTTTACTTTTGGTAACCTAGCCCGTATTCATAACGCACTAAACCTTTTTATCGCGTTAAACGCCTTTTCTCGACAAGAAAAGCACAATTTCATCAAAAACAAACAAGACAAGAAAAATTAATCTTTTCAACAAGTCTTGCAACACATCCTTAAGAGTTACATGATTTCACCCAATGTCAATGTGTAATTTCTCCAGTTCTGATCATTGTTTAGGTTGTTGGTAGCTTGGTCCAATGCCAAACACAGTGAATCCTTTTTATGGCGTTAAACGCATTTTCTCCTCGAGAGAAACATGATTTCTTTAAAAACGTTATAGTTTAAACATGCCTGTTGTACATGTCTGCAAACACTCAGAGCCTTAAAATAGGGGTTTCACCAATGTGTTTTTTGGTGAGAAACCTTGTATTTCAAGGTTCTGTGCGTTTTCAGACACATCCGATATGTATTTTTAGCGGTTCTGATGAAATCCCTCCTTTTAAATGCATTTTCTCACAGAAAATGCGTCTCTCGACATAGGAAAATGGCTTTTTAAAAAAAAGCATATTCTGGTCGAGAAATCGTGTTTTAAACAATGAAAATGACTCCCGATCTTATTTAGTTCACATTTTTACTTTTGGTAACCTAGCCTGTATTCATAAAGCACTAAACCTTTTTATCAAGTTAAACGCCTTTTCTCGACAAGAAAAGCACAATTTCATCAAAAACAAACAAAACAAGAAAAAATAATCTTTTCAACAAGTCTTGCAACACATCCTTAAGAGTTACATGATTTCACCCAATGTCAATGTGTAATTTCTCCAGTTCTGATCATTGTTTAGGTTGTTGGTAGCTTGGTCCAATGCCAAACACAGTGAATCCTTTTTATGGCTTTAATCGCATTTTCTCCTCGAGAGAAACATGATTTCACTAAAAACGTTATAGTTTAAACATGCCTGTTGTACATGTCTGCAAACACTCAAAGCCTTAAAATAGGTGTTTCACCAATGTGTTTTTTTGGTGAGAAACCTTCTATTTCAAGGTTCTGTGCGTTTTCAGACACATCCGATATGTATATTTAGCGGTTCTGATGAAATCCCTCCTTTTAATTGCATTTTCTCGCAGAAAATGCGTCTCTCGACATAGGAAAATGGCTTTTTAAAAAAAAGCATATTCTGGTCGAGAAATCGTGTTTTAAACAATGAAAACGACTCCCGATCTTATTTAGTTCACATTTTTACTTTTGGTAACCTAGCCTGTATTCATAAAGCACTAAACCTTTTTATCGCGTTAAACGCCTTTTCTCGACAAGAAAAGCACAATTTCATCAAAATCAAACAAAACAAGAAAAAATAATCTTTTCAACAAGTCTTGCAACACATCCTTAAGAGTTACATGATTTCACCCAATGTCAATGTGTAATTTCTCCAGTTCTGATCATTGTTTAGGTTGTTGGTAGCTTGGTCCAATGCCAAACACAGTGAATCCTTTTTATGGCGTTAAACGCATTTTCTCCTCGAGAGAAACATGATTTCTTTAAAAACGTTATAGTTTAAACATGCCTGTTGTACATGTCTGCAAACACTCAGAGCCTTAAAATAGGGGTTTCACCAATGTGTTTTTTGGTGAGAAACCTTGTATTTCAAGGTTCTGTGCGTTTTCAGACACATCCGATATGTATTTTTAGCGGTTCTGATGAAATCCCTCCTTTTAAATGCATTTTCTCACAGAAAATGCGTCTCTCGACATAGGAAAATGGCTTTTTAAAAAAAAGCATATTCTGGTCGAGAAATCGTGTTTTGAACAATAAAAACGACTCCCGGCCTTATTTAGTTCACATTTTTACTTTTGGTAACCTAGCCCGTATTCATAACGCACTAAACCTTTTTATCGCGTTAAACGCCTTTTCTCGACAAGAAAAGCACAATTTCATCAAAAACAAACAAGACAAGAAAAATCAATCTATTCAACAAGTCTGCAACACATCCTTAAGAGTTACGTGTTTTCACCCATTTCAATGTGTAATTTCACCAGTTCTGATCATTGTTTAGCTTATTGGTAGCTTGGTCTAATGCCAGACACAGTGAATCCTTTTTATGGCTTTAAACGCATTTTCTCCTCAAGAGAAACATTTTTTCATTAAAAACGTTATAGTTTAAACATGCCTGTTGTACATGTCTACAAACACTCAGAGCCTTAAAATAGGGTTTCCATCAATGTGTTTTTTGGCGAGAAACCTTCTACTTGTAAGGTTCTGTGCGTTTTCAGACAAGTACAATATGTATTTTTAGCGTTTCTGATGAAATACCTCCTTTTACATGCATTTTCTCACAGAAAATGAGTCTCTCGAAATGGGAACATGGCTTTTTTGAAAAAGCATATTCTGGTCGAGAAATCTTGTTTTAAACAATAAAAACGACTCCCGGCCTTATTTAGTTCACATTTTTACTTTAGTAACCTAGCCCGTATTCATAACGCACTAAACCTTTTTATCGCGTTAAACGCCTTTTCTCGACAAGAAAAGCACAATTTCATCAAAAACAAACAAAACAAGAAAAATCAATCTATTCAACAAGTCTGCAACACGTCCTGAAGAGTTACATGATTTCACCCAATGTCAATGTGTAATTTCTCCAGTTCTGATCATTGTTTAGCTTGTTGCTAGCTTGGTCCAATGCCAACACAGTGAATCCTTTTTATGGCTTTAAACGCATTTTCTCCTCGAGAGAAACATGATTTCACTAAAAACGTTATAGTTTAACCATGCCTGTTGTACATGTCTGCAAACACTCAGCGCCTTAAAATAGGGTTTTCACCAATGTGTTTTTTGGTGAGAAACATTCTAATTGTAAGGTTCTGTGCGTTTTCAGACAAGTACAATATGTATTTTTAGCGTTTCTGATGAAATACCTCCTTTTACATGCATTTTCTCACAGAAAATGAGTCTCTCGCCATGGGAACATGGCTTTTTTGAAAAAGCATATTCTGGTCGAGAAATCTTGTTTTGAACAATAAAAACGACTCCCGGCCTTATTTAGTTCACATTTTTACTTTTGGTAACCTAGCCCGTATTCATAACGCACTAAACCTTTTTATCGCGTTAAACGCCTTTTCTCGACAAGAAAAGCACAATTTCATCAAAAACAAACAAGACAAGAAAAATCAATCTATTCAACAAGTCTGCAACACATCCTTAAGAGTTACGTGTTTTCACCCATTTCAATGTGTAATTTCACCAGTTCTGATCATTGTTTAGCTTATTGGTAGCTTGGTCTAATGCCAGACACAGTGAATCCTTTTTATGGCTTTAAACGCATTTTCTCCTCAAGAGAAACATTTTTTCATTAAAAACGTTATAGTTTAAACATGCCTGTTGTACATGTCTACAAACACTCAGAGCCTTAAAATAGGGTTTCCATCAATGTGTTTTTTGGCGAGAAACCTTTTATTTCAAGGTTCTGTGCGTTTTCAGACACATCCGATATGTATATTTAGCGGTTCTGATGAAATCCCTCCTTTTAATTGCATTTTCTCGCAGAAAATGCGTCTCTCGACATAGGAAAATGGCTTTTTAAAAAAAAGCATATTCTGGTCGAGAAATCGTGTTTTAAACAATGAAAACGACTCCCGATCTTATTTAGTTCACATTTTTACTTTTGGTAACCTAGCCTGTATTCATAAAGCACTAAACCTTTTTATCGCGTTAAACGCCTTTTCTCGACAAGAAAAGCACAATTTCATCAAAATCAAACAAAACAAGAAAAATTAATCTTTTCAACAAGTCTTGCAACACATCCTTAAGAGTTACATGATTTCACCCAATGTCAATGTGTAATTTCTCCAGTTCTGATCATTGTTTAGGTTGTTGGTAGCTTGGTCCAATGCCAAACACAGTGAATCCTTTTTATGGCGTTAAACGCATTTTCTCCTCGAGAGAAACATGATTTCTTTAAAAACGTTATAGTTTAAACATGCCTGTTGTACATGTCTGCAAACACTCAGAGCCTTAAAATAGGGGTTTCACCAATGTGTTTTTTGGTGAGAAACCTTGTATTTCAAGGTTCTGTGCGTTTTCAGACACATCCGATATGTATTTTTAGCGGTTCTGATGAAATCCCTCCTTTTAAATGCATTTTCTCACAGAAAATGCGTCTCTCGACATAGGAAAATGGCTTTTTAAAAAAAAGCATATTCTGGTCGAGAAATCGTGTTTTAAACAATGAAAATGACTCCCGATCTTATTTAGTTCACATTTTTACTTTTGGTAACCTAGCCCGTATTCATAAAGCACTAAACCTTTTTATCAAGTTAAACGCCTTTTCTCGACAAGAAAAGCACAATTTCATCAAAAACAAACAAAACAAGAAAAAATAATCTTTTCAACAAGTCTTGCAACACATCCTTAAGAGTTACATGATTTCACCCAATGTCAATGTGTAATTTCTCCAGTTCTGATCATTGTTTAGGTTGTTGGTAGCTTGGTCCAATGCCAAACACAGTGAATCCTTTTTATGGCTTTAATCGCATTTTCTCCTCGAGAGAAACATGATTTCACTAAAAACGTTATAGTTTAAACATGCCTGTTGTACATGTCTGCAAACACTCAAAGCCTTAAAATAGGTGTTTCACCAATGTGTTTTTTTGGTGAGAAACCTTGTATTTCAAGGTTCTGTGCGTTTTCAGACACATCCGATATGTATATTTAGCGGTTCTGATGAAATCCCTCCTTTTAATTGCATTTTCTCGCAGAAAATGCGTCTCTCGACATAGGAAAATGGCTTTTTAAAAAAAAGCATATTCTGGTCGAGAAATCGTGTTTTAAACAATGAAAACGACTCCCGATCTTATTTAGTTCACATTTTTACTTTTGGTAACCTAGCCTGTATTCATAAAGCACTAAACCTTTTTATCGCGTTAAACGCCTTTTCTCGACAAGAAAAGCACAATTTCATCAAAATCAAACAAAACAAGAAAAATTAATCTTTTCAACAAGTCTTGCAACACATCCTTAAGAGTTACATGATTTCACCCAATGTCAATGTGTAATTTCTCCAGTTCTGATCATTGTTTAGGTTGTTGGTAGCTTGGTCCAATGCCAAACACAGTGAATCCTTTTTATGGCGTTAAACGCATTTTCTCCTCGAGAGAAACATGATTTCTTTAAAAACGTTATAGTTTAAACATGCCTGTTGTACATGTCTGCAAACACTCAGAGCCTTAAAATAGGGGTTTCACCAATGTGTTTTTTGGTGAGAAACCTTGTATTTCAAGGTTCTGTGCGTTTTCAGACACATCCGATATGTATTTTTAGCGGTTCTGATGAAATCCCTCCTTTTAAATGCATTTTCTCACAGAAAATGCGTCTCTCGACATAGGAAAATGGCTTTTTAAAAAAAAGCATATTCTGGTCGAGAAATCGTGTTTTAAACAATGAAAATGACTCCCGATCTTATTTAGTTCACATTTTTACTTTTGGTAACCTAGCCCGTATTCATAAAGCACTAAACCTTTTTATCAAGTTAAACGCCTTTTCTCGACAAGAAAAGCACAATTTCATCAAAAACAAACAAAACAAGAAAAAATAATCTTTTCAACAAGTCTTGCAACACATCCTTAAGAGTTACATGATTTCACCCAATGTCAATGTGTAATTTCTCCAGTTCTGATCATTGTTTAGGTTGTTGGTAGCTTGGTCCAATGCCAAACACAGTGAATCCTTTTTATGGCTTTAATCGCATTTTCTCCTCGAGAGAAACATGATTTCACTAAAAACGTTATAGTTTAAACATGCCTGTTGTACATGTCTGCAAACACTCAAAGCCTTAAAATAGGTGTTTCACCAATGTGTTTTTTTGGTGAGAAACCTTGTATTTCAAGGTTCTGTGCGTTTTCAGACACATCCGATATGTATATTTAGCGGTTCTGATGAAATCCCTCCTTTTAATTGCATTTTCTCGCAGAAAATGCGTCTCTCGACATAGGAAAATGGCTTTTTAAAAAAAAGCATATTCTGGTCGAGAAATCGTGTTTTAAACAATGAAAACGACTCCCGATCTTATTTAGTTCACATTTTTACTTTTGGTAACCTAGCCTGTATTCATAAAGCACTAAACCTTTTTATCGCGTTAAACGCCTTTTCTCGACAAGAAAAGCACAATTTCATCAAAATCAAACAAAACAAGAAAAAATAATCTTTTCAACAAGTCTTGCAACACATCCTTAAGAGTTACATGATTTCACCCAATGTCAATGTGTAATTTCTCCAGTTCTGATCATTGTTTAGGTTGTTGGTAGCTTGGTCCAATGCCAAACACAGTGAATCCTTTTTATGGCGTTAAACGCATTTTCTCCTCGAGAGAAACATGATTTCTTTAAAAACGTTATAGTTTAAACATGCCTGTTGTACATGTCTGCAAACACTCAGAGCCTTAAAATAGGGGTTTCACCAATGTGTTTTTTGGTGAGAAACCTTGTATTTCAAGGTTCTGTGCGTTTTCAGACACATCCGATATGTATTTTTAGCGGTTCTGATGAAATCCCTCCTTTTAAATGCATTTTCTCACAGAAAATGCGTCTCTCGACATAGGAAAATGGCTTTTTAAAAAAAAGCATATTCTGGTCGAGAAATCGTGTTTTAAACAATGAAAATGACTCCCGATCTTATTTAGTTCACATTTTTACTTTTGGTAACCTAGCCTGTATTCATAAAGCACTAAACCTTTTTATCAAGTTAAACGCCTTTTCTCGACAAGAAAAGCACAATTTCATCAAAAACAAACAAAACAAGAAAAAATAATCTTTTCAACAAGTCTTGCAACACATCCTTAAGAGTTACATGATTTCACCCAATGTCAATGTGTAATTTCTCCAGTTCTGATCATTTTTTAGGTTGTTGGTAGCTTGGTCCAATGCCAAACACAGTGAATCCTTCTTATGGCTTTAAACGCATTTTCTCCTCGAGAGAAACATGATTTCACTAAAAACGTTATAGTTTAAACATGCCTGTTGTATATGTCTGCAAACACTCAGAGCCTTCAAATAGGGGTTTCACCAATGTGTTTTTTGGTGAGAAACCTTGTATTTCAAGGTTCTGTGCGTTTTCAGACACATCCGATATGTATTTTTAGCGGTTCTGACGAAATCCCTCCTTTTAATTGCATTTTCTCACAGAAAATGCGTCTCTCGACATAGGAAAATGGCTTTTTAAAAAAAAGCATATTCTGGTCGAGAAATCGTGTTTTAAACAATGAAAATGACTCCCGATCTTATTTAGTTCACATTTTTACTTTTGGTAACCTAGCCTGTATTCATAAAGCACTAAACCTTTTTATCGCGTTAAACGCCTTTTCTCGACAAGAAAAGCACAATTTCATCAAAAACAAACAAGACAAGAAAAATCAATCTATTCAACAAGTCTGCAACACATCCTTAAGAGTTACGTGTTTTCACCCATTTCAATGTGTAATTTCACCAGTTCTGATCATTGTTTAGCTTATTGGTAGCTTGGTCTAATGCCAGACACAGTGAATCCTTTTTATGGCTTTAAACGCATTTTCTCCTCAAGAGAAACATTTTTTCATTAAAAACGTTATAGTTTAAACATGCCTGTTGTACATGTCTACAAACACTCAGAGCCTTAAAATAGGGTTTCCATCAATGTGTTTTTTGGCGAGAAACCTTCTACTTGTAAGGTTCTGTGCGTTTTCAGACAAGTACAATATGTATTTTTAGCGTTTCTGATGAAATACCTCCTTTTACATGCATTTTCTCACAGAAAATGAGTCTCTCGAAATGGGAACATGGCTTTTTTGAAAAAGCATATTCTGGTCGAGAAATCTTGTTTTAAACAATAAAAACGACTCCCGGCCTTATTTAGTTCACATTTTTACTTTAGTAACCTAGCCCGTATTCATAACGCACTAAACCTTTTTATCGCGTTAAACGCCTTTTCTCGACAAGAAAAGCACAATTTCATCAAAAACAAACAAAACAAGAAAAATCAATCTATTCAACAAGTCTGCAACACGTCCTGAAGAGTTACATGATTTCACCCAATGTCAATGTGTAATTTCTCCAGTTCTGATCATTGTTTAGCTTGTTGCTAGCTTGGTCCAATGCCAACACAGTGAATCCTTTTTATGGCTTTAAACGCATTTTCTCCTCGAGAGAAACATGATTTCACTAAAAACGTTATAGTTTAACCATGCCTGTTGTACATGTCTGCAAACACTCAGCGCCTTAAAATAGGGTTTTCACCAATGTGTTTTTTGGTGAGAAACATTCTAATTGTAAGGTTCTGTGCGTTTTCAGACAAGTACAATATGTATTTTTAGCGTTTCTGATGAAATACCTCCTTTTACATGCATTTTCTCACAGAAAATGAGTCTCTCGCCATGGGAACATGGCTTTTTTGAAAAAGCATATTCTGGTCGAGAAATCTTGTTTTGAACAATAAAAACGACTCCCGGCCTTATTTAGTTCACATTTTTACTTTTGGTAACCTAGCCCGTATTCATAACGCACTAAACCTTTTTATCGCGTTAAACGCCTTTTCTCGACAAGAAAAGCACAATTTCATCAAAAACAAACAAGACAAGAAAAATCAATCTATTCAACAAGTCTGCAACACATCCTTAAGAGTTACGTGTTTTCACCCATTTCAATGTGTAATTTCACCAGTTCTGATCATTGTTTAGCTTATTGGTAGCTTGGTCTAATGCCAGACACAGTGAATCCTTTTTATGGCTTTAAACGCATTTTCTCCTCAAGAGAAACATTTTTTCATTAAAAACGTTATAGTTTAAACATGCCTGTTGTACATGTCTACAAACACTCAGAGCCTTAAAATAGGGTTTCCATCAATGTGTTTTTTGGCGAGAAACCTTCTACTTGTAAGGTTCTGTGCGTTTTCAGACAAGTACAATATGTATTTTTAGCGTTTCTGATGAAATACCTCCTTTTACATGCATTTTCTCACAGAAAATGAGTCTCTCGAAATGGGAACATGGCTTTTTTGAAAAAGCATATTCTGGTCGAGAAATCTTGTTTTAAACAATAAAAACGACTCCCGGCCTTATTTAGTTCACATTTTTACTTTAGTAACCTAGCCCGTATTCATAACGCACTAAACCTTTTTATCGCGTTAAACGCCTTTTCTCGACAAGAAAAGCACAATTTCATCAAAAACAAACAAAACAAGAAAAATGAATCTATTCAACAAGTCTGCAACACGTCCTGAAGAGTTACATGATTTCACCCAATGTCAATGTGTAATTTCTCCAGTTCTGATCATTGTTTAGCTTATTGGTAGCTTGGTCCAATGCCAGACACAGTGAATCCTTTTTATGGCTTTAAACGTATTTTCTCCTCGAGAGAAACATGATTTCACTAAAAACGTTATAGTTTAAACATGCCTGCTGTACATGTGTGCAAACACTCAGAGCCTTAAGATAGGGTTTTCACCAATGTGTTTTTTGGTGAGAAACATTCTAATTGTAAGGTTCTGTCCGTTTTCAGACAAGTACAATATGTATTTTTAGCGTTTCTGATGAAATACCTCCTTTTACATGCATTTTCTCACAGAAAATGAGTCTCTCGCCATGGGAACATGGCTTTTTTGAAAAAGCATATTCTGGTCGAGAAATCATGTTTTGAACAATAAAAACGACTCCCGGCCTTATTTAGTTCACATTTTTACTTTTGGTAACCTAGCCCGTATTCATAACGCACTAAACCTTTTTATCGCGTTAAACGCCTTTTCTCGACAAGAAAAGCACAATTTCATCAAAAACAAACAAGACAAGAAAAATCAATCTATTCAACAAGTCTGCAACACATCCTTAAGAGTTACGTGTTTTAACCCAATTTCAATGTGTAATTTCACCAGTTCTGATCATTGTTTAGCTTATTGGTAGCTTGGTCTAATGCCAGACACAGTGAATCCTTTTTATGGCTTTAAACGCATTTTCTCCTCAAGAGAAACATTTTTTCATTAAAAACGTTATAGTTTAAACATGCCTGTTGTACATGTCTACAAACACTCAGAGCCTTAAAATAGGGTTTCAATCAATGTGTTTTTTGGCGAGAAACCTTCTACTTGTAAGGTTCTGTGCGTTTTTAGACAAGTACAATATGTATTTTTAGTGTTTCTGATGAAATCCCTCCTTTTAATGCATTTTCTCACAGAAAATGAGTCTCTCGCCATGGGAACATGGCTTTTTTGAAAAAGCATATTCTGGTCGAGAAATCTTGTTTTAAAAAATAAAAACGACTCCCGGCTTTATTTAGTTCACATTTTTACTTTTGGTAACCTAGCCCGTGTTCATAACGCACTTAACCTTTTTATCGCGTTAAACGCCTTTTCTCGACAAGAAAAGCACAATTTCATCAAAAACAAACAAAACAAGAAAAATGAATCTATTCAACAAGTCTGCAACACGTCCTGAAGAGTTACATGATTTCACCCAATGTCAATGTGTAATTTCTCCAGTTCTGATCATTGTTTAGCTTGTTGCTAGCTTGGTCCAATGCCAAACACAGTGAATCCTTTTTATGGCTTTAATCGCATTTTCTCCTCGAGAGAAACATGATTTCACTAAAAACGTTATAGTTTAAACATGCCTGTTGTACATGTCTGCAAACACTCAAAGCCTTAAAATAGGGGTTTCACCAATGTGTTTTTTTGGTGAGAAACCTTTTATTTCAAGGTTCTGTGCGTTTTCAGACACATCCGATATGTATATTTAGCGGTTCTGATGAAATCCCTCCTTTTAATTGCATTTTCTCGCAGAAAATGCGTCTCTCGACATAGGAAAATGGCTTTTTAAAAAAAAGCATATTCTGGTCGAGAAATCGTGTTTTAAACAATGAAAACGACTCCCGATCTTATTTAGTTCACATTTTTACTTTTGGTAACCTAGCCTGTATTCATAAAGCACTAAACCTTTTTATCGCGTTAAACGCCTTTTCTCGACAAGAAAAGCACAATTTCATCAAAAACAAACAAAACAAGAAAAATTAATCTTTTCAACAAGTCTTGCAACACATCCTTAAGAGTTACATGATTTCACCCAATGTCAATGTGTAATTTCTCCAGTTCTGATCATTGTTTAGGTTGTTGGTAGCTTGGTCCAATGCCAAACACAGTGAATCCTTTTTATGGCGTTAAACGCATTTTCTCCTCGAGAGAAACATGATTTCTTTAAAAACGTTATAGTTTAAACATGCCTGTTGTACATGTCTGCAAACACTCAGAGCCTTAAAATAGGGGTTTCACCAATGTGTTTTTTGGTGAGAAACCTTGTATTTCAAGGTTCTGTGCGTTTTCAGACACATCCGATATGTATTTTTAGCGGTTCTGATGAAATCCCTCCTTTTAAATGCATTTTCTCACAGAAAATGCGTCTCTCGACATAGGAAAATGGCTTTTTAAAAAAAGGCATATTCTGGTCGAGAAATCGTGTTTTAAACAATGAAAATGACTCCCGATCTTATTTAGTTCACATTTTTACTTTTGGTAACCTAGCCTGTATTCATAAAGCACTAAACCTTTTTATCAAGTTAAACGCCTTTTCTCGACAAGAAAAGCACAATTTCATCAAAAACAAACAAAACAAGAAAAAATAATCTTTTCAACAAGTCTTGCAACACATCCTTAAGAGTTACATGATTTCACCCAATGTCAATGTGTAATTTCTCCAGTTCTGATCATTGTTTAGGTTGTTGGTAGCTTGGTCCAATGCCAAACACAGTGAATCCTTTTTATGGCTTTAATCGCATTTTCTCCTCGAGAGAAACATGATTTCACTAAAAACGTTATAGTTTAAACATGCCTGTTGTACATGTCTGCAAACACTCAAAGCCTTAAAATAGGTGTTTCACCAATGTGTTTTTTTGGTGAGAAACCTTGTATTTCAAGGTTCTGTGCGTTTTCAGACACATCCGATATGTATATTTAGCGGTTCTGATGAAATCCCTCCTTTTAATTGCATTTTCTCGCAGAAAATGCGTCTCTCGACATAGGAAAATGGCTTTTTAAAAAAAAGCATATTCTGGTCGAGAAATCGTGTTTTAAACAATGAAAACGACTCCCGATCTTATTTAGTTCACATTTTTACTTTTGGTAACCTAGCCTGTATTCATAAAGCACTAAACCTTTTTATCGCGTTAAACGCCTTTTCTCGACAAGAAAAGCACAATTTCATCAAAATCAAACAAAACAAGAAAAAATAATCTTTTCAACAAGTCTTGCAACACATCCTTAAGAGTTACATGATTTCACCCAATGTCAATGTGTAATTTCTCCAGTTCTGATCATTGTTTAGGTTGTTGGTAGCTTGGTCCAATGCCAAACACAGTGAATCCTTTTTATGGCGTTAAACGCATTTTCTCCTCGAGAGAAACATGATTTCTTTAAAAACGTTATAGTTTAAACATGCCTGTTGTACATGTCTGCAAACACTCAGAGCCTTAAAATAGGGGTTTCACCAATGTGTTTTTTGGTGAGAAACCTTGTATTTCAAGGTTCTGTGCGTTTTCAGACACATCCGATATGTATTTTTAGCGGTTCTGATGAAATCCCTCCTTTTAAATGCATTTTCTCACAGAAAATGCGTCTCTCGACATAGGAAAATGGCTTTTTAAAAAAAAGCATATTCTGGTCGAGAAATCGTGTTTTAAACAATGAAAATGACTCCCGATCTTATTTAGTTCACATTTTTACTTTTGGTAACCTAGCCTGTATTCATAAAGCACTAAACCTTTTTATCAAGTTAAACGCCTTTTCTCGACAAGAAAAGCACAATTTCATCAAAAACAAACAAAACAAGAAAAAATAATCTTTTCAACAAGTCTTGCAACACATCCTTAAGAGTTACATGATTTCACCCAATGTCAATGTGTAATTTCTCCAGTTCTGATCATTGTTTAGGTTGTTGGTAGCTTGGTCCAATGCCAAACACAGTGAATCCTTTTTATGGCTTTAATCGCATTTTCTCCTCGAGAGAAACATGATTTCACTAAAAACGTTATAGTTTAAACATGCCTGTTGTACATGTCTGCAAACACTCAAAGCCTTAAAATAGGTGTTTCACCAATGTGTTTTTTTGGTGAGAAACCTTGTATTTCAAGGTTCTGTGCGTTTTCAGACACATCCGATATGTATATTTAGCGGTTCTGATGAAATCCCTCCTTTTAATTGCATTTTCTCGCAGAAAATGCGTCTCTCGACATAGGAAAATGGCTTTTTAAAAAAAAGCATATTCTGGTCGAGAAATCGTGTTTTAAACAATGAAAACGACTCCCGATCTTATTTAGTTCACATTTTTACTTTTGGTAACCTAGCCTGTATTCATAAAGCACTAAACCTTTTTATCGCGTTAAACGCCTTTTCTCGACAAGAAAAGCACAATTTCATCAAAATCAAACAAAACAAGAAAAAATAATCTTTTCAACAAGTCTTGCAACACATCCTTAAGAGTTACATGATTTCACCCAATGTCAATGTGTAATTTCTCCAGTTCTGATCATTGTTTAGGTTGTTGGTAGCTTGGTCCAATGCCAAACACAGTGAATCCTTTTTATGGCGTTAAACGCATTTTCTCCTCGAGAGAAACATGATTTCTTTAAAAACGTTATAGTTTAAACATGCCTGTTGTACATGTCTGCAAACACTCAGAGCCTTAAAATAGGGGTTTCACCAATGTGTTTTTTGGTGAGAAACCTTGTATTTCAAGGTTCTGTGCGTTTTCAGACACATCCGATATGTATTTTTAGCGGTTCTGATGAAATCCCTCCTTTTAAATGCATTTTCTCACAGAAAATGCGTCTCTCGACATAGGAAAATGGCTTTTTAAAAAAAAGCATATTCTGGTCGAGAAATCGTGTTTTAAACAATGAAAATGACTCCCGATCTTATTTAGTTCACATTTTTACTTTTGGTAACCTAGCCTGTATTCATAAAGCACTAAACCTTTTTATCAAGTTAAACGCCTTTTCTCGACAAGAAAAGCACAATTTCATCAAAAACAAACAAAACAAGAAAAAATAATCTTTTCAACAAGTCTTGCAACACATCCTTAAGAGTTACATGATTTCACCCAATGTCAATGTGTAATTTCTCCAGTTCTGATCATTTTTTAGGTTGTTGGTAGCTTGGTCCAATGCCAAACACAGTGAATCCTTCTTATGGCTTTAAACGCATTTTCTCCTCGAGAGAAACATGATTTCACTAAAAACGTTATAGTTTAAACATGCCTGTTGTATATGTCTGCAAACACTCAGAGCCTTCAAATAGGGGTTTCACCAATGTGTTTTTTGGTGAGAAACCTTGTATTTCAAGGTTCTGTGCGTTTTCAGACACATCCGATATGTATTTTTAGCGGTTCTGACGAAATCCCTCCTTTTAATTGCATTTTCTCACAGAAAATGCGTCTCTCGACATAGGAAAATGGCTTTTTAAAAAAAAGCATATTCTGGTCGAGAAATCGTGTTTTAAACAATGAAAATGACTCCCGATCTTATTTAGTTCACATTTTTACTTTTGGTAACCTAGCCTGTATTCATAAAGCACTAAACCTTTTTATCGCGTTAAACGCCTTTTCTCGACAAGAAAAGCACAATTTCATCAAAAACAAACAAAACAAGAAAAAATAATCTTTTCAACAAGTCTTGCAACACATCCTTAAGAGTTACATGATTTCACCCAATGTCAATGTGTAATTTCTCCAGTTCTGATCATTGTTTAGGTTGTTGGTAGCTTGGTCCAATGCCAAACACAGTGAATCCTTTTTATGGCGTTAAACGCATTTTCTCCTCGAGAGAAACATGATTTCTTTAAAAACGTTATAGTTTAAACATGCCTGTTGTACATGTCTGCAAACACTCAGAGCCTTAAAATAGGGGTTTCACCAATGTGTTTTTTGGTGAGAAACCTTGTATTTCAAGGTTCTGTGCGTTTTCAGACACATCCGATATGTATTTTTAGCGGTTCTGATGAAATCCCTCCTTTTAAATGCATTTTCTCACAGAAAATGCGTCTCTCGACATAGGAAAATGGCTTTTTAAAAAAAAGCATATTCTGGTCGAGAAATCGTGTTTTAAACAATGAAAATGACTCCCGATCTTATTTAGTTCACATTTTTACTTTTGGTAACCTAGCCTGTATTCATAAAGCACTAAACCTTTTTATCAAGTTAAACGCCTTTTCTCGACAAGAAAAGCACAATTTCATCAAAAACAAACAAAACAAGAAAAAATAATCTTTTCAACAAGTCTTGCAACACATCCTTAAGAGTTACATGATTTCACCCAATGTCAATGTGTAATTTCTCCAGTTCTGATCATTGTTTAGGTTGTTGGTAGCTTGGTCCAATGCCAAACACAGTGAATCCTTTTTATGGCTTTAATCGCATTTTCTCCTCGAGAGAAACATGATTTCACTAAAAACGTTATAGTTTAAACATGCCTGTTGTACATGTCTGCAAACACTCAAAGCCTTAAAATAGGTGTTTCACCAATGTGTTTTTTTGGTGAGAAACCTTGTATTTCAAGGTTCTGTGCGTTTTCAGACACATCCGATATGTATATTTAGCGGTTCTGGTGAAATCCCTCCTTTTAATTGCATTTTCTCGCAGAAAATGCGTCTCTCGACATAGGAAAATGGCTTTTTAAAAAAAAGCATATTCTGGTCGAGAAATCGTGTTTTAAACAATGAAAACGACTCCCGATCTTATTTAGTTCACATTTTTACTTTTGGTAACCTAGCCTGTATTCATAAAGCACTAAACCTTTTTATCGCGTTAAACGCCTTTTCTCGACAAGAAAAGCACAATTTCATCAAAATCAAACAAAACAAGAAAAATTAATCTTTTCAACAAGTCTTGCAACCCATCCTTAAGAGTTACATGATTTCACCCAATGTCAATGTGTAATTTCTCCAGTTCTGATCATTGTTTAGGTTGTTGGTAGCTTGGTCCAATGCCAAACACAGTGAATCCTTTTTATGGCGTTAAACGCATTTTCTCCTCGAGAGAAACATGATTTCTTTAAAAACGTTATAGTTTAAACATGCCTGTTGTACATGTCTGCAAACACTCAGAGCCTTAAAATAGGGGTTTCACCAATGTGTTTTTTGGTGAGAAACCTTGTATTTCAAGGTTCTGTGCGTTTTCAGACACATCCGATATGTATTTTTAGCGGTTCTGATGAAATCCCTCCTTTTAAATGCATTTTCTCACAGAAAATGCGTCTCTCGACATAGGAAAATGGCTTTTTAAAAAAAAGCATATTCTGGTCGAGAAATCGTGTTTTAAACAATGAAAATGACTCCCGATCTTATTTAGTTCACATTTTTACTTTTGGTAACCTAGCCTGTATTCATAAAGCACTAAACCTTTTTATCAAGTTAAACGCCTTTTCTCGACAAGAAAAGCACAATTTCATCAAAAACAAACAAAACAAGAAAAAATAATCTTTTCAACAAGTCTTGCAACACATCCTTAAGAGTTACATGATTTCACCCAATGTCAATGTGTAATTTCTCCAGTTCTGATCATTGTTTAGGTTGTTGGTAGCTTGGTCCAATGCCAAACACAGTGAATCCTTTTTATGGCTTTAATCGCATTTTCTCCTCGAGAGAAACATGATTTCACTAAAAACGTTATAGTTTAAACATGCCTGTTGTACATGTCTGCAAACACTCAAAGCCTTAAAATAGGTGTTTCACCAATGTGTTTTTTTGGTGAGAAACCTTGTATTTCAAGGTTCTGTGCGTTTTCAGACACATCCGATATGTATATTTAGCGGTTCTGATGAAATCCCTCCTTTTAATTGCATTTTCTCGCAGAAAATGCGTCTCTCGACATAGGAAAATGGCTTTTTAAAAAAAAGCATATTCTGGTCGAGAAATCGTGTTTTAAACAATGAAAACGACTCCCGATCTTATTTAGTTCACATTTTTACTTTTGGTAACCTAGCCTGTATTCATAAAGCACTAAACCTTTTTATCGCGTTAAACGCCTTTTCTCGACAAGAAAAGCACAATTTCATCAAAATCAAACAAAACAAGAAAAAATAATCTTTTCAACAAGTCTTGCAACACATCCTTAAGAGTTACATGATTTCACCCAATGTCAATGTGTAATTTCTCCAGTTCTGATCATTGTTTAGGTTGTTGGTAGCTTGGTCCAATGCCAAACACAGTGAATCCTTTTTATGGCGTTAAACGCATTTTCTCCTCGAGAGAAACATGATTTCTTTAAAAACGTTATAGTTTAAACATGCCTGTTGTACATGTCTGCAAACACTCAGAGCCTTAAAATAGGGGTTTCACCAATGTGTTTTTTGGTGAGAAACCTTGTATTTCAAGGTTCTGTGCGTTTTCAGACACATCCGATATGTATTTTTAGCGGTTCTGATGAAATCCCTCCTTTTAAATGCATTTTCTCACAGAAAATGCGTCTCTCGACATAGGAAAATGGCTTTTTAAAAAAAAGCATATTCTGGTCGAGAAATCGTGTTTTAAACAATGAAAATGACTCCCGATCTTATTTAGTTCACATTTTTACTTTTGGTAACCTAGCCTGTATTCATAAAGCACTAAACCTTTTTATCAAGTTAAACGCCTTTTCTCGACAAGAAAAGCACAATTTCATCAAAAACAAACAAAACAAGAAAAAATAATCTTTTCAACAAGTCTTGCAACACATCCTTAAGAGTTACATGATTTCACCCAATGTCAATGTGTAATTTCTCCAGTTCTGATCATTGTTTAGGTTGTTGGTAGCTTGGTCCAATGCCAAACACAGTGAATCCTTTTTATGGCTTTAATCGCATTTTCTCCTCGAGAGAAACATGATTTCACTAAAAACGTTATAGTTTAAACATGCCTGTTGTACATGTCTGCAAACACTCAAAGCCTTAAAATAGGTGTTTCACCAATGTGTTTTTTTGGTGAGAAACCTTGTATTTCAAGGTTCTGTGCGTTTTCAGACACATCCGATATGTATATTTAGCGGTTCTGATGAAATCCCTCCTTTTAATTGCATTTTCTCGCAGAAAATGCGTCTCTCGACATAGGAAAATGGCTTTTTAAAAAAAAGCATATTCTGGTCGAGAAATCGTGTTTTAAACAATGAAAACGACTCCCGATCTTATTTAGTTCACATTTTTACTTTTGGTAACCTAGCCTGTATTCATAAAGCACTAAACCTTTTTATCGCGTTAAACGCCTTTTCTCGACAAGAAAAGCACAATTTCATCAAAATCAAACAAAACAAGAAAAAATAATCTTTTCAACAAGTCTTGCAACACATCCTTAAGAGTTACATGATTTCACCCAATGTCAATGTGTAATTTCTCCAGTTCTGATCATTGTTTAGGTTGTTGGTAGCTTGGTCCAATGCCAAACACAGTGAATCCTTTTTATGGCGTTAAACGCATTTTCTCCTCGAGAGAAACATGATTTCTTTAAAAACGTTATAGTTTAAACATGCCTGTTGTACATGTCTGCAAACACTCAGAGCCTTAAAATAGGGGTTTCACCAATGTGTTTTTTGGTGAGAAACCTTGTATTTCAAGGTTCTGTGCGTTTTCAGACACATCCGATATGTATTTTTAGCGGTTCTGATGAAATCCCTCCTTTTAAATGCATTTTCTCACAGAAAATGCGTCTCTCGACATAGGAAAATGGCTTTTTAAAAAAAAGCATATTCTGGTCGAGAAATCGTGTTTTAAACAATGAAAATGACTCCCGATCTTATTTAGTTCACATTTTTACTTTTGGTAACCTAGCCTGTATTCATAAAGCACTAAACCTTTTTATCAAGTTAAACGCCTTTTCTCGACAAGAAAAGCACAATTTCATCAAAAACAAACAAAACAAGAAAAAATAATCTTTTCAACAAGTCTTGCAACACATCCTTAAGAGTTACATGATTTCACCCAATGTCAATGTGTAATTTCTCCAGTTCTGATCATTTTTTAGGTTGTTGGTAGCTTGGTCCAATGCCAAACACAGTGAATCCTTCTTATGGCTTTAAACGCATTTTCTCCTCGAGAGAAACATGATTTCACTAAAAACGTTATAGTTTAAACATGCCTGTTGTATATGTCTGCAAACACTCAGAGCCTTCAAATAGGGGTTTCACCAATGTGTTTTTTGGTGAGAAACCTTGTATTTCAAGGTTCTGTGCGTTTTCAGACACATCCGATATGTATTTTTAGCGGTTCTGACGAAATCCCTCCTTTTAATTGCATTTTCTCACAGAAAATGCGTCTCTCGACATAGGAAAATGGCTTTTTAAAAAAAAGCATATTCTGGTCGAGAAATCGTGTTTTAAACAATGAAAATGACTCCCGATCTTATTTAGTTCACATTTTTACTTTTGGTAACCTAGCCTGTATTCATAAAGCACTAAACCTTTTTATCGCGTTAAACGCCTTTTCTCGACAAGAAAAGCACAATTTCATCAAAAACAAACAAAACAAGAAAAAATAATCTTTTCAACAAGTCTTGCAACACATCCTTAAGAGTTACATGATTTCACCCAATGTCAATGTGTAATTTCTCCAGTTCTGATCATTGTTTAGGTTGTTGGTAGCTTGGTCCAATGCCAAACACAGTGAATCCTTTTTATGGCGTTAAACGCATTTTCTCCTCGAGAGAAACATGATTTCTTTAAAAACGTTATAGTTTAAACATGCCTGTTGTACATGTCTGCAAACACTCAGAGCCTTAAAATAGGGGTTTCACCAATGTGTTTTTTGGTGAGAAACCTTGTATTTCAAGGTTCTGTGCGTTTTCAGACACATCCGATATGTATTTTTAGCGGTTCTGATGAAATCCCTCCTTTTAAATGCATTTTCTCACAGAAAATGCGTCTCTCGACATAGGAAAATGGCTTTTTAAAAAAAAGCATATTCTGGTCGAGAAATCGTGTTTTAAACAATGAAAATGACTCCCGATCTTATTTAGTTCACATTTTTACTTTTGGTAACCTAGCCTGTATTCATAAAGCACTAAACCTTTTTATCAAGTTAAACGCCTTTTCTCGACAAGAAAAGCACAATTTCATCAAAAACAAACAAAACAAGAAAAAATAATCTTTTCAACAAGTCTTGCAACACATCCTTAAGAGTTACATGATTTCACCCAATGTCAATGTGTAATTTCTCCAGTTCTGATCATTGTTTAGGTTGTTGGTAGCTTGGTCCAATGCCAAACACAGTGAATCCTTTTTATGGCTTTAATCGCATTTTCTCCTCGAGAGAAACATGATTTCACTAAAAACGTTATAGTTTAAACATGCCTGTTGTACATGTCTGCAAACACTCAAAGCCTTAAAATAGGTGTTTCACCAATGTGTTTTTTTGGTGAGAAACCTTGTATTTCAAGGTTCTGTGCGTTTTCAGACACATCCGATATGTATATTTAGCGGTTCTGGTGAAATCCCTCCTTTTAATTGCATTTTCTCGCAGAAAATGCGTCTCTCGACATAGGAAAATGGCTTTTTAAAAAAAAGCATATTCTGGTCGAGAAATCGTGTTTTAAACAATGAAAACGACTCCCGATCTTATTTAGTTCACATTTTTACTTTTGGTAACCTAGCCTGTATTCATAAAGCACTAAACCTTTTTATCGCGTTAAACGCCTTTTCTCGACAAGAAAAGCACAATTTCATCAAAATCAAACAAAACAAGAAAAAATAATCTTTTCAACAAGTCTTGCAACCCATCCTTAAGAGTTACATGATTTCACCCAATGTCAATGTGTAATTTCTCCAGTTCTGATCATTGTTTAGGTTGTTGGTAGCTTGGTCCAATGCCAAACACAGTGAATCCTTTTTATGGCGTTAAACGCATTTTGTCCTCGAGAGAAACATGATTTCTTTAAAAACGTTATAGTTTAAACACGCCTGTTTTACATGTCTGCAAACACTCAGAGCCTTAAAATAGGGGTTTCACCAATGTGTTTTTTGGTGAGAAACCTTGTATTTCAAGGTTCTGTGCGTTTTCAGACACATCCGATATGTATTTTTAGCGGTTCTGATGAAATCCCTCCTTTTAAATGCATTTTCTCACAGAAAATGCGTCTCTCGACATAGGAAAATGGCTTTTTAAAAAAAAGCATATTCTGGTCGAGAAATCGTGTTTTAAACAATGAAAATGACTCCCGATCTTATTTAGTTCACATTTTTACTTTTGGTAACCTAGCCTGTATTCATAAAGCACTAAACCTTTTTATCAAGTTAAACGCCTTTTCTCGACAAGAAAAGCACAATTTCATCAAAAACAAACAAAACAAGAAAAAATAATCTTTTCAACAAGTCTTGCAACACATCCTTAAGAGTTACATGATTTCACCCAATGTCAATGTGTAATTTCTCCAGTTCTGATCATTTTTTAGGTTGTTGGTAGCTTGGTCCAATGCCAAACACAGTGAATCCTTCTTATGGCTTTAAACGCATTTTCTCCTCGAGAGAAACATGATTTCACTAAAAACGTTATAGTTTAAACATGCCTGTTGTATATGTCTGCAAACACTCAGAGCCTTCAAATAGGGGTTTCACCAATGTGTTTTTTTGGTGAGAAACCTTGTATTTCAAGGTTCTGTGCGTTTTCAGACACATCCGATATGTATATTTAGCGGTTCTTATGAAATCCCTCCTTTTAATTGCATTTTCTCGCAGAAAATGCGTCTCTCGACATAGGAAAATGGCTTTTTAAAAAAAAGAATATTCTGGTCGAGAAATCGTGTTTTAAACAATGAAAACGACTCGCGATCTTATTTAGTTCACATTTTTACTTTTGGTAACCTAGCCTGTATTCATAAAGCACTAAACCTTTTTATCGCGTTAAACGCCTTTTCTCGACAAGAAAAGCACAATTTCATCAAAAACAAACAAAACAAGAAAAAATAATCTTTTCAACAAGTCTTGCAACACATCCTTAAGAGTTACATGATTTCACCCAATGTCAATGTGTAATTTCTCCAGTTCTGATCATTGTTTAGGTTGTTGGTAGCTTGGTCCAATGCCAAACACAGTGAATCCTTTTTTAGGCGTTAAACGCATTTTCTCCTCGAGAGAAACATGATTTCACTAAAAACGTTATAGTTTAAACATGCCTGTTGTACATGTCTGCAAACACTCAGAGCCTTAAAATAGGGTTTTCACCAATGTGTTTTTTGGTGAGAAACCTTGTATTTCAAGGTTCTGTGCGTTTTCAGACACATCCGATATGTATTTTTAGCGGTTCTGATTAAATCCCTCCTTTTAAATGCATTTTCTCACAGAAAGTGCGTCTCTCGACATAGGAAAATGGCTTTTTAAAAAAAAGCATATTCTGGTCGAGAAATCGTGTTTTAAACAATGAAAACGACTCCCGATCTTATTTAGTTCACATTTTTACTTTTGGTAACCTAGCCTGTATTCATAAAGCACTAAACCTTTTTATCGCGTTAAACGCCTTTTCTCGACAAGAAAAGCACAATTTCATCAAAAACAAACAAAACAAGAAAAATTAATCTTTTCAACAAGTCTTGCAACACATCCTTAAGAGTTACATGATTTCACCCAATGTCAATGTGTAATTTCTCCAGTTCTGATCATTGTTTAGGTTGTTGGTAGCTTGGTCCAATGCCAAACACAGTGAATCCTTTTTATGGCGTTAAACGCATTTTCTCCTCGAGAGAAACATGATTTCTTTAAAAACGTTATAGTTTAAACATGCCTGTTGTACATGTCTGCAAACACTCAGAGCCTTAAAATAGGGGTTTCACCAATGTGTTTTTTGGTGAGAAACCTTGTATTTCAAGGTTCTGTGCGTTTTCAGACACATCCGATATGTATTTTTAGCGGTTCTGATGAAATCCCTCCTTTTAAATGCATTTTCTCACAGAAAGTGCGTCTCTCGACATAGGAAAATGGCTTTTTAAAAAAAAGCATATTCTGGTCGAGAAATCGTGTTTTAAACAATGAAAATGACTCCCGATCTTATTTAGTTCACATTTTTACTTTTGGTAACCTAGCCTGTATTCATAAAGCACTAAACCTTTTTATCAAGTTAAACGCCTTTTCTCGACAAGAAAAGCACAATTTCATCAAAAACAAACAAAACAAGAAAAAATAATCTTTTCAACAAGTCTTGCAACACATCCTTAAGAGTTACATGATTTCACCCAATGTCAATGTGTAATTTCTCCAGTTCTGATCATTGTTTAGGTTGTTGGTAGCTTGGTCCAATGCCAAACACAGTGAATCCTTTTTATGGCTTTAATCGCATTTTCTCCTCGAGAGAAACATGATTTCACTAAAAACGTTATAGTTTAAACATGCCTGTTGTACATGTCTGCAAACACTCAAAGCCTTAAAATAGGTGTTTCACCAATGTGTTTTTTTGGTGAGAAACCTTGTATTTCAAGGTTTTGTGCGTTTTCAGACACATCCGATATGTATATTTAGCGGTTCTGATGAAATCCCTCCTTTTAATTGCATTTTCTCGCAGAAAATGCGTCTCTCGACATAGGAAAATGGCTTTTTAAAAAAAAGCATATTCTGGTCGAGAAATCGTGTTTTAAACAATGAAAACGACTCCCGATCTTATTTAGTTCACATTTTTACTTTTGGTAACCTAGCCTGTATTCATAAAGCACTAAACCTTTTTATCAAGTTAAACGCCTTTTCTCGACAAGAAAAGCACAATTTCATCAAAAACAAACAAAACAAGAAAAATTAATCTTTTCAACAAGTCTTGCAACACATCCTTAAGAGTTACATGATTTCACCCAATGTCAATGTGTAATTTCTCCAGTTCTGATCATTTTTTAGGTTGTTGGTAGCTTGGTCCAATGCCAAACACAGTGAATCCTTCTTATGGCTTTAAACGCATTTTCTCCTCGAGAGAAACATGATTTCACTAAAAACGTTATAGTTTAAACATGCCTGTTGTATATGTCTGCAAACACTCAGAGCCTTCAAATAGGGGTTTCACCTATGTGTTTTTTGGTGAGAAACCTTGTATTTCAAGGTTCTGTGCGTTTTCAGACACATCCGATATGTATTTTTAGCGGTTCTGACGAAATCCCTCCTTTTAATTGCATTTTCTCACAGAAAATGCGTCTCTCGACATAGGAAAATGGCTTTTTAAAAAAAAGCATATTCTGGTCGAGAAATAGTGTTTTAAACAATGAAAATGACTTCCGATCTTATTTAGTTCACATTTTTACTTTTGGTAACCTAGCCTGTATTCATAAAGCACTAAACCTTTTTATCGCGTTAAACGCCTTTTCTCGACAAGAAAAGCACAATTTCATCAAAATCAAACAAAACAAGAAAAAATAATCTTTTCAACAAGTCTTGCAACACATCCTTAAGAGTTACATGATTTCACCCAATGTCAATGTGTAATTTCTCCAGTTCTGATCATTGTTTAGGTTGTTGGTAGCTTGGTCCAATGCCAAACACAGTGAATCCTTTTTATGGCGTTAAACGCATTTTGTCCTCGAGAGAAACATGATTTCTTTAAAAACGTTATAGTTTAAACACGCCTGTTTTACATGTCTGCAAACACTCAGAGCCTTAAAATAGCGGTTTCACCAATGTGTTTTTTGGTGAGAAACCTTGTATTTCAAGGTTCTGTGCGTTTTCAGACACATCCGATATGTATTTTTAGCGGTTCTGATGAAATCCCTCCTTTTAAATGCATTTTCTCACAGAAAATGCGTCTCTCGACATAGGAAAATGGCTTTTTAAAAAAAAGCATATTCTGGTCGAGAAATCGTGTTTTAAACAATGAAAATGACTCCCGATCTTATTTAGTTCACATTTTTACTTTTGGTAACCTAGCCTGTATTCATAAAGCACTAAACCTTTTTATCAAGTTAAACGCCTTTTCTCGACAAGAAAAGCACAATTTCATCAAAAACAAACAAAACAAGAAAAAATAATCTTTTCAACAAGTCTTGCAACACATCCTTAAGAGTTACATGATTTCACCCAATGTCAATGTGTAATTTCTCCAGTTCTGATCATTTTTTAGGTTGTTGGTAGCTTGGTCCAATGCCAAACACAGTGAATCCTTCTTATGGCTTTAAACGCATTTTCTCCTCGAGAGAAACATGATTTCACTAAAAACGTTATAGTTTAAACATGCCTGTTGTATATGTCTGCAAACACTCAGAGCCTTCAAATAGGGGTTTCACCAATGTGTTTTTTGGTGAGAAACCTTGTATTTCAAGGTTCTGTGCGTTTTCAGACACATCCGATATGTATTTTTAGCGGTTCTGACGAAATCCCTCCTTTTAATTGCATTTTCTCACAGAAAATGCGTCTCTCGACATAGGAAAATGGCTTTTTAAAAAAAAGCATATTCTGGTCGAGAAATCGTGTTTTAAACAATGAAAATGACTCCCGATCTTATTTAGTTCACATTTTTACTTTTGGTAACCTAGCCTGTATTCATAAAGCACTAAACCTTTTTATCGCGTTAAACGCCTTTTCTCGACAAGAAAAGCACAATTTCATCAAAAACAAACAAAACAAGAAAAAATAATCTTTTCAACAAGTCTTGCAACACATCCTTAAGAGTTACATGATTTCACCCAATGTCAATGTGTAATTTCTCCAGTTCTGATCATTGTTTAGGTTGTTGGTAGCTTGGTCCAATGCCAAACACAGTGAATCCTTTTTTAGGCGTTAAACGCATTTTCTCCTCGAGAGAAACATGATTTCACTAAAAACGTTATAGTTTAAACATGCCTGTTGTACATGTCTGCAAACACTCAGAGCCTTAAAATAGGGTTTTCACCAATGTGTTTTTTGGTGAGAAACCTTGTATTTCAAGGTTCTGTGCGTTTTCAGACACATCCGATATGTATTTTTAGCGGTTCTGATTAAATCCCTCCTTTTAAATGCATTTTCTCACAGAAAGTGCGTCTCTCGACATAGGAAAATGGCTTTTTAAAAAAAAGCATATTCTGGTCGAGAAATCGTGTTTTAAACAATGAAAACGACTCCCGATCTTATTTAGTTCACATTTTACTTTTGGTAACCTAGCCCGTATGTATAAAGCACTAAAACTTTTTATCGCGTTAAACGCCTTTTCTCGACAAGAAAAGCACAATTTCATCAAAAACAAACAAAACAAGAAAAATTAATCTTTTCAACAAGTCTTGCAACACATCCTTAAGAGTTACATGATTTCACCCAATGTCAATGTGTAATTTCTCCAGTTCTGATCATTGTTTAGGTTGTTGGTAGCTTGGTCCAATGCCAAACACAGTGAATCCTTCTTATGGCTTTAAACGCATTTTCTCCTCGAGACAAACATGATTTCACTAAAAAAGTTATAGTTTAAACATCCCTGTTGTATATGTCTGCAAACACTCAGAGCCTTCAAATAGGGGTTTCACCAATGTGTTTTTTGGTGAGAAACCTTCTATTTCAAGGTTCTGTGCGTTTTCAGACACATCCGATATGTATTTTTAGCGGTTCTGATGAAATCCCTCCTTTTAAATGCATTTTCTCACAGAAAATGCGTCTGTCGACATAGGAAAATGGCTTTTTAAAAAAAAGCATATTCTGGTCGAGAAATCGTGTTTTAAACAATGAAAACGACTCACGACCTTATTTTGTTCACAATTTAACTTTCGGTAACCTAGCCCGTATTCATAAAGCACTAAACCTTTTTATCGCGTTAAACGCCTTTTCTCGACAAGAAAAGCACAATTTCATCAAAAACAAACAAAACAAGAAAAATGAATCTATTCAACAAGTCTGCAACACGTCCTGAAGAGTTACATGATTTCACCCAATGTCAATGTGTAATTTCTCCAGTTCTGATCATTGTTTAGCTTGTTGCTAGCTTGGTCCAATGCCAACACAGTGAATCCTTTTTATGGCTTTAAACGCATTTTCTCCTCGAGAGAAACATGATTTCACTAAAAACGTTATAGTTTAACCATGCCTGTTGTACATGTCTGCAAACACTCAGCGCCTTAAAATAGGGTTTTCACCAATGTGTTTTTTGGTGAGAAACATTCTAATTGTAATGTTCTGTGCGTTTTCAGACAAGTACAATATGTATTTTTAGCGTTTCGGATGAAATACCTCCTTTTACATGCATTTTCTCACAGAAAATGAGTCTCTCGCCATGGGAACATGGCTTTTTTGAAAAAGCATATTCTGGTCGAGAAATCTTGTTTTGAACAATAAAAACGACTCCCGGCCTTATTTAGTTCACATTTTTACTTTTGGTAACCTAGCCCGTATTCATAACGCACTAAACCTTTTTATCGCGTTAAACGCCTTTTCTCGACAAGAAAAGCACAATTTCATCAAAAACAAACAAGACAAGAAAAATCAATCTATTCAACAAGTCTGCAACACATCCTTAAGAGTTACGTGTTTTCACCCATTTCAATGTGTAATTTCACCAGTTCTGATCATTGTTTAGCTTATTGGTAGCTTGGTCTAATGCCAGACACAGTGAATCCTTTTTATGGCTTTAAACGCATTTTCTCCTCAAGAGAAACATTTTTTCATTAAAAACGTTATAGTTTAAACATGCCTGTTGTACATGTCTACAAACACTCAGAGCCTTAAAATAGGGTTTCCATCAATGTGTTTTTTGGCGAGAAACCTTCTACTTGTAAGGTTCTGTGCGTTTTCAGACAAGTACAATATGTATTTTTAGCGTTTCTGATGAAATACCTCCTTTTACATGCATTTTCTCACAGAAAATGAGTCTCTCGAAATGGGAACATGGCTTTTTTGAAAAAGCATATTCTGGTCGAGAAATCTTGTTTTAAACAATAAAAACGACTCCCGGCCTTATTTAGTTCACATTTTTACTTTAGTAACCTAGCCCGTATTCATAACGCACTAAACCTTTTTATCGCGTTAAACGCCTTTTCTCGACAAGAAAAGCACAATTTCATCAAAAACAAACAAAACAAGAAAAATGAATCTATTCAACAAGTCTGCAACACGTCCTGAAGAGTTACATGATTTCACCCAATGTCAATGTGTAATTTCTCCAGTTCTGATCATTGTTTAGCTTATTGGTAGCTTGGTCCAATGCCAGACACAGTGAATCCTTTTTATGGCTTTAAACGTATTTTCTCCTCGAGAGAAACATGATTTCACTAAAAACGTTATAGTTTAAACATGCCTGCTGTACATGTGTGCAAACACTCAGAGCCTTAAGATAGGGTTTTCACCAATGTGTTTTTTGGTGAGAAACATTCTAATTGTAAGGTTCTGTGCGTTTTCAGACAAGTACAATATGTATTTTTAGCGTTTCTGATGAAATACCTCCTTTTACATGCATTTTCTCACAGAAAATGAGTCTCTCGCCATAGGAACATGGCTTTTTTGAAAAAGCATATTCTGGTCGAGAAATCGTGTTTTGAACAATAAAAACGACTCCCGGCCTTATTTAGTTCACATTTTTACTTTTGGTAACCTAGCCCGTATTCATAACGCACTAAACCTTTTTATCGCGTTAAACGCCTTTTCTCGACAAGAAAAGCACAATTTCATCAAAAACAAACAAGACAAGAAAAATCAATCTATTCAACAAGTCTGCAACACATCCTTAAGAGTTACGTGTTTTAACCCAATTTCAATGTGTAATTTCACCAGTTCTGATCATTGTTTAGCTTATTGGTAGCTTGGTCTAATGCCAGACACAGTGAATCCTTTTTATGGCTTTAAACGCATTTTCTCCTCAAGAGAAACATTTTTTCATTAAAAACGTTATAGTTTAAACATGCCTGTTGTACATGTCTACAAACACTCAGAGCCTTAAAATAGGGTTTCAATCAATGTGTTTTTTGGCGAGAAACCTTCTACTTGTAAGGTTCTGTGCGTTTTTAGACAAGTACAATATGTATTTTTAGTGTTTCTGATGAAATCCCTCCTTTTAATGCATTTTCTCACAGAAAATGAGTCTCTCGCCATGGGAACATGGCTTTTTTGAAAAAGCATATTCTGGTCGAGAAATCTTGTTTTAAAAAATAAAAACGACTCCCGGCTTTATTTAGTTCACATTTTTACTTTTGGTAACCTAGCCCGTGTTCATAACGCACTTAACCTTTTTATCGCGTTAAACGCCTTTTCTCGACAAGAAAAGCACAATTTCATCAAAAACAAACAAAACAAGAAAAATGAATCTATTCAACAAGTCTGCAACACGTCCTGAAGAGTTACATGATTTCACCCAATGTCAATGTGTAATTTCTCCAGTTCTGATCATTGTTTAGCTTGTTGCTAGCTTGGTCCAATGCCAAACACAGTGAATCCTTTTTATGGCTTTAAACGCATTTTCTCCTCGAGAGAAACATGATTTCACTAAAAACGTTATAGTTTAAACATGCCTGCTGTACATGTGTGCAAACACTCAGAGCCTTAAGATAGGGAATTCACCAATGTGTTTTTTGGTGAGAAACCTTCTATTTCAAGGTTCTGTGCGTTTTCAGACAAGTACAATATGTATTTATAGTGTTTCTGATGAAATCCCTCCTTTTACATGCATTTTCTCACAGAAAATGCGTCTCTCGCCATGGGAACATGGCTTTTTTGAAAAAGCATATTCTGGTCGAGAAATCGTGTTTTAAACAATAAAAACGACTCATGACCTTATTTAGTTCACATTTTTACTTTTGGTAACCTAGCCCGTATTCATAACGCACTAAACCTTTTTATCGCGTTAAACACCTTTTCTCGACAAGAAAAGCACAATTTCATCAAAAACAAACAAGACAAGAAAATATTCAACAAGTCTGCAACACATCCTTAAGAGTTCAGTGTTTTCACCCAATTTCAATGTGTAATTTCACCAGTTCTGATCATTGTTTAGCTTATTGGTAGCTTGGTCCAATGCCAGACACAGTGAGTCTTTTATGGCTTTAAACGCATTTTCTCCTCAAGAGAAACATGATTTCATTAAAAACGTTATAGTTTAAACATGCCTGTTGTACATGTCTGCAAACACTCAGAGCCTTAAAATAGGGTTTCCATCAATGTGTTTTTTGGTGAGAAACATTCTAATTGTACGGTTCTGTGCGTTTTCAGACAAGTACAATATGTATTTTTAGCGTTTCTGATGAAATACCTCCTTTTACATGCATTTTCTCACAGAAAATGAGTCTCTCGCCATGGGAACATGGCTTTTTTGAAAAAGCATATTCTGGTCGAGAAATCGTGTTTTGAACAATAAAAACGACTCCCGGCCTTATTTAGTTCACATTTTTACTTTTGGTAACCTAGCCCGTATTCATAACGCACTAAACCTTTTTATCGCGTTAAACGCATTTTCTCGACAAGAAAAGCACAATTTCATCAAAAACAAACAAAACAAGAAAAATGAATCTATTCAACAAGTCTGCAACACGTCCTGAAGAGTTCCGTGTTTTCACCCAATGTCAATGTGTAATTTCTCCAGTTCTGAACATTGTTTAGCTTATTGGTAGCTTGGTCCAATGCCAAACACAGTGAATCCTTTTTATGGCTTTAAACGCATTTTCTCCTCGAGAGAAACATGATTTCACTAAAAACGTTATAGTTTAAACATGCCTGCTGTACATGTGTGCAAACACTCAGAGCCTTAAGATAGGGTTTTCACCAATGTGTTTTTTGGTGAGAAACCTTCTATTTCAAGGTTCTGTGCGTTTTCAGACAAGTACAATATGTATTTATAGTGTTTCTGATGAAATCCCTCCTTTTACATGCATTTTCTTACAGAAAATGCGTCTCTCGCCATGGGAACATGGCTTTTTTGAAAAAGCATATTCTGGTCGAGAAATCGTGTTTTAAACAATAAAAACGACTCACGACCTTATTTAGTTCACATTTTCACTTTTGGTAACCTAGCCCGTATTCATAACGCACTAAACCTTTTTATCGCGTTAAACACCTTTTCTCGACAAGAAAAGCACAATTTCATCAAAAACAAACAAGACAAGAAAATATTCAACAAGTCTGCAACACATCCTTAAGAGTTCAGTGTTTTCACCCAATTTCAATGTGTAATTTCACCAGTTCTGATCATTGTTTAGCTTATTGGTAGCTTGGTCCAATGCCAGACACAGTGAGTCTTTTATGGCTTTAAACGCATTTTCTCCTCAAGAGAAACATGATTTCATTAAAAACGTTATAGTTTAAACATGCCTGTTGTACATGTCTGCAAACACTCAGAGCCTTAAAATAGGGTTTCCATCAATGTGTTTTTTGGTGAGAAACATTCTAATTGTACGGTTCTGTGTGTTTTCAGACAAGTACAATATGTATTTTTAGCGTTTCTGATGAAATACCTCCTTTTACATGCATTTTCTCACAGAAAATGAGTCTCTCGCCATGGGAACATGGCTTTTTTGAAAAAGCATATTCTGGTCGAGAAATCGTGTTTTGAACAATAAAAACGACTCCCGGCCTTATTTAGTTCACATTTTTACTTTTGGTAACCTAGCCCGTATTCATAACGCACTAAACCTTTTTATCGCGTTAAACGCCTTTTCTCGACAAGAAAAGCACAATTTCATCAAAAACAAACAAGACAAGAAAAATCAATCTATTCAACAAGTCTGCAACACATCCTTAAGAGTTACGTGTTTTAACCCAATTTCAATGTGTAATTTCACCAGTTCTGATCATTGTTTAGCTTATTGGTAGCTTGGTCTAATGCCAGACACAGTGAATCCTTTTTATGGCTTTAAACGCATTTTCTCCTCAAGAGAAACATTTTTTCATTAAAAACGTTATAGTTTAAACATGCCTGTTGTACATGTCTACAAACACTCAGAGCCTTAAAATAGGGTTTCAATCAATGTGTTTTTTGGCGAGAAACCTTCTACTTGTAAGGTTCTGTGCGTTTTTAGACAAGTACAATATGTATTTTTAGTGTTTCTGATGAAATCCCTCCTTTTAATGCATTTTCTCACAGAAAATGAGTCTCTCGCCATGGGAACATGGCTTTTTTGAAAAAGCATATTCTGGTCGAGAAATCTTGTTTTAAAAAATAAAAACGACTCCCGGCTTTATTTAGTTCACATTTTTACTTTTGGTAACCTAGCCCGTGTTCATAACGCACTTAACCTTTTTATCGCGTTAAACGCCTTTTCTCGACAAGAAAAGCACAATTTCATCAAAAACAAACAAAACAAGAAAAATGAATCTATTCAACAAGTCTGCAACACGTCCTGAAGAGTTACATGATTTCACCCAATGTCAATGTGTAATTTCTCCAGTTCTGATCATTGTTTAGCTTGTTGCTAGCTTGGTCCAATGCCAAACACAGTGAATCCTTTTTATGGCTTTAAACGCATTTTCTCCTCGAGAGAAACATGATTTCACTAAAAACGTTATAGTTTAAACATGCCTGCTGTACATGTGTGCAAACACTCAGAGCCTTAAGATAGGGAATTCACCAATGTGTTTTTTGGTGAGAAACCTTCTATTTCAAGGTTCTGTGCGTTTTCAGACAAGTACAATATGTATTTATAGTGTTTCTGATGAAATCCCTCCTTTTACATGCATTTTCTCACAGAAAATGCGTCTCTCGCCATGGGAACATGGCTTTTTTGAAAAAGCATATTCTGGTCGAGAAATCGTGTTTTAAACAATAAAAACGACTCATGACCTTATTTAGTTCACATTTTTACTTTTGGTAACCTAGCCCGTATTCATAACGCACTAAACCTTTTTATCGCGTTAAACACCTTTTCTCGACAAGAAAAGCACAATTTCATCAAAAACAAACAAGACAAGAAAATATTCAACAAGTCTGCAACACATCCTTAAGAGTTCAGTGTTTTCACCCAATTTCAATGTGTAATTTCACCAGTTCTGATCATTGTTTAGCTTATTGGTAGCTTGGTCCAATGCCAGACACAGTGAGTCTTTTATGGCTTTAAACGCATTTTCTCCTCAAGAGAAACATGATTTCATTAAAAACGTTATAGTTTAAACATGCCTGTTGTACATGTCTGCAAACACTCAGAGCCTTAAAATAGGGTTTCCATCAATGTGTTTTTTGGTGAGAAACATTCTAATTGTACGGTTCTGTGCGTTTTCAGACAAGTACAATATGTATTTTTAGCGTTTCTGATGAAATACCTCCTTTTACATGCATTTTCTCACAGAAAATGAGTCTCTCGCCATGGGAACATGGCTTTTTTGAAAAAGCATATTCTGGTCGAGAAATCGTGTTTTGAACAATAAAAACGACTCCCGGCCTTATTTAGTTCACATTTTTACTTTTGGTAACCTAGCCCGTATTCATAACGCACTAAACCTTTTTATCGCGTTAAACGCATTTTCTCGACAAGAAAAGCACAATTTCATCAAAAACAAACAAAACAAGAAAAATGAATCTATTCAACAAGTCTGCAACACGTCCTGAAGAGTTCCGTGTTTTCACCCAATGTCAATGTGTAATTTCTCCAGTTCTGAACATTGTTTAGCTTATTGGTAGCTTGGTCCAATGCCAAACACAGTGAATCCTTTTTATGGCTTTAAACGCATTTTCTCCTCGAGAGAAACATGATTTCACTAAAAACGTTATAGTTTAAACATGCCTGCTGTACATGTGTGCAAACACTCAGAGCCTTAAGATAGGGTTTTCACCAATGTGTTTTTTGGTGAGAAACCTTCTATTTCAAGGTTCTGTGCGTTTTCAGACAAGTACAATATGTATTTATAGTGTTTCTGATGAAATCCCTCCTTTTACATGCATTTTCTTACAGAAAATGCGTCTCTCGCCATGGGAACATGGCTTTTTTGAAAAAGCATATTCTGGTCGAGAAATCGTGTTTTAAACAATAAAAACGACTCACGACCTTATTTAGTTCACATTTTCACTTTTGGTAACCTAGCCCGTATTCATAACGCACTAAACCTTTTTATCGCGTTAAACACCTTTTCTCGACAAGAAAAGCACAATTTCATCAAAAACAAACAAGACAAGAAAATATTCAACAAGTCTGCAACACATCCTTAAGAGTTCAGTGTTTTCACCCAATTTCAATGTGTAATTTCACCAGTTCTGATCATTGTTTAGCTTATTGGTAGCTTGGTCCAATGCCAGACACAGTGAGTCTTTTATGGCTTTAAACGCATTTTCTCCTCAAGAGAAACATGATTTCATTAAAAACGTTATAGTTTAAACATGCCTGTTGTACATGTCTGCAAACACTCAGAGCCTTAAAATAGGGTTTCCATCAATGTGTTTTTTGGTGAGAAACATTCTAATTGTACGGTTCTGTGTGTTTTCAGACAAGTACAATATGTATTTTTAGCGTTTCTGATGAAATACCTCCTTTTACATGCATTTTCTCACAGAAAATGAGTCTCTCGCCATGGGAACATGGCTTTTTTGAAAAAGCATATTCTGGTCGAGAAATCGTGTTTTGAACAATAAAAACGACTCCCGGCCTTATTTAGTTCACATTTTTACTTTTGGTAACCTAGCCCGTATTCATAACGCACTAAACCTTTTTATCGCGTTAAACGCATTTTCTCGACAAGAAAAGCACAATTTCATCAAAAACAAACAAGACAAGAAAAATCAATCTATTCAACAAGTCTGCAACACATCCTTAAGAGTTACGTGTTTTCACCCAATTTCAATGTGTAATTTCACCAGTTCTGATCATTGTTTAGCTTATTGGGAGCTTGGTCTAATGCCAGACACAGTGAATCCTTTTTATGGCTTTAAACGCATTTTCTCCTCAAGAGAAACATTTTTTCATTAAAAACGTTATAGTTTAAACATGCCTGTTGTACATGTCTACAAACACTCAGAGCCTTAAAATAGGGTTTCCATCAATGTGTTTTTTGGCGAGAAACCTTCTAATTGTAAGGTTCTGTGCGTTTTCAGACAAGTACAATATGTATTTTTAGCGTTTCTGATGAAATACCTCCTTTTACATGCATTTTCTCACAGAAAATGAGTCTCTCGAAATGGGAACATGGCTTTTTTGAAAAAGCATATTCTGGTCGAGAAATCGTGTTTTAAACAATAAAAACGACTCCCGGCCTTATTTAGTTCACATTTTTACTTTAGTAACCTAGCCCGTATTCATAACACACTAAACCTTTTTATCGCGTTAAACGCCTTTTCTCGACAAGAAAAGCACAATTTCATCAAAAACAAACAAAACAAGAAAAATGAATCTATTCAACAAGTCTGCAACACGTCCTGAAGAGTTACATGATTTCACCCAATGTCAATGTGTAATTTCTCCAGTTCTGATCATTGTTTAGCTTATTGGTAGCTTGGTCCAATGCCAGACACAGTGAATCCTTTTTATGGCTTTAAACGCATTTTCTCATCAAGAGAAACATTTTTTCATTAAAAACGTTATAGTTTAAACATGCCTGTTGTACATGTCTACAAACACTCAGAGCCTTAAAATAGGATTTTCACCAATGTGTTTTTTGGTGAGAAACCTTCTAATTGCAAGGTTCTGTGCGTTTTCAGACAAGTACAATATGTATTTTTAGCGTTTCTGATGAAATACCTCCTTTTACATGCATTTTCTCACAGAAAATGAGTCTCTCGAAATGGGAACATGGCTTTTTGAAAAAGCATATTCTGGTCTAGAAATCTTGTTTTAAACAATAAAAACGACTCCCGGCCTTATTTAGTTCACATTTTTACTTTAGTAACCTAGCCCGTATTCATAACGCACTAAACCTTTTTATCGCGTTAAACGCCTTTTCTCGACAAGAAAAGCACAAATTTCATCAAAAACAAACAAAACAAGAAAAATGAATCTATTCAACAAGTCTGCAACACGTCCTGAAGAGTTACATGATTTCACCCAATGTCAATGTGTAATTTCTCCAGTTCTGATCATTGTTTAGCTTGTTGCTAGCTTGGTCCAATGCCAAACACAGTGAATCCTTTTTATGGCTTTAAACGCATTTTCTCCTCGAGAGAAACATGATTTCACTAAAAACGTTATAGTTTAAACATGCCTGCTGTACATGTGTGCAAACACTCAGAGCCTTAAGATAGGGTTTTCACCAATGTGTTTTTTGGTGAGAAACCTTCTATTTCAAGGTTCTGTGCGTTTTCAGACAAGTACAATATGTATTTATAGTGTTTCTGATGAAATCCCTCCTTTTACATGCATTTTCTCACAGAAAAAGTCTCTCGCCATGGGAACATGGCTTTTTTGAAAAAGCATATTCTGGTCGAGAAATCGTGTTTTAAACAATAAAAACGACTCCCGGCCTTATTTAGTTCACATTTTTACTTTTGGTAACCTAGCCCGTGTTCATAACGTACTTAACCTTTTTATCGCGTTAAACGCCTTTTCTCGACAAGAAAAGCACAATTTCATCAAAAACAAACAAAACAAGAAAAATGAATCTATTCAACAAGTCTGCAACACGTCCTGAAGAGTTACATGATTTCACCCAATGTCAGTGTGTAATTTCTCCAGTTCTGATCATTGTTTAGCTTGTTGCTAGCTTGGTCCAATGCCAAACACAGTGAATCCTTTTTATGGCTTTAAACGCATTTTCTCCTCGAGAGAAACATGATTTAACTAAAAACGTTATAGTTTAACCATGCCTGTTGTACATGTCTGCAAACACTCGGCGCCTTAAAATAGGGTTATCACCAATGTGTTTTTTGGTGAGAAACCTTCTATTTCAAGGTTCTGTGCGTTTTCAGACAAGTACAATATGTATTTATAGTGTTTCTGATGAAATACCTCCTTTTACATGCATTTTCTCACAGAAAAAGAGTCTCTCGCCATGGGAACATGGCTTTTTTGAAAAAGCATATTCTGGTCAAGAAATCGTGTTTTAAACAATAAAAACGACTCCCGGCCTTATTTAGTTCACATTTTAACTTTTGGTAACCTAGCCCGTGTTCATAACGCACTTAACCTTTTTATCGCGTTAAACGCCTTTTCTCGACAAGAAAAGCACAATTTCATCAAAAACAAACAAAACAAGAAAAATGAATCTATTCAACAAGTCTGCAACACGTCCTGAAGAGTTACATGATTTCACCCAATGTCAATGTGTAATTTCTCCAGTTCTGATCATTGTTTAGCTTGTTGCTAGCTTGGTCCAATGCCAAACACAGTGAATCCTTTTTATGGCTTTAAACGCATTTTCTCCTCAAGAGAAACATGATTTCATTAAAAACGTTATAGTTTAAACATGCCTGTTGTACAAGCCTGCAAACATTCAGAGCCTTAAAATAGGGTTTTCACCAATGTGTTTTTTGGTGAGAAACCTTCTATTTCACGGTTCTGTGCGTTTTCAGACACGTACGATACGTCTTTTAGCGTTTCTGATGAAATCCCTCCTTTTAAATAAATTTTCTCACAGAAAATGCGTCTCTCGACATAGGAAAATGGCTTTTAAAAAAAAAAAAAAAAAGCATATTCTGGTCGAGAAATCGTGTTTTAAACAATAAAAAGGGCTCCCGACCTTATTTAGTTCACATTTTTACTTTTGGTAACCTAGCCCGTATTCATAACGCACTAAACCTTTTTATCGCGTTAAACGCCTTTTCTCGACAAGAAAAGCACAATTTCATCAAAACAAACAAAACAAGAAAAATCAATCTATTCAACAAGTCTGCAACACATCCTTAAGAGTTCCGTGTTTTCACCCAATTTCAATGTGTAATTTCACCAGTTCTGATCATTGTTTAGCTTATTGGTAGCTTGGTCCAATGCCAGACACAGTGAATCCTTTTTATGGCTTTAAACGCATTTTCTCCTCAAGAGAAACATGATTTCATTAAAAACGTTATAGTTTAAACATGCCTGTTGTACAAGCCTGCAAACATTCAGAGCCTTAAAATAGGGTTTTCACCAATGTGTTTTTTGGTGAGAAACCTTCTATTTCACGGTTCTGTGCGTTTTCAGACACGTACGATACGTATTTTAGCGTTTCTGATGAAATCCCTCCTTTTAAATGCATTTTCTCACAGAAAATGCGTCTCTCGACATAGGAAAATGGCTTTTTTTTAAAAAAAAAAAAAAGCATATTCTGGTCGAGAAATCGTGTTTTAAACAATAAAAACGACTCCCGACCTTATTTAGTTCACATTTTTACTTTTGGTAACCTAGCCCGTATTCATAACGCACTAAACCTTTTTATCGCGTTAAACGCCTTTTCTCGACAAGAAAAGCACAATTTCATCAAAACAAACAAAAAAAGACAAATGTATCTTTTCAACAAGTCTTGCAACACATCCTTAAGAGTTACATGATTTCACCCAATGTCAATGTGTAATTTCACCAGTTCTGATCATTGTTTTGCTTGTTGGTAGCTTGGTCCAATGCCATACACAATGAATCCTTTTTATTGTTTTAAACGCATTTTCTCCTCGAGAGAAACATGACTTCATTAAAAACGTTATTGTTTAAACATGCCTGTTGTACAAGTCTGCAAAGATTCAGAGCCTTAAAATAGGGTTTTCACCAATATGTTTTTTGGTGAGAAACCTTCTATTTCACGGTTCTGTGCGTTTTCAGACACGTACGATACGTATTTTAGCGTTTCTGATGAAATCCCTCCTTTTAAATGCATTTTCTCACAGAAAATGCGTCTCTCGACATAGGAAAATGGCTTTTAAAAAAAAAGCATATTCTGGTCGAGAAATCGTGTTTTAAACAATAAAAACGACTCCCGACCTTATTTAGTTCACATTTTTACTTTTGGTAACCTAGCCCGTATTCATAACGCACTAAACCTTTTTATCACGTTAAACGCCTTTTCTCGACAAGAAAAGCACAATTTCATCAAAACAAACAAAACAAGACCAATGAATCTTTTCAACAAGTCTTGCAACACATCCTTAAGAGTTACATGATTTCACCCAGTGTCAATGTGTAATTTCTCCAGTTCTGATCATTGTTTGGGTTGTTGGTAGCTTGGTCCAATGCCATACACAATGAATCCTTTTTATTGCTTTAAACGCATTTTCTCCTCGAGAGAAACATGACTTCATTAAAAACGTTATTGTTTAAACATGCCTGTTGTACAAGCCTGCAAACATTCAGAGCCTTAAAATAGGGTTTTCACCAATGTGTTTTTTGGTGAGAAACCTTCTATTTCACGGTTCTGTGCGTTTTCAGACACGTACGATACGTATTTTAGCGTTTCTGATGAAATCCCTCCTTTTAAATGCATTTTCTCACAGAAAATGCGTCTCTCGACATAGGAAAATGGCTTTTTAAAAAAAAGCATATTCTGGTCGAGAAATCGTGTTTTAAACAATAAAAACGACTCCCGACCTTATTTAGTTCACATTTTTACTTTTGGTAACCTAGCCCGTATTCATAACGCACTAAACCTTTTTATCGCGTTAAACGCCTTTTCTCGACAAGAAAAGCACAATTTCATCAAAACAAACAAAACAAGCAACATTAAATCTTTTCAACAAGTCTTGCAACACATCCTTAAGAGTTACATGATTTCACCCAATGTCAATGTGTAATTTCACCAGTTCTGATCATTGTTTAGCTTGTTGGTAGCTTGGTCCAATGCCAAACACAGTGAATCCTTTTTATGGCTTTAAACGCATTTTCTTCTCGAGAGAAACATGATTTCACTAAAAACGTTATTGTTTAAACATGCCTGTTGTACAAGTCTGCAAAGATTCAGAGCCTTAAAATAGGGTTTTCACCAATGTGTTTTTTGGTGAGAAACCTTCTATTTCACGGTTCTGTGCGTTTTCAGACAATTACAATATGTATTTTTAGTGTTTCTGATGAAATCCCTCCTTTTAAATGCATTTTCTCACAGAAAATGCGTCTCTCGACATAGGAAAATGGCTTTTTAAAAAAAAGCATATTCTGGTCGAGAAATCGTGTTTTAAACAATAAAAAGGGATCCCGACCTTATTTAGTTCACATTTTTACTTTTGGTAACCTAGCCCGTATTCATAACGCACTAAACCTTTTTATCGCGTTAAACGCCTTTTCTCGACAAGAAAAGCACAATTTCATCAAAACAAACAAAACAAGAAACATTAATCTTTTCAACAAGTCTTGCAACACATCCTTAAGAGTTACATGATTTCACCCAATGTCAATATGTAATTTCTCCAGTTCTGATCATTGTTTAGGTTGTTGTTAGCTTGGTCCAATGCCAAACACAGTGAATCCTTTTTATGGCTTTAAACGCATTTTCTCCTCGATAGAAACATGATTTCAGTAAAAACGTTATAGTTTAACCATGCCTGTTGTACATGTCTGCAAACACTCAGCGCCTTAAAATAGGGTTATCACCAATGTGTTTTTTGGTGAGAAACATTCTAATTGTAAGGTTCTGTGCGTTTTCAGACAAGTACAATATGTATTTTTAGCGTTTCTGATGAAATACCTCCTTTTACATGCATTTTCTCACAGAAAATGAGTCTCTCGAAATGGGAACATGGCTTTTTTGAAAAAGCATATTCTGGTCGAGAAATCGTGTTTTAAACAATAAAAACGACTCCCGGCCTTATTTAGTTCACATTTTTACTTTAGTAACCTAGCTCGTATTCATGACGCACTAAACCTTTTTATCGCGTTAAACGCATTTTCTCGACAAGAAAAGCACAATTTCATCAAAAACAAACAAGACAAGAAAAATCAATCTATTCAACAAGTCTGCAACACATCCTTAAGAGTTACGTGTTTTCACCCAATTTCAATGTGTAATTTCACCAGTTCTGATCATTGTTTAGCTTATTGGTAGCTTGGTCTAATGCCAGACACAGTGAATCCTTTTTATGGCTTTAAACGCATTTTCTCCTCAAGAGAAACATTTTTTCATTAAAAACGTTATAGTTTAAACATGCCTGTTGTACATGTCTACAAACACTCAGAGCCTTAAAATAGGGTTTTCACCAATGTGTTTTTTGGTGAGAAACCTTCTAATTGTAAGGTTCTGTGCGTTTTCAGACAAGTACAATATGTATTTTTAGCGTTTCTGATGAAATACCTCCTTTTACATGCATTTTCTCACAGAAAATGAGTCTCTCGAAATGGGAACATGGCTTTTTTGAAAAAGCATATTCTGGTCGAGAAATCTTGTTTTAAACAATAAAAACGACTCCCGGCCTTATTTAGTTCACATTTTTACTTTAGTAACCTAGCTCGTATTCATGACGCACTAAACCTTTTTATCGCGTTAAACGCATTTTCTCGACAAGAAAAGCACAATTTGATCAAAAACAAACAAGACAAGAAAAATCAATCTATTCAACAAGTCTGCAACACATCCTTAAGAGTTACGTGTTTTCACCCAATTTCAATGTGTAATTTCACCAGTTCTGATCATTGTTTAGCTTATTGGTAGCTTGGTCTAATGCCAGACACAGTGAATCCTTTTTATGGCTTTAAACGCATTTTCTCCTCAAGAGAAACATTTTTTCATTAAAAACGTTATAGTTTAAACATGCCTGTTGTACATGTCTACAAACACTCAGAGCCTTAAAATAGGGTTTCCATCAATGTGTTTTTTGGTGAGAAACCTTCTAATTGTAAGGTTCTGTGCGTTTTCAGACAAGTACAATATGTATTTTTAGCGTTTCTGATGAAATACCTCCTTTTACATGCATTTTCTCACAGAAAATGAGTCTCTCGAAATGGGAACATGGCGTTTTTGAAAAAGCATATTCTGGTCGAGAAATCGTGTTTTAAACAATAAAAAGGGTTCCCGACCTTATTTAGTTCACATTTTTACTTTTGGTAACCTAGCCCGTATTCATAACGCACTAAACCTTTTTATCGCGTTAAACGCCTTTTCTCGACAAGAAAAGCACAATTTCATCAAAACAAACAAAACAAGAAACATTAATCTTTTCAACAAGTCTTGCAACACATCCTTAAGAGTTACATGATTTCACCCAATGTCAATATGTAATTTCTCCAGTTCTGATCATTGTTTAGGTTGTTGGTAGCTTGGTCCAATGCCAAACACAGTGAATCCTTTTTATGGCTTTAAACGCATTTTCTCCTCGAGAGAAACATGATTTCACTAAAAACGTCATAGTTTAACCATGCCTGTTGTACATGTCTGCAAACACTCAGCGCCTTAAAATAGGGTTATCACCAATGTGTTTAATTGTAAGGTTCTGTGCGTTTTCAGACAAGTACAATATGTATTTTTAGCGTTTCTGATGAAATACCTCCTTTTACATGCATTTTCTCACAGAAAATGAGTCTCTCGCCATGGGAACATGGCTTTTTTGAAAAAGCATATTCTGGTCAAGAAATCGTGTTTTAAACAATAAAAAGGGCTCCCGACCTTATTTAGTTCACATTTTTACTTTTGGTAACCTAGCCCGTATTCATAACGCACTAAACCTTTTTATCGCGTTAAACGCCTTTTCTCGACAAGAAAAGCACAATTTCATCAAAACAAACAAAGCAAGAAACATTAAATCTTTTCAACAAGTCTTGCAACACATCCTTAAGAGTTACATGATTTCACCCAATGTCAATGTGTAATTTCTCCAGTTCTGATCATTGTTTAGCTTGTTGGTAGCTTGGTCCAATGCCAAACACAGTGAATCCTTTTTATGGCTTTAAACGCATTTTCTTCTCGAGAGAAACATGATTTCATTAAAAACTTTATTGTTTAAACATGCCTGTTGTACAAGTCTGCAAAGATTCAGAGCCTTAAAATAGGGTTTTCACCAATGTGTTTTTTGGTGAGAAACCTTCTATTTCACGGTTCTGTGCGTTTTCAGACACGTACGATACGTATTTTAGTGTTTCTGATGAAATCCCTCCTTTTAAATGCATTTTCTCACAGAAAATGCGTCTCTCGACATAGGAAAATGGCTTTTTAAAAAAAAGCATATTCTGGTCGAGAAATCGTGTTTTGAACAATAAAAACGACTCCCTGCCTTATTTAGTTCACATTTTTACTTTTGGTAACCTAGCCCGTATTCATAACGCACTAAACCTTTTTATCGCGTTAAACGCCTTTTCTCGACAAGAAAAGCACAATTTCATCAAAAACAAACAAGACAAGAAAAATCAATCTATTCAACAAGTCTGCAACACATCCTTAAGAGTTACGTGTTTTCACCCGATTTCAATGTGTAATTTCACCAGTTCTGATCATTGTTTAGCGTATTGGTAGCTTGGTCTAATGCCAGACACAGTGAATCCTTTTTATGGCTTTAAACGCATTTTCTCCTCAAGAGAAACATTTTTTCATTAAAAACGTTATAGTTTAAACATGCCTGTTGTACATGTCTACAAACACTCAGAGCCTTAAAATAGGGTTTCCATCAATGTGTTTTTTGGTGAGAAACCTTCTAATTGTAAGGTTCTGTGCGTTTTCAGACAAGTACAATATGTATTTTTAGCGTTTCTGATGAAATACCTCCTTTTACATGCATTTTCTCACAGAAAATGAGTCTCTCGAAATGGGAACATGGCTTTTTTGAAAAAGCATATTCTGGTCGAGAAATCGTGTTTTAAACAATAAAAACGACTCCCGGCCTTATTTAGTTCACATTTTTACTTTAGTAACCTAGCTCGTATTCATGACGCACTAAACCTTTTTATCGCGTTAAACGCATTTTCTCGACAAGAAAAGCACAATTTCATCAAAAACAAACAAGACAAGAAAAATCAATCTATTCAACAAGTCTGCAACACATCCTTAAGAGTTACGTGTTTTCACCCAATTTCAATGTGTAATTTCACCAGTTCTGATCATTGTTTAGCTTATTGGTAGCTTGGTCTAATGCCAGACACAGTGAATCCTTTTTATGGCTTTAAACGCATTTTCTCCTCAAGAGAAACATTTTTTCATTAAAAACGTTATAGTTTAAACATGCCTGTTGTACATGTCTGCAAACACTCAGAGCCTTAAAATAGGGTTTCCATCAATGTGTTTTTTGGTGAGAAACCTTCTAATTGTAAGGTTCTGTGCGTTTTCAGACAAGTACAATATGTATTTTTAGCGTTTCTGATGAAATACCTCCTTTTACATGCATTTTCTCACAGAAAATGAGTCTCTCGAAATGGGAACATGGCGTTTTTGAAAAAGCATATTCTGGTCGAGAAATCGTGTTTTAAACAATAAAAAGGGCTCCCGACCTTATTTAGTTCACATTTTTACTTTTGGTAACCTAGCCCGTATTCATAACGCACTAAACCTTTTTATCGCGTTAAACGCCTTTTCTCGACAAGAAAAGCACAATTTCATCAAAACAAACAAAACAAGAAACATTAATCTTTTCAACAAGTCTTGCAACACATCCTTAAGAGTTACATGATTTCACCCAATGTCAATATGTAATTTCTCCAGTTCTGATCATTGTTTAGGTTGTTGGTAGCTTGGTCCAATGCCAAACACAGTGAATCCTTTTTATGGCTTTAAACGCATTTTCTCCTCGAGAGAAACATGATTTCACTAAAAACGTCATAGTTTAACCATGCCTGTTGTACATGTCTGGAAACACTCAGCGCCTTAAAATAGGGTTATCACCAATGTGTTTTTTGGTGAGAAACATTCTAATTGTAAGGTTCTGTGCGTTTTCAGACAAGTACAATATGTATTTTTAGCGTTTCTGATGAAATACCTCCTTTTACATGCATTTTCTCACAGAAAATGAGTCTCTCGCCATGGGAACATGGCGTTTTTGAAAAAGCATATTCTGGTCGAGAAATCGTGTTTTAAACAATAAAAAGGGCTCCCGACCTTATTTAGTTCACATTTTTACTTTTGGTAACCTAGCCCGTATTCATAACGCACTAAACCTTTTTATCGCGTTAAACGCCTTTTCTCGACAAGAAAAGCACAATTTCATCAAAACAAACAAAACAAGAAACATTAATCTTTTCAACAAGTCTTGCAACACATCCTTAAGAGTTACATGATTTCACCCAATGTCAATATGTAATTTCTCCAGTTCTGATCATTGTTTAGGTTGTTGGTAGCTTGGTCCAATGCCAAACACAGTGAATCCTTTTTATGGCTTTAAACGCATTTTCTTCTCGAGAGAAACATGATTTCATTAAAAACTTTATTGTTTAAACATGCCTGTTGTACAAGTCTGCAAAGATTCAGAGCCTTAAAATAGGGTTTTCACCAATGTGTTTTTTGGTGAGAAACCTTCTATTTCACGGTTCTGTGCGTTTTCAGACACGTACGATACGTATTTTAGTGTTTCTGATGAAATCCCTCCTTTTAAATGCATTTTCTCACAGAAAATGCGTCTCTCGACATAGGAAAATGGCTTTTTAAAAAAAAGCATATTCTGGTCGAGAAATCGTGTTTTAAACAATAAAAAGGGCTCCCGACCTTATTTAGTTCACATTTTTACTTTTGGTAACCTAGCCCGTGTTCATAACGCACTAAACCTTTTTATCGCGTTAAACGCCTTTTCTCGACAAGAAAAGCACAATTTCATCAAAAACAAACAAGACAAGAAAAATCAATCTATTCAACAAGTCTGCAACACATCCTTAAGAGTTACGTGTTTTCACCCGATTTCAATGTGTAATTTCACCAGTTCTGATCATTGTTTAGCGTATTGGTAGCTTGGTCTAATGCCAGACACAGTGAATCCTTTTTATGGCTTTAAACGCATTTTCTCCTCAAGAGAAACATTTTTTCATTAAAAACGTTATAGTTTAAACATGCCTGTTGTACATGTCTACAAACACTCAGAGCCTTAAAATAGGGTTTCCATCAATGTGTTTTTTGGTGAGAAACCTTCTAATTGTAAGGTTCTGTGCGTTTTCAGACAAGTACAATATGTATTTTTAGCGTTTCTGATGAAATACCTCCTTTTACATGCATTTTCTCACAGAAAATGAGTCTCTCGAAATGGGAACATGGCGTTTTTGAAAAAGCATATTCTGGTCGAGAAATCGTGTTTTAAACAATAAAAAGGGCTCCCGACCTTATTTAGTTCACATTTTTACTTTTGGTAACCTAGCCCATATTCATAACGCACTAAACCTTTTTATCGCGTTAAACGCCTTTTCTCGACAAGAAAAGCACAATTTCATCAAAACAAACAAAACAAGAAACATTAATCTTTTCAACAAGTCTTGCAACACATCCTTAAGAGTTACATGATTTCACCCAATGTCAATATGTAATTTCTCCAGTTCTGATCATTGTTTAGGTTGTTGGTAGCTTGGTCCAATGCCAAACACAGTGAATCCTTTTTATGGCTTTAAACGCATTTTCTCCTCGAGAGAAACATGATTTCACTAAAAACGTCATAGTTTAACCATGCCTGTTGTACATGTCTGCAAACACTCAGCGCCTTAAAATAGGGTTATCACCAATGTTTTTTTTTGGTGAGAAACATTCTAATTGTAAGGTTCTGTGCGTTTTCAGACAAGTACAATATGTATTTTTAGCGTTTCTGATGAAATACCTCCTTTTACATGCATTTTCTCACAGAAAATGAGTCTCTCGCCATGGGAACATGGCTTTTTTGAAAAAGCATATTCTGGTCAAGAAATCGTGTTTTAAACAATAAAAAGGGCTCCCGACCTTATTTAGTTCACATTTTTACTTTTGGTAACCTAGCCCGTATTCATAACGCACTAAACCTTTTTATCGCGTTAAACGCCTTTTCTCGACAAGAAAAGCACAATTTCATCAAAACAAACAAAACAAGAAACATTAATCTTTTCAACAAGTCTTGCAACACATCCTTAAGAGTTACATGATTTCACCCAATGTCAATATGTAATTTCTCCAGTTCTGATCATTGTTTAGGTTGTTGGTAGCTTGGTCCAATGCCAAACACAGTGAATCCTTTTTATGGCTTTAAACGCATTTTCTCCTCGAGAGAAACATGATTTCACTAAAAACGTCATAGTTTAACCATGCCTGTTGTACATGTCTGCAAACACTCAGCGCCTTAAAATAGGGTTATCACCAATGTTTTTTTTTGGTGAGAAACATTCTAATTGTAAGGTTCTGTGCGTTTTCAGACAAGTACAATATGTATTTTTAGCGTTTCTGATGAAATACCTCCTTTTACATGCATTTTCTCACAGAAAATGAGTCTCTCGCCATGGGAACATGGCTTTTTTGAAAAAGCATATTCTGGTCAAGAAATCGTGTTTTAAACAATAAAAAGGGCTCCCGACCTTATTTAGTTCACATTTTTACTTTTGGTAACCTAGCCCGTATTCATAACGCACTAAACCTTTTTATCGCGTTAAACGCCTTTTCTCGACAAGAAAAGCACAATTTCATCAAAACAAACAAAACAAGAAACATTAAATCTTTTCAACAAGTCTTGCAACACATCCTTAAGAGTTACATGATTTCACCCAATGTCAATGTGTAATTTCTCCAGTTCTGATCATTGTTTAGCTTGTTGGTAGCTTGGTCCAATGCCAAACACAGTGAATCCTTTTTATGGCTTTAAACGCATTTTCTTCTCGAGAGAAACATGATTTCATTAAAAACTTTATTGTTTAAACATGCCTGTTGTACAAGTCTGCAAAGATTCAGAGCCTTAAAATAGGGTTTTCACCAATGTGTTTTTTGGTGAGAAACCTTCTATTTCACGGTTCTGTGCGTTTTCAGACACGTACGATACGTATTTTAGTGTTTCTGATGAAATCCCTCCTTTTAAATGCATTTTCTCACAGAAAATGCGTCTCTCGACATAGGAAAATGGCTTTTTAAAAAAAAGCATATTCTGGTCGAGAAATCGTGTTTTAAACAATAAAAAGGGCTCCCGACCTTATTTAGTTCACATTTTTACTTTTGGTAACCTAGCCCGTGTTCATAACGCACTAAACCTTTTTATCGCGTTAAACGCCTTTTCTCGACAAGAAAAGCACAATTTCATCAAAACAAACAAAACAAGAAACATTAATCTTTTCAACAAGTCTTGCAACACATCCTTAAGAGTTACATGATTTCACCCAATGTCAATATGTAATTTCTCCATTTCTGATCATTGTTTAGGTTGTTGGTAGCTTGGTCCAATGCCAAACACAGTGAATCCTTTTATGGCTTTAAACGCATTTTCTCCTCGAGAGAAACATGATTTCACTAAAAACGTTATAGTTTAACCATGCCTGTTGTACATGTCTGCAAACACTCAGCGCCTTAAAATAGGGTTATCACCAATGTGTTTTTTGGTGAGAAACATTCTAATTGTAAGGTTCTGTGCGTTTTCAGACAAGTACAATATGTATTTTTAGCGTTTCTGATGAAATACCTCCTTTTACATGCATTTTCTCACAGAAAATGAGTCTCTCGAAATGGGAACATGGCTTTTCTGAAAAAGCATATTCTGGTCGAGAAATCTTGTTTTAAACAATAAAAACGACTCCCGGCCTTATTTAGTTCACATTTTTACTTTAGTAACCTAGCTCGTATTCATGACGCACTAAACCTTTTTATCGCGTTAAACGCATTTTCTCGACAAGAAAAGCACAATTTCATCAAAAACAAACAAGACAAGAAAAATCAATCTATTCAACAAGTCTGCAACACATCCTTAAGAGTTACGTGTTTTCACCCAATTTCAATGTGTAATTTCACCAGTTCTGATCATTGTTTAGCTTATTGGTAGCTTGGTCTAATGCCAGACACAGTGAATCCTTTTTATGGCTTTAAACGTATTTTCTCCTCAAGAGAAACATTTTTTCATTAAAAACGTTATAGTTTAAACACGCCTGTTGTACATGTCTACAAACACTCAGAGCCTTAAAATAGGGTTTCCATCAATGTGTTTTTTGGTGAGAAACCTTCTAATTGTAAGGTTCTGTGCGTTTTCAGACAAGTACAATATGTATTTTTAGCGTTTCTGATGAAATACTTCCTTTTACATGCATTTTCTCACAGAAAATGAGTCTCTCGAAATGGGAACATGGCGTTTTTGAAAAAGCATATTCTGGTCGAGAAATCGTGTTTTATACAATAAAAAGGGCTCCCGACCTTATTTAGTTCACATTTTTACTTTTGGTAACCTAGTCCGTATTCATAACGCACTAAACCTTTTTATCGCGTTAAACGCCTTTTCTCGACAAGAAAAGCACAATTTCATCAAAACAAACAAAACAAGAAACATTAAATCTTTTCAACAAGTCTTGCAACACATCCTTAAGAGTTACATGATTTCACCCAATGTCAATGTGTAATTTCTCCAGTTCTGATCATTGTTTAGCTTGTTGGTAGCTTGGTCCAATGCCAAACACAGTGAATCCTTTTTATGGCTTTAAACGCATTTTCTTCTCGAGAGAAACATGATTTCATTAAAAACTTTATTGTTTAAACATGCCTGTTGTACAAGTCTGCAAAGATTCAGAGCCTTAAAATAGGGTTTTCACCAATGTGTTTTTTGGTGAGAAACCTTCTATTTCACGGTTCTGTGCGTTTTCAGACACGTACGATACGTATTTTAGTGTTTCTGATGAAATCCCTCCTTTTAAATGCATTTTCTCACAGAAAATGCGTCTCTCGACATAGGAAAATGGCTTTTTAAAAAAAAGCATATTCTGGTCGAGAAATCGTGTTTTAAACAATAAAAAGGGCTCCCGACCTTATTTAGTTCACATTTTTACTTTTGGTAACCTAGCCCGTATTCATAACGCACTAAACCTTTTTATCACGTTAAACGCCTTTTCTCGACAAGAAAAGCACAATTTCATCAAAACAAACAAAACAAGAAACATTAATCTTTTCAACAAGTCTTGCAACACATCCTTAAGAGTTACATGATTTCACCCAATGTCAATATGTAATTTCTCCATTTCTGATCATTGTTTAGGTTGTTGGTAGCTTGGTCCAATGCCAAACACAGTGAATCCTTTTATGGCTTTAAACGCATTTTCTCCTCGAGAGAAACATGATTTCACTAAAAACGTTATAGTTTAACCATGCCTGTTGTACATGTCTGCAAACACTCAGCGCCTTAAAATAGGGTTATCACCAATGTGTTTTTTGGTGAGAAACCTTCTATTTCACGGTTCTGTGCGTTTTCAGACAAGTACAATATGTATTTTTAGCGTTTCTGATGAAATCCCTCCTTTTACATGCATTTTCTCACAGAAAATGAGTCTCTCGAAATGGGAACATGGCTTTTCTGAAAAAGCATATTCTGGTCGAGAAATCTTGTTTTAAACAATAAAAACGACTCCCGGCCTTATTTAGTTCACATTTTTACTTTAGTAACCTAGCTCGTATTCATGACGCACTAAACCTTTATATCGCGTTAAACGCATTTTCTCGACAAGAAAAGCACAATTTCATCAAAAACAAACAAGACAAGAAAAATCAATCTATTCAACAAGTCTGCAACACATCCTTAAGAGTTACGTGTTTTCACCCAATTTCAATGTGTAATTTCACCAGTTCTGATCATTGTTTAGCTTATTGGTAGCTTGGTCTAATGCCAGACACAGTGAATCCTTTTTATGGCTTTAAACGCATTTTCTCCTCAAGAGAAACATTTTTTCATTAAAAACGTTATAGTTTAAACATGCCTGTTGTACATGTCTAAAAACACTCAGAGCCTTAAAATAGGGTTTCCATCAATGTGTTTTTTGGTGAGAAACCTTCTAATTGTAAGGTTCTGTGCGTTTTCAGACAAGTACAATATGTATTTTTAGCGTTTCTGATGAAATACCTCCTTTTACATGCATTTTCTCACAGAAAATGAGTCTCTCGAAATGGGAACATGGCGTTTTTGAAAAGCATATTCTGGTCGAGAAATCGTGTTTTAAACAATAAAAAGGGCTCCCGACCTTATTTAGTTCACATTTTTACTTTTGGTAACCTAGCCCGTATTCATAACGCACTAAACCTTTTTATCGCGTTAAACGCCTTTTCTCGACAAGAAAAGCACAATTTCATCAAAACAAACAAAACAAGAAACATTAAATCTTTTCAACAAGTCTTGCAACACATCCTTAAGAGTTACATGATTTCACCCAATGTCAATGTGTAATTTCTCCAGTTCTGATCATTGTTTAGCTTGTTGGTAGCTTGGTCCAATGCCAAACACAGTGAATCCTTTTTATGGCTTTAAACGCATTTTCTTCTCGAGAGAAACATGATTTCATTAAAAACTTTATTGTTTAAACATGCCTGTTGTACAAGTCTGCAAAGATTCAGAGCCTTAAAATAGGGTTTTCACCAATGTGTTTTTTGGTGAGAAACCTTCTATTTCACGGTTCTGTGCGTTTTCAGACACGTACGATACGTATTTTAGTGTTTCTGATGAAATCCCTCCTTTTAAATGCATTTTCTCACAGAAAATGCGTCTCTCGACATAGGAAAATGGCTTTTTAAAAAAAAGCATATTCTGGTCGAGAAATCGTGTTTTGAACAATAAAAACGACTCCCTGCCTTATTTAGTTCACATTTTTACTTTTGGTAACCTAGCCCGTATTCATAACGCACTAAACCTTTTTATCGCGTTAAACGCCTTTTCTCGACAAGAAAAGCACAATTTCATCAAAAACAAACAAGACAAGAAAAATCAATCTATTCAACAAGTCTGCAACACATCCTTAAGAGTTACGTGTTTTCACCCGATTTCAATGTGTAATTTCACCAGTTCTGATGATTGTTTAGCGTATTGGTAGCTTGGTCCAATGCCAGACACAGTGAATCCTTTTTATGGCTTTAAACGCATTTTCTCCTCAAGAGAAACATTTTTTCATTAAAAACGTTATAGTTTAAACATGCCTGTTGTACATGTCTACAAACACTCAGAGCCTTAAAATAGGGTTTCCATCAATGTGTTTTTTGGTGAGAAACCTTCTAATTGTAAGGTTCTGTGCGTTTTCAGACAAGTACAATATGTATTTTTAGCGTTTCTGATGAAATACCTCCTTTTACATGCATTTTCTCACAGAAAATGAGTCTCTCGAAATGGGAACATGGCTTTTTTGAAAAAGCATATTCTGGTCGAGAAATCGTGTTTTAAACAATAAAAACGACTCCCGGCCTTATTTAGTTCACATTTTTACTTTAGTAACCTAGCTCGTATTCATGACGCACTAAACCTTTTTATCGCGTTAAACGCATTTTCTCGACAAGAAAAGCACAATTTCATCAAAAACAAACAAGACAAGAAAAATCAATCTATTCAACAAGTCTGCAACACATCCTTAAGAGTTACGTGTTTTCACCCAATTTCAATGTGTAATTTCACCAGTTCTGATCATTGTTTAGCTTATTGGTAGCTTGGTCTAATGCCAGACACAGTGAATCCTTTTTATGGCTTTAAACGCATTTTCTCCTCAAGAGAAACATTTTTTCATTAAAAACGTTATAGTTTAAACATGCCTGTTGTACATGTCTAAAAACACTCAGAGCCTTAAAATAGGGTTTCCATCAATGTGTTTTTTGGTGAGAAACCTTCTAATTGTAAGGTTCTGTGCGTTTTCAGACAAGTACAATATGTATTTTTAGCGTTTCTGATGAAATACCTCCTTTTACATGCATTTTCTCACAGAAAATGAGTCTCTCGAAATGGGAACATGGCGTTTTTGTAAAAGCATATTCTGGTCGAGAAATCGTGTTTTAAACAATAAAAAGGGCTCCCGACCTTATTTAGTTCACATTTTTACTTTTGGTAACCTAGCCCGTATTCATAACGCACTAAACCTTTTTATCGCGTTAAACGCCTTTTCTCGACAAGAAAAGCACAATTTCATCAAAACAAACAAAACAAGAAACATTAATCTTTTCAACAAGTCTTGCAACACATCCTTAAGAGTTACATGATTTCACCCAATGTCAATATGTAATTTCTCCAGTTCTGATCATTGTTTAGGTTGTTGGTAGCTTGGTCCAATGCCAAACACAGTGAATCCTTTTTATGGCTTTAAACGCATTTTCTCCTCGAGAGAAACATGATTTCACTAAAAACGTCATAGTTTAACCATGCCTGTTGTACATGTCTGGAAACACTCAGCGCCTTAAAATAGGGTTATCACCAATGTGTTTTTTGGTGAGAAACATTCTAATTGTAAGGTTCTGTGCGTTTTCAGACAAGTACAATATGTATTTTTAGCGTTTCTGATGAAATACCTCCTTTTACATGCATTTTCTCACAGAAAATGAGTCTCTCGCCATGGGAACATGGCTTTTTTGAAAAAGCATATTCTGGTCAAGAAATCGTGTTTTGAACAATAAAAACGACTCCCTGCCTTATTTAGTTCACATTTTTACTTTTGGTAACCTAGCCCGTATTCATAACGCACTAAACCTTTTTATCGCGTTAAACGCCTTTTCTCGACAAGAAAAGCACAATTTCATCAAAAACAAACAAGACAAGAAAAATCAATCTATTCAACAAGTCTGCAACACATCCTTAAGAGTTACGTGTTTTCACCCGATTTCAATGTGTAATTTCACCAGTTCTGATCATTGTTTAGCGTATTGGTAGCTTGGTCTAATGCCAGACACAGTGAATCCTTGTTATGGCTTTAAACGCATTTTCTCCTCAAGAGAAACTTTTTTTCATTAAAAACGTTATAGTTTAAACATGCCTGTTGTACATGTCTACAAACACTCAGAGCCTTAAAATAGGGTTTCCATCAATGTGTTTTTTGGTGAGAAACCTTCTAATTGTAAGGTTCTGTGCGTTTTCAGACAAGTACAATATGTATTTTTAGCGTTTCTGATGAAATACCTCCTTTTACATGCATTTTCTCACAGAAAATGAGTCTCTCGAAATGGGAACATGGCTTTTTTGAAAAAGCATATTCTGGTCGAGAAATCGTGTTTTAAACAATAAAAACGACTCCCGGCCTTATTTAGTTCACATTTTTACTTTAGTAACCTAGCTCGTATTCATGACGCACTAAACCTTTTTATCGCGTTAAACGCATTTTCTCGACAAGAAAAGCACAATTTCATCAAAAACAAACAAGACAAGAAAAATCAATCTATTCAACAAGTCTGCAACACATCCTTAAGAGTTACGTGTTTTCACCCAATTTCAATGTGTAATTTCACCAGTTCTGATCATTGTTTAGCTTATTGGTAGCTTGGTCTAATGCCAGACACAGTGAATCCTTTTTATGGCTTTAAACGCATTTTCTCCTCAAGAGAAACATTTTTTCATTAAAAACGTTATAGTTTAAACATGCCTGTTGTACATGTCTACAAACACTCAGAGCCTTAAAATAGGGTTTCCATCAATGTGTTTTTTGGTGAGAAACCTTCTAATTGTAAGGTTCTGTGCGTTTTCAGACAAGTACAATATGTATTTTTAGCGTTTCTGATGAAATACCTCCTTTTACATGCATTTTCTCACAGAAAATGAGTCTCTCGAAATGGGAACATGGCGTTTTTGAAAAAGCATATTCTGGTCGAGAAATCGTGTTTTAAACAATAAAAAGGGCTCCCGACCTTATTTAGTTCACATTTTTACTTTTGGTAACCTAGCCCGTATTCATAACGCACTAAACCTTTTTATCGCGTTAAACGCCTTTTCTCGACAAGAAAAGCACAATTTCATCAAAACAAACAAAACAAGAAACATTAATCTTTTCAACAAGTCTTGCAACACATCCTTAAGAGTTACATGATTTCACCCAATGTCAATATGTAATTTCTCCAGTTCTGATCATTGTTTAGGTTGTTGGTAGCTTGGTCCAATGCCAAACACAGTGAATCCTTTTTATGGCTTTAAACGCATTTTCTCCTCGAGAGAAACATGATTTCACTAAAAACGTCATAGTTTAACCATGCCTGTTGTACATGTCTGCAAACACTCAGCGCCTTAAAATAGGGTTATCACCAATGTGTTTTTTGGTGAGAAACATTCTAATTGTAAGGTTCTGTGCGTTTTCAGACAAGTACAATATGTATTTTTAGCGTTTCTGATGAAATACCTCCTTTTACATGCATTTTCTCACAGAAAATGAGTCTCTCGCCATGGGAACATGGCTTTTTTGAAAAAGCATATTCTGGTCAAGAAATCGTGTTTTAAACAATAAAAAGGGCTCCCGACCTTATTTAGTTCACATTTTTACTTTTGGTAACCTAGCCCGTATTCATAACGCACTAAACCTTTTTATCGCGTTAAACGCCTTTTCTCGACAAGAAAAGCACAATTTCATCAAAACAAACAAAGCAAGAAACATTAAATCTTTTCAACAAGTCTTGCAACACATCCTTAAGAGTTACATGATTTCACCCAATGTCAATGTGTAATTTCTCCAGTTCTGATCATTGTTTAGCTTGTTGGTAGCTTGGTCCAATGCCAAACACAGTGAATCCTTTTTATGGCTTTAAACGCATTTTCTTCTCGAGAGAAACATGATTTCATTAAAAACTTTATTGTTTAAACATGCCTGTTGTACAAGTCTGCAAAGATTCAGAGCCTTAAAATAGGGTTTTCACCAATGTGTTTTTTGGTGAGAAACCTTCTATTTCACGGTTCTGTGCGTTTTCAGACACGTACGATACGTATTTTAGTGTTTCTGATGAAATCCCTCCTTTTAAATGCATTTTCTCACAGAAAATGCGTCTCTCGACATAGGAAAATGGCTTTTTAAAAAAAAGCATATTCTGGTCGAGAAATCGTGTTTTAAACAATAAAAAGGGCTCCCGACCTTATTTAGTTCACATTTTTACTTTTGGTAACATAGCCCGTATTCATAACGCACTAAACCTTTTTATCGCGTTAAACGCCTTTTCTCGACAAGAAAAGCACAATTTCATCAAAACAAACAAAACAAGAAACATTAATCTTTTCAACAAGTCTTGCAAAACATCCTTAAGAGTTACATGATTTCACCCAGTGTCAATATGTAATTTCTCCATTTCTGATCATTATTTAGGTTGTTGGTAGCTTGGTCCAATGCCAAACACAGTGAATCCTTTTTATGGCTTTAAACGCATTTTCTCCTCGAGAGAAACATGATTTCACTAAAAGCGTTATAGTTTAAACATGCCTGTTGTACATGTCTGCAAACACTCAGCGCCTTAAAATAGGGTTATCACCAATGTGTTTTTTGGTGAGAAACATTCTAATTGTAAGGTTCTGTGCGTTTTCAGACAAGTACAATATGTATTTTTAGCGTTTCTGATGAAATACCTCCTTTTACATGCATTTTCTCACAGAAAATGAGTCTCTCGAAATGGGAACATGGCTTTTTTGAAAAAGCATATTCTGGTCGAGAAATCTTGTTTTAAACAATAAAAACGACTCCCGGCCTTATTTAGTTCACATTTTTACTTTAGTAACCTAGCTCGTATTCATGACGCACTAAACCTTTTTATCGCGTTAAACGCATTTTCTCGACAAGAAAAGCACAATTTCATCAAAAACAAACAAGACAAGAAAAATCAATCTATTCAACAAGTCTGCAACACATCCTTAAGAGTTACGTGTTTTCACCCAATTTCAATGTGTAATTTCACCAGTTCTGATCATTGTTTAGCTTATTGGTAGCTTGGTCTAATGCCAGACACACTGAATCCTTTTTATGGCTTTAAACGCATTTTCTCCTCAAGAGAAACATTTTTTCATTAAAAACGTTATAGTTTAAACATGCCTGTTGTACATGTCTAAAAACACTCAGAGCCTTAAAATAGGGTTTCCATCAATGTGTTTTTTGGTGAGAAACCTTCTAATTGTAAGGTTCTGTGCGTTTTCAGACAAGTACAATATGTATTTTTAGCGTTTCTGATGAAATACCTCCTTTTACATGCATTTTCTCACAGAAAATGAGTCTCTCGAAATGGGAACATGGCGTTTTTGAAAAAGCATATTCTGGTCGAGAAATCGTGTTTTAAACAATAAAAAGGGCTCCCGACCTTATTTAGTTCACATTTTTACTTTTGGTAACCTAGCCCGTATTCATAACGCACTAAACCTTTTTATCGCGTTAAACGCCTTTTCTCGACAAGAAAAGCACAATTTCATCAAAACAAACAAAACAAGAAACATTAATCTTTTCAACAAGTCTTGCAACACATCCTTAAGAGTTACATGATTTCACCCAATGTCAATATGTAATTTCTCCATTTCTGATCATTGTTTAGGTTGCTGGTAGCTTGGTCCAATGCCAAACACAGTGAATCCTTTTATGGCTTTAAACGCATTTTCTCCTCGAGAGAAACATGATTTCACTAAAAACGTTATAGTTTAACCATGCCTGTTGTACATGTCTGCAAACACTCAGCGCCTTAAAATAGGGTTATCACCAATGTGTTTTTTGGTGAGAAACATTCTAATTGTAAGGTTCTGTGCGTTTTCAGACAAGTACAATATGTATTTTTAGCGTTTCTGATGAAATACCTCCTTTTACATGCATTTTCTCACAGAAAATGAGTCTCTCGAAATGGGAACATGGCTTTTCTGAAAAAGCATATTCTGGTCGAGAAATCTTGTTTTAAACAATAAAAACGACTCCCGGCCTTATTTAGTTCACATTTTTACTTTAGTAACCTAGCTCGTATTCATGACGCACTAAACCTTTTTATCGCGTTAAACGCATTTTCTCGACAAGAAAAGCACAATTTCATCAAAAACAAACAAGACAAGAAAAATCAATCTATTCAACAAGTCTGCAACACATCCTTAAGAGTTACGTGTTTTCACCCAATTTCAATGTGTAATTTCACCAGTTCTGATCATTGTTTAGCTTATTGGTAGCTTGGTCTAATGCCAGACACAGTGAATCCTTTTTATGGCTTTAAACGTATTTTCTCCTCAAGAGAAACATTTTTTCATTAAAAACGTTATAGTTTAAACATGCCTGTTGTACATGTCTACAAACACTCAGAGCCTTAAAATAGGGTTTCCATCAATGTGTTTTTTGGTGAGAAACCTTCTAATTGTAAGGTTCTGTGCGTTTTCAGACAAGTACAATATGTATTTTTAGCGTTTCTGATGAAATACCTCCTTTTACATGCATTTTCTCACAGAAAATGAGTCTCTCGAAATGGGAACATGGCGTTTTTGAAAAAGCATATTCTGGTCGAGAAATCGTGTTTTAAACAATAAAAAGGGCTCCCGACCTTATTTAGTTCACATTTTTACTTTTGGTAACCTAGCCCGTATTCATAACGCACTAAACCTTTTTATCGCGTTAAACGCCTTTTCTCGACAAGAAAAGCACAATTTCATCAAAACAAACAAAACAAGAAACATTAAATCTTTTCAACAAGTCTTGCAACACATCCTTAAGAGTTACATGATTTCACCCAATGTCAATGTGTAATTTCTCCAGTTCTGATCATTGTTTAGCTTGTTGGTAGCTTGGTCCAATGCCAAACACAGTGAATCCTTTTTATGGCTTTAAACGCATTTTCTTCTCGAGAGAAACATGATTTCATTAAAAACTTTATTGTTTAAACATGCCTGTTGTACAAGTCTGCAAAGATTCAGAGCCTTAAAATAGGGTTTTCACCAATGTGTTTTTTGGTGAGAAACCTTCTATTTCACGGTTCTGTGCGTTTTCAGACACGTACGATACGTATTTTAGTGTTTCTGATGAAATCCCTCCTTTTAAATGCATTTTCTCACAGAAAATGCGTCTCTCGACATAGGAAAATGGCTTTTTAAAAAAAAGCATATTCTGGTCGAGAAATCGTGTTTTAAACAATAAAAAGGGCTCCCGACCTTATTTAGTTCACATTTTTACTTTTGGTAACCTAGCCCGTATTCATAACGCACTAAACCTTTTTATCGCGTTAAACGCCTTTTCTCGACAAGAAAAGCACAATTTCATCAAAACAAACAAAACAAGAAACATTAATCTTTTCAACAAGTCTTGCAACACATCCTTAAGAGTTACATGATTTCACCCAATGTCAATATGTAATTTCTCCATTTCTGATCATTGTTTAGGTTGTTGGTAGCTTGGTCCAATGCCAAACACAGTGAATCCTTTTTATGGCTTTAAACGCATTTTCTCCTCGAGAGAAACATGATTTCACTAAAAACGTTATAGTTTAACCATGCCTGTTGTACATGTCTGCAAACACTCAGCGCCTTAAAATAGGGTTATCACCAATGTGTTTTTTGGTGAGAAACATTCTAATTGTAAGGTTCTGTGCCTTTTCAGACAAGTACAATATGTATTTTTAGCGTTTCTGATGAAATACCTCCTTTTACATGCATTTTCTCACAGAAAATGAGTCTCTCGAAATGGGAACATGGCTTTTTTGAAAAAGCATATTCTGGTCGAGAAATCTTGTTTTAAACAATAAAAACGACTCCCGGCCTTATTTAGTTCACATTTTTACTTTAGTAACCTAGCTCGTATTCATGACGCACTAAACCTTTTTATCGCGTTAAACGCATTTTCTCGACAAGAAAAGCACAATTTCATCAAAAACAAACAAGACAAGAAAAATCAATCTATTCAACAAGTCTGCAACACATCCTTAAGAGTTACGTGTTTTCACCCAATTTCAATGTGTAATTTCACCAGTTCTGATCATTGTTTAGCTTATTGGTAGCTTGGTCTAATGCCAGACACAGTGAATCCTTTTTATGGCTTTAAACGCATTTTCTCCTCAAGAGAAACATTTTTTCATTAAAAACGTTATAGTTTAAACATGCCTGTTGTACATGTCTAAAAACACTCAGAGCCTTAAAATAGGGTTTCCATCAATGTGTTTTTTGGTGAGAAACCTTCTAATTGTAAGGTTCTGTGCGTTTTCAGACAAGTACAATATGTATTTTTAGCGTTTCTGATGAAATACCTCCTTTTACATGCATTTTCTCACAGAAAATGAGTCTCTCGAAATGGGAACATGGCGTTTTTGAAAAGCATATTCTGGTCGAGAAATCGTGTTTTAAACAATAAAAAGGGCTCCCGACCTTATTTAGTTCACATTTTTACTTTTGGTAACCTAGCCCGTATTCATAACGCACTAAACCTTTTTATCGCGTTAAACGCCTTTTCTCGACAAGAAAAGCACAATTTCATCAAAACAAACAAAACAAGAAACATTAATCTTTTCAACAAGTCTTGCAACACATCCTTAAGAGTTACATGATTTCACCCAATGTCAATATGTAATTTCTCCAGTTCTGATCATTGTTTAGGTTGTTGGTAGCTTGGTCCAATGCCAAACATAGTGAATGCTTTTTACGGCTTTAAACGCATTTTCTCCTCGAGAGAAACATGATTTCACTAAAAACGTCATAGTTTAACCATGCCTGTTGTACATGTCTGCAAACACTCAGCGCCTTAAAATAGGGTTATCACCAATGTGTTTTTTGGTGAGAAACATTCTAATTGTAAGGTTCTGTGCGTTTTCAGACAAGTACAATATGTATTTTTAGCGTTTCTGATGAAATACCTCCTTTTACATGCATTTTCTCACAGAAAATGAGTCTCTCGCCATGGGAACATGGCTTTTTTGAAAAAGCATATTCTGGTCGAGAAATCCTGTTTTAAACAATAAAAAGGGCTCCCGACCTTATTTAGTTCACATTTTTACTTTTGGTAACCTAGCCCGTATTCATAACGCACTAAACCTTTTTATCGCGTTAAACGCCTTTTCTCGACAAGAAAAGCACAATTTCATCAAAACAAACAAAACAAGAAACATTAAATATTTTCAACAAGTCTTGCAACACATCCTTAAGAGTTACATGATTTCACCCAATGTCAATGTGTAATTTCTCCAGTTCTGATCATTGTTTAGTTGTTGGTAGCTTGGTCCAATGCCAAACACAGTGAATCCTTTTTATGGCTTTAAACGCATTTTCTTCTCGAGAGAAACATGATTTCACTAAAAACGTTATAGTTTAACCATGCCTGTTGTACATGTCTGCAAAGACTCAGCGCCTTAAAATAGGGTTATCACCAATGTGTTTTTTGGTGAGAAACATTCTAATTGTAAGGTTCTGTGCGTTTTCAGACAAGTACAATATGTATTTTTAGCGTTTCTGATGAAATACCTCCTTTTACATGCATTTTCTCACAGAAAATGAGTCTCTCGAAATGGGAACATGGCTTTTTTGAAAAAGCATATTCTGGTCGAGAAATCTTGTTTTAAACAATAAAAACGACTCCCGGCCTTATTTAGTTCACATTTTTACTTTAGTAACCTAGCTCGTATTCATGACGCACTAAACCTTTTTATCGCGTTAAACGCATTTTCTCGACAAGAAAAGCACAATTTCATCAAAAACAAACAAGACAAGAAAAATGAATCTATTCAACACGTCTGCAACACGTCCTGAAGAGTTACATGATTTCACCCAATGTCAATGTGTAATTTCTCCAGTTCTGATCATTGTTTAGCTTGTTGGTAGCTTGGTCCAATGCCAAACACAGTGAATCCTTTTTATGGCTTTAAACGCATTTTCTCCTCGAGAGAAACATGATTTCATTAAAAACGTTATTGTTTAAACATGCCTGTTGTACAAGTCTGCAAAGATTCAGAGCCTTAAAAAAGGGTTTTCACCAATGTGCTTTTTGGTGAGAAACCTTCTATTTCACGGTTCTGTGCGTTTTCAGACACGTACGATACGTATTTTAGTGTTTCTGATGAAATCCCTCCTTTTAAATGCATTTTCTCACAGAAAATGAGTCTCTCGACATAGGAAAATGGCTTTTTTTTAAAAAAAAAAGCATATTCTGGTCGAGAAATCGTGTTTTAAACAATAAAAACGACTCCCGACCTTATTTAGTTCACATTTTTACTTTTGGTAAGCTAGCAAGTATTCATAACGCACTAAACCTTTTTTTCGAGTTAAACGCATTTTCTCGACAAGATAAGCACAATTTCATCAAAACAAACAAAACAAGAAAAATGAATCTTTTCAACAAGTCTTTGCAACACATCCTTAAGAGTTACATGATTTCACCCAATGTCAATGTGTAATTTCTCCAGTTCTGATCATTGTTTAGCTTGTTGGTAGCTTGGTCCAATGCCAAACACAGTGAATCCTTTTTATGGCTTTAAACGCATTTTCTTCTCGAGAGAAACATGATTTCATTAAAAACGTTATTGTTTAAACATGCCTGTTGTACAAGTCTGCAAAGATTCAGAGCCTTAAAATAGGGTTTTCACCAATGTGTTTTTTGGTGAGAAACCTTCTATTTCACGGTTCTGTGCGTTTTCAAACACGTACGATACGTATTTTAGTGTTTCTGATGAAATCCCTCCTTTTAAATGCATTTTCTCACAGAAAATGAGTCTCTCGCCATGGGAAAATGGCTTTTTTGAAAAAGCATATTCTGGTCGAGAAATCCTGTTTAAACAATAAAAACGACTCCCGGCCTTATTTAGTTCACATTTTTACTTTTCGTAACCTAGCCCGTATTCATAACGCACTAAACCTTTTTATCGCGTTAAACGCCTTTTCTCGACAAGAAAAGCACAATTTCATCAAAAACGAACACAACAAGAAAAATGAATCTATTCAACAAGTCTGCAACACATCCTTAAGAGTTACGTGATTTCACCCAATGTCAATGTGTAATTTCTCCAGTTCTGATCATTGTTTATTTTGATGCTAGCTTGGTCCAATGCCAAACACAGTGAATTCTTTTTATGGCTTTAAACGCATTTTCTCCTCGAGAGAAACATGATTTCAATAAAAACGCTATAGTTTAACCATGCCTGTTGTACATGTCTGTAAACAGTCAGAGCCTTAAAATAGGGTTTTCACCAATGCGTTTTTTGGTGAGAAACCTTCTAATTGCAAGGTTCTGTGCGTTTTCAGACAAGTACAATATGCATTTTTAGTGTTTCCGATGAAATCCCTCCTTTTAATGCATTTTCTCACAGAAAATGAGTCTCTCGCCATGGGAAAATGGCTTTTTTGAAAAAGCATATTCCGGTCGAGAAATCGTGTTTTAAAGAATAAAAACGACTCCCGGCCTTATTTAGTTCACATTTTTACTTTTGGTAACCTAGTCCATATATGTAAATCACTAAACCTTTTTATCGCGTTAAACGCCTTTTCTCGACAAGAAAAGCACAATTTCATCAAAAATAAACTAAACAAGAAAAATGAATCTATTCAACAAGTCTGCAGCACATCCTTAATAGTTACGTGATTTAACCCATTGTCAAGTGTAATTTCTCCAGTTCTGATCATTGTTTAGGTTGTTGGTGGTTTGGTCCAATGTCAAACACAGTGAATCCTTTTTATTGCTTTAAACGCATTTTCTCCTCGAGATAAACATGATTTCATTAAAAACGTTATAGTTTAACCATGCCTGTTGTATATGTCTGCAAACACTCAGAGCCTTAAAATAGGGTTTTCACCCATGTGTTTTTTGGTGAGAAACCTTCTATTTCAAGGTTCTGTGCGTTTTCAGACAAGTACAATATGTATTTTTAGTGTTTCTGATGAAATCCCTCCTTTTAAATGCATTTTCTCACAGAAAATGAGTCTCTCGCCATGGGAAAATGGGTTTTTTGAAAAAGCTTATTCTGGTCGAGAAATCGCGTTTTAAACAATAAAAACGACTCCCGGCCTTATTTAGTTCACATTTTTACATTTGGTAACCTAGTCCATATGCGTAAAGCACTAAAGCTTTTTATCGCGTTAAACGCCTTTTCTCGACAAGAAAAGCACAATTTCAACAAAAACAAACTAAACAAGAAAAATCAATCTATTCAACAAGTCTGCAGCACATCCTTAATAGTTACGTGATTTAACCCATTGTCAAGTGTAATTTCTCCAGTTCTGATCATTGTTTAGGTTGTTGGTGGTTTGGTCCAATGTCAAACACAGTGAATCCTTTTTATGGTTTTAAATGCCTTTTCTCCTCTGGAGAAACATGATTTCATTAAAAACGTTATAGTTTAAACATTCCTGTTGTACATGTCTGCAAACACTCAGAGCCTTAAAATAGGGTTTTAGCCAATGTGTTTTTTGGTGAGAAACCTTCTATTTCAAGGTTCTGTGCGTTTTCAGACAAGTACAATATGTATTTTTAGTGTTTCTGATGAAATCCCTCCTTTTAAATGCATTTTCTCACAGAAAATGAGTCTCTCGCCATGGGAAAATGGCTTTTTTGAAAAAGCATATTCTGGTCGAGAAATCCTGTTTAAACAATAAAAACGACTCCCGGCCTTATTTAGATCACATTTTTACTTTTCGTAACCTAGCCCGTATTCATAACGCACTAAACCTTTTTATCGCGTTAAACGCCTTTTCTCGACAAGAAAAGCACAATTTCATCAAAAACGAACAAAACAAGAAAAATGAATCTATTCAACAAGTCTGCAACACATCCTTAAGAGTTACGTGATTTCACCCAATGTCAATGTGTAATTTCTCCAGTTCTGATCATTGTTTATCTTGATGCTAGCTTGGTCCAATGCCAAACACAGTGAATTCTTTTTATGGCTTTAAACGCATTTTCTCCTCGAGAGAAACATGATTTCAATAAAAACGTTATAGTTTAACCATGCCTGTTGTACATGTCTGTAAACAGTCAGAGCCTTAAAATAGGGTTTTCACCAATGCGTTTTTTGGTGAGAAACCTTCTAATTGCAAGGTTCTGTGCGTTTTCAGACAAGTACAATATGCATTTTTAGTGTTTCTGATGAAATCCCTCCTTTTAATGCATTTTCTCACAGAAAATGAGTCTCTCGCCATGGGAAAATGGCTTTTTTGAAAAAGCATATTCCGGTCGAGAAATCGTGTTTTAAAGAATAAAAACGACTCCCGGCCTTATTTAGTTCACATTTTTACTTTTGGTAACCTAGTCCATATATGTAAATCACTAAACCTTTTTATCGCGTTAAACGCCTTTTCTCGACAAGAAAAGCACAATTTCATCAAAAACAAACTAAACAAGAAAAATGAATCTATTCAACAAATCTGCAGCACATCCTTAATAGTTACGTGATTTAACCCATTGTCAAGTGGAATTTCTCCAGTTCTGATCATTGTTTAGGTTGTTGGTGGTTTGGTCCAATGTCAAACACAGTGAATCCTTTTTATTGCTTTAAACGCATTTTCTCCTCGAGAGAAACATGATTTCATTAAAAACGTTATAGTTTAACCATGCCTGTTGTATATGTCTGCAAACACTCAGAGCCTTAAAATAGGGTTTTCACCCATGTGTTTTTTGGTGAGAAACCTTCTATTTCAAGGTTCTGTGCGTTTTCAGACAAGTACAATATGTATTTTTAGTGTTTCTGATTAAATCCCTCCTTTTAAATGCATTTTCTCACAGAAAATGAGTCTCTCGCCATGGGAAAATGGCTTTTTTGAAAAAGCTTATTCTGGTCGAGAAATCGCGTTTTAAACAATAAAAGCGACTCCCGGCCTTATTTAGTTCACATTTTTACATTTGGTAACCTAGTCCATATGCGTAAAGCACTAAACCTTTTTATCGCGTTAAACGCCTTTTCTCGACAAGAAAAGCACAATTTCATCAAAAACGAACACAACAAGAAAAATGAATCTATTCAACAAGTCTGCAACACATCCTTAAGAGTTACGTGATTTCACCCAATGTCAATGTGTAATTTCTCCAGTTCTGATCATTGTTTATGTTGATGCTAGCTTGGTCCAATGCCAAACACAGTGAATTCTTTTTATGGCTTTAAACGCATTTTCTCCTCGAGAGAAACATGATTTCAATAAAAACGCTATAGTTTAACCATGCCTGTTGTACATGTCTGTAAACAGTCAGAGCCTTAAAATAGGGTTTTCACCAATGCGTTTTTTGGTGAGAAACCTTATATTTCAAGGTTCTGTGCGTTTTCAGACAATTACAATATGTATTTTTAGTGTTTCTGATGAAATCCCTGCTTTTAATGCATTTTCTCACAGAAAATGAGTCTCTCGCCATGGGAAAATGGCTTTTTTGAAAAAGCATATTCCGGTCGAGAAATCGTGTTTTAAACAATAAAAACGACTCCAGGCCTTATTTAGTTCACATTTTTACTTTTCGTAACCTAGCCCGTATTCATAACGCACTAAACCTTTTTATCGCGTTAAACGCCTTTTCTCGACGAGAAAAGCACAATTTCCTCAAAAACAGACAAAACAAGAACAATGAATCTATTCAACAAGTCTGCAACACATCCTTAACAGTTACATGAGTTCACCCAATGTCAATGTGTAATTTCTCCAGTTCTGATCATTGTTTAGGTTGTTGCTAGCTTGGTCCAATGCCAAACACAGTGAATCCTTTTTATGGTTTTAAATGCCTTTTCTCCTCGGGAGAAACATGATTTCATTAAAAACGTTATAGTTTAAACATTCCTGTTATACATGTCTGCAAACACTCAGAGCCTTAAAATAGGGTTTTATTCAATGGGTTTTTAGTGAGAAACCTTCTATTTCAAGGTTCTGTGCGTTTTCAGACAAGTACAATATGTATTTTTAGTGTTTCTGATGAAATCCCTCCTTTTAATGCATTTTCTCACAGAAAATGAGTCTCTCGCCATGGGAAAATGGCTTTTTTGAAAAAGCATATTCCGGTCGAGAAATCGTGTTTTAAACAATAAAAACGACTCCAGGCCTTATTTAGTTCACATTTTTACTTTTCGTAACCTAGCCCGTATTCATAACGCACTAAACCTTTTTATCGCGTTAAGCGCCTTTTCTCGACGAGAAAAGCACAATTTAATCAAAAACAAACAAAACAAGAAAAATTAATCTATTCAACAAGTCTGCAACACATCCTTAACAGTTACATGAGTTCACCCAATGTCAATGTGTAATTTCTCCAGTTCTGATCATTGTTTAGGTTGTTGCTAGATTGGTCCAATGCCAAACACAGTGAATCATTTTTATGGTTTTAAATGCCTTTTCTCCTCGAGAGAAACATGATTTCATTAAAAACGATATAGTTTAAACATTCCTGTTGTACATGTCTGCAAACACTCAGAGCCTTAAAATAGGGTTTTCACCAATGTGTTTTTTGGTGAGAAACCTTCTAATTGCAAGGTTCTGTGCGTTTTCAGACAAGTACAATATGTATTTTTAGTGTTTCTGATGAAATCCCTCCTTTTAAATACATTTTCTCACAGAAAATGAGTCTCTCGCCATGGGAAAATGGCTTTTTTGAAAAAGCTTATTCTGGTCGAGAAATCGCGTTTTAAACAATAAAAACGACTCCCGGCCTTATTTAGTTCACAATTTCACTTTTCGTAACCTATCCCGTATTCATAACGCACTAAACCTTTTTATCGCGTTAAACGCCTTTTCTCGACGAGAAAAGCACAATTTCATCAAAAACAAACTAAACAAGAAAAATGAATCTATTCAACAAGTCTGCAGCACATCCTTAATAGTTACGTGATTTAACCCATTGTCAAGTGGAATTTCTCCAGTTCTGATCATTGTTTAGGTTGTTGGTGGTTTGGTCCAATGTCAAACACAGTGAATCCTTTTTATGGTTTTAAATGCCTTTTCTCCTCCGGAGAAACATGATCTCATTAAAAACGTTATAGTTTAACCATGCCTGTTGTACATGTCTGTAAACAGTCAGAGCCTTAAAATAGGGTTTTCACCAATGCGTTTTTTGGTGAGAAACCTTCTAATTGCAAGGTTCTGTGCGTTTTCAGACAAGTACAATATGCATTTTTAGTGTTTCTGATGAAATCCCTCCTTTTAATGCATTTTCTCACAGAAAATGAGTCTCTCGCCATGGGAAAATGGCTTTTTTGAAAAAGCATATTCCGGTCGAGAAATCGTGTTTTAAACAATAAAAACGACTCCAGGCCTTATTTAGTTCACATTTTTACTTTTCGTAACCTAGCCCGTATTCATAACGCACTAAACCTTTTTATCGCGTTAAACGCCTTTTCTCGACGAGAAAAGCACAATTTCATCAAAAACAGACAAAACAAGAAAAATGAATCTATTCAACAAGTCTGCAACACATCCTTAACAGTTACATGAGTTCACCCAATGTCAATGTGTAATTTCTCCAGTTCTGATCATTGTTTAGGTTGTTGCTAGCTTGGTCCAATGCCAAACACAGTGAATCCTTTTAATGGTTTTAAATGCCTTTTCTCCTCGGGAGAAACATGATTTCATTAAAAACGTTATAGTTTAAACATTCCTGTTGTACATGTCTGCAAACACTCAGAGCCTTAAAATAGGGTTTTCACCAATGTGTTTTTTGGTGAGAAACCTTCTATTTCAAGGTTCTGTGCGTTTTCAGACAAGTACAATATGTATTTTTAGTGTTTCTGATGAAATCCCTCCTTTTAATGCATTTTCTCACAGAAAATGAGTCTCTTGCCATGGGAAAATGGCTTTTTTGAAAAAGCATATTCCGGTCGAGAAATCGTGTTTTAAACAATAAAAACGACTCCCGGCCTTATTTAGTTCACATTTTTACTTTTCGTAACCTAGCCCGTATTCATAACGCACTAAACCTTTTTATCGCGTTAAACGCCTTTTCTCGACGAGAAAAGCACAATTTCATCAAAAACAGACAAAACAAGAAAAATGAATCTATTCAACAAGTCTGCAACACATCCTTAACAGTTACATGAGTTCACCCAATGTCAATGTGTAATTTCTCCAGTTCTGATCATTGTTTAGGTTGTTGCTAGCTTGGTCCAATGCCAAACACAGTGAATCCTTTTTATGGTTTTAAATGCCTTTTCTCCTCGGGAGAAACATGATTTCATTAAAAACGTTATAGTTTAAACATTCCTGTTATACATGTCTGCAAACACTCAGAGCCTTAAAATAGGGTTTTATTCAATGTGTTTTTTGGTGAGAAACCTTCTATTTCAAGGTTCTGTGCGTTTTCAGACAAGTACAATATGTATTTTTAGTGTTTCTGATGAAATCCCTCCTTTTAATGCATTTTCTCACAGAAAATGAGTCTCTCGCCATGGGAAAATGGCTTTTTTGAAAAAGCATATTCCGGTCGAGAAATCGTGTTTTAAACAATAAAAACGACTCCAGGCCTTATTTAGTTCACATTTTTACTTTTCGTAACCTAGCCCGTATTCATAACGCACTAAACCTTTTTATCGCGTTAAGCGCCTTTTCTCGACGAGAAAAGCACAATTTCATCAAAAACAAACAAAACAAGAAAAATTAATCTATTCAACAAGTCTGCAGAACATCCTTAATAGTTACGTGATTTAACCCATTGTCAAGTGTAATTTCTCCAGTTCTGATCATTGTTTAGTTTGTTGGTGGTTTGGTCCAATGTCAAACACAGTGAATCCTTTTTATTGCTTTAAACGCATTTTCTCCTCGAGAGAAACATGATTTCATTAAAAACGTTATAGTTTAACCATGCCTGTTGTATATGTCTGCAAACACTCAGAGCCTTAAAATAGGGTTTTCACCCATGTGTTTTTTGGTGAGAAACCTTCTATTTCAAGGTTCTGTGCGTTTTCAGACAATTACAATATGTATTTTTAGTGTTTCTGATGAAATCCCTCCTTTTAAATGCATTTTCTCACAGAAACTGAGTCTCTCGCCATGGGAAAATGGCTTTTTTGAAAAAGCTTATTCTGGTCGAGAAATCGCGTTTTAAACAATAAAAACGACTCCCGGCCTTATTTAGTTCACATTTTTACATTTGGTAACCTAGTCCATATGCGTAAAGCACTAAAGCTTTTTATCGCGTTAAACGCCTTTTCTCGACAAGAAAAGCACAGTTTCATCAAAAACAAACAAAACAAGAAAAATTAAACTATTCAACAAGTCTGCAACATATCCTTAACAGTTACATGATTTCACCCAATGTCAATGTGTAATTTCTCCAGTTCTGATCATTGTTTAGGTTGTTGGTGGTTTGGTCCAATGTCAAACACAGTGAATCCTTTTTATGGTTTTAAATGCCTTTTCTCCTCGGGAGAAACATGATTTCATTAAAAACGCTATAGTTTAAACATTCCTGTTGTACATGTCTGCAAACACTCAGAGCCTTAAAATAGGGTTTTAGCCAATGTGTTTTTTGGTGAGAAACCTTCTATTTCAAGGTTCTGTGCGTTTTCAGACAAGTACAATATGTATTTTTAGTGTTTCTGATGAAATCCCTCCTTTTAAATGCATTTTCTCACAGAAAATGAGTTTCTCGCCATGGGAAAATGGCTTTTTTGAAAAAGCATATTCTGGTCGAGAAATCCTGTTTAAACAATAAAAACGACTCCCGGCCTTATTTAGTTCACATTTTTACTTTTCGTAACCTAGCCCGTATTCATAACGCACTAAACCTTTTTATCGCGTTAAACGCCTTTTCTCGACAAGAAAAGCACAATTTCATCAAAAACGAACAAAACAAGAAAAATGAATCTAATCAACAAGTCTGCAACACATCCTTAAGAGTTACGTGATTTCACCCAATGTCAATGTGTAATTTCTCCAGTTCTGATCATTGTTTAGTTTGTTGGTGGTTTGGTCCAATGTCAAACACAGTGAATCCTTTTTATTGCTTGAAACGCATTTTCTCCTCGAGAGAAACATGATTTCAATAAAAACGTTATAGTTTAACCATGCCTGTTGTATATGTCTGCAAACACTCAGAGCTTTAAAATAGGGTTTTCACCCATGTGGTTTTTTGGTGAGAAACCTTCTATTTCAAGGTTCTGTGCGTTTTCAGACAAGTACAATATGTATTTTTAGTGTTTCTGATGAAATCCCTCCTTTTAATGCATTTTCTCACAGAAAATGAGTCTCTCGCCATGGGAAAATGGCTTTTTTGAAAAAGCATATTCCGGTCGAGAAATCGTGTTTTAAACAATAAAAACGACTCCAGGCCTTATTTAGTTCACATTTTTACTTTTCGTAACCTAGCCCGTATTCATAACGCACTAAACCTTTTTATCGCGTTAAACGCCTTTTCTCGACGAGAAAAGCACAATTTCATCAAAAACAGACAAAACAAGAAAAATGAATCTATTCAACAAGTCTGCAACACATCCTTAACAGTTACATGAGTTCACCCAATGTCAATGTGTAATTTCTCCAGTTCTGATCATTGTTTAGGTTGTTGCTAGCTTGGTCCAATGCCAAACACAGTGAATCCTTTTTATGGTTTTAAATGCCTTTTCTCCTCGGGAGAAACATGATTTCATTAAAAACGTTATAGTTTAAACATTCCTGTTATACATGTCTGCAAACACTCAGAGCCTTAAAATAGGGTTTTATTCAATGTGTTTTTTGGTGAGAAACCTTCTATTTCAAGGTTCTGTGCGTTTTCAGACAAGTACAATATGTATTTTTAGTGTTTCTGATGAAATCCCTCCATTTAATGCATTTTCTCACAGAAAATGAGTCTCTCGCCATGGGAAAATGGCTTTTTTGAAAAAGCATATTCCGGTCGAGAAATCGTGTTTTAAACAATAAAAACGACTCCAGGCCTTATTTAGTTCACATTTTTACTTTTCGTAACCTAGCCCGTATTCATAACGCACTAAACCTTTTTATCGCGTTAAGCGCCTTTTCTCGACGAGAAAAGCACAATTTCATCAAAAACAAACAAAACAAGAAAAATTAATCTATTCAACAAGTCTGCAGAACATCCTTAATAGTTACGTGATTTAACCCATTGTCAAGTGTAATTTCTCCAGTTCTGATCATTGTTTAGTTTGTTGGTGGTTTGGTCCAATGTCAAACACAGTGAATCCTTTTTATTGCTTTAAACGCATTTTCTACTCGAGAGAAACATGATTTCAATAAAAACGTTATAGTTTAACCATGCCTGTTGTATATGTCTGCAAACACTCAGAGCCTTAAAATAGGGTTTTCACCCATGTGTTTTTTGGTGAGAAACCTTCTATTTCAAGGTTCTGTGCGTTTTCAGACAATTACAATATGTATTTTTAGTGTTTCTGATGAAATCCCTCCTTTTAAATGCATTTTCTCACAGAAAATGAGTCTCTCGCCATGGGAAAATGGCTTTTTTGAAAAAGCTTATTCTGGTCGAGAAATCGCGTTTTAAACAATAAAAACGACTCCCGGCCTTATTTAGTTCACATTTTTACATTTGGTAACCTAGTCCATATGCGTAAAGCACTAAAGCTTTTTATCGCGTTAAACGCCTTTTCTCGACAAGAAAAGCACAGTTTCATCAAAAACAAACAAAACAAGAAAAATGAATCTAATCAACAAGTCTGCAACAAATCCTTAACAGTTACATGATTTCACCCAATGTCAATGTGTAATTTCTCCAGTTCTGATCATTGTTTAGGTTGTTGGTGGTTTGGTCCAATGTCAAACACAGTGAATCCTTTTTATGGTTTTAAATGCCTTTTCTCCTCGGGAGAAACATGATTTCATTAAAAACGTTATAGTTTAAACATTCCTGTTGTACATGTCTGCAAACACTCAGCGCCTTAAAATAGGGTTTTAGCCAATGTGTTTTTTGGTGAGAAACCTTCTATTTCAAGGTTCTGTGCGTTTTCAGACAAGTACAATATGTATTTTTAGTGTTTCTGATGAAATCCCTCCTTTTAAATGCATTTTCTCACAGAAAATGAGTTTCTCGCCATGGGAAAATGGCTTTTTTGAAAAAGCATATTCTGGTCGAGAAATCCTGTTTAAACAATAAAAACGACTCCCGGCCTTATTTAGTTCACATTTTTACTTTTCGTAACCTAGCCCGTATTCATAACGCACTAAACCTTTTTATCGCGTTAAACGCCTTTTCTCGACAAGAAAAGCACAATTTCATCAAAAACGAACAAAACAAGAAAAATGAATCTAATCAACAAGTCTGCAACACATCCTTAAGAGTTACGTGATTTCACCCAATGTCAATGTGTAATTTCTCCAGTTCTGATCATTGTTTAGTTTGTTGGTGGTTTGGTCCAATGTCAAACACAGTGAATCCTTTTTATTGCTTTAAACGCATTTTCTCCTCGAGAGAAATATGATTTCATTAAAAACGTTATAGTTTAACCATGCCTGTTGTATATGTCTGCAAACACTCAGAGCCTTAAAATAGGGTTTTCACCCATGTGGTTTTTTGGTGAGAAACCTTATATTTCAAGGTTCTGTGCGTTTTCAGACAATTACAATATGTATTTTTAGTGTTTCTGATGAAATCCCTCCTTTTAATGCATTTTCTCACAGAAAATGAGTCTCTCGCCATGGGAAAATGGCTTTTTTGAAAAAGCATATTCCGGTCGAGAAATCGTGTTTTAAACAATAAAAACGACTCCAGGCCTTATTTAGTTCACATTTTTACTTTTCGTAACCTAGCCCGTATTCATAACGCACTAAACCTTTTTATCGCGTTAAACGCCTTTTCTCGACGAGAAAAGCACAATTTCATCAAAAACAGACAAAACAAGAAAAATGAATCTATTCAACAAGTCTGCAACACATCCTTAACAGTTACATGAGTTCACCCAATGTCAATGTGTAATTTCTCCAGTTCTGATCATTGTTTAGGTTGTTGCTAGCTTGGTCCAATGCCAAACACAGTGAATCCTTTTTATGGTTTTAAATGCCTTTTCTCCTCGGGAGAAACATGATTTCATTAAAAACGTTATAGTTTAAACATTCCTGTTGTACATGTCTGCAAACACTCAGAGCCTTAAAATAGGGTTTTATTCAATGTGATTTTGGTGAGAAACCTTCTATTTCAAGGTTCTGTGCGTTTTCAGACAAGTACAATATGTATTTTTAGTGTTTCTGATGAAATCCCTCCTTTTAATGCATTTTCTCACAGAAAATGAGTCTCTCGCCATGGGAAAATGGCTTTTTTGAAAAAGCATATTCCGGTCGAGAAATATTGTTTTAAACAATAAAAACGACTCCAGGCCTTATTTAGTTCACATTTTTACTTTTCGTAACCTAGCCCGTATTCATAACGCACTAAACCTTTTTATCGCGTTAAGCGCCTTTTCTCGACAAGAAAAGCACAATTTCATCAAAAACAAACAAAACAAGAAAAATGAATCTATTCAACAAGTCTGCAACACATCCTTAAGAGTTACGTGATTTCACCCAATGTCAATGTGTAATTTCTCCAGTTCTGATCATTGTTTAGTTTGTTGGTGGTTTGGTCCAATGTCAAACACAGTGAATCCTTTTTATTGCTTTAAACGCATTTTCTCCTCGAGAGAAACATGATTTCATTAAAAACGTTATAGTTTAACCATGCCTGTTGTATATGTGTGCAAACACTCAGAGCCTTAAAATAGGGTTTTCACCCATGTGGTTTTTTGGTGAGAAACCTTATATTTCAAGGTTCTGTGCGTTTTCAGACAATTACAATATGTATTTTTAGTGTTTCTGATGAAATCCCTCCTTTTAATGCATTTTCTCACAGAAAATGAGTCTCTCGCCATGGGAAAATGGCTTTTTTGAAAAAGCATATTCCGGTCGAGAAATCGTGTTTTAAACAATAAAAACGACTCCAGGCCTTATTTAGTTCACATTTTTACTTTTCGTAACCTAGCCCGTATTCATAACGCACTAAACCTTTTTATCGCGTTAAACGCCTTTTCTCGACGAGAAAAGCACAATTTCATCAAAAACAGAAAAAACAAGAAAAATGAATCTATTCAACAAGTCTGCAACACATCCTTAACAGTTACATGATTTCACCCAATGTCAATGTGTAATTTCTCCAGTTCTGATCATTGTTTAGGTTGTTGGTGGTTTGGTCCAATGTCAAACACAGTGAATCCTTTTTATGGTTTTAAATGCCTTTTCTCCTCGGGAGAAACATGATTTCATTAAAAACGTTATAGTTTAAACATTCCTGTTGTACATGTCTGCAAACACTCAGAGCCTTAAAATAGGGTTTTAGCCAATGTGTTTTTTGGTGAGAAACCTTCTATTTCAAGGTTCTGTGCGTTTTCAGACAAGTACAATATGTATTTTTAGTGTTTCTGATGAAATCCCTCCTTTTAAATGCATTTTCTCACAGAAAATGAGTTTCTCGCCATGGGAAAATGGCTTTTTTGAAAAAGCATATTCTGGTCGAGAAATCCTGTTTAAACAATAAAAACGACTCCCGGCCTTATTTAGTTCACATTTTTACTTTTCGTAACCTAGCCCGTATTCATAACGCACTAAACCTTTTTATCGCGTTAAACGCCTTTTCTCGACAAGAAAAGCACAATTTCATCAAAAACGAACAAAACAAGAAAAATGAATCTAATCAACAAGTCTGCAACACATCCTTAAGAGTTACGTGATTTCACCCAATGTCAATGTGTAATTTCTCCAGTTCTGATCATTGTTTAGTTTGTTGGTGGTTTGGTCCAATGTCAAACACAGTGAATCCTTTTTATTGCTTTAAACGCATTTTCTCCTCGAGAGAAACATGATTTCATTAAAAACGTTATAGTTTAACCATGCCTGTTGTATATGTCTGCAAACACTCAGAGCCTTAAAATAGGGTTTTCACCCATGTGGTTTTTTGGTGAGAAACCTTATATTTCAAGGTTCTGTGCGTTTTCAGACAAGTACAATATGTATTTTTAGTGTTTCTGATGAAATCCCTCCTTTTAATGCATTTTCTCACAGAAAATGAGTCTCTCGCCATGGGAAAATGGCTTTTTTGAAAAAGCATATTCCGGTCGAGAAATCGTGTTTTAAACAATAAAAACGACTCCAGGCCTTATTTAGTTCACATTTTTACTTTTCGTAACCTAGCCCGTATTCATAACGCACTAAACCTTTTTATCGCGTTAAACGCCTTTTCTCGACGAGAAAAGCACAATTTCATCAAAAACAGACAAAACAAGAAAAATGAATCTATTCAACAAGTCTGCAACACATCCTTAACAGTTACATGAGTTCACCCAATGTCAATGTGTAATTTCTCCAGTTCTGATCATTGTTTAGGTTGTTGCTAGCTTGGTCCAATGCCAAACACAGTGAATCCTTTTTATGGTTTTAAATGCCTTTTCTCCTCGGGAGAAACATGATTTCATTAAAAACGTTATAGTTTAAACATTCCTGTTATACATGTCTGCAAACACTCAGAGCCTTAAAATAGGGTTTTATTCAATGTGTTTTTTGGTGAGAAACCTTCTATTTCAAGGTTCTGTGCGTTTTCAGACAAGTACAATATGTATTTTTAGTGTTTCTGATGAAATCCCTCCATTTAATGCATTTTCTCACAGAAAATGAGTCTCTCGCCATGGGAAAATGGCTTTTTTGAAAAAGCATATTCCGGTCGAGAAATCGTGTTTTAAACAATAAAAACGACTCCAGGCCTTATTTAGTTCACATTTTTACTTTTCGTAACCTAGCCCGTATTCATAACGCACTAAACCTTTTTATCGCGTTAAGCGCCTTTTCTCGACGAGAAAAGCACAATTTCATCAAAAACAAACAAAACAAGAAAAATTAATCTATTCAACAAGTCTGCAGAACATCCTTAATAGTTACGTGATTTAACCCATTGTCAAGTGTAATTTCTCCAGTTCTGATCATTGTTTAGTTTGTTGGTGGTTTGGTCCAATGTCAAACACAGTGAATCCTTTTTATTGCTTTAAACGCATTTTCTACTCGAGAGAAACATGATTTCAATAAAAACGTTATAGTTTAACCATGCCTGTTGTATATGTCTGCAAACACTCAGAGCCTTAAAATAGGGTTTTCACCCATGTGTTTTTTGGTGAGAAACCTTCTATTTCAAGGTTCTGTGCGTTTTCAGACAATTACAATATGTATTTTTAGTGTTTCTGATGAAATCCCTCCTTTTAAATGCATTTTCTCACAGAAAATGAGTCTCTCGCCATGGGAAAATGGCTTTTTTGAAAAAGCTTATTCTGGTCGAGAAATCGCGTTTTAAACAATAAAAACGACTCCCGGCCTTATTTAGTTCACATTTTTACATTTGGTAACCTAGTCCATATGCGTAAAGCACTAAAGCTTTTTATCGCGTTAAACGCCTTTTCTCGACAAGAAAAGCACAGTTTCATCAAAAACAAACAAAACAAGAAAAATTAAACTATTCAACAAGTCTGCAACAAATCCTTAACAGTTACATGATTTCACCCAATGTCAATGTGTAATTTCTCCAGTTCTGATCATTGTTTAGGTTGTTGGTGGTTTGGTCCAATGTCAAACACAGTGAATCCTTTTTATGGTTTTAAATGCCTTTTCTCCTCGGGAGAAACATGATTTCATTAAAAACGTTATAGTTTAAACATTCCTGTTGTACATGTCTGCAAACACTCAGAGCCTTAAAATAGGGTTTTAGCCAATGTGTTTTTTGGTGAGAAACCTTCTATTTCAAGGTTCTGTGCGTTTTCAGACAAGTACAATATGTATTTTTAGTGTTTCTGATGAAATCCCTCCTTTTAAATGCATTTTCTCACAGAAAATGAGTTTCTCGCCATGGGAAAATGGCTTTTTTGAAAAAGCATATTCTGGTCGAGAAATCCTGTTTAAACAATAAAAACGACTCCCGGCCTTATTTAGTTCACATTTTTACTTTTCGTAACCTAGCCCGTATTCATAACGCACTGAACCTTTTTATCGCGTTAAACGCCTTTTCTCGACAAGAAAAGCACAATTTCATCAAAAACGAACAAAACAAGAAAAATGAATCTAATCAACAAGTCTGCAACACATCCTTAAGAGTTACGTGATTTCACCCAATGTCAATGTGTAATTTCTCCAGTTCTGATCATTGTTTAGTTTGTTGGTGGTTTGGTCCAATGTCAAACACAGTGAATCCTTTTTATTGCTTTAAACGCATTTTCTCCTCGAGAGAAATATGATTTCATTAAAAACGTTATAGTTTAACCATGCCTGTTGTATATGTCTGCAAACACTCAGAGCCTTAAAATAGGGTTTTCACCCATGTGGTTTTTTGGTGAGAAACCTTATATTTCAAGGTTCTGTGCGTTTTCAGACAAGTACAATATGTATTTTTAGTGTTTCTGATGAAATCCCTCCTTTTAATGCATTTTCTCACAGAAAATGAGTCTCTCGCCATGGGAAAATGGCTTTTTTGAAAAAGCATATTCCGGTCGAGAAATCGTGTTTTAAACAATAAAAACGACTCCAGGCCTTATTTAGTTCACATTTTTACTTTTCGTAACCTAGCCCGTATTCATAACGCACTAAACCTTTTTATCGCGTTAAACGCCTTTTCTCGACGAGAAAAGCACAATTTCATCAAAAACAGACAAAACAAGAAAAATGAATCTATTCAACAAGTCTGCAACACATCCTTAACAGTTACATGAGTTCACCCAATGTCAATGTGTAATTTCTCCAGTTCTGATCATTGTTTAGGTTGTTGCTAGCTTGGTCCAATGCCAAACACAGTGAATCCTTTTTATGGTTTTAAATGCCTTTTCTCCTCGGGAGAAACATGATTTCATTAAAAACGTTATAGTTTAAACATTCCTGTTGTACATGTCTGCAAACACTCAGAGCCTTAAAATAGGGTTTTATTCAATGTGTTTTTTGGTGAGAAACCTTCTATTTCAAGGTTCTGTGCGTTTTCAGACAAGTACAATATGTATTTTTAGTGTTTCTGATGAAATCCCTCCTTTTAATGCATTTTCTCACAGAAAATGAGTCTCTCGCCATGGGAAAATGGCTTTTTTGAAAAAGCTTATTCCGGTCGAGAAATCGTGTTTTAAACAATAAAAACGACTCCAGGCCTTATTTAGTTCACATTTTTACTTTTCGTAACCTAGCCCGTATTCATAACGCACTAAACCTTTTTATCGCGTTAAGCGCCTTTTCTCGACGAGAAAAGCACAATTTCATCAAAAACAAACAAAACAAGAAAAATTAATCTATTCAACAAGTCTGCAACACATCCTTAACAGTTACATGAGTTCACCCAATGTCAATGTGTAATTTCTCCAGTTCTGATCATTGTTTAGGTTGTTGCTAGATTGGTCCAATGCCAAACACAGTGAATCCTTTTTATGGTTTTAAATGCCTTTTCTCCTCGAGAGAAACATGATTTCATTAAAAACGTTATAGTTTAAACATTCCTGTTGTACATGTCTGCAAACACTCAGAGCCTTAAAATAGGGTTTTCACCAATGTGTTTTTTGGTGAGAAACCTTCTAATTGCAAGGTTCTGTGCGTTTTCAGACAAGTACAATATGTATTTTTAGTGTTTCTGGTGAAATCCCTCCTTTTAATGCATTTTCTCACAGAAAATGAGTCTCTCGCCATGGGAAAATGGCTTTTTTGAAAAAGCATATTCCGGTCGAGAAATCCTGTTTAAACAATAAAAACGACTCCAGGCCTTATTTAGTTCACATTTTTACTTTTCGTAACCTAGCCCGTATTCATAACGCACTAAACCTTTTTATCGCGTTAAGCGCCTTTTCTCGACGAGAAAAGCACAATTTCATCAAAAACAGACAAAACAAGAAAAATGTATCTATTCAACAAGTCTGCAACACATCCTTAACAGTTACATGAGTTCACCCAATGTCAATGTGTAATTTCTCCAGTTCTGATCATTGTTTAGGTTGTTGCTAGCTTGGTCCAATGCCAAACACAGTGAATCCTTTTTATGGTTTTAAATGCCTTTTCTCCTCGGGAGAAACATGATTTCATTAAAAACGTTATAGTTTAAACATTCCTGTTGTACATGTCTGCAAACACTCAGAGCCTTAAAATAGGGTTTTAGCCAATGTGTTTTTTGGTGAGAAACCTTCTATTTCAAGGTTCTGTGCGTTTTCAGACAAGTAAAATATGTATTTTTAGTGTTTCTGATGAAATCCCTCCTTTTAAATGCATTATCTCACAGAAAATGAGTCTCTCGCCATGGGAAAATGGCTTTTTTGAAAAAGCATATTCTGGTCGAGAAATCGTGTTTTAAACAATAAAAACGACTCCCGGCCTTATTTAGTTCACATTTTTACTTTTGGTAACCTAGTCCATATGCGTAAAGCACTAAGACTTTTTATCGCGTTAAACGCCTTTTCTCGACAAGAAAAGCACAATTTCATCAAAAACAAACAAAATAAGAAAAATGAATCTATTCACAAGTCTGCAACACATCCTTAAGAGTTACGTGTTTTCACCCAATTTCAATGTGTAATTTCACCAGTTCTGATCATTGTTTAGCTTGTTGCTAGCTTGGTCCAATGCCAGACACAGTGAATCCTTTTTATGGCTTGAAACGCATTTTCTCCTCGGGAGAAACATGATTTCATTAAAAACGTTATAGTTTAAACATTCCTGTTGTACATGTCTGCAAACACTCAGAGCCTTAAAATAGGGTTTTATTCAATGTGTTTTTTGGTGAGAAACCTTCTATTTCAAGGTTCTGTGCGTTTTCAGACAAGTACAATATGTATTTTTAGTGTTTCTGATGAAATCCCTCCTTTTAATGCATTTTCTCACAGAAAATGAGTCTCTCGCCATGGGAAAATGGCTTTTTTGAAAAAGCATATTCCGGTCGAGAAATCGTGTTTTAAACAATAAAAACGACTCCAGGCCTTATTTAGTTCACATTTTTTCTTTTCGTAACCTAGTCCGTATTCATAACGCACTAAACCTTTTTATCGCGTTAAGCGCCTTTTCTCGACGAGAAAAGCACAATTTCATCAAAAACAAACAAAACAAGAAAAATTAATCTATTCAACAAGTCTGCAACACATCCTTAACAGTTACACGAGTTCACCCAATGTCAATGTGTAATTTCTCCAGTTCTGATCATTGTTTAGGTTGTTGCTAGATTGGTCCAATGCCAAACACAGTGAATCCTTTTTATGGTTTTAAATGCCTTTTCTCCTCGAGAGAAACATGATTTCATTAAAAACGTTATAGTTTAAACATTCCTGTTGTACATGTCTGCAAACACTCAGAGCCTTAAAATAGGGTTTTCACCAATGTGTTTTTTGGTGAGAAACCTTCTAATTGCAAGGTTCTGTGCGTTTTCAGACAAGTACAATATGTATTTTTAGTGTTTCTGGTGAAATCCCTCCTTTTAATGCATTTTCTCACAGAAAATGAGTCTCTCCCCATGGGAAAATGGCTTTTTTGAAAAAGCATATTCCGGTCGAGAAATCCTGTTTAAACAATAAAAACGACTCCAGGCCTTATTTAGTTCACATTTTTACTTTTCGTAACCTAGTCCATATGCGTAAAGCACTAAGACTTTTTATCGCGTTAAACGCCTTTTCTCGACAAGAAAAGCACAATTTCATCAAAAACAAACAAAATAAGAAAAATGAATCTATTCACAAGTCTGCAACACATCCTTAATAGTTACGTGTTTTCACCCAATTTCAATGTGTAATTTCACCAGTTCTGATCATTGTTTAGCTTGTTGCTAGCTTGGTCCAATGCCAGACACAGTGAATCCTTTTTATGGCTTGAAACGCATTTTCTCCTCGGGAGAAACATGATTTCATTAAAAACGTTATAGTTTAAACATTCCTGTTGTACATGTCTGCAAACACTCAGAGCCTTAAAATAGGGTTTTATTCAATGTGTTTTTTGGTGAGAAACCTTCTATTTCAAGGTTCTGTGCGTTTTCAGACAAGTACAATATGTATTTTTAGTGTTTCTGATGAAATCCCTCCTTTTAATGCATTTTCTCACAGAAAATGAGTCTCTCGCCATGGGAAAATGGCTTTTTTGAAAAAGCATATTCCGGTCGAGAAATCGTGTTTTAAACAATAAAAACGACTCCAGGCCTTATTTAGTTCACATTTTTACTTTTCGTAACCTAGTCCGTATTCATAACGCACTAAACCTTTTTATCGCGTTAAGCGCCTTTTCTCGACGAGAAAAGCACAATTTCATCAAAAACAAACAAAACAAGAAAAATTAATCTATTCAACAAGTCTGCAACACATCCTTAACAAGTTACACGAGTTCACCCAATGTCAATGTGTAATTTCTCCAGTTCTGATCATTGTTTAGGTTGTTGCTAGATTGGTCCAATGCCAAACACAGTGAATCCTTTTTATGGTTTTAAATGCCTTTTCTCCTCGAGAGAAACATGATTTCATTAAAAACGTTATAGTTTAAACATTCCTGTTGTACATGTCTGCAAACACTCAGAGCCTTAAAATAGGGTTTTCACCAATGTGTTTTTTGGTGAGAAACCTTCTAATTGCAAGGTTCTGTGCGTTTTCAGACAAGTACAATATGTATTTTTAGTGTTTCTGGTGAAATCCCTCCTTTTAATGCATTTTCTCACAGAAAATGAGTCTCTCCCCATGGGAAAATGGCTTTTTTGAAAAAGCATATTCCGGTCGAGAAATCCTGTTTAAACAATAAAAACGACTCCAGGCCTTATTTAGTTCACATTTTTACTTTTCGTAACCTAGTCCGTATTCATAACGCACTAAACCTTTTTATCGCGTTAAGCGCCTTTTCTCGACGAGAAAAGCACAATTTCATCAAAAACAAACAAAACAAGAAAAATTAATCTATTCAACAAGTCTGCAGAACATCCTTAATAGTTACGTGATTTAACCCATTGTCAAGTGTAATTTCTCCAGTTCTGATCATTGTTTAGTTTGTTGGTGGTTTGGTCCAATGTCAAACACAGTGAATCCTTTTTATTGCTTTAAACGCATTTTCTCCTCGAGAGAAACATGATTTCATTAAAAACGTTATAGTTTAACCATGCCTGTTGTATATGTCTGCAAACACTCAGAGCCTTAAAATAGGGTTTTCACCCATGTGTTTTTTGGTGAGAAACCTTCTATTTCAAGGTTCTGTGCGTTTTCAGACAATTACAATATGTATTTTTAGTGTTTCTGATGAAATCCCTCCTTTTAAATGCATTTTCTCACAGAAACTGAGTCTCTCGCCATGGGAAAATGGCTTTTTTGAAAAAGCTTATTCTGGTCGAGAAATCGCGTTTTAAACAATAAAAACGACTCCCGGCCTTATTTAGTTCACATTTTTACATTTGGTAACCTAGTCCATATGCGTAAAGCACTAAAGCTTTTTATCGCGTTAAACGCCTTTTCTCGACAAGAAAAGCACAGTTTCATCAAAAACAAACAAAACAAGAAAAATTAAACTATTCAACAAGTCTGCAACATATCCTTAACAGTTACATGATTTCACCCAATGTCAATGTGTAATTTCTCCAGTTCTGATCATTGTTTAGGTTGTTGGTGGTTTGGTCCAATGTCAAACACAGTGAATCCTTTTTATGGTTTTAAATGCCTTTTCTCCTCGGGAGAAACATGATTTCATTAAAAACGTTATAGTTTAAACATTCCTGTTGTACATGTCTGCAAACACTCAGAGCCTTAAAATAGGGTTTTAGCCAATGTGTTTTTTGGTGAGAAACCTTCTATTTCAAGGTTCTGTGCGTTTTCAGACAAGTACAATATGTATTTTTAGTGTTTCTGATGAAATCCCTCCTTTTAAATGCATTTTCTCACAGAAAATGAGTTTCTCGCCATGGGAAAATGGCTTTTTTGAAAAAGCATATTCTGGTCGAGAAATCCTGTTTAAACAATAAAAACGACTCCCGGCCTTATTTAGTTCACATTTTTACTTTTCGTAACCTAGCCCGTATTCATAACGCACTAAACCTTTTTATCGCGTTAAACGCCTTTTCTCGACAAGAAAAGCACAATTTCATCAAAAACGAACAAAACAAGAAAAATGAATCTAATCAACAAGTCTGCAACACATCCTTAAGAGTTACGTGATTTCACCCAATGTCAATGTGTAATTTCTCCAGTTCTGATCATTGCTTAGTTTGTTGGTGGTTTGGTCCAATGTCAAACACAGTGAATCCTTTTTATTGCTTGAAACGCATTTTCTCCTCGAGAGAAACATGATTTCAATAAAAACGTTATAGTTTAACCATGCCTGTTGTATATGTCTGCAAACACTCAGAGCCTTAAAATAGGGTTTTCACCCATGTGGTTTTTTGGTGAGAAACCTTCTATTTCAAGGTTCTGTGCGTTTTCAGACAAGTACAATATGTATTTTTAGTGTTTCTGATGAAATCCCTCCTTTTAATGCATTTTCTCACAGAAAATGAGTCTCTCGCCATGGGAAAATGGCTTTTTTGAAAAAGCATATTCCGGTCGAGAAATCGTGTTTTAAACAATAAAAACGACTCCAGGCCTTATTTAGTTCACATTTTTACTTTTCGTAACCTAGCCCGTATTCATAACGCACTAAACCTTTTTATCGCGTTAAACGCCTTTTCTCGACGAGAAAAGCACAATTTCATCAAAAACAGACAAAACAAGAAAAATGAATCTATTCAACAAGTCTGCAACACATCCTTAACAGTTACATGAGTTCACCCAATGTCAATGTGTAATTTCTCCAGTTCTGATCATTGTTTAGGTTGTTGCTAGCTTGGTCCAATGCCAAACACGGTGAATCCTTTTTATGGTTTTAAATGCCTTTTCTCCTCGGGAGAAACATGATTTCATTAAAAACGTTATAGTTTAAACATTCCTGTTATACATGTCTGCAAACACTCAGAGCCTTAAAATAGGGTTTTATTCAATGTGTTTTTTGGTGAGAAACCTTCTATTTCAAGGTTCTGTGCGTTTTCAGACAAGTACAATATGTATTTTTAGTGTTTCTGATGAAATCCCTCCATTTAATGCATTTTCTCACAGAAAATGAGTCTCTCGCCATGGGAAAATGGCTTTTTTGAAAAAGCATATTCCGGTCGAGAAATCGTGTTTTAAACAATAAAAACGACTCCAGGCCTTATTTAGTTCACATTTTTACTTTTCGTAACCTAGCCCGTATTCATAACGCACTAAACCTTTTTATCGCGTTAAGCGCCTTTTCTCGACGAGAAAAGCACAATTTCATCAAAAACAAACAAAACAAGAAAAATTAATCTATTCAACAAGTCTGCAGAACATCCTTAATAGTTACGTGATTTAACCCATTGTCAAGTGTAATTTCTCCAGTTCTGATCATTGTTTAGTTTGTTGGTGGTTTGGTCCAATGTCAAACACAGTGAATCCTTTTTATTGCTTTAAACGCATTTTCTACTCGAGAGAAACATGATTTCAATAAAAACGTTATAGTTTAACCATGCCTGTTGTATATGTCTGCAAACACTCAGAGCCTTAAAATAGGGTTTTCACCCATGTGTTTTTTGGTGAGAAACCTTCTATTTCAAGGTTCTGTGCGTTTTCAGACAATTACAATATGTATTTTTAGTGTTTCTGATGAAATCCCTCCTTTTAAATGCATTTTCTCACAGAAAATGAGTCTCTCGCCATGGGAAAATGTCTTTTTTGAAAAAGCTTATTCTGGTCGAGAAATCGCGTTTTAAACAATAAAAACGACTCCCGGCCTTATTTAGTTCACATTTTTACATTTGGTAACCTAGTCCATATGCGTAAAGCACTAAAGCTTTTTATCGCGTTAAACGCCTTTTCTCGACAAGAAAAGCACAGTTTCATCAAAAACAAACAAAACAAGAAAAATTAAACTATTCAACAAGTCTGCAACATATCCTTAACAGTTACATGATTTCACCCAATGTCAATGTGTAATTTCTCCAGTTCTGATCATTGTTTAGGTTGTTGGTGGTTTGGTCCAATGTCAAACACAGTGAATCCTTTTTATGGTTTTAAATGCCTTTTCTCCTCGGGAGAAACATGATTTCATTAAAAACGTTATAGTTTAAACATTCCTGTTGTACATGTCTGCAAACACTCAGAGCCTTAAAATAGGGTTTTAGCCAATGTGTTTTTTGGTGAGAAACCTTCTATTTCAAGGTTCTGTGCGTTTTCAGACAAGTACAATATGTATTTTTAGTGTTTCTGATGAAATCCCTCCTTTTAAATGCATTTTCTCACAGAAAATGAGTTTCTCGCCATGGGAAAATGGCTTTTTTGAAAAAGCATATTCTGGTCGAGAAATCCTGTTTAAACAATAAAAACGACTCCCGGCCTTATTTAGTTCACATTTTTACTTTTCGTAACCTAGCCCGTATTCATAACGCACTAAACCTTTTTATCGCGTTAAACGCCTTTTCTCGACAAGAAAAGCACAATTTCATCAAAAACGAACAAAACAAGAAAAATGAATCTAATCAACAAGTCTGCAACACATCCTTAAGAGTTACGTGATTTCACCCAATGTCAATGTGTAATTTCTCCAGTTCTGATCATTGTTTAGTTTGTTGGTGGTTTGGTCCAATGTCAAACACAGTGAATCCTTTTTATTGCTTGAAACGCATTTTCTCCTCGAGAGAAACATGATTTCAATAAAAACGTTATAGTTTAACCATGCCTGTTGTATATGTCTGCAAACACTCAGAGCCTTAAAATAGGGTTTTCACCCATGTGGTTTTTTGGTGAGAAACCTTCTATTTCAAGGTTCTGTGCGTTTTCAGACAAGTACAATATGTATTTTTAGTGTTTCTGATGAAATCCCTCCTTTTAATGCATTTTCTCACAGAAAATGAGTCTCTCGCCATGGGAAAATGGCTTTTTTGAAAAAGCATATTCCGGTCGAGAAATCGTGTTTTAAACAATAAAAACGACTCCAGGCCTTATTTAGTTCACATTTTTACTTTTCGTAACCTAGCCCGTATTCATAACGCACTAAACCTTTTTATCGCGTTAAACGCCTTTTCTCGACGAGAAAAGCACAATTTCATCAAAAACAGACAAAACAAGAAAAATGAATCTATTCAACAAGTCTGCAACACATCCTTAACAGTTACATGAGTTCACCCAATGTCAATGTGTAATTTCTCCAGTTCTGATCATTGTTTAGGTTGTTGCTAGCTTGGTCCAATGCCAAACACAGTGAATCCTTTTTATGGTTTTAAATGCCTTTTCTCCTCGGGAGAAACATGATTTCATTAAAAACGTTATAGTTTAAACATTCCTGTTATACATGTCTGCAAACACTCAGAGCCTTAAAATAGGGTTTTATTCAATGTGTTTTTTGGTGAGAAACCTTCTATTTCAAGGTTCTGTGCGTTTTCAGACAAGTACAATATGTATTTTTAGTGTTTCTGATGAAATCCCTCCATTTAATGCATTTTCTCACAGAAAATGAGTCTCTCGCCATGGGAAAATGGCTTTTTTGAAAAAGCATATTCCGGTCGAGAAATCGTGTTTTAAACAATAAAAACGACTCCAGGCCTTATTTAGTTCACATTTTTACTTTTCGTAACCTAGCCCGTATTCATAACGCACTAAACCTTTTTATCGCGTTAAGCGCCTTTTCTCGACGAGAAAAGCACAATTTCATCAAAAACAAACAAAACAAGAAAAATTAATCTATTCAACAAGTCTGCAGAACATCCTTAATAGTTACGTGATTTAACCCATTGTCAAGTGTAATTTCTCCAGTTCTGATCATTGTTTAGTTTGTTGGTGGTTTGGTCCAATGTCAAACACAGTGAATCCTTTTTATTGCTTTAAACGCATTTTCTACTCGAGAGAAACATGATTTCAATAAAAACGTTATAGTTTAACCATGCCTGTTGTATATGTCTGCAAACACTCAGAGCCTTAAAATAGGGTTTTCACCCATGTGTTTTTTGGTGAGAAACCTTCTATTTCAAGGTTCTGTGCGTTTTCAGACAATTACAATATGTATTTTTAGTGTTTCTGATGAAATCCCTCCTTTTAAATGCATTTTCTCACAGAAAATGAGTCTCTCGCCATGGGAAAATGGCTTTTTTGAAAAAGCTTATTCTGGTCGAGAAATCGCGTTTTAAACAATAAAAACGACTCCCGGCCTTATTTAGTTCACATTTTTACATTTGGTAACCTAGTCCATATGCGTAAAGCACTAAAGCTTTTTATCGCGTTAAACGCCTTTTCTCGACGAGAAAAGCACAATTTCATCAAAAACAGACAAAACAAGAAAAATGAATCTATTCAACAAGTCTGCAACACATCCTTAACAGTTACATGAGTTCACCCAATGTCAATGTGTAATTTCTCCAGTTCTGATCATTGTTTAGGTTGTTGCTAGCTTGGTCCAATGCCAAACACAGTGAATCCTTTTTATGGTTTTAAATGCCTTTTCTCCTCGGGAGAAACATGATTTCATTAAAAACGTTATAGTTTAAACATTCCTGTTGTACATGTCTGCAAACACTCAGAGCCTTAAAATAGGGTTTTATTCAATGTGATTTTGGTGAGAAACCTTCTATTTCAAGGTTCTGTGCGTTTTCAGACAAGTACAATATGTATTTTTAGTGTTTCTGATGAAATCCCTCCTTTTAATGCATTTTCTCACAGAAAATGAGTCTCTCGCCATGGGAAAATGGCTTTTTTGAAAAAGCATATTCCGGTCGAGAAATCGTGTTTTAAACAATAAAAACGACTCCAGGCCTTATTTAGTTCACATTTTTACTTTTCGTAACCTAGCCCGTATTCATAACGCACTAAACCGTTTTATCGCGTTAAGCGCCTTTTCTCGACAAGAAAAGCACAATTTCATCAAAAACAAACAAAACAAGAAAAATGAATCTATTCAACAAGTCTGCAACACATCCTTAAGAGTTACGTGATTTCACCCAATGTCAATGTGTAATTTCTCCAGTTCTGATCATTGTTTAGTTTGTTGGTGGTTTGGTCCAATGTCAAACACAGTGAATCCTTTTTATTGCTTTAAACGCATTTTCTCCTCGAGAGAAACATGATTTCATTAAAAACGTTATAGTTTAACCATGCCTGTTGCATATGTGTGCAAACACTCAGAGCCTTAAAATAGGGTTTTCACCCATGTGGTTTTTTGGTGAGAAACCTTATATTTCAAGGTTCTGTGCGTTTTCAGACAATTACAATATGTATTTTTAGTGTTTCTGATGAAATCCCTCCTTTTAATGCATTTTCTCACAGAAAATGAGTCTCTCGCCATGGGAAAATGGCTTTTTTGAAAAAGCATATTCCGGTCGAGAAATCGTGTTTTAAACAATAAAAACGACTCCAGGCCTTATTTAGTTCACATTTTTACTTTTCGTAACCTAGCCCGTATTCATAACGCACTAAACCTTTTTATCGCGTTAAACGCCTTTTCTCGACGAGAAAAGCACAATTTCATCAAAAACAGAAAAAACAAGAAAAATGAATCTATTCAACAAGTCTGCAACACATCCTTAACAGTTACATGATTTCACCCAATGTCAATGTGTAATTTCTCCAGTTCTGATCATTGTTTAGGTTGTTGGTGGTTTGGTCCAATGTCAAACACAGTGAATCCTTTTTATGGTTTTAAATGCCTTTTCTCCTCGGGAGAAACATGATTTCATTAAAAACGTTATAGTTTAAACATTCCTGTTGTACATGTCTGCAAACACTCAGAGCCTTAAAATAGGGTTTTAGCCAATGTGTTTTTTGGTGAGAAACCTTCTATTTCAAGGTTCTGTGCGTTTTCAGACAAGTACAATATGTATTTTTAGTGTTTCTGATGAAATCCCTCCTTTTAAATGCATTTTCTCACAGAAAATGAGTTTCTCGCCATGGGAAATGGCTTTTTTGAAAAAGCATATTCTGGTCGAGAAATCCTGTTTAAACAATAAAAACGACTCCCGGCCTTATTTAGTTCACATTTTTACTTTTCGTAACCTAGCCCGTATTCATAACGCACTAAACCTTTTTATCGCGTTAAACGCCTTTTCTCGACAAGAAAAGCACAATTTCATCAAAAACGAACAAAACAAGAAAAATGAATCTAATCAACAAGTCTGCAACACATCCTTAAGAGTTACGTGATTTCACCCAATGTCAATGTGTAATTTCTCCAGTTCTGATCATTGTTTAGTTTGTTGGTGGTTTGGTCCAATGTCAAACACAGTGAATCCTTTTTATTGCTTTAAACGCATTTTCTCCTCGAGAGAAACATGATTTCATTAAAAACGTTATAGTTTAACCATGCCTGTTGTATATGTCTGCAAACACTCAGAGCCTTAAAATAGGGTTTTCACCCATGTGGTTTTTTGGTGAGAAACCTTATATTTCAAGGTTCTGTGCGTTTTCAGACAAGTACAATATGTATTTTTAGTGTTTCTGATGAAATCCCTCCTTTTTAATGCATTTTCTCACAGAAAATGAGTCTCTCGCCATGGGAAAATGGCTTTTTTGAAAAAGCATATTCCGGTCGAGAAATCGTGTTTTAAACAATAAAAACGACTCCAGGCCTTATTTAGTTCACATTTTTACTTTTCGTAACCTAGCCCGTATTCATAACGCACTAAACCTTTTTATCGCGTTAAACGCCTTTTCTCGACGAGAAAAGCACAATTTCATCAAAAACAGACAAAACAAGAAAAATGAATCTATTCAACAAGTCTGCAACACATCCTTAACAGTTACATGAGTTCACCCAATGTCAATGTGTAATTTCTCCAGTTCTGATCATTGTTTAGGTTGTTGCTAGCTTGGTCCAATGCCAAACACAGTGAATCCTTTTTATGGTTTTAAATGCCTTTTCTCCTCGGGAGAAACATGATTTCATTAAAAACGTTATAGTTTAAACATTCCTGTTATACATGTCTGCAAACACTCAGAGCCTTAAAATAGGGTTTTATTCAATGTGTTTTTTGGTGAGAAACCTTCTATTTCAAGGTTCTGTGCGTTTTCAGACAAGTACAATATGTATTTTTAGTGTTTCTGATGAAATCCCTCCATTTAATGCATTTTCTCACAGAAAATGAGTCTCTCGCCATGGGAAAATGGCTTTTTTGAAAAAGCATATTCCGGTCGAGAAATCGTGTTTTAAACAATAAAAACGACTCCAGGCCTTATTTAGTTCACATTTTTACTTTTCGTAACCTAGCCCGTATTCATAACGCACTAAACCTTTTTATCGCGTTAAGCGCCTTTTCTCGACGAGAAAAGCACAATTTCATCAAAAACAAACAAAACAAGAAAAATTAATCTATTCAACAAGTCTGCAGAACATCCTTAATAGTTACGTGATTTAACCCATTGTCAAGTGTAATTTCTCCAGTTCTGATCATTGTTTAGTTTGTTGGTGGTTTGGTCCAATGTCAAACACAGTGAATCCTTTTTATTGCTTTAAACGCATTTTCTACTCGAGAGAAACATGATTTCAATAAAAACGTTATAGTTTAACCATGCCTGTTGTATATGTCTGCAAACACTCAGAGCCTTAAAATAGGGTTTTCACCCATGTGTTTTTTGGTGAGAAACCTTCTATTTCAAGGTTCTGTGCGTTTTCAGACAATTACAATATGTATTTTTAGTGTTTCTGATGAAATCCCTCCTTTTAAATGCATTTTCTCACAGAAAATGAGTCTCTCGCCATGGGAAAATGGCTTTTTTGAAAAAGCTTATTCTGGTCGAGAAATCGCGTTTTAAACAATAAAAACAACTCCCGGCCTTATTTAGTTCACATTTTTACATTTGGTAACCTAGTCCATATGCGTAAAGCACTAAAGCTTTTTATCGCGTTAAACGCCTTTTCTCGACAAGAAAAGCACAGTTTCATCAAAAACAAACAAAACAAGAAAAATTAAACTATTCAACAAGTCTGCAACAAATCCTTAACAGTTACATGATTTCACCCAATGTCAATGTGTAATTTCTCCAGTTCTGATCATTGTTTAGGTTGTTGGTGGTTTGGTCCAATGTCAAACACAGTGAATCCTTTTTATGGTTTTAAATGCCTTTTCTCCTCGGGAGAAACATGATTTCATTAAAAACGTTATAGTTTAAACATTCCTGTTGTACATGTCTGCAAACACTCAGAGCCTTAAAATAGGGTTTTAGCCAATGTGTTTTTTGGTGAGAAACCTTCTATTTCAAGGTTCTGTGCGTTTTCAGACAAGTACAATATGTATTTTTAGTGTTTCTGATGAAATCCCTCCTTTTAAATGCATTTTCTCACAGAAAATGAGTTTCTCGCCATGGGAAAATGGCTTTTTTGAAAAAGCATATTCTGGTCGAGAAATCCTGTTTAAACAATAAAAACGACTCCCGGCCTTATTTAGTTCACATTTTTACTTTTCGTAACCTAGCCCGTATTCATAACGCACTAAACCTTTTTATCGCGTTAAGCGCCTTTTCTCGACGAGAAAAGCACAATTTCATCAAAAACGAACAAAACAAGAAAAATGAATCTAATCAACAAGTCTGCAACACATCCTTAAGAGTTACGTGATTTCACCCAATGTCAATGTGTAATTTCTCCAGTTCTGATCATTGTTTAGTTTGTTGGTGGTTTGGTCCAATGTCAAACACAGTGAATCCTTTTTATTGCTTTAAACGCATTTTCTCCTCGAGAGAAATATGATTTCATTAAAAACGTTATAGTTTAACCATGCCTGTTGTATATGTCTGCAAACACTCAGAGCCTTAAAATAGGGTTTTCACCCATGTGGTTTTTTGGTGAGAAACCTTATATTTCAAGGTTCTGTGCGTTTTCAGACAATTACAATATGTATTTTTAGTGTTTCTGATGAAATCCCTCCTTTTAATGCATTTTCTCACAGAAAATGAGTCTCTCGCCATGGGAAAATGGCTTTTTTGAAAAAGCATATTCCGGTCGAGAAATCGTGTTTTAAACAATAAAAACGACTCCAGGCCTTATTTAGTTCACATTTTTACTTTTCGTAACCTAGCCCGTATTCATAACGCACTAAACCTTTTTATCGCGTTAAACGCCTTTTCTCGACGAGAAAAGCACAATTTCATCAAAAACAGACAAAACAAGAAAAATGAATCTATTCAACAAGTCTGCAACACATCCTTAACAGTTACATGAGTTCACCCAATGTCAATGTGTAATTTCTCCAGTTCTGATCATTGTTTAGGTTGTTGCTAGCTTGGTCCAATGCCAAACACAGTGAATCCTTTTTATGGTTTTAAATGCCTTTTCTCCTCGGGAGAAACATGATTTCATTAAAAACGTTATAGTTTAAACATTCCTGTTGTACATGTCTGCAAACACTCAGAGCCTTAAAATAGGGTTTTATTCAATGTGATTTTGGTGAGAAACCTTCTATTTCAAGGTTCTGTGCGTTTTCAGACAAGTACAATATGTATTTTTAGTGTTTCTGATGAAATCCCTCCTTTTAATACATTTTCTCACAGAAAATGAGTCTCTCGCCATGGGAAAATGGCTTTTTTGAAAAAGCATATTCCGGTCGAGAAATCGTGTTTTAAACAATAAAAACGACTCCAGGCCTTATTTAGTTCACATTTTTACTTTTCGTAACCTAGCCCGTATTCATAACGCACTAAACCTTTTTATCGCGTTAAGCGCCTTTTCTCGACGAGAAAAGCACAATTTCATCAAAAACAAACAAAACAAGAAAAATTAATCTATTCAACAAGTCTGCAACACATCCTTAACAGTTACATGAGTTCACCCAATGTCAATGTGTAATTTCTCCAGTTCTGATCATTGTTTAGGTTGTTGCTAGATTGGTCCAATGCCAAACACAGTGAATCCTTTTTATGGTTTTAAATGCCTTTTCTCCTCGAGAGAAACATGATTTCATTAAAAACGTTATAGTTTAAACATTCCTGTTGTACATGTCTGCAAACACTCAGAGCCTTAAAATAGGGTTTTCACCAATGTGTTTTTTGGTGAGAAACCTTCTAATTGCAAGGTTCTGTGCGTTTTCAGACAAGTACAATATGTATTTTTAGTGTTTCTGGTGAAATCCCTCCTTTTAATGCATTTTCTCACAGAAAATGAGTCTCTCGCCATGGGAAAATGGCTTTTTTGAAAAAGCATATTCCGGTCGAGAAATCCTGTTTAAACAATAAAAACGACTCCAGGCCTTATTTAGTTCACATTTTTACTTTTCGTAACCTAGCCCGTATTCATAACGCACTAAACCTTTTTATCGCGTTAAGCGCCTTTTCTCGACGAGAAAAGCACAATTTCATCAAAAACAGACAAAACAAGAAAAATGTATCTATTCAACAAGTCTGCAACACATCCTTAACAGTTACATGAGTTCACCCAATGTCAATGTGTAATTTCTCCAGTTCTGATCATTGTTTAGGTTGTTGCTAGCTTGGTCCAATGCCAAACACAGTGAATCCTTTTTATGGTTTTAAATGCCTTTTCTCCTCGGGAGAAACATGATTTCATTAAAAACGTTATAGTTTAAACATTCCTGTTGTACATGTCTGCAAACACTCAGCGCCTTAAAATAGGGTTTTAGCCAATGTGTTTTTTGGTGAGAAACCTTCTATTTCAAGGTTCTGTGCGTTTTCAGACAAGTACAATATGTATTTTTAGTGTTTCTGATGAAATCCCTCCTTTTAAATGCATTATCTCACAGAAAATGAGTCTCTCGCCATGGGAAAATGGCTTTTTTGAAAAAGCATATTCTGGTCGAGAAATCGTGTTTTAAACAATAAAAACGACTCCCGGCCTTATTTAGTTCACATTTTTACTTTTGGTAACCTAGTCCATATGCGTAAAGCACTAAGACTTTTTATCGCGTTAAACGCCTTTTCTCGACAAGAAAAGCACAATTTCATCAAAAACAAACAAAATAAGAAAAATGAATCTATTCACAAGTCTGCAACACATCCTTAAGAGTTACGTGTTTTCACCCAATTTCAATGTGTAATTTCACCAGTTCTGATCATTGTTTAGCTTGTTGCTAGCTTGGTCCAATGCCAGACACAGTGAATCCTTTTTATGGCTTGAAACGCATTTTCTCCTCGGGAGAAACATGATTTCATTAAAAACGTTATAGTTTAAACATTCCTGTTGTACATGTCTGCAAACACTCAGAGCCTTAAAATAGGGTTTTATTCAATGTGTTTTTTGGTGAGAAACCTTCTATTTCAAGGTTCTGTGCGTTTTCAGACAAGTACAATATGTATTTTTAGTGTTTCTGATGAAATCCCTCCTTTTAATGCATTTTCTCACAGAAAATGAGTCTCTCGCCATGGGAAAATGGCTTTTTTGAAAAAGCATATTCCGGTCGAGAAATCGTGTTTTAAACAATAAAAACGACTCCAGGCCTTATTTAGTTCACATTTTTTCTTTTCGTAACCTAGTCCGTATTCATAACGCACTAAACCTTTTTATCGCGTTAAGCGCCTTTTCTCGACGAGAAAAGCACAATTTCATCAAAAACAAACAAAACAAGAAAAATTAATCTATTCAACAAGTCTGCAACACATCCTTAACAGTTACACGAGTTCACCCAATGTCAATGTGTAATTTCTCCAGTTCTGATCATTGTTTAGGTTGTTGCTAGATTGGTCCAATGCCAAACACAGTGAATCCTTTTTATGGTTTTAAATGCCTTTTCTCCTCGAGAAAAACATGATTTCATTAAAAACGTTATAGTTTAAACATTCCTGTTGTACATGTCTGCAAACACTCAGAGCCTTAAAATAGGGTTTTCACCAATGTGTTTTTTGGTGAGAAACCTTCTAATTGCAAGGTTCTGTGCGTTTTCAGACAAGTACAATATGTATTTTTAGTGTTTCTGGTGAAATCCCTCCTTTTAATGCATTTTCTCACAGAAAATGAGTCTCTCCCCATGGGAAAATGGCTTTTTTGAAAAAGCATATTCCGGTCGAGAAATCCTGTTTAAACAATAAAAACGACTCCAGGCCTTATTTAGTTCACATTTTTACTTTTCGTAACCTAGTCCATATGCGTAAAGCACTAAGACTTTTTATCGCGTTAAACGCCTTTTCTCGACAAGAAAAGCACAATTTCATCAAAAACAAACAAAATAAGAAAAATGAATCTATTCACAAGTCTGCAACACATCCTTAATAGTTACGTGTTTTCACCCAATTTCAATGTGTAATTTCACCAGTTCTGATCATTGTTTAGCTTGTTGCTAGCTTGGTCCAATGCCAGACACAGTGAATCCTTTTTATGGCTTGAAACGCATTTTCTCCTCGGGAGAAACATGATTTCATTAAAAACGTTATAGTTTAAACATTCCTGTTGTACATGTCTGCAAACACTCAGAGCCTTAAAATAGGGTTTTATTCAATGTGTTTTTTGGTGAGAAACCTTCTATTTCAAGGTTCTGTGCGTTTTCAGACAAGTACAATATGTATTTTTAGTGTTTCTGATGAAATCCCTCCTTTTAATGCATTTTCTCACAGAAAATGAGTCTCTCGCCATGGGAAAATGGCTTTTTTGAAAAAGCATATTCCGGTCGAGAAATCGTGTTTTAAACAATAAAAACGACTCCAGGCCTTATTTAGTTCACATTTTTACTTTTCGTAACCTAGTCCGTATTCATAACGCACTAAACCTTTTTATCGCGTTAAGCGCCTTTTCTCGACGAGAAAAGCACAATTTCATCAAAAACAAACAAAACAAGAAAAATTAATCTATTCAACAAGTCTGCAACACATCCTTAACAAGTTACACGAGTTCACCCAATGTCAATGTGTAATTTCTCCAGTTCTGATCATTGTTTAGGTTGTTGCTAGATTGGTCCAATGCCAAACACAGTGAATCCTTTTTATGGTTTTAAATGCCTTTTCTCCTCGAGAGAAACATGATTTCATTAAAAACGTTATAGTTTAAACATTCCTGTTGTACATGTCTGCAAACACTCAGAGCCTTAAAATAGGGTTTTCACCAATGTGTTTTTTGGTGAGAAACCTTCTAATTGCAAGGTTCTGTGCGTTTTCAGACAAGTACAATATGTATTTTTAGTGTTTCTGGTGAAATCCCTCCTTTTAATGCATTTTCTCACAGAAAATGAGTCTCTCCCCATGGGAAAATGGCTTTTTTGAAAAAGCATATTCCGGTCGAGAAATCCTGTTTAAACAATAAAAACGACTCCAGGCCTTATTTAGTTCACATTTTTACTTTTCGTAACCTAGTCCGTATTCATAACGCACTAAACCTTTTTATCGCGTTAAGCGCCTTTTCTCGACGAGAAAAGCACAATTTCATCAAAAACAAACAAAACAAGAAAAATTAATCTATTCAACAAGTCTGCAGAACATCCTTAATAGTTATGTGATTTAACCCATTGTCAAGTGTAATTTCTCCAGTTCTGATCATTGTTTAGTTTGTTGGTGGTTTGGTCCAATGTCAAACACAGTGAATCCTTTTTATTGCTTTAAACGCATTTTCTCCTCGAGAGAAACATGATTTCATTAAAAACGTTATAGTTTAACCATGCCTGTTGTATATGTCTGCAAACACTCAGAGCCTTAAAATAGGGTTTTCACCCATGTGTTTTTTGGTGAGAAACCTTCTATTTCAAGGTTCTGTGCGTTTTCAGACAATTACAATATGTATTTTTAGTGTTTCTGATGAAATCCCTCCTTTTAAATGCATTTTCTCACAGAAACTGAGTCTCTCGCCATGGGAAAATGGCTTTTTTGAAAAAGCTTATTCTGGTCGAGAAATCGCGTTTTAAACAATAAAAACGACTCCCGGCCTTATTTAGTTCACATTTTTACATTTGGTAACCTAGTCCATATGCGTAAAGCACTAAAGCTTTTTATCGCGTTAAACGCCTTTTCTCGACAAGAAAAGCACAGTTTCATCAAAAACAAACAAAACAAGAAAAATTAAACTATTCAACAAGTCTGCAACATATCCTTAACAGTTACATGATTTCACCCAATGTCAATGTGTAATTTCTCCAGTTCTGATCATTGTTTAGGTTGTTGGTGGTTTGGTCCAATGTCAAACACAGTGAATCCTTTTTATGGTTTTAAATGCCTTTTCTCCTCGGGAGAAACATGATTTCATTAAAAACGTTATAGTTTAAACATTCCTGTTGTACATGTCTGCAAACACTCAGAGCCTTAAAATAGGGTTTTAGCCAATGTGTTTTTTGGTGAGAAACCTTCTATTTCAAGGTTCTGTGCGTTTTCAGACAAGTACAATATGTATTTTTAGTGTTTCTGATGAAATCCCTCCTTTTAAATGCATTTTCTCACAGAAAATGAGTTTCTCGCCATGGGAAAATGGCTTTTTTGAAAAAGCATATTCTGGTCGAGAAATCCTGTTTAAACAATAAAAACGACTCCCGGCCTTATTTAGTTCACATTTTTACTTTTCGTAACCTAGCCCGTATTCATAACGCACTAAACCTTTTTATCGCGTTAAACGCCTTTTCTCGACAAGAAAAGCACAATTTCATCAAAAACGAACAAAACAAGAAAAATGAATCTAATCAACAAGTCTGCAACACATCCTTAAGAGTTACGTGATTTCACCCAATGTCAATGTGTAATTTCTCCAGTTCTGATCATTGTTTAGTTTGTTGGTGGTTTGGTCCAATGTCAAACACAGTGAATCCTTTTTATTGCTTGAAACGCATTTTCTCCTCGAGAGAAACATGATTTCAATAAAAACGTTATAGTTTAACCATGCCTGTTGTATATGTCTGCAAACACTCAGAGCCTTAAAATAGGGTTTTCACCCATGTGGTTTTTTGGTGAGAAACCTTCTATTTCAAGGTTCTGTGCGTTTTCAGACAAGTACAATATGTATTTTTAGTGTTTCTGATGAAATCCCTCCTTTTAATGCATTTTCTCACAGAAAATGAGTCTCTCGCCATGGGAAAATGGCTTTTTTGAAAAAGCATATTCCGGTCGAGAAATCGTGTTTTAAACAATAAAAACGACTCCAGGCCTTATTTAGTTCACATTTTTACTTTTCGTAACCTAGCCCGTATTCATAACGCACTAAACCTTTTTATCGCGTTAAACGCCTTTTCTCGACGAGAAAAGCACAATTTCATCAAAAACAGACAAAACAAGAAAAATGAATCTATTCAACAAGTCTGCAACACATCCTTAACAGTTACATGAGTTCACCCAATGTCAATGTGTAATTTCTCCAGTTCTGATCATTGTTTAGGTTGTTGCTAGCTTGGTCCAATGCCAAACACAGTGAATCCTTTTTATGGTTTTAAATGCCTTTTCTCCTCGGGAGAAACATGATTTCATTAAAAACGTTATAGTTTAAACATTCCTGTTATACATGTCTGCAAACACTCAGAGCCTTAAAATAGGGTTTTATTCAATGTGTTTTTTGGTGAGAAACCTTCTATTTCAAGGTTCTGTGCGTTTTCAGACAAGTACAATATGTATTTTTAGTGTTTCTGATGAAATCCCTCCATTTAATGCATTTTCTCACAGAAAATGAGTCTCTCGCCATGGGAAAATGGCTTTTTTGAAAAAGCATATTCCGGTCGAGAAATCGTGTTTTAAACAATAAAAACGACTCCAGGCCTTATTTAGTTCACATTTTTACTTTTCGTAACCTAGCCCGTATTCATAACGCACTAAACCTTTTTATCGCGTTAAGCGCCTTTTCTCGACGAGAAAAGCACAATTTCATCAAAAACAAACAAAACAAGAAAAATTAATCTATTCAACAAGTCTGCAGAACATCCTTAATAGTTACGTGATTTAACCCATTGTCAAGTGTAATTTCTCCAGTTCTGATCATTGTTTAGTTTGTTGGTGGTTTGGTCCAATGTCAAACACAGTGAATCCTTTTTATTGCTTTAAACGCATTTTCTACTCGAGAGAAACATGATTTCAATAAAAACGTTATAGTTTAACCATGCCTGTTGTATATGTCTGCAAACACTCAGAGCCTTAAAATAGGGTTTTCACCCATGTGTTTTTTGGTGAGAAACCTTCTATTTCAAGGTTCTGTGCGTTTTCAGACAATTACAATATGTATTTTTAGTGTTTCTGATGAAATCCCTCCTTTTAAATGCATTTTCTCACAGAAAATGAGTCTCTCGCCATGGGAAAATGGCTTTTTTGAAAAAGCTTATTCTGGTCGAGAAATCGCGTTTTAAACAATAAAAACGACTCCCGGCCTTATTTAGTTCACATTTTTACATTTGGTAACCTAGTCCATATGCGTAAAGCACTAAAGCTTTTTATCGCGTTAAACGCCTTTTCTCGACAAGAAAAGCACAGTTTCATCAAAAACAAACAAAACAAGAAAAATGAATCTAATCAACAAGTCTGCAACAAATCCTTAACAGTTACATGATTTCACCCAATGTCAATGTGTAATTTCTCCAGTTCTGATCATTGTTTAGGTTGTTGGTGGTTTGGTCCAATGTCAAACACAGTGAATCCTTTTTATGGTTTTAAATGCCTTTTCTCCTCGGGAGAAACATGATTTCATTAAAAACGTTATAGTTTAAACATTCCTGTTGTACATGTCTGCAAACACTCAGAGCCTTAAAATAGGGTTTTAGCCAATGTGTGTTTTGGTGAGAAACCTTCTATTTCAAGGTTCTGTGCGTTTTCAGACAAGTACAATATGTATTTTTAGTGTTTCTGATGAAATCCCTCCTTTTAAATGCATTTTCTCACAGAAAATGAGTTTCTCGCCATGGGAAAATGGCTTTTTTGAAAAAGCATATTCTGGTCGAGAAATCCTGTTTAAACAATAAAAACGACTCCCGGCCTTATTTAGTTCACATTTTTACTTTTCGTAACCTAGCCCGTATTCATAACGCACTAAACCTTTTTATCGCGTTAAACGCCTTTTCTCGACAAGAAAAGAACAATTTCATCAAAAACGAACAAAACAAGAAAAATGAATCTAATCAACAAGTCTGCAACACATCCTTAAGAGTTACGTGATTTCACCCAATGTCAATGTGTAATTTCTCCAGTTCTGATCATTGTTTAGTTTGTTGGTGGTTTGGTCCAATGTCAAACACAGTGAATCCTTTTTATTGCTTTAAACGCATTTTCTCCTCGAGAGAAATATGATTTCATTAAAAACGTTATAGTTTAACCATGCCTGTTGTATATGTCTGCAAACACTCAGAGCCTTAAAATAGGGTTTTCACCCATGTGGTTTTTTGGTGAGAAACCTTATATTTCAAGGTTCTGTGCGTTTTCAGACAATTACAATATGTATTTTTAGTGTTTCTGATGAAATCCCTCCTTTTAATGCATTTTCTCACAGAAAATGAGTCTCTCGCCATGGGAAAATGGCTTTTTTGAAAAAGCATATTCCGGTCGAGAAATCGTGTTTTAAACAATAAAAACGACTCCAGGCCTTATTTAGTTCACATTTTTACTTTTCGTAACCTAGCCCGTATTCATAACGCACTAAACCTTTTTATCGCGTTAAACGCCTTTTCTCGACGAGAAAAGCACAATTTCATCAAAAACAGACAAAACAAGAAAAATGAATCTATTCAACAAGTCTGCAACACATCCTTAACAGTTACATGAGTTCACCCAATGTCAATGTGTAATTTCTCCAGTTCTGATCATTGTTTAGGTTGTTGCTAGCTTGGTCCAATGCCAAACACAGTGAATCCTTTTTATGGTTTTAAATGCCTTTTCTCCTCGGGAGAAACATGATTTCATTAAAAACGTTATAGTTTAAACATTCCTGTTGTACATGTCTGCAAACACTCAGAGCCTTAAAATAGGGTTTTATTCAATGTGATTTTGGTGAGAAACCTTCTATTTCAAGGTTCTGTGCGTTTTCAGACAAGTACAATATGTATTTTTAGTGTTTCTGATGAAATCCCTCCTTTTAATGCATTTTCTCACAGAAAATGAGTCTCTCGCCATGGGAAAATGGCTTTTTTGAAAAAGCATATTCCGGTCGAGAAATCGTGTTTTAAACAATAAAAACGACTCCAGGCCTTATTTAGTTCACATTTTTACTTTTCGTAACCTAGCCCGTATTCATAACGCACTAAACCTTTTTATCGCGTTAAGCGCCTTTTCTCGACAAGAAAAGCACAATTTCATCAAAAACAAACAAAACAAGAAAAATGAATCTATTCAACAAGTCTGCAACACATCCTTAAGAGTTACGTGATTTCACCCAATGTCAATGTGTAATTTCTCCAGTTCTGATCATTGTTTAGTTTGTTGGTGGTTTGGTCCAATGTCAAACACAGTGAATCCTTTTTATTGCTTTAAACGCATTTTCTCCTCGAGAGAAACATGATTTCATTAAAAACGTTATAGTTTAACCATGCCTGTTGTATATGTGTGCAAACACTCAGAGCCTTAAAATAGGGTTTTCACCCATGTGGTTTTTTGGTGAGAAACCTTATATTTCAAGGTTCTGTGCGTTTTCAGACAATTACAATATGTATTTTTAGTGTTTCTGATGAAATCCCTCCTTTTAATGCATTTTCTCACAGAAAATGAGTCTCTCGCCATGGGAAAATGGCTTTTTTGAAAAAGCATATTCCGGTCGAGAAATCATGTTTTAAACAATAAAAACGACTCCAGGCCTTATTTAGTTCACATTTTTACTTTTCGTAACCTAGCCCGTATTCATAACGCTCTAAACCTTTTTATCGCGTTAAACGCCTTTTCTCGACGAGAAAAGCACAATTTCATCAAAAACAGAAAAAACAAGAAAAATGAATCTATTCAACAAGTCTGCAACACATCCTTAACAGTTACATGATTTCACCCAATGTCAATGTGTAATTTCTCCAGTTCTGATCATTGTTTAGGTTGTTGGTGGTTTGGTCCAATGTCAAACACAGTGAATCCTTTTTATGGTTTTAAATGCCTTTTCTCCTCGGGAGAAACATGATTTCATTAAAAACGTTATAGTTTAAACATTCCTGTTATACATGTCTGCAAACACTCAGAGCCTTAAAATAGGGTTTTATTCAATGTGTTTTTTGGTGAGAAACCTTCTATTTCAAGGTTCTGTGCGTTTTCAGACAAGTACAATATGTATTTTTAGTGTTTCTGATGAAATCCCTCCATTTAATGCATTTTCTCACAGAAAATGAGTCTCTCGCCATGGGAAAATGGCTTTTTTGAAAAAGCATATTCCGGTCGAGAAATCGTGTTTTAAACAATAAAAACGACTCCAGGCCTTATTTAGTTCACATTTTTACTTTTCGTAACCTAGCCCGTATTCATAACGCACTAAACCTTTTTATCGCGTTAAGCGCCTTTTCTCGACGAGAAAAGCACAATTTCATCAAAAACAAACAAAACAAGAAAAATTAATCTATTCAACAAGTCTGCAGAACATCCTTAATAGTTACGTGATTTAACCCATTGTCAAGTGTAATTTCTCCAGTTCTGATCATTGTTTAGTTTGTTGGTGGTTTGGTCCAATGTCAAACACAGTGAATCCTTTTTATTGCTTTAAACGCATTTTCTACTCGAGAGAAACATGATTTCAATAAAAACGTTATAGTTTAACCATGCCTGTTGTATATGTCTGCAAACACTCAGAGCCTTAAAATAGGGTTTTCACCCATGTGTTTTTTGGTGAGAAACCTTCTATTTCAAGGTTCTGTGCGTTTTCAGACAATTACAATATGTATTTTTAGTGTTTCTGATGAAATCCCTCCTTTTAAATGCATTTTCTCACAGAAAATGAGTCTCTCGCCATGGGAAAATGGCTTTTTTGAAAAAGCTTATTCTGGTCGAGAAATCGCGTTTTAAACAATAAAAACGACTCCCGGCCTTATTTAGTTCACATTTTTACATTTGGTAACCTAGTCCATATGCGTAAAGCACTAAAGCTTTTTATCGCGTTAAACGCCTTTTCTCGACAAGAAAAGCACAGTTTCATCAAAAACAAACAAAACAAGAAAAATGAATCTAATCAACAAGTCTGCAACAAATCCTTAACAGTTACATGATTTCACCCAATGTCAATGTGTAATTTCTCCAGTTCTGATCATTGTTTAGGTTGTTGGTGGTTTGGTCCAATGTCAAACACAGTGAATCCTTTTTATGGTTTTAAATGCCTTTTCTCCTCGGGAGAAACATGATTTCATTAAAAACGTTATAGTTTAAACATTCCTGTTGTACATGTCTGCAAACACTCAGAGCCTTAAAATAGGGTTTTAGCCAATGTGTTTTTTGGTGAGAAACCTTCTATTTCAAGGTTCTGTGCGTTTTCAGACAAGTACAATATGTATTTTTAGTGTTTCTGATGAAATCCCTCCTTTTAATGCATTTTCTCACAGAAAATGAGTCTCTCGCCATGGGAAAATGGCTTTTTTGAAAAAGCATATTCCGGTCGAGAAATCGTGTTTTAAACAATAAAAACGACTCCAGGCCTTATTTAGTTCACATTTTTACTTTTCGTAACCTAGCCCGTATTCATAACGCACTAAACCTTTTTATCGCGTTAAGCGCCTTTTCTCGACAAGAAAAGCACAATTTCATCAAAAACAAACAAAACAAGAAAAATGAATCTATTCAACAAGTCTGCAACACATCCTTAAGAGTTACGTGATTTCACCCAATGTCAATGTGTAATTTCTCCAGTTCTGATCATTGTTTAGTTTGTTGGTGGTTTGGTCCAATGTCAAACACAGTGAATCCTTTTTATTGCTTTAAACGCATTTTCTCCTCGAGAGAAACATGATTTCATTAAAAACGTTATAGTTTAACCATGCCTGTTGTATATGTGTGCAAACACTCAGAGCCTTAAAATAGGGTTTTCACCCATGTGGTTTTTTGGTGAGAAACCTTATATTTCAAGGTTCTGTGCGTTTTCAGACAATTACAATATGTATTTTTAGTGTTTCTGATGAAATCCCTCCTTTTAATGCATTTTCTCACAGAAAATGAGTCTCTCGCCATGGGAAAATGGCTTTTTTGAAAAAGCATATTCCGGTCGAGAAATCATGTTTTAAACAATAAAAACGACTCCAGGCCTTATTTAGTTCACATTTTTACTTTTCGTAACCTAGCCCGTATTCATAACGCTCTAAACCTTTTTATCGCGTTAAACGCCTTTTCTCGACGAGAAAAGCACAATTTCATCAAAAACAGAAAAAACAAGAAAAATGAATCTATTCAACAAGTCTGCAACACATCCTTAACAGTTACATGATTTCACCCAATGTCAATGTGTAATTTCTCCAGTTCTGATCATTGTTTAGGTTGTTGGTGGTTTGGTCCAATGTCAAACACAGTGAATCCTTTTTATGGTTTTAAATGCCTTTTCTCCTCGGGAGAAACATGATTTCATTAAAAACGTTATAGTTTAAACATTCCTGTTATACATGTCTGCAAACACTCAGAGCCTTAAAATAGGGTTTTATTCAATGTGTTTTTTGGTGAGAAACCTTCTATTTCAAGGTTCTGTGCGTTTTCAGACAAGTACAATATGTATTTTTAGTGTTTCTGATGAAATCCCTCCATTTAATGCATTTTCTCACAGAAAATGAGTCTCTCGCCATGGGAAAATGGCTTTTTTGAAAAAGCATATTCCGGTCGAGAAATCGTGTTTTAAACAATAAAAACGACTCCAGGCCTTATTTAGTTCACATTTTTACTTTTCGTAACCTAGCCCGTATTCATAACGCACTAAACCTTTTTATCGCGTTAAGCGCCTTTTCTCGACGAGAAAAGCACAATTTCATCAAAAACAAACAAAACAAGAAAAATTAATCTATTCAACAAGTCTGCAGAACATCCTTAATAGTTACGTGATTTAACCCATTGTCAAGTGTAATTTCTCCAGTTCTGATCATTGTTTAGTTTGTTGGTGGTTTGGTCCAATGTCAAACACAGTGAATCCTTTTTATTGCTTTAAACGCATTTTCTACTCGAGAGAAACATGATTTCAATAAAAACGTTATAGTTTAACCATGCCTGTTGTATATGTCTGCAAACACTCAGAGCCTTAAAATAGGGTTTTCACCCATGTGTTTTTTGGTGAGAAACCTTCTATTTCAAGGTTCTGTGCGTTTTCAGACAATTACAATATGTATTTTTAGTGTTTCTGATGAAATCCCTCCTTTTAAATGCATTTTCTCACAGAAAATGAGTCTCTCGCCATGGGAAAATGGCTTTTTTGAAAAAGCTTATTCTGGTCGAGAAATCGCGTTTTAAACAATAAAAACGACTCCCGGCCTTATTTAGTTCACATTTTTACATTTGGTAACCTAGTCCATATGCGTAAAGCACTAAAGCTTTTTATCGCGTTAAACGCCTTTTCTCGACAAGAAAAGCACAGTTTCATCAAAAACAAACAAAACAAGAAAAATGAATCTAATCAACAAGTCTGCAACAAATCCTTAACAGTTACATGATTTCACCCAATGTCAATGTGTAATTTCTCCAGTTCTGATCATTGTTTAGGTTGTTGGTGGTTTGGTCCAATGTCAAACACAGTGAATCCTTTTTATGGTTTTAAATGCCTTTTCTCCTCGGGAGAAACATGATTTCATTAAAAACGTTATAGTTTAAACATTCCTGTTGTACATGTCTGCAAACACTCAGAGCCTTAAAATAGGGTTTTAGCCAATGTGTTTTTTGGTGAGAAACCTTCTATTTCAAGGTTCTGTGCGTTTTCAGACAAGTACAATATGTATTTTTAGTGTTTCTGATGAAATCCCTCCTTTTAAATGCATTTTCTCACAGAAAATGAGTTTCTCGCCATGGGAAAATGGCTTTTTTGAAAAAGCATATTCTGGTCGAGAAATCCTGTTTAAACAATAAAAACGACTCCCGGCCTTATTTAGTTCACATTTTTACTTTTCGTAACCTAGCCCGTATTCATAACGCACTAAACCTTTTTATCGCGTTAAACGCCTTTTCTCGACAAGAAAAGCACAATTTCATCAAAAACGAACAAAACAAGAAAAATGAATCTAATCAACAAGTCTGCAACACATCCTTAAGAGTTACGTGATTTCACCCAATGTCAATGTGTAATTTCTCCAGTTCTGATCATTGTTTAGTTTGTTGGTGGTTTGGTCCAATGTCAAACACAGTGAATCCTTTTTATTGCTTTAAACGCATTTTCTCCTCGAGAGAAATATGATTTCATTAAAAACGTTATAGTTTAACCATGCCTGTTGTATATGTCTGCAAACACTCAGAGCCTTAAAATAGGGTTTTCACCCATGTGGTTTTTTGGTGAGAAACCTTATATTTCAAGGTTCTGTGCGTTTTCAGACAATTACAATATGTATTTTTAGTGTTTCTGATGAAATCCCTCCTTTTAATGCATTTTCTCACAGAAAATGAGTCTCTCGCCATGGGAAAATGGCTTTTTTGAAAAAGCATATTCCGGTCGAGAAATCGTGTTTTAAACAATAAAAACGACTCCAGGCCTTATTTAGTTCACATTTTTACTTTTCGTAACCTAGCCCGTATTCATAACGCACTAAACCTTTTTATCGCGTTAAACGCCTTTTCTCGACGAGAAAAGCACAATTTCATCAAAAACAGACAAAACAAGAAAAATGAATCTATTCAACAAGTCTGCAACACATCCTTAACAGTTACATGAGTTCACCCAATGTCAATGTGTAATTTCTCCAGTTCTGATCATTGTTTAGGTTGTTGCTAGCTTGGTCCAATGCCAAACACAGTGAATCCTTTTTATGGTTTTAAATGCCTTTTCTCCTCGGGAGAAACATGATTTCATTAAAAACGTTATAGTTTAAACATTCCTGTTGTACATGTCTGCAAACACTCAGAGCCTTAAAATAGGGTTTTATTCAATGTGATTTTGGTGAGAAACCTTCTATTTCAAGGTTCTGTGCGTTTTCAGACAAGTACAATATGTATTTTTAGTGTTTCTGATGAAATCCCTCCTTTTAATGCATTTTCTCACAGAAAATGAGTCTCTCGCCATGGGAAAATGGCTTTTTTGAAAAAGCATATTCCGGTCGAGAAATCGTGTTTTAAACAATAAAAACGACTCCAGGCCTTATTTAGTTCACATTTTTACTTTTCGTAACCTAGCCCGTATTCATAACGCACTAAACCTTTTTATCGCGTTAAGCGCCTTTTCTCGACAAGAAAAGCACAATTTCATCAAAAACAAACAAAACAAGAAAAATGAATCTATTCAACAAGTCTGCAACACATCCTTAAGAGTTACGTGATTTCACCCAATGTCAATGTGTAATTTCTCCAGTTCTGATCATTGTTTAGTTTGTTGGTGGTTTGGTCCAATGTCAAACACAGTGAATCCTTTTTATTGCTTTAAACGCATTTTCTCCTCGAGAGAAACATGATTTCATTAAAAACGTTATAGTTTAACCATGCCTGTTGTATATGTGTGCAAACACTCAGAGCCTTAAAATAGGGTTTTCACCCATGTGGTTTTTTGGTGAGAAACCTTATATTTCAAGGTTCTGTGCGTTTTCAGACAATTACAATATGTATTTTTAGTGTTTCTGATGAAATCCCTCCTTTTAATGCATTTTCTCACAGAAAATGAGTCTCTCGCCATGGGAAAATGGCTTTTTTGAAAAAGCATATTCCGGTCGAGAAATCGTGTTTTAAACAATAAAAACGACTCCAGGCCTTATTTAGTTCACATTTTTACTTTTCGTAACCTAGCCCGTATTCATAACGCACTAAACCTTTTTATCGCGTTAAACGCCTTTTCTCGACGAGAAAAGCACAATTTCATCAAAAACAGAAAAAACAAGAAAAATGAATCTATTCAACAAGTCTGCAACACATCCTTAACAGTTACATGATTTCACCCAATGTCAATGTGTAATTTCTCCAGTTCTGATCATTGTTTAGGTTGTTGGTGGTTTGGTCCAATGTCAAACACAGTGAATCCTTTTTATGGTTTTAAATGCCTTTTCTCCTCGGGAGAAACATGATTTCATTAAAAACGTTATAGTTTAAACATTCCTGTTGTACATGTCTGCAAACACTCAGAGCCTTAAAATAGGGTTTTAGCCAATGTGTTTTTTGGTGAGAAACCTTCTATTTCAAGGTTCTGTGCGTTTTCAGACAAGTACAATATGTATATTTAGTGTTTCTGATGAAATCCCTCCTTTTAAATGCATTTTCTCACAGAAAATGAGTTTCTCGCCATGGGAAAATGGCTTTTTTGAAAAAGCATATTCTGGTCGAGAAATCCTGTTTAAACAATAAAAACGACTCCCGGCCTTATTTAGTTCACATTTTTACTTTTCGTAACCTAGCCCGTATTCATAACGCACTAAACCTTTTTATCGCGTTAAACGCCTTTTCTCGACAAGAAAAGCACAATTTCATCAAAAACAAACAAAACAAGAAAAATGAATCTAATCAACAAGTCTGCAACACATCCTTAAGAGTTACGTGATTTCACCCAATGTCAATGTGTAATTTCTCCAGTTCTGATCATTGTTTAGTTTGTTGGTGGTTTGGTCCAATGTCAAACACAGTGAATCCTTTTTATTGCTTTAAACGCATTTTCTCCTCGAGAGAAACATGATTTCATTAAAAACGTTATAGTTTAACCATGCCTGTTGTATATGTCTGCAAACACTCAGAGCCTTAAAATAGGGTTTTCACCCATGTGGTTTTTTGGTGAGAAACCTTATATTTCAAGGTTCTGTGCGTTTTCAGACAAGTACAATATGTATTTTTAGTGTTTCTGATGAAATCCCTCCTTTTTAATGCATTTTCTCACAGAAAATGAGTCTCTCGCCATGGGAAAATGGCTTTTTTGAAAAAGCATATTCCGGTCGAGAAATCGTGTTTTAAACAATAAAAACGACTCCAGGCCTTATTTAGTTCACATTTTTACTTTTCGTAACCTAGCCCGTATTCATAACGCACTAAACCTTTTTATCGCGTTAAACGCCTTTTCTCGACGAGAAAAGCACAATTTCATCAAAAACAGACAAAACAAGAAAAATGAATCTATTCAACAAGTCTGCAACACATCCTTAACAGTTACATGAGTTCACCCAATGTCAATGTGTAATTTCTCCAGTTCTGATCATTGTTTAGGTTGTTGCTAGCTTGGTCCAATGCCAAACACAGTGAATCCTTTTTATGGTTTTAAATGCCTTTTCTCCTCGGGAGAAACATGATTTCATTAAAAACGTTATAGTTTAAACATTCCTGTTATACATGTCTGCAAACACTCAGAGCCTTAAAATAGGGTTTTATTCAATGTGTTTTTTGGTGAGAAACCTTCTATTTCAAGGTTCTGTGCGTTTTCAGACAAGTACAATATGTATTTTTAGTGTTTCTGATGAAATCCCTCCATTTAATGCATTTTCTCACAGAAAATGAGTCTCTCGCCATGGGAAAATGGCTTTTTTGAAAAAGCATATTCCGGTCGAGAAATCGTGTTTTAAACAATAAAAACGACTCCAGGCCTTATTTAGTTCACATTTTTACTTTTCGTAACCTAGCCCGTATTCATAACGCACTAAACCTTTTTATCGCGTTAAGCGCCTTTTCTCGACGAGAAAAGCACAATTTCATCAAAAACAAACAAAACAAGAAAAATTAATCTATTCAACAAGTCTGCAGAACATCCTTAATAGTTACGTGATTTAACCCATTGTCAAGTGTAATTTCTCCAGTTCTGATCATTGTTTAGTTTGTTGGTGGTTTGGTCCAATGTCAAACACAGTGAATCCTTTTTATTGCTTTAAACGCATTTTCTACTCGAGAGAAACATGATTTCAATAAAAACGTTATAGTTTAACCATGCCTGTTGTATATGTCTGCAAACACTCAGAGCCTTAAAATAGGGTTTTCACCCATGTGTTTTTTGGTGAGAAACCTTCTATTTCAAGGTTCTGTGCGTTTTCAGACAATTACAATATGTATTTTTAGTGTTTCTGATGAAATCCCTCCTTTTAAATGCATTTTCTCACAGAAAATGAGTCTCTCGCCATGGGAAAATGGCTTTTTTGAAAAAGCTTATTCTGGTCGAGAAATCGCGTTTTAAACAATAAAAACGACTCCCGGCCTTATTTAGTTCACATTTTTACATTTGGTAACCTAGTCCATATGCGTAAAGCACTAAAGCTTTTTATCGCGTTAAACGCCTTTTCTCGACAAGAAAAGCACAGTTTCATCAAAAACAAACAAAACAAGAAAAATTAAACTATTCAACAAGTCTGCAACAAATCCTTAACAGTTACATGATTTCACCCAATGTCAATGTGTAATTTCTCCAGTTCTGATCATTGTTTAGGTTGTTGGTGGTTTGGTCCAATGTCAAACACAGTGAATCCTTTTTATGGTTTTAAATGCCTTTTCTCCTCGGGAGAAACATGATTTCATTAAAAACGTTATAGTTTAAACATTCCTGTTGTACATGTCTGCAAACACTCAGAGCCTTAAAATAGGGTTTTAGCCAATGTGTTTTTTGGTGAGAAACCTTCTATTTCAAGGTTCTGTGCGTTTTCAGACAAGTACAATATGTATTTTTAGTGTTTCTGATGAAATCCCTCCTTTTAAATGCATTTTCTCACAGAAAATGAGTTTCTCGCCATGGGAAAATGGCTTTTTTGAAAAAGCATATTCTGGTCGAGAAATCCTGTTTAAACAATAAAAACGACTCCCGGCCTTATTTAGTTCACATTTTTACTTTTCGTAACCTAGCCCGTATTCATAACGCACTAAACCTTTTTATCGCGTTAAACGCCTTTTCTCGACAAGAAAAGCACAATTTCATCAAAAACGAACAAAACAAGAAAAATGAATCTAATCAACAAGTCTGCAACACATCCTTAAGAGTTACGTGATTTCACCCAATGTCAATGTGTAATTTCTCCAGTTCTGATCATTGTTTAGTTTGTTGGTGGTTTGGTCCAATGTCAAACACAGTGAATCCTTTTTATTGCTTTAAACGCATTTTCTCCTCGAGAGAAATATGATTTCATTAAAAACGTTATAGTTTAACCATGCCTGTTGTATATGTCTGCAAACACTCAGAGCCTTAAAATAGGGTTTTCACCCATGTGGTTTTTTGGTGAGAAACCTTATATTTCAAGGTTCTGTGCGTTTTCAGACAATTACAATATGTATTTTTAGTGTTTCTGATGAAATCCCTCCTTTTAATGCATTTTCTCACAGAAAATGAGTCTCTCGCCATGGGAAAATGGCTTTTTTGAAAAAGCATATTCCGGTCGAGAAATCGTGTTTTAAACAATAAAAACGACTCCAGGCCTTATTTAGTTCACATTTTTACTTTTCGTAACCTAGCCCGTATTCATAACGCACTAAACCTTTTTATCGCGTTAAACGCCTTTTCTCGACGAGAAAAGCACAATTTCATCAAAAACAGACAAAACAAGAAAAATGAATCTATTCAACAAGTCTGCAACACATCCTTAACAGTTACATGAGTTCACCCAATGTCAATGTGTAATTTCTCCAGTTCTGATCATTGTTTAGGTTGTTGCTAGCTTGGTCCAATGCCAAACACAGTGAATCCTTTTTATGGTTTTAAATGCCTTTTCTCCTCGGGAGAAACATGATTTCATTAAAAACGTTATAGTTTAAACATTCCTGTTGTACATGTCTGCAAACACTCAGAGCCTTAAAATAGGGTTTTATTCAATGTGATTTTGGTGAGAAACCTTCTATTTCAAGGTTCTGTGCGTTTTCAGACAAGTACAATATGTATTTTTAGTGTTTCTGATGAAATCCCTCCTTTTAATACATTTTCTCACAGAAAATGAGTCTCTCGCCATGGGAAAATGGCTTTTTTGAAAAAGCATATTCCGGTCGAGAAATCGTGTTTTAAACAATAAAAACGACTCCAGGCCTTATTTAGTTCACATTTTTACTTTTCGTAACCTAGCCCGTATTCATAACGCACTAAACCTTTTTATCGCGTTAAGCGCCTTTTCTCGACAAGAAAAGCACAATTTCATCAAAAACAAACAAAACAAGAAAAATGAATCTATTCAACAAGTCTGCAACACATCCTTAAGAGTTACGTGATTTCACCCAATGTCAATGTGTAATTTCTCCAGTTCTGATCATTGTTTAGTTTGTTGGTGGTTTGGTCCAATGTCAAACACAGTGAATCCTTTTTATTGCTTTAAACGCATTTTCTCCTCGAGAGAAACATGATTTCATTAAAAACGTTATAGTTTAACCATGCCTGTTGTATATGTGTGCAAACACTCAGAGCCTTAAAATAGGGTTTTCACCCATGTGGTTTTTTGGTGAGAAACCTTATATTTCAAGGTTCTGTGCGTTTTCAGACAATTACAATATGTATTTTTAGTGTTTCTGATGAAATCCCTCCTTTTAATGCATTTTCTCACAGAAAATGAGTCTCTCGCCATGGGAAAATGGCTTTTTTGAAAAAGCATATTCCGGTCGAGAAATCGTGTTTTAAACAATAAAAACGACTCCAGGCCTTATTTAGTTCACATTTTTACTTTTCGTAACCTAGCCCGTATTCATAACGCACTTAACCTTTTTATCGCGTTAAACGCCTTTTCTCGACGAGAAAAGCACAATTTCATCAAAAACAAACAAAACAAGAAAAATGAATCTATTCAACAAGTCTGCAACACATCCTTAACAGTTACATGAGTTCACCCAATGTCAATGTGTAATTTCTCCAGTTCTGATCATTGTTTAGGTTGTTGGTGGTTTGGTCCAATGCCAAACACAGTGAATCCTTTTTATGGTTTTAAATGCCTTTTCTCCTCGGGAGAAACATGATTTCATTAAAAACGTTATAGTTTAAACATTCCTGTTGTACATGTCTGCAAACACTCAGAGCCTTAAAATAGGGTTTTATTCAATGTGTTTTTTGGTGAGAAACCTTCTATTTCAAGGTTCTGTGCGTTTTCAGACAAGTACAATATGTATTTTTAGTGTTTCTGATGAAATCCCTCCTTTTAATGCATTTTCTCACAGAAAATGAGTCTCTCGCCATGGGAAAATGGCTTTTTTGAAAAAGCTTATTCCGGTCGAGAAATCGTGTTTTAAACAATAAAAACGACTCCAGGCCTTATTTAGTTCACATTTTTACTTTTCGTAACCTAGCCCGTATTCATAACGCACTAAACCTTTTTATCGCGTTAAGCGCCTTTTCTCGACGAGAAAAGCACAATTTCATCAAAAACAAACAAAACAAGAAAAATTAATCTATTCAACAAGTCTGCAACACATCCTTAACAGTTACATGAGTTCACCCAATGTCAATGTGTAATTTCTCCAGTTCTGATCATTGTTTAGGTTGTTGCTAGATTGGTCCAATGCCAAACACAGTGAATCCTTTTTATGGTTTTAAATGCCTTTTCTCCTCGAGAGAAACATGATTTCATTAAAAACGTTATAGTTTAAACATTCCTGTTGTACATGTCTGCAAACACTCAGAGCCTTAAAATAGGGTTTTCACCAATGTGTTTTTTGGTGAGAAACCTTCTAATTGCAAGGTTCTGTGCGTTTTCAGACAAGTACAATATGTATTTTTAGTGTTTCTGGTGAAATCCCTCCTTTTAATGCATTTTCTCACAGAAAATGAGTCTCTCGCCATGGGAAAATGGCTTTTTTGAAAAAGCATATTCCGGTCGAGAAATCCTGTTTAAACAATAAAAACGACTCCAGGCCTTATTTAGTTCACATTTTTACTTTTCGTAACCTAGCCCGTATTCATAACGCACTAAACCTTTTTATCGCGTTAAGCGCCTTTTCTCGACGAGAAAAGCACAATTTCATCAAAAACAGACAAAACAAGAAAAATGTATCTATTCAACAAGTCTGCAACACATCCTTAACAGTTACATGAGTTCACCCAATGTCAATGTGTAATTTCTCCAGTTCTGATCATTGTTTAGGTTGTTGCTAGCTTGGTCCAATGCCAAACACAGTGAATCCTTTTTATGGTTTTAAATGCCTTTTCTCCTCGGGAGAAACATGATTTCATTAAAAACGTTATAGTTTAAACATTCCTGTTGTACATGTCTGCAAACACTCAGAGCCTTAAAATAGGGTTTTAGCCAATGTGTTTTTTGGTGAGAAACCTTCTATTTCAAGGTTCTGTGCGTTTTCAGACAAGTAAAATATGTATTTTTAGTGTTTCTGATGAAATCCCTCCTTTTAAATGCATTATCTCACAGAAAATGAGTCTCTCGCCATGGGAAAATGGCTTTTTTGAAAAAGCATATTCTGGTCGAGAAATCGTGTTTTAAACAATAAAAACGACTCCCGGCCTTATTTAGTTCACATTTTTACTTTTGGTAACCTAGTCCATATGCGTAAAGCACTAAGACTTTTTATCGCGTTAAACGCCTTTTCTCGACAAGAAAAGCACAATTTCATCAAAAACAAACAAAATAAGAAAAATGAATCTATTCACAAGTCTGCAACACATCCTTAAGAGTTACGTGTTTTCACCCAATTTCAATGTGTAATTTCACCAGTTCTGATCATTGTTTAGCTTGTTGCTAGCTTGGTCCAATGCCAGACACAGTGAATCCTTTTTATGGCTTGAAACGCATTTTCTCCTCGGGAGAAACATGATTTCATTAAAAACGTTATAGTTTAAACATTCCTGTTGTACATGTCTGCAAACACTCAGAGCCTTAAAATAGGGTTTTATTCAATGTGTTTTTTGGTGAGAAACCTTCTATTTCAAGGTTCTGTGCGTTTTCAGACAAGTACAATATGTATTTTTAGTGTTTCTGATGAAATCCCTCCTTTTAATGCATTTTCTCACAGAAAATGAGTCTCTCGCCATGGGAAAATGGCTTTTTTGAAAAAGCATATTCCGGTCGAGAAATCGTGTTTTAAACAATAAAAACGACTCCAGGCCTTATTTAGTTCACATTTTTTCTTTTCGTAACCTAGTCCGTATTCATAACGCACTAAACCTTTTTATCGCGTTAAGCGCCTTTTCTCGACGAGAAAAGCACAATTTCATCAAAAACAAACAAAACAAGAAAAATTAATCTATTCAACAAGTCTGCAACACATCCTTAACAGTTACACGAGTTCACCCAATGTCAATGTGTAATTTCTCCAGTTCTGATCATTGTTTAGGTTGTTGCTAGATTGGTCCAATGCCAAACACAGTGAATCCTTTTTATGGTTTTAAATGCCTTTTCTCCTCGAGAGAAACATGATTTCATTAAAAACGTTATAGTTTAAACATTCCTGTTGTACATGTCTGCAAACACTCAGAGCCTTAAAATAGGGTTTTCACCAATGTGTTTTTTGGTGAGAAACCTTCTAATTGCAAGGTTCTGTGCGTTTTCAGACAAGTACAATATGTATTTTTAGTGTTTCTGGTGAAATCCCTCCTTTTAATGCATTTTCTCACAGAAAATGAGTCTCTCCCCATGGGAAAATGGCTTTTTTGAAAAAGCATATTCCGGTCGAGAAATCCTGTTTAAACAATAAAAACGACTCCAGGCCTTATTTAGTTCACATTTTTACTTTTCGTAACCTAGTCCATATGCGTAAAGCACTAAGACTTTTTATCGCGTTAAACGCCTTTTCTCGACAAGAAAAGCACAATTTCATCAAAAACAAACAAAATAAGAAAAATGAATCTATTCACAAGTCTGCAACACATCCTTAATAGTTACGTGTTTTCACCCAATTTCAATGTGTAATTTCACCAGTTCTGATCATTGTTTAGCTTGTTGCTAGCTTGGTCCAATGCCAGACACAGTGAATCCTTTTTATGGCTTGAAACGCATTTTCTCCTCGGGAGAAACATGATTTCATTAAAAACGTTATAGTTTAAACATTCCTGTTGTACATGTCTGCAAACACTCAGAGCCTTAAAATAGGGTTTTATTCAATGTGTTTTTTGGTGAGAAACCTTCTATTTCAAGGTTCTGTGCGTTTTCAGACAAGTACAATATGTATTTTTAGTGTTTCTGATGAAATCCCTCCTTTTAATGCATTTTCTCACAGAAAATGAGTCTCTCGCCATGGGAAAATGGCTTTTTTGAAAAAGCATATTCCGGTCGAGAAATCGTGTTTTAAACAATAAAAACGACTCCAGGCCTTATTTAGTTCACATTTTTACTTTTCGTAACCTAGTCCGTATTCATAACGCACTAAACCTTTTTATCGCGTTAAGCGCCTTTTCTCGACGAGAAAAGCACAATTTCATCAAAAACAAACAAAACAAGAAAAATTAATCTATTCAACAAGTCTGCAACACATCCTTAACAAGTTACACGAGTTCACCCAATGTCAATGTGTAATTTCTCCAGTTCTGATCATTGTTTAGGTTGTTGCTAGATTGGTCCAATGCCAAACACAGTGAATCCTTTTTATGGTTTTAAATGCCTTTTCTCCTCGAGAGAAACATGATTTCATTAAAAACGTTATAGTTTAAACATTCCTGTTGTACATGTCTGCAAACACTCAGAGCCTTAAAATAGGGTTTTCACCAATGTGTTTTTTGGTGAGAAACCTTCTAATTGCAAGGTTCTGTGCGTTTTCAGACAAGTACAATATGTATTTTTAGTGTTTCTGGTGAAATCCCTCCTTTTAATGCATTTTCTCACAGAAAATGAGTCTCTCCCCATGGGAAAATGGCTTTTTTGAAAAAGCATATTCCGGTCGAGAAATCCTGTTTAAACAATAAAAACGACTCCAGGCCTTATTTAGTTCACATTTTTACTTTTCGTAACCTAGCCCGTATTCATAACGCACTAAACCTTTTTATCGCGTTAAGCGCCTTTTCTCGACGAGAAAAGCACAATTTCATCAAAAACAGACAAAACAAGAAAAATTTATCTATTCAACAAGTCTGCAACACATCCTTAACAGTTACATGATTTCACCCAATGTCAATGTGTAATTTCTCCAGTTCTGATCATTGTTTAGGTTGTTGCTAGCTTGGTCCAATGCCAAACACAGTGAATCCTTTTTATGGTTTTAAATGCCTTTTCTCCTCGGGAGAAACATGATTTCATTAAAAACGTTATAGTTTAAAGATTCCTGTTGTACATGTCTGCAAACACTCAGAGCCTTAGAATAGGGTTTTCACCAATGTGTTTTTTGGTGAGAAACCTTCTATTTCAAGGTTCTGTGCGTTTTCAGACAAGTACAATATGTATTTTTAGTGTTTCTGATGAAATCCCTCCTTTTAATGCATTTTCTCACAGAAAATGAGTCTCTCGCCATGGGAAAATGGCTTTTTTGAAAAAGCATATTCCGGTCGAGAAATCGTGTTTTAAACAATAAAAACGACTCCAGGCCTTATTTAGTTCACATTTTTACTTTTCGTAACCTAGTCCGTATTCATAACGCACTAAACCTTTTTATCGCGTTAAGCGCCTTTTCTCGACGAGAAAAGCACAATTTCATCAAAAACAAACAAAACAAGAAAAATTAATCTATTCAACAAGTCTGCAACACATCCTTAACAGTTACACGAGTTCACCCAATGTCAATGTGTAATTTCTCCAGTTCTGATCATTGTTTAGGTTGTTGCTAGATTGGTCCAATGCCAAACACAGTGAATCCTTTTTATGGTTTTAAATGCCTTTTCTCCTCGAGAGAAACATGATTTCATTAAAAACGTTATAGTTTAAACATTCCTGTTGTACATGTCTGCAAACACTCAGAGCCTTAAAATAGGATTTTCACCAATGTGTTTTTTGGTGAGAAACCTTCTAATTGCAAGGTTCTGTGCGTTTTCAGACAAGTACAATATGTATTTTTAGTGTTTCTGATGAAATCCCTCCTTTTAAATGCATTTTCTCACAGAAAATGAGTCTCTCGCCATGGGAAAATGGCTTTTTTGAAAAAGCTTATTCTGGTCGAGAAATCGCGTTTTAAACAATAAAAACGACTCCCGGCCTTATTTAGTTCACATTTTTACATTTGGTAACCTAGTCCATATGCGTAAAGCACTAAAGCTTTTTATCGCGTTAAACGCCTGTTCTCGACAAGAAAAGCACAATTTCATCAAAAACAAACTAAACAAGAAAAATGAATCTATTCAACAAGTCTGCAGCACATCCTTAATAGTTACGTGATTTAACCCATTGTCAAGTGGAATTTCTCCAGTTCTGATCATTGTTTAGGTTGTTGGTGGTTTGGTCCAATGTCAAACACAGTGAATCCTTTTTATGGTTTTAAATGCCTTTTCTCCTCCGGAGAAACATGATCTCATTAAAAACGTTATAGTTTAAACATTCCTGTTGTACATGTCTGTAAACACTCAGAGCCTTAACATAGGGTTTTAGCCAATGTGTTTTTTGGTGAGAAACCTTCTATTTCAAGGTTCTGTGCGTTTTCAGACAAGTACAATATGTATTTTTAGTGTTTCTGATGAAATCCCTCCTTTTAAATGCATTTTCTCACAGAAAATGAGTCTCTCGCCATGGGAAAATGGCTTTTTTGAAAAAGCATATTCCGGTCGAGAAATCCTGTTTAAACAATAAAAACGACTCCAGGCCTTATTTAGTTCACATTTTTACTTTTCGTAACCTAGCCCGTATTCATAACGCACTAAACCTTTTTATCGCGTTAAGCGCCTTTTCTCGACGAGAAAAGCACAATTTCATCAAAAACAGACAAAACAAGAAAAATTTATCTATTCAACAAGTCTGCAACACATCCTTAACAGTTACATGATTTCACCCAATGTCAATGTGTAATTTCTCCAGTTCTGATCATTGTTTAGGTTGTTGCTAGCTTGGTCCAATGCCAAACACAGTGAATCCTTTTTATGGTTTTAAATGCCTTTTCTCCTCGGGAGAAACATGATTTCATTAAAAACGTTATAGTTTAAAGATTCCTGTTGTACATGTCTGCAAACACTCAGAGCCTTAGAATAGGGTTTTCACCAATGTGTTTTTTGGTGAGAAACCTTCTATTTCAAGGTTCTGTGCGTTTTCAGACAAGTACAATATGTATTTTTAGTGTTTCTGATGAAATCCCTCCTTTTAATGCATTTTCTCACAGAAAATGAGTCTCTCGCCATGGGAAAATGGCTTTTTTGAAAAAGCATATTCCGGTCGAGAAATCGTGTTTTAAACAATAAAAACGACTCCAGGCCTTATTTAGTTCACATTTTTACTTTTCGTAACCTAGTCCGTATTCATAACGCACTAAACCTTTTTATCGCGTTAAGCGCCTTTTCTCGACGAGAAAAGCACAATTTCATCAAAAACAAACAAAACAAGAAAAATTAATCTATTCAACAAGTCTGCAACACATCCTTAACAGTTACATGAGTTCACCCAATGTCAATGTGTAATTTCTCCAGTTCTGATCATTGTTTAGGTTGTTGCTAGATTGGTCCAATGCCAAACACAGTGAATCCTTTTTATGGTTTTAAATGCCTTTTCTCCTCGAGAGAAACATGATTTCATTAAAAACGTTATAGTTTAAACATTCCTGTTGTACATGTCTGCAAACACTCAGAGCCTTAAAATAGGATTTTCACCAATGTGTTTTTTGGTGAGAAACCTTCTAATTGCAAGGTTCTGTGCGTTTTCAGACAAGTACAATATGTATTTTTAGTGTTTCTGATGAAATCCCTCCTTTTAAATGCATTTTCTCACAGAAAATGAGTCTCTCGCCATGGGAAAATGGCTTTTTTGAAAAAGCTTATTCTGGTCGAGAAATCGCGTTTTAAACAATAAAAACGACTCCCGGCCTTATTTAGTTCACATTTTTACATTTGGTAACCTAGTCCATATGCGTAAAGCACTAAAGCTTTTTATCGCGTTAAACGCCTGTTCTCGACAAGAAAAGCACAATTTCATCAAAAACAAACTAAACAAGAAAAATGAATCTATTCAACAAGTCTGCAGCACATCCTTAATAGTTACGTGATTTAACCCATTGTCAAGTGGAATTTCTCCAGTTCTGATCATTGTTTAGGTTGTTGGTGGTTTGGTCCAATGTCAAACACAGTGAATCCTTTTTATGGTTTTAAATGCCTTTTCTCCTCCGGAGAAACATGATCTCATTAAAAACGTTATAGTTTAAACATTCCTGTTGTACATGTCTGTAAACACTCAGAGCCTTAACATAGGGTTTTAGCCAATGTGTTTTTTGGTGAGAAACCTTCTATTTCAAGGTTCTGTGCGTTTTCAGACAAGTACAATATGTATTTTTAGTGTTTCTGATGAAATCCCTCCTTTTAATGCATTTTCTCACAGAAAATGAGTCTCTCGCCATGGGAAAATGGCTTTTTTGAAAAAGCATATTCCGGTCGAGAAATCGTGTTTTAAACAATAAAAACGACTCCAGGCCTTATTTAGTTCACATTTTTTCTTTTCGTAACCTAGTCCGTATTCATAACGCACTAAACCTTTTTATCGCGTTAAGCGCCTTTTCTCGACGAGAAAAGCACAATTTCATCAAAAACAAACAAAACAAGAAAAATTAATCTATTCAACAAGTCTGCAACACATCCTTAACAGTTACACGAGTTCACCCAATGTCAATGTGTAATTTCTCCAGTTCTGATCATTGTTTAGGTTGTTGCTAGATTGGTCCAATGCCAAACACAGTGAATCCTTTTTATGGTTTTAAATGCCTTTTCTCCTCGAGAGAAACATGATTTCATTAAAAACGTTATAGTTTAAACATTCCTGTTGTACATGTCTGCAAACACTCAGAGCCTTAAAATAGGGTTTTCACCAATGTGTTTTTTGGTGAGAAACCTTCTAATTGCAAGGTTCTGTGCGTTTTCAGACAAGTACAATATGTATTTTTAGTGTTTCTGGTGAAATCCCTCCTTTTAATGCATTTTCTCACAGAAAATGAGTCTCTCCCCATGGGAAAATGGCTTTTTTGAAAAAGCATATTCCGGTCGAGAAATCCTGTTTAAACAATAAAAACGACTCCAGGCCTTATTTAGTTCACATTTTTACTTTTCGTAACCTAGTCCATATGCGTAAAGCACTAAGACTTTTTATCGCGTTAAACGCCTTTTCTCGACAAGAAAAGCACAATTTCATCAAAAACAAACAAAATAAGAAAAATGAATCTATTCACAAGTGTGCAACACATCCTTAATAGTTACGTGTTTTCACCCAATTTCAATGTGTAATTTCACCAGTTCTGATCATTGTTTAGCTTGTTGCTAGCTTGGTCCAATGCCAGACACAGTGAATCCTTTTTATGGCTTGAAACGCATTTTCTCCTCGGGAGAAACATGATTTCATTAAAAACGTTATAGTTTAAACATTCCTGTTGTACATGTCTGCAAACACTCAGAGCCTTAAAATAGGGTTTTATTCAATGTGTTTTTTGGTGAGAAACCTTCTATTTCAAGGTTCTGTGCGTTTTCAGACAAGTACAATATGTATTTTTAGTGTTTCTGATGAAATCCCTCCTTTTAATGCATTTTCTCACAGAAAATGAGTCTCTCGCCATGGGAAAATGGCTTTTTTGAAAAAGCATATTCCGGTCGAGAAATCGTGTTTTAAACAATAAAAACGACTCCAGGCCTTATTTAGTTCACATTTTTACTTTTCGTAACCTAGTCCGTATTCATAACGCACTAAACCTTTTTATCGCGTTAAGCGCCTTTTCTCGACGAGAAAAGCACAATTTCATCAAAAACAAACAAAACAAGAAAAATTAATCTATTCAACAAGTCTGCAACACATCCTTAACAAGTTACACGAGTTCACCCAATGTCAATGTGTAATTTCTCCAGTTCTGATCATTGTTTAGGTTGTTGCTAGATTGGTCCAATGCCAAACACAGTGAATCCTTTTTATGGTTTTAAATGCCTTTTCTCCTCGAGAGAAACATGATTTCATTAAAAACGTTATAGTTTAAACATTCCTGTTGTACATGTCTGCAAACACTCAGAGCCTTAAAATAGGGTTTTCACCAATGTGTTTTTTGGTGAGAAACCTTCTAATTGCAAGGTTCTGTGCGTTTTCAGACAAGTACAATATGTATTTTTAGTGTTTCTGGTGAAATCCCTCCTTTTAATGCATTTTCTCACAGAAAATGAGTCTCTCCCCATGGGAAAATGGCTTTTTTGAAAAAGCATATTCCGGTCGAGAAATCCTGTTTAAACAATAAAAACGACTCCAGGCCTTATTTAGTTCACATTTTTACTTTTCGTAACCTAGCCCGTATTCATAACGCACTAAACCTTTTTATCGCGTTAAGCGCCTTTTCTCGACGAGAAAAGCACAATTTCATCAAAAACAGACAAAACAAGAAAAATTTATCTATTCAACAAGTCTGCAACACATCCTTAACAGTTACATGATTTCACCCAATGTCAATGTGTAATTTCTCCAGTTCTGATCATTGTTTAGGTTGTTGCTAGCTTGGTCCAATGCCAAACACAGTGAATCCTTTTTATGGTTTTAAATGCCTTTTCTCCTCGGGAGAAACATGATTTCATTAAAAACGTTATAGTTTAAAGATTCCTGTTGTACATGTCTGCAAACACTCAGAGCCTTAGAATAGGGTTTTCACCAATGTGTTTTTTGGTGAGAAACCTTCTATTTCAAGGTTCTGTGCGTTTTCAGACAAGTACAATATGTATTTTTAGTGTTTCTGATGAAATCCCTCCTTTTAATGCATTTTCTCACAGAAAATGAGTCTCTCGCCATGGGAAAATGGCTTTTTTGAAAAAGCATATTCCGGTCGAGAAATCGTGTTTTAAACAATAAAAACGACTCCAGGCCTTATTTAGTTCACATTTTTACTTTTCGTAACCTAGTCCGTATTCATAACGCACTAAACCTTTTTATCGCGTTAAGCGCCTTTTCTCGACGAGAAAAGCACAATTTCATCAAAAACAAACAAAACAAGAAAAATTAATCTATTCAACAAGTCTGCAACACATCCTTAACAGTTACACGAGTTCACCCAATGTCAATGTGTAATTTCTCCAGTTCTGATCATTGTTTAGGTTGTTGCTAGATTGGTCCAATGCCAAACACAGTGAATCCTTTTTATGGTTTTAAATGCCTTTTCTCCTCGAGAGAAACATGATTTCATTAAAAACGTTATAGTTTAAACATTCCTGTTGTACATGTCTGCAAACACTCAGAGCCTTAAAATAGGATTTTCACCAATGTGTTTTTTGGTGAGAAACCTTCTAATTGCAAGGTTCTGTGCGTTTTCAGACAAGTACAATATGTATTTTTAGTGTTTCTGATGAAATCCCTCCTTTTAAATGCATTTTCTCACAGAAAATGAGTCTCTCGCCATGGGAAAATGGCTTTTTTGAAAAAGCTTATTCTGGTCGAGAAATCGCGTTTTAAACAATAAAAACGACTCCCGGCCTTATTTAGTTCACATTTTTACATTTGGTAACCTAGTCCATATGCGTAAAGCACTAAAGCTTTTTATCGCGTTAAACGCCTGTTCTCGACAAGAAAAGCACAATTTCATCAAAAACAAACTAAACAAGAAAAATGAATCTATTCAACAAGTCTGCAGCACATCCTTAATAGTTACGTGATTTAACCCATTGTCAAGTGGAATTTCTCCAGTTCTGATCATTGTTTAGGTTGTTGGTGGTTTGGTCCAATGTCAAACACAGTGAATCCTTTTTATGGTTTTAAATGCCTTTTCTCCTCCGGAGAAACATGATCTCATTAAAAACGTTATAGTTTAAACATTCCTGTTGTACATGTCTGTAAACACTCAGAGCCTTAACATAGGGTTTTAGCCAATGTGTTTTTTGGTGAGAAACCTTCTATTTCAAGGTTCTGTGCGTTTTCAGACAAGTACAATATGTATTTTTAGTGTTTCTGATGAAATCCCTCCTTTTAAATGCATTTTCTCACAGAAAATGAGTCTCTCGCCATGGGAAAATGGCTTTTTTGAAAAAGCATATTCCGGTCGAGAAATCCTGTTTAAACAATAAAAACGACTCCAGGCCTTATTTAGTTCACATTTTTACTTTTCGTAACCTAGCCCGTATTCATAACGCACTAAACCTTTTTATCGCGTTAAGCGCCTTTTCTCGACGAGAAAAGCACAATTTCATCAAAAACAGACAAAACAAGAAAAATTTATCTATTCAACAAGTCTGCAACACATCCTTAACAGTTACATGATTTCACCCAATGTCAATGTGTAATTTCTCCAGTTCTGATCATTGTTTAGGTTGTTGCTAGCTTGGTCCAATGCCAAACACAGTGAATCCTTTTTATGGTTTTAAATGCCTTTTCTCCTCGGGAGAAACATGATTTCATTAAAAACGTTATAGTTTAAAGATTCCTGTTGTACATGTCTGCAAACACTCAGAGCCTTAGAATAGGGTTTTCACCAATGTGTTTTTTGGTGAGAAACCTTCTATTTCAAGGTTCTGTGCGTTTTCAGACAAGTACAATATGTATTTTTAGTGTTTCTGATGAAATCCCTCCTTTTAATGCATTTTCTCACAGAAAATGAGTCTCTCGCCATGGGAAAATGGCTTTTTTGAAAAAGCATATTCCGGTCGAGAAATCGTGTTTTAAACAATAAAAACGACTCCAGGCCTTATTTAGTTCACATTTTTACTTTTCGTAACCTAGTCCGTATTCATAACGCACTAAACCTTTTTATCGCGTTAAGCGCCTTTTCTCGACGAGAAAAGCACAATTTCATCAAAAACAAACAAAACAAGAAAAATTAATCTATTCAACAAGTCTGCAACACATCCTTAACAGTTACATGAGTTCACCCAATGTCAATGTGTAATTTCTCCAGTTCTGATCATTGTTTAGGTTGTTGCTAGATTGGTCCAATGCCAAACACAGTGAATCCTTTTTATGGTTTTAAATGCCTTTTCTCCTCGAGAGAAACATGATTTCATTAAAAACGTTATAGTTTAAACATTCCTGTTGTACATGTCTGCAAACACTCAGAGCCTTAAAATAGGATTTTCACCAATGTGTTTTTTGGTGAGAAACCTTCTAATTGCAAGGTTCTGTGCGTTTTCAGACAAGTACAATATGTATTTTTAGTGTTTCTGATGAAATCCCTCCTTTTAAATGCATTTTCTCACAGAAAATGAGTCTCTCGCCATGGGAAAATGGCTTTTTTGAAAAAGCTTATTCTGGTCGAGAAATCGCGTTTTAAACAATAAAAACGACTCCCGGCCTTATTTAGTTCACATTTTTACATTTGGTAACCTAGTCCATATGCGTAAAGCACTAAAGCTTTTTATCGCGTTAAACGCCTGTTCTCGACAAGAAAAGCACAATTTCATCAAAAACAAACTAAACAAGAAAAATGAATCTATTCAACAAGTCTGCAGCACATCCTTAATAGTTACGTGATTTAACCCATTGTCAAGTGGAATTTCTCCAGTTCTGATCATTGTTTAGGTTGTTGGTGGTTTGGTCCAATGTCAAACACAGTGAATCCTTTTTATGGTTTTAAATGCCTTTTCTCCTCCGGAGAAACATGATCTCATTAAAAACGTTATAGTTTAAACATTCCTGTTGTACATGTCTGTAAACACTCAGAGCCTTAACATAGGGTTTTAGCCAATGTGTTTTTTGGTGAGAAACCTTCTATTTCAAGGTTCTGTGCGTTTTCAGACAAGTACAATATGTATTTTTAGTGTTTCTGATGAAATCCCTCCTTTTAAATGCATTTTCTCACAGAAAATGAGTCTCTCGCCATGGGAAAATGGCTTTTTTGAAAAGCATATTCTGGTCGAGAAATCCTGTTTAAACAATAAAAACGACTCCCGGCCTTATTTAGTTCACATTTTTACTTTTCGTAACCTAGCCCGTATTCATAACGCACTAAACCTTTTTATCGCGTTAAGCGCCTTTTCTCGACGAGAAAAGCACAATTTCATCAAAAACAGACAAAACAAGAAAAATTTATCTATTCAACAAGTCTGCAACACATCCTTAACAGTTACATGAGTTCACCCAATGTCAATGTGTAATTTCTCCAGTTCTGATCATTGTTTAGGTTGTTGCTAGCTTGGTCCAATGCCAAACACAGTGAATCCTTTTTATGGTTTTAAATGCCTTTTCTCCTCGGGAGAAACATGATTTCATTAAAAACGTTATAGTTTAAACATTCCTGTTGTACATGTCTGCAAACACTCAGAGCCTTAAAATAGGGTTTTAGCCAATGTGTTTTTTGGTGAGAAACCTTCTATTTCAAGGTTCTGTGCGTTTTCAGACAAGTACAATATGTATTTTTAGTGTTTCTGATGAAATCCCTCCTTTTAAATGCATTTTCCCACAGAAAATGAGTCTCTCGCCATGGGAAAATGGCTTTTTTGAAAAAGCTTATTCTGGTCGAGAAATCGTGTTTTAAACAATAAAAACGACTCCAGGCCTTATTTAGTTCACATTTTTAATTTTCGTAACCTAGCCCGTATTCATAACGCAATAAACCTTTTTATCGCGTTAAGCGCCTTTTCTCGACAAGAAAAGCACAATTTCATCAAAAACAAACAAAACAAGAAAAATGAATCTATTCAACAAGTCTGCAACACATCCTTAAGAGTTACGTGATTTCACCCAATGTCAATGTGTAATTTCTCCAGTTCTGATCATTGTTTAGGTTGTTGCTAGATTGGTCCAATGCCAAACACAGTGAATCCTTTTTATGGTTTTAAATGCCTTTTCTCCTCGAGAGAAACATGATTTCATTAAAAACGTTATAGTTTAAACATTCCTGTTGTACATGTCTGCAAACACTCAGAGCCTTAAAATAGGATTTTCACCAATGTGTTTTTTGGTGAGAAACCTTCTAATTGCAAGGTTCTGTGCGTTTTCAGACAAGTACAATATGTATTTTTAGTGTTTCTGATGAAATCCCTCCTTTTAAATGCATTTTCTCACAGAAAATGAGTCTCTCGCCATGGGAAAATGGCTTTTTTGAAAAAGCTTATTCTGGTCGAGAAATCGCGTTTTAAACAATAAAAACGACTCCCGGCCTTATTTAGTTCACATTTTTACATTTGGTAACCTAGTCCATATGCGTAAAGCACTAAAGCTTTTTATCGCGTTAAACGCCTGTTCTCGACAAGAAAAGCACAATTTCATCAAAAACAAACTAAACAAGAAAAATGAATCTATTCAACAAGTCTGCAGCACATCCTTAATAGTTACGTGATTTAACCCATTGTCAAGTGGAATTTCTCCAGTTCTGATCATTGTTTAGGTTGTTCGTGGTTTGGTCCAATGTCAAACACAGTGAATCCTTTTTATGGTTTTAAATGCCTTTTCTCCTCCGGAGAAACATGATCTCATTAAAAACGTTATAGTTTAAACATTCCTGTTGTACATGTCTGTAAACACTCAGAGCCTTAACATAGGGTTTTAGCCAATGTGTTTTTTGGTGAGAAACCTTCTATTTCAAGGTTCTGTGCGTTTTCAGACAAGTACAATATGTATTTTTAGTGTTTCTGATGAAATCCCTCCTTTTAAATGCATTTTCTCACAGAAAATGAGTCTCTCGCCATGGGAAAATGGCTTTTTTGAAAAAGCATATTCTGGTCGAGAAATCCTGTTTAAACAATAAAAACGACTCCCGGCCTTATTTAGTTCACATTTTTACTTTTCGTAACCTAGCCCGTATTCATAACGCACTAAACCTTTTTATCGCGTTAAGCGCCTTTTCTCGACGAGAAAAGCACAATTTCATCAAAAACAGACAAAACAAGAAAAATTTATCTATTCAACAAGTCTGCAACACATCCTTAACAGTTACATGAGTTCACCCAATGTCAATGTGTAATTTCTCCAGTTCTGATCATTGTTTAGGTTGTTGCTAGCTTGGTCCAATGCCAAACACAGTGAATCCTTTTTATGGTTGTAAATGCCTTTTCTCCTCGGGAGAAACATGATTTCATTAAAAACGTTATAGTTTAAACATTCCTGTTGTACATGTCTGCAAACACTCAGAGCCTTAAAATAGGGTTTTAGCCAATGTGTTTTTTGGTGAGAAACCTTCTAATTGCAAGGTTCTGTGCGTTTTCAGACAAGTACAATATGTATTTTTAGTGTTTCTGGTGAAATCCCTCCTTTTAATGCATTTTCTCACAGAAAATGAGTCTCTCCCCATGGGAAAATGGCTTTTTTGAAAAAGCATATTCCGGTCGAGAAATCCTGTTTAAACAATAAAAACGACTCCAGGCCTTATTTAGTTCACATTTTTACTTTTCGTAACCTAGCCCGTATTCATAACGCACTAAACCTTTTTATCGCGTTAAGCGCCTTTTCTCGACGAGAAAAGCACAATTTCATCAAAAACAGACAAAACAAGAAAAATTTATCTATTCAACAAGTCTGCAACACATCCTTAACAGTTACATGATTTCACCCAATGTCAATGTGTAATTTCTCCAGTTCTGATCATTGTTTAGGTTGTTGCTAGCTTGGTCCAATGCCAAACACAGTGAATCCTTTTTATGGTTTTAAATGCCTTTTCTCCTCGGGAGAAACATGATTTCATTAAAAACGTTATAGTTTAAAGATTCCTGTTGTACATGTCTGCAAACACTCAGAGCCTTAGAATAGGGTTTTCACCAATGTGTTTTTTGGTGAGAAACCTTCTATTTCAAGGTTCTGTGCGTTTTCAGACAAGTACAATATGTATTTTTAGTGTTTCTGATGAAATCCCTCCTTTTAATGCATTTTCTCACAGAAAATGAGTCTCTCGCCATGGGAAAATGGCTTTTTTGAAAAAGCATATTCCGGTCGAGAAATCGTGTTTTAAACAATAAAAACGACTCCAGGCCTTATTTAGTTCACATTTTTACTTTTCGTAACCTAGTCCGTATTCATAACGCACTAAACCTTTTTATCGCGTTAAGCGCCTTTTCTCGACGAGAAAAGCACAATTTCATCAAAAACAAACAAAACAAGAAAAATTAATCTATTCAACAAGTCTGCAACACATCCTTAACAGTTACATGAGTTCACCCAATGTCAATGTGTAATTTCTCCAGTTCTGATCATTGTTTAGGTTGTTGCTAGATTGGTCCAATGCCAAACACAGTGAATCCTTTTTATGGTTTTAAATGCCTTTTCTCCTCGAGAGAAACATGATTTCATTAAAAACGTTATAGTTTAAACATTCCTGTTGTACATGTCTGCAAACACTCAGAGCCTTAAAATAGGATTTTCACCAATGTGTTTTTTGGTGAGAAACCTTCTAATTGCAAGGTTCTGTGCGTTTTCAGACAAGTACAATATGTATTTTTAGTGTTTCTGATGAAATCCCTCCTTTTAAATGCATTTTCTCACAGAAAATGAGTCTCTCGCCATGGGAAAATGGCTTTTTTGAAAAAGCTTATTCTGGTCGAGAAATCGCGTTTTAAACAATAAAAACGACTCCCGGCCTTATTTAGTTCACATTTTTACATTTGGTAACCTAGTCCATATGCGTAAAGCACTAAAGCTTTTTATCGCGTTAAACGCCTGTTCTCGACAAGAAAAGCACAATTTCATCAAAAACAAACTAAACAAGAAAAATGAATCTATTCAACAAGTCTGCAGCACATCCTTAATAGTTACGTGATTTAACCCATTGTCAAGTGGAATTTCTCCAGTTCTGATCATTGTTTAGGTTGTTGGTGGTTTGGTCCAATGTCAAACACAGTGAATCCTTTTTATGGTTTTAAATGCCTTTTCTCCTCCGGAGAAACATGATCTCATTAAAAACGTTATAGTTTAAACATTCCTGTTGTACATGTCTGTAAACACTCAGAGCCTTAACATAGGGTTTTAGCCAATGTGTTTTTTGGTGAGAAACCTTCTATTTCAAGGTTCTGTGCGTTTTCAGACAAGTACAATATGTATTTTTAGTGTTTCTGATGAAATCCCTCCTTTTAAATGCATTTTCTCACAGAAAATGAGTCTCTCGCCATGGGAAAATGGCTTTTTTGAAAAAGCATATTCTGGTCGAGAAATCCTGTTTAAACAATAAAAACGACTCCCGGCCTTATTTAGTTCACATTTTTACTTTTCGTAACCTAGCCCGTATTCATAACGCACTAAACCTTTTTATCGCGTTAAGCGCCTTTTCTCGACGAGAAAAGCACAATTTCATCAAAAACAGACAAAACAAGAAAAATTTATCTATTCAACAAGTCTGCAACACATCCTTAACAGTTACATGAGTTCACCCAATGTCAATGTGTAATTTCTCCAGTTCTGATCATTGTTTAGGTTGTTGCTAGCTTGGTCCAATGCCAAACACAGTGAATCCTTTTTATGGTTTTAAATGCCTTTTCTCCTCGGGAGAAACATGATTTCATTAAAAACGTTATAGTTTAAACATTCCTGTTGTACATGTCTGCAAACACTCAGAGCCTTAAAATAGGGTTTTAGCCAATGTGTTTTTTGGTGAGAAACCTTCTATTTCAAGGTTCTGTGCGTTTTCAGACAAGTACAATATGTATTTTTAGTGTTTCTGATGAAATCCCTCCTTTTAAATGCATTTTCCCACAGAAAATGAGTCTCTCGCCATGGGAAAATGGCTTTTTTGAAAAAGCTTATTCTGGTCGAGAAATCGTGTTTTAAACAATAAAAACGACTCCAGGCCTTATTTAGTTCACATTTTTAATTTTCGTAACCTAGCCCGTATTCATAACGCAATAAACCTTTTTATCGCGTTAAGCGCCTTTTCTCGACAAGAAAAGCACAATTTCATCAAAAACAAACAAAACAAGAAAAATGAATCTATTCAACAAGTCTGCAACACATCCTTAAGAGTTACGTGATTTCACCCAATGTCAATGTGTAATTTCTCCAGTTCTGATCATTGTTTAGGTTGTTGCTAGATTGGTCCAATGCCAAACACAGTGAATCCTTTTTATGGTTTTAAATGCCTTTTCTCCTCGAGAGAAACATGATTTCATTAAAAACGTTATAGTTTAAACATTCCTGTTGTACATGTCTGCAAACACTCAGAGCCTTAAAATAGGATTTTCACCAATGTGTTTTTTGGTGAGAAACCTTCTAATTGCAAGGTTCTGTGCGTTTTCAGACAAGTACAATATGTATTTTTAGTGTTTCTGATGAAATCCCTCCTTTTAAATGCATTTTCTCACAGAAAATGAGTCTCTCGCCATGGGAAAATGGCTTTTTTGAAAAAGCTTATTCTGGTCGAGAAATCGCGTTTTAAACAATAAAAACGACTCCCGGCCTTATTTAGTTCACATTTTTACATTTGGTAACCTAGTCCATATGCGTAAAGCACTAAAGCTTTTTATCGCGTTAAACGCCTGTTCTCGACAAGAAAAGCACAATTTCATCAAAAACAAACTAAACAAGAAAAATGAATCTATTCAACAAGTCTGCAGCACATCCTTAATAGTTACGTGATTTAACCCATTGTCAAGTGGAATTTCTCCAGTTCTGATCATTGTTTAGGTTGTTGGTGGTTTGGTCCAATGTCAAACACAGTGAATCCTTTTTATGGTTTTAAATGCCTTTTCTCCTCCGGAGAAACATGATCTCATTAAAAACGTTATAGTTTAAACATTCCTGTTGTACATGTCTGTAAACACTCAGAGCCTTAACATAGGGTTTTAGCCAATGTGTTTTTTGGTGAGAAACCTTCTATTTCAAGGTTCTGTGCGTTTTCAGACAAGTACAATATGTATTTTTAGTGTTTCTGATGAAATCCCTCCTTTTAAATGCATTTTCTCACAGAAAATGAGTCTCTCGCCATGGGAAAATGGCTTTTTTGAAAAAGCATATTCTGGTCGAGAAATCCTGTTTAAACAATAAAAACGACTCCCGGCCTTATTTAGTTCACATTTTTACTTTTCGTAACCTAGCCCGTATTCATAACGCACTAAACCTTTTTATCGCGTTAAGCGCCTTTTCTCGACGAGAAAAGCACAATTTCATCAAAAACAGACAAAACAAGAAAAATTTATCTATTCAACAAGTCTGCAACACATCCTTAACAGTTACATGAGTTCACCCAATGTCAATGTGTAATTTCTCCAGTTCTGATCATTGTTTAGGTTGTTGCTAGCTTGGTCCAATGCCAAACACAGTGAATCCTTTTTATGGTTGTAAATGCCTTTTCTCCTCGGGAGAAACATGATTTCATTAAAAACGTTATAGTTTAAACATTCCTGTTGTACATGTCTGCAAACACTCAGAGCCTTAAAATAGGGTTTTAGCCAATGTGTTTTTTGGTGAGAAACCTTCTAATTGCAAGGTTCTGTGCGTTTTCAGACAAGTACAATATGTATTTTTAGTGTTTCTGGTGAAATCCCTCCTTTTAATGCATTTTCTCACAGAAAATGAGTCTCTCCCCATGGGAAAATGGCTTTTTTGAAAAAGCATATTCCGGTCGAGAAATCCTGTTTAAACAATAAAAACGACTCCAGGCCTTATTTAGTTCACATTTTTACTTTTCGTAACCTAGCCCGTATTCATAACGCACTAAACCTTTTTATCGCGTTAAGCGCCTTTTCTCGACGAGAAAAGCACAATTTCATCAAAAACAGACAAAACAAGAAAAATTTATCTATTCAACAAGTCTGCAACACATCCTTAACAGTTACATGATTTCACCCAATGTCAATGTGTAATTTCTCCAGTTCTGATCATTGTTTAGGTTGTTGCTAGCTTGGTCCAATGCCAAACACAGTGAATCCTTTTTATGGTTTTAAATGCCTTTTCTCCTCGGGAGAAACATGATTTCATTAAAAACGTTATAGTTTAAAGATTCCTGTTGTACATGTCTGCAAACACTCAGAGCCTTAGAATAGGGTTTTCACCAATGTGTTTTTTGGTGAGAAACCTTCTATTTCAAGGTTCTGTGCGTTTTCAGACAAGTACAATATGTATTTTTAGTGTTTCTGATGAAATCCCTCCTTTTAATGCATTTTCTCACAGAAAATGAGTCTCTCGCCATGGGAAAATGGCTTTTTTGAAAAAGCATATTCCGGTCGAGAAATCGTGTTTTAAACAATAAAAACGACTCCAGGCCTTATTTAGTTCACATTTTTACTTTTCGTAACCTAGTCCGTATTCATAACGCACTAAACCTTTTTATCGCGTTAAGCGCCTTTTCTCGACGAGAAAAGCACAATTTCATCAAAAACAAACAAAACAAGAAAAATTAATCTATTCAACAAGTCTGCAACACATCCTTAACAGTTACATGAGTTCACCCAATGTCAATGTGTAATTTCTCCAGTTCTGATCATTGTTTAGGTTGTTGCTAGATTGGTCCAATGCCAAACACAGTGAATCCTTTTTATGGTTTTAAATGCCTTTTCTCCTCGAGAGAAACATGATTTCATTAAAAACGTTATAGTTTAAACATTCCTGTTGTACATGTCTGCAAACACTCAGAGCCTTAAAATAGGATTTTCACCAATGTGTTTTTTGGTGAGAAACCTTCTAATTGCAAGGTTCTGTGCGTTTTCAGACAAGTACAATATGTATTTTTAGTGTTTCTGATGAAATCCCTCCTTTTAAATGCATTTTCTCACAGAAAATGAGTCTCTCGCCATGGGAAAATGGCTTTTTTGAAAAAGCTTATTCTGGTCGAGAAATCGCGTTTTAAACAATAAAAACGACTCCCGGCCTTATTTAGTTCACATTTTTACATTTGGTAACCTAGTCCATATGCGTAAAGCACTAAAGCTTTTTATCGCGTTAAACGCCTGTTCTCGACGAGAAAAGCACAATTTCATCAAAAACAAACTAAACAAGAAAAATGAATCTATTCAACAAGTCTGCAGCACATCCTTAATAGTTACGTGATTTAACCCATTGTCAAGTGGAATTTCTCCAGTTCTGATCATTGTTTAGGTTGTTGGTGGTTTGGTCCAATGTCAAACACAGTGAATCCTTTTTATGGTTTTAAATGCCTTTTCTCCTCCGGAGAAACATGATCTCATTAAAAACGTTATAGTTTAAACATTCCTGTTGTACATGTCTGTAAACACTCAGAGCCTTAACATAGGGTTTTAGCCAATGTGTTTTTTGGTGAGAAACCTTCTATTTCAAGGTTCTGTGCGTTTTCAGACAAGTACAATATGTATTTTTAGTGTTTCTGATGAAATCCCTCCTTTTAAATGCATTTTCTCACAGAAAATGAGTCTCTCGCCATGGGAAAATGGCTTTTTTGAAAAAGCATATTCTGGTCGAGAAATCCTGTTTAAACAATAAAAACGACTCCCGGCCTTATTTAGTTCACATTTTTACTTTTCGTAACCTAGCCCGTATTCATAACGCACTAAACCTTTTTATCGCGTTAAGCGCCTTTTCTCGACGAGAAAAGCACAATTTCATCAAAAACAGACAAAACAAGAAAAATTTATCTATTCAACAAGTCTGCAACACATCCTTAACAGTTACATGAGTTCACCCAATGTCAATGTGTAATTTCTCCAGTTCTGATCATTGTTTAGGTTGTTGCTAGCTTGGTCCAATGCCAAACACAGTGAATCCTTTTTATGGTTTTAAATGCCTTTTCTCCTCGGGAGAAACATGATTTCATTAAAAACGTTATAGTTTAAACATTCCTGTTGTACATGTCTGCAAACACTCAGAGCCTTAAAATAGGGTTTTAGCCAATGTGTTTTTTGGTGAGAAACCTTCTATTTCAAGGTTCTGTGCGTTTTCAGACAAGTACAATATGTATTTTTAGTGTTTCTGATGAAATCCCTCCTTTTAAATGCATTTTCCCACAGAAAATGAGTCTCTCGCCATGGGAAAATGGCTTTTTTGAAAAAGCTTATTCTGGTCGAGAAATCGTGTTTTAAACAATAAAAACGACTCCAGGCCTTATTTAGTTCACATTTTTAATTTTCGTAACCTAGCCCGTATTCATAACGCAATAAACCTTTTTATCGCGTTAAGCGCCTTTTCTCGACAAGAAAAGCACAATTTCATCAAAAACAAACAAAACAAGAAAAATGAATCTATTCAACAAGTCTGCAACACATCCTTAAGAGTTACGTGATTTCACCCAATGTCAATGTGTAATTTCTCCAGTTCTGATCATTGTTTATCTTGATGCTAGCTTGGTCCAATGCCAAACACAGTGAATTCTTTTTATGGCTTTAAACGCATTTTCTCCTCGAGAGAAACATGATTTCAATAAAAACGTTACAGTTTAACCATGCCTGTTGTACATGTCTGCAAACACTCAGAGCCTTAAAATAGGGTTTTAACCAATGTGTTTTTTGGTGAGAAACCTTCTAATTGCAAGGTTCTGTGCGTTTTAAGACAAGTACAATATTTATGTTTAGTGTTTCTGATGAAATACCTCCTTTTACATGCATCTTCTCACAGAAAATGAGCCTCTCGCCATGGGAAAATGGCTTTTTTGAAAAAGCATATTCTGGTCGAGAAATCGTGTTTTAAAGAATAAAAACGACTCCCGGCCTTATTTAGTTCACATTTTTACTTTTGGTAACCTAGTCCATATGCGTAAAGCACTAAGACTTTTTATCGCGTTAAACGCCTTTTCTCGACAAGAAAAGCACAATTTCATCAAAAACAAACAAAATAAGAAAAATGAATCTATTCACAAGTCTGCAACACATCCTTAATAGTTACGTGTTTTCACCCAATTTCAATGTGTAATTTCACCAGTTCTGATCATTGTTTAGCTTGTTGCTAGCTTGGTCCAATGCCAGACACAGTGAATCCTTTTTATGGCTTGAAACGCATTTTCTCCTCGGGAGAAACATGATTTCATTAAAAACGTTATAGTTTAAACATTCCTGTTGTACATGTCTGCAAACACTCAGAGCCTTAAAATAGGGTTTTAGCCAATGTGTTTTTTGGTGAGAAACCTTCTATTTCAAGGTTCTGTGCGTTTTCAGACAAGTACAATATGTATTTTTAGTGTTTCTGATGAAATACCTCCTTTTACATGCATTTTCTCACAGAAAATGAGTCTCTCGCCATGGGAAAATGGCTTTTTTGAAAAAGCATATTCCGGTCGAGAAATCGTGTTTTAAACAATAAAAACGACTCCAGGCCTTATTTAGTTCACATTTTTACTTTTCGTAACCTAGTCCGTATTCATAACGCACTAAACCTTTTTATCGCGTTAAGCGCCTTTTCTCGACGAGAAAAGCACAATTTCATCAAAAACAAACAAAACAAGAAAAATTAATCTATTCAACAAGTCTGCAACACATCCTTAACAGTTACATGAGTTCACCCAATTTCAATGTGTAATTTCACCAGTTCTGATCATTGTTTAGCTTGTTGCTAGCTTGGTCCAATGCCAGACACAGTGAATCCTTTTTATGGCTTGAAACGCATTTTCTCCTCGGGAGAAACATGATTTCATTAAAAACGTTATAGTTTAAACATTCCTGTTGTACATGTCTGCAAACACTCAGAGCCTTAAAATAGGGTTTTAGCCAATGTGTTTTTTGGTGAGAAACCTTCTATTTCAAGGTTCTGTGCGTTTTCAGACAAGTACAATATGTATTTTTAGTGTTTCTGATGAAATCCCTCCTTTTAATGCATTTTCTCACAGAAAATGAGTCTCTCGCCATGGGAAAATGGCTTTTTTGAAAAAGCATATTCCGGTCGAGAAATCGTGTTTTAAACAATAAAAACGACTCCAGGCCTTATTTAGTTCACATTTTTACTTTTCGTAACCTAGTCCGTATTCATAACGCACTAAACCTTTTTATCGCGTTAAGCGCCTTTTCTCGACGAGAAAAGCACAATTTCATCAAAAACAAACAAAACAAGAAAAATTAATCTATTCAACAAGTCTGCAACACATCCTTAACAGTTACATGAGTTCACCCAATGTCAATGTGTAATTTCTCCAGTTCTGATCATTGTTTAGGTTGTTGCTAGATTGGTCCAATGCCAAACACAGTGAATCCTTTTTATGGTTTTATATGCCTTTTCTCCTCGAGAGAAACATGATTTCATTAAAAACGTTATAGTTTAACCATGCCTGTTGTATATGTCTGCAAACACTCAGAGCCTTAAAATAGGGTTTTCACCCATGTGTTTTTTGGTGAGAAACCTTCTATTTCAAGGTTCTGTGCGTTTTCAGACAATTACAATATGTATTTTTAGTGTTTCTGATGAAATCCCTCCTTTTAAATGCATTTTCTCACAGAAACTGAGTCTCTCGCCATGGGAAAATGGCTTTTTTGAAAAAGCTTATTCTGGTCGAGAAATCGCGTTTTAAACAATAAAAACGACTCCCGGCCTTATTTAGTTCACATTTTTACTTTTGGTAACCTAGCCCGTATTCATAACGCACTAAACCTTTTTATCGCGTTAAACGCCTTTTCTCGACAAGAAAAGCACAATTTCATCAAAAACGAACAAAACAAGAAAAATGAATCTATCAACAAGTCTGCAGCACATCCTTAATAGTTACGTGATTTAACCCATTGTCAAGTGGAATTTCTCCAGTTCTGATCATTGTTTAGGTTGTTGGTGGTTTGGTCCAATGTCAAACACAGTGAATCCTTTTTATGGTTTTAAATGCCTTTTCTCCTCCGGAGAAACATGATTTCATTAAAAACGTTATAGTTTAAACATTCCTGTTGTACATGTCTGCAAACACTCAGAGCCTTAAAATAGGGTTTTCACCCATGTGTTTTTTGGTGAGAAACCTTCTAATTGCAAGGTTCTGTGCGTTTTCAGACAAGTACAATATGTATTTTTAGTGTTTCTGATGAAATCCCTCCTTTTAAATGCATTTTCTCACAGAAACTGAGTCTCTCGCCATGGGAAAATGGCTTTTTTGAAAAAGCTTATTCTGGTCGAGAAATCGCGTTTTAAACAATAAAAACGACTCCCGGCCTTATTTAGTTCACATTTTTACATTTGGTAACCTAGTCCATATGCGTAAAGCACTAAAGCTTTTTATCGCGTTAAACGCCTTTTCTCGACAAGAAAAGCACAATTTCATCAAAAACAAACTAAACAAGAAAAATGAATCTATTCAACAAGTCTGCAGCACATCCTTAATAGTTACGTGATTTAACCCATTGTCAAGTGGAATTTCTCCAGTTCTGATCATTGTTTAGGTTGTTGGTGGTTTGGTCCAATGTCAAACACAGTGAATCCTTTTTATGGTTTTAAATGCCTTTTCTCCTCCGGAGAAACATGATCTCATTAAAAACGTTATAGTTTAAACATTCCTGTTGTACATGTCTGCAAACACTCAGAGCCTTAACATAGGGTTTTAGCCAATGTGTTTTTTGGTGAGAAACCTTCTATTTCAAGGTTCTGTGCGTTTTCAGACAAGTACAATATGTATTTTTAGTGTTTCTGATGAAATCCCTCCTTTTAAATGCATTTTCTCACAGAAAATGAGTCTCTCGCCATGGGAAAATGGCTTTTTTGAAAAAGCATATTCTGGTCGAGAAATCCTGTTTAAACAATAAAAACGACTCCCGGCCTTATTTAGTTCACATTTTTACTTTTCGTAACCTAGCCCGTATTCATAACGCACTAAACCTTTTTATCGCGTTAAACGCCTTTTCTCGACAAGAAAAGCACAATTTCATCAAAAACGAACAAAACAAGAAAAATGAATCTATTCAACAAGTCTGCAACACATCCTTAAGAGTTACGTGATTTCACCCAATGTCAATGTGTAGTTTCTCCAGTTCTGATCATTGTTTATCTTGATGCTAGCTTGGTCCAATGCCAAACACAGTGAATTCTTTTTATGGCTTTAAACGCATTTTCTCCTCGAGAGAAACATGATTTCAATAAAAACGCTATAGTTTAACCATGCCTGTTGTACATGTCTGTAAACAGTCAGAGCCTTAAAATAGGGTTTTCACCAATGCGTTTTTTGGTGAGAAACCTTCTAATTGCAAGGTTCTGTGCGTTTTCAGACAAGTAAAATATGTATTTTTAGTGTTTCTGATGAAATCCCTCCTTTTAAATGCATTTTCTCACAGAAAATGAGTCTCTCGCCATGGGAAAATGGCTTTTTTGAAAAAGCATATTCCGGTCGAGAAATCGTGTTTTAAAGAATAAAAACGACTCCCGGCCTTATTTAGTTCACATTTTTACTATTGGTAACCTAGTCCATATATGTAAATCACTAAACCTTTTTATCGCGTTAAACGCCTTTTCTCGACGAGAAAAGCACAATTTCATCAAAAACAAACTAAACAAGAAAAATGAATCTATTCAACAAGTCTGCAACACATCCTTAACAGTTACATGAGTTCACCCAATGTCAATGTGTAATTTCTCCAGTTCTGATCATTGTTTAGGTTGTTGCTAGCTTGGTCCAATGCCAAACACAGTGAATCCTTTTTATGGTTTTAAATGCCTTTTCTCCTCGGGAGAAACATGATTTCATTAAAAACGTTATAGTTTAAACATGCCTGTTATACATGTCTGCAAACACTCAGAGCCTTAAAATAGGGTTTTATTCAATGTGTTTTTTGGTGAGAAACCTTCTATTTCAAGGTTCTGTGCGTTTTCAGACAAGTACAATATGTATTTTTAGTGTTTCTGATGAAATCCCTCCTTTTAATGCATTTTCTCACAGAAAATGAGTCTCTCGCCATGGGAAAATGGCTTTTTTGAAAAAGCATATTCCGGTCGAGAAATCGTGTTTTAAACAATAAAAACGACTCCAGGCCTTATTTAGTTCACATTTTTACTTTTCGTAACCTAGTCCGTATTCATAACGCACTAAACCTTTTTATCGCGTTAAGCGCCTTTTCTCGACGAGAAAAGCACAATTTCATCAAAAACAAACAAAACAAGAAAAATTAATCTATTCAACAAGTCTGCAGAACATCCTTAATAGTTACGTGATTTAACCCATTGTCAAGTGTAATTTCTCCAGTTCTGATCATTGTTTAGTTTGTTGGTGGTTTGGTCCAATGTCAAACACAGTGAATCCTTTTTATTGCTTTAAACGCATTTTCTCCTCGAGAGAAACATGATTTCAATAAAAACGCTATAGTTTAACCATGCCTGTTGTACATGTCTGTAAACAGTCAGAGCCTTAAAATAGGGTTTTCACCAATGCGTTTTTTGGTGAGAAACCTTCTAATTGCAAGGTTCTGTGCGTTTTCAGACAAGTACAATATGCATTTTTAGTGTTTCTGATGAAATTCCTCCTTTTAATGCATTTTCTCACAGAAATGAGTCTCTCGCCATGGGAAAATGGCTTTTTTAAAAAAGCATATTCCGGTCGAGAAATCGTGTTTTAAAGAATAAAAACGACTCCCGGCCTTATTTAGTTCACATTTTTACTTTTGACAACCTAGTCCATATATGTAAATCACTAAACCTTTTTATCGCGTTAAACGCCTTTTCTCGACAAGAAAAGCACAATTTCATCAAAAACAAACTAAACAAGAAAAATGAATCTATTCAACAACTCTGCAGCACATCCTTAATAGTTACGTGATTTAACCCATTGTCAAGTGGAATTTCTCCAGTTCTGATCATTGTTTAGGTTGTTGGTGGTTTGGTCCAATGTCAAACACAGTGAATCCTTTTTATTGCTTTAAACGCATTTTCTCCTCGAGAGAAACATGATTTCATTAAAAACGTTATAGTTTAACCATGCCTGTTGTATATGTCTGCAAACACTCAGAGCCTTAAAATAGGGTTTTCACCCATGTGTTTTTTGGTGAGAAACCTTCTATTTCAAGGTTCTGTGCGTTTTCAGACAATTACAATATGTATTTTTAGTGTTTCTGATGAAATCCCTCCTTTTAAATGCATTTTCTCACAGAAACTGAGTCTCTCGCCATGGGAAAATGGCTTTTTTGAAAAAGCTTATTCTGGTCGAGAAATCGCGTTTTAAACAATAAAAACGACTCCCGGCCTTATTTAGTTCACATTTTTACTTTTCGTAACCTAGCCCGTATTCATAACGCACTAAACCTTTTTATCGCGTTAAACGCCTTTTCTCGACAAGAAAAGCACAATTTCATCAAAAACGAACAAAACAAGAAAAATGAATCTATTCAACAAGTCTGCAACACATCCTTAAGAGTTACGTGATTTCACCCAATGTCAATGTGTAATTTCTCCAGTTCTGATCATTGTTTATCTTGATGCTAGCTTGGTCCAATGCCAAACACAGTGAATTCTTTTTATGGCTTTAATCGCATTTTCTCCTCGAGAGAAACATGATTTCAATAAAAACGTTATAGTTTAACCATGCCTGTTGTACATGTCTGTAAACAGTCAGAGCCTTAAAATAGGGTTTTCACCCATGTGGTTTTTTCGTGAGAAACCTTATATTTCAAGGTTCTGTGCGTTTTCAGACAAGTAAAATATGTATTTTTAGTGTTTCTGATGAAATCCCTCCTTTTAAATGCATTTTCTCACAGAAAATGAGTCTCTCGCCATGGGAAAATGGCTTTTTTGAAAAAGCATATTCCGGTCGAGAAATCGTGTTTTAAAGAATAAAAACGACTCCCGGCCTTATTTAGTTCACATTTTTACTTTTGGTAACCTAGTCCATATATGTAAATCACTAAACCTTTTTATCGCGTTAAACGCCTTTTCTCGACGAGAAAAGCACAATTTCATCAAAAACAAACTAAACAAGAAAAATTAATCTATTCAACAAGTCTGCAGCACATCCTTAATAGTTACGTGATTTAACCCATTGTCAAGTGTAATTTCTCCAGTTCTGATCATTGTTTAGGTTGTTGGTGGTTTGGTCCAATGTCAAACAAAGTGAATCCTTTTTATTGCTTTAAACGCATTTTCTCCTCGAGAGAAACATGATTTCATTAAAAACGTTATAGTTTAACCATGCCTGTTGTATATGTCTGCAAACACTCAGAGCCTTAAAATAGGGTTTTCACCCATGTGTTTTTTGGTGAGAAACCTTCTATTTCAAGGTTCTGTGCGTTTTCAGACAATTACAATATGTATTTTTAGCGTTTCTGATGAAATACCTCCTTTTACATGCATTTTCTCACAGAAAATGAGTCTCTCGCCATGGGAAAATGGCTTTTTGAAAACACATTCTGGTCGAGAAATCGTTTTTTAAACAATAAAAACGACTCCCGGCCTTATTTAGTTCACAATTTTACTTTTCGTAACCTAGCCCGTATTCATAACGCACTAAACCTTTTTATCGCGTTAAACGCCTTTTCTCGACAAGAAAAGCACAATTTCATCAAAAACAAACTAAACAAGAAAAATGAATCTATTCAACAAGTCTGCAACACATCCTTAACAGTTACATGAGTTCACCCAATGTCAATGTGTAATTTCTCCAGTTCTGATCATTGTTTAGGTTGTTGCTAGCTTGGTCCAATGCCAAACACAGTGAATCCTTTTTATGGTTTTAAATGCCTTTTCTCCTCGGGAGAAACATGATTTCATTAAAAACGTTATAGTTTAAACATTCCTGTTATACATGTCTGCAAACACTCAGAGCCTTAAAATAGGGTTTTATTCAATGTGTTTTTTGGTGAGAAACCTTCTATTTCAAGGTTCTGTGCGTTTTCAGACAAGTACAATATGTATTTTTAGTGTTTCTGATGAAATCCCTCCTTTTAATGCATTTTCTCACAGAAAATGAGTCTCTCGCCATGGGAAAATGGCTTTTTTGAAAAAGCATATTCCGGTCGAGAAATCGTGTTTTAAACAATAAAAACGACTCCAGGCCTTATTTAGTTCACATTTTTACTTTTCGTAACCTAGTCCGTATTCATAACGCACTAAACCTTTTTATCGCGTTAAGCGCCTTTTCTCGACGAGAAAAGCACAATTTCATCAAAAACAAACAAAACAAGAAAAATTAATCTATTCAACAAGTCTGCAGAACATCCTTAATAGTTACGTGATTTAACCCATTGTCAAGTGTAATTTCTCCAGTTCTGATCATTGTTTAGTTTGTTGGTGGTTTGGTCCAATGTCAAACACAGTGAATCCTTTTTATTGCTTTAAACGCATTTTCTCCTCGAGAGAAACATGATTTCATTAAAAACGTTATAGTTTAACCATGCCTGTTGTATATGTCTGCAAACACTCAGAGCCTTAAAATAGGGTTTTCACCCATGTGTTTTTTGGTGAGAAACCTTCTATTTCAAGGTTCTGTGCGTTTTCAGACAAGTACAATATGTATTTTTAGTGTTTCTGATGAAATCCCTCCTTTTAATGCATTTTCTCACAGAAAATGAGTCTCTCGCCATGGGAAAATGGCTTTTTTGAAAAAGCATATTCCGGTCGAGAAATCGTGTTTTAAACAATAAAAACGACTCCAGGCCTTATTTAGTTCACATTTTTACTTTTCGTAACCTAGTCCGTATTCATAACGCACTAAACCTTTTTATCGCGTTAAGCGCCTTTTCTCGACGAGAAAAGCACAATTTCATCAAAAACAAACAAAACAAGAAAAATTAATCTATTCAACAAGTCTGCAGAACATCCTTAATAGTTACGTGATTTAACCCATTGTCAAGTGTAATTTCTCCAGTTCTGATCATTGTTTAGTTTGTTGGTGGTTTGGTCCAATGTCAAACACAGTGAATCCTTTTTATTGCTTTAAACGCATTTTCTCCTCGAGAGAAACATGATTTCATTAAAAACGTTATAGTTTAACCATGCCTGTTGTATATGTCTGCAAACACTCAGAGCCTTAAAATAGGGTTTTCACCCATGTGTTTTTTGGTGAGAAACCTTCTATTTCAAGGTTCTGTGCGTTTTCAGACAATTACAATATGTATTTTTAGTGTTTCTGATGAAATCCCTCCTTTTAAATGCATTTTCTCACAGAAACTGAGTCTCTCGCCATGGGAAAATGGCTTTTTTGAAAAAGCTTATTCTGGTCGAGAAATCGCGTTTTAAACAATAAAAACGACTCCCGGCCTTATTTAGTTCACATTTTTACATTTGGTAACCTAGTCCATATGCGTAAAGCACTAAAGCTTTTTATCGCGTTAAACGCCTTTTCTCGACAAGAAAAGCACAGTTTCATCAAAAACAAACAAAACAAGAAAAATTAAACTATTCAACAAGTCTGCAACACATCCTTAACAGTTACATGATTTCACCCAATGTCAATGTGTAATTTCTCCAGTTCTGATCATTGTTTAGGTTGTTGGTGGTTTGGTCCAATGTCAAACACAGTGAATCCTTTTTATGGTTTTAAATGCCTTTTCTCCTCGGGAGAAACATGATTTCATTAAAAACGTTATAGTTTAAACATTCCTGTTGTACATGTCTGCAAACACTCAGAGCCTTAAAATAGGGTTTTAGCCAATGTGTTTTTTGGTGAGAAACCTTCTATTTCAAGGTTCTGTGCGTTTTCAGACAAGTACAATATGTATTTTTAGTGTTTCTGATGAAATCCCTCCATTTAATGCATTTTCTCACAGAAAATGAGTCTCTCGCCATGGGAAAATGGCTTTTTTGAAAAAGCATATTCCGGTCGAGAAATCGTGTTTTAAACAATAAAAACGACTCCAGGCCTTATTTAGTTCACATTTTTACTTTTCGTAACCTAGTCCGTATTCATAACGCACTAAACCTTTTTATCGCGTTAAGCGCCTTTTCTCGACGAGAAAAGCACAATTTCATCAAAAACAAACAAAACAAGAAAAATTAATCTATTCAACAAGTCTGCAGAACATCCTTAATAGTTACGTGATTTAACCCATTGTCAAGTGTAATTTCTCCAGTTCTGATCATTGTTTAGTTTGTTGGTGGTTTGGTCCAATGTCAAACACAGTGAATCCTTTTTATTGCTTTAAACGCATTTTCTCCTCGAGAGAAACATGATTTCATTAAAAACGTTATAGTTTAACCATGCCTGTTGTATATGTCTGCAAACACTCAGAGCCTTAAAATAGGGTTTTCACCCATGTGTTTTTTGGTGAGAAACCTTCTATTTCAAGGTTCTGTGCGTTTTCAGACAATTACAATATGTATTTTTAGTGTTTCTGATGAAATCCCTCCTTTTAAATGCATTTTCTCACAGAAAATGAGTCTCTCGCCATGGGAAAATGGCTTTTTTGAAAAAGCTTATTCTGGTCGAGAAATCGCGTTTTAAACAATAAAAACGACTCCCGGCCTTATTTAGTTCACATTTTTACATTTGGTAACCTAGTCCATATGCGTAAAGCACTAAAGCTTTTTATCGCGTTAAACGCCTTTTCTCGACAAGAAAAGCACAGTTTCATCAAAAACAAACAAAACAAGAAAATTTAAACTATTCAACAAGTCTGCAACACATCCTTAACAGTTACATGATTTCACCCAATGTCAATGTGTAATTTCTCCAGTTCTGATCATTGTTTAGGTTGTTGGTAGCTTGGTCCAATGTCAAACACAGTGAATCCTTTTTATGGTTTTAAATGCCTTTTCTCCTCGGGAGAAACATGATTTCATTAAAAACGTTATAGTTTAAACATTCCTGTTGTACATGTCTGCAAACACTCAGAGCCTTAAAATAGGGTTTTAGCCAATGTGTTTTTTGGTGAGAAACCTTCTATTTCAAGGTTCTGTGCGTTTTCAGACAAGTACAATATGTATTTTTAGTGTTTCTGATGAAATCCCTCCTTTTAAATGCATTTTCTCACAGAAAATGAGTTTCTCGCCATGGGAAAATGGCTTTTTTGAAAAAGCATATTCTGGTCGAGAAATCCTGTTTAAACAATAAAAACGACTCCCGGCCTTATTTAGTTCACATTTTTACTTTTCGTAACCTAGCCCGTATTCATAACGCACTAAACCTTTTTTATCGCGTTAAACGCCTTTTCTCGACAAGAAAAGCACAATTTCATCAAAAACGAACAAAACAAGAAAAATGAATCTAATCAACAAGTCTGCAACACATCCTTAAGAGTTACGTGATTTCACCCAATGTCAATGTGTAATTTCTCCAGTTCTGATCATTGTTTAGTTTGTTGGTGGTTTGGTCCAATGTCAAACACAGTGAATCCTTTTTATTGCTTTAAACGCATTTTCTCCTCGAGAGAAACATGATTTCATTAAAAACGTTATAGTTTAACCATGCCTGTTGTATATGTCTGCAAACACTCAGAGCCTTAAAATAGGGTTTTCACCCATGTGGTTTTTTCGTGAGAAACCTTATATTTCAAGGTTCTGTGCGTTTTCAGACAATTACAATATGTATTTTTAGTGTTTCTGATGAAATCCCTCCTTTTAATGCATTTTCTCACAGAAAATGAGTCTCTCGCCATGGGAAAATGGCTTTTTTGAAAAAGCATATTCCGGTCGAGAAATCGTGTTTTAAACAATAAAAACGACTCCAGGCCTTATTTAGTTCACATTTTTACTTTTCGTAACCTAGCCCGTATTCATAACGCACTAAACCTTTTTATCGCGTTAAACGCCTTTTCTCGACGAGAAAAGCACAATTTCATCAAAAACAGACAAAACAAGAAAAATGAATCTATTCAACAAGTCTGCAACACATCCTTAACAGTTACATGAGTTCACCCAATGTCAATGTGTAATTTCTCCAGTTCTGATCATTGTTTAGGTTGTTGCTAGCTTGGTCCAATGCCAAACACAGTGAATCCTTTTTATGGTTTTAAATGCCTTTTCTCCTCGGGAGAAACATGATTTCATTAAAAACGTTATAGTTTAAACATTCCTGTTGTACATGTCTGCAAACACTCAGAGCCTTAAAATAGGGTTTTATTCAATGTGATTTTGGTGAGAAACCTTCTATTTCAAGGTTCTGTGCGTTTTCAGACAAGTACAATATGTATTTTTAGTGTTTCTGATGAAATCCCTCCTTTTAATGCATTTTCTCACAGAAAATGAGTCTCTCGCCATGGGAAAATGGCTTTTTTGAAAAAGCATATTCCGGTCGAGAAATCGTGTTTTAAACAATAAAAACGACTCCAGGCCTTATTTAGTTCACAATTTTACTTTTCGTAACCTAGCCCGTATTCATAACGCACTAAACCTTTTTATCGCGTTAAGCGCCTTTTCTCGACAAGAAAAGCACAATTTCATCAAAAACAAACAAAACAAGAAAAATGAATCTATTCAACAAGTCTGCAACACATCCTTAAGAGTTACGTGATTTCACCCAATGTCAATGTGTAATTTCTCCAGTTCTGATCATTGTTTAGTTTGTTGGTGGTTTGGTCCAATGTCAAACACAGTGAATCCTTTTTATTGCTTTAAACGCATTTTCTCCTCGAGAGAAACATGATTTCATTAAAAACGTTATAGTTTAACCATGCCTGTTGTATATGTCTGCAAACACTCAGAGCCTTAAAATAGGGTTTTCACCCATGTGGTTTTTTGGTGAGAAACCTTATATTTCAAGGTTCTGTGCGTTTTCAGACAATTACAATATGTATTTTTAGTGTTTCTGATGAAATCCCTCCTTTTAATGCATTTTCTCACAGAAAATGAGTCTCTCGCCATGGGAAAATGGCTTTTTTGAAAAAGCATATTCCGGTCGAGAAATCGTGTTTTAAACAATAAAAACGACTCCAGGCCTTATTTAGTTCACATTTTTACTTTTCGTAACCTAGCCCGTATTCATAACGCACTAAACCTTTTTATCGCGTTAAACGCCTTTTCTCGACGAGAAAAGCACAATTTCATCAAAAACAGACAAAACAAGAAAAATGAATCTATTCAACAAGTCTGCAACACATCCTTAACAGTTACATGAGTTCACCCAATGTCAATGTGTAATTTCTCCAGTTCTGATCATTGTTTAGGTTGTTGCTAGCTTGGTCCAATGCCAAACACAGTGAATCCTTTTTATGGTTTTAAATGCCTTTTCTCCTCGGGAGAAACATGATTTCATTAAAAACGTTATAGTTTAAACATTCCTGTTGTACATGTCTGCAAACACTCAGAGCCTTAAAATAGGGTTTTATTCAATGTGTTTTTTGGTGAGAAACCTTCTATTTCAAGGTTCTGTGCGTTTTCAGACAAGTACAATATGTATTTTTAGTGTTTCTGATGAAATCCCTCCTTTTAAATGCATTTTCTCACAGAAAATGAGTCTCTCGCCATGGGAAAATGGCTTTTTTGAAAAAGCTTATTCCGGTCGAGAAATCGTGTTTTAAACAATAAAAACGACTCCAGGCCTTATTTAGTTCACATTTTTACTTTTCGTAACCTAGCCCGTATTCATAACGCACTAAACCTTTTTATGGCGTTAAGCGCCTTTTCTCGACGAGAAAAGCACAATTTCATCAAAAACAAACAAAACAAGAAAAATTAATCTATTCAACAAGTCTGCAACACATCCTTTAACAGTTACATGAGTTCACCCAATGTCAATGTGTAATTTCTCCAGTTCTGATCATTGTTTAGGTTGTTGCTAGATTGGTCCAATGCCAAACACAGTGAATCCTTTTTATGGTTTTAAATGCCTTTTCTCCTCGAGAGAAACATGATTTCATTAAAAACGTTATAGTTTAAACATTCCTGTTGTACATGTCTGCAAACACTCAGAGCCTTAAAATAGGGTTTTCACCAATGTGTTTTTTGGTGAGAAACCTTCTAATTGCAAGGTTCTGTGCGTTTTCAGACAAGTACAATATGTATTTTTAGTGTTTCTGGTGAAATCCCTCCTTTTAATGCATTTTCTCACAGAAAATGAGTCTCTCGCCATGGGAAAATGGCTTTTTTGAAAAAGCATATTCCGGTCGAGAAATCCTGTTTAAACAATAAAAACGACTCCAGGCCTTATTTAGTTCACATTTTTACTTTTCGTAACCTAGCCCGTATTCATAACGCACTAAACCTTTTTATCGCGTTAAGCGCCTTTTCTCGACGAGAAAAGCACAATTTCATCAAAAACAGACAAAACAAGAAAAATGTATCTATTCAACAAGTCTGCAACACATCCTTAACAGTTACATGAGTTCACCCAATGTCAATGTGTAATTTCTCCAGTTCTGATCATTGTTTAGGTTGTTGCTAGCTTGGTCCAATGCCAAACACAGTGAATCCTTTTTATGGCTTTAAATGCCTTTTCTCCTCGGGATAAACATGATTTCATTAAAAACGTTATAGTTTAAACATTCCTGTTGTACATGTCTGCAAACACTCAGAGCCTTAAAATAGGGTTTTAGCCAATGTGTTTTTTGGTGAGAAACCTTCTATTTCAAGGTTCTGTGCGTTTTCAGACAAGTACAATATGTATTTTTAGTGTTTCTGATGAAATCCCTCCTTTTAAATGCATTATCTCACAGAAAATGAGTCTCTCGCCATGGGAAAATGGCTTTTTTGAAAAAGCTTATTCTGGTCGAGAAATCGTGTTTTAAACAATAAAAAACGACTCCAGGCCTTATTTAGGTCACATTTTTAATTTTCGTAACCTAGCCCGTATTCATAACGCACTAAACCTTTTTATCGCGTTAAGCACCTTTTCTCGACAAGAAAAGCACAATTTCATCAAAAACAAACAAAACAAGAAAAATGAATCTATTCAACAAGTCTGCAACACATCCTTAAGAGTTACGTGATTTCACCCAATGTCAATGTGTAATTTCTCCAGTTCAGATCATTGTTTATCTTGATGCTAGCTTGGTCCAATGCCAAACACAGTGAATTCTTTTTATGGCTTTAAACGCATTTTCTCCTCGAGAGAAACATGATTTCAATAAAAACGTTACAGTTTAACCATGCCTGTTGTACATGTCTGCAAACACTCAGAGCCTTAAAATAGGGTTTTCACCAATGTGTTTTTTGGTGAGAAACCTTCTAATTGCAAGGTTCTGTGCGTTTTCAGACAAGTACAATATTTATGTTTAGTGTTTCTGATGAAATACCTCCTTTTACATGCATCTTCTCACAGAAAATGAGCCTCTCGCCATGGGAAAATGGCTTTTTTGAAAAAGCATATTCTGGTCGAGAAATCGTGTTTTAAACAATAAAAACGACTCCCGGCCTTATTTAGTTCACATTTTTACTTTTGGTAACCTAGTCCATATGCGTAAAGCACTAAGACTTTTTATCGCGTTAAACGCCTTTTCTCGACAAGAAAAGCACAATTTCATCAAAAACAAACAAAATAAGAAAAATGAATCTATTCACAAGTCTGCAACACATCCTTAAGAGTTACGTGTTTTCACCCAATTTCAATGTGTAATTTCACCAGTTCTGATCATTGTTTAGCTTGTTGCTAGCTTGGTCCAATGCCAGACACAGTGAATCCTTTTTATGGCTTGAAACGCATTTTCTCCTCGGGAGAAACATGATTTCATTAAAAACGTTATAGTTTAAACATTCCTGTTGTACATGTCTGCAAACACTCAGAGCCTTAAAATAGGGTTTTATTCAATGTGTTTTTTGGTGAGAAACCTTCTATTTCAAGGTTCTGTGCGTTTTCAGACAAGTACAATATGTATTTTTAGTGTTTCTGATGAAATCCCTCCTTTTAATGCATTTTCTCACAGAAAATGAGTCTCTCGCCATGGGAAAATGGCTTTTTTGAAAAAGCATATTCCGTTCGAGAAATCCTGTTTAAACAATAAAAACGACTCCAGGCCTTATTTAGTTCACATTTTTACTTTTCGTAACCTAGTCCGTATTCATAACGCACTAAACCTTTTTATCGCGTTAAGCGCCTTTTCTCGACGAGAAAAGCACAATTTCATCAAAAACAAACAAAACAAGAAAAATTAATCTATTCAACAAGTCTGCAACACATCCTTAACAGTTACACGAGTTCACCCAATGTCAATGTGTAATTTCTCCAGTTCTGATCATTGTTTAGGTTGTTGCTAGATTGGTCCAATGCCAAACACAGTGAATCTTTTTTATGGTTTTAAATGCCTTTTCTCCTCGAGAGAAACATGATTTCATTAAAAACGTTATAGTTTAAACATTCCTGTTGTACATGTCTGCAAACACTCAGAGCCTTAAAATAGGGTTTTAGCCAATGTGTTTTTTGGTGAGAAACCTTCTATTTCAAGGTTCTGTGCGTTTTCAGACAAGTACAATATGTTTTTTTAGTGTTTCTGATGAAATCCCTCCTTTTAAATGCATTTTCTCACAGAAAATGAGTCTCTCGCCATGGGAAAATGGCTTTTTTGAAAAAGCTTATTCTGGTCGAGAAATCGCGTTTTAAACAATAAAAACGACTCCCGGCCTTATTTAGTTCACATTTTTACTTTTCGTAACCTAGCCCGTATTCATAACGCACTAAACCTTTTTATCGCGTTAAACGCCTTTTCTCGACAAGAAAAGCACAATTTCATCAAAAACGAACAAAACAAGAAAAATGAATCTATTCAACAAGTCTGCAGCACATCCTTAATAGTTACGTGATTTAACCCATTGTCAAGTGGAATTTCTCCAGTTCTGATCATTGTTTAGGTTGTTGGTGGTTTGGTCCAATGTCAAACACAGTGAATCCTTTTTATGGTTTTAAATGCCTTTTCTCCTCCGGAGAAACATGATTTCATTAAAAACGTTATAGTTTAAACATTCCTGTTGTACATGTCTGCAAACACTCAGAGCCTTAAAATAGGGTTTTCACCCATGTGTTTTTTGGTGAGAAACCTTCTAATTGCAAGGTTCTGTGCGTTTTCAGACAAGTACAATATGTATTTTTAGTGTTTCTGATGAAATCCCTCCTTTTAATTGCATTTTCTCACAGAAACTGAGTCTCTCGCCATGGGAAAATGGCTTTTTTGAAAAAGCTTATTCTGGTCGAGAAATCGCGTTTTAAACAATAAAAACGACTCCCGGCCTTATTTAGTTCACATTTTTACATTTGGTAACCTAGTCCATATGCGTAAAGCACTAAAGCTTTTTATCGCGTTAAACGCCTTTTCTCGACAAGAAAAGCACAATTTCATCAAAAACAAACTAAACAAGAAAAATGAATCTATTCAACAAGTCTGCAGCACATCCTTAATAGTTACGTGATTTAACCCATTGTCAAGTGTAATTTCTCCAGTTCTGATCATTGTTTAGGTTGTTGGTGGTTTGGTCCAATGTCAAACACAGTGAATCCTTTTTATGGTTTTAAATGCCTTTTCTCCTCGGGAGAAACATGATTTCATTAAAAACGTTATAGTTTAAACATTCCTGTTGTACATGTCTGCAAACACTCAGAGCCTTAAAATAGGGTTTTAGCCAATGTGTTTTTTGGTGAGAAACCTTCTATTTCAAGGTTCTGTGCGTTTTCAGACAAGTACAATATGTATTTTTAGTGTTTCTGATTAAATCCCTCCTTTTAAATGCATTTTCTCACAGAAAATGAGTCTCTCGCCATGGGAAAATGGCTTTTTTGAAAAAGCATATTCTGGTCGAGAAATCCTGTTTAAACAATAAAAACGACTCCCGGCCTTATTTAGTTCACATTTTTACTTTTCGTAACCTAGCCCGTATTCATAACGCACTAAACCTTTTTATCGCGTTAAACGCCTTTTCTCGACAAGAAAAGCACAATTTCATCAAAAACGAACAAAACAAGAAAAATGAATCTATTCAACAAGTCTGCAACACATCCTTAAGAGTTACGTGATTTCACCCAATGTCAATGTGTAGTTTCTCCAGTTCTGATCATTGTTTATCTTGATGCTAGCTTGGTCCAATGCCAAACACACTGAATTCTTTTTATGGCTTTAAACGCATTTTCTCCTCGAGAGAAACATGATTTCAATAAAAACGCTATAGTTTAACCATGCCTGTTGTACATGTCTGTAAACAGTCAGAGCCTTAAAATAGGGTTTTCACCAATGCGTTTTTTGGTGAGAAACCTTCTAATTGCAAGGTTCTGTGCGTTTTCAGACAAGTACAATATGCATTTTTAGTGTTTCTGATGAAATTCCTCCTTTTAATGCATTTTCTCACAGAAATGAGTCTCTCGCCATGGGAAAATGGCTTTTTTAAAAAAGCATATTCCGGTCGAGAAATCGTGTTTTAAAGAATAAAAACGACTCCCGGCCTTATTTAGTTCACATTTTTACTTTTGACAACCTAGTCCATATATGTAAATCACTAAACCTTTTTATCGCGTTAAACGCCTTTTCTCGACAAGAAAAGCACAATTTCATCAAAAACAAACTAAACAAGAAAAATGAATCTATTCAACAAGTCTGCAGCACATCCTTAATAGTTACGTGATTTAACCCATTGTCAAGTGGAATTTCTCCAGTTCTGATCATTGTTTAGGTTGTTGGTGGTTTGGTCCAATGTCAAACACAGTGAATCCTTTTTATTGCTTTAAACGCATTTTCTCCTCGAGAGAAACATGATTTCATTAAAAACGTTATAGTTTAACCATGCCTGTTGTATATGTCTGCAAACACTCAGAGCCTTAAAATAGGGTTTTCACCCATGTGTTTTTTGGTGAGAAACCTTCTATTTCAAGGTTCTGTGCGTTTTCAGACAATTACAATATGTATTTTTAGTGTTTCTGATGAAATCCCTCCTTTTAAATGCATTTTCTCACAGAAACTGAGTCTCTCGCCATGGGAAAATGGCTTTTTTGAAAAAGCTTATTCTGGTCGAGAAATCGCGTTTTAAACAATAAAAACGACTCCCGGCCTTATTTAGTTCACATTTTTACTTTTCGTAACCTAGTCCATATATGTAAATCACTAAACCTTTTTATCGCGTTAAACGCCTTTTCTCGACGAGAAAAGCACAATTTCATCAAAAACAAACAAAACAAGAAAAATTAATCTATTCAACAAGTCTGCAGCACATCCTTAATAGTTACGTGATTTAACCCATTGTCAAGTGGAATTTCTCCAGTTCTGATCATTGTTTAGGTTGTTGGTGGTTTGGTCCAATGTCAAACAAAGTGAATCCTTTTTATTGCTTTAAACGCATTTTCTCCTCGAGAGAAACATGATTTCATTAAAAACGTTATAGTTTAACCATGCCTGTTGTATATGTCTGCAAACACTCAGAGCCTTAAAATAGGGTTTTCACCCATGTGTTTTTTGGTGAGAAACCTTCTATTTCAAGGTTCTGTGCGTTTTCAGACAAGTACAATATGTATTTTTAGTGTTTCTGATGAAATACCTCCTTTTACATGCATTTTCTCACAGAAAATGAGTCTCTCGCCATGGGAAAATGGCTTTTTGAAAACACATTCTGGTCGAGAAATCGTTTTTTAAACAATAAAAACGACTCCCGGCCTTATTTAGTTCACAATTTTACTTTTCGTAACCTAGCCCGTATTCATAACGCACTAAACCTTTTTATCGCGTTAAACGCCTTTTCTCGACAAGAAAAGCACAATTTCATCAAAAACAAACTAAACAAGAAAAATGAATCTATTCAACAAGTCTGCAACACATCCTTAACAGTTACATGAGTTCACCCAATGTCAATGTGTAATTTCTCCAGTTCTGATCATTGTTTAGGTTGTTGCTAGCTTGGTCCAATGCCAAACACAGTGAATCCTTTTTATGGTTTTAAATGCCTTTTCTCCTCGGGAGAAACATGATTTCATTAAAAACGTTATAGTTTAAACATTCCTGTTATACATGTCTGCAAACACTCAGAGCCTTAAAATAGGGTTTTATTCAATGTGTTTTTTGGTGAGAAACCTTCTATTTCAAGGTTCTGTGCGTTTTCAGACAAGTACAATATGTATTTTTAGTGTTTCTGATGAAATCCCTCCTTTTAATGCATTTTCTCACAGAAAATGAGTCTCTCGCCATGGGAAAATGGCTTTTTTGAAAAAGCATATTCCGGTCGAGAAATCGTGTTTTAAACAATAAAAACGACTCCAGGCCTTATTTAGTTCACATTTTTACTTTTCGTAACCTAGTCCGTATTCATAACGCACTAAACCTTTTTATCGCGTTAAGCGCCTTTTCTCGACGAGAAAAGCACAATTTCATCAAAAACAAACAAAACAAGAAAAATTAATCTATTCAACAAGTCTGCAGAACATCCTTAATAGTTACGTGATTTAACCCATTGTCAAGTGTAATTTCTCCAGTTCTGATCATTGTTTAGTTTGTTGGTGGTTTGGTCCAATGTCAAACACAGTGAATCCTTTTTATTGCTTTAAACGCATTTTCTCCTCGAGAGAAACATGATTTCATTAAAAACGTTATAGTTTAACCATGCCTGTTGTATATGTCTGCAAACACTCAGAGCCTTAAAATAGGGTTTTCACCCATGTGTTTTTTGGTGAGAAACCTTCTATTTCAAGGTTCTGTGCGTTTTCAGACAATTACAATATGTATTTTTAGTGTTTCTGATGAAATCCCTCCTTTTAAATGCATTTTCTCACAGAAACTGAGTCTCTCGCCATGGGAAAATGGCTTTTTTGAAAAAGCTTATTCTGGTCGAGAAATCGCGTTTTAAACAATAAAAACGACTCCCGGCCTTATTTAGTTCACATTTTTACATTTGGTAACCTAGTCCATATGCGTAAAGCACTAAAGCTTTTTATCGCGTTAAACGCCTTTTCTCGACAAGAAAAGCACAGTTTCATCAAAAACAAACAAAACAAGAAAAATTAAACTATTCAACAAGTCTGCAACACATCCTTAACAGTTACATGATTTCACCCAATGTCAATGTGTAATTTCTCCAGTTCTGATCATTGTTTAGGTTGTTGGTGGTTTGGTCCAATGTCAAACACAGTGAATCCTTTTTATGGTTTTAAATGCCTTTTCTCCTCGGGAGAAACATGATTTCATTAAAAACGTTATAGTTTAAACATTCCTGTTGTACATGTCTGCAAACACTCAGAGCCTTAAAATAGGGTTTTAGCCAATGTGTTTTTTGGTGAGAAACCTTCTATTTCAAGGTTCTGTGCGTTTTCAGACAAGTACAATATGTATTTTTAGTGTTTCTGATGAAATCCCTCCATTTAATGCATTTTCTCACAGAAAATGAGTCTCTCGCCATGGGAAAATGGCTTTTTTGAAAAAGCATATTCCGGTCGAGAAATCGTGTTTTAAAGAATAAAAACGACTCCCGGCCTTATTTAGTTCACATTTTTACTTTTGGTAACCTAGTCCATATATGTAAATCACTAAACCTTTTTATCGCGTTAAACGCCTTTTCTCGACGAGAAAAGCACAATTTCATCAAAAACAAACTAAACAAGAAAAATTAATCTATTCAACAAGTCTGCAGCACATCCTTAATAGTTACGTGATTTAACCCATTGTCAAGTGGAATTTCTCCAGTTCTGATCATTGTTTAGGTTGTTGGTGGTTTGGTCCAATGTCAAACAAAGTGAATCCTTTTTATTGCTTTAAACGCATTTTCTCCTCGAGAGAAACATGATTTCATTAAAAACGTTATAGTTTAACCATGCCTGTTGTATATGTCTGCAAACACTCAGAGCCTTAAAATAGGGTTTTCACCCATGTGTTTTTTGGTGAGAAACCTTCTATTTCAAGGTTCTGTGCGTTTTCAGACAATTACAATATGTATTTTTAGTGTTTCTGATGAAATACCTCCTTTTACATGCATTTTCTCACAGAAAATGAGTCTCTCGCCATGGGAAAATGGCTTTTTGAAAACACATTCTGGTCGAGAAATCGTTTTTTAAACAATAAAAACGACTCCAGGCCTTATTTAGTTCACATTTTTACTTTTCGTAACCTAGTCCGTATTCATAACGCACTAAACCTTTTTATCGCGTTAAGTGCCTTTTCTCGACGAGAAAAGCACAATTTCATCAAAAACAAACAAAACAAGAAAAATTAATCTATTCAACAAGTCTGCAACACATCCTTAACAGTTACACGAGTTCACCCAATGTCAATGTGTAATTTCTCCAGTTCTGATCATTGTTTAGGTTGTTGCTAGATTGGTCCAATGCCAAACACAGTGAATCTTTTTTATGGTTTTAAATGCCTTTTCTCCTCGAGAGAAACATGATTTCATTAAAAACGTTATAGTTTAAACATTCCTGTTGTACATGTCTGCAAACACTCAGAGCCTTAAAATAGGGTTTTAGCCAATGTGTTTTTTGGTGAGAAACCTTCTATTTCAAGGTTCTGTGCGTTTTCAGACAAGTACAATATGTATTTTTAGTGTTTCTGATGAAATCCCTCCTTTTAAATGCATTTTCTCACAGAAAATGAGTCTCTCGCCATGGGAAAATGGCTTTTTTGAAAAAGCTTATTCTGGTCGAGAAATCGCGTTTTAAACAATAAAAACGACTCCCGGCCTTATTTAGTTCACATTTTTACTTTTCGTAACCTAGCCCGTATTCATAACGCACTAAACCTTTTTATCGCGTTAAACGCCTTTTCTCGACAAGAAAAGCACAATTTCATCAAAAACGAACAAAACAAGAAAAATGAATCTATTCAACAAGTCTGCAGCACATCCTTAATAGTTACGTGATTTAACCCATTGTCAAGTGGAATTTCTCCAGTTCTGATCATTGTTTAGGTTGTTGGTGGTTTGGTCCAATGTCAAACACAGTGAATCCTTTTTATGGTTTTAAATGCCTTTTCTCCTCCGGAGAAACATGATTTCATTAAAAACGTTATAGTTTAAACATTCCTGTTGTACATGTCTGCAAACACTCAGAGCCTTAAAATAGGGTTTTCACCCATGTGTTTTTTGGTGAGAAACCTTCTAATTGCAAGGTTCTGTGCGTTTTCAGACAAGTACAATATGTATTTTTAGTGTTTCTGATGAAATCCCTCCTTTTAAATGCATTTTCTCACAGAAACTGAGTCTCTCGCCATGGGAAAATGGCTTTTTTGAAAAAGCTTATTCTGGTCGAGAAATCGCGTTTTAAACAATAAAAACGACTCCCGGCCTTATTTAGTTCACATTTTTACATTTGGTAACCTAGTCCATATGCGTAAAGCACTAAAGCTTTTTATCGCGTTAAACGCCTTTTCTCGACAAGAAAAGCACAATTTCATCAAAAACAAACTAAACAAGAAAAATGAATCTATTCAACAAGTCTGCAGCACATCCTTAATAGTTACGTGATTTAACCCATTGTCAAGTGGAATTTCTCCAGTTCTGATCATTGTTTAGGTTGTTGGTGGTTTGGTCCAATGTCAAACACAGTGAATCCTTTTTATGGTTTTAAATGCCTTTTCTCCTCCGGAGAAACATGATCTCATTAAAAACGTTATAGTTTAAACATTCCTGTTGTACATGTCTGCAAACACTCAGAGCCTTAACATAGGGTTTTAGCCAATGTGTTTTTTGGTGAGAAACCTTCTATTTCAAGGTTCTGTGCGTTTTCAGACAAGTACAATATGTATTTTTAGTGTTTCTGATGAAATCCCTCCTTTTAAATGCATTTTCTCACAGAAAATGAGTCTCTCGCCATGGGAAAATGGCTTTTTTGAAAAAGCATATTCTGGTCGAGAAATCCTGTTTAAACAATAAAAACGACTCCCGGCCTTATTTAGTTCACATTTTTACTTTTCGTAACCTAGCCCGTATTCATAACGCACTAAACCTTTTTATCGCGTTAAACGCCTTTTCTCGACAAGAAAAGCACAATTTCATCAAAAACGAACAAAACAAGAAAAATGAATCTATTCAACAAGTCTGCAACACATCCTTAAGAGTTACGTGATTTCACCCAATGTCAATGTGTAGTTTCTCCAGTTCTGATCATTGTTTATCTTGATGCTAGCTTGGTCCAATGCCAAACACAGTGAATTCTTTTTATGGCTTTAAACGCATTTTCTCCTCGAGAGAAACATGATTTCAATAAAAACGCTATAGTTTAACCATGCCTGTTGTACATGTCTGTAAACAGTCAGAGCCTTAAAATAGGGTTTTCACCAATGCGTTTTTTGGTGAGAAACCTTCTAATTGCAAGGTTCTGTGCGTTTTCAGACAAGTACAATATGCATTTTTAGTGTTTCTGATGAAATTCCTCCTTTTAATGCATTTTCTCACAGAAATGAGTCTCTCGCCATGGGAAAATGGCTTTTTTAAAAAAGCATATTCCGGTCGAGAAATCGTGTTTTAAAGAATAAAAACGACTCCCGGCCTTATTTAGTTCACATTTTTACTTTTGACAACCTAGTCCATATATGTAAATCACTAAACCTTTTTATCGCGTTAAACGCCTTTTCTCGACAAGAAAAGCACAATTTCATCAAAAACAAACTAAACAAGAAAAATGAATCTATTCAACAACTCTGCAGCACATCCTTAATAGTTACGTGATTTAACCCATTGTCAAGTGGAATTTCTCCAGTTCTGATCATTGTTTAGGTTGTTGGTGGTTTGGTCCAATGTCAAACACAGTGAATCCTTTTTATTGCTTTAAACGCATTTTCTCCTCGAGAGAAACATGATTTCATTAAAAACGTTATAGTTTAACCATGCCTGTTGTATATGTCTGCAAACACTCAGAGCCTTAAAATAGGGTTTTCACCCATGTGTTTTTTGGTGAGAAACCTTCTATTTCAAGGTTCTGTGCGTTTTCAGACAATTACAATATGTATTTTTAGTGTTTCTGATGAAATCCCTCCTTTTAAATGCATTTTCTCACAGAAACTGAGTCTCTCGCCATGGGAAAATGGCTTTTTTGAAAAAGCTTATTCTGGTCGAGAAATCGCGTTTTAAACAATAAAAACGACTCCCGGCCTTATTTAGTTCACATTTTTACTTTTCGTAACCTAGCCCGTATTCATAACGCACTAAACCTTTTTATCGCGTTAAACGCCTTTTCTCGACAAGAAAAGCACAATTTCATCAAAAACGAACAAAACAAGAAAAATGAATCTATTCAACAAGTCTGCAACACATCCTTAAGAGTTACGTGATTTCACCCAATGTCAATGTGTAATTTCTCCAGTTCTGATCATTGTTTATCTTGATGCTAGCTTGGTCCAATGCCAAACACAGTGAATTCTTTTTATGGCTTTAATCGCATTTTCTCCTCGAGAGAAACATGATTTCAATAAAAACGTTATAGTTTAACCATGCCTGTTGTACATGTCTGTAAACAGTCAGAGCCTTAAAATAGGGTTTTCACCCATGTGTTTTTTGGTGAGAAACCTTCTAATTGCAAGGTTCTGTGCGTTTTCAGACAAGTACAATATGTATTTTTAGTGTTTCTGATGAAATCCCTCCTTTTAAATGCATTTTCTCACAGAAAATGAGTCTCTCGCCATGGGAAAATGGCTTTTTTGAAAAAGCATATTCCGGTCGAGAAATCGTGTTTTAAAGAATAAAAACGACTCCCGGCCTTATTTAGTTCACATTTTTACTTTTGGTAACCTAGTCCATATATGTAAATCACTAAACCTTTTTATCGCGTTAAACGCCTTTTCTCGACGAGAAAAGCACAATTTCATCAAAAACAAACTAAACAAGAAAAATTAATCTATTCAACAAGTCTGCAGCACATCCTTAATAGTTACGTGATTTAACCCATTGTCAAGTGGAATTTCTCCAGTTCTGATCATTGTTTAGGTTGTTGGTGGTTTGGTCCAATGTCAAACAAAGTGAATCCTTTTTATTGCTTTAAACGCATTTTCTCCTCGAGAGAAACATGATTTCATTAAAAACGTTATAGTTTAACCATGCCTGTTGTATATGTCTGCAAACACTCAGAGCCTTAAAATAGGGTTTTCACCCATGTGTTTTTTGGTGAGAAACCTTCTATTTCAAGGTTCTGTGCGTTTTCAGACAAGTACAATATGTATTTTTAGTGTTTCTGATGAAATACCTCCTTTTACATGCATTTTCTCACAGAAAATGAGTCTCTCGCCATGGGAAAATGGCTTTTTGAAAACACATTCTGGTCGAGAAATCGTTTTTTAAACAATAAAAACGACTCCCGGCCTTATTTAGTTCACAATTTTACTTTTCGTAACCTAGCCCGTATTCATAACGCACTAAACCTTTTTATCGCGTTAAACGCCTTTTCTCGACAAGAAAAGCACAATTTCATCAAAAACAAACTAAACAAGAAAAATGAATCTATTCAACAAGTCTGCAACACATCCTTAACAGTTACATGAGTTCACCCAATGTCAATGTGTAATTTCTCCAGTTCTGATCATTGTTTAGGTTGTTGCTAGCTTGGTCCAATGCCAAACACAGTGAATCCTTTTTATGGTTTTAAATGCCTTTTCTCCTCGGGAGAAACATGATTTCATTAAAAACGTTATAGTTTAAACATTCCTGTTATACATGTCTGCAAACACTCAGAGCCTTAAAATAGGGTTTTATTCAATGTGTTTTTTGGTGAGAAACCTTCTATTTCAAGGTTCTGTGCGTTTTCAGACAAGTACAATATGTATTTTTAGTGTTTCTGATGAAATCCCTCCTTTTAATGCATTTTCTCACAGAAAATGAGTCTCTCGCCATGGGAAAATGGCTTTTTTGAAAAAGCATATTCCGGTCGAGAAATCGTGTTTTAAACAATAAAAACGACTCCAGGCCTTATTTAGTTCACATTTTTACTTTTCGTAACCTAGTCCGTATTCATAACGCACTAAACCTTTTTATCGCGTTAAGCGCCTTTTCTCGACGAGAAAAGCACAATTTCATCAAAAACAAACAAAACAAGAAAAATTAATCTATTCAACAAGTCTGCAGAACATCCTTAATAGTTACGTGATTTAACCCATTGTCAAGTGTAATTTCTCCAGTTCTGATCATTGTTTAGTTTGTTGGTGGTTTGGTCCAATGTCAAACACAGTGAATCCTTTTTATTGCTTTAAACGCATTTTCTCCTCGAGAGAAACATGATTTCATTAAAAACGTTATAGTTTAACCATGCCTGTTGTATATGTCTGCAAACACTCAGAGCCTTAAAATAGGGTTTTCACCCATGTGTTTTTTGGTGAGAAACCTTCTATTTCAAGGTTCTGTGCGTTTTCAGACAATTACAATATGTATTTTTAGTGTTTCTGATGAAATCCCTCCTTTTAAATGCATTTTCTCACAGAAACTGAGTCTCTCGCCATGGGAAAATGGCTTTTTTGAAAAAGCTTATTCTGGTCGAGAAATCGCGTTTTAAACAATAAAAACGACTCCCGGCCTTATTTAGTTCACATTTTTACATTTGGTAACCTAGTCCATATGCGTAAAGCACTAAAGCTTTTTATCGCGTTAAACGCCTTTTCTCGACAAGAAAAGCACAGTTTCATCAAAAACAAACAAAACAAGAAAAATTAAACTATTCAACAAGTCTGCAACACATCCTTAACAGTTACATGATTTCACCCAATGTCAATGTGTAATTTCTCCAGTTCTGATCATTGTTTAGGTTGTTGGTGGTTTGGTCCAATGTCAAACACAGTGAATCCTTTTTATGGTTTTAAATGCCTTTTCTCCTCGGGAGAAACATGATTTCATTAAAAACGTTATAGTTTAAACATTCCTGTTGTACATGTCTGCAAACACTCAGAGCCTTAAAATAGGGTTTTAGCCAATGTGTTTTTTGGTGAGAAACCTTCTATTTCAAGGTTCTGTGCGTTTTCAGACAAGTACAATATGTATTTTTAGTGTTTCTGATGAAATCCCTCCATTTAATGCATTTTCTCACAGAAAATGAGTCTCTCGCCATGGGAAAATGGCTTTTTTGAAAAAGCATATTCCGGTCGAGAAATCGTGTTTTAAAGAATAAAAACGACTCCCGGCCTTATTTAGTTCACATTTTTACTTTTGGTAACCTAGTCCATATATGTAAATCACTAAACCTTTTTATCGCGTTAAACGCCTTTTCTCGACGAGAAAAGCACAATTTCATCAAAAACAAACTAAACAAGAAAAATTAATCTATTCAACAAGTCTGCAGCACATCCTTAATAGTTACGTGATTTAACCCATTGTCAAGTGGAATTTCTCCAGTTCTGATCATTGTTTAGGTTGTTGGTGGTTTGGTCCAATGTCAAACAAAGTGAATCCTTTTTATTGCTTTAAACGCATTTTCTCCTCGAGAGAAACATGATTTCATTAAAAACGTTATAGTTTAACCATGCCTGTTGTATATGTCTGCAAACACTCAGAGCCTTAAAATAGGGTTTTCACCCATGTGTTTTTTGGTGAGAAACCTTCTATTTCAAGGTTCTGTGCGTTTTCAGACAATTACAATATGTATTTTTAGTGTTTCTGATGAAATACCTCCTTTTACATGCATTTTCTCACAGAAAATGAGTCTCTCGCCATGGGAAAATGGCTTTTTGAAAACACATTCTGGTCGAGAAATCGTTTTTTAAACAATAAAAACGACTCCCGGCCTTATTTAGTTCACAATTTTACTTTTCGTAACCTAGCCCGTATTCATAACGCACTAAACCTTTTTATCGCGTTAAACGCCTTTTCTCGACAAGAAAAGCACAATTTCATCAAAAACAAACTAAACAAGAAAAATGAATCTATTCAACAAGTCTGCAGCACATCCTTAATAGTTACGTGATTTAACCCATTGTCAAGTGGAATTTCTCCAGTTCTGATCATTGTTTAGGTTGTTGGTGGTTTGGTCCAATGTCAAACACAGTGAATCCTTTTTATGGTTTTAAATGCCTTTTCTCCTCCGGAGAAACATGATTTCATTAAAAACGTTATAGTTTAAACATTCCTGTTGTACATGTCTGCAAACACTCAGAGCCTTAAAATAGGGTTTTCACCCATGTGTTTTTTGGTGAGAAACCTTCTAATTGCAAGGTTCTGTGCGTTTTCAGACAAGTACAATATGTATTTTTAGTGTTTCTGATGAAATCCCTCCTTTTAAATGCATTTTCTCACAGAAACTGAGTCTCTCGCCATGGGAAAATGGCTTTTTTGAAAAAGCTTATTCTGGTCGAGAAATCGCGTTTTAAACAATAAAAACGACTCCCGGCCTTATTTAGTTCACATTTTTACATTTGGTAACCTAGTCCATATGCGTAAAGCACTAAAGCTTTTTATCGCGTTAAACGCCTTTTCTCGACAAGAAAAGCACAATTTCATCAAAAACAAACTAAACAAGAAAAATGAATCTATTCAACAAGTCTGCAGCACATCCTTAATAGTTACGTGATTTAACCCATTGTCAAGTGGAATTTCTCCAGTTCTGATCATTGTTTAGGTTGTTGGTGGTTTGGTCCAATGTCAAACACAGTGAATCCTTTTTATGGTTTTAAATGCCTTTTCTCCTCCGGAGAAACATGATCTCATTAAAAACGTTATAGTTTAAACATTCCTGTTGTACATGTCTGCAAACACTCAGAGCCTTAACATAGGGTTTTAGCCAATGTGTTTTTTGGTGAGAAACCTTCTATTTCAAGGTTCTGTGCGTTTTCAGACAAGTACAATATGTATTTTTAGTGTTTCTGATGAAATCCCTCCTTTTAAATGCATTTTCTCACAGAAAATGAGTCTCTCGCCATGGGAAAATGGCTTTTTTGAAAAAGCATATTCTGGTCGAGAAATCCTGTTTAAACAATAAAAACGACTCCCGGCCTTATTTAGTTCACATTTTTACTTTTCGTAACCTAGCCCGTATTCATAACGCACTAAACCTTTTTATCGCGTTAAACGCCTTTTCTCGACAAGAAAAGCACAATTTCATCAAAAACGAACAAAACAAGAAAAATGAATCTATTCAACAAGTCTGCAACACATCCTTAAGAGTTACGTGATTTCACCCAATGTCAATGTGTAGTTTCTCCAGTTCTGATCATTGTTTATCTTGATGCTAGCTTGGTCCAATGCCAAACACAGTGAATTCTTTTTATGGCTTTAAACGCATTTTCTCCTCGAGAGAAACATGATTTCAATAAAAACGCTATAGTTTAACCATGCCTGTTGTACATGTCTGTAAACAGTCAGAGCCTTAAAATAGGGTTTTCACCAATGCGTTTTTTGGTGAGAAACCTTCTAATTGCAAGGTTCTGTGCGTTTTCAGACAAGTACAATATGCATTTTTAGTGTTTCTGATGAAATTCCTCCTTTTAATGCATTTTCTCACAGAAATGAGTCTCTCGCCATGGGAAAATGGCTTTTTTAAAAAAGCATATTCCGGTCGAGAAATCGTGTTTTAAAGAATAAAAACGACTCCCGGCCTTATTTAGTTCACATTTTTACTTTTGACAACCTAGTCCATATATGTAAATCACTAAACCTTTTTATCGCGTTAAACGCCTTTTCTCGACAAGAAAAGCACAATTTCATCAAAAACAAACTAAACAAGAAAAATGAATCTATTCAACAACTCTGCAGCACATCCTTAATAGTTACGTGATTTAACCCATTGTCAAGTGGAATTTCTCCAGTTCTGATCATTGTTTAGGTTGTTGGTGGTTTGGTCCAATGTCAAACACAGTGAATCCTTTTTATTGCTTTAAACGCATTTTCTCCTCGAGAGAAACATGATTTCATTAAAAACGTTATAGTTTAACCATGCCTGTTGTATATGTCTGCAAACACTCAGAGCCTTAAAATAGGGTTTTCACCCATGTGTTTTTTGGTGAGAAACCTTCTATTTCAAGGTTCTGTGCGTTTTCAGACAATTACAATATGTATTTTTAGTGTTTCTGATGAAATCCCTCCTTTTAAATGCATTTTCTCACAGAAACTGAGTCTCTCGCCATGGGAAAATGGCTTTTTTGAAAAAGCTTATTCTGGTCGAGAAATCGCGTTTTAAACAATAAAAACGACTCCCGGCCTTATTTAGTTCACATTTTTACTTTTCGTAACCTAGCCCGTATTCATAACGCACTAAACCTTTTTATCGCGTTAAACGCCTTTTCTCGACAAGAAAAGCACAATTTCATCAAAAACGAACAAAACAAGAAAAATGAATCTATTCAACAAGTCTGCAACACATCCTTAAGAGTTACGTGATTTCACCCAATGTCAATGTGTAATTTCTCCAGTTCTGATCATTGTTTATCTTGATGCTAGCTTGGTCCAATGCCAAACACAGTGAATTCTTTTTATGGCTTTAATCGCATTTTCTCCTCGAGAGAAACATGATTTCAATAAAAACGTTATAGTTTAACCATGCCTGTTGTACATGTCTGTAAACAGTCAGAGCCTTAAAATAGGGTTTTCACCCATGTGTTTTTTGGTGAGAAACCTTCTAATTGCAAGGTTCTGTGCGTTTTCAGACAAGTACAATATGTATTTTTAGTGTTTCTGATGAAATCCCTCCTTTTAAATGCATTTTCTCACAGAAAATGAGTCTCTCGCCATGGGAAAATGGCTTTTTTGAAAAAGCATATTCCGGTCGAGAAATCGTGTTTTAAAGAATAAAAACGACTCCCGGCCTTATTTAGTTCACATTTTTACTTTTGGTAACCTAGTCCATATATGTAAATCACTAAACCTTTTTATCGCGTTAAACGCCTTTTCTCGACGAGAAAAGCACAATTTCATCAAAAACAAACTAAACAAGAAAAATTAATCTATTCAACAAGTCTGCAGCACATCCTTAATAGTTACGTGATTTAACCCATTGTCAAGTGGAATTTCTCCAGTTCTGATCATTGTTTAGGTTGTTGGTGGTTTGGTCCAATGTCAAACAAAGTGAATCCTTTTTATTGCTTTAAACGCATTTTCTCCTCGAGAGAAACATGATTTCATTAAAAACGTTATAGTTTAACCATGCCTGTTGTATATGTCTGCAAACACTCAGAGCCTTAAAATAGGGTTTTCACCCATGTGTTTTTTGGTGAGAAACCTTCTATTTCAAGGTTCTGTGCGTTTTCAGACAAGTACAATATGTATTTTTAGTGTTTCTGATGAAATACCTCCTTTTACATGCATTTTCTCACAGAAAATGAGTCTCTCGCCATGGGAAAATGGCTTTTTGAAAACACATTCTGGTCGAGAAATCGTTTTTTAAACAATAAAAACGACTCCCGGCCTTATTTAGTTCACAATTTTACTTTTCGTAACCTAGCCCGTATTCATAACGCACTAAACCTTTTTATCGCGTTAAACGCCTTTTCTCGACAAGAAAAGCACAATTTCATCAAAAACAAACTAAACAAGAAAAATGAATCTATTCAACAAGTCTGCAACACATCCTTAACAGTTACATGAGTTCACCCAATGTCAATGTGTAATTTCTCCAGTTCTGATCATTGTTTAGGTTGTTGCTAGCTTGGTCCAATGCCAAACACAGTGAATCCTTTTTATGGTTTTAAATGCCTTTTCTCCTCGGGAGAAACATGATTTCATTAAAAACGTTATAGTTTAAACATTCCTGTTATACATGTCTGCAAACACTCAGAGCCTTAAAATAGGGTTTTATTCAATGTGTTTTTTGGTGAGAAACCTTCTATTTCAAGGTTCTGTGCGTTTTCAGACAAGTACAATATGTATTTTTAGTGTTTCTGATGAAATCCCTCCTTTTAATGCATTTTCTCACAGAAAATGAGTCTCTCGCCATGGGAAAATGGCTTTTTTGAAAAAGCATATTCCGGTCGAGAAATCGTGTTTTAAACAATAAAAACGACTCCAGGCCTTATTTAGTTCACATTTTTACTTTTCGTAACCTAGTCCGTATTCATAACGCACTAAACCTTTTTATCGCGTTAAGCGCCTTTTCTCGACGAGAAAAGCACAATTTCATCAAAAACAAACAAAACAAGAAAAATTAATCTATTCAACAAGTCTGCAGAACATCCTTAATAGTTACGTGATTTAACCCATTGTCAAGTGTAATTTCTCCAGTTCTGATCATTGTTTAGTTTGTTGGTGGTTTGGTCCAATGTCAAACACAGTGAATCCTTTTTATTGCTTTAAACGCATTTTCTCCTCGAGAGAAACATGATTTCATTAAAAACGTTATAGTTTAACCATGCCTGTTGTATATGTCTGCAAACACTCAGAGCCTTAAAATAGGGTTTTCACCCATGTGTTTTTTGGTGAGAAACCTTCTATTTCAAGGTTCTGTGCGTTTTCAGACAATTACAATATGTATTTTTAGTGTTTCTGATGAAATCCCTCCTTTTAAATGCATTTTCTCACAGAAACTGAGTCTCTCGCCATGGGAAAATGGCTTTTTTGAAAAAGCTTATTCTGGTCGAGAAATCGCGTTTTAAACAATAAAAACGACTCCCGGCCTTATTTAGTTCACATTTTTACATTTGGTAACCTAGTCCATATGCGTAAAGCACTAAAGCTTTTTATCGCGTTAAACGCCTTTTCTCGACAAGAAAAGCACAGTTTCATCAAAAACAAACAAAACAAGAAAAATTAAACTATTCAACAAGTCTGCAACACATCCTTAACAGTTACATGATTTCACCCAATGTCAATGTGTAATTTCTCCAGTTCTGATCATTGTTTAGGTTGTTGGTGGTTTGGTCCAATGTCAAACACAGTGAATCCTTTTTATGGTTTTAAATGCCTTTTCTCCTCGGGAGAAACATGATTTCATTAAAAACGTTATAGTTTAAACATTCCTGTTGTACATGTCTGCAAACACTCAGAGCCTTAAAATAGGGTTTTAGCCAATGTGTTTTTTGGTGAGAAACCTTCTATTTCAAGGTTCTGTGCGTTTTCAGACAAGTACAATATGTATTTTTAGTGTTTCTGATGAAATCCCTCCATTTAATGCATTTTCTCAAAGAAAATGAGTCTCTCGCCATGGGAAAATGGCTTTTTTGAAAAAGCATATTCCGGTCGAGAAATCGTGTTTTAAAGAATAAAAACGACTCCCGGCCTTATTTAGTTCACATTTTTACTTTTGGTAACCTAGTCCATATATGTAAATCACTAAACCTTTTTATCGCGTTAAACGCCTTTTCTCGACGAGAAAAGCACAATTTCATCAAAAACAAACTAAACAAGAAAAATTAATCTATTCAACAAGTCTGCAGCACATCCTTAATAGTTACGTGATTTAACCCATTGTCAAGTGGAATTTCTCCAGTTCTGATCATTGTTTAGGTTGTTGGTGGTTTGGTCCAATGTCAAACAAAGTGAATCCTTTTTATTGCTTTAAACGCATTTTCTCCTCGAGAGAAACATGATTTCATTAAAAACGTTATAGTTTAACCATGCCTGTTGTATATGTCTGCAAACACTCAGAGCCTTAAAATAGGGTTTTCACCCATGTGTTTTTTGGTGAGAAACCTTCTATTTCAAGGTTCTGTGCGTTTTCAGACAATTACAATATGTATTTTTAGTGTTTCTGATGAAATACCTCCTTTTACATGCATTTTCTCACAGAAAATGAGTCTCTCGCCATGGGAAAATGGCTTTTTGAAAACACATTCTGGTCGAGAAATCGTTTTTTAAACAATAAAAACGACTCCCGGCCTTATTTAGTTCACAATTTTACTTTTCGTAACCTAGCCCGTATTCATAACGCACTAAACCTTTTTATCGCGTTAAACGCCTTTTCTCGACAAGAAAAGCACAATTTCATCAAAAACAAACTAAACAAGAAAAATGAATCTATTCAACAAGTCTGCAACACATCCTTAACAGTTACATGAGTTCACCCAATGTCAATGTGTAATTTCTCCAGTTCTGATCATTGTTTAGGTTGTTGCTAGCTTGGTCCAATGCCAAACACAGTGAATCCTTTTTATGGTTTTAAATGCCTTTTCTCCTCGGGAGAAACATGATTTCATTAAAAACGTTATAGTTTAAACATTCCTGTTATACATGTCTGCAAACACTCAGAGCCTTAAAATAGGGTTTTATTCAATGTGTTTTTTGGTGAGAAACCTTCTATTTCAAGGTTCTGTGCGTTTTCAGACAAGTACAATATGTATTTTTAGTGTTTCTGATGAAATCCCTCCTTTTAATGCATTTTCTCACAGAAAATGAGTCTCTCGCCATGGGAAAATGGCTTTTTTGAAAAAGCATATTCCGGTCGAGAAATCGTGTTTTAAACAATAAAAACGACTCCAGGCCTTATTTAGTTCACATTTTTACTTTTCGTAACCTAGTCCGTATTCATAACGCACTAAACCTTTTTATCGCGTTAAGCGCCTTTTCTCGACGAGAAAAGCACAATTTCATCAAAAACAAACAAAACAAGAAAAATTAATCTATTCAACAAGTCTGCAGAACATCCTTAATAGTTACGTGATTTAACCCATTGTCAAGTGTAATTTCTCCAGTTCTGATCATTGTTTAGTTTGTTGGTGGCTTGGTCCAATGTCAAACACAGTGAATCCTTTTTATTGCTTTAAACGCATTTTCTCCTCGAGAGAAACATGATTTCATTAAAAACGTTATAGTTTAACCATGCCTGTTGTATATGTCTGCAAACACTCAGAGCCTTAAAATAGGGTTTTCACCCATGTGTTTTTTGGTGAGAAACCTTCTATTTCAAGGTTCTGTGCGTTTTCAGACAATTACAATATGTATTTTTAGTGTTTCTGATGAAATCCCTCCTTTTAAATGCATTTTCTCACAGAAACTGAGTCTCTCGCCATGGGAAAATGGCTTTTTTGAAAAAGCTTATTCTGGTCGAGAAATCGCGTTTTAAACAATAAAAACGACTCCCGGCCTTATTTAGTTCACATTTTTACATTTGGTAACCTAGTCCATATGCGTAAAGCACTAAAGCTTTTTATCGCGTTAAACGCCTTTTCTCGACAAGAAAAGCACAGTTTCATCAAAAACAAACAAAACAAGAAAAATTAAACTATTCAACAAGTCTGCAACACATCCTTAACAGTTACATGATTTCACCCAATGTCAATGTGTAATTTCTCCAGTTCTGATCATTGTTTAGGTTGTTGGTGGTTTGGTCCAATGTCAAACACAGTGAATCCTTTTTATGGTTTTAAATGCCTTTTCTCCTCGGGAGAAACATGATTTCATTAAAAACGTTATAGTTTAAACATTCCTGTTGTACATGTCTGCAAACACTCAGAGCCTTAAAATAGGGTTTTAGCCAATGTGTTTTTTGGTGAGAAACCTTCTATTTCAAGGTTCTGTGCGTTTTCAGACAAGTACAATATGTATTTTTAGTGTTTCTGATGAAATCCCTCCATTTAATGCATTTTCTCACAGAAAATGAGTCTCTCGCCATGGGAAAATGGCTTTTTTGAAAAAGCATATTCCGGTCGAGAAATCGTGTTTTAAACAATAAAAACGACTCCAGGCCTTATTTAGTTCACATTTTTACTTTTCGTAACCTAGTCCGTATTCATAACGCACTAAACCTTTTTATCGCGTTAAGCGCCTTTTCTCGACGAGAAAAGCACAATTTCATCAAAAACAAACAAAACAAGAAAAATTAATCTATTCAACAAGTCTGCAGAACATCCTTAATAGTTACGTGATTTAACCCATTGTCAAGTGTAATTTCTCCAGTTCTGATCATTGTTTAGTTTGTTGGTGGTTTGGTCCAATGTCAAACACAGTGAATCCTTTTTATTGCTTTAAACGCATTTTCTCCTCGAGAGAAACATGATTTCATTAAAAACGTTATAGTTTAACCATGCCTGTTGTATATGTCTGCAAACACTCAGAGCCTTAAAATAGGGTTTTCACCCATGTGTTTTTTGGTGAGAAACCTTCTATTTCAAGGTTCTGTGCGTTTTCAGACAATTACAATATGTATTTTTAGTGTTTCTGATGAAATCCCTCCTTTTAAATGCATTTTCTCACAGAAAATGAGTCTCTCGCCATGGGAAAATGGCTTTTTTGAAAAAGCTTATTCTGGTCGAGAAATCGCGTTTTAAACAATAAAAACGACTCCCGGCCTTATTTAGTTCACATTTTTACATTTGGTAACCTAGTCCATATGCGTAAAGCACTAAAGCTTTTTATCGCGTTAAACGCCTTTTCTCGACAAGAAAAGCACAGTTTCATCAAAAACAAACAAAACAAGAAAAATTAAACTATTCAACAAGTCTGCAACACATCCTTAACAGTTACATGATTTCACCCAATGTCAATGTGTAATTTCTCCAGTTCTGATCATTGTTTAGGTTGTTGGTGGTTTGGTCCAATGTCAAACACAGTGAATCCTTTTTATGGTTTTAAATGCCTTTTCTCCTCGGGAGAAACATGATTTCATTAAAAACGTTATAGTTTAAACATTCCTGTTGTACATGTCTGCAAACACTCAGAGCCTTAAAATAGGGTTTTAGCCAATGTGTTTTTTGGTGAGAAACCTTCTATTTCAAGGTTCTGTGCGTTTTCAGACAAGTACAATATGTATTTTTAGTGTTTCTGATGAAATCCCTCCTTTTAAATGCATTTTCTCACAGAAAATGAGTTTCTCGCCATGGGAAAATGGCTTTTTTGAAAAAGCATATTCTGGTCGAGAAATCCTGTTTAAACAATAAAAACGACTCCCGGCCTTATTTAGTTCACATTTTTACTTTTCGTAACCTAGCCCGTATTCATAACGCACTAAACCTTTTTTATCGCGTTAAACGCCTTTTCTCGACAAGAAAAGCACAATTTCATCAAAAACGAACAAAACAAGAAAAATGAATCTAATCAACAAGTCTGCAACACATCCTTAAGAGTTACGTGATTTCACCCAATGTCAATGTGTAATTTCTCCAGTTCTGATCATTGTTTAGTTTGTTGGTGGTTTGGTCCAATGTCAAACACAGTGAATCCTTTTTATTGCTTTAAACGCATTTTCTCCTCGAGAGAAACATGATTTCATTAAAAACGTTATAGTTTAACCATGCCTGTTGTATATGTCTGCAAACACTCAGAGCCTTAAAATAGGGTTTTCACCCATGTGGTTTTTTCGTGAGAAACCTTATATTTCAAGGTTCTGTGCGTTTTCAGACAATTACAATATGTATTTTTAGTCTTTCTGATGAAATCCCTCCTTTTAATGCATTTTCTCACAGAAAATGAGTCTCTCGCCATGGGAAAATGGCTTTTTTGAAAAAGCATATTCCGGTCGAGAAATCGTGTTTTAAACAATAAAAACGACTCCAGGCCTTATTTAGTTCACATTTTTACTTTTCGTAACCTAGCCCGTATTCATAACGCACTAAACCTTTTTATCGCGTTAAACGCCTTTTCTCGACGAGAAAAGCACAATTTCATCAAAAACAGACAAAACAAGAAAAATGAATCTATTCAACAAGTCTGCAACACATCCTTAACAGTTACATGAGTTCACCCAATGTCAATGTGTAATTTCTCCAGTTCTGATCATTGTTTAGGTTGTTGCTAGCTTGGTCCAATGCCAAACACAGTGAATCCTTTTTATGGTTTTAAATGCCTTTTCTCCTCGGGAGAAACATGATTTCATTAAAAACGTTATAGTTTAAACATTCCTGTTGTACATGTCTGCAAACACTCAGAGCCTTAAAATAGGGTTTTATTCAATGTGTTTTTTGGTGAGAAACCTTCTATTTCAAGGTTCTGTGCGTTTTCAGACAAGTACAATATGTATTTTTAGTGTTTCTGATGAAATCCCTCCTTTTAATGCATTTTCTCACAGAAAATGAGTCTCTCGCCATGGGAAAATGGCTTTTTTGAAAAAGCTTATTCCGGTCGAGAAATCGTGTTTTAAACAATAAAAACGACTCCAGGCCTTATTTAGTTCACATTTTTACTTTTCGTAACCTAGCCCGTATTCATAACGCACTAAACCTTTTTATCGCGTTAAGCGCCTTTTCTCGACGAGAAAAGCACAATTTCATCAAAAACAAACAAAACAAGAAACATTAATCTATTCAACAAGTCTGCAACATATCCTTAACAGTTACATGAGTTCACCCAATGTCAATGTGTAATTTCTCCAGTTCTGATCATTGTTTAGGTTGTTGCTAGATTGGTCCAATGCCAAACACAGTGAATCCTTTTTATGGTTTTAAATGCCTTTTCTCCTCGAGAGAAACATGATTTCATTAAAAACGTTATAGTTTAAACATTCCTGTTGTACATGTCTGCAAACACTCAGAGCCTTAAAATAGGGTTTTCACCAATGTGTTTTTTGGTGAGAAACCTTCTAATTGCAAGGTTCTGTGCGTTTTCAGACAAGTACAATATGTATTTTTAGTGTTTCTGGTGAAATCCCTCCTTTTAATGCATTTTCTCACAGAAAATGAGTCTCTCGCCATGGGAAAATGGCTTTTTTGAAAAAGCATATTCCGGTCGAGAAATCCTGTTTAAACAATAAAAACGACTCCAGGCCTTATTTAGTTCACATTTTTACTTTTCGTAACCTAGCCCGTATTCATAACGCACTAAACCTTTTTATCGCGTTAAGCGCCTTTTCTCGACGAGAAAAGCACAATTTCATCAAAAACAGATAAACAAGAAAAATGTATCTATTCAACAAGTCTGCAACACATCCTTAACAGTTACATGAGTTCACCCAATGTCAATGTGTAATTTCTCCAGTTCTGATCATTGTTTAGGTTGTTGCTAGCTTGGTCCAATGCCAAACACAGTGAATCCTTTTTATGGTTTTAAATGCCTTTTCTCCTCGGGATAAACATGATTTCATTAAAAACGTTATAGTTTAAACATTCCTGTTGTACATGTCTGCAAACACTCAGAGCCTTAAAATAGGGTTTTAGCCAATGTGTTTTTTGGTGAGAAACCTTCTATTTCAAGGTTCTGTGCGTTTTCAGACAAGGACAATATGTATTTTTAGTGTTTCTGATGAAATCCCTCCTTTTAAATGCATTATCTCACAGAAAATGAGTCTCTCGCCATGGGAAAATGGCTTTTTTGAAAAAGCTTATTCTGGTCGAGAAATCGTGTTTTAAACAATAAAAACGACTCCAGGCCTTATTTAGTTCACATTTTTAATTTTCGTAACCTAGCCCGTATTCATAACGCACTAAACCTTTTTATCGCGTTAAGCACCTTTTCTCGACAAGAAAAGCACAATTTCATCAAAAACAAACAAAACAAGAAAAATGAATCTATTCAACAAGTCTGCAACACATCCTTAAGAGTTACGTGATTTCACCCAATGTCAATGTGTAATTTCTCCAGTTCTGATCATTGTTTATCTTGATGCTAGCTTGGTCCAATGCCGAACACAGTGAATTCTTTTTATGGCTTTAAACGCATTTTCTCCTCGAGAGAAACATGATTTCAATAAAAACGTTACAGTTTAACCATGCCTGTTGTACATGTCTGCAAACACTCAGAGCCTTAAATAGGGTTTTCAGCAATGTGTTTTTTGGTGAGAAACCTTCTAATTGCAAGGTTCTGTGCGTTTTCAGACAAGTACAATATTTATGTTTAGTGTTTCTGATGAAATACCTCCTTTTACATGCATCTTCTCACAGAAAATGAGCCTCTCGCCATGGGAAAATGGCTTTTTTGAAAAAGCATATTCTGGTCGAGAAATCGTGTTTTAAACAATAAAAACGACTCCCGGCCTTATTTAGTTCACATTTTTACTTTTGGTAACCTAGTCCATATGCGTAAAGCACTAAGACTTTTTATCGCGTTAAACGCCTTTTCTCGACAAGAAAAGCACAATTTCATCAAAAACAAACAAAATAAGAAAAATGAATCTATTCACAAGTCTGCAACACATCCTTAAGAGTTACGTGTTTTCACCCAATTTCAATGTGTAATTTCACCAGTTCTGATCATTGTTTAGCTTGTTGCTAGCTTGGTCCAATGCCAGACACAGTGAATCCTTTTTATGGCTTGAAACGCATTTTCTCCTCGGGAGAAACATGATTTCATTAAAAACGTTATAGTTTAAACATTCCTGTTGTACATGTCTGCAAACACTCAGAGCCTTAAAATAGGGTTTTATTCAATGTGTTTTTTGGTGAGAAACCTTCTATTTCAAGGTTCTGTGCGTTTTCAGACAAGTACAATATGTATTTTTAGTGTTTCTGATGAAATCCCTCCTTTTAATGCATTTTCTCACAGAAAATGAGTCTCTCGCCATGGGAAAATGGCTTTTTTGAAAAAGCATATTCCGGTCGAGAAATCGTGTTTTAAACAATAAAAACGACTCCAGGCCTTATTTAGTTCACATTTTTACTTTTCGTAACCTAGTCCGTATTCATAACGCACTAAACCTTTTTATCGCGTTAAGCGCCTTTTCTCGACGAGAAAAGCACAATTTCATCAAAAACAAACAAAACAAGAAAAATTAATCTATTCAACAAGTCTGCAACCCATCCTTAACAGTTACACGAGTTCACCCAATGTCAATGTGTAATTTCTCCAGTTCTGATCATTGTTTAGGTTGTTGCTAGATTGGTCCAATGCCAAACACAGTGAATCTTTTTTATGGTTTTAAATGCCTTTTCTCCTCGAGAGAAACATGATTTCATTAAAAACGTTATAGTTTAAACATTCCTGTTTTACATGTCTGCAAACACTCAGAGCCTTAAAATAGGGTTTTCACCAATGTGTTTTTTGGTGAGAAACCTTCTAATTGCAAGGTTCTGTGCGTTTTCAGACAAGTACAATATGTATTTTTAGTGTTTCTGGTGAAATCCCTCCTTTTAATGCATTTTCTCACAGAAAATGAGTCTCTCCCCATGGGAAAATGGCTTTTTTGAAAAAGCATATTCCGGTCGAGAAATCCTGTTTAAACAATAAAAACGACTCCAGGCCTTATTTAGTTCACATTTTTACTTTTCGTAACCTAGCCCGTATTCATAACGCACTAAACCTTTTTATCGCGTTAAGCGCCTTTTCTCGACGAGAAAAGCACAATTTCATCAAAAACAGACAAAACAAGAAAAATTTATCTATTCAACAAGTCTGCAACACATCCTTAACAGTTACATGAGTTCACCCAATGTCAATGTGTAATTTCTCCAGTTCTGATCATTGTTTAGGTTGTTGCTAGCTTGGTCCAATGCCAAACACAGTGAATCCTTTTTATGGTTTTAAATGCCTTTTCTCCTCGGGAGAAACATGATTTCATTAAAAACGTTATAGTTTAAAAATTCCTGTTGTACATGTCTGCAAACACTCAGAGCCTTAAAATAGGGTTTTAGCCAATGTGTTTTTTGGTGAGAAACCTTCTATTTCAAGGTTCTGTGCGTTTTCAGACAAGTACAATATGTATTTTTAGTGTTTCTGATGAAATCCCTCCTTTTAAATGCATTTTCTCACAGAAAATGAGTCTCTCGCCATGGGAAAATGGCTTTTTTGAAAAAGCTTATTCTGGTCGAGAAATCGTGTTTTAAACAATAAAAACGACTCCAGGCCTTATTTAGTTCATATTTTTACTTTTCGTAACCTAGCCCGTATTCATAACGCACTAAACCTTTTTATCGCGTTAAGCGCCTTTTCTCGACAAGAAAAGCACAATTTCATCAAAAACAAACAAAACAAGAAAAATGAATCTATTCAACAAGTCTGCAACACATCCTTAAGAGTTACGTGATTTCACCCAATGTCAATGTGTAATTTCTCCAGTTCTGATCATTGTTTATCTTGATGCTAGCTTGGTCCAATGCCAAACACAGTGAATCCTTTTTATGGCTTGAAACGCATTTTCTCCTCGGGAGAAACATGATTTCATTAAAAACGTTATAGTTTAAACATTCCTGTTGTACATGTCTGCAAACACTCAGAGCCTTAAAATAGGGTTTTAGCCAATGTGTTTTTTGGTGAGAAACCTTCTATTTCAAGGTTCTGTGCGTTTTCAGACAAGTACAATATGTATTTTTAGTGTTTCTGATGAAATCCCTCCTTTTAATGCATTTTCTCACAGAAAATGAGTCTCTCGCCATGGGAAAATGGCTTTTTTGAAAAAGCATATTCCGGTCGAGAAATCGTGTTTTAAACAATAAAAACGACTCCAGGCCTTATTTAGTTCACATTTTTACTTTTCGTAACCTAGTCCGTATTCATAACGCACTAAACCTTTTTATCGCGTTAAGCGCCTTTTCTCGACGAGAAAAGCACAATTTCATCAAAAACAAACAAAACAAGAAAAATTAATCTATTCAACAAGTCTGCAACACATCCTTAACAGTTACATGAGTTCACCCAATGTCAATGTGTAATTTCTCCAGTTCTGATCATTGTTTAGGTTGTTGCTAGATTGGTCCAATGCCAAACACAGTGAATCCTTTTTATGGTTTTAAATGCCTTTTCTCCTCGAGAGAAACATGATTTCATTAAAAACGTTATAGTTTAAACATTCCTGTTGTACATGTCTGCAAACACTCAGAGCCTTAAAATAGGATTTTCACCAATGTGTTTTTTGGTGAGAAACCTTCTAATTGCAAGGTTCTGTGCGTTTTCGGACAAGTACAATATGTATTTTTAGTGTTTCTGATGAAATTCCTCCTTTTAAATGCATTTTCTCACAGAAAATGAGTCTCTCGCCATGGGAAAATGGCTTTTTTGAAAAAGCTTATTCTGGTCGAGAAATCGCGTTTTAAACAATAAAAACGACTCCCGGCCTTATTTAGTTCACATTTTTACATTTGGTAACCTAGTCCATATGCGTAAAGCACTAAAGCTTTTTATCGCGTTAAACGCCTGTTCTCGACAAGAAAAGCACAATTTCATCAAAAACAAACTAAACAAGAAAAATGAATCTATTCAACAAGTCTGCAGCACATCCTTAATAGTTACGTGATTTAACCCATTGTCAAGTGGAATTTCTCCAGTTCTGATCATTGTTTAGGTTGTTGGTGGTTTGGTCCAATGTCAAACACAGTGAATCCTTTTTATGGTTTTAAATGCCTTTTCTCCTCCGGAGAAACATGATCTCATTAAAAACGTTATAGTTTAACCATGCCTGTTGTACATGTCTGTAAACAGTCAGAGCCTTAACATAGGGTTTTAGCCAATGTGTTTTTTGGTGAGAAACCTTCTAATTGCAAGGTTCTGTGCGTTTTCAGACAAGTACAATATGTATTTTTAGTGTTTCTGATGAAATCCCTCCTTTTAAATGCATTTTCTCACAGAAAATGAGTCTCTCGCCATGGGAAAATGGCTTTTTTGAAAAAGCATATTCTGGTCGAGAAATCCTGTTTAAACAATAAAAACGACTCCCGGCCTTATTTAGTTCACATTTTTACTTTTCGTAACCTAGCCCGTATTCATAACGCACTAAACCTTTTTATCGCGTTAAGCGCCTTTTCTCGACGAGAAAAGCACAATTTCATCAAAAACAGACAAAACAAGAAAAATTTATCTATTCAACAAGTCTGCAACACATCCTTAACAGTTACATGAGTTCACCCAATGTCAATGTGTAATTTCTCCAGTTCTGATCATTGTTTAGGTTGTTGCTAGCTTGGTCCAATGCCAAACACAGTGAATCCTTTTTATGGTTTTAAATGCCTTTTCTCCTCGGGAGAAACATGATTTCATTAAAAACGTTATAGTTTAAAAATTCCTGTTGTACATGTCTGCAAACACTCAGAGCCTTAAAATAGGGTTTTAGCCAATGTGTTTTTTGGTGAGAAACCTTCTATTTCAAGGTTCTGTGCGTTTTCAGACAAGTACAATATGTATTTTTAGTGTTTCTGATGAAATCCCTCCTTTTAAATGCATTTTCTCACAGAAAATGAGTCTCTCGCCATGGGAAAATGGCTTTTTTGAAAAAGCTTATTCTGGTCGAGAAATCGTGTTTTAAACAATAAAAACGACTCCAGGCCTTATTTAGTTCACATTTTTAATTTTCGTAACCTAGCCCGTATTCATAACGCACTAAACCTTTTTATCGCGTTAAGCGCCTTTTCTCGACAAGAAAAGCACAATTTCATCAAAAACAAACAAAACAAGAAAAATGAATCTATTCAACAAGTCTGCAACACATCCTTAAGAGTTACGTGATTTCACCCAATGTCAATGTGTAATTTCTCCAGTTCTGATCATTGTTTATCTTGATGCTAGCTTGGTCCAATGCCAAACACAGTGAATTCTTTTTATGGCTTTAAACGCATTTTCTCCTCGAGAGAAACATGATTTCAATAAAAACGTTACAGTTTAACCATGCCTGTTGTACATGTCTGCAAACACTCAGAGCCTTAAAATAGGGTTTTCACCAATGTGTTTTTTGGTGAGAAACCTTCTAATTGCAAGGTTCTGTGCGTTTTCAGACAAGTACAATATTTATGTTTAGTGTTTCTGATGAAATACCTCCTTTTACATGCATCTTCTCACAGAAAATGAGCCTCTCGCCATGGGAAAATGGCTTTTTTGAAAAAGCATATTCTGGTCGAGAAATCGTGTTTTAAACAATAAAAACGACTCCCGGCCTTATTTAGTTCACATTTTTACTTTTGGTAACCTAGTCCATATGCGTAAAGCACTAAGACTTTTTATCGCGTTAAACGCCTTTTCTCGACAAGAAAAGCACAATTTCATCAAAAACAAACAAAATAAGAAAAATGAATCTATTCACAAGTCTGCAACACATCCTTAATAGTTACGTGTTTTCACCCAATTTCAATGTGTAATTTCACCAGTTCTGATCATTGTTTAGCTTGTTGCTAGCTTGGTCCAATGCCAGACACAGTGAATCCTTTTTATGGCTTGAAACGCATTTTCTCCTCGGGAGAAACATGATTTCATTAAAAACGTTATAGTTTAAACATTCCTGTTGTACATGTCTGCAAACACTCAGAGCCTTAAAATAGGGTTTTAGCCAATGTGTTTTTTGGTGAGAAACCTTCTATTTCAAGGTTCTGTGCGTTTTCAGACAAGTACAATATGTATTTTTAGTGTTTCTGATGAAATCCCTCCTTTTAATGCATTTTCTCACAGAAAATGAGTCTCTCGCCATGGGAAAATGGCTTTTTTGAAAAAGCATATTCCGGTCGAGAAATCGTGTTTTAAACAATAAAAACGACTCCAGGCCTTATTTAGTTCACATTTTTACTTTTCGTAACCTAGTCCGTATTCATAACGCACTAAACCTTTTTATCGCGTTAAGCGCCTTTTCTCGACGAGAAAAGCACAATTTCATCAAAAACAAACAAAACAAGAAAAATTAATCTATTCAACAAGTCTGCAACACATCCTTAACAGTTACATGAGTTCACCCAATTTCAATGTGTAATTTCACCAGTTCTGATCATTGTTTAGCTTGTTGCTAGCTTGGTCCAATGCCAGACACAGTGAATCCTTTTTATGGCTTGAAACGCATTTTCTCCTCGGGAGAAACATGATTTCATTAAAAACGTTATAGTTTAAACATTCCTGTTGTACATGTCTGCAAACACTCAGAGCCTTAAAATAGGGTTTTAGCCAATGTGTTTTTTGGTGAGAAACCTTCTATTTCAAGGTTCTGTGCGTTTTCAGACAAGTACAATATGTATTTTTACTGTTTCTGATGAAATCCCTCCTTTTAATGCATTTTCTCACAGAAAATGAGTCTCTCGCCATGGGAAAATGGCTTTTTTGAAAAAGCATATTCCGGTCGAGAAATCCTGTTTAAACAATAAAAACGACTCCAGGCCTTATTTAGTTCACATTTTTACTTTTCGTAACCTAGCCCGTATTCATAACGCACTAAACCTTTTTATCGCGTTAAGCGCCTTTTCTCGACGAGAAAAGCACAATTTCATCAAAAACAGATAAACAAGAAAAATGTATCTATTCAACAAGTCTGCAACACATCCTTAACAGTTACATGAGTTCACCCAATGTCAATGTGTAATTTCTCCAGTTCTGATCATTGTTTAGGTTGTTGCTAGATTGGTCCAATGCCAAACACAGTGAATCCTTTTTATGGTTTTAAATGCCTTTTCTCCTCGAGAGAAACATGATTTCATTAAAAACGTTATAGTTTAAACATTCCTGTTGTACATGTCTGCAAACACTCAGAGCCTTAAAATAGGATTTTCACCAATGTGTTTTTTGGTGAGAAACCTTCTAATTGCAAGGTTCTGTGCGTTTTCGGACAAGTACAATATGTATTTTTAGTGTTTCTGATGAAATTCCTCCTTTTAAATGCATTTTCTCACAGAAAATGAGTCTCTCGCCATGGGAAAATGGCTTTTTTGAAAAAGCTTATTCTGGTCGAGAAATCGCGTTTTAAACAATAAAAACGACTCCCGGCCTTATTTAGTTCACATTTTTACATTTGGTAACCTAGTCCATATGCGTAAAGCACTAAAGCTTTTTATCGCGTTAAACGCCTGTTCTCGACAAGAAAAGCACAATTTCATCAAAAACAAACTAAACAAGAAAAATGAATCTATTCAACAAGTCTGCAGCACATCCTTAATAGTTACGTGATTTAACCCATTGTCAAGTGGAATTTCTCCAGTTCTGATCATTGTTTAGGTTGTTGGTGGTTTGGTCCAATGTCAAACACAGTGAATCCTTTTTATGGTTTTAAATGCCTTTTCTCCTCCGGAGAAACATGATCTCATTAAAAACGTTATAGTTTAACCATGCCTGTTGTACATGTCTGTAAACAGTCAGAGCCTTAACATAGGGTTTTAGCCAATGTGTTTTTTGGTGAGAAACCTTCTAATTGCAAGGTTCTGTGCGTTTTCAGACAAGTACAATATGTATTTTTAGTGTTTCTGATGAAATCCCTCCTTTTAAATGCATTTTCTCACAGAAAATGAGTCTCTCGCCATGGGAAAATGGCTTTTTTGAAAAAGCATATTCTGGTCGAGAAATCCTGTTTAAACAATAAAAACGACTCCCGGCCTTATTTAGTTCACATTTTTACTTTTCGTAACCTAGCCCGTATTCATAACGCACTAAACCTTTTTATCGCGTTAAGCGCCTTTTCTCGACGAGAAAAGCACAATTTCATCAAAAACAGACAAAACAAGAAAAATTTATCTATTCAACAAGTCTGCAACACATCCTTAACAGTTACATGAGTTCACCCAATGTCAATGTGTAATTTCTCCAGTTCTGATCATTGTTTAGGTTGTTGCTAGCTTGGTCCAATGCCAAACACAGTGAATCCTTTTTATGGTTTTAAATGCCTTTTCTCCTCGGGAGAAACATGATTTCATTAAAAACGTTATAGTTTAAAAATTCCTGTTGTACATGTCTGCAAACACTCAGAGCCTTAAAATAGGGTTTTAGCCAATGTGTTTTTTGGTGAGAAACCTTCTATTTCAAGGTTCTGTGCGTTTTCAGACAAGTACAATATGTATTTTTAGTGTTTCTGATGAAATCCCTCCTTTTAAATGCATTTTCTCACAGAAAATGAGTCTCTCGCCATGGGAAAATGGCTTTTTTGAAAAAGCTTATTCTGGTCGAGAAATCGTGTTTTAAACAATAAAAACGACTCCAGGCCTTATTTAGTTCACATTTTTAATTTTCGTAACCTAGCCCGTATTCATAACGCACTAAACCTTTTTATCGCGTTAAGCGCCTTTTCTCGACAAGAAAAGCACAATTTCATCAAAAACAAACAAAACAAGAAAAATGAATCTATTCAACAAGTCTGCAACACATCCTTAAGAGTTACGTGATTTCACCCAATGTCAATGTGTAATTTCTCCAGTTCTGATCATTGTTTATCTTGATGCTAGCTTGGTCCAATGCCAAACACAGTGAATTCTTTTTATGGCTTTAAACGCATTTTCTCCTCGAGAGAAACATGATTTCAATAAAAACGTTACAGTTTAACCATGCCTGTTGTACATGTCTGCAAACACTCAGAGCCTTAAAATAGGGTTTTCACCAATGTGTTTTTTGGTGAGAAACCTTCTAATTGCAAGGTTCTGTGCGTTTTCAGACAAGTACAATATTTATGTTTAGTGTTTCTGATGAAATACCTCCTTTTACATGCATCTTCTCACAGAAAATGAGCCTCTCGCCATGGGAAAATGGCTTTTTTGAAAAAGCATATTCTGGTCGAGAAATCGTGTTTTAAACAATAAAAACGACTCCCGGCCTTATTTAGTTCACATTTTTACTTTTGGTAACCTAGTCCATATGCGTAAAGCACTAAGACTTTTTATCGCGTTAAACGCCTTTTCTCGACAAGAAAAGCACAATTTCATCAAAAACAAACAAAATAAGAAAAATGAATCTATTCACAAGTCTGCAACACATCCTTAATAGTTACGTGTTTTCACCCAATTTCAATGTGTAATTTCACCAGTTCTGATCATTGTTTAGCTTGTTGCTAGCTTGGTCCAATGCCAGACACAGTGAATCCTTTTTATGGCTTGAAACGCATTTTCTCCTCGGGAGAAACATGATTTCATTAAAAACGTTATAGTTTAAACATTCCTGTTGTACATGTCTGCAAACACTCAGAGCCTTAAAATAGGGTTTTAGCCAATGTGTTTTTTGGTGAGAAACCTTCTATTTCAAGGTTCTGTGCGTTTTCAGACAAGTACAATATGTATTTTTAGTGTTTCTGATGAAATCCCTCCTTTTAATGCATTTTCTCACAGAAAATGAGTCTCTCGCCATGGGAAAATGGCTTTTTTGAAAAAGCATATTCCGGTCGAGAAATCGTGTTTTAAACAATAAAAACGACTCCAGGCCTTATTTAGTTCACATTTTTACTTTTCGTAACCTAGTCCGTATTCATAACGCACTAAACCTTTTTATCGCGTTAAGCGCCTTTTCTCGACGAGAAAAGCACAATTTCATCAAAAACAAACAAAACAAGAAAAATTAATCTATTCAACAAGTCTGCAACACATCCTTAACAGTTACATGAGTTCACCCAATTTCAATGTGTAATTTCACCAGTTCTGATCATTGTTTAGCTTGTTGCTAGCTTGGTCCAATGCCAGACACAGTGAATCCTTTTTATGGCTTGAAACGCATTTTCTCCTCGGGAGAAACATGATTTCATTAAAAACGTTATAGTTTAAACATTCCTGTTGTACATGTCTGCAAACACTCAGAGCCTTAAAATAGGGTTTTAGCCAATGTGTTTTTTGGTGAGAAACCTTCTATTTCAAGGTTCTGTGCGTTTTCAGACAAGTACAATATGTATTTTTACTGTTTCTGATGAAATCCCTCCTTTTAATGCATTTTCTCACAGAAAATGAGTCTCTCGCCATGGGAAAATGGCTTTTTTGAAAAAGCATATTCCGGTCGAGAAATCCTGTTTAAACAATAAAAACGACTCCAGGCCTTATTTAGTTCACATTTTTACTTTTCGTAACCTAGCCCGTATTCATAACGCACTAAACCTTTTTATCGCGTTAAGCGCCTTTTCTCGACGAGAAAAGCACAATTTCATCAAAAACAGATAAACAAGAAAAATGTATCTATTCAACAAGTCTGCAACACATCCTTAACAGTTACATGAGTTCACCCAATGTCAATGTGTAATTTCTCCAGTTCTGATCATTGTTTAGGTTGTTGCTAGCTTGGTCCAATGCCAAACACAGTGAATCCTTTTTATGGTTTTAAATGCCTTTTCTCCTCGGGATAAACATGATTTCATTAAAAACGTTATAGTTTAAACATTCCTGTTGTACATGTCTGCAAACACTCAGAGCCTTAAAATAGGGTTTTAGCCAATGTGTTTTTTGGTGAGAAACCTTCTATTTCAAGGTTCTGTGCGTTTTCAGACAAGGACAATATGTATTTTTAGTGTTTCTGATGAAATCCCTCCTTTTAAATGCATTATCTCACAGAAAATGAGTCTCTCGCCATGGGAAAATGGCTTTTTTGAAAAAGCTTATTCTGGTCGAGAAATCGTGTTTTAAACAATAAAAACGACTCCAGGCCTTATTTAGTTCACATTTTTAATTTTCGTAACCTAGCCCGTATTCATAACGCACTAAACCTTTTTATCGCGTTAAGCACCTTTTCTCGACAAGAAAAGCACAATTTCATCAAAAACAAACAAAACAAGAAAAATGAATCTATTCAACAAGTCTGCAACACATCCTTAAGAGTTACGTGATTTCACCCAATGTCAATGTGTAATTTCTCCAGTTCTGATCATTGTTTATCTTGATGCTAGCTTGGTCCAATGCCGAACACAGTGAATTCTTTTTATGGCTTTAAACGCATTTTCTCCTCGAGAGAAACATGATTTCAATAAAAACGTTACAGTTTAACCATGCCTGTTGTACATGTCTGCAAACACTCAGAGCCTTAAATAGGGTTTTCAGCAATGTGTTTTTTGGTGAGAAACCTTCTAATTGCAAGGTTCTGTGCGTTTTCAGACAAGTACAATATTTATGTTTAGTGTTTCTGATGAAATACCTCCTTTTACATGCATCTTCTCACAGAAAATGAGCCTCTCGCCATGGGAAAATGGCTTTTTTGAAAAAGCATATTCTGGTCGAGAAATCGTGTTTTAAACAATAAAAACGACTCCCGGCCTTATTTAGTTCACATTTTTACTTTTGGTAACCTAGTCCATATGCGTAAAGCACTAAGACTTTTTATCGCGTTAAACGCCTTTTCTCGACAAGAAAAGCACAATTTCATCAAAAACAAACAAAATAAGAAAAATGAATCTATTCACAAGTCTGCAACACATCCTTAAGAGTTACGTGTTTTCACCCAATTTCAATGTGTAATTTCACCAGTTCTGATCATTGTTTAGCTTGTTGCTAGCTTGGTCCAATGCCAGACACAGTGAATCCTTTTTATGGCTTGAAACGCATTTTCTCCTCGGGAGAAACATGATTTCATTAAAAACGTTATAGTTTAAACATTCCTGTTGTACATGTCTGCAAACACTCAGAGCCTTAAAATAGGGTTTTATTCAATGTGTTTTTTGGTGAGAAACCTTCTATTTCAAGGTTCTGTGCGTTTTCAGACAAGTACAATATGTATTTTTAGTGTTTCTGATGAAATCCCTCCTTTTAATGCATTTTCTCACAGAAAATGAGTCTCTCGCCATGGGAAAATGGCTTTTTTGAAAAAGCATATTCCGGTCGAGAAATCGTGTTTTAAACAATAAAAACGACTCCAGGCCTTATTTAGTTCACATTTTTACTTTTCGTAACCTAGTCCGTATTCATAACGCACTAAACCTTTTTATCGCGTTAAGCGCCTTTTCTCGACGAGAAAAGCACAATTTCATCAAAAACAAACAAAACAAGAAAAATTAATCTATTCAACAAGTCTGCAACCCATCCTTAACAGTTACACGAGTTCACCCAATGTCAATGTGTAATTTCTCCAGTTCTGATCATTGTTTAGGTTGTTGCTAGATTGGTCCAATGCCAAACACAGTGAATCTTTTTTATGGTTTTAAATGCCTTTTCTCCTCGAGAGAAACATGATTTCATTAAAAACGTTATAGTTTAAACATTCCTGTTTTACATGTCTGCAAACACTCAGAGCCTTAAAATAGGGTTTTCACCAATGTGTTTTTTGGTGAGAAACCTTCTAATTGCAAGGTTCTGTGCGTTTTCAGACAAGTACAATATGTATTTTTAGTGTTTCTGGTGAAATCCCTCCTTTTAATGCATTTTCTCACAGAAAATGAGTCTCTCCCCATGGGAAAATGGCTTTTTTGAAAAAGCATATTCCGGTCGAGAAATCCTGTTTAAACAATAAAAACGACTCCAGGCCTTATTTAGTTCACATTTTTACTTTTCGTAACCTAGCCCGTATTCATAACGCACTAAACCTTTTTATCGCGTTAAGCGCCTTTTCTCGACGAGAAAAGCACAATTTCATCAAAAACAGACAAAACAAGAAAAATTTATCTATTCAACAAGTCTGCAACACATCCTTAACAGTTACATGAGTTCACCCAATGTCAATGTGTAATTTCTCCAGTTCTGATCATTGTTTAGGTTGTTGCTAGCTTGGTCCAATGCCAAACACAGTGAATCCTTTTTATGGTTTTAAATGCCTTTTCTCCTCGGGAGAAACATGATTTCATTAAAAACGTTATAGTTTAAAAATTCCTGTTGTACATGTCTGCAAACACTCAGAGCCTTAAAATAGGGTTTTAGCCAATGTGTTTTTTGGTGAGAAACCTTCTATTTCAAGGTTCTGTGCGTTTTCAGACAAGTACAATATGTATTTTTAGTGTTTCTGATGAAATCCCTCCTTTTAAATGCATTTTCTCACAGAAAATGAGTCTCTCGCCATGGGAAAATGGCTTTTTTGAAAAAGCTTATTCTGGTCGAGAAATCGTGTTTTAAACAATAAAAACGACTCCAGGCCTTATTTAGTTCATATTTTTACTTTTCGTAACCTAGCCCGTATTCATAACGCACTAAACCTTTTTATCGCGTTAAGCGCCTTTTCTCGACAAGAAAAGCACAATTTCATCAAAAACAAACAAAACAAGAAAAATGAATCTATTCAACAAGTCTGCAACACATCCTTAAGAGTTACGTGATTTCACCCAATGTCAATGTGTAATTTCTCCAGTTCTGATCATTGTTTATCTTGATGCTAGCTTGGTCCAATGCCAAACACAGTGAATCCTTTTTATGGCTTGAAACGCATTTTCTCCTCGGGAGAAACATGATTTCATTAAAAACGTTATAGTTTAAACATTCCTGTTGTACATGTCTGCAAACACTCAGAGCCTTAAAATAGGGTTTTAGCCAATGTGTTTTTTGGTGAGAAACCTTCTATTTCAAGGTTCTGTGCGTTTTCAGACAAGTACAATATGTATTTTTAGTGTTTCTGATGAAATCCCTCCTTTTAATGCATTTTCTCACAGAAAATGAGTCTCTCGCCATGGGAAAATGGCTTTTTTGAAAAAGCATATTCCGGTCGAGAAATCGTGTTTTAAACAATAAAAACGACTCCAGGCCTTATTTAGTTCACATTTTTACTTTTCGTAACCTAGTCCGTATTCATAACGCACTAAACCTTTTTATCGCGTTAAGCGCCTTTTCTCGACGAGAAAAGCACAATTTCATCAAAAACAAACAAAACAAGAAAAATTAATCTATTCAACAAGTCTGCAACACATCCTTAACAGTTACATGAGTTCACCCAATGTCAATGTGTAATTTCTCCAGTTCTGATCATTGTTTAGGTTGTTGCTAGATTGGTCCAATGCCAAACACAGTGAATCCTTTTTATGGTTTTAAATGCCTTTTCTCCTCGAGAGAAACATGATTTCATTAAAAACGTTATAGTTTAAACATTCCTGTTGTACATGTCTGCAAACACTCAGAGCCTTAAAATAGGATTTTCACCAATGTGTTTTTTGGTGAGAAACCTTCTAATTGCAAGGTTCTGTGCGTTTTCAGACAAGTACAATATGTATTTTTAGTGTTTCTGATGAAATTCCTCCTTTTAAATGCATTTTCTCACAGAAAATGAGTCTCTCGCCATGGGAAAATGGCTTTTTTGAAAAAGCTTATTCTGGTCGAGAAATCGCGTTTTAAACAATAAAAACGACTCCCGGCCTTATTTAGTTCACATTTTTACATTTGGTAACCTAGTCCATATGCGTAAAGCACTAAAGCTTTTTATCGCGTTAAACGCCTGTTCTCGACAAGAAAAGCACAATTTCATCAAAAACAAACTAAACAAGAAAAATGAATCTATTCAACAAGTCTGCAGCACATCCTTAATAGTTACGTGATTTAACCCATTGTCAAGTGGAATTTCTCCAGTTCTGATCATTGTTTAGGTTGTTGGTGGTTTGGTCCAATGTCAAACACAGTGAATCCTTTTTATGGTTTTAAATGCCTTTTCTCCTCCGGAGAAACATGATCTCATTAAAAACGTTATAGTTTAACCATGCCTGTTGTACATGTCTGTAAACAGTCAGAGCCTTAACATAGGGTTTTAGCCAATGTGTTTTTTGGTGAGAAACCTTCTATTTCAAGGTTCTGTGCGTTTTCAGACAAGTACAATATGTATTTTTAGTGTTTCTGATGAAATCCCTCCTTTTAAATGCATTTTCTCACAGAAAATGAGTCTCTCGCCATGGGAAAATGGCTTTTTTGAAAAAGCATATTCTGGTCGAGAAATCCTGTTTAAACAATAAAAACGACTCCCGGCCTTATTTAGTTCACATTTTTACTTTTCGTAACCTAGCCCGTATTCATAACGCACTAAACCTTTTTATCGCGTTAAGCGCCTTTTCTCGACGAGAAAAGCACAATTTCATCAAAAACAGACAAAACAAGAAAAATTTATCTATTCAACAAGTCTGCAACACATCCTTAACAGTTACATGAGTTCACCCAATGTCAATGTGTAATTTCTCCAGTTCTGATCATTGTTTAGGTTGTTGCTAGCTTGGTCCAATGCCAAACACAGTGAATCCTTTTTATGGTTTTAAATGCCTTTTCTCCTCGGGAGAAACATGATTTCATTAAAAACGTTATAGTTTAAAAATTCCTGTTGTACATGTCTGCAAACACTCAGAGCCTTAAAATAGGGTTTTAGCCAATGTGTTTTTTGGTGAGAAACCTTCTATTTCAAGGTTCTGTGCGTTTTCAGACAAGTACAATATGTATTTTTAGTGTTTCTGATGAAATCCCTCCTTTTAAATGCATTTTCTCACAGAAAATGAGTCTCTCGCCATGGGAAAATGGCTTTTTTGAAAAAGCTTATTCTGGTCGAGAAATCGTGTTTTAAACAATAAAAACGACTCCAGGCCTTATTTAGTTCACATTTTTAATTTTCGTAACCTAGCCCGTATTCATAACGCACTAAACCTTTTTATCGCGTTAAGCGCCTTTTCTCGACAAGAAAAGCACAATTTCATCAAAAACAAACAAAACAAGAAAAATGAATCTATTCAACAAGTCTGCAACACATCCTTAAGAGTTACGTGATTTCACCCAATGTCAATGTGTAATTTCTCCAGTTCTGATCATTGTTTATCTTGATGCTAGCTTGGTCCAATGCCAAACACAGTGAATTCTTTTTATGGCTTTAAACGCATTTTCTCCTCGAGAGAAACATGATTTCAATAAAAACGTTACAGTTTAACCATGCCTGTTGTACATGTCTGCAAACACTCAGAGCCTTAAAATAGGGTTTTCACCAATGTGTTTTTTGGTGAGAAACCTTCTAATTGCAAGGTTCTGTGCGTTTTCAGACAAGTACAATATTTATGTTTAGTGTTTCTGATGAAATACCTCCTTTTACATGCATCTTCTCACAGAAAATGAGCCTCTCGCCATGGGAAAATGGCTTTTTTGAAAAAGCATATTCTGGTCGAGAAATCGTGTTTTAAACAATAAAAACGACTCCCGGCCTTATTTAGTTCACATTTTTACTTTTGGTAACCTAGTCCATATGCGTAAAGCACTAAGACTTTTTATCGCGTTAAACGCCTTTTCTCGACAAGAAAAGCACAATTTCATCAAAAACAAACAAAATAAGAAAAATGAATCTATTCACAAGTCTGCAACACATCCTTAATAGTTACGTGTTTTCACCCAATTTCAATGTGTAATTTCACCAGTTCTGATCATTGTTTAGCTTGTTGCTAGCTTGGTCCAATGCCAGACACAGTGAATCCTTTTTATGGCTTGAAACGCATTTTCTCCTCGGGAGAAACATGATTTCATTAAAAACGTTATAGTTTAAACATTCCTGTTGTACATGTCTGCAAACACTCAGAGCCTTAAAATAGGGTTTTAGCCAATGTGTTTTTTGGTGAGAAACCTTCTATTTCAAGGTTCTGTGCGTTTTCAGACAAGTACAATATGTATTTTTAGTGTTTCTGATGAAATCCCTCCTTTTAATGCATTTTCTCACAGAAAATGAGTCTCTCGCCATGGGAAAATGGCTTTTTTGAAAAAGCATATTCCGGTCGAGAAATCGTGTTTTAAACAATAAAAACGACTCCAGGCCTTATTTAGTTCACATTTTTACTTTTCGTAACCTAGTCCGTATTCATAACGCACTAAACCTTTTTATCGCGTTAAGCGCCTTTTCTCGACGAGAAAAGCACAATTTCATCAAAAACAAACAAAACAAGAAAAATTAATCTATTCAACAAGTCTGCAACACATCCTTAACAGTTACATGAGTTCACCCAATTTCAATGTGTAATTTCACCAGTTCTGATCATTGTTTAGCTTGTTGCTAGCTTGGTCCAATGCCAGACACAGTGAATCCTTTTTATGGCTTGAAACGCATTTTCTCCTCGGGAGAAACATGATTTCATTAAAAACGTTATAGTTTAAACATTCCTGTTGTACATGTCTGCAAACACTCAGAGCCTTAAAATAGGGTTTTAGCCAATGTGTTTTTTGGTGAGAAACCTTCTATTTCAAGGTTCTGTGCGTTTTCAGACAAGTACAATATGTATTTTTACTGTTTCTGATGAAATCCCTCCTTTTAATGCATTTTCTCACAGAAAATGAGTCTCTCGCCATGGGAAAATGGCTTTTTTGAAAAAGCATATTCCGGTCGAGAAATCGTGTTTTAAACAATAAAAACGACTCCAGGCCTTATTTAGTTCACATTTTTACTTTTCGTAACCTAGTCCGTATTCATAACGCACTAAACCTTTTTATCGCGTTAAGCGCCTTTTCTCCACGAGAAAAGCACAATTTCATCAAAAACAAACAAAAGAAGAAAAATTAATCTATTCAACAAGTCTGCAACACATCCTTAACAGTTACATGAGTTCACCCAATGTCAATGTGTAATTTCTCCAGTTCTGATCATTGTTTAGGTTGTTGCTAGATTGGTCCAATGCCAAACACAGTGAATCCTTTTTATGGTTTTAAATGCCTTTTCTCCTCGAGAGAAACATGATTTCATTAAAAACGTTATAGTTTAAACATTCCTGTTGTACATGTCTGTAAACAGTCAGAGCCTTAAAATAGGGTTTTCACCAATGCGTTTTTTGGTGAGAAACCTTCTAATTGCAAGGTTCTGTGCGTTTTCAGACAAGTACAATATGCATTTTTAGTGTTTCTGATGAAATCCCTCCTTTTAATGCATTTTCTCACAGAAATGAGTCTCTCGCCATGGGAAAATGGCTTTTTTGAAAAAGCATATTCCGGTCGAGAAATCGTGTTTTAAAGAATAAAAACGACTCCCGGCCTTATTTAGTTCACATTTTTACTTTTGGTAACCTAGTCCATATATGTAAATCACTAAACCTTTTTATCGCGTTAAACGCCTTTTCTCGACAAGAAAAGCACAATTTCATCAAAAACAAACTAAACAAGAAAAATGAATCTATTCAACAAGTCTGCAGCACATCCTTAATAGTTACGTGATTTAACCCATTGTCAAGTGTAATTTCTCCAGTTCTGATCATTGTTTAGGTTGTTGGTGGTTTGGTCCAATGTCAAACACAGTGAATCCTTTTTATTGCTTTAAACGCATTTTCTCCTCGAGAGAAACATGATTTCATTAAAAACGTTATAGTTTAACCATGCCTGTTGTATATGTCTGCAAACACTCAGAGCCTTAAAATAGGGTTTTCACCCATGTGTTTTTTGGTGAGAAACCTTCTATTTCAAGGTTCTGTGCGTTTTCAGACAATTACAATATGTATTTTTAGTGTTTCTGATGAAATCCCTCCTTTTAAATGCATTTTCTCACAGAAACTGAGTCTCTCGCCATGGGAAAATGGCTTTTTTGAAAAAGCATATTCTGGTCGAGAAATCCTGTTTAAACAATAAAAACGACTCCCGGCCTTATTTAGTTCACATTTTTACTTTTCGTAACCTAGCCCGTATTCATAACGCACTAAACCTTTTTATCGCGTTAAACGCCTTTTCTCGACAAGAAAAGCACAATTTCATCAAAAACGAACAAAACAAGAAAAATGAATCTATTCAACAAGTCTGCAACACATCCTTAAGAGTTACGTGATTTAACCCAATGTCAATGTGTAATTTCCAGTTCTGATCATTGTTTATCTTGATGCTAGCTTGGTCCAATGCCAAACACAGTGAATTCTTTTTATGGCTTTAAACGCATTTTCTCCTCGAGAGAAACATGATTTCAATAAAAACGCTATAGTTTAACCATGCCTGTTGTACATGTCTGTAAACAGTCAGAGCCTTAAAATAGGGTTTTCACCAATGCGTTTTTTGGTGAGAAACCTTCTAATTGCAAGGTTCTGTGCGTTTTCAGACAAGTACAATATGCATTTTTAGTGTTTCCGATGAAATCCCTCCTTTTAATGCATTTTCTCACAGAAAATGAGTCTCTCGCCATGGGAAAATGGCTTTTTTGAAAAAGCATATTCCGGTCGAGAAATCGTGTTTTAAAGAATAAAAACGACTCCCGGCCTTATTTAGTTCACATTTTTACTTTTGGTAACCTAGTCCATATATGTAAATCACTAAACCTTTTTATCGCGTTAAACGCCTTTTCTCGACAAGAAAAGCACAATTTCATCAAAAATAAACTAAACAAGAAAAATGAATCTATTCAACAAGTCTGCAGCACATCCTTAATAGTTACGTGATTTAACCCATTGTCAAGTGTAATTTCTCCAGTTCTGATCATTGTTTAGGTTGTTGGTGGTTTGGTCCAATGTCAAACACAGTGAATCCTTTTTATTGCTTTAAACGCATTTTCTCCTCGAGATAAACATGATTTCATTAAAAACGTTATAGTTTAACCATGCCTGTTGTATATGTCTGCAAACACTCAGAGCCTTAAAATAGGGTTTTCACCCATGTGTTTTTTGGTGAGAAACCTTCTATTTCAAGGTTCTGATCGTTTTCAGACAAGTACAATATGTATTTTTAGTGTTTCTGATGAAATCCCTCCTTTTAAATGCATTTTCTCACAGAAAATGAGTCTCTCGCCATGGGAAAATGGCTTTTTGAAAAAGCTTATTCTGGTCGAGAAATCGCGTTTTAAAGAATAAAAACGACTCCCGGCCTTATTTAGTTCACATTTTTACTTTTGGTAACCTAGTCCATGTATGTAAATCACTAAACCTTTTTATCGCGTTAAACGCCTTTTCTCGACAAGAAAAGCACAATTTCATCAAAAACAAACTAAACAAGAAAAATGAATCTATTCAACAAGTCTGCAGCACATCCTTAATAGTTACGTGATTTAACCCATTGTCAAGTGTAATTTCTCCAGTTCTGATCATTGTTTAGGTTGTTGGTGGTTTGGTCCAATGTCAAACACAGTGAATCCTTTTTATTGCTTTAAACGCATTTTCTCCTCGAGAGAAACATGATTTCATTAAAAACGTTATAGTTTAACCATGCCTGTTGTATATGTCTGCAAACACTCAAGAGCCTTAAAATAGGGTTTTCACCCATGTGTTTTTTGGTGAGAAACCTTCTATTTCAAGGTTCTGTGCGTTTTCAGACAAGTACAATATGTATTTTTAGTGTTTCTGATGAAATCCCTCCTTTTAAATGCATTTTCTCACAGAAAATGAGTCTCTCGCCGTTGGGAAAATGGCTTTTTTGAAAAAGCTTATTCTGGTCGAGAAATCGCGTTTTAAACAATAAAAGCGACTCCCGGCCTTATTTAGTTCACATTTTTACATTTGGTAACCTAGTCCATATGCGTAAAGCACTAAACCTTTTTATCGCGTTAAACGCCTTTTCTCGACAAGAAAAGCACAATTTCATCAAAAACAAACTAAACAAGAAAAATGAATCTATTCAACAAGTCTGCAGCACATCCTTAATAGTTACGTGATTTAACCCATTGTCAAGTGTAATTTCTCCAGTTCTGATCATTGTTTAGTTTGTTGGTGGTTTGGTCCAATGTCAAACACAGTGAATCCTTTTTATTGCTTTAAACGCATTTTCTCCTCGAGAGAAACATGATTTCATTAAAAACGTTAAAGTTTAACCATGCCTGTTGTATATGTCTGCAAACACTCAGAGCCTTAAAATAGGATTTTCACCCATGTGTTTTTTGGTGAGAAACCTTCTATTTCAAGGTTCTGTGCGTTTTCAGACAAGTACAATATGTATTTTTAGTGTTTCTGATGAAATCCCTCCTTTTAAATGCATTTTCTCACAGAAAATGAGTCTCTCGCCATGGGAAAATGGCTTTTTTGAAAAAGCTTATTCTGGTCGAGAAATCGCGTTTTAAACAATAAAAACGACTCCCGGCCTTATTTAGTTCACATTTTTACATTTGGTAACCTAGTCCATATGCGTAAAGCACTAAACCTTTTTATCGCGTTAAACGCCTTTTCTCGACAAGAAAAGCACAATTTCATCAAAAACAAACTAAACAAGAAAAATGAATCTATTCAACAAGTCTGCAGCACATCCTTAATAGTTAAGTGATTTAACCCATTGTCAAGTGTAATTTCTCCAGTTCTGATCATTGTTTAGTTTGTTGGTGGTTTGGTCCAATGTCAAACACAGTGAATCCTTTTTATTGCTTTAAACGCATTTTCTCCTCGAGAGAAACATGATTTCATTAAAAACGTTATAGTTTAACCATGCCTGTTGTATATGTCTGCAAACACTCAGAGCCTTAAAATAGGATTTTCACCCATGTGTTTTTTGGTGAGAAACCTTCTATTTCAAGGTTCTGTGCGTTTTCAGACAATTACAATATGTATTTTTAGTGTTTCTGATGAAATCCCTCCTTTTAAATGCATTTTCTCACAGAAACTGAGTCTCTCGCCATGGGAAAATGGCTTTTTTGAAAAAGCTTATTCTGGTCGAGAAATCGCGTTTTAAACAATAAAAACGACTCCCGGCCTTATTTAGTTCACATTTTTACATTTGGTAACCTAGTCCATATGCGTAAAGCACTAAAGCTTTTTATCGCGTTAAACGCCTTTTCTCGACAAGAAAAGCACAATTTCATCAAAAACGAACAAAACAAGAAAAATGAATCTATTCAACAAGTCTGCAACACATCCTTAAGAGTTACGTGATTTAACCCATTGTCAAGTGTAATTTCTCCAGTTCTGATCATTGTTTAGGTTGTTGGTGGTTTGGTCCAATGTCAAACACAGTGAATCCTTTTTATTGCTTTAAACGCATTTTCTCCTCGAGAGAAACATGATTTCATTAAAAACGTTATAGTTTAACCATGCCTGTTGTATATGTCTGCAAACACTCAGAGCCTTAAAATAGGGTTTTCACCCATGTGTTTTTTGGTGAGAAACCTTCTATTTCAAGGTTCTGTGCGTTTACAGACAAGTACAATATGTATTTTTAGTGTTTCTGATGAAATCCCTCCTTTTAAATGCATTTTCTCACAGAAAATGAGTCTCTCGCCATGGGAAAATGGCTTTTTTGAAAAAGCTTATTCTGGTCGAGAAATCGCGTTTTAAACAATAAAAGCGACTCCCGGCCTTATTTAGTTCACATTTTTACATTTGGTAACCTAGTCCATATGCGTAAAGCACTAAACCTTTTTATCGCGTTAAACGCCTTTTCTCGACAAGAAAAGCACAATTTCATCAAAAACAAACTAAACAAGAAAAATGAATCTATTCAACAAGTCTGCAGCACATCCTTAATAGTTACGTGATTTAACCCATTGTCAAGTGTAATTTCTCCAGTTCTGATCATTGTTTAGTTTGTTGGTGGTTTGGTCCAATGTCAAACACAGTGAATCCTTTTTATTGCTTTAAACGCATTTTCTCCTCGAGAGAAACATGATTTCATTAAAAACGTTATAGTTTAACCATGCCTGTTGTATATGTCTGCAAACACTCAGAGCCTTAAAATAGGGTTTTCACCCATGTGTTTTTTGGTGAGAAACCTTCTATTTCAAGGTTCTGTGCGTTTTCAGACAATTACAATATGTATTTTTAGTGTTTCTGATGAAATCCCTCCTTTTAAATGCATTTTCTCACAGAAACTGAGTCTCTCGCCATGGGAAAATGGCTTTTTTGAAAAAGCTTATTCTGGTAGAGAAATCGCGTTTTAAACAATAAAAACGACTCCCGGCCTTATTTAGTTCACATTTTTACATTTGGTAACCTAGTCCATATGCGTAAAGCACTAAAGCTTTTTATCGCGTTAAACGCCTTTTCTCGACAAGAAAAGCACAATTTCATCAAAAACAAACAAAACAAGAAAAATTAAACTATTCAACAAGTCTGCAAAACATCCTTAACAGTTACATACATGATTTCACCCAATGTCAATGTGTAATTTCTCCAGTTCTGATCATTGTTTAGGTTGTTGGTGGTTTGGTCCAATGTCAAACACAGTGAATCCTTTTTATGGTTTTAAATGCCTTTTCTCCTCGGGAGAAACATGATTTCATTAAAAACGTTATAGTTTAAACATTCCTGTTGTACATGTCTGAAAACACTCAGAGCCTTAAAATAGGGTTTTAGCCAATGTGTTTTTTGGTGAGAAACCTTCTATTTCAAGGTTCTGTGCGTTTTCAGACAAGTACAATATGTATTTTTAGTGTTTCTGATGAAATCCCTCCTTTTAAATGCATTTTCTCACAGAAAATGAGTCTCTCGCCATGGGAAAATGGCTTTTTTGAAAAAGCATATTCTGGTCGAGAAGTCCTGTTTAAACAATAAAAACGACTCCCGGCCTTATTTAGTTCACATTTTTACTTTTCGTAACCTAGCCCGTATTCATAACGCACTAAACCTTTTTATCGCGTTAAACGCCTTTTCTCGACAAGAAAAGCACAATTTCATCAAAAACGAACAAAACAAGAAAAATGAATCTATTCAACAAGTCTGCAACACATCCTTAAGAGTTACGTGATTTCACCCAATGTCAATGTGTAATTTCTCCAGTTCTGATCATTGTTTATCTTGATGCTAGCTTGGTCCAATGCCAAACACAGTGAATTCTTTTTATGGCTTTAAACGCATTTTCTCCTCGAGAGAAACATGATTTCAATAAAAACGTTATAGTTTAACCATGCCTGTTGTACATGTCTGTAAACAGTCAGAGCCTTAAAATAGGGTTTTCACCAATGCGTTTTTTGGTGAGAAACCTTCTAATTGCAAGGTTCTGTGCGTTTTCAGACAAGTACAATATGCATTTTTAGTGTTTCTGATGAAATCCCTCCTTTTAAATGCATTTTCTCACAGAAAATGAGTCTCTCGCCATGGGAAAATGGCTTTTTTGAAAAAGCATATTCCGGTCGAGAAATCGTGTTTTAAAGAATAAAAACGACTCCCGGCCTTATTTAGTTCACATTTTTACTTTTGGTAACCTAGTCCATATATGTAAATCACTAAACCTTTTTATCGCGTTAAACGCCTTTTCTCGACAAAAAAAGCACAATTTCATCAAAAACAAACTAAACAAGAAAAATGAATCTATTCAACAAGTCTGCAGCACATCCTTAATAGTTACGTGATTTAACCCATTGTCAAGTGTAATTTCTCCAGTTCTGATCATTGTTTAGGTTGTTGGTGGTTTGGTCCAATGTCAAACACAGTGAATCCTTTTTATGGTTTTAAATGCCTTTTCTCCTCCGGAGAAACATGATCTCATTAAAAACGTTATAGTTTAAACATTCCTGTTGTACATGTCTGCAAACACTCAGAGCCTTAACATAGGGTTTTAGCCAATGTGTTTTTTGGTGAGAAACCTTCTATTTCAAGGTTCTGTGCGTTTTCAGACAAGTACAATATGTATTTTTAGTGTTTCTGATGAAATCCCTCCTTTTAAATGCATTTTCTCACAGAAAATGAGTCTCTCGCCATGGGAAAATGGCTTTTTTGAAAAAGCAAATTCTGGTCGAGAAATCCTGTTTAAACAATAAAAACGACTCCCGGCCTTATTTAGTTCACATTTTTACTTTTCGTAACCTAGCCCGTATTCATAACGCACTAAACCTTTTTATCGCGTTAAACGCCTTTTCTCGACAAGAAAAGCACAATTTCATCAAAAACGAACAAAACAAGAAAAATGAATCTATTCAACAAGTCTGCAACACATCCTTAAGAGTTACGTGATTTCACCCAATGTCAATGTGTAGTTTCTCCAGTTCTGATCATTGTTTATCTTGATGCTAGCTTGGTCCAATGCCAAACACAGTGAATTCTTTTTATGGCTTTAAACGCATTTTCTCCTCGAGAGAAACATGATTTCAATAAAAACGCTATAGTTTAACCATGCCTGTTGTACATGTCTGTAAACAGTCAGAGCCTTAAAATAGGGTTTTCACCAATGCGTTTTTTGGTGAGAAACCTAATTGCAAGGTTCTGTGCGTTTTCAGACAAGTACAATATGCATTTTTAGTGTTTCTGATGAAATCCCTCCTTTTAATGCATTTTCTCACAGAAATGAGTCTCTCGCCATGGGAAAATGGCTTTTTTGAAAAAGCATATTCCGGTCGAGAAATCGTGTTTTAAAGAATAAAAACGACTCCCGGCCTTATTTAGTTCACATTTTTACTTTTGGTAACCTAGTCCATATATGTAAATCACTAAACCTTTTTATCGCGTTAAACGCCTTTTCTCGACAAGAAAAGCACAATTTCATCAAAAACAAACTAAACAAGAAAAATGAATCTATTCAACAAGTCTGCAGCACATCCTTAATAGTTACGTGATTTAACCCATTGTCAAGTGTAATTTCTCCAGTTCTGATCATTGTTTAGGTTGTTGGTGGTTTGGTCCAATGTCAAACACAGTGAATCCTTTTTATTGCTTTAAACGCATTTTCTCCTCGAGAGAAACATGATTTCATTAAAAACGTTATAGTTTAACCATGCCTGTTGTATATGTCTGCAAACACTCAGAGCCTTAAAATAGGGTTTTCACCCATGTGTTTTTTGGTGAGAAACCTTCTATTTCAAGGTTCTGTGCGTTTTCAGACAATTACAATATGTATTTTTAGTGTTTCTGATGAAATCCCTCCTTTTAAATGCATTTTCTCACAGAAACTGAGTCTCTCGCCATGGGAAAATGGCTTTTTTGAAAAAGCTTATTCTGGTCGAGAAATCGCGTTTTAAACAATAAAAACGACTCCCGGCCTTATTTAGTTCACATTTTTACTTTTCGTAACCTAGCCCGTATTCATAACGCACTAAACCTTTTTATCGCGTTAAACGCCTTTTCTCGACAAGAAAAGCACAATTTCATCAAAAACGAACAAAACAAGAAAAATGAATCTATTCAACAAGTCTGCAACACATCCTTAAGAGTTACGTGATTTCACCCAATGTCAATGTGTAGTTTCTCCAGTTCTGATCATTGTTTATCTTGATGCTAGCTTGGTCCAATGCCAAACACAGTGAATTCTTTTTATGGCTTTAAACGCATTTTCTCCTCGAGAGAAACATGATTTCAATAAAAACGCTATAGTTTAACCATGCCTGTTGTACTTGTCTGTAAACAGTCAGAGCCTTAAAATAGGGTTTTCACCAATGCGTTTTTTGGTGAGAAACCTTCTAATTGCAAGGTTCTGTGCGTTTTCAGACAAGTACAATATGCATTTTTAGTGTTTCTGATGAAATCCCTCCTTTTAATGCATTTTCTCACAGAAATGAGTCTCTCGCCATGGGAAAATGGCTTTTTTGAAAAAGCATATTCCGGTCGAGAAATCGTGTTTTAAAGAATAAAAACGACTCCCGGCCTTATTTAGTTCACATTTTTACTTTTGGTAACCTAGTCCATATATGTAAATCACTAAACCTTTTTATCGCGTTAAACGCCTTTTCTCGACAAGAAAAGCACAATTTCATCAAAAACAAACTAAACAAGAAAAATGAATCTATTCAACAAGTCTGCAGCACATCCTTAATAGTTACGTGATTTAACCCATTGTCAAGTGTAATTTCTCCAGTTCTGATCATTGTTTAGGTTGTTGGTGGTTTGGTCCAATGTCAAACACAGTGAATCCTTTTTATTGCTTTAAACGCATTTTCTTCTCGAGAGAAACATGATTTCATTAAAAACGTTATAGTTTAACCATGCCTGTTGTATATGTCTGCAAACACTCAGAGCCTTAAAATAGGGTTTTCACCCATGTGTTTTTTGGTGAGAAACCTTCTATTTCAAGGTTCTGTGCGTTTTCAGACAATTACAATATGTATTTTTAGTGTTTCTGATGAAATCCCTCCTTTTAAATGCATTTTCTCACAGAAACTGAGTCTCTCGCCATGGGAAAATGGCTTTTTTGAAAAAGCTTATTCTGGTCGAGAAATCGCGTTTTAAACAATAAAAACGACTCCCGGCCTTATTTAGTTCACATTTTTACATTTGGTAACCTAGTCCATATGCGTAAAGCACTAAACCTTTTTATCACGTTAAACGCCTTTTCTCGACAAGAAAAGCACAATTTCATCAAAAACAAACTAAACAAGAAAAATGAATCTATTCAACAAGTCTGCAGCACATCCTTAATAGTTACGTGATTTCACCCATTGTCAATGTGTAATTTCTCCAGTTCTGATCATTGTTTATCTTGATGCTAGCTTGGTCCAATGCCAAACACAGTGAATTCTTTTTATGGCTTTAAACGCATTTTCTCCTCGAGAGAAACATGATTTCAATAAAAACGTTATAGTTTAACCATGCCTGTTGTACATGTCTGTAAACAGTCAGAGCCTTATAATAGGGTTTTCACCCATGTGTTTTTTGGTGAGAAACCTTCTATTTCAAGGTTCTGTGCGTTTTCAGACAAGTACAATATGTATTTTTAGTGTTTCTGATGAAATACCTCCTTTTACATGCATTTTCTCACAGAAAATGAGTCTCTCGCCATGGGAAAATGGCTTTTTGAAAACACATTCTGGTCGAGAAATCGTTTTTTAAACAATAAAAACGACTCCCGGCCTTATTTAGTTCACAATTTTACTTTTCGTAACCTAGCCCGTATTCATAACGCACTAAACCTTTTTATCGCGTTAAACGCCTTTTCTCGACAAGAAAAGCACAATTTCATCAAAAACAAACTAAACAAGAAAAATGAATCTATTCAACAAGTCTGCAGCACATCCTTAATAGTTACGTGATTTAACCCATTGTCAAGTGTAATTTCTCCAGTTCTGATCATTGTTTAGTTTGTTGGTGGTTTGGTCCAATGTCAAACACAGTGAATCCTTTTTATTGCTTTAAACGCATTTTCTCCTCGAGAGAAACATGATTTCATTAAAAACGTTATAGTTTAACCATGCCTGTTGTATATGTCTGCAAACACTCAGAGCCTTAAAATAGGGTTTTCACCCATGTGTTTTTTGGTGAGAAACCTTCTATTTCAAGGTTCTGTGCGTTTTCAGACAAGTACAATATGTATTTTTAGTGTTTCTGATGAAATCCCTCCTTTTAAATGCATTTTCTCAAAGAAACTGTGTCTCTCGCCATGGGAAAATGGCTTTTTTGAAAAAGCATATTCTGGTCGAGAAATCGCGTTTTAAACAATAAAAACGACTCCCGGCCTTATTTAGTTCACATTTTTACTTTTCGTAACCTAGCCCGTATTCATAACGCACTAAACCTTTTTATCGCGTTAAACGCCTTTTCTCGACAAGAAAAGCACAATTTCATCAAAAACGAACAAAACAAGAAAAATGAATCTATTCAACAAGTCTGCAACACATCCTTAAGAGTTACGTGATTTCACCCAATGTCAATGTGTAGTTTCTCCAGTTCTGATCATTGTTTATCTTGATGCTAGCTTGGTCCAATGCCAAACACAGTGAATTCTTTTTATGGCTTTAAACGCATTTTCTCCTCGAGAGAAACATGATTTCAATAAAAACGCTATAGTTTAACCATGCCTGTTGTACATGTCTGTTAACAGTCAGAGCCTTAAAATAGGGTTTTCACCAATGCGTTTTTTGGTGAGAAACCTTCTAATTGCAAGGTTCTGTGCGTTTTCAGACAAGTACAATATGCATTTTTAGTGTTTCTGATGAAATCCCTCCTTTTAATGCATTTTCTCACAGAAATGAGTCTCTCGCCATGGGAAAATGGCTTTTTTGAAAAAGTATATTCCGGTCGAGAAATCGTGTTTTAAAGAATAAAAACGACTCCCGGCCTTATTTAGTTCACATTTTTACTTTTGGTAACCTAGTCCATATATGTAAATCACTAAACCTTTTTATCGCGTTAAACGCCTTTTCTCGACAAGAAAAGCACAATTTCATCAAAAACAAACTAAACAAGAAAAATGAATCTATTCAACAAGTCTGCAGCACATCCTTAATAGTTACGTGATTTAACCCATTGTAAAGTGGAATTTCTCCAGTTCTGATCATTGTTTAGGTTGTTGGTGGTTTGGTCCAATGTCAAACACAGTGAATCCTTTTTATTGCTTTAAACGCATTTTCTTCTCGAGAGAAACATGATTTCATTAAAAACGTTATAGTTTAACCATGCCTGTTGTATATGTCTGCAAACACTCAGAGCCTTAAAATAGGGTTTTCACCCATGTGTTTTTTGGTGAGAAACCTTCTATTTCAAGGTTCTGTGCGTTTTCAGACAAGTACAATATGTATTTTTAGTGTTTCTGATGAAATCCCTCCTTTTAAATGCATTTTCTCACAGAAACTGAGTCTCTCGCCATGGGAAAATGGCTTTTTTGAAAAAGCTTATTCTGGTCGAGAAATCGCGTTTTAAACAATAAAAACGACTCCCGGCCTTATTTAGTTCACATTTTTACTTTTCGTAACCTAGCCCGTATTCATAACGCACTAAACCTTTTTATCGCGTTAAACGCCTTTTCTCGACAAGAAAAGCACAATTTCATCAAAAACGAACAAAACAAGAAAAATGAATCTATTCAACAAGTCTGCAACACATCCTTAAGAGTTACGTGATTTCACCCATTGTCAATGTGTAATTTCTCCAGTTCTGATCATTGTTTATCTTGATGCTAGCTTGGTCCAATGCCAAACACAGTGAATTCTTTTTATGGCTTTAAACGCATTTTCTCCTCGAGAGAAACATGATTTCAATAAAAACGTTATAGTTTAACCATGCCTGTTGTACATGTCTGTAAACAGTCAGAGCCTTATAATATGGTTTTCACCCATGTGTTTTTTGGTGAGAAACCTTCTATTTCAAGGTTCTGTGCGTTTTCAGACAAGTACAATATGTATTTTTAGTGTTTCTGATGAAATACCTCCTTTTACATGCATTTTCTCACAGAAAATGAGTCTCTCGCCATGGGAAAATGGCTTTTTGAAAACACATTCTGGTCGAGAAATCGTTTTTTAAACAATAAAAACGACTCCCGGCCTTATTTAGTTCACAATTTTACTTTTCGTAACCTAGCCCGTATTCATAACGCACTAAACCTTTTTATCGCGTTAAACGCCTTTTCTCGACAAGAAAAGCACAATTTCATCAAAAACAAACTAAACAAGAAAAATGAATCTATTCAACAAGTCTGCAGCACATCCTTAATAGTTACGTGATTTAACCCATTGTCAAGTGTAATTTCTCCAGTTCTGATCATTGTTTAGGTTGTTGGTGGTTTGGTCCAATGTCAAACACAGTGAATCCTTTTTATGGTTTTAAATGCCTTTTCTCCTCCGGAGAAACATGATCTCATTAAAAACGTTATAGTTTAAACATTCCTGTTGTACATGTCTGCAAACACTCAGAGCCTTAACATAGGGTTTTAGCCAATGTGTTTTTTGGTGAGAAACCTTCTATTTCAAGGTTCTGTGCGTTTTCAGACAAGTACAATATGTATTTTTAGTGTTTCTGATGAAATCCCTCCTTTTAAATGCATTTTCTCACAGAAAATGAGTCTCTCGCCATGGGAAAATGGCTTTTTTGAAAAAGCAAATTCTGGTCGAGAAATCCTGTTTAAACAATAAAAACGACTCCCGGCCTTATTTAGTTCACATTTTTACTTTTCGTAACCTAGCCCGTATTCATAACGCACTAAACCTTTTTATCGCGTTAAACGCCTTTTCTCGACAAGAAAAGCACAATTTCATCAAAAACGAACAAAACAAGAAAAATGAATCTATTCAACAAGTCTGCAACACATCCTTAAGAGTTACGTGATTTCACCCAATGTCAATGTGTAGTTTCTCCAGTTCTGATCATTGTTTATCTTGATGCTAGCTTGGTCCAATGCCAAACACAGTGAATTCTTTTTATGGCTTTAAACGCATTTTCTCCTCGAGAGAAACATGATTTCAATAAAAACGCTATAGTTTAACCATGCCTGTTGTACATGTCTGTAAACAGTCAGAGCCTTAAAATAGGGTTTTCACCAATGCGTTTTTTGGTGAGAAACCTAATTGCAAGGTTCTGTGCGTTTTCAGACAAGTACAATATGCATTTTTAGTGTTTCTGATGAAATCCCTCCTTTTAATGCATTTTCTCACAGAAATGAGTCTCTCGCCATGGGAAAATGGCTTTTTTGAAAAAGCATATTCCGGTCGAGAAATCGTGTTTTAAAGAATAAAAACGACTCCCGGCCTTATTTAGTTCACATTTTTACTTTTGGTAACCTAGTCCATATATGTAAATCACTAAACCTTTTTATCGCGTTAAACGCCTTTTCTCGACAAGAAAAGCACAATTTCATCAAAAACAAACTAAACAAGAAAAATGAATCTATTCAACAAGTCTGCAGCACATCCTTAATAGTTACGTGATTTAACCCATTGTCAAGTGTAATTTCTCCAGTTCTGATCATTGTTTAGGTTGTTGGTGGTTTGGTCCAATGTCAAACACAGTGAATCCTTTTTATTGCTTTAAACGCATTTTCTCCTCGAGAGAAACATGATTTCATTAAAAACGTTATAGTTTAACCATGCCTGTTGTATATGTCTGCAAACACTCAGAGCCTTAAAATAGGGTTTTCACCCATGTGTTTTTTGGTGAGAAACCTTCTATTTCAAGGTTCTGTGCGTTTTCAGACAATTACAATATGTATTTTTAGTGTTTCTGATGAAATCCCTCCTTTTAAATGCATTTTCTCACAGAAACTGAGTCTCTCGCCATGGGAAAATGGCTTTTTTGAAAAAGCTTATTCTGGTCGAGAAATCGCGTTTTAAACAATAAAAACGACTCCCGGCCTTATTTAGTTCACATTTTTACTTTTCGTAACCTAGCCCGTATTCATAACGCACTAAACCTTTTTATCGCGTTAAACGCCTTTTCTCGACAAGAAAAGCACAATTTCATCAAAAACGAACAAAACAAGAAAAATGAATCTATTCAACAAGTCTGCAACACATCCTTAAGAGTTACGTGATTTCACCCAATGTCAATGTGTAGTTTCTCCAGTTCTGATCATTGTTTATCTTGATGCTAGCTTGGTCTAATGCCAAACACAGTGAATTCTTTTTATGGCTTTAAACGCATTTTCTCCTCGAGAGAAACATGATTTCAATAAAAACGCTATAGTTTAACCATGCCTGTTGTACTTGTCTGTAAACAGTCAGAGCCTTAAAATAGGGTTTTCACCAATGCGTTTTTTGGTGAGAAACCTTCTAATTGCAAGGTTCTGTGCGTTTTCAGACAAGTACAATATGCATTTTTAGTGTTTCTGATGAAATCCCTCCTTTTAATGCATTTTCTCACAGAAATGAGTCTCTCGCCATGGGAAAATGGCTTTTTTGAAAAAGCATATTCCGGTCGAGAAATCGTGTTTTAAAGAATAAAAACGACTCCCGGCCTTATTTAGTTCACATTTTTACTTTTGGTAACCTAGTCCATATATGTAAATCACTAAACCTTTTTATCGCGTTAAACGCCTTTTCTCGACAAGAAAAGCACAATTTCATCAAAAACAAACTAAACAAGAAAAATGAATCTATTCAACAAGTCTGCAGCACATCCTTAATAGTTACGTGATTTAACCCATTGTCAAGTGTAATTTCTCCAGTTCTGATCATTGTTTAGGTTGTTGGTGGTTTGGTCCAATGTCAAACACAGTGAATCCTTTTTATTGCTTTAAACGCATTTTCTTCTCGAGAGAAACATGATTTCATTAAAAACGTTATAGTTTAACCATGCCTGTTGTATATGTCTGCAAACACTCAGAGCCTTAAAATAGGGTTTTCACCCATGTGTTTTTTGGTGAGAAACCTTCTATTTCAAGGTTCTGTGCGTTTTCAGACAATTACAATATGTATTTTTAGTGTTTCTGATGAAATCCCTCCTTTTAAATGCATTTTCTCACAGAAACTGAGTCTCTCGCCATGGGAAAATGGCTTTTTTGAAAAAGCTTATTCTGGTCGAGAAATCGCGTTTTAAACAATAAAAACGACTCCCGGCCTTATTTAGTTCACATTTTTACATTTGGTAACCTAGTCCATATGCGTAAAGCACTAAACCTTTTTATCACGTTAAACGCCTTTTCTCGACAAGAAAAGCACAATTTCATCAAAAACAAACTAAACAAGAAAAATGAATCTATTCAACAAGTCTGCAGCACATCCTTAATAGTTACGTGATTTCACCCATTGTCAATGTGTAATTTCTCCAGTTCTGATCATTGTTTATCTTGATGCTAGCTTGGTCCAATGCCAAACACAGTGAATTCTTTTTATGGCTTTAAACGCATTTTCTCCTCGAGAGAAACATGATTTCAATAAAAACGTTATAGTTTAACCATGCCTGTTGTACATGTCTGTAAACAGTCAGAGCCTTATAATAGGGTTTTCACCCATGTGTTTTTTGGTGAGAAACCTTCTATTTCAAGGTTCTGTGCGTTTTCAGACAAGTACAATATGTATTTTTAGTGTTTCTGATGAAATACCTCCTTTTACATGCATTTTCTCACAGAAAATGAGTCTCTCGCCATGGGAAAATGGCTTTTTGAAAACACATTCTGGTCGAGAAATCGTTTTTTAAACAATAAAAACGACTCCCGGCCTTATTTAGTTCACAATTTTACTTTTCGTAACCTAGCCCGTATTCATAACGCACTAAACCTTTTTATCGCGTTAAACGCCTTTTCTCGACAAGAAAAGCACAATTTCATCAAAAACAAACTAAACAAGAAAAATGAATCTATTCAACAAGTCTGCAGCACATCCTTAATAGTTACGTGATTTAACCCATTGTCAAGTGTAATTTCTCCAGTTCTGATCATTGTTTAGTTTGTTGGTGGTTTGGTCCAATGTCAAACACAGTGAATCCTTTTTATTGCTTTAAACGCATTTTCTCCTCGAGAGAAACATGATTTCATTAAAAACGTTATAGTTTAACCATGCCTGTTGTATATGTCTGCAAACACTCAGAGCCTTAAAATAGGGTTTTCACCCATGTGTTTTTTGGTGAGAAACCTTCTATTTCAAGGTTCTGTGCGTTTTCAGACAAGTACAATATGTATTTTTAGTGTTTCTGATGAAATCCCTCCTTTTAAATGCATTTTCTCAAAGAAACTGTGTCTCTCGCCATGGGAAAATGGCTTTTTTGAAAAAGCATATTCTGGTCGAGAAATCGCGTTTTAAACAATAAAAACGACTCCCGGCCTTATTTAGTTCACATTTTTACTTTTCGTAACCTAGCCCGTATTCATAACGCACTAAACCTTTTTATCGCGTTAAACGCCTTTTCTCGACAAGAAAAGCACAATTTCATCAAAAACGAACAAAACAAGAAAAATGAATCTATTCAACAAGTCTGCAACACATCCTTAAGAGTTACGTGATTTCACCCAATGTCAATGTGTAGTTTCTCCAGTTCTGATCATTGTTTATCTTGATGCTAGCTTGGTCCAATGCCAAACACAGTGAATTCTTTTTATGGCTTTAAACGCATTTTCTCCTCGAGAGAAACATGATTTCAATAAAAACGCTATAGTTTAACCATGCCTGTTGTACATGTCTGTTAACAGTCAGAGCCTTAAAATAGGGTTTTCACCAATGCGTTTTTTGGTGAGAAACCTTCTAATTGCAAGGTTCTGTGCGTTTTCAGACAAGTACAATATGCATTTTTAGTGTTTCTGATGAAATCCCTCCTTTTAATGCATTTTCTCACAGAAATGAGTCTCTCGCCATGGGAAAATGGCTTTTTTGAAAAAGTATATTCCGGTCGAGAAATCGTGTTTTAAAGAATAAAAACGACTCCCGGCCTTATTTAGTTCACATTTTTACTTTTGGTAACCTAGTCCATATATGTAAATCACTAAACCTTTTTATCGCGTTAAACGCCTTTTCTCGACAAGAAAAGCACAATTTCATCAAAAACAAACTAAACAAGAAAAATGAATCTATTCAACAAGTCTGCAGCACATCCTTAATAGTTACGTGATTTAACCCATTGTAAAGTGGAATTTCTCCAGTTCTGATCATTGTTTAGGTTGTTGGTGGTTTGGTCCAATGTCAAACACAGTGAATCCTTTTTATTGCTTTAAACGCATTTTCTTCTCGAGAGAAACATGATTTCATTAAAAACGTTATAGTTTAACCATGCCTGTTGTATATGTCTGCAAACACTCAGAGCCTTAAAATAGGGTTTTCACCCATGTGTTTTTTGGTGAGAAACCTTCTATTTCAAGGTTCTGTGCGTTTTCAGACAAATACAATATGTATTTTTAGTGTTTCTGATGAAATCCCTCCTTTTAAATGCATTTTCTCACAGAAACTGAGTCTCTCGCCATGGGAAAATGGCTTTTTTGAAAAAGCTTATTCTGGTCGAGAAATCGCGTTTTAAACAATAAAAACGACTCCCGGCCTTATTTAGTTCACATTTTTACTTTTCGTAACCTAGCCCGTATTCATAACGCACTAAACCTTTTTATCGCGTTAAACGCCTTTTCTCGACAAGAAAAGCACAATTTCATCAAAAACGAACAAAACAAGAAAAATGAATCTATTCAACAAGTCTGCAACACATCCTTAAGAGTTACGTGATTTCACCCATTGTCAATGTGTAATTTCTCCAGTTCTGATCATTGTTTATCTTGATGCTAGCTTGGTCCAATGCCAAACACAGTGAATTCTTTTTATGGCTTTAAACGCATTTTCTCCTCGAGAGAAACATGATTTCAATAAAAACGTTATAGTTTAACCATGCCTGTTGTACATGTCTGTAAACAGTCAGAGCCTTATAATATGGTTTTCACCCACGTGTTTTTTGGTGAGAAACCTTCTATTTCAAGGTTCTGTGCGTTTTCAGACAAGTACAATATGTATTTTTAGTGTTTCTGATGAAATACCTCCTTTTACATGCATTTTCTCACAGAAAATGAGTCTCTCGCCATGGGAAAATGGCTTTTTGAAAACACATTCTGGTCGAGAAATCGTTTTTTAAACAATAAAAACGACTCCCGGCCTTATTTAGTTCACAATTTTACTTTTCGTAACCTAGCCCGTATTCATAACGCACTAAACCTTTTTATCGCGTTAAACGCCTTTTCTCGACAAGAAAAGCACAATTTCATCAAAAACAAACTAAACAAGAAAAATGAATCTATTCAACAAGTCTGCAGCACATCCTTAATAGTTACGTGATTTAACCCATTGTCAAGTGTAATTTCTCCAGTTCTGATCATTGTTTAGGTTGTTGGTGGTTTGGTCCAATGTCAAACACAGTGAATCCTTTTTATGGTTTTAAATGCCTTTTCTCCTCGGGAGAAACATGATTTCATTAAAAACGTTATAGTTTAAACATTCCTGTTGTACATGTCTGCAAACACTCAGAGCCTTAAAATAGGGTTTTAGCCAATGTGTTTTTTGGTGAGAAACCTTCTATTTCAAGGTTCTGTGCGTTTTCAGACAAGTACAATATGTATTTTTAGTGTTTCTGATTAAATCCCTCCTTTTAAATGCATTTTCTCACAGAAAATGAGTCTCTCGCCATGGGAAAATGGCTTTTTTGAAAAAGCATATTCTGGTCGAGAAATCCTGTTTAAACAATAAAAACGACTCCCGGCCTTATTTAGTTCACATTTTTACTTTTCGTAACCTAGCCCGTATTCATAACGCACTAAACCTTTTTATCGCGTTAAACGCCTTTTCTCGACAAGAAAAGCACAATTTCATCAAAAACGAACAAAACAAGAAAAATGAATCTATTCAACAAGTCTGCAACACATCCTTAAGAGTTACGTGATTTAACCCAATGTCAATGTGTAATTTCCAGTTCTGATCATTGTTTATCTTGATGCTAGCTTGGTCCAATGCCAAACACAGTGAATTCTTTTTATGGCTTTAAACGCATTTTCTCCTCGAGAGAAACATGATTTCAATAAAAACGCTATAGTTTAACCATGCCTGTTGTACATGTCTGTAAACAGTCAGAGCCTTAAAATAGGGTTTTCACCAATGCGTTTTTTGGTGAGAAACCTTCTAATTGCAAGGTTCTGTGCGTTTTCAGACAAGTACAATATGCATTTTTAGTGTTTCCGATGAAATCCCTCCTTTTAATGCATTTTCTCACAGAAAATGAGTCTCTCGCCATGGGAAAATGGCTTTTTTGAAAAAGCATATTCCGGTCGAGAAATCGTGTTTTAAAGAATAAAAACGACTCCCGGCCTTATTTAGTTCACATTTTTACTTTTGGTAACCTAGTCCATATATGTAAATCACTAAACCTTTTTATCGCGTTAAACGCCTTTTCTCGACAAGAAAAGCACAATTTCATCAAAAATAAACTAAACAAGAAAAATGAATCTATTCAACAAGTCTGCAGCACATCCTTAATAGTTACGTGATTTAACCCATTGTCAAGTGTAATTTCTCCAGTTCTGATCATTGTTTAGGTTGTTGGTGGTTTGGTCCAATGTCAAACACAGTGAATCCTTTTTATTGCTTTAAACGCATTTTCTCCTCGAGATAAACATGATTTCATTAAAAACGTTATAGTTTAACCATGCCTGTTGTATATGTCTGCAAACACTCAGAGCCTTAAAATAGGGTTTTCACCCATGTGTTTTTTGGTGAGAAACCTTCTATTTCAAGGTTCTGATCGTTTTCAGACAAGTACAATATGTATTTTTAGTGTTTCTGATGAAATCCCTCCTTTTAAATGCATTTTCTCACAGAAAATGAGTCTCTCGCCATGGGAAAATGGGTTTTTTGAAAAAGCTTATTCTGGTCGAGAAATCGCGTTTTAAACAATAAAAACGACTCCCGGCCTTATTTAGTTCACATTTTTACATTTGGTAACCTAGTCCATATGCGTAAAGCACTAAAGCTTTTTATCGCGTTAAACGCCTTTTCTCGACAAGAAAAGCACAATTTCAACAAAAACAAACTAAACAAGAAAAATGAATCTATTCAACAAGTCTGCAGCACATCCTTAATAGTTACGTGATTTAACCCATTGTCAAGTGTAATTTCTCCAGTTCTGATCATTGTTTAGGTTGTTGGTGGTTTGGTCCAATGTCAAACACAGTGAATCCTTTTTATGGTTTTAAATGCCTTTTCTCCTCTGGAGAAACATGATTTCATTAAAAACGTTATAGTTTAACCATGCCTGTTGTATATGTCTGTAAACAGTCAGAGCCTTAAAATAGGGTTTTCACCAATGCGTTTTTTGGTGAGAAACCTTCTAATTGCAAGGTTCTGTGCGTTTTCAGACAAGTACAATATGCATTTTTATTGTTTCTGATGAAATCCCTCCTTTTAATGCATTTTCTCACAGAAAATGAGTCTCTCGCCATGGGAAAATGGCTTTTTTGAAAAAGCTTATTCTGGTCGAGAAATCGCGTTTTAAAGAATAAAAACGACTCCCGGCCTTATTTAGTTCACATTTTTACTTTTGGTAACCTAGTCCATGTATGTAAATCACTAAACCTTTTTATCGCGTTAAACGCCTTTTCTCGACAAGAAAAGCACAATTTCATCAAAAACAAACTAAACAAGAAAAATGAATCTATTCAACAAGTCTGCAGCACATCCTTAATAGTTACGTGATTTAACCCATTGTCAAGTGTAATTTCTCCAGTTCTGATCATTGTTTAGGTTGTTGGTGGTTTGGTCCAATGTCAAACACAGTGAATCCTTTTTATTGCTTTAAACGCATTTTCTCCTCGAGAGAAACATGATTTCATTAAAAACGTTATAGTTTAACCATGCCTGTTGTATATGTCTGCAAACACTCAAGAGCCTTAAAATAGGGTTTTCACCCATGTGTTTTTTGGTGAGAAACCTTCTATTTCAAGGTTCTGTACGTTTTCAGACAAGTACAATATGTATTTTTAGTGTTTCTGATGAAATCCCTCCTTTTAAATGCATTTTCTCACAGAAAATGAGTCTCTCGCCATGGGAAAATGGCTTTTTTGAAAAAGCTTATTCTGGTCGAGAAATCGCGTTTTAAACAATAAAAGCGACTCCCGGCCTTATTTAGTTCACATTTTTACATTTGGTAACCTAGTCCATATGCGTAAAGCACTAAACCTTTTTATCGCGTTAAACGCCTTTTCTCGACAAGAAAAGCACAATTTCATCAAAAACAAACTAAACAAGAAAAATGAATCTATTCAACAAGTCTGCAGCACATCCTTAATAGTTACGTGATTTAACCCATTGTCAAGTGTAATTTCTCCAGTTCTGATCATTGTTTAGGTTGTTGGTGGTTTGGTCCAATGTCAAACACAGTGAATCCTTTTTATTGCTTTAAACGCATTTTCTCCTCGAGAGAAACATGATTTCATTAAAAACGTTATAGTTTAACCATGCCTGTTGTATATGTCTGCAAACACTCAGAGCCTTAAAATAGGATTTTCACCCATGTGTTTTTTGGTGAGAAACCTTCTATTTCAAGGTTCTGTGCGTTTTCAGACAAGTACAATATGTATTTTTAGTGTTTCTGATGAAATCCCTCCTTTTAAATGCATTTTCTCACAGAAAATGAGTCTCTCGCCATGGGAAAATGGCTTTTTTGAAAAAGCTTATTCTGGTCGAGAAATCGCGTTTTAAACAATAAAAACGACTCCCGGCCTTATTTAGTTCACATTTTTACATTTGGTAACCTAGTCCATATGCGTAAAGCACTAAACCTTTTTATCGCGTTAAACGCCTTTTCTCGACAAGAAAAGCACAATTTCATCAAAAACAAACTAAACAAGAAAAATGAATCTATTCAACAAGTCTGCAGCACATCCTTAATAGTTAAGTGATTTAACCCATTGTCAAGTGTAATTTCTCCAGTTCTGATCATTGTTTAGTTTGTTGGTGGTTTGGTCCAATGTCAAACACAGTGAATCCTTTTTATTGCTTTAAACGCATTTTCTCCTCGAGAGAAACATGATTTCATTAAAAACGTTATAGTAAAACCATGCCTGTTGTATATGTCTGCAAACACTCAGAGCCTTAAAATAGGATTTTCACCCATGTGTTTTTTGGTGAGAAACCTTCTATTTCAAGGTTCTGTGCGTTTTCAGACAATTACAATATGTATTTTTAGTGTTTCTGATGAAATCCCTCCTTTTAAATGCATTTTCTCACAGAAACTGAGTCTCTCGCCATGGGAAAATGGCTTTTTGAAAACACATTCTGGTCGAGAAATCGTTTTTTAAACAATAAAAACGACTCCCGGCCTTATTTAGTTCACAATTTTACTTTTCGTAACCTAGCCCGTATTGATAACGCACTAAACCTTTTTATCGCGTTAAACGCCTTTTCTCGACAAGAAAAGCACAATTTCATCAAAAACAAACTAAACAAGAAAAATGAATCTATTCAACAAGTCTGCAGCACATCCTTAATAGTTACGTGATTTAACCCATTGTCAAGTGTAATTTCTCCAGTTCTGATCATTGTTTAGGTTGTTGGTGGTTTGGTCCAATGTCAAACACAGTGAATCCTTTTTATGGTTTTAAATGCCTTTTCTCCTCGGGAGAAACATGATTTCATTAAAAACGTTATAGTTTAAACATTCCTGTTGTACATGTCTGCAAACACTCAGAGCCTTAAAATAGGGTTTTAGCCAATGTGTTTTTTGGTGAGAAACCTTCTATTTCAAGGTTCTGTGCGTTTTCAGACAAGTACAATATGTATTTTTAGTGTTTCTGATTAAATCCCTCCTTTTAAATGCATTTTCTCACAGAAAATGAGTCTCTCGCCATGGGAAAATGGCTTTTTTGAAAAAGCATATTCTGGTCGAGAAATCCTGTTTAAACAATAAAAACGACTCCCGGCCTTATTTAGTTCACATTTTTACTTTTCGTAACCTAGCCCGTATTCATAACGCACTAAACCTTTTTATCGCGTTAAACGCCTTTTCTCGACAAGAAAAGCACAATTTCATCAAAAACGAACAAAACAAGAAAAATGAATCTATTCAACAAGTCTGCAACACATCCTTAAGAGTTACGTGATTTAACCCAATGTCAATGTGTAATTTCCAGTTCTGATCATTGTTTATCTTGATGCTAGCTTGGTCCAATGCCAAACACAGTGAATTCTTTTTATGGCTTTAAACGCATTTTCTCCTCGAGAGAAACATGATTTCAATAAAAACGCTATAGTTTAACCATGCCTGTTGTACATGTCTGTAAACAGTCAGAGCCTTAAAATAGGGTTTTCACCAATGCGTTTTTTGGTGAGAAACCTTCTAATTGCAAGGTTCTGTGCGTTTTCAGACAAGTACAATATGCATTTTTAGTGTTTCCGATGAAATCCCTCCTTTTAATGCATTTTCTCACAGAAAATGAGTCTCTCGCCATGGGAAAATGGCTTTTTTGAAAAAGCATATTCCGGTCGAGAAATCGTGTTTTAAAGAATAAAAACGACTCCCGGCCTTATTTAGTTCACATTTTTACTTTTGGTAACCTAGTCCATATATGTAAATCACTAAACCTTTTTATCGCGTTAAACGCCTTTTCTCGACAAGAAAAGCACAATTTCATCAAAAATAAACTAAACAAGAAAAATGAATCTATTCAACAAGTCTGCAGCACATCCTTAATAGTTACGTGATTTAACCCATTGTCAAGTGTAATTTCTCCAGTTCTGATCATTGTTTAGGTTGTTGGTGGTTTGGTCCAATGTCAAACACAGTGAATCCTTTTTATTGCTTTAAACGCATTTTCTCCTCGAGATAAACATGATTTCATTAAAAACGTTATAGTTTAACCATGCCTGTTGTATATGTCTGCAAACACTCAGAGCCTTAAAATAGGGTTTTCACCCATGTGTTTTTTGGTGAGAAACCTTCTATTTCAAGGTTCTGATCGTTTTCAGACAAGTACAATATGTATTTTTAGTGTTTCTGATGAAATCCCTCCTTTTAAATGCATTTTCTCACAGAAAATGAGTCTCTCGCCATGGGAAAATGGGTTTTTTGAAAAAGCTTATTCTGGTCGAGAAATCGCGTTTTAAACAATAAAAACGACTCCCGGCCTTATTTAGTTCACATTTTTACATTTGGTAACCTAGTCCATATGCGTAAAGCACTAAAGCTTTTTATCGCGTTAAACGCCTTTTCTCGACAAGAAAAGCACAATTTCAACAAAAACAAACTAAACAAGAAAAATGAATCTATTCAACAAGTCTGCAGCACATCCTTAATAGTTACGTGATTTAACCCATTGTCAAGTGTAATTTCTCCAGTTCTGATCATTGTTTAGGTTGTTGGTGGTTTGGTCCAATGTCAAACACAGTGAATCCTTTTTATGGTTTTAAATGCCTTTTCTCCTCTGGAGAAACATGATTTCATTAAAAACGTTATAGTTTAACCATGCCTGTTGTATATGTCTGTAAACAGTCAGAGCCTTAAAATAGGGTTTTCACCAATGCGTTTTTTGGTGAGAAACCTTCTAATTGCAAGGTTCTGTGCGTTTTCAGACAAGTACAATATGCATTTTTATTGTTTCTGATGAAATCCCTCCTTTTAATGCATTTTCTCACAGAAAATGAGTCTCTCGCCATGGGAAAATGGCTTTTTTGAAAAAGCTTATTCTGGTCGAGAAATCGCGTTTTAAAGAATAAAAACGACTCCCGGCCTTATTTAGTTCACATTTTTACTTTTGGTAACCTAGTCCATGTATGTAAATCACTAAACCTTTTTATCGCGTTAAACGCCTTTTCTCGACAAGAAAAGCACAATTTCATCAAAAACAAACTAAACAAGAAAAATGAATCTATTCAACAAGTCTGCAGCACATCCTTAATAGTTACGTGATTTAACCCATTGTCAAGTGTAATTTCTCCAGTTCTGATCATTGTTTAGGTTGTTGGTGGTTTGGTCCAATGTCAAACACAGTGAATCCTTTTTATTGCTTTAAACGCATTTTCTCCTCGAGAGAAACATGATTTCATTAAAAACGTTATAGTTTAACCATGCCTGTTGTATATGTCTGCAAACACTCAAGAGCCTTAAAATAGGGTTTTCACCCATGTGTTTTTTGGTGAGAAACCTTCTATTTCAAGGTTCTGTACGTTTTCAGACAAGTACAATATGTATTTTTAGTGTTTCTGATGAAATCCCTCCTTTTAAATGCATTTTCTCACAGAAAATGAGTCTCTCGCCATGGGAAAATGGCTTTTTTGAAAAAGCTTATTCTGGTCGAGAAATCGCGTTTTAAACAATAAAAGCGACTCCCGGCCTTATTTAGTTCACATTTTTACATTTGGTAACCTAGTCCATATGCGTAAAGCACTAAACCTTTTTATCGCGTTAAACGCCTTTTCTCGACAAGAAAAGCACAATTTCATCAAAAACAAACTAAACAAGAAAAATGAATCTATTCAACAAGTCTGCAGCACATCCTTAATAGTTACGTGATTTAACCCATTGTCAAGTGTAATTTCTCCAGTTCTGATCATTGTTTAGGTTGTTGGTGGTTTGGTCCAATGTCAAACACAGTGAATCCTTTTTATTGCTTTAAACGCATTTTCTCCTCGAGAGAAACATGATTTCATTAAAAACGTTATAGTTTAACCATGCCTGTTGTATATGTCTGCAAACACTCAGAGCCTTAAAATAGGATTTTCACCCATGTGTTTTTTGGTGAGAAACCTTCTATTTCAAGGTTCTGTGCGTTTTCAGACAAGTACAATATGTATTTTTAGTGTTTCTGATGAAATCCCTCCTTTTAAATGCATTTTCTCACAGAAAATGAGTCTCTCGCCATGGGAAAATGGCTTTTTTGAAAAAGCTTATTCTGGTCGAGAAATCGCGTTTTAAACAATAAAAACGACTCCCGGCCTTATTTAGTTCACATTTTTACATTTGGTAACCTAGTCCATATGCGTAAAGCACTAAACCTTTTTATCGCGTTAAACGCCTTTTCTCGACAAGAAAAGCACAATTTCATCAAAAACAAACTAAACAAGAAAAATGAATCTATTCAACAAGTCTGCAGCACATCCTTAATAGTTAAGTGATTTAACCCATTGTCAAGTGTAATTTCTCCAGTTCTGATCATTGTTTAGTTTGTTGGTGGTTTGGTCCAATGTCAAACACAGTGAATCCTTTTTATTGCTTTAAACGCATTTTCTCCTCGAGAGAAACATGATTTCATTAAAAACGTTATAGTAAAACCATGCCTGTTGTATATGTCTGCAAACACTCAGAGCCTTAAAATAGGATTTTCACCCATGTGTTTTTTGGTGAGAAACCTTCTATTTCAAGGTTCTGTGCGTTTTCAGACAATTACAATATGTATTTTTAGTGTTTCTGATGAAATCCCTCCTTTTAAATGCATTTTCTCACAGAAACTGAGTCTCTCGCCATGGGAAAATGGCTTTTTTGAAAAAGCTTATTCTGGTCGAGAAATCGCGTTTTAAACAATAAAAACGACTCCCGGCCTTATTTAGTTCACATTTTTACATTTGGTAACCTAGTCCATATGCGTAAAGCACTAAAGCTTTTTATCGCGTTAAACGCCTTTTCTCGACAAGAAAAGCACAATTTCATCAAAAACGAACAAAACAAGAAAAATGAATCTATTCAACAAGTCTGCAACACATCCTTAAGAGTTACGTGATTTAACCCATTGTCAAGTGTAATTTCTCCAGTTCTGATCATTGTTTAGGTTGTTGGTGGTTTGGTCCAATGTCAAACACAGTGAATCCTTTTTATTGCTTTAAACGCATTTTCTCCTCGAGAGAAACATGATTTCATTAAAAACGTTATAGTTTAACCATGCCTGTTGTATATGTCTGCAAACACTCAGAGCCTTAAAATAGGGTTTTCACCCATGTGTTTTTTGGTGAGAAACCTTCTATTTCAAGGTTCTGTGCGTTTTCAGACAATTACAATATGTATTTTTAGTGTTTCTGATGAAATCCCTCCTTTTAAATGCATTTTCTCACAGAAAATGAGTCTCTCGCCATGGGAAAATGGCTTTTTTGAAAAAGCTTATTCTGGTCGAGAAATCGCGTTTTAAACAATAAAAGCGACTCCCGGCCTTATTTAGTTCACATTTTTACATTTGGTAACCTAGTCCATATGCGTAAAGCACTAAACCTTTTTATCGCGTTAAACGCCTTTTCTCGACAAGAAAAGCACAATTTCATCAAAAACAAACTAAACAAGAAAAATGAATCTATTCAACAAGTCTGCAGCACATCCTTAATAGTTACGTGATTTAACCCATTGTCAAGTGTAATTTCTCCAGTTCTGATCATTGTTTAGTTTGTTGGTGGTTTGGTCCAATGTCAAACACAGTGAATCCTTTTTATTGCTTTAAACGCATTTTCTCCTCGAGAGAAACATGATTTCATTAAAAACGTTATAGTTTAACCATGCCTGTTGTATATGTCTGCAAACACTCAGAGCCTTAAAATAGGGTTTTCACCCATGTGTTTTTTGGTGAGAAACCTTCTATTTCAAGGTTCTGTGCGTTTTCAGACAATTACAATATGTATTTTTAGTGTTTCTGATGAAATCCCTCCTTTTAAATGCATTTTCTCACAGAAACTGAGTCTCTCGCCATGGGAAAATGGCTTTTTTGAAAAAGCTTATTCTGGTCGAGAAATCGCGTTTTAAACAATAAAAACGACTCCCGGCCTTATTTAGTTCACATTTTTACATTTGGTAACCTAGTCCATATGCGTAAAGCACTAAAGCTTTTTATCGCGTTAAACGCCTTTTCTCGACAAGAAAAGCACAATTTCATCAAAAACAAACAAAACAAGAAAAATTAAACTATTCAACAAGTCTGCAAAACATCCTTAACAGTTACATACATGATTTCACCCAATGTCAATGTGTAATTTCTCCAGTTCTGATCATTGTTTAGGTTGTTGGTGGTTTGGTCCAATGTCAAACACAGTGAATCCTTTTTACGGTTTTAAATGCCTTTTCTCCTCGGGAGAAACATGATTTCATTAAAAACGTTATAGTTTAAACATTCCTGTTGTACATGTCTGAAAACACTCAGAGCCTTAAAATAGGGTTTTAGCCAATGTGTTTTTTGGTGAGAAACCTTCTATTTCAAGGTTCTGTGCGTTTTCAGACAAGTACAATATGTATTTTTAGTGTTTCTGATGAAATCCCTCCTTTTAAATGCATTTTCTCAGAGAAAATGAGTCTCTCGCCATGGGAAAATGGCTTTTTTGAAAAAGCATATTCTGGTCGAGAAGTCCTGTTTAAACAATAAAAACGACTCCCGGCCTTATTTAGTTCACATTTTTACTTTTCGTAACCTAGCCCGTATTCATAACGCACTAAACCTTTTTATCGCGTTAAACGCCTTTTCTCGACAAGAAAAGCACAATTTCATCAAAAACGAACAAAACAAGAAAAATGAATCTATTCAACAAGTCTGCAACACATCCTTAAGAGTTACGTGATTTCACCCAATGTCAATGTGTAATTTCTCCAGTTCTGATCATTGTTTATCTTGATGCTAGCTTGGTCCAATGCCAAACACAGTGAATTCTTTTTATGGCTTTAAACGCATTTTCTCCTCGAGAGAAACATGATTTCAATAAAAACGTTATAGTTTAACCATGCCTGTTGTACATGTCTGTAAACAGTCAGAGCCTTAAAATAGGGTTTTCACCAATGCGTTTTTTGGTGAGAAACCTTCTAATTGCAAGGTTCTGTGCGTTTTCAGACAAGTACAATATGCATTTTTAGTGTTTCTGATGAAATCCCTCCTTTTAAATGCATTTTCTCACAGAAAATGAGTCTCTCGCCATGGGAAAATGGCTTTTTTGAAAAAGCATATTCCGGTCGAGAAATCGTGTTTTAAAGAATAAAAACGACTCCCGGCCTTATTTAGTTCACATTTTTACTTTTGGTAACCTAGTCCATATATGTAAATCACTAAACCTTTTTATCGCGTTAAACGCCTTTTCTCGACAAAAAAAGCACAATTTCATCAAAAACAAACTAAACAAGAAAAATGAATCTATTCAACAAGTCTGCAGCACATCCTTAATAGTTACGTGATTTAACCCATTGTCAATGTGTAATTTCTCCAGTTCTGATCATTGTTTAGGTTGTTGGTGGTTTGGTCCAATGTCAAACACAGTGAATCCTTTTTATTGCTTTAAACGCATTTTCTCCTCGAGAGAAACATGATTTCATTAAAAACGTTATAGTTTAACCATGCCTGTTGTATATGTCTGCAAACACTCAGAGCCTTAAAATAGGGTTTTCACCCATGTGTTTTTTGGTGAGAAACCTTCTATTTCAAGGTTCTGTGCGTTTTCAGACAATTACAATATGTATTTTTAGTGTTTCTGATGAAATCCCTCCTTTTAAATGCATTTTCTCACAGAAACTGAGTCTCTCGCCATGGGAAAATGGCTTTTTTGAAAAAGCTTATTCTGGTCGAGAAATCGCGTTTTAAACAATAAAAACGACTCCCGGCCTTATTTAGTTCACATTTTTACATTTGGTAACCTAGTCCATATGCGTAAAGCACTAAAGCTTTTTATCGCGTTAAACGCCTTTTCTCGACAAGAAAAGCACAATTTCATCAAAAACAAACAAAACAAGAAAAATTAAACTATTCAACAAGTCTGCAAAACATCCTTAACAGTTACATACATGATTTCACCCAATGTCAATGTGTAATTTCTCCAGTTCTGATCATTGTTTAGGTTGTTGGTGGTTTGGTCCAATGTCAAACACAGTGAATCCTTTTTACGGTTTTAAATGCCTTTTCTCCTCGGGAGAAACATGATTTCATTAAAAACGTTATAGTTTAAACATTCCTGTTGTACATGTCTGAAAACACTCAGAGCCTTAAAATAGGGTTTTAGCCAATGTGTTTTTTGGTGAGAAACCTTCTATTTCAAGGTTCTGTGCGTTTTCAGACAAGTACAATATGTATTTTTAGTGTTTCTGATGAAATCCCTCCTTTTAAATGCATTTTCTCAGAGAAAATGAGTCTCTCGCCATGGGAAAATGGCTTTTTTGAAAAAGCATATTCTGGTCGAGAAGTCCTGTTTAAACAATAAAAACGACTCCCGGCCTTATTTAGTTCACATTTTTACTTTTCGTAACCTAGCCCGTATTCATAACGCACTAAACCTTTTTATCGCGTTAAACGCCTTTTCTCGACAAGAAAAGCACAATTTCATCAAAAACGAACAAAACAAGAAAAATGAATCTATTCAACAAGTCTGCAACACATCCTTAAGAGTTACGTGATTTCACCCAATGTCAATGTGTAATTTCTCCAGTTCTGATCATTGTTTATCTTGATGCTAGCTTGGTCCAATGCCAAACACAGTGAATTCTTTTTATGGCTTTAAACGCATTTTCTCCTCGAGAGAAACATGATTTCAATAAAAACGTTATAGTTTAACCATGCCTGTTGTACATGTCTGTAAACAGTCAGAGCCTTAAAATAGGGTTTTCACCAATGCGTTTTTTGGTGAGAAACCTTCTAATTGCAAGGTTCTGTGCGTTTTCAGACAAGTACAATATGCATTTTTAGTGTTTCTGATGAAATCCCTCCTTTTAAATGCATTTTCTCACAGAAAATGAGTCTCTCGCCATGGGAAAATGGCTTTTTTGAAAAAGCATATTCCGGTCGAGAAATCGTGTTTTAAAGAATAAAAACGACTCCCGGCCTTATTTAGTTCACATTTTTACTTTTGGTAACCTAGTCCATATATGTAAATCACTAAACCTTTTTATCGCGTTAAACGCCTTTTCTCGACAAAAAAAGCACAATTTCATCAAAAACAAACTAAACAAGAAAAATGAATCTATTCAACAAGTCTGCAGCACATCCTTAATAGTTACGTGATTTAACCCATTGTCAATGTGTAATTTCTCCAGTTCTGATCATTGTTTAGGTTGTTGGTGGTTTGGTCCAATGTCAAACACAGTGAATCCTTTTTATTGCTTTAAACGCATTTTCTCCTCGAGAGAAACATGATTTCATTAAAAACGTTATAGTTTAACCATGCCTGTTGTATATGTCTGCAAACACTCAGAGCCTTAAAATAGGGTTTTCACCCATGTGTTTTTTGGTGAGAAACCTTCTATTTCAAGGTTCTGTGCGTTTTCAGACAAGTACAATATGTATTTTTAGTGTTTCTGATGAAATCCCTCCTTTTAAATGCATCTTCTCACAGAAAATGAGTCTCTCGCCATGGGAAAATGGCTTTTTTGAAAAAGCATATTCTGGTCGAGAAATCCTGTTTAAACAATAAAAACGACTCCCGGCCTTATTTAGTTCACATTTTTTCTTTTCGTAACCTAGCCCGTATTCATAACGCACTAAACCTTTTTATCGCGTTAAACGCCTTTTCTCGACAAGAAAAGCACAATTTCATCAAAAACGAACAAAACAAGTAAAATGAATCTATTCAACAAGTCTGCAACACATCCTTAAGAGTTACGTGATTTCACCCAATGTCAATGTGTAATTTCTCCAGTTCTGATCATTGTTTATCTTGATGCTAGCTTGGTCCAATGCCAAACACAGTGAATCCTTTTTATTGCTTTAAACGCATTTTCTCCTCGAGAGAAACATGATTTCAATAAAAACGTTATAGTTTAACCATGCCTGTTGTACATGTCTGTAAACAGTCAGAGCCTTAAAATAGGGTTTTCACCAATGCGTTTTTTGGTGAGAAACCTTCTAATTGCAAGGTTCTGTGCGTTTTCAGACAAGTACAATATGCATTTTTAGTGTTTCTGATGAAATCCCTCCTTTTAATGCATTTTCTCACAGAAAATGAGTCTCTCGCCATGGGAAAATGGCTTTTTTGAAAAAGCATATTCCGGTCGAGAAATCGTGTTTTAAAGAATATAAACGACTCCCGGCCTTATTTAGTTCACATTTTTACTTTTGGTAACCTAGTCCATATATGTAAATCACTAAACCTTTTTATCGCGTTAAACGCCTTTTCTCGACAAGAAAAGCACAATTTCATCAAAAACAAACTAAACAAGAAAAATGAATCTATTCAACAAGTCTGCAGCACATCCTTAATAGTTACGTGATTTAACCCATTGTCAAGTGTAATTTCTCCAGTTCTGATCATTGTTTAGGTTGTTGGTGGTTTGGTCCAATGTCAAACACAGTGAATCCTTTTTATTGCTTTAAACGCATTTTCTCCTCGAGAGAAACATGATTTCATTAAAAACGTTATAGTTTAACCATGCCTGTTGTATATGTCTGCAAACACTCAGAGCCTTAAAATAGGATTTTCACCCATGTGTTTTTTGGTGAGAAACCTTCTATTTCAAGGTTCTGTGCGTTTTCAGACAATTACAATATGTATTTTTAGTGTTTCTGATGAAATCCCTCCTTTTAAATGCATTTTCTCACAGAAACTGAGTCTCTCGCCATGGGAAAATGGCTTTTTTGAAAAAGCTTATTCTGGTCGAGAAATCGCGTTTTAAACAATAAAAACGACTCCCGGCCTTATTTAGTTCACATTTTTACATTTGGTAACCTAGTCCATATGCGTAAAGCACTAAAGCTTTTTATCGCGTTAAACGCCTTTTCTCGACAAGAAAAGCACAATTTCATCAAAAACGAACAAAACAAGAAAAATGAATCTATTCAACAAGTCTGCAACACATCCTTAAGAGTTACGTGATTTAACCCATTGTCAAGTGTAATTTCTCCAGTTCTGATCATTGTTTAGGTTGTTGGTGGTTTGGTCCAATGTCAAACACAGTGAATCCTTTTTATTGCTTTAAACGCATTTTCTCCTCGAGAGAAACATGATTTCATTAAAAACGTTATAGTTTAACCATGCCTGTTGTATATGTCTGCAAACACTCAGAGCCTTAAAATAGGGTTTTCACCCATGTGTTTTTTGGTGAGAAACCTTCTATTTCAAGGTTCTGTGCGTTTACAGACAAGTACAATATGTATTTTTAGTGTTTCTGATGAAATCCCTCCTTTTAAATGCATTTTCTCACAGAAAATGAGTCTCTCGCCATGGGAAAATGGCTTTTTTGAAAAAGCTTATTCTGGTCGAGAAATCGCGTTTTAAACAATAAAAGCGACTCCCGGCCTTATTTAGTTCACATTTTTACATTTGGTAACCTAGTCCATATGCGTAAAGCACTAAACCTTTTTATCGCGTTAAACGCCTTTTCTCGACAAGAAAAGCACAATTTCATCAAAAACAAACTAAACAAGAAAAATGAATCTATTCAACAAGTCTGCAGCACATCCTTAATAGTTACGTGATTTAACCCATTGTCAAGTGTAATTTCTCCAGTTCTGATCATTGTTTAGTTTGTTGGTGGTTTGGTCCAATGTCAAACACAGTGAATCCTTTTTATTGCTTTAAACGCATTTTCTCCTCGAGAGAAACATGATTTCATTAAAAACGTTATAGTTTAACCATGCCTGTTGTATATGTCTGCAAACACTCAGAGCCTTAAAATAGGGTTTTCACCCATGTGTTTTTTGGTGAGAAACCTTCTATTTCAAGGTTCTGTGCGTTTTCAGACAATTACAATATGTATTTTTAGTGTTTCTGATGAAATCCCTCCTTTTAAATGCATTTTCTCAAAGAAACTGAGTCTCTCGCCATGGGAAAATGGCTTTTTTGAAAAAGCTTATTCTGGTCGAGAAATCGCGTTTTAAACAATAAAAACGACTCCCGGCCTTATTTAGTTCACATTTTTACATTTGGTAACCTAGTCCATATGCGTAAAGCACTAAAGCTTTTTATCGCGTTAAACGCCTTTTCTCGACAAGAAAAGCACAATTTCATCAAAAACAAACAAAACAAGAAAAATTAAACTATTCAACAAGTCTGCAAAACATCCTTAACAGTTACATACATGATTTCACCCAATGTCAATGTGTAATTTCTCCAGTTCTGATCATTGTTTAGGTTGTTGGTGGTTTGGTCCAATGTCAAACACAGTGAATCCTTTTTACGGTTTTAAATGCCTTTTCTCCTCGGGAGAAACATGATTTCATTAAAAACGTTATAGTTTAAACATTCCTGTTGTACATGTCTGAAAACACTCAGAGCCTTAAAATAGGGTTTTAGCCAATGTGTTTTTTGGTGAGAAACCTTCTATTTCAAGGTTCTGTGCGTTTTCAGACAAGTACAATATGTATTTTTAGTGTTTCTGATGAAATCCCTCCTTTTAAATGCATTTTCTCAGAGAAAATGAGTCTCTCGCCATGGGAAAATGGCTTTTTTGAAAAAGCATATTCTGGTCGAGAAGTCCTGTTTAAACAATAAAAACGACTCCCGGCCTTATTTAGTTCACATTTTTACTTTTCGTAACCTAGCCCGTATTCATAACGCACTAAACCTTTTTATCGCGTTAAACGCCTTTTCTCGACAAGAAAAGCACAATTTCATCAAAAACGAACAAAACAAGAAAAATGAATCTATTCAACAAGTCTGCAACACATCCTTAAGAGTTACGTGATTTCACCCAATGTCAATGTGTAATTTCTCCAGTTCTGATCATTGTTTATCTTGATGCTAGCTTGGTCCAATGCCAAACACAGTGAATTCTTTTTATGGCTTTAAACGCATTTTCTCCTCGAGAGAAACATGATTTCACTAAAAACGTTATAGTTTAAACATGCCTGTTTTTACATGTCTGTAAACAGTCAGAGCCTTAAAATAGGGTTTTCACCAATGCGTTTTTTGGTGAGAAACCTTCTAATTGCAAGGTTCTGTGCGTTTTCAGACAAGTACAATATGCATTTTTAGTGTTTCTGATGAAATCCCTCCTTTTAAATGCATTTTCTCACAGAAAATGAGTCTCTCGCCATGGGAAAATGGCTTTTTTGAAAAAGCATATTCCGGTCGAGAAATCGTGTTTTAAAGAATAAAAACGACTCCCGGCCTTATTTAGTTCACATTTTTACTTTTGGTAACCTAGTCCATATATGTAAATCACTAAACCTTTTTATCGCGTTAAACGCCTTTTCTCGACAAAAAAAGCACAATTTCATCAAAAACAAACTAAACAAGAAAAATGAATCTATTCAACAAGTCTGCAGCACATCCTTAATAGTTACGTGATTTAACCCATTGTCAATGTGTAATTTCTCCAGTTCTGATCATTGTTTAGGTTGTTGGTGGTTTGGTCCAATGTCAAACACAGTGAATCCTTTTTATTGCTTTAAACGCATTTTCTCCTCGAGAGAAACATGATTTCATTAAAAACGTTATAGTTTAACCATGCCTGTTGTATATGTCTGCAAACACTCAGAGCCTTAAAATAGGGTTTTCACCCATGTGTTTTTTGGTGAGAAACCTTCTATTTCAAGGTTCTGTGCGTTTTCAGACAAGTACAATATGTATTTTTAGTGTTTCTGATGAAATCCCTCCTTTTAAATGCATCTTCTCACAGAAAATGAGTCTCTCGCCATGGGAAAATGGCTTTTTTGAAAAAGCATATTCTGGTCGAGAAATCCTGTTTAAACAATAAAAACGACTCCCGGCCTTATTTAGTTCACATTTTTTCTTTTCGTAACCTAGCCCGTATTCATAACGCACTAAACCTTTTTATCGCGTTAAACGCCTTTTCTCGACAAGAAAAGCACAATTTCATCAAAAACGAACAAAACAAGTAAAATGAATCTATTCAACAAGTCTGCAACACATCCTTAAGAGTTACGTGATTTCACCCAATGTCAATGTGTAATTTCTCCAGTTCTGATCATTGTTTATCTTGATGCTAGCTTGGTCCAATGCCAAACACAGTGAATCCTTTTTATTGCTTTAAACGCATTTTCTCCTCGAGAGAAACATGATTTCAATAAAAACGTTATAGTTTAACCATGCCTGTTGTACATGTCTGTAAACAGTCAGAGCCTTAAAATAGGGTTTTCACCAATGCGTTTTTTGGTGAGAAACCTTCTAATTGCAAGGTTCTGTGCGTTTTCAGACAAGTACAATATGCATTTTTAGTGTTTCTGATGAAATCCCTCCTTTTAATGCATTTTCTCACAGAAAATGAGTCTCTCGCCATGGGAAAATGGCTTTTTTGAAAAAGCATATTCCGGTCGAGAAATCGTGTTTTAAAGAATATAAACGACTCCCGGCCTTATTTAGTTCACATTTTTACTTTTGGTAACCTAGTCCATATATGTAAATCACTAAACCTTTTTATCGCGTTAAACGCCTTTTCTCGACAAGAAAAGCACAATTTCATCAAAAACAAACTAAACAAGAAAAATGAATCTATTCAACAAGTCTGCAGCACATCCTTAATAGTTACGTGATTTAACCCATTGTCAAGTGTAATTTCTCCAGTTCTGATCATTGTTTAGGTTGTTGGTGGTTTGGTCCAATGTCAAACACAGTGAATCCTTTTTATTGCTTTAAACGCATTTTCTCCTCGAGAGAAACATGATTTCATTAAAAACGTTATAGTTTAACCATGCCTGTTGTATATGTCTGCAAACACTCAGAGCCTTAAAATAGGATTTTCACCCATGTGTTTTTTGGTGAGAAACCTTCTATTTCAAGGTTCTGTGCGTTTTCAGACAATTACAATATGTATTTTTAGTGTTTCTGATGAAATCCCTCCTTTTAAATGCATTTTCTCACAGAAACTGAGTCTCTCGCCATGGGAAAATGGCTTTTTTGAAAAAGCTTATTCTGGTCGAGAAATCGCGTTTTAAACAATAAAAACGACTCCCGGCCTTATTTAGTTCACATTTTTACATTTGGTAACCTAGTCCATATGCGTAAAGCACTAAAGCTTTTTATCGCGTTAAACGCCTTTTCTCGACAAGAAAAGCACAATTTCATCAAAAACGAACAAAACAAGAAAAATGAATCTATTCAACAAGTCTGCAACACATCCTTAAGAGTTACGTGATTTAACCCATTGTCAAGTGTAATTTCTCCAGTTCTGATCATTGTTTAGGTTGTTGGTGGTTTGGTCCAATGTCAAACACAGTGAATCCTTTTTATTGCTTTAAACGCATTTTCTCCTCGAGAGAAACATGATTTCATTAAAAACGTTATAGTTTAACCATGCCTGTTGTATATGTCTGCAAACACTCAGAGCCTTAAAATAGGGTTTTCACCCATGTGTTTTTTGGTGAGAAACCTTCTATTTCAAGGTTCTGTGCGTTTACAGACAAGTACAATATGTATTTTTAGTGTTTCTGATGAAATCCCTCCTTTTAAATGCATTTTCTCACAGAAAATGAGTCTCTCGCCATGGGAAAATGGCTTTTTTGAAAAAGCTTATTCTGGTCGAGAAATCGCGTTTTAAACAATAAAAGCGACTCCCGGCCTTATTTAGTTCACATTTTTACATTTGGTAACCTAGTCCATATGCGTAAAGCACTAAACCTTTTTATCGCGTTAAACGCCTTTTCTCGACAAGAAAAGCACAATTTCATCAAAAACAAACTAAACAAGAAAAATGAATCTATTCAACAAGTCTGCAGCACATCCTTAATAGTTACGTGATTTAACCCATTGTCAAGTGTAATTTCTCCAGTTCTGATCATTGTTTAGTTTGTTGGTGGTTTGGTCCAATGTCAAACACAGTGAATCCTTTTTATTGCTTTAAACGCATTTTCTCCTCGAGAGAAACATGATTTCATTAAAAACGTTATAGTTTAACCATGCCTGTTGTATATGTCTGCAAACACTCAGAGCCTTAAAATAGGGTTTTCACCCATGTGTTTTTTGGTGAGAAACCTTCTATTTCAAGGTTCTGTGCGTTTTCAGACAATTACAATATGTATTTTTAGTGTTTCTGATGAAATCCCTCCTTTTAAATGCATTTTCTCAAAGAAACTGAGTCTCTCGCCATGGGAAAATGGCTTTTTTGAAAAAGCTTATTCTGGTCGAGAAATCGCGTTTTAAACAATAAAAACGACTCCCGGCCTTATTTAGTTCACATTTTTACATTTGGTAACCTAGTCCATATGCGTAAAGCACTAAAGCTTTTTATCGCGTTAAACGCCTTTTCTCGACAAGAAAAGCACAATTTCATCAAAAACAAACAAAACAAGAAAAATTAAACTATTCAACAAGTCTGCAAAACATCCTTAACAGTTACATACATGATTTCACCCAATGTCAATGTGTAATTTCTCCAGTTCTGATCATTGTTTAGGTTGTTGGTGGTTTGGTCCAATGTCAAACACAGTGAATCCTTTTTATTGCTTTAAACGCATTTTCTCCTCGAGAGAAACATGATTTCATTAAAAACGTTATAGTTTAACCATGCCTGTTGTATATGTCTGCAAACACTCAGAGCCTTAAAATAGGGTTTTCACCCATGTGTTTTTTGGTGAGAAACCTTTTATTTCAAGGTTCTGTGCGTTTTCAGACAAGTACAATATGTATTTTTAGTGTTTCTGATGAAATCCCTCCTTTTAAATGCATCTTCTCACAGAAAATGAGTCTCTCGCCATGGGAAAATGGCTTTTTTGAAAAAGCATATTCTGGTCGAGAAATCCTGTTTAAACAATAAAAACGACTCCCGGCCTTATTTAGTTCACATTTTTTCTTTTCGTAACCTAGCCCGTATTCATAACGCACTAAACCTTTTTATCGCGTTAAACGCCTTTTCTCGACAAGAAAAGCACAATTTCATCAAAAACGAACCAAACAAGTAAAATGAATCTATTCAACAAGTCTGCAACACATCCTTAAGAGTTACGTGATTTCACCCAATGTCAATGTGTAATTTCTCCAGTTCTGATCATTGTTTATCTTGATGCTAGCTTGGTCCAATGCCAAACACAGTGAATTCTTTTTATGGCTTTAAACGCATTTTCTCCTCGAGAGAAACATGATTTCAATAAAAACGTTATAGTTTAACCATGCCTGTTGTACATGTCTGTAAACAGTCAGAGCCTTAAAATAGGGTTTTCACCAATGCGTTTTTTGGTGAGAAACCTTCTAATTGCAAGGTTCTGTGCGTTTTCAGACAAGTACAATATGCATTTTTAGTGTTTCTGATGAAATCCCTCCTTTTAAATGCATTTTCTCACAGAAAATGAGTCTCTCGCCATGGGAAAATGGCTTTTTTGAAAAAGCATATTCCGGTCGAGAAATCGTGTTTTAAAGAATAAAAACGACTCCCGGCCTTATTTAGTTCACATTTTTACTTTTGGTAACCTAGTCCATATATGTAAATCACTAAACCTTTTTATCGCGTTAAACGCCTTTTCTCGACAAAAAAAGCACAATTTCATCAAAAACAAACTAAACAAGAAAAATGAATCTATTCAACAAGTCTGCAGCACATCCTTAATAGTTACGTGATTTAACCCATTGTCAAGTGTAATTTCTCCAGTTCTGATCATTGTTTAGGTTGTTGGTGGTTTGGTCCAATGTCAAACACAGTGAATCCTTTTTATTGCTTTAAACGCATTTTCTTCTCGAGAGAAACATGATTTCATTAAAAACGTTATAGTTTAACCATGCCTGTTGTATATGTCTGCAAACACTCAGAGCCTTAAAATAGGGTTTTCACCCATGTGTTTTTTGGTGAGAAACCTTCTATTTCAAGGTTCTGTGCGTTTTCAGACAATTACAATATATATTTTTAGTGTTTCTGATGAAATCCCTCCTTTTAAATGCATTTTCTCACAGAAACTGAGTCTCTCGCCATGGGAAAATGGCTTTTTTGAAAAAGCTTATTCTGGTCGAGAAATCGCGTTTTAAACAATAAAAACAACTCCCGGCCTTATTTAGTTCACATTTTTACTTTTCGTAACCTAGCCCGTATTCATAACGCACTAAACCTTTTTATCGCGTTAAACGCCTTTTCTCGACAAGAAAAGCACAATTTCATCAAAAACGAACAAAACAAGAAAAATGAATCTATTCAACAAGTCTGCAACACATCCTTAAGAGTTACGTGATTTCACCCATTGTCAATGTGTAATTTCTCCAGTTCTGATCATTGTTTATCTTGATGCTAGCTTGGTCCAATGCCAAACACAGTGAATTCTTTTTATGGCTTTAAACGCATTTTCTCCTCGAGAGAAACATGATTTCAATAAAAACGTTATAGTTTAACCATGCCTGTTGTACATGTCTGTAAACAGTCAGAGCCTTATAATAGGGTTTTCACCCATGTGTTTTTTGGTGAGAAACCTTCTATTTCAAGGTTCTGTGCGTTTTCAGACAAGTACAATATGTATTTTTAGTGTTTCTGATGAAATACCTCCTTTTACATGCATTTTCTCACAGAAAATGAGTCTCTCGCCATGGGAAAATGGCTTTTTGAAAACACATTCTGGTCGAGAAATCGTTTTTTAAACAATAAAAACGACTCCCGGCCTTATTTAGTTCACAATTTTACTTTTCGTAACCTAGCCCGTATTCATAACGCACTAAACCTTTTTATCGCGTTAAACGCCTTTTCTCGACAAGAAAAGCACAATTTCATCAAAAACAAACTAAACAAGAAAAATGAATCTATTCAACAAGTCTGCAGCACATCCTTAATAGTTACGTGATTTAACCCATTGTCAAGTGTAATTTCTCCAGTTCTGATCATTGTTTAGTTTGTTGGTGGTTTGGTCCAATGTCAAACACAGTGAATCCTTTTTATTGCTTTAAACGCATTTTCTCCTCGAGAGAAACATGATTTCATTAAAAACGTTATAGTTTAACCATGCCTGTTGTATATGTCTGCAAACACTCAGAGCCTTAAAATAGGGTTTTCACCCATGTGTTTTTTGGTGAGAAACCTTCTATTTCAAGGTTCTGTGCGTTTTCAGACAAGTACAATATGTATTTTTAGTGTTTCTGATGAAATCCCTCCTTTTAAATGCATTTTCTCAAAGAAACTGTGTCTCTCGCCATGGGAAAATGGCTTTTTTGAAAAAGCATATTCTGGTCGAGAAATCGCGTTTTAAACAATAAAAACGACTCCCGGCCTTATTTAGTTCACATTTTTACTTTTCGTAACCTAGCCCGTATTCATAACGCACTAAACCTTTTTATCGCGTTAAACGCCTTTTCTCGACAAGAAAAGCACAATTTCATCAAAAACGAACAAAACAAGAAAAATGAATCTATTCAACAAGTCTGCAACACATCCTTAAGAGTTACGTGATTTCACCCAATGTCAATGTGTAGTTTCTCCAGTTCTGATCATTGTTTATCTTGATGCTAGCTTGGTCCAATGCCAAACACAGTGAATTCTTTTTATGGCTTTAAACGCATTTTCTCCTCGAGAGAAACATGATTTCAATAAAAACGCTATAGTTTAACCATGCCTGTTGTACATGTCTGTTAACAGTCAGAGCCTTAAAATAGGGTTTTCACCAATGCGTTTTTTGGTGAGAAACCTTCTAATTGCAAGGTTCTGTGCGTTTTCAGACAAGTACAATATGCATTTTTAGTGTTTCTGATGAAATCCCTCCTTTTAATGCATTTTCTCACAGAAATGAGTCTCTCGCCATGGGAAAATGGCTTTTTTGAAAAAGTATATTCCGGTCGAGAAATCGTGTTTTAAAGAATAAAAACGACTCCCGGCCTTATTTAGTTCACATTTTTACTTTTGGTAACCTAGTCCATATATGTAAATCACTAAACCTTTTTATCGCGTTAAACGCCTTTTCTCGACAATAAAAGCACAATTTCATCAAAAACAAACTAAACAAGAAAAATGAATCTATTCAACAAGTCTGCAGCACATCCTTAATAGTTACGTGATTTAACCCATTGTCAAGTGGAATTTCTCCAGTTCTGATCATTGTTTAGGTTGTTGGTGGTTTGGTCCAATGTCAAACACAGTGAATCCTTTTTATTGCTTTAAACGCATTTTCTTCTCGAGAGAAACATGATTTCATTAAAAACGTTATAGTTTAACCATGCCTGTTGTATATGTCTGCAAACACTCAGAGCCTTAAAATAGGGTTTTCACCCATGTGTTTTTTGGTGAGAAACCTTCTATTTCAAGGTTCTGTGCGTTTTCAGACAAGTACAATATGTATTTTTAGTGTTTCTGATGAAATCCCTCCTTTTAAATGCATTTTCTCACAGAAACTGAGTCTCTCGCCATGGGAAAATGGCTTTTTTGAAAAAGCTTATTCTGGTCGAGAAATCGCGTTTTAAACAATAAAAACGACTCCCGGCCTTATTTAGTTCACATTTTTACTTTTCGTAACCTAGCCCGTATTCATAACGCACTAAACCTTTTTATCGCGTTAAACGCCTTTTCTCGACAAGAAAAGCACAATTTCATCAAAAACGAACAAAACAAGAAAAATGAATCTATTCAACAAGTCTGCAACACATCCTTAAGAGTTACGTGATTTCACCCATTGTCAATGTGTAATTTCTCCAGTTCTGATCATTGTTTATCTTGATGCTAGCTTGGTCCAATGCCAAACACAGTGAATTCTTTTTATGGCTTTAAACGCATTTTCTCCTCGAGAGAAACATGATTTCAATAAAAACGTTATAGTTTAACCATGCCTGTTGTACATGTCTGTAAACAGTCAGAGCCTTATAATATGGTTTTCACCCATGTGTTTTTTGGTGAGAAACCTTCTATTTCAAGGTTCTGTGCGTTTTCAGACAAGTACAATATGTATTTTTAGTGTTTCTGATGAAATACCTCCTTTTACATGCATTTTCTCACAGAAAATGAGTCTCTCGCCATGGGAAAATGGCTTTTTGAAAACACATTCTGGTCGAGAAATCGTTTTTTAAACAATAAAAACGACTCCCGGCCTTATTTCGTTCACAATTTTACTTTTCGTAACCTAGCCCGTATTCATAACGCACTAAACCTTTTTATCGCGTTAAACGCCTTTTCTCGACAAGAAAAGCACAATTTCATCAAAAACAAACTAAACAAGAAAAATGAATCTATTCAACAAGTCTGCAGCACATCCTTAATAGTTACGTGATTTAACCCATTGTCAAGTGTAATTTCTCCAGTTCTGATCATTGTTTAGGTTGTTGGTGGTTTGGTCCAATGTCAAACACAGTGAATCCTTTTTATGGTTTTAAATGCCTTTTCTCCTCGGGAGAAACATGATTTCATTAAAAACGTTATAGTTTAAACATTCCTGTTGTACATGTCTGCAAACACTCAGAGCCTTAAAATAGGGTTTTAGCCAATGTGTTTTTTGGTGAGAAACCTTCTATTTCAAGGTTCTGTGCGTTTTCAGACAAGTACAATATGTATTTTTAGTGTTTCTGATTAAATCCCTCCTTTTAAATGCATTTTCTCACAGAAAATGAGTCTCTCGCCATGGGAAAATGGCTTTTTTGAAAAAGCATATTCTGGTCGAGAAATCCTGTTTAAACAATAAAAACGACTCCCGGCCTTATTTAGTTCACATTTTTACTTTTCGTAACCTAGCCCGTATTCATAACGCACTAAACCTTTTTATCGCGTTAAACGCCTTTTCTCGACAAGAAAAGCACAATTTCATCAAAAACGAACAAAACAAGAAAAATGAATCTATTCAACAAGTCTGCAACACATCCTTAAGAGTTACGTGATTTAACCCAATGTCAATGTGTAATTTCCAGTTCTGATCATTGTTTATCTTGATGCTAGCTTGGTCCAATGCCAAACACAGTGAATTCTTTTTATGGCTTTAAACGCATTTTCTCCTCGAGAGAAACATGATTTCAATAAAAACGCTATAGTTTAACCATGCCTGTTGTACATGTCTGTAAACAGTCAGAGCCTTAAAATAGGGTTTTCACCAATGCGTTTTTTGGTGAGAAACCTTCTAATTGCAAGGTTCTGTGCGTTTTCAGACAAGTACAATATGCATTTTTAGTGTTTCCGATGAAATCCCTCCTTTTAATGCATTTTCTCACAGAAAATGAGTCTCTCGCCATGGGAAAATGGCTTTTTTGAAAAAGCATATTCCGGTCGAGAAATCGTGTTTTAAAGAATAAAAACGACTCCCGGCCTTATTTAGTTCACATTTTTACTTTTGGTAACCTAGTCCATATATGTAAATCACTAAACCTTTTTATCGCGTTAAACGCCTTTTCTCGACAAGAAAAGCACAATTTCATCAAAAATAAACTAAACAAGAAAAATGAATCTATTCAACAAGTCTGCAGCACATCCTTAATAGTTACGTGATTTAACCCATTGTCAAGTGTAATTTCTCCAGTTCTGATCATTGTTTAGGTTGTTGGTGGTTTGGTCCAATGTCAAACACAGTGAATCCTTTTTATTGCTTTAAACGCATTTTCTCCTCGAGATAAACATGATTTCATTAAAAACGTTATAGTTTAACCATGCCTGTTGTATATGTCTGCAAACACTCAGAGCCTTAAAATAGGGTTTTCACCCATGTGTTTTTTGGTGAGAAACCTTCTATTTCAAGGTTCTGATCGTTTTCAGACAAGTACAATATGTATTTTTAGTGTTTCTGATGAAATCCCTCCTTTTAAATGCATTTTCTCACAGAAAATGAGTCTCTCGCCATGGGAAAATGGGTTTTTTGAAAAAGCTTATTCTGGTCGAGAAATCGCGTTTTAAACAATAAAAACGACTCCCGGCCTTATTTAGTTCACATTTTTACATTTGGTAACCTAGTCCATATGCGTAAAGCACTAAAGCTTTTTATCGCGTTAAACGCCTTTTCTCGACAAGAAAAGCACAATTTCAACAAAAACAAACTAAACAAGAAAAATGAATCTATTCAACAAGTCTGCAGCACATCCTTAATAGTTACGTGATTTAACCCATTGTCAAGTGTAATTTCTCCAGTTCTGATCATTGTTTAGGTTGTTGGTGGTTTGGTCCAATGTCAAACACAGTGAATCCTTTTTATGGTTTTAAATGCCTTTTCTCCTCTGGAGAAACATGATTTCATTAAAAACGTTATAGTTTAACCATGCCTGTTGTATATGTCTGTAAACAGTCAGAGCCTTAAAATAGGGTTTTCACCAATGCGTTTTTTGGTGAGAAACCTTCTAATTGCAAGGTTCTGTGCGTTTTCAGACAAGTACAATATGCATTTTTATTGTTTCTGATGAAATCCCTCCTTTTAATGCATTTTCTCACAGAAAATGAGTCTCTCGCCATGGGAAAATGGCTTTTTTGAAAAAGCTTATTCTGGTCGAGAAATCGCGTTTTAAAGAATAAAAACGACTCCCGGCCTTATTTAGTTCACATTTTTACTTTTGGTAACCTAGTCCATGTATGTAAATCACTAAACCTTTTTATCGCGTTAAACGCCTTTTCTCGACAAGAAAAGCACAATTTCATCAAAAACAAACTAAACAAGAAAAATGAATCTATTCAACAAGTCTGCAGCACATCCTTAATAGTTACGTGATTTAACCCATTGTCAAGTGTAATTTCTCCAGTTCTGATCATTGTTTAGGTTGTTGGTGGTTTGGTCCAATGTCAAACACAGTGAATCCTTTTTATTGCTTTAAACGCATTTTCTCCTCGAGAGAAACATGATTTCATTAAAAACGTTATAGTTTAACCATGCCTGTTGTATATGTCTGCAAACACTCAAGAGCCTTAAAATAGGGTTTTCACCCATGTGTTTTTTGGTGAGAAACCTTCTATTTCAAGGTTCTGTACGTTTTCAGACAAGTTCAATATGTATTTTTAGTGTTTCTGATGAAATCCCTCCTTTTAAATGCATTTTCTCACAGAAAATGAGTCTCTCGCCATGGGAAAATGGCTTTTTTGAAAAAGCTTATTCTGGTCGAGAAATCGCGTTTTAAACAATAAAAGCGACTCCCGGCCTTATTTAGTTCACATTTTTACATTTGGTAACCTAGTCCATATGCGTAAAGCACTAAACCTTTTTATCGCGTTAAACGCCTTTTCTCGACAAGAAAAGCACAATTTCATCAAAAACAAACTAAACAAGAAAAATGAATCTATTCAACAAGTCTGCAGCACATCCTTAATAGTTACGTGATTTAACCCATTGTCAAGTGTAATTTCTCCAGTTCTGATCATTGTTTAGGTTGTTGGTGGTTTGGTCCAATGTCAAACACAGTGAATCCTTTTTATTGCTTTAAACGCATTTTCTCCTCGAGAGAAACATGATTTCATTAAAAACGTTATAGTTTAACCATGCCTGTTGTATATGTCTGCAAACACTCAGAGCCTTAAAATAGGATTTTCACCCATGTGTTTTTTGGTGAGAAACCTTCTATTTCAAGGTTCTGTGCGTTTTCAGACAAGTACAATATGTATTTTTAGTGTTTCTGATGAAATCCCTCCTTTTAAATGCATTTTCTCACAGAAAATGAGTCTCTCGCCATGGGAAAATGGCTTTTTTGAAAAAGCTTATTCTGGTCGAGAAATCGCGTTTTAAACAATAAAAGCGACTCCCGGCCTTATTTAGTTCACATTTTTACATTTGGTAACCTAGTCCATATGCGTAAAGCACTAAACCTTTTTATCGCGTTAAACGCCTTTTCTCGACAAGAAAAGCACAATTTCATCAAAAACAAACTAAACAAGAAAAATGAATCTATTCAACAAGTCTGCAGCACATCCTTAATAGTTACGTGATTTAACCCATTGTCAAGTGTAATTTCTCCAGTTCTGATCATTGTTTAGTTTGTTGGTGGTTTGGTCCAATGTCAAACACAGTGAATCCTTTTTATTGCTTTAAACGCATTTTCTCCTCGAGAGAAACATGATTTCATTAAAAACGTTATAGTTTAACCATGCCTGTTGTATATGTCTGCAAACACTCAGAGCCTTAAAATAGGGTTTTCACCCATGTGTTTTTTGGTGAGAAACCTTCTATTTCAAGGTTCTGTGCGTTTTCAGACAATTACAATATGTATTTTTAGTGTTTCTGATGAAATCCCTCCTTTTAAATGCATTTTCTCACAGAAAATGAGTCTCTCGCCATGGGAAAATGGCTTTTTTGAAAAAGCATATTCTGGTCGAGAAGTCCTGTTTAAACAATAAAAACGACTCCCGGCCTTATTTAGTTCACATTTTTACTTTTCGTAACCTAGCCCGTATTCATAACGCACTAAACCTTTTTATCGCGTTAAACGCCTTTTCTCGACAAGAAAAGCACAATTTCATCAAAAACGAACAAAACAAGAAAAATGAATCTATTCAACAAGTCTGCAACACATCCTTAAGAGTTACGTGATTTCACCCAATGTCAATGTGTAATTTCTCCAGTTCTGATCATTGTTTATCTTGATGCTAGCTTGGTCCAATGCCAAACACAGTGAATTCTTTTTATGGCTTTAAACGCATTTTCTCCTCGAGAGAAACATGATTTCAATAAAAACGTTATAGTTTAACCATGCCTGTTGTACATGTCTGTAAACAGTCAGAGCCTTAAAATAGGGTTTTCACCAATGCGTTTTTTGGTGAGAAACCTTCTAATTGCAAGGTTCTGTGCGTTTTCAGACAAGTACAATATGCATTTTTAGTGTTTCTGATGAAATCCCTCCTTTTAAATGCATTTTCTCACAGAAAATGAGTCTCTCGCCATGGGAAAATGGCTTTTTTGAAAAAGCATATTCCGGTCGAGAAATCGTGTTTTAAAGAATAAAAACGACTCCCGGCCTTATTTAGTTCACATTTTTACTTTTGGTAACCTAGTCCATATATGTAAATCACTAAACCTTTTTATCGCGTTAAACGCCTTTTCTCGACAAAAAAAGCACAATTTCATCAAAAACAAACTAAACAAGAAAAATGAATCTATTCAACAAGTCTGCAGCACATCCTTAATAGTTACGTGATTTAACCCATTGTCAATGTGTAATTTCTCCAGTTCTGATCATTGTTTAGGTTGTTGGTGGTTTGGTCCAATGTCAAACACAGTGAATCCTTTTTATTGCTTTAAACGCATTTTCTCCTCGAGAGAAACATGATTTCATTAAAAACGTTATAGTTTAACCATGCCTGTTGTATATGTCTGCAAACACTCAGAGCCTTAAAATAGGGTTTTCACCCATGTGTTTTTTGGTGAGAAACCTTCTATTTCAAGGTTCTGTGCGTTTTCAGACAAGTACAATATGTATTTTTAGTGTTTCTGATGAAATCCCTCCTTTTAAATGCATCTTCTCACAGAAAATGAGTCTCTCGCCATGGGAAAATGGCTTTTTTGAAAAAGCATATTCTGGTCGAGAAATCCTGTTTAAACAATAAAAACGACTCCCGGCCTTATTTAGTTCACATTTTTTCTTTTCGTAACCTAGCCCGTATTCATAACGCACTAAACCTTTTTATCGCGTTAAACGCCTTTTCTCGACAAGAAAAGCACAATTTCATCAAAAACGAACAAAACAAGTAAAATGAATCTATTCAACAAGTCTGCAACACATCCTTAAGAGTTACGTGATTTCACCCAATGTCAATGTGTAATTTCTCCAGTTCTGATCATTGTTTATCTTGATGCTAGCTTGGTCCAATGCCAAACACAGTGAATCCTTTTTATTGCTTTAAACGCATTTTCTCCTCGAGAGAAACATGATTTCAATAAAAACGTTATAGTTTAACCATGCCTGTTGTACATGTCTGTAAACAGTCAGAGCCTTAAAATAGGGTTTTCACCAATGCGTTTTTTGGTGAGAAACCTTCTAATTGCAAGGTTCTGTGCGTTTTCAGACAAGTACAATATGCATTTTTAGTGTTTCTGATGAAATCCCTCCTTTTAATGCATTTTCTCACAGAAAATGAGTCTCTCGCCATGGGAAAATGGCTTTTTTGAAAAAGCATATTCCGGTCGAGAAATCGTGTTTTAAAGAATATAAACGACTCCCGGCCTTATTTAGTTCACATTTTTACTTTTGGTAACCTAGTCCATATATGTAAATCACTAAACCTTTTTATCGCGTTAAACGCCTTTTCTCGACAAGAAAAGCACAATTTCATCAAAAACAAACTAAACAAGAAAAATGAATCTATTCAACAAGTCTGCAGCACATCCTTAATAGTTACGTGATTTAACCCATTGTCAAGTGTAATTTCTCCAGTTCTGATCATTGTTTAGGTTGTTGGTGGTTTGGTCCAATGTCAAACACAGTGAATCCTTTTTATTGCTTTAAACGCATTTTCTCCTCGAGAGAAACATGATTTCATTAAAAACGTCATAGTTTAACCATGCCTGTTGTATATGTCTGCAAACACTCAGAGCCTTAAAATAGGATTTTCACCCATGTGTTTTTTGGTGAGAAACCTTCTATTTCAAGGTTCTGTGCGTTTTCAGACAATTACAATATGTATTTTTAGTGTTTCTGATGAAATCCCTCCTTTTAAATGCATTTTCTCACAGAAACTGAGTCTCTCGCCATGGGAAAATGGCTTTTTTGAAAAAGCTTATTCTGGTCGAGAAATCGCGTTTTAAACAATAAAAACGACTCCCGGCCTTATTTAGTTCACATTTTTACATTTGGTAACCTAGTCCATATGCGTAAAGCACTAAAGCTTTTTATCGCGTTAAACGCCTTTTCTCGACAAGAAAAGCACAATTTCATCAAAAACGAACAAAACAAGAAAAATGAATCTATTCAACAAGTCTGCAACACATCCTTAAGAGTTACGTGATTTAACCCATTGTCAAGTGTAATTTCTCCAGTTCTGATCATTGTTTAGGTTGTTGGTGGTTTGGTCCAATGTCAAACACAGTGAATCCTTTTTATTGCTTTAAACGCATTTTCTCCTCGAGAGAAACATGATTTCATTAAAAACGTTATAGTTTAACCATGCCTGTTGTATATGTCTGCAAACACTCAGAGCCTTAAAATAGGGTTTTCACCCATGTGTTTTTTGGTGAGAAACCTTCTATTTCAAGGTTCTGTGCGTTTACAGACAAGTACAATATGTATTTTTAGTGTTTCTGATGAAATCCCTCCTTTTAAATGCATTTTCTCACAGAAAATGAGTCTCTCGCCATGGGAAAATGGCTTTTTTGAAAAAGCTTATTCTGGTCGAGAAATCGCGTTTTAAACAATAAAAGCGACTCCCGGCCTTATTTAGTTCACATTTTTACATTTGGTAACCTAGTCCATATGCGTAAAGCACTAAACCTTTTTATCGCGTTAAACGCCTTTTCTCGACAAGAAAAGCACAATTTCATCAAAAACAAACTAAACAAGAAAAATGAATCTATTCAACAAGTCTGCAGCACATCCTTAATAGTTACGTGATTTAACCCATTGTCAAGTGTAATTTCTCCAGTTCTGATCATTGTTTAGTTTGTTGGTGGTTTGGTCCAATGTCAAACACAGTGAATCCTTTTTATTGCTACAAACGCATTTTCTCCTCGAGAGAAACATGATTTCATTAAAAACGTTATAGTTTAACCATGCCTGTTGTATATGTCTGCAAACACTCAGAGCCTTAAAATAGGGTTTTCACCCATGTGTTTTTTGGTGAGAAACCTTCTATTTCAAGGTTCTGTGCGTTTTCAGACAATTACAATATGTATTTTTAGTGTTTCTGATGAAATCCCTCCTTTTAAATGCATTTTCTCAAAGAAACTGAGTCTCTCGCCATGGGAAAATGGCTTTTTTGAAAAAGCTTATTCTGGTCGAGAAATCGCGTTTTAAACAATAAAAACGACTCCCGGCCTTATTTAGTTCACATTTTTACATTTGGTAACCTAGTCCATATGCGTAAAGCACTAAAGCTTTTTATCGCGTTAAACGCCTTTTCTCGACAAGAAAAGCACAATTTCATCAAAAACAAACAAAACAAGAAAAATTAAACTATTCAACAAGTCTGCAAAACATCCTTAACAGTTACATACATGATTTCACCCAATGTCAATGTGTAATTTCTCCAGTTCTGATCATTGTTTAGGTTGTTGGTGGTTTGGTCCAATGTCAAACACAGTGAATCCTTTTTATTGCTTTAAACGCATTTTCTCCTCGAGAGAAACATGATTTCATTAAAAACGTTATAGTTTAACCATGCCTGTTGTATATGTCTGCAAACACTCAGAGCCTTAAAATAGGGTTTTCACCCATGTGTTTTTTGGTGAGAAACCTTCTATTTCAAGGTTCTGTGCGTTTTCAGACAAGTACAATATGTATTTTTAGTGTTTCTGATGAAATCCCTCCTTTTAAATGCATCTTCTCACAGAAAATGAGTCTCTCGCCATGGGAAAATGGCTTTTTTGAAAAAGCATATTCTGGTCGAGAAATCCTGTTTAAACAATAAAAACGACTCCCGGCCTTATTTAGTTCACATTTTTTCTTTTCGTAACCTAGCCCGTATTCATAACGCACTAAACCTTTTTATCGCGTTAAACGCCTTTTCTCGACAAGAAAAGCACAATTTCATCAAAAACGAACAAAACAAGTAAAATGAATCTATTCAACAAGTCTGCAACACATCCTTAAGAGTTACGTGATTTCACCCAATGTCAATGTGTAATTTCTCCAGTTCTGATCATTGTTTATCTTGATGCTAGCTTGGTCCAATGCCAAACACAGTGAATTCTTTTTATGGCTTTAAACGCATTTTCTCCTCGAGAGAAACATGATTTCAATAAAAACGTTATAGTTTAACCATGCCTGTTGTACATGTCTGTAAACAGTCAGAGCCTTAAAATAGGGTTTTCACCAATGCGTTTTTTGGTGAGAAACCTTCTAATTGCAAGGTTCTGTGCGTTTTCAGACAAGTACAATATGCATTTTTAGTGTTTCTGATGAAATCCCTCCTTTTAATGCATTTTCTCACAGAAAATGAGTCTCTCGCCATGGGAAAATGGCTTTTTTGAAAAAGCATATTCCGGTCGAGAAATCGTGTTTTAAAGAATATAAACGACTCCCGGCCTTATTTAGTTCACATTTTTACTTTTGGTAACCTAGTCCATATATGTAAATCACTAAACCTTTTTATCGCGTTAAACGCCTTTTCTCGACAAGAAAAGCACAATTTCATCAAAAACAAACTAAACAAGAAAAATGAATCTATTCAACAAGTCTGCAGCACATCCTTAATAGTTACGTGATTTAACCCATTGTCAAGTGTAATTTCTCCAGTTCTGATCATTGTTTAGGTTGTTGGTGGTTTGGTCCAATGTCAAACACAGTGAATCCTTTTTATTGCTTTAAACGCATTTTCTCCTCGAGAGAAACATGATTTCATTAAAAACGTTATAGTTTAACCATGCCTGTTGTATATGTCTGCAAACACTCAGAGCCTTAAAATAGGGTTTTCACCCATGTGTTTTTTGGTGAGAAACCTTATATTTCAAGGTTCTGTGCGTTTTCAGACAAGTACAATATGTATTTTTAGTGTTTCTGATGAAATCCCTCCTTTTAAATGCATTTTCTCACAGAAACTGAGTCTCTCGCCATGGGAAAATGGCTTTTTTGAAAAAGCATATTCTGGTCGAGAAATCCTGTTTAAACAATAAAAACGACTCCCGGCCTTATTTAGTTCACATTTTTTCTTTTCGTAACCTAGCCCGTATTCATAACGCACTAAACCTTTTTATCGCGTTAAACGCCTTTTCTCGACAAGAAAAGCACAATTTCATCAAAAACGAACAAAACAAGTAAAATGAATCTATTCAACAAGTCTGCAACACATCCTTAAGAGTTACGTGATTTCACCCAATGTCAATGTGTAATTTCTCCAGTTCTGATCATTGTTTATCTTGATGCTAGCTTGGTCCAATGCCAAACACAGTGAATCCTTTTTATTGCTTTAAACGCATTTTCTCCTCGAGAGAAACATGATTTCAATAAAAACGTTATAGTTTAACCATGCCTGTTGTACATGTCTGTAAACAGTCAGAGCCTTAAAATAGGGTTTTCACCAATGCGTTTTTTGGTGAGAAACCTTCTAATTGCAAGGTTCTGTGCGTTTTCAGACAAGTACAATATGCATTTTTAGTGTTTCTGATGAAATCCCTCCTTTTAATGCATTTTCTCACAGAAAATGAGTCTCTCGCCATGGGAAAATGGCTTTTTTGAAAAAGCATATTCCGGTCGAGAAATCGTGTTTTAAAGAATATAAACGACTCCCGGCCTTATTTAGTTCACATTTTTACTTTTGGTAACCTAGTCCATATATGTAAATCACTAAACCTTTTTATCGCGTTAAACGCCTTTTCTCGACAAGAAAAGCACAATTTCATCAAAAACAAACTAAACAAGAAAAATGAATCTATTCAACAAGTCTGCAGCACATCCTTAATAGTTACGTGATTTAACCCATTGTCAAGTGTAATTTCTCCAGTTCTGATCATTGTTTAGGTTGTTGGTGGTTTGGTCCAATGTCAAACACAGTGAATCCTTTTTATTGCTTTAAACGCATTTTCTCCTCGAGAGAAACATGATTTCATTAAAAACGTTATAGTTTAACCATGCCTGTTGTATATGTCTGCAAACACTCAGAGCCTTAAAATAGGATTTTCACCCATGTGTTTTTTGGTGAGAAACCTTCTATTTCAAGGTTCTGTGCGTTTTCAGACAATTACAATATGTATTTTTAGTGTTTCTGATGAAATCCCTCCTTTTAAATGCATTTTCTCACAGAAACTGAGTCTCTCGCCATGGGAAAATGGCTTTTTTGAAAAAGCTTATTCTGGTCGAGAAATCGCGTTTTAAACAATAAAAACGACTCCCGGCCTTATTTAGTTCACATTTTTACATTTGGTAACCTAGTCCATATGCGTAAAGCACTAAAGCTTTTTATCGCGTTAAACGCCTTTTCTCGACAAGAAAAGCACAATTTCATCAAAAACGAACAAAACAAGAAAAATGAATCTATTCAACAAGTCTGCAACACATCCTTAAGAGTTACGTGATTTAACCCATTGTCAAGTGTAATTTCTCCAGTTCTGATCATTGTTTAGGTTGTTGGTGGTTTGGTCCAATGTCAAACACAGTGAATCCTTTTTATTGCTTTAAACGCATTTTCTCCTCGAGAGAAACATGATTTCATTAAAAACGTTATAGTTTAACCATGCCTGTTGTATATGTCTGCAAACACTCAGAGCCTTAAAATAGGGTTTTCACCCATGTGTTTTTTGGTGAGAAACCTTCTATTTCAAGGTTCTGTGCGTTTACAGACAAGTACAATATGTATTTTTAGTGTTTCTGATGAAATCCCTCCTTTTAAATGCATTTTCTCACAGAAAATGAGTCTCTCGCCATGGGAAAATGGCTTTTTTGAAAAAGCTTATTCTGGTCGAGAAATCGCGTTTTAAACAATAAAAGCGACTCCCGGCCTTATTTAGTTCACATTTTTACATTTGGTAACCTAGTCCATATGCGTAAAGCACTAAACCTTTTTATCGCGTTAAACGCCTTTTCTCGACAAGAAAAGCACAATTTCATCAAAAACAAACTAAACAAGAAAAATGAATCTATTCAACAAGTCTGCAGCACATCCTTAATAGTTACGTGATTTAACCCATTGTCAAGTGTAATTTCTCCAGTTCTGATCATTGTTTAGTTTGTTGGTGGTTTGGTCCAATGTCAAACACAGTGAATCCTTTTTATTGCTTTAAACGCATTTTCTCCTCGAGAGAAACATGATTTCATTAAAAACGTTATAGTTTAACCATGCCTGTTGTATATGTCTGCAAACACTCAGAGCCTTAAAATAGGGTTTTCACCCATGTGTTTTTTGGTGAGAAACCTTCTATTTCAAGGTTCTGTGCGTTTTCAGACAATTACAATATGTATTTTTAGTGTTTCTGATGAAATCCCTCCTTTTAAATGCATTTTCTCAAAGAAACTGAGTCTCTCGCCATGGGAAAATGGCTTTTTTGAAAAAGCTTATTCTGGTCGAGAAATCGCGTTTTAAACAATAAAAACGACTCCCGGCCTTATTTAGTTCACATTTTTACATTTGGTAACCTAGTCCATATGCGTAAAGCACTAAAGCTTTTTATCGCGTTAAACGCCTTTTCTCGACAAGAAAAGCACAATTTCATCAAAAACAAACAAAACAAGAAAAATTAAACTATTCAACAAGTCTGCAAAACATCCTTAACAGTTACATACATGATTTCACCCAATGTCAATGTGTAATTTCTCCAGTTCTGATCATTGTTTAGGTTGTTGGTGGTTTGGTCCAATGTCAAACACAGTGAATCCTTTTTATTGCTTTAAACGCATTTTCTCCTCGAGAGAAACATGATTTCATTAAAAACGTTATAGTTTAACCATGCCTGTTGTATATGTCTGCAAACACTCAGAGCCTTAAAATAGGGTTTTCACCCATGTGTTTTTTGGTGAGAAACCTTCTATTTCAAGGTTCTGTGCGTTTTCAGACAAGTACAATATGTATTTTTAGTGTTTCTGATGAAATCCCTCCTTTTAAATGCATCTTCTCACAGAAAATGAGTCTCTCGCCATGGGAAAATGGCTTTTTTGAAAAAGCATATTCTGGTCGAGAAATCCTGTTTAAACAATAAAAACGACTCCCGGCCTTATTTAGTTCACATTTTTTCTTTTCGTAACCTAGCCCGTATTCATAACGCACTAAACCTTTTTATCGCGTTAAACGCCTTTTCTCGACAAGAAAAGCACAATTTCATCAAAAACGAACAAAACAAGTAAAATGAATCTATTCAACAAGTCTGCAACACATCCTTAAGAGTTACGTGATTTCACCCAATGTCAATGTGTAATTTCTCCAGTTCTGATCATTGTTTATCTTGATGCTAGCTTGGTCCAATGCCAAACACAGTGAATTCTTTTTATGGCTTTAAACGCATTTTCTCCTCGAGAGAAACATGATTTCAATAAAAACGTTATAGTTTAACCATGCCTGTTGTACATGTCTGTAAACAGTCAGAGCCTTAAAATAGGGTTTTCACCAATGCGTTTTTTGGTGAGAAACCTTCTAATTGCAAGGTTCTGTGCGTTTTCAGACAAGTACAATATGCATTTTTAGTGTTTCTGATGAAATCCCTCCTTTTAATGCATTTTCTCACAGAAAATGAGTCTCTCGCCATGGGAAAATGGCTTTTTTGAAAAAGCATATTCCGGTCGAGAAATCGTGTTTTAAAGAATAAAAACGACTCCCGGCCTTATTTAGTTCACATTTTTACTTTTGGTAACCTAGTCCATATATGTAAATCACTAAACCTTTTTATCGCGTTAAACGCCTTTTCTCGACAATAAAAGCACAATTTCATCAAAAACAAACTAAACAAGAAAAATGAATCTATTCAAACAAGTCTGCAGCACATCCTTAATAGTTACGTGATTTAACCCATTGTCAAGTGTAATTTCTCCAGTTCTGATCATTGTTTAGGTTGTTGGTGGTTTGGTCCAATGTCAAACACAGTGAATCCTTTTTATTGCTTTAAACGCATTTTCTCCTCGAGAGAAAAATGATTTCATTAAAAACGTTATAGTTTAACCATGCCTGTTGTATATGTCTGCAAACACTCAGAGCCTTAAAATAGGGTTTTCACCCATGTGTTTTTTGGTGAGAAACCTTCTATTTCAAGGTTCTGTGCGTTTTCAGACAAGTACAATATGTATTTTTAGTGTTTCTGATGAAATCCCTCCTTTTAAATGCATTTTCTCACAGAAAATGAGTCTCTCGCCATGGGAAAATGGCTTTTTTGAAAAAGCATATTCTGGTCGAGAAATCCTGTTTAAACCATTAAAACGACTCCCGGCCTTATTTAGTTCACATTTTTACTTTTCGTAACCTAGCCCGTATTCATAACGCACTAAACCTTTTTATCGCGTTAAACGCCTTTTCTCGACAAGAAAAGCACAATTTCATCAAAAACGAACAAAACAGGAAAAATGAATCTATTCAACAAGTCTGCAACACATCCTTAAGAGTTACGTGATTTCACCCAATGTCAATGTGTAATTTCTCCAGTTCTGATCATTGTTTATCTTGATGCTAGCTTGGTCCAATGCCAAACACAGTGAATTCTTTTTATGGCTTTAAACGCATTTTCTCCTCGAGAGAAACATGATTTCAATAAAAACGTTATAGTTTAACCATGCCTGTTGTACATGTCTGTAAACAGTCAGAGCCTTAAAATAGGGTTTTCACCAATGCGTTTTTTGGTGAGAAACCTTCTAATTGCAAGGTTCTGTGCGTTTTCAGACAAGTACAATATGCATTTTTAGTGTTTCTGATGAAATCCCTCCTTTTAATGCATTTTCTCACAGAAAATGAGTCTCTCGCCATGGGAAAATGGCTTTTTTGAAAAAGCTTATTCTGGTCGAGAAATCGCGTTTTAAAGAATAAAAACGACTCCCGGCCTTATTTAGTTCACATTTTTACTTTTGGTAACCTAGTCCATATATGTAAATCACTAAACCTTTTTATCGCGTTAAACGCCTTTTCTCGACAAGAAAAGCACAATTTCATCAAAAACAAACTAAACAAGAAAAATGAATCTATTCAACAAGTCTGCAGCACATCCTTAATAGTTACGTGATTTAACCCATTGTCAAGTGTAATTTCTCCAGTTCTGATCATTGTTTAGGTTGTTGGTGGTTTGGTCCAATGTCAAACACAGTGAATCCTTTTTATTGCTTTAAACGCATTTTCTCCTCGAGAGAAACATGATTTCATTAAAAACGTTATAGTTTAACCATGCCTGTTGTATATGTCTGCAAACACTCAGAGCCTTAAAATAGGGTTTTCACCCATGTGTTTTTTGGTGAGAAACCTTCTATTTCAAGGTTCTGTGCGTTTTCAGACAAGTACAATATGTATTTTTAGTGTTTCTGATGAAATCCCTCCTTTTAAATGCATTTTCTCACAGAAAATGAGTCTCTCGCCATGGGAAAATGGCTTTTTTGAAAAAGCTTATTCTGGTCGAGAAATCGCGTTTTAAACAATAAAAACGACTCCCGGCCTTATTTAGTTCACATTTTTACATTTGGTAACCTAGTCCATATGCGTAAAGCACTAAACCTTTTTATCACGTTAAACGCCTTTTCTCGACAAGAAAAGCACAATTTAATCAAAAACAAACTAAACAAGAAAAATGAATCTATTCAACAAGTCTGCAGCACATCCTTAATAGTTACGTGATTTAACCCATTGTCAAGTGTAATTTCTCCAGTTCTGATCATTGTTTAGTTTGTTGGTGGTTTGGTCCAATGTCAAACACAGTGAATCCTTTTTATTGCTTTAAACGCATTTTCTCCTCGAGAGAAACATGATTTCATTAAAAACGTTATAGTTTAACCATGCCTGTTGTATATGTCTGCAAACACTCAGAGCCTTAAAATAGGGTTTTCACCCATGTGTTTTTTGGTGAGAAACCTTCTATTTCAAGGTTCTGTGCGTTTTCAGACAATTACAATATGTATTTTTAGTGTTTCTGATGAAATCCCTCCTTTTAAATGCATTTTCTCACAGAAACTGAGTCTCTCGCCATGGGAAAATGGCTTTTTTGAAAAAGCTTATTCTGGTCGAGAAATCGCGTTTTAAACAATAAAAACGACTCCCGGCCTTATTTAGTTCACATTTTTACATTTGGTAACCTAGTCCATATGCGTAAAGCACTAAAGCTTTTTATCGCGTTAAACGCCTTTTCTCGACAAGAAAAGCACAATTTCATCAAAAACAAACAAAACAAGAAAAATTAAACTATTCAACAAGTCTGCAGCACATCCTTAATAGTTACGTGATTTAACCCATTGTCAAGTGTAATTTCTCCAGTTCTGATCATTGTTTAGGTTGTTGGTGGTTTGGTCCAATGTCAAACACAGTGAATCCTTTTTATTGCTTTAAACGCATTTTCTCCTCGAGAGAAAAATGATTTCATTAAAAACGTTATAGTTTAACCATGCCTGTTGTATATGTCTGCAAACACTCAGAGCCTTAAAATAGGGTTTTCACCCATGTGTTTTTTGGTGAGAAACCTTCTATTTCAAGGTTCTGTGCGTTTTCAGACAAGTACAATATGTATTTTTAGTGTTTCTGATGAAATCCCTCCTTTTAAATGCATTTTCTCACAGAAAATGAGTCTCTCGCCATGGGAAAATGGCTTTTTTGAAAAAGCATATTCTGGTCGAGAAATCCTGTTTAAACCATTAAAACGACTCCCGGCCTTATTTAGTTCACATTTTTACTTTTCGTAACCTAGCCCGTATTCATAACGCACTAAACCTTTTTATCGCGTTAAACGCCTTTTCTCGACAAGAAAAGCACAATTTCATCAAAAACGAACAAAACAGGAAAAATGAATCTATTCAACAAGTCTGCAACACATCCTTAAGAGTTACGTGATTTCACCCAATGTCAATGTGTAATTTCTCCAGTTCTGATCATTGTTTATCTTGATGCTAGCTTGGTCCAATGCCAAACACAGTGAATTCTTTTTATGGCTTTAAACGCATTTTCTCCTCGAGAGAAACATGATTTCAATAAAAACGTTATAGTTTAACCATGCCTGTTGTACATGTCTGTAAACAGTCAGAGCCTTAAAATAGGGTTTTCACCAATGCGTTTTTTGGTGAGAAACCTTCTAATTGCAAGGTTCTGTGCGTTTTCAGACAAGTACAATATGCATTTTTAGTGTTTCTGATGAAATCCCTCCTTTTAATGCATTTTCTCACAGAAAATGAGTCTCTCGCCATGGGAAAATGGCTTTTTTGAAAAAGCTTATTCTGGTCGAGAAATCGCGTTTTAAAGAATAAAAACGACTCCCGGCCTTATTTAGTTCACATTTTTACTTTTGGTAACCTAGTCCATATATGTAAATCACTAAACCTTTTTATCGCGTTAAACGCCTTTTCTCGACAAGAAAAGCACAATTTCATCAAAAACAAACTAAACAAGAAAAATGAATCTATTCAACAAGTCTGCAGCACATCCTTAATAGTTACGTGATTTAACCCATTGTCAAGTGTAATTTCTCCAGTTCTGATCATTGTTTAGGTTGTTGGTGGTTTGGTCCAATGTCAAACACAGTGAATCCTTTTTATTGCTTTAAACGCATTTTCTCCTCGAGAGAAACATGATTTCATTAAAAACGTTATAGTTTAACCATGCCTGTTGTATATGTCTGCAAACACTCAGAGCCTTAAAATAGGATTTTCACCCATGTGTTTTTTGGTGAGAAACCTTCTATTTCAAGGTTCTGTGCGTTTTCAGACAAGTACAATATGTATTTTTAGTGTTTCTGATGAAATCCCTCCTTTTAAATGCATTTTCTCACAGAAAATGAGTCTCTCGCCATGGGAAAATGGCTTTTTTGAAAAAGCTTATTCTGGTCGAGAAATCGCGTTTTAAACAATAAAAACGACTCCCGGCCTTATTTAGTTCACATTTTTACATTTGGTAACCTAGTCCATATGCGTAAAGCACTAAACCTTTTTATCACGTTAAACGCCTTTTCTCGACAAGAAAAGCACAATTTCATCAAAAACAAACTAAACAAGAAAAATGAATCTATTCAACAAGTCTGCAGCACATCCTTAATAGTTACGTGATTTAACCCATTGTCAAGTGTAATTTCTCCAGTTCTGATCATTGTTTAGTTTGTTGGTGGTTTGGTCCAATGTCAAACACAGTGAATCCTTTTTATTGCTTTAAACGCATTTTCTCCTCGAGAGAAACATGATTTCATTAAAAACGTTATAGTTTAACCATGCCTGTTGTATATGTCTGCAAACACTCAGAGCCTTAAAATAGGGTTTTCACCCATGTGTTTTTTGGTGAGAAACCTTCTATTTCAAGGTTCTGTGCGTTTTCAGACAATTACAATATGTATTTTTAGTGTTTCTGATGAAATCCCTCCTTTTAAATGCATTTTCTCACAGAAACTGAGTCTCTCGCCATGGGAAAATGGCTTTTTTGAAAAAGCTTATTCTGGTCGAGAAATCGCGTTTTAAACAATAAAAACGACTCCCGGCCTTATTTAGTTCACATTTTTACATTTGGTAACCTAGTCCATATGCGTAAAGCACTAAAGCTTTTTATCGCGTTAAACGCCTTTTCTCGACAAGAAAAGCACAATTTCATCAAAAACAAACAAAACAAGAAAAATTAAACTATTCAACAAGTCTGCAACACATCCTTAACAGTTACATGATTTCACCCAATGTCAATGTGTAATTTCTCCAGTTCTGATCATTGTTTAGGTTGTTGGTGGTTTGGTCCAATGTCAAACACAGTGAATCCTTTTTATGGTTTTAAATGCCTTTTCTCCTCGGGAGAAACATGATTTCATTAAAAACGTTATAGTTTAAACATTCCTGTTGTACATGTCTGCAAACACTCAGAGCCTTAAAATAGGGTTTTAGCCAATGTGTTTTTGGTGAGAAACCTTCTATTTCAAGGTTCTGTGCGTTTTCAGACAAGTACAATATGTATTTTTAGTGTTTCTGATGAAATCCCTCCTTTTAAATGCATTTTCTCACAGAAAATGAGTCTCTCGCCATGGGAAAATGGCTTTTTTGAAAAAGCATATTCTGGTCGAGAAATCCTGTTTAAACAATAAAAACGACTCCCGGCCTTATTTAGTTCACATTTTTTCTTTTCGTAACCTAGCCCGTATTCATAACGCACTAAACCTTTTTATCGCGTTAAACGCCTTTTCTCGACAAGAAAAGCACAATTTCATCAAAAACGAACAAAACAAGAAAAATGAATCTATTCAACAAGTCTGCAACACATCCTTAAGAGTTACGTGATTTCACCCAATGTCAATGTGTAATTTCTGCAGTTCTGATCATTGTTTATCTTGATGCTAGCTTGGTCCAATGCCAAACACAGTGAATTCTTTTTATGGCTTTAAACGCATTTTCTCCTCGAGAGAAACATGATTTCAATAAAAACGTTATAGTTTAACCATGCCTGTTGTACATGTCTGTAAACAGTCAGAGCCTTAAAATAGGGTTTTCACCAATGCGTTTTTTGGTGAGAAACCTTCTAATTGCAAGGTTCTGTGCGTTTTCAGACAAGTACAATATGCATTTTTAGTGTTTCTGATGAAATCCCTCCTTTTAATGCATTTTCTCACAGAAAATGAGTCTCTCGCCATGGGAAAATGGCTTTTTTGAAAAAGCATATTCCGGTCGAGAAATCGTGTTTTAAAGAATAAAAACGACTCCCGGCCTTATTTAGTTCACATTTTTACTTTTGGTAACCTAGTCCATATATGTAAATCACTAAACCTTTTTATCGCGTTAAACGCCTTTTCTCGACAATAAAAGCACAATTTCATCAAAAACAAACTAAACAAGAAAAATGAATCTATTCAACAAGTCTGCAGCACATCCTTAATAGTTACGTGATTTAACCCATTGTCAAGTGTAATTTCTCCAGTTCTGATCATTGTTTAGGTTGTTGGTGGTTTGGTCCAATGTCAAACACAGTGAATCCTTTTTATTGCTTTAAACGCATTTTCTCCTCGAGAGAAAAATGATTTCATTAAAAACGTTATAGTTTAACCATGCCTGTTGTATATGTCTGCAAACACTCAGAGCCTTAAAATAGGGTTTTCACCCATGTGTTTTTTGGTGAGAAACCTTCTATTTCAAGGTTCTGTGCGTTTTCAGACAAGTACAATATGTATTTTTAGTGTTTCTGATGAAATCCCTCCTTTTAAATGCATTTTCTCACAGAAAATGAGTCTCTCGCCATGGGAAAATGGCTTTTTTGAAAAAGCATATTCTGGTCGAGAAATCGCGTTTAAACCATTAAAACGACTCCCGGCCTTATTTAGTTCACATTTTTACTTTTCGTAACCTAGCCCGTATTCATAACGCACTAAACCTTTTTATCGCGTTAAACGCCTTTTCTCGACAAGAAAAGCACAATTTCATCAAAAACGAACAAAACAGGAAAAATGAATCTATTCAACAAGTCTGCAACACATCCTTAAGAGTTACGTGATTTCACCCAATGTCAATGTGTAATTTCTCCAGTTCTGATCATTGTTTATCTTGATGCTAGCTTGGTCCAATGCCAAACACAGTGAATTCTTTTTATGGCTTTAAACGCATTTTCTCCTCGAGAGAAACATGATTTCAATAAAAACGTTATAGTTTAACCATGCCTGTTGTACATGTCTGTAAACAGTCAGAGCCTTAAAATAGGGTTTTCACCAATGCGTTTTTTGGTGAGAAACCTTCTAATTGCAAGGTTCTGTGCGTTTTCAGACAAGTACAATATGCATTTTTAGTGTTTCTGATGAAATCCCTCCTTTTAATGCATTTTCTCACAGAAAATGAGTCTCTCGCCATGGGAAAATGGCTTTTTTGAAAAAGCTTATTCTGGTCGAGAAATCGCGTTTTAAAGAATAAAAACGACTCCCGGCCTTATTTAGTTCACATTTTTACTTTTGGTAACCTAGTCCATATATGTAAATCACTAAACCTTTTTATCGCGTTAAACGCCTTTTCTCGACAAGAAAAGCACAATTTCATCAAAAACAAACTAAACAAGAAAAATGAATCTATTCAACAAGTCTGCAGCACATCCTTAATAGTTACGTGATTTAACCCATTGTCAAGTGTAATTTCTCCAGTTCTGATCATTGTTTAGGTTGTTGGTGGTTTGGTCCAATGTCAAACACAGTGAATCCTTTTTATTGCTTTAAACGCATTTTCTCCTCGAGAGAAACATGATTTCATTAAAAACGTTATAGTTTAACCATGCCTGTTGTATATGTCTGCAAACACTCAGAGCCTTAAAATAGGGTTTTCACCCATGTGTTTTTTGGTGAGAAACCTTCTATTTCAAGGTTCTGTGCGTTTTCAGACAAGTACAATATGTATTTTTAGTGTTTCTGATGAAATCCCTCCTTTTAAATGCATTTTCTCACAGAAAATGAGTCTCTCGCCATGGGAAAATGGCTTTTTTGAAAAAGCTTATTCTGGTCGAGAAATCGCGTTTTAAACAATAAAAACGACTCCCGGCCTTATTTAGTTCACATTTTTACATTTGGTAACCTAGTCCATATGCGTAAAGCACTAAACCTTTTTATCACGTTAAACGCCTTTTCTCGACAAGAAAAGCACAATTTCATCAAAAACAAACTAAACAAGAAAAATGAATCTATTCAACAAGTCTGCAGCACATCCTTAATAGTTACGTGATTTAACCCATTGTCAAGTGTAATTTCTCCAGTTCTGATCATTGTTTAGTTTGTTGGTGGTTTGGTCCAATGTCAAACACAGTGAATCCTTTTTATTGCTTTAAACGCATTTTCTCCTCGAGAGAAACATGATTTCATTAAAAACGTTATAGTTTAACCATGCCTGTTGTATATGTCTGCAAACACTCAGAGCCTTAAAATAGGGTTTTCACCCATGTGTTTTTTGGTGAGAAACCTTCTATTTCAAGGTTCTGTGCGTTTTCAGACAAGTACAATATGTATTTTTAGTGTTTCTGATGAAATCCCTCCTTTTAAATGCATTTTCTCACAGAAAATGAGTCTCTCGCCATGGGAAAATGGCTTTTTTGAAAAAGCTTATTCTGGTCGAGAAATCGCGTTTTAAACAATAAAAACGACTCCCGGCCTTATTTAGTTCACATTTTTACATTTGGTAACCTAGTCCATATGCGTAAAGCACTAAACCTTTTTATCACGTTAAACGCCTTTTCTCGACAAGAAAAGCACAATTTCATCAAAAACAAACTAAACAAGAAAAATGAATCTATTCAACAAGTCTGCAGCACATCCTTAATAGTTACGTGATTTAACCCATTGTCAAGTGTAATTTCTCCAGTTCTGATCATTGTTTAGTTTGTTGGTGGTTTGGTCCAATGTTAAACACAGTGAATCCTTTTTATTGCTTTAAACGCATTTTCTCCTCGAGAGAAACATGATTTCATTAAAAACGTTATAGTTTAACCATGCCTGTTGTATATGTCTGCAAACACTCAGAGCCTTAAAATAGGGTTTTCACCCATGTGTTTTTTGGTGAGAAACCTTCTATTTCAAGGTTCTGTGCGTTTTCAGACAATTACAATATGTATTTTTAGTGTTTCTGATGAAATCCCTCCTTTTAAATGCATTTTCTCACAGAAACTGAGTCTCTCGCCATGGGAAAATGGCTTTTTTGAAAAAGCTTATTCTGGTCGAGAAATCGCGTTTTAAACAATAAAAACGACTCCCGGCCTTATTTAGTTCACATTTTTACATTTGGTAACCTAGTCCATATGCGTAAAGCACTAAAGCTTTTTATCGCGTTAAACGCCTTTTCTCGACAAGAAAAGCACAATTTCATCAAAACAAACAAAACAAGAAAAATTAAACTATTCAACAAGTCTGCAACACATCCTTAACAGTTACATGATTTCACCCAATGTCAATGTGTAATTTCTCCAGTTCTGATCATTGTTTAGGTTGTTGGTGGTTTGGTCCAATGTCAAACACAGTGAATCCTTTTTATGGTTTTAAATGCCTTTTCTCCTCGGGAGAAACATGATTTCATTAAAAACGTTATAGTTTAAACATTCCTGTTGTACATGTCTGCAAACACTCAGAGCCTTAAAATAGGGTTTTAGCCAATGTGTTTTTTGGTGAGAAACCTTCTATTTCAAGGTTCTGTGCGTTTTCAGACAAGTACAATATGTATTTTTAGTGTTTCTGATGAAATCCCTCCTTTTAAATGCATTTTCTCACAGAAAATGAGTCTCTCGCCATGGGAAAATGGCTTTTTTGAAAAAGCATATTCTGGTCGAGAAATCCTGTTTAAACAATAAAAACGACTCCCGGCCTTATTTAGTTCACATTTTTTCTTTTCGTAACCTAGCCCGTATTCATAACGCACTAAACCTTTTTATCGCGTTAAACGCCTTTTCTCGACAAGAAAAGCACAATTTCATCAAAAACGAACAAAACAAGAAAAATGAATCTATTCAACAAGTCTGCAACACATCCTTAAGAGTTACGTGATTTCACCCAATGTCAATGTGTAATTTCTCCAGTTCTGATCATTGTTTAGTTTGTTGGTGGTTTGGTCCAATGCCAAACACAGTGAATTCTTTTTATGGCTTTAAACGCATTTTCTCCTCGAGAGAAACATGATTTCAATAAAAACGTTATAGTTTAACCATGCCTGTTGTACATGTCTGTAAACAGTCAGAGCCTTAAAATAGGGTTTTCACCAATGCGTTTTTTGGTGAGAAACCTTCTAATTGCAAGGTTCTGTGCGTTTTCAGACAAGTACAATATGCATTTTTAGTGTTTCTGATGAAATCCGTCCTTTTAATGCATTTTCTCACAGAAAATGAGTCTCTCGCCATGGGAAAATGGCTTTTTTGAAAAAGCATATTCCGGTCGAGAAATCGTGTTTTAAAGAATAAAAACGACTCCCGGCCTTATTTAGTTCACATTTTTACTTTTGGTAACCTAGTCCATATATGTAAATCACTAAACCTTTTTATCGCGTTAAACGCCTTTTCTCGACAATAAAAGCACAATTTCATCAAAAACAAACTAAACAAGAAAAATGAATCTATTCAACAAGTCTGCAGCACATCCTTAATAGTTACGTGATTTAACCCATTGTCAAGTGTAATTTCTCCAGTTCTGATCATTGTTTAGGTTGTTGGTGGTTTGGTCCAATGTCAAACACAGTGAATCCTTTTTATTGCTTTAAACGCATTTTCTCCTCGAGAGAAAAATGATTTCATTAAAAACGTTATAGTTTAACCATGCCTGTTGTATATGTCTGCAAACACTCAGAGCCTTAAAATAGGGTTTTCACCCATGTGTTTTTTGGTGAGAAACCTTCTATTTCAAGGTTCTGTGCGTTTTCAGACAAGTACAATATGTATTTTTAGTGTTTCTGATGAAATCCCTCCTTTTAAATGCATTTTCTCACAGAAAATGAGTCTCTCGCCATGGGAAAATGGCTTTTTTGAAAAAGCATATTCTGGTCGAGAAATCCTGTTTAAACCATTAAAACGACTCCCGGCCTTATTTAGTTCACATTTTTACTTTTCGTAACCTAGCCCGTATTCATAACGCACTAAACCTTTTTATCGCGTTAAACGCCTTTTCTCGACAAGAAAAGCACAATTTCATCAAAAACGAACAAAACAGGAAAAATGAATCTATTCAACAAGTCTGCAACACATCCTTAAGAGTTACGTGATTTCACCCAATGTCAATGTGTAATTTCTCCAGTTCTGATCATTGTTTATCTTGATGCTAGCTTGGTCCAATGCCAAACACAGTGAATTCTTTTTATGGCTTTAAACGCATTTTCTCCTCGAGAGAAACATGATTTCAATAAAAACGTTATAGTTTAACCATGCCTGTTGTACATGTCTGTAAACAGTCAGAGCCTTAAAATAGGGTTTTCACCAATGCGTTTTTTGGTGAGAAACCTTCTAATTGCAAGGTTCTGTGCGTTTTCAGACAAGTACAATATGCATTTTTAGTGTTTCTGATGAAATCCCTCCTTTTAATGCATTTTCTCACAGAAAATGAGTCTCTCGCCATGGGAAAATGGCTTTTTTGAAAAAGCTTATTCTGGTCGAGAAATCGCGTTTTAAAGAATAAAAACGACTCCCGGCCTTATTTAGTTCACATTTTTACTTTTGGTAACCTAGTCCATATATGTAAATCACTAAACCTTTTTATCGCGTTAAACGCCTTTTCTCGACAAGAAAAGCACAATTTCATCAAAAACAAACTCAACAAGAAAAATGAATCTATTCAACAAGTCTGCAGCACATCCTTAATAGTTACGTGATTTAACCCATTGTCAAGTGTAATTTCTCCAGTTCTGATCATTGTTTAGGTTGTTGGTGGTTTGGTCCAATGTCAAACACAGTGAATCCTTTTTATTGCTTTAAACGCATTTTCTCCTGGAGAGAAACATGATTTCATTAAAAACGTTATAGTTTAACCATGCCTGTTGTATATGTCTGCAAACACTCAGAGCCTTAAAATAGGGTTTTCACCCATGTGTTTTTTGGTGAGAAACCTTCTATTTCAAGGTTCTGTGCGTTTTCAGACAAGTACAATATGTATTTTTAGTGTTTCTGATGAAATCCCTCCTTTTAAATGCATTTTCTCACAGAAAATGAGTCTCTCGCCATGGGAAAATGGCTTTTTTGAAAAAGCTTATTCTGGTCGAGAAATCGCGTTTTAAACAATAAAAACGACTCCCGGCCTTATTTAGTTCACATTTTTACATTTGGTAACCTAGTCCATATGCGTAAAGCACTAAACCTTTTTATCACGTTAAACGCCTTTTCTCGACAAGAAAAGCACAATTTCATCAAAAACAAACTAAACAAGAAAAATGAATCTATTCAACAAGTCTGCAGCACATCCTTAATAGTTACGTGATTTAACCCATTGTCAAGTGTAATTTCTCCAGTTCTGATCATTGTTTAGGTTGTTGGTGGTTTGGTCCAATGTCAAACACAGTGAATCCTTTTTATTGCTTTAAACGCATTTTCTCCTCGAGAGAAACATGATTTCATTAAAAACGTTATAGTTTAACCATGCCTGTTGTATATGTCTGCAAACACTCAGAGCCTTAAAATAGGGTTTTCACCCATGTGTTTTTTGGTGAGAAACCTTCTATTTCAAGGTTCTGTGCGTTTTCAGACAAGTACAATATGTATTTTTAGTGTTTCTGATGAAATCCCTCCTTTTAAATGCATTTTCTCACAGAAAATGAGTCTCTCGCCATGGGAAAATGGCTTTTTTGAAAAAGCTTATTCTGGTCGAGAAATCGCGTTTTAAAGAATAAAAACGACTCCCGGCCTTATTTAGTTCACATTTTTACTTTTGGTAACCTAGTCCATATATGTAAATCACTAAACCTTTTTATCGCGTTAAACGCCTTTTCTCGACAAGAAAAGCACAATTTCATCAAAAACAAACTCAACAAGAAAAATGAATCTATTCAACAAGTCTGCAGCACATCCTTAATAGTTACGTGATTTAACCCATTGTCAAGTGTAATTTCTCCAGTTCTGATCATTGTTTAGTTTGTTGGTGGTTTGGTCCAATGTCAAACACAGTGAATCCTTTTTATTGCTTTAAACGCATTTTCTCCTCGAGAGAAACATGATTTCATTAAAAACGTTATAGTTTAACCATGCCTGTTGTATATGTCTGCAAACACTCAGAGCCTTAAAATAGGGTTTTCACCCATGTGTTTTTTGGTGAGAAACCTTCTATTTCAAGGTTCTGTGCGTTTTCAGACAATTACAATATGTAATTTTAGTGTTTCTGATGAAATCCCTCCTTTTAAATGCATTTTCTCACAGAAACTGAGTCTCTCGCCATGGGAAAACGGCTTTTTTGAAAAAGCTTATTCTGGTCGAGAAATCGCGTTTTAAACAATAAAAACGACTCCCGGCCTTATTTAGTTCACATTTTTACATTTGGTAACCTAGTCCATATGCGTAAAGCACTAAAGCTTTTTATCGCGTTAAACGCCTTTTCTCGACAAGAAAAGCACAATTTCATCAAAAACAAACAAAACAAGAAAAATTAAACTATTCAACAAGTCTGCAACACATCCTTAACAGTTACATGATTTCACCCAATGTCAATGTGTAATTTCTCCAGTTCTGATCATTGTTTAGGTTGTTGGTGGTTTGGTCCAATGTCAAACACAGTGAATCCTTTTTATGGTTTTAAATGCCTTTTCTCCTCGGGAGAAACATGATTTCATTAAAAACGTTATAGTTTAAACATTCCTGTTGTACATGTCTGCAAACACTCAGAGCCTTAAAATAGGGTTTTAGCCAATGTGTTTTTTGGTGAGAAACCTTCTATTTCAAGGTTCTGTGCGTTTTCAGACAAGTACAATATGTATTTTTAGTGTTTCTGATGAAATCCCTCCTTTTAAATGCATTTTCTCACAGAAAATGAGTCTCTCGCCATGGGAAAATGGCTGTTTTGAAAAAGCATATTCTGGTCGAGAAATCCTGTTTAAACAATAAAAACGACTCCCGGCCTTATTTAGTTCACATTTTTTCTTTTCGTAACCTAGCCCGTATTCATAACGCACTAAACCTTTTTATCGCGTTAAACGCCTTTTCTCGACAAGAAAAGCACAATTTCATCAAAAACAAACAAAACAAGAAAAATGAATCTATTCAACAAGTCTGCAACACATCCTTAAGAGTTACGTGATTTCACCCAATGTCAATGTGTAATTTCTCCAGTTCTGATCATTGTTTAGGTTGTTGGTAGTTTTGTCCAATGCCAAACACAGTGAATCCTTTTTATGGCTTTAAACGCATTTTCTCCTCGAGAGAAACATGATTTCACTAAAAACGTTATAGTTTAAACTCGCCTTTTGTACATGTCTGCAAACACTCAGAGCCTTAAAATAGGGTTTTCACCCATGTGTTTTTTGGTGAGAAACCTTCTATTTCAAGGTTATGTGCGTTTTCAGACAATTACAATATGTATTTTTAGTGTTTCTGATGAAATCCCTCCTTTTAAATGCATTTTCTCACAGAAAATGAGTCTCTTGCCATGGGAACATGGCTTTTTTGAAAAAGCATATTACGGTCGAGAAATCGTGTTTTAAACAATAAAAACGATTCCCGGCCTTATTTAGTTCACATTTTTACTTTTCATAACCTAGCCCGTATTCGTAACGCACTAAACCTTTTTATCGCGTTAAACGCCTTTTCTCGACAAGAAAAGCACAATTTCATCAAAATCAGACTAAACAAGAAAAATGAATCTATTCAACAAGTCTGCAACACATCCTTAAGAGTTAAGTGTTTTCACCCAATTTCAATGTGTAATTTCACCAGTTCTGATCATTGTTTAGGTTGTTGGTGGTTTGGTCCAATGTCAAACACAGTGAATCCTTTTTATTGCTTTAAACGCATTTTCTCCTCGAGAGAAACATGATTTCATTAAAAACGTTATAGTTTAACCATGCCTGTTGTATATGTCTGCAAACACTCAGAGCCTTAAAATAGGGTTTTCACCCATGTGTTTTTTGGTGAGAAACCTTCTATTTCAAGGTTCTGTGCGTTTTCAGACAAGTACAATATGTATTTTTAGTGTTTCTGATGAAATCCCTCCTTTTAAATGCATTTTCTCACAGAAAATGAGTCTCTCGCCATGGGAAAATGGCTTTTTTGAAAAAGCTTATTCTGGTCGAGAAATCGCGTTTTAAACAATAAAAACGACTCCCGGCCTTATTTAGTTCACATTTTTACATTTGGTAACCTAGTCCATATGCGTAAAGCACTAAACCTTTTTATCACGTTAAACGCCTTTTCTCGACAAGAAAAGCACAATTTCATCAAAAACAAACTAAACAAGAAAAATGAATCTATTCAACAAGTCTGCAGCACATCCTTAATAGTTACGTGATTTAACCCATTGTCAAGTGTAATTTCTCCAGTTCTGATCATTGTTTAGTTTGTTGGTGGTTTGGTCCAATGTCAAACACAGTGAATCCTTTTTATTGCTTTAAACGCATTTTCTCCTCGAGAGAAACATGATTTCATTAAAAACGTTATAGTTTAACCATGCCTGTTGTATATGTCTGCAAACACTCAGAGCCTTAAAATAGGGTTTTCACCCATGTGTTTTTTGGTGAGAAACCTTCTATTTCAAGGTTCTGTGCGTTTTCAGACAAGTACAATATGTATTTTTAGTGTTTCTGATGAAATCCCTCCTTTTAAATGCATTTTCTCACAGAAAATGAGTCTCTCGCCATGGGAAAATGGCTTTTTTGAAAAAGCTTATTCTGGTCGAGAAATCGCGTTTTAAAGAATAAAAACGACTCCCGGCCTTATTTAGTTCACATTTTTACTTTTGGTAACCTAGTCCATATATGTAAATCACTAAACCTTTTTATCGCGTTAAACGCCTTTTCTCGACAAGAAAAGCACAATTTCATCAAAAACAAACTAAACAAGAAAAATGAATCTATTCAACAAGTCTGCAGCACATCCTTAATAGTTACGTGATTTAACCCATTGTCAAGTGTAATTTCTCCAGTTCTGATCATTGTTTAGTTTGTTGGTGGTTTGGTCCAATGTCAAACACAGTGAATCCTTTTTATTGCTTTAAACGCATTTTCTCCTCGAGAGAAACATGATTTCATTAAAAACGTTATAGTTTAACCATGCCTGTTGTATATGTCTGCAAACACTCAGAGCCTTAAAATAGGGTTTTCACCCATGTGTTTTTTGGTGAGAAACCTTCTATTTCAAGGTTCTGTGCGTTTTCAGACAATTACAATATGTATTTTTAGTGTTTCTGATGAAATCCCTCCTTTTAAATGCATTTTCTCACAGAAACTGAGTCTCTCGCCATGGGAAAATGGCTTTTTTGAAAAAGCTTATTCTGGTCGAGAAATCGCGTTTTAAACAATAAAAACGACTCCCGGCCTTATTTAGTTCACATTTTTACATTTGGTAACCTAGTCCATATGCGTAAAGCACTAAAGCTTTTTATCGCGTTAAACGCCTTTTCTCGACAAGAAAAGCACAATTTCATCAAAAACAAACAAAACAAGAAAAATTAAACTATTCAACAAGTCTGCAACACATCCTTAACAGTTACATGATTTCACCCAATGTCAATGTGTAATTTCTCCAGTTCTGATCATTGTTTAGGTTGTTGGTGGTTTGGTCCAATGTCAAACACAGTGAATCCTTTTTATGGTTTTAAATGCCTTTTCTCCTCGGGAGAAACATGATTTCATTAAAAACGTTATAGTTTAAACATTCCTGTTGTACATGTCTGCAAACACTCAGAGCCTTAAAATAGGGTTTTAGCCAATGTGTTTTTTGGTGAGAAACCTTCTATTTCAAGGTTCTGTGCGTTTTCAGACAAGTACAATATGTATTTTTAGTGTTTCTGATGAAATCCCTCCTTTTAAATGCATTTTCTCACAGAAAATGAGTCTCTCGCCATGGGAAAATGGCTTTTTTGAAAAAGCTTATTCTGGTCGAGAAATCGCGTTTTAAACAATAAAAACGACTCCCGGCCTTATTTAGTTCACATTTTTACATTTGGTAACCTAGTCCATATGCGTAAAGCACTAAACCTTTTTATCACGTTAAACGCCTTTTCTCGACAAGAAAAGCACAATTTCATCAAAAACAAACTAAACAAGAAAAATGAATCTATTCAACAAGTCTGCAGCACATCCTTAATAGTTACGTGATTTAACCCATTGTCAAGTGTAATTTCTCCAGTTCTGATCATTGTTTAGTTTGTTGGTGGTTTGGTCCAATGTCAAACACAGTGAATCCTTTTTATTGCTTTAAACGCATTTTCTCCTCGAGAGAAACATGATTTCATTAAAAACGTTATAGTTTAACCATGCCTGTTGTATATGTCTGCAAACACTCAGAGCCTTAAAATAGGGTTTTCACCCATGTGTTTTTTGGTGAGAAACCTTCTATTTCAAGGTTCTGTGCGTTTTCAGACAAGTACAATATGTATTTTTAGTGTTTCTGATGAAATCCCTCCTTTTAAATGCATTTTCTCACAGAAAATGAGTCTCTCGCCATGGGAAAATGGCTTTTTTGAAAAAGCTTATTCTGGTCGAGAAATCGCGTTTTAAAGAATAAAAACGACTCCCGGCCTTATTTAGTTCACATTTTTACTTTTGGTAACCTAGTCCATATATGTAAATCACTAAACCTTTTTATCGCGTTAAACGCCTTTTCTCGACAAGAAAAGCACAATTTCATCAAAAACAAACTAAACAAGAAAAATGAATCTATTCAACAAGTCTGCAGCACATCCTTAATAGTTACGTGATTTAACCCATTGTCAAGTGTAATTTCTCCAGTTCTGATCATTGTTTAGTTTGTTGGTGGTTTGGTCCAATGTCAAACACAGTGAATCCTTTTTATTGCTTTAAACGCATTTTCTCCTCGAGAGAAACATGATTTCATTAAAAACGTTATAGTTTAACCATGCCTGTTGTATATGTCTGCAAACACTCAGAGCCTTAAAATAGGGTTTTCACCCATGTGTTTTTTGGTGAGAAACCTTCTATTTCAAGGTTCTGTGCGTTTTCAGACAATTACAATATGTATTTTTAGTGTTTCTGATGAAATCCCTCCTTTTAAATGCATTTTCTCACAGAAACTGAGTCTCTCGCCATGGGAAAATGGCTTTTTTGAAAAAGCTTATTCTGGTCGAGAAATCGCGTTTTAAACAATAAAAACGACTCCCGGCCTTATTTAGTTCACATTTTTACATTTGGTAACCTAGTCCATATGCGTAAAGCACTAAAGCTTTTTATCGCGTTAAACGCCTTTTCTCGACAAGAAAAGCACAATTTCATCAAAAACAAACAAAACAAGAAAAATTAAACTATTCAACAAGTCTGCAACACATCCTTAACAGTTACATGATTTCACCCAATGTCAATGTGTAATTTCTCCAGTTCTGATCATTGTTTAGGTTGTTGGTGGTTTGGTCCAATGTCAAACACAGTGAATCCTTTTTATGGTTTTAAATGCCTTTTCTCCTCGGGAGAAACATGATTTCATTAAAAACGTTATAGTTTAAACATTCCTGTTGTACATGTCTGCAAACACTCAGAGCCTTAAAATAGGGTTTTAGCCAATGTGTTTTTTGGTGAGAAACCTTCTATTTCAAGGTTCTGTGCGTTTTCAGACAAGTACAATATGTATTTTTAGTGTTTCTGATGAAATCCCTCCTTTTAAATGCATTTTCTCACAGAAAATGAGTCTCTCGCCATGGGAAAATGGCTTTTTTGAAAAAGCATATTCTGGTCGAGAAATCCTGTTTAAACAATAAAAACGACTCCCGGCCTTATTTAGTTCACATTTTTTCTTTTCGTAACCTAGCCCGTATTCATAACGCACTAAACCTTTTTATCGCGTTAAACGCCTTTTCTCGACAAGAAAAGCACAATTTCATCAAAAACAAACAAAACAAGAAAAATGAATCTATTCAACAAGTCTGCAACACATCCTTAAGAGTTACGTGATTTCACCCAATGTCAATGTGTAATTTCTCCAGTTCTGATCATTGTTTAGGTTGTTGGTAGTTTTGTCCAATGCCAAACACAGTGAATCCTTTTTATGGCTTTAAACGCATTTTCTCCTCGAGAGAAACATGATTTCACTAAAAACGTTATAGTTTAAACTCGCCTTTTGTACATGTCTGCAAACACTCAGAGCCTTAAAATAGGGTTTTCACCCATGTGTTTTTTGGTGAGAAACCTTCTATTTCAAGGTTATGTGCGTTTTCAGACAATTACAATATGTATTTTTAGTGTTTCTGATGAAATCCCTCCTTTTAAATGCATTTTCTCACAGAAAATGAGTCTCTTGCCATGGGAACATGGCTTTTTTGAAAAAGCATATTACGGTCGAGAAATCGTGTTTTAAACAATAAAAACGATTCCCGGCCTTATTTAGTTCACATTTTTACTTTTCATAACCTAGCCCGTATTCGTAACGCACTAAACCTTTTTATCGCGTTAAACGCCTTTTCTCGACAAGAAAAGCACAATTTCATCAAAAACAGACTAAACAAGAAAAATGAATCTATTCAACAAGTCTGCAGCACATCCTTAAGAGTTAAGTGTTTTCACCCAATTTCAATGTGTAATTTCACCAGTTCTGATCATTGTTTAGGTTGTTGGTGGTTTGGTCCAATGTCAAACACAGTGAATCCTTTTTATTGCTTTAAACGCATTTTCTCCTCGAGAGAAACATGATTTCATTAAAAACGTTATAGTTTAACCATGCCTGTTGTATATGTCTGCAAACACTCAGAGCCTTAAAATAGGGTTTTCACCCATGTGTTTTTTGGTGAGAAACCTTCTATTTCAAGGTTCTGTGCGTTTTCAGACAAGTACAATATGTATTTTTAGTGTTTCTGATGAAATCCCTCCTTTTAAATGCATTTTCTCACAGAAAATGAGTCTCTCGCCATGGGAAAATGGCTTTTTTGAAAAAGCTTATTCTGGTCGAGAAATCGCGTTTTAAACAATAAAAACGACTCCCGGCCTTATTTAGTTCACATTTTTACATTTGGTAACCTAGTCCATATGCGTAAAGCACTAAACCTTTTTATCACGTTAAACGCCTTTTCTCGACAAGAAAAGCACAATTTCATCAAAAACAAACTAAACAAGAAAAATGAATCTATTCAACAAGTCTGCAGCACATCCTTAATAGTTACGTGATTTAACGCATTGTCAAGTGTAATTTCTCCAGTTCTGATCATTGTTTAGTTTGTTGGTGGTTTGGTCCAATGTCAAACACAGTGAATCCTTTTTATTGCTTTAAACGCATTTTCTCCTCGAGAGAAACATGATTTCATTAAAAACGTTATAGTTTAACCATGCCTGTTGTATATGTCTGCAAACACTCAGAGCCTTAAAATAGGGTTTTCACCCATGTGTTTTTTGGTGAGAAACCTTCTATTTCAAGGTTCTGTGCGTTTTCAGACAAGTACAATATGTATTTTTAGTGTTTCTGATGAAATCCCTCCTTTTAAATGCATTTTCTCACAGAAAATGAGTCTCTCGCCATGGGAAAATGGCTTTTTTGAAAAAGCTTATTCTGGTCGAGAAATCGCGTTTTAAACAATAAAAACGACTCCCGGCCTTATTTAGTTCACATTTTTACATTTGGTAACCTAGTCCATATGCGTAAAGCACTAAACCTTTTTATCACGTTAAACGCCTTTTCTCGACAAGAAAAGCACAATTTCATCAAAAACAAACTAAACAAGAAAAATGAATCTATTCAACAAGTCTGCAGCACATCCTTAATAGTTACGTGATTTAACGCATTGTCAAGTGTAATTTCTCCAGTTCTGATCATTGTTTAGTTTGTTGGTGGTTTGGTCCAATGTCAAACACAGTGAATCCTTTTTATTGCTTTAAACGCATTTTCTCCTCGAGAGAAACATGATTTCATTAAAAACGTTATAGTTTAACCATGCCTGTTGTATATGTCTGCAAACACTCAGAGCCTTAAAATAGGGTTTTCACCCATGTGTTTTTTGGTGAGAAACCTTCTATTTCAAGGTTCTGTGCGTTTTCAGACAAGTACAATATGTATTTTTAGTGTTTCTGATGAAATCCCTCCTTTTAAATGCATTTTCTCACAGAAAATGAGTCTCTCGCCATAGGAAAATGGCTTTTTTGAAAAAGCTTATTCTGGCCGAGAAATCGTGTTTTAAACAATAAAAACGACTCCCGGCCTTATTTAGTTCACATTTTTACATTTGGTAACCTAGTCCATATGCGTAAAGCACTAAACCTTTTTATCGCGTTAAACGCCTTTTCTCGACAAGAAAAGCACAATTTCATCAAAAACAAACTAAACAAGAAAAATGAATCTATTCAACAAGTCTGCAGCACATCCTTAATAGTTACGTGATTTAACCCATTGTCAAGTGTAATTTCTCCAGTTCTGATCATTGTTTAGTTTGTTGGTGGTTTGGTCCAATGTCAAACACAGTGAATCCTTTTTATGGTTTTAAATGCCTTTTCTCCTCGGGAGAAACATGATTTCATTAAAAACGTTATAGTTTAAACATTCCTGTTGTACATGTCTGCAAACACTCAGAGCCTTAAAATAGGGTTTTAGCCAATGTGTTTTTTGGTGAGAAACCTTCTATTTCAAGGTTCTGTGCGTTTTCAGGCAAGTACAATATGCATTTTTAGTGTTTCTGATGAAATCCCTCCTTTTAAATGCATTTTCTCACAGAAAATGAGTCTCTCGCCATAGGAAAATGGCTTTTTTGAAAAAGCTTATTCTGGCCGAGAAATCGTGTTTTAAACAATAAAAACGACTCCCGGCCTTATTTAGTTCACATTTTTACATTTGGTAACCTAGTCCATATGCGTAAAGCACTAAACCTTTTTATCGCGTTAAACGCCTTTTCTCGACAAGAAAAGCACAATTTCATCAAAAACAAACTAAACAAGAAAAATGAATCTATTCAACAAGTCTGCAGCACATCCTTAATAGTTACGTGATTTAACCCATTGTCAAGTGTAATTTCTCCAGTTCTGATCATTGTTTAGTTTGTTGGTGGTTTGGTCCAATGTCAAACACAGTGAATCCTTTTTATGGTTTTAAATGCCTTTTCTCCTCGGGAGAAACATGATTTCATTAAAAACGTTATAGTTTAAACATTCCTGTTGTACATGTCTGCAAACACTCAGAGCCTTAAAATAGGGTTTTAGCCAATGTGTTTTTTGGTGAGAAACCTTCTATTTCAAGGTTCTGTGCGTTTTCAGGCAAGTACAATATGCATTTTTAGTGTTTCTGATGAAATCCCTCCTTTTAAATGCATTTTCTCACAGAAAATGAGTCTCTCGCCATGGGAAAATGGCTTTTTTGAAAAAGCATATTCTGGTCGAGAAATCCTGTTTAAACAATAAAAACGACTCCCGGCCTTATTTAGTTCACATTTTTACTTTTCGTAACCTAGCCCGTATTCATAACGCACTAAACCTTTTTATCGCGTTAAACGCCTTTTCTCGACAAGAAAAGCACAATTTCATCAAAAACGAACAAAACAAGAAAAATGAATCTATTCAACAAGTCTGCAACACATCCTTAAGAGTTAAGTGTTTTCACCCAATTTCAATGTGTAATTTCACCAGTTCTGATCATTGTTTAGGTTGTTGGTGGTTTGGTCCAATGTCAAACACAGTGAATCCTTTTTATTGCTTTAAACGCATTTTCTCCTCGAGAGAAACATGATTTCATTAAAAACGTTATAGTTTAACCATGCCTGTTGTATATGTCTGCAAACACTCAGAGCCTTAAAATAGGGTTTTCACCCATGTGTTTTTTGGTGAGAAACCTTCTATTTCAAGGTTCTGTGCGTTTTCAGACAAGTACAATATGTATTTTTAGTGTTTCTGATGAAATCCCTCCTTTTACATGCATTTTCTCACAGAAAATGAGTCTCTCGCCATGGGAAAATGGCTTTTTTGAAAAAGCTTATTCTGGTCGAGAAATCGCGTTTTAAACAATAAAAACGACTCCCGGCCTTATTTAGTTCACATTTTTACATTTGGTAACCTAGTCCATATGCGTAAAGCACTAAACCTTTTTATCACGTTAAACGCCTTTTCTCGACAAGAAAAGCACAATTTCATCAAAAACAAACTAAACAAGAAAAATGAATCTATTCAACAAGTCTGCAGCACATCCTTAATAGTTACGTGATTTAACGCATTGTCAAGTGTAATTTCTCCAGTTCTGATCATTGTTTAGTTTGTTGGTGGTTTGGTCCAATGTCAAACACAGTGAATCCTTTTTATTGCTTTAAACGCATTTTCTCCTCGAGAGAAACATGATTTCATTAAAAACGTTATAGTTTAACCATGCCTGTTGTATATGTCTGCAAACACTCAGAGCCTTAAAATAGGGTTTTCACCCATGTGTTTTTTGGTGAGAAACCTTCTATTTCAAGGTTCTGTGCGTTTTCAGACAAGTACAATATGTATTTTTAGTGTTTCTGATGAAATCCCTCCTTTTAAATGCATTTTCTCACAGAAAATGAGTCTCTCGCCATGGGAAAATGGCTTTTTTGAAAAAGCTTATTCTGGTCGAGAAATCGCGTTTTAAACAATAAAAACGACTCCCGGCCTTATTTAGTTCACATTTTTACATTTGGTAACCTAGTCCATATGCGTAAAGCACTAAACCTTTTTATCACGTTAAACGCCTTTTCTCGACAAGAAAAGCACAATTTCATCAAAAACAAACTAAACAAGAAAAATGAATCTATTCAACAAGTCTGCAGCACATCCTTAATAGTTACGTGATTTAACGCATTGTCAAGTGTAATTTCTCCAGTTCTGATCATTGTTTAGTTTGTTGGTGGTTTGGTCCAATGTCAAACACAGTGAATCCTTTTTATTGCTTTAAACGCATTTTCTCCTCGAGAGAAACATGATTTCATTAAAAACGTTATAGTTTAACCATGCCTGTTGTATATGTCTGCAAACACTCAGAGCCTTAAAATAGGGTTTTCACCCATGTGTTTTTTGGTGAGAAACCTTCTATTTCAAGGTTCTGTGCGTTTTCAGACAAGTACAATATGTATTTTTAGTGTTTCTGATGAAATCCCTCCTTTTAAATGCATTTTCTCACAGAAAATGAGTCTCTCGCCATAGGAAAATGGCTTTTTTGAAAAAGCTTATTCTGGCCGAGAAATCGCGTTTTAAACAATAAAAACGACTCCCGGCCTTATTTAGTTCACATTTTTACATTTGGTAAACTAGTCCATATGCGTAAAGCACTAAACCTTTTTATCGCGTTAAACGCCTTTTCTCGACAAGAAAAGCACAATTTCATCAAAAACAAACTAAACAAGAAAAATGAATCTATTCAACAAGTCTGCAGCACATCCTTAATAGTTACGTGATTTAACCCATTGTCAAGTGTAATTTCTCCAGTTCTGATCATTGTTTAGTTTGTTGGTGGTTTGGTCCAATGTCAAACACAGTGAATCCTTTTTATGGTTTTAAATGCCTTTTCTCCTCGGGAGAAACATGATTTCATTAAAAACGTTATAGTTTAAACATTCCTGTTGTACATGTCTGCAAACACTCAGAGCCTTAAAATAGGGTTTTAGCCAATGTGTTTTTTTGGTGAGAAACCTTCTATTTCAAGGTTCTGTGCGTTTTCAGGCAAGTACAATATGCATTTTTAGTGTTTCTGATGAAATCCCTCCTTTTAAATGCATTTTCTCACAGAAAATGAGTCTCTCGCCATGGGAAAATGGCTTTTTTGAAAAAGCATATTCTGGTCGAGAAATCCTGTTTAAACAATAAAAACGACTCCCGGCCTTATTTAGTTCACATTTTTACTTTTCGTAACCTAGCCCGTATTCATAACGCACTAAACCTTTTTATCGCGTTAAACGCCTTTTCTCGACAAGAAAAGCACAATTTCATCAAAAACGAACAAAACAAGAAAAATGAATCTATTCAACAAGTCTGCAACACATCCTTAAGAGTTACGTGATTTCACCCAATGTCAATGTGTAATTTTTCCAGTTCTGAGCATTGTTTATCTTGATGCTAGCTTGGTCCAATGCCAAACACAGTGAATTCTTTTTATGGCTTTAAACGCATTTTCTCCTCGAGAGAAACATGATTTCAATAAAAACGTTATAGTTTAACCATGCCTGTTGTATATGTCTGTAAACAGTCAGAGCCTTAAAATAGGGTTTTCACCCAAGCGTTTTTTGGTGAGAAACCTTCTAATTGCAAGGTTCTGTGCGTTTTCAGACAAGTACAATATGTATTTTTAGTGTTTCTGATGAAATACCTCCTTTTACATGCATTTTCTCACAGAAAATGAGTCTCTCGCCATGGGAAAATGGCTTTTTTGAAAACACATATTCTGGTCGAGAAATCGTTTTTTAAACAATAAAAACGACTCCCGGCCTTATTTAGTTCACAATTTTACTTTTCCTAACCTAGCCCGTATTCATAACGCACTAAACCTTTTTATCGCGTTAAATGCCTTTTCTCGACAAGAAAAGCACAATTTCATCAAAAACAAACTAAACAAGAAAAATGAATCTATTCAACAAGTCTGCAGCACATCCTTAATAGTTACGTGATTTAACCCATTGTCAAGTGTAATTTCTCCAGTTCTGATCATTGTTTAGTTTGTTGGTGGTTTGGTCCAATGTCAAACACAGTGAATCCTTTTTATTGCTTTAAACGCATTTTCTCCTTGAGAGAAACATGATTTCATTAAAAACGTTATAGTTTAACCATGCCTGTTGTATATGTCTGCAAACACTCAGAGCCTTAAAATAGGGTTTTCACCCATGTGTTTTTTGGTGAGAAACCTTCTATTTCAAGGTTCTATGCGTTTTCAGACAAGTACAATATGTATTTTTAGTGTTTCTGATGAAATCCCTCCTTTTACATGCATTTTCTCACAGAAAATGAGTCTCTCGCCATGGGAAAATGGCTTTTTTGAAAAAGCTTATTCTGGTCGAGAAATCGCGTTTTAAACAATAAAAACGACTCCCGGCCTTATTTAGTTCACATTTTTACATTTGGTAACCTAGTCCATATGCGTAAAGCACTAAACCTTTTTATCACGTTAAACGCCTTTTCTCGACAAGAAAAGCACAATTTCATCAAAAACAAACTAAACAAGAAAAATGAATCTATTCAACAAGTCTGCAGCACATCCTTAATAGTTACGTGATTTAACGCATTGTCAAGTGTAATTTCTCCAGTTCTGATCATTGTTTAGTTTGTTGGTGGTTTGGTCCAATGTCAAACACAGTGAATCCTTTTTATTGCTTTAAACGCATTTTCTCCTCGAGAGAAACATGATTTCATTAAAAACGTTATAGTTTAACCATGCCTGTTGTATATGTCTGCAAACACTCAGAGCCTTAAAATAGGGTTTTCACCCATGTGTTTTTTGGTGAGAAACCTTCTATTTCAAGGTTCTGTGCGTTTTCAGACAAGTACAATATGTATTTTTAGTGTTTCTGATGAAATCCCTCCTTTTAAATGCATTTTCTCACAGAAAATGAGTCTCTCGCCATGGGAAAATGGCTTTTTTGAAAAAGCTTATTCTGGTCGAGAAATCGCGTTTTAAACAATAAAAACGACTCCCGGCCTTATTTAGTTCACATTTTTACATTTGGTAACCTAGTCCATATGCGTAAAGCACTAAACCTTTTTATCACGTTAAACGCCTTTTCTCGACAAGAAAAGCACAATTTCATCAAAAACAAACTAAACAAGAAAAATGAATCTATTCAACAAGTCTGCAGCACATCCTTAATAGTTACGTGATTTAACGCATTGTCAAGTGTAATTTCTCCAGTTCTGATCATTGTTTAGTTTGTTGGTGGTTTGGTCCAATGTCAAACACAGTGAATCCTTTTTATTGCTTTAAACGCATTTTCTCCTCGAGAGAAACATGATTTCATTAAAAACGTTATAGTTTAACCATGCCTGTTGTATATGTCTGCAAACACTCAGAGCCTTAAAATAGGGTTTTCACCCATGTGTTTTTTGGTGAGAAACCTTCTATTTCAAGGTTCTGTGCGTTTTCAGACAAGTACAATATGTATTTTTAGTGTTTCTGATGAAATCCCTCCTTTTAAATGCATTTTCTCACAGAAAATGAGTCTCTCGCCATAGGAAAATGGCTTTTTTGAAAAAGCTTATTCTGGCCGAGAAATCGCGTTTTAAACAATAAAAACGACTCCCGGCCTTATTTAGTTCACATTTTTACATTTGGTAAACTAGTCCATATGCGTAAAGCACTAAACCTTTTTATCGCGTTAAACGCCTTTTCTCGACAAGAAAAGCACAATTTCATCAAAAACAAACTAAACAAGAAAAATGAATCTATTCAACAAGTCTGCAGCACATCCTTAATAGTTACGTGATTTAACCCATTGTCAAGTGTAATTTCTCCAGTTCTGATCATTGTTTAGTTTGTTGGTGGTTTGGTCCAATGTCAAACACAGTGAATCCTTTTTATGGTTTTAAATGCCTTTTCTCCTCGGGAGAAACATGATTTCATTAAAAACGTTATAGTTTAAACATTCCTGTTGTACATGTCTGCAAACACTCAGAGCCTTAAAATAGGGTTTTAGCCAATGTGTTTTTTGGTGAGAAACCTTCTATTTCAAGGTTCTGTGCGTTTTCAGGCAAGTACAATATGCATTTTTAGTGTTTCTGATGAAATCCCTCCTTTTAAATGCATTTTCTCACAGAAAATGAGTCTCTCGCCATGGGAAAATGGCTTTTTTGAAAAAGCATATTCTGGTCGAGAAATCCTGTTTAAACAATAAAAACGACTCCCGGCCTTATTTAGTTCACATTTTTACTTTTCGTAACCTAGCCCGTATTCATAACGCACTAAACCTTTTTATCGCGTTAAACGCCTTTTCTCGACAAGAAAAGCACAATTTCATCAAAAACGAACAAAACAAGAAAAATGAATCTATTCAACAAGTCTGCAACACATCCTTAAGAGTTACGTGATTTCACCCAATGTCAATGTGTAATTTTTCCAGTTCTGAGCATTGTTTATCTTGATGCTAGCTTGGTCCAATGCCAAACACAGTGAATTCTTTTTATGGCTTTAAACGCATTTTCTCCTCGAGAGAAACATGATTTCAATAAAAACGTTATAGTTTAACCATGCCTGTTGTATATGTCTGTAAACAGTCAGAGCCTTAAAATAGGGTTTTCACCCAAGCGTTTTTTGGTGAGAAACCTTCTAATTGCAAGGTTCTGTGCGTTTTCAGACAAGTACAATATGTATTTTTAGTGTTTCTGATGAAATACCTCCTTTTACATGCATTTTCTCACAGAAAATGAGTCTCTCGCCATGGGAAAATGGCTTTTTTGAAAACACATATTCTGGTCGAGAAATCGTTTTTTAAACAATAAAAACGACTCCCGGCCTTATTTAGTTCACAATTTTACTTTTCCTAACCTAGCCCGTATTCATAACGCACTAAACCTTTTTATCGCGTTAAATGCCTTTTCTCGACAAGAAAAGCACAATTTCATCAAAAACAAACTAAACAAGAAAAATGAATCTATTCAACAAGTCTGCAGCACATCCTTAATAGTTACGTGATTTAACCCATTGTCAAGTGTAATTTCTCCAGTTCTGATCATTGTTTAGTTTGTTGGTGGTTTGGTCCAATGTCAAACACAGTGAATCCTTTTTATTGCTTTAAACGCATTTTCTCCTTGAGAGAAACATGATTTCATTAAAAACGTTATAGTTTAACCATGCCTGTTGTATATGTCTGCAAACACTCAGAGCCTTAAAATAGGGTTTTCACCCATGTGTTTTTTGGTGAGAAACCTTCTATTTCAAGGTTCTATGCGTTTTCAGACAATTACAATATGTATTTTTAGTGTTTCTGATGAAATCCCTCCTTTTAAATGCATTTTCTCACAGAAACTGAGTCTCTCGCCATGGGAAAATGGCTTTTTTGAAAAAGCTTATTCTGGTCGAGAAATCGCGTTTTAAACAATAAAAACGACTCCCGGCCTTATTTAGTTCACATTTTTACATTTGGTAACCTAGTCCATATGCGTAAAGCACTAAAGCTTTTTATCGCGTTAAACGCCTTTTCTCGACAAGAAAAGCACAATTTCATCAAAAACAAACAAAACAAGAAAAATTAAACTATTCAACAAGTCTGCAACACATCCTTAACAGTTACATGATTTCACCCAATGTCAATGTGTAATTTCTCCAGTTCTGATCATTGTTTAGGTTGTTGGTGGTTTGGTCCAATGTCAAACACAGTGAATCCTTTTTATGGTTTTAAATGCCTTTTCTCCTCGGGAGAAACATGATTTCATTAAAAACGTTATAGTTTAAACATTCCTGTTGTACATGTCTGCAAACACTCAGAGCCTTAAAATAGGGTTTTAGCCAATGTGTTTTTTGGTGAGAAACCTTCTATTTCAAGGTTCTGTGCGTTTTCAGACAAGTACAATATGCATTTTTAGTGTTTCTGATGAAATCCCTCCTTTTAAATGCATTTTCTCACAGAAAATGAGTCTCTCGCCATGGGAAAATGGCTTTTTTGAAAAAGCATATTCTGGTCGAGAAATCCTGTTTAAACAATAAAAACGACTCCCCGCCTTATTTAGTTCACATTTTTACTTTTCGTAACCTAGCCCGTATTCATAACGCACTAAACCTTTTTATCGCGTTAAACGCCTTTTCTCGACAAGAAAAGCACAATTTCATCAAAAACAAACAAAACAAGAAAAATGAATCTATTCAACAAGTCTGCAACACATCCTTAAGAGTTATATGAGTTCACCCAATGTCACTATGTAATTTCTCCAGTTCTGATCATTGTTTAGGTTGTTGGTAGTTTTGTCCAATGCCAAACACAGTGAATCCTTTTTATGGCTTTAAACGCATTTTCTCCTCGAGAGAAACATGATTTCACTAAAAACGTTATAGTTTAAACTCGCCTTTTGTACATGTCTGCAAACACTCAGAGCCTTAAAATGGGGTTTTCAACAATGTGTTTTTTGGTGAGAAACCTTCTATTTCAAGGTTCTGGGCGTTTTCAGACAAGTACAATATGTATTTTTAGTGTTTCTGATGAAATCCCTCCTTTTAAATGCATTTTCTCACAGAAAATGAGTCTCTCGCCATGGGAAAATGGCTTTTTTGAAAAAGCATATTCTGGTCGAGAAATCCTGTTTAAACAATAAAAACGACTCCCGGCCATATTTAGTTCACATTTTTACTTTTGGTAACCTAGCCCGTATTCATAACGCACTAAACCTTTTTATCGCCTTAAACGCCTTTTCTCGACAAGAAAAGCACAATTTCATGAAAAACAAACAAAACAAGAAAAATGAATCTATTCAACAAGTCTGCAACACATCCTTAACAGTTACGTGATTTCACCCAATGTCAATGTGTAATTTCTCCAGTTCTGATCATTGTTTAGGTTGTTGCTAGCCTGGTCCAATGCCAAACACAGTGAATCCTTTTTATGGCTTTAAATGCATTTTCTCCTCGACAGAAACATGATTTCATTAAAAACGTTATAGTTTAAACATTCCTGTTGTACATGTCTGCAAACACTCAGAGCCTTAAAATAGGGTTTTCACCCATGTGTTTTTTGGTGAGAAACCTTCTATTTCAAGGTTCTGTGCGTTTTCAGACAATTACAATATGTATTTTTAGTGTTTCTGATGAAATCCCTCCTTTTAAATGCATTTTCTCACAGAAAATGAGTCTCTCGCCATGGGAACATGGCTTTTTTGAAAAAGCATATTACGGTCGAGAAATCGTGTTTTAAACAATAAAAACGATTCCCGGCCTTATTTAGTTCACATTTTTACTTTTCATAACCTAGCCCGTATTCGTAACGCACTAAACCTTTTTATCGCGTTAAACGCCTTTTCTCGACAAGAAAAGCACAATTTCATCAAAAACAGACTAAACAAGAAAAATGAATCTATTCAACAAGTCTGCAACACATCCTTAAGAGTTACGTGATTTCACCCAATTTCAATGTGTAATTTCACCAGTTCTGATCATTGTTTAGGTTGTTGGTAGCTTGGTCCAATGCCAAGACACAGTGAATCCTTTTTATGGCTTTAAACGCATTTTCTCCTCAAGAGAAACATGGTTTCATTAAAAACGTTACAGTTTAAACATGCCTGTTGTACATGTCTGCAAACACTCAGAGCCTTAAAATAGGGTTTTCACTAATGTGTTGTTTGGTGAGAAACCTTCTATTTCAAGGTTCTGTGCGTTTTCAGACACGTACAATATGCACTTTTAGCGTTTCTGATGAAATCCGTCCTTTTAAATGCATTTTCTCAAAGAAAATGTGTCTCTCGACATAGGAAAATGGCTTTTTAAAAAAAGCATATTCTGGTCGAGAAATCGTGTTTTCAACAATAAAAACGACTCCCGGCCTTATTTAGTTCACATTTTTACTTTTGGTAACCTAGTCCATATATGTAAATCACTAAACCTTTTTATCGCGTTAAACGCCTTTTCTCGACAAGAAAAGCACAATTTCATCAAAAACAAACTAAACAAGAAAAATGAATCTATTCAACAAGTCTGCAGCACATCCTTAATAGTTACGTGATTTAACCCATTGTCAAGTGTAATTTCTCCAGTTCTGATCATTGTTTAGGTTGTTGGTGGTTTGGTCCAATGTCAAACACAGTGAATCCTTTTTATTGCTTTAAACGCATTTTCTCCTCGAGAGAAACATGATTTCATTAAAAACGTTATAGTTTAACCATGCCTGTTGTATATGTCTGCAAACACTCAGAGCCTTAAAATAGGGTTTTCACCCATGTGTTTTTTGGTGAGAAACCTTCTATTTCAAGGTTCTGTGCGTTTTCAGACAATTACAATATGTATTTTTAGTGTTTCTGATGAAATCCCTCCTTTTAAATGCATTTTCTCACAGAAACTGAGTCTCTCGCCATGGGAAAATGGCTTTTTTGAAAAAGCTTATTCTGGTCGAGAAATCGCGTTTTAAACAATAAAAACGACTCCCGGCCTTATTTAGTTCACATTTTTACATTTGGTAACCTAGTCCATATGCGTAAAGCATTAAAGCTTTTTATCGCGTTAAACGCCTTTTCTCGACAAGAAAAGCACAATTTCATCAAAAACAAACTAAACAAGAAAAATGAATCTATTCAACAAGTCTGCAGCACATCCTTAATAGTTACGTGATTTAACCCATTGTCAAGTGTAATTTCTCCAGTTCTGATCATTGTTTAGGTTGTTGGTGGTTTGGTCCAATGTCAAACACAGTGAATCCTTTTTATTGCTTTAAACGCATTTTCTCCTCGAGAGAAACATGATTTCATTAAAAACGTTATAGTTTAACCATGCCTGTTGTATATGTCTGCAAACACTCAGAGCCTTAAAATAGGGTTTTCACCCATGTGTTTTTTGGTGAGAAACCTTCTATTTCAAGGTTCTGTGCGTTTTCAGACAATTACAATATGTATTTTTAGTGTTTCTGATGAAATCCCTCCTTTTAAATGCATTTTCTCACAGAAACTGAGTCTCTCGCCATGGGAAAATGGCTTTTTTGAAAAAGCTTATTCTGGTCGAGAAATCGCGTTTTAAACAATAAAAACGACTCCCGGCCTTATTTAGTTCACATTTTTACATTTGGTAACCTAGTCCATATGCGTAAAGCATTAAAGCTTTTTATCGCGTTAAACGCCTTTTCTCGACAAGAAAAGCACAATTTCATCAAAAACGAACAAAACAAGAAAAATGAATCTATTCAACAAGTCTGCAACACATCCTTAAGAGTTTCGTGATTTCACCCAATGTCAATGTGTAATTTCTCCAGTTCTGATCATTGTTTATCTTGATGCTAGCTTGGTCCAATGCCAAACACAGTGAATTCTTTTTATGGCTTTAAACGCATTTTCTCCTCGAGAGAAACATGATTTCAATAAAAACGTTATAGTTTAACCATGCCTGTTGTACATGTCTGTAAACAGTCAGAGCCTTAAAATAGGGTTTTCACCAATGCGTTTTTTGGTGAGAAACCTTCTAATTGCAAGGTTCTGTGCGTTTTCAGACAAGTACAATATGCATTTTTAGTGTTTCTGATGAAATCCCTCCTTTTAATGCATTTTCTCACAGAAAATGAGTCTCTCGCCATGGGAAAATGGCTTTTTTGAAAAAGCATATTCCGGTCGAGAAATCGTGTTTTAAAGAATAAAAACGACTCCCGGCCTTATTTAGTTCACATTTTTACTTTTGGTAACCTAGTCCATATATGTAAATCACTAAACCTTTTTATCGCGTTAAACGCCTTTTCTCGACAAGAAAAGCACAATTTCATCAAAAACAAACTAAACAAGAAAAATGAATCTATTCAACAAGTCTGCAGCACATCCTTAATAGTTACGTGATTTAACCCATTGTCAAGTGTAATTTCTCCAGTTCTGATCATTGTTTAGGTTGTTGGTGGTTTGGTCCAATGTCAAACACAGTGAATCCTTTTTATTGCTTTAAACGCATTTTCTCCTCGAGAGAAACATGATTTCATTAAAAACGTTATAGTTTAACCATGCCTGTTGTATATGTCTGCAAACACTCAGAGCCTTAAAATAGGGTTTTCACCCATGTGTTTTTTGGTGAGAAACCTTCTATTTCAAGGTTCTGTGCGTTTTCAGACAATTACAATATGTATTTTTAGTGTTTCTGATGAAATCCCTCCTTTTAAATGCATTTTCTCACAGAAACTGAGTCTCTCGCCATGGGAAAATGGCTTTTTTGAAAAAGCTTATTCTGGTCGAGAAATCGCGTTTTAAACAATAAAAACGACTCCCGGCCTTATTTAGTTCACATTTTTACATTTGGTAACCTAGTCCATATGCGTAAAGCATTAAAGCTTTTTATCGCGTTAAACGCCTTTTCTCGACAAGAAAAGCACAATTTCATCAAAAACGAACAAAACAAGAAAAATGAATCTATTCAACAAGTCTGCAACACATCCTTAAGAGTTTCGTGATTTCACCCAATGTCAATGTGTAATTTCTCCAGTTCTGATCATTGTTTATCTTGATGCTAGCTTGGTCCAATGCCAAACACAGTGAATTCTTTTTATGGCTTTAAACGCATTTTCTCCTCGAGAGAAACATGATTTCAATAAAAACGTTATAGTTTAACCATGCCTGTTGTACATGTCTGTAAACAGTTAGAGCCTTAAAATAGGGTTTTCACCAATGCGTTTTTTGGTGAGAAACCTTCTAATTGCAAGGTTCTGTGCGTTTTCAGACAAGTACAATATGCATTTTTAGTGTTTCTGATGAAATCCCTCCTTTTAATGCATTTTCTCACAGAAAATGAGTCTCTCGCCATGGGAAAATGGCTTTTTTGAAAAAGCATATTCCGGTCGAGAAATCGTGTTTTAAAGAATAAAAACGACTCCCGGCCTTATTTAGTTCACATTTTTACTTTTGGTAATCTAGTCCATATGCGTAAAGCACTAAACCTTTTTATCGCGTTAAACGCCTTTTCTCGACAAGAAAAGCACAATTTCATCAAAAACAAACTAAACAAGAAAAATGAATCTATTCAACAAGTCTGCAGCACATCCTTAATAGTTACGTGATTTAACCCATTGTCAAGTGTAATTTCTCCAGTTCTGATCATTGTTTAGGTTGTTGGTGGTTTGGTCCAATGTCAAACACAGTGAATCCTTTTTATTGCTTTAAACGCATTTTCTCCTCGAGAGAAACATGATTTCATTAAAAACGTTATAGTTTAACCATGCCTGTTGTATATGTCTGCAAACACTCAGAGCCTTAAAATAGGGTTTTCACCCATGTGTTTTTTGGTGAGAAACCTTCTATTTCAAGGTTCTGTGCGTTTTCAGACAAGTACAATATGTATTTTTAGTGTTTCTGATGAAATACCTCCTTTTACATGCATTTTCTCACAGAAAATGAGTCTCTCGCCATGGGAAAATGGCTTTTTTGAAAAAGCTTATTCTGGTCGAGAAATCGCGTTTTAAACAATAAAAACGACTCCCGGCCTTATTTAGTTCACATTTTTACATTTGGTAACCTAGTCCATATGCGTAAAGCACTAAACCTTTTTATCACGTTAAACGCCTTTTCTCGACAAGAAAAGCACAATTTCATCAAAAACAAACTAAACAAGAAAAATGAATCTATTCAACAAGTCTGCAGCACATCCTTAATAGTTACGTGATTTAACCCATTGTCAAGTGTAATTTCTCCAGTTCTGATCATTGTTTAGTTTGTTGGTGGTTTGGTCCAATGTCAAACACAGTGAATCCTTTTTATTGCTTTAAACGCATTTTCTCCTCGAGAGAAACATGATTTCATTAAAAACGTTATAGTTTAACCATGCCTGTTGTATATGTCTGCAAACACTCAGAGCCTTAAAATAGGGTTTTCACCCATGTGTTTTTTGGTGAGAAACCTTCTATTTCAAGGTTCTGTGCGTTTTCAGACAATTACAATATGTATTTTTAGTGTTTCTGATGAAATCCCTCCTTTTAAATGCATTTTCTCACAGAAACTGAGTCTCTCGCCATGGGAAAATGGCTTTTTTGAAAAAGCTTATTCTGGTCGAGAAATCGCGTTTTAAACAATAAAAACGACTCCCGGCCTTATTTAGTTCACATTTTTACATTTGGTAACCTAGTCCATATGCGTAAAGCACTAAAGCTTTTTATCGCGTTAAACGCCTTTTCTCGACAAGAAAAGCACAATTTCATCAAAAACAAACAAAACAAGAAAAATTAAACTATTCAACAAGTCTGCAACACATCCTTAACAGTTACATGATTTCACCCAATGTCAATGTGTAATTTCTCCAGTTCTGATCATTGTTTAGGTTGTTGGTGGTTTGGTCCAATGTCAAACACAGTGAATCCTTTTTATGGTTTTAAATGCCTTTTCTCCTCGGGAGAAACATGATTTCATTAAAAACGTTATAGTTTAAACATTCCTGTTGTACATGTCTGCAAACACTCAGAGCCTTAAAATAGGGTTTTAGCCAATGTGTTTTTTGGTGAGAAACCTTCTATTTCAAGGTTCTGTGCGTTTTCAGATAAGTACAATATGCATTTTTAGTGTTTCTGATGAAATCCCTCCTTTTAAATGCATTTTCTCACAGAAAATGAGTCTCTCGCCATGGGAAAATGGCTTTTTTGAAAAAGCATATTCTGGTCGAGAAATCCTGTTTAAACAATAAAAACGACTCCCCGCCTTATTTAGTTCACATTTTTACTTTTCGTAACCTAGCCCGTATTCATAACGCACTAAAGCTTTTTATCGCGTTAAACGCCTTTTCTCGACAAGAAAAGCACAATTTCATCAAAAACAAACAAAACAAGAAAAATGAATCTATTCAACAAGTCTGCAACACATCCTTAAGAGTTACATGAGTTCACCCAATGTCACTATGTAATTTCTCCAGTTCTGATCATTGTTTAGGTTGTTGGTAGTTTTGTCCAATGCCAAACACAGTGAATCCTTTTTATGGCTTTAAACGCATTTTCTCCTCGAGAGAAACATGATTTCACTAAAAACGTTATAGTTTAAACTCGCCTTTTGTACATGTCTGCAAACACTCAGAGCCTTAAAATAGGGTTTTCACCCATGTGTTTTTTGGTGAGAAACCTTCTATTTCAAGGTTATGTGCGTTTTCAGACAATTACAATATGTATTTTTAGTGTTTCTGATGAAATCCCTCCTTTTAAATGCATTTTCTCACAGAAACTGAGTCTCTCGCCATGGGAAAATGGCTTTTTTGAAAAAGCTTATTCTGGTCGAGAAATCGCGTTTTAAACAATAAAAACGACTCCCGGCCTTATTTAGTTCACATTTTTACATTTGGTAACCTAGTCCATATGCGTAAAGCACTAAACCTTTTTATCACGTTAAACGCCTTTTCTCGACAAGAAAAGCACAATTTCATCAAAAACAAACTAAACAAGAAAAATGAATCTATTCAACAAGTCTGCAGCACATCCTTAATAGTTACGTGATTTAACGCATTGTCAAGTGTAATTTCTCCAGTTCTGATCATTGTTTAGTTTGTTGGTGGTTTGGTCCAATGTCAAACACAGTGAATCCTTTTTATTGCTTTAAACGCATTTTCTCCTCGAGAGAAACATGATTTCATTAAAAACGTTATAGTTTAACCATGCCTGTTGTATATGTCTGCAAACACTCAGAGCCTTAAAATAGGGTTTTCACCCATGTGTTTTTTGGTGAGAAACCTTCTATTTCAAGGTTCTGTGCGTTTTCAGACAAGTACAATATGTATTTTTAGTGTTTCTGATGAAATCCCTCCTTTTACATGCATTTTCTCACAGAAAATGAGTCTCTCGCCATGGGAAAATGGCTTTTTTGAAAAAGCTTATTCTGGTCGAGAAATCGCGTTTTAAACAATAAAAACGACTCCCGGCCTTATTTAGTTCACATTTTTACATTTGGTAACCTAGTCCATATGCGTAAAGCACTAAACCTTTTTATCACGTTAAACGCCTTTTCTCGACAAGAAAAGCACAATTTCATCAAAAACAAACTAAACAAGAAAAATGAATCTATTCAACAAGTCTGCAGCACATCCTTAATAGTTACGTGATTTAACGCATTGTCAAGTGTAATTTCTCCAGTTCTGATCATTGTTTAGTTTGTTGGTGGTTTGGTCCAATGTCAAACACAGTGAATCCTTTTTATTGCTTTAAACGCATTTTCTCCTCGAGAGAAACATGATTTCATTAAAAACGTTATAGTTTAACCATGCCTGTTGTATATGTCTGCAAACACTCAGAGCCTTAAAATAGGGTTTTCACCCATGTGTTTTTTGGTGAGAAACCTTCTATTTCAAGGTTCTGTGCGTTTTCAGACAATTACAATATGTATTTTTAGTGTTTCTGATGAAATCCCTCCTTTTAAATGCATTTTCTCACAGAAACTGAGTCTCTCGCCATGGGAAAATGGCTTTTTTGAAAAAGCTTATTCTGGTCGAGAAATCGCGTTTTAAACAATAAAAACGACTCCCGGCCTTATTTAGTTCACATTTTTACATTTGGTAACCTAGTCCATATGCGTAAAGCACTAAAGCTTTTTATCGCGTTAAACGCCTTTTCTCGACAAGAAAAGCACAATTTCATCAAAAACAAACAAAACAAGAAAAATTAAACTATTCAACAAGTCTGCAACACATCCTTAACAGTTACATGATTTCACCCAATGTCAATGTGTAATTTCTCCAGTTCTGATCATTGTTTAGGTTGTTGGTGGTTTGGTCCAATGTCAAACACAGTGAATCCTTTTTATGGTTTTAAATGCCTTTTCTCCTCGGGAGAAACATGATTTCATTAAAAACGTTATAGTTTAAACATTCCTGTTGTACATGTCTGCAAACACTCAGAGCCTTAAAATAGGGTTTTAGCCAATGTGTTTTTTGGTGAGAAACCTTCTATTTCAAGGTTCTGTGCGTTTTCAGATAAGTACAATATGCATTTTTAGTGTTTCTGATGAAATCCCTCCTTTTAAATGCATTTTCTCACAGAAAATGAGTCTCTCGCCATGGGAAAATGGCTTTTTTGAAAAAGCATATTCTGGTCGAGAAATCCTGTTTAAACAATAAAAACGACTCCCCGCCTTATTTAGTTCACATTTTTACTTTTCGTAACCTAGCCCGTATTCATAACGCACTAAAGCTTTTTATCGCGTTAAACGCCTTTTCTCGACAAGAAAAGCACAATTTCATCAAAAACAAACAAAACAAGAAAAATGAATCTATTCAACAAGTCTGCAACACATCCTTAAGAGTTACATGAGTTCACCCAATGTCACTATGTAATTTCTCCAGTTCTGATCATTGTTTAGGTTGTTGGTAGTTTTGTCCAATGCCAAACACAGTGAATCCTTTTTATGGCTTTAAACGCATTTTCTCCTCGAGAGAAACATGATTTCACTAAAAACGTTATAGTTTAAACTCGCCTTTTGTACATGTCTGCAAACACTCAGAGCCTTAAAATAGGGTTTTCACCCATGTGTTTTTTGGTGAGAAACCTTCTATTTCAAGGTTATGTGCGTTTTCAGACAATTACAATATGTATTTTTAGTGTTTCTGATGAAATCCCTCCTTTTAAATGCATTTTCTCACAGAAAATGAGTCTCTTGCCATGGGAACATGGCTTTTTTGAAAAAGCATATTACGGTCGAGAAATCGTGTTTTAAACAATAAAAACGATTCCCGGCCTTATTTAGTTCACATTTTTACTTTTCATAACCTAGCCCGTATTCGTAACGCACTAAACCTTTTTATCGCGTTAAACGCCTTTTCTCGACAAGAAAAGCACAATTTCATCAAAAACAGACTAAACAAGAAAAATGAATCTATTCAACAAGTCTGCAACACATCCTTAAGAGTTAAGTGTTTTCACCCAATTTCAATGTGTAATTTCACCAGTTCTGATCATTGTTTAGGTTGTTGGTGGTTTGGTCCAATGTCAAACACAGTGAATCCTTTTTATTGCTTTAAACGCATTTTCTCCTCGAGAGAAACATGATTTCATTAAAAACGTTATAGTTTAACCATGCCTGTTGTATATGTCTGCAAACACTCAGAGCCTTAAAATAGGGTTTTCACCCATGTGTTTTTTGGTGAGAAACCTTCTATTTCAAGGTTCTGTGCGTTTTCAGACAAGTACAATATGTATTTTTAGTGTTTCTGATGAAATCCCTCCTTTTAAATGCATTTTCTCACAGAAAATGAGTCTCTCGCCATGGGAAAATGGCTTTTTTGAAAAAGCTTATTCTGGTCGAGAAATCGCGTTTTAAACAATAAAAACGACTCCCGGCCTTATTTAGTTCACATTTTTACATTTGGTAACCTAGTCCATATGCGTAAAGCACTAAACCTTTTTATCACGTTAAACGCCTTTTCTCGACAAGAAAAGCACAATTTCATCAAAAACAAACTAAACAAGAAAAATGAATCTATTCAACAAGTCTGCAGCACATCCTTAATAGTTACGTGATTTAACGCATTGTCAAGTGTAATTTCTCCAGTTCTGATCATTGTTTAGTTTGTTGGTGGTTTGGTCCAATGTCAAACACAGTGAATCCTTTTTATTGCTTTAAACGCATTTTCTCCTCGAGAGAAACATGATTTCATTAAAAACGTTATAGTTTAACCATGCCTGTTGTATATGTCTGCAAACACTCAGAGCCTTAAAATAGGGTTTTCACCCATGTGTTTTTTGGTGAGAAACCTTCTATTTCAAGGTTCTGTGCGTTTTCAGACAATTACAATATGTATTTTTAGTGTTTCTGATGAAATCCCTCCTTTTAAATGCATTTTCTCACAGAAAATGAGTCTCTCGCCATGGGAAAATGGCTTTTTTGAAAAAGCTTATTCTGGTCGAGAAATCGCGTTTTAAACAATAAAAACGACTCCCGGCCTTATTTAGTTCACATTTTTACATTTGGTAACCTAGTCCATATGCGTAAAGCACTAAACCTTTTTATCACGTTAAACGCCTTTTCTCGACAAGAAAAGCACAATTTCATCAAAAACAAACTAAACAAGAAAAATGAATCTATTCAACAAGTCTGCAGCACATCCTTAATAGTTACGTGATTTAACGCATTGTCAAGTGTAATTTCTCCAGTTCTGATCATTGTTTAGTTTGTTGGTGGTTTGGTCCAATGTCAAACACAGTGAATCCTTTTTATTGCTTTAAACGCATTTTCTCCTCGAGAGAAACATGATTTCATTAAAAACGTTATAGTTTAACCATGCCTGTTGTATATGTCTGCAAACACTCAGAGCCTTAAAATAGGGTTTTCACCCATGTGTTTTTTGGTGAGAAACCTTCTATTTCAAGGTTCTGTGCGTTTTCAGACAAGTACAATATGTATTTTTAGTGTTTCTGATGAAATCCCTCCTTTTAAATGCATTTTCTCACAGAAAATGAGTCTCTCGCCATAGGAAAATGGCTTTTTTGAAAAAGCTTATTCTGGCCGAGAAATCGTGTTTTAAACAATAAAAACGACTCCCGGCCTTATTTAGTTCACATTTTTACATTTGGTAACCTAGTCCATATGCGTAAAGCACTAAACCTTTTTATCGCGTTAAACGCCTTTTCTCGACAAGAAAAGCACAATTTCATCAAAAACAAACAAAACAAGAAAAATGAATCTATTCAACAAGTCTGCAGCACATCCTTAATAGTTACGTGATTTAACCCATTGTCAAGTGTAATTTCTCCAGTTCTGATCATTGTTTAGTTTGTTGGTGGTTTGGTCCAATGTCAAACACAGTGAATCCTTTTTATGGTTTTAAATGCCTTTTCTCCTCGGGAGAAACATGATTTCATTAAAAACGTTATAGTTTAAACATTCCTGTTGTACATGTCTGCAAACACTCAGAGCCTTAAAATAGGGTTTTAGCCAATGTGTTTTTTGATGAGAAACCTTCTATTTCAAGGTTCTGTGCGTTTTCAGGCAAGTACAATATGCATTTTTAGTGTTTCTGATGAAATCCCTCCTTTTAAATGCATTTTCTCACAGAAAATGAGTCTCTCGCCATGGGAAAATGGCTTTTTTGAAAAAGCATATTCTGGTCGAGAAATCCTGTTTAAACAATAAAAACGACTCCCGGCCTTATTTAGTTCACATTTTTACTTTTCGTAACCTAGCCCGTATTCATAACGCACTAAACCTTTTTATCGCGTTAAACGCCTTTTCTCGACAAGAAAAGCACAATTTCATCAAAAACGAACAAAACAAGAAAAATGAATCTATTCAACAAGTCTGCAACACATCCTTAAGAGTTAAGTGTTTTCACCCAATTTCAATGTGTAATTTCACCAGTTCTGATCATTGTTTAGGTTGTTGGTGGTTTGGTCCAATGTCAAACACAGTGAATCCTTTTTATTGCTTTAAACGCATTTTCTCCTCGAGAGAAACATGATTTCATTAAAAACGTTATAGTTTAACCATGCCTGTTGTATATGTCTGCAAACACTCAGAGCCTTAAAATAGGGTTTTCACCCATGTGTTTTTTGGTGAGAAACCTTCTATTTCAAGGTTCTGTGCGTTTTCAGACAAGTACAATATGTATTTTTAGTGTTTCTGATGAAATCCCTCCTTTTAAATGCATTTTCTCACAGAAAATGAGTCTCTCGCCATGGGAAAATGGCTTTTTTGAAAAAGCTTATTCTGGTCGAGAAATCGCGTTTTAAACAATAAAAACGACTCCCGGCCTTATTTAGTTCACATTTTTACATTTGGTAACCTAGTCCATATGCGTAAAGCACTAAACCTTTTTATCACGTTAAACGCCTTTTCTCGACAAGAAAAGCACAATTTCATCAAAAACAAACTAAACAAGAAAAATGAATCTATTCAACAAGTCTGCAGCACATCCTTAATAGTTACGTGATTTAACGCATTGTCAAGTGTAATTTCTCCAGTTCTGATCATTGTTTAGTTTGTTGGTGGTTTGGTCCAATGTCAAACACAGTGAATCCTTTTTATTGCTTTAAACGCATTTTCTCCTCGAGAGAAACATGATTTCATTAAAAACGTTATAGTTTAACCATGCCTGTTGTATATGTCTGCAAACACTCAGAGCCTTAAAATAGGGTTTTCACCCATGTGTTTTTTGGTGAGAAACCTTCTATTTCAAGGTTCTGTGCGTTTTCAGACAAGTACAATATGTATTTTTAGTGTTTCTGATGAAATCCCTCCTTTTAAATGCATTTTCTCACAGAAAATGAGTCTCTCGCCATGGGAAAATGGCTTTTTTGAAAAAGCTTATTCTGGTCGAGAAATCGCGTTTTAAACAATAAAAACGACTCCCGGCCTTATTTAGTTCACATTTTTACATTTGGTAACCTAGTCCATATGCGTAAAGCACTAAACCTTTTTATCACGTTAAACGCCTTTTCTCGACAAGAAAAGCACAATTTCATCAAAAACAAACTAAACAAGAAAAATGAATCTATTCAACAAGTCTGCAGCACATCCTTAATAGTTACGTGATTTAACGCATTGTCAAGTGTAATTTCTCCAGTTCTGATCATTGTTTAGTTTGTTGGTGGTTTGGTCCAATGTCAAACACAGTGAATCCTTTTTATTGCTTTAAACGCATTTTCTCCTCGAGAGAAACATGATTTCATTAAAAACGTTATAGTTTAACCATGCCTGTTGTATATGTCTGCAAACACTCAGAGCCTTAAAATAGGGTTTTCACCCATGTGTTTTTTGGTGAGAAACCTTCTATTTCAAGGTTCTGTGCGTTTTCAGACAAGTACAATATGTATTTTTAGTGTTTCTGATGAAATCCCTCCTTTTAAATGCATTTTCTCACAGAAAATGAGTCTCTCGCCATAGGAAAATGGCTTTTTTGAAAAAGCTTATTCTGGCCGAGAAATCGCGTTTTAAACAATAAAAACGACTCCCGGCCTTATTTAGTTCACATTTTTACATTTGGTAACCTAGTCCATATGCGTAAAGCACTAAACCTTTTTATCGCGTTAAACGCCTTTTCTCGACAAGAAAAGCACAATTTCATCAAAAACAAACTAAACAAGAAAAATGAATCTATTCAACAAGTCTGCAGCACATCCTTAATAGTTACGTGATTTAACCCATTGTCAAGTGTAATTTCTCCAGTTCTGATCATTGTTTAGTTTGTTGGTGGTTTGGTCCAATGTCAAACACAGTGAATCCTTTTTATGGTTTTAAATGCCTTTTCTCCTCGGGAGAAACATGATTTCATTAAAAACGTTATAGTTTAAACATTCCTGTTGTACATGTCTGCAAACACTCAGAGCCTTAAAATAGGGTTTTAGCCAATGTGTTTTTTGGTGAGAAACCTTCTATTTCAAGGTTCTGTGCGTTTTCAGGCAAGTACAATATGCATTTTTAGTGTTTCTGATGAAATCCCTCCTTTTAAATGCATTTTCTCACAGAAAATGAGTCTCTCGCCATGGGAAAATGGCTTTTTTGAAAAAGCATATTCTGGTCGAGAAATCCTGTTTAAACAATAAAAACGACTCCCGGCCTTATTTAGTTCACATTTTTACTTTTGGTAACCTAGCCCGTATTCATAACGCACTAAACCTTTTTATCACGTTAAACGCCTTTTCTCGACAAGAAAAGCACAATTTCATCAAAAACAAACTAAACAAGAAAAATGAATCTATTCAACAAGTCTGCAGCACATCCTTAATAGTTACGTGATTTAACGCATTGTCAAGTGTAATTTCTCCAGTTCTGATCATTGTTTAGTTTGTTGGTGGTTTGGTCCAATGTCAAACACAGTGAATCCTTTTTATTGCTTTAAACGCATTTTCTCCTCGAGAGAAACATGATTTCATTAAAAACGTTATAGTTTAACCATGCCTGTTGTATATGTCTGCAAACACTCAGAGCCTTAAAATAGGGTTTTCACCCATGTGTTTTTTGGTGAGAAACCTTCTATTTCAAGGTTCTGTGCGTTTTCAGACAAGTACAATATGTATTTTTAGTGTTTCTGATGAAATCCCTCCTTTTAAATGCATTTTCTCACAGAAAATGAGTCTCTCGCCATGGGAAAATGGCTTTTTTGAAAAAGCTTATTCTGGTCGAGAAATCGCGTTTTAAACAATAAAAACGACTCCCGGCCTTATTTAGTTCACATTTTTACATTTGGTAACCTAGTCCATATGCGTAAAGCACTAAACCTTTTTATCACGTTAAACGCCTTTTCTCGACAAGAAAAGCACAATTTCATCAAAAACAAACTAAACAAGAAAAATGAATCTATTCAACAAGTCTGCAGCACATCCTTAATAGTTACGTGATTTAACGCATTGTCAAGTGTAATTTCTCCAGTTCTGATCATTGTTTAGTTTGTTGGTGGTTTGGTCCAATGTCAAACACAGTGAATCCTTTTTATTGCTTTAAACGCATTTTCTCCTCGAGAGAAACATGATTTCATTAAAAACGTTATAGTTTAACCATGCCTGTTGTATATGTCTGCAAACACTCAGAGCCTTAAAATAGGGTTTTCACCCATGTGTTTTTTGGTGAGAAACCTTCTATTTCAAGGTTCTGTGCGTTTTCAGACAAGTACAATATGTATTTTTAGTGTTTCTGATGAAATCCCTCCTTTTAAATGCATTTTCTCACAGAAAATGAGTCTCTCGCCATGGGAAAATGGCTTTTTTGAAAAAGCTTATTCTGGTCGAGAAATCGCGTTTTAAACAATAAAAACGACTCCCGGCCTTATTTAGTTCACATTTTTACATTTGGTAACCTAGTCCATATGCGTAAAGCACTAAACCTTTTTATCACGTTAAACGCCTTTTCTCGACAAGAAAAGCACAATTTCATCAAAAACAAACTAAACAAGAAAAATGAATCTATTCAACAAGTCTGCAGCACATCCTTAATAGTTACGTGATTTAACGCATTGTCAAGTGTAATTTCTCCAGTTCTGATCATTGTTTAGTTTGTTGGTGGTTTGGTCCAATGTCAAACACAGTGAATCCTTTTTATTGCTTTAAACGCATTTTCTCCTCGAGAGAAACATGATTTCATTAAAAACGTTATAGTTTAACCATGCCTGTTGTATATGTCTGCAAACACTCAGAGCCTTAAAATAGGGTTTTCACCCATGTGTTTTTTGGTGAGAAACCTTCTATTTCAAGGTTCTGTGCGTTTTCAGACAAGTACAATATGTATTTTTAGTGTTTCTGATGAAATCCCTCCTTTTAAATGCATTTTCTCACAGAAAATGAGTCTCTCGCCATAGGAAAATGGCTTTTTTGAAAAAGCTTATTCTGGCCGAGAAATCGCGTTTTAAACAATAAAAACGACTCCCGGCCTTATTTAGTTCACATTTTTACATTTGGTAACCTAGTCCATATGCGTAAAGCACTAAACCTTTTTATCGCGTTAAACGCCTTTTCTCGACAAGAAAAGCACAATTTCATCAAAAACAAACTAAACAAGAAAAATGAATCTATTCAACAAGTCTGCAGCACATCCTTAATAGTTACGTGATTTAACCCATTGTCAAGTGTAATTTCTCCAGTTCTGATCATTGTTTAGTTTGTTGGTGGTTTGGTCCAATGTCAAACACAGTGAATCCTTTTTATGGTTTTAAATGCCTTTTCTCCTCGGGAGAAACATGATTTCATTAAAAACGTTATAGTTTAAACATTCCTGTTGTACATGTCTGCAAACACTCAGAGCCTTAAAATAGGGTTTTAGCCAATGTGTTTTTTGGTGAGAAACCTTCTATTTCAAGGTTCTGTGCGTTTTCAGGCAAGTACAATATGCATTTTTAGTGTTTCTGATGAAATCCCTCCTTTTAAATGCATTTTCTCACAGAAAATGAGTCTCTCGCCATGGGAAAATGGCTTTTTTGAAAAAGCATATTCTGGTCGAGAAATCCTGTTTAAACAATAAAAACGACTCCCGGCCTTATTTAGTTCACATTTTTACTTTTCGTAACCTAGCCCGTATTCATAACGCACTAAACCTTTTTATCGCGTTAAACGCCTTTTCTCGACAAGAAAAGCACAATTTCATCAAAAACGAACAAAACAAGAAAAATGAATCTATTCAACAAGTCTGCAACACATCCTTAAGAGTTACGTGATTTCACCCAATGTCAATGTGTAATTTTTCCAGTTCTGAGCATTGTTTATCTTGATGCTAGCTTGGTCCAATGCCAAACACAGTGAATTCTTTTTATGGCTTTAAACGCATTTTCTCCTCGAGAGAAACATGATTTCAATAAAAACGTTATAGTTTAACCATGCCTGTTGTATATGTCTGTAAACAGTCAGAGCCTTAAAATAGGGTTTTCACCCAAGCGTTTTTTGGTGAGAAACCTTCTAATTGCAAGGTTCTGTGCGTTTTCAGACAAGTACAATATGTATTTTTAGTGTTTCTGATGAAATACCTCCTTTTACATGCATTTTCTCACAGAAAATGAGTCTCTCGCCATGGGAAAATGGCTTTTTTGAAAACACATATTCTGGTCGAGAAATCGTTTTTTAAACAATAAAAACGACTCCCGGCCTTATTTAGTTCACAATTTTACTTTTCCTAACCTAGCCCGTATTCATAACGCACTAAACCTTTTTATCGCGTTAAATGCCTTTTCTCGACAAGAAAAGCACAATTTCATCAAAAACAAACTAAACAAGAAAAATGAATCTATTCAACAAGTCTGCAGCACATCCTTAATAGTTACGTGATTTAACCCATTGTCAAGTGTAATTTCTCCAGTTCTGATCATTGTTTAGTTTGTTGGTGGTTTGGTCCAATGTCAAACACAGTGAATCCTTTTTATTGCTTTAAACGCATTTTCTCCTTGAGAGAAACATGATTTCATTAAAAACGTTATAGTTTAACCATGCCTGTTGTATATGTCTGCAAACACTCAGAGCCTTAAAATAGGGTTTTCACCCATGTGTTTTTTGGTGAGAAACCTTCTATTTCAAGGTTCTATGCGTTTTCAGACAATTACAATATGTATTTTTAGTGTTTCTGATGAAATCCCTCCTTTTAAATGCATTTTCTCACAGAAACTGAGTCTCTCGCCATGGGAAAATGGCTTTTTTGAAAAAGCTTATTCTGGTCGAGAAATCGCGTTTTAAACAATAAAAACGACTCCCGGCCTTATTTAGTTCACATTTTTACATTTGGTAACCTAGTCCATATGCGTAAAGCACTAAAGCTTTTTATCGCGTTAAACGCCTTTTCTCGACAAGAAAAGCACAATTTCATCAAAAACAAACAAAACAAGAAAAATTAAACTATTCAACAAGTCTGCAACACATCCTTAACAGTTACATGATTTCACCCAATGTCAATGTGTAATTTCTCCAGTTCTGATCATTGTTTAGGTTGTTGGTGGTTTGGTCCAATGTCAAACACAGTGAATCCTTTTTATGGTTTTAAATGCCTTTTCTCCTCGGGAGAAACATGATTTCATTAAAAACGTTATAGTTTAAACATTCCTGTTGTACATGTCTGCAAACACTCAGAGCCTTAAAATAGGGTTTTAGCCAATGTGTTTTTTGGTGAGAAACCTTCTATTTCAAGGTTCTGTGCGTTTTCAGACAAGTACAATATGCATTTTTAGTGTTTCTGATGAAATCCCTCCTTTTAAATGCATTTTCTCACAGAAAATGAGTCTCTCGCCATGGGAAAATGGCTTTTTTGAAAAAGCATATTCTGGTCGAGAAATCCTGTTTAAACAATAAAAACGACTCCCCGCCTTATTTAGTTCACATTTTTACTTTTCGTAACCTAGCCCGTATTCATAACGCACTAAACCTTTTTATCGCGTTAAACGCCTTTTCTCGACAAGAAAAGCACAATTTCATCAAAAACAAACAAAACAAGAAAAATGAATCTATTCAACAAGTCTGCAACACATCCTTAAGAGTTACATGAGTTCACCCAATGTCACTATGTAATTTCTCCAGTTCTGATCATTGTTTAGGTTGTTGGTAGTTTTGTCCAATGCCAAACACAGTGAATCCTTTTTATGGCTTTAAACGCATTTTCTCCTCGAGAGAAACATGATTTCACTAAAAACGTTATAGTTTAAACTCGCCTTTTGTACATGTCTGCAAACACTCAGAGCCTTAAAATGGGGTTTTCAACAATGTGTTTTTTGGTGAGAAACCTTCTATTTCAAGGTTCTGGGCGTTTTCAGACAAGTACAATATGTATTTTTAGTGTTTCTGATGAAATCCCTCCTTTTAAATGCATTTTCTCACAGAAAATGAGTCTCTCGCCATGGGAAAATGGCTTTTTTGAAAAAGCATATTCTGGTCGAGAAATCCTGTTTAAACAATAAAAACGACTCCCGGCCATATTTAGTTCACATTTTTACTTTTGGTAACCTAGCCCGTATTCATAACGCACTAAACCTTTTTATCGCCTTAAACGCCTTTTCTCGACAAGAAAAGCACAATTTCATGAAAAACAAACAAAACAAGAAAAATGAATCTATTCAACAAGTCTGCAACACATCCTTAACAGTTACGTGATTTCACCCAATGTCAATGTGTAATTTCTCCAGTTCTGATCATTGTTTAGGTTGTTGCTAGCCTGGTCCAATGCCAAACACAGTGAATCCTTTTTATGGCTTTAAATGCATTTTCTCCTCGACAGAAACATGATTTCATTAAAAACGTTATAGTTTAAACATTCCTGTTGTACATGTCTGCAAACACTCAGAGCCTTAAAATAGGGTTTTCACCCATGTGTTTTTTGGTGAGAAACCTTCTATTTCAAGGTTCTGTGCGTTTTCAGACAATTACAATATGTATTTTTAGTGTTTCTGATGAAATCCCTCCTTTTAAATGCATTTTCTCACAGAAAATGAGTCTCTTGCCATGGGAACATGGCTTTTTTGAAAAAGCATATTACGGTCGAGAAATCGTGTTTTAAACAATAAAAACGATTCCCGGCCTTATTTAGTTCACATTTTTACTTTTCATAACCTAGCCCGTATTCGTAACGCACTAAACCTTTTTATCGCGTTAAACGCCTTTTCTCGACAAGAAAAGCACAATTTCATCAAAAACAGACTAAACAAGAAAAATGAATCTATTCAACAAGTCTGCAACACATCCTTAAGAGTTACGTGATTTCACCCAATTTCAATGTGTAATTTCACCAGTTCTGATCATTGTTTAGGTTGTTGGTAGCTTGGTCCAATGCCAAGACACAGTGAATCCTTTTTATGGCTTTAAACGCATTTTCTCCTCAAGAGAAACATGGTTTCATTAAAAACGTTACAGTTTAAACATGCCTGTTGTACATGTCTGCAAACACTCAGAGCCTTAAAATAGGGTTTTCACTAATGTGTTGTTTGGTGAGAAACCTTCTATTTCAAGGTTCTGTGCGTTTTCAGACACGTACAATATGCACTTTTAGCGTTTCTGATGAAATCCGTCCTTTTAAATGCATTTTCTCAAAGAAAATGTGTCTCTCGACATAGGAAAATGGCTTTTTAAAAAAAGCATATTCTGGTCGAGAAATCGTGTTTTCAACAATAAAAACGACTCCCGGCCTTATTTAGTTCACATTTTTACTTTTAGTTACCTAGCCCATATGCGTAAAGCACTAATCCTTTTTATCGCGTTAAACGCATTTTCTCGACAAGAAAAGCACAATTTCATCAAAAACAAACAAAACAAGAAAAATTAACCTTCTCAACAAGTCTGCAACACATCCTTAAGAGTTGCATGTTTTCACCCAATGTCAATGTGTAATTTCTCCAGTCCTGATCATTGTTTTTGTTATTGGTCGTTTGGTCCAATGCCAAAAACAGTGAATCCTTTTTATTGCTTTAAACGCATTTTCTCCTCGAGAGAAACATGATTTCAATAAAAACGTTATAGTTTAACCATGCCTGTTGTACATGTCTGTAAACAGTCAGAGCCTTAAAATAGGGTTTTCACCAATGCGTTTTTTGGTGAGAAACCTTCTAATTGCAAGGTTCTGTGCGTTTTCAGACAAGTACAATATGCATTTTTAGTGTTTCTGATGAAATCCCTCCTTTTAATGCATTTTCTCACAGAAAATGAGTCTCTCGCCATGGGAAAATGGCTTTTTTGAAAAAGCATATTCCGGTCGAGAAATCGTGTTTTAAAGAATAAAAACGACTCCCGGCCTTATTTAGTTCACAATTTTACTTTTCCTAACCTAGTCCATATATGTAAATCACTAAACCTTTTTATCGCGTTAAACGCCTTTTCTCGACAAGAAAAGCACAATTTCATCAAAAACAAACTAAACAAGAAAAATGAATCTATTCAACAAGTCTGCAGCACATCCTTAATAGTTACGTGATTTAACCCATTGTCAAGTGTAATTTCTCCAGTTCTGATCATTGTTTAGGTTGTTGGTGGTTTGGTCCAATGTCAAACACAGTGAATCCTTTTTATTGCTTTAAACGCATTTTCTCCTCGAGAGAAATATGATTTCATTAAAAACGTTATAGTTTAACCATGCCTGTTGTATATGTCTGCAAACACTCAGAGCCTTAAAATAGGGTTTTCACCCATGTGTTTTTTGGTGAGAAACCTTCTATTTCAAGGTTCTGTGCGTTTTCAGACAAGTACAATATGTATTTTTAGTGTTTCTGATGAAATCCCTCCTTTTAAATGCATTTTCTCACAGAAACTGAGTCTCTCGCCATGGGAAAATGGCTTTTTTGAAAAAGCTTATTCTGGTCGAGAAATCGCGTTTTAAACAATAAAAACGACTCCCGGCCTTATTTAGTTCACATTTTTACATTTGGTAACCTAGTCCATATGCGTAAAGCACTAAACCTTTTTATCGCGTTAAACGCCTTTTCTCGACAAGAAAAGCACAATTTCATCAAAAACAAACTAAACAAGAAAAATGAATCTATTCAACAAGTCTGCAGCACATCCTTAATAGTTACGTGATTTAACCCATTGTCAAGTGTAATTTCTCCAGTTCTGATCATTGTTTAGTTTGTTGGTGGTTTGGTCCAATGTCAAACACAGTGAATCCTTTTTATTGCTTTAAACGCATTTTCTCCTCGAGAGAAACATGATTTCATTAAAAACGTTATAGTTTAACCATGCCTGTTGTATATGTCTGCAAACACTCAGAGCCTTAAAATAGGGTTTTCACCCATGTGTTTTTTGGTGAGAAACCTTCTATTTCAAGGTTCTGTGCGTTTTCAGACAATTACAATATGTATTTTTAGTGTTTCTGATGAAATCCCTCCTTTTAAATGCATTTTCTCACAGAAACTGAGTCTCTCGCCATGGGAAAATGGCTTTTTTGAAAAAGCTTATTCTGGTCGAGAAATCGCGTTTTAAACAATAAAAACGACTCCCGGCCTTATTTAGTTCACATTTTTACATTTGGTAACCTAGTCCATATGCGTAAAGCACTAAAGCTTTTTATCGCGTTAAACGCCTTTTCTCGACAAGAAAAGCACAATTTCATCAAAAACAAACAAAACAAGAAAAATTAAACTATTCAACAAGTCTGCAACACATCCTTAACAGTTACATGATTTCACCCAATGTCAATGTGTAATTTCTCCAGTTCTGATCATTGTTTAGGTTGTTGGTGGTTTGGTCCAATGTCAAACACAGTGAATCCTTTTTATGGTTTTAAATGCCTTTTCTCCTCGGGAGAAACATGATTTCATTAAAAACGTTATAGTTTAAACATTCCTGTTGTACATGTCTGCAAACACTCAGAGCCTTAAAATAGGGTTTTAGCCAATGTGTTTTTTGGTGAGAAACCTTCTATTTCAAGGTTCTGTGCGTTTTCAGACAATTACAATATGTATTTTTAGTGTTTCTGATGAAATCCCTCCTTTTAAATGCATTTTCTCACAGAAAATGAGTCTCTCGCCATGGGAAAATGGCTTTTTTGAAAAAGCATATTCTGGTCGAGAAATCCTGTTTAAACAATAAAAACGACTCCCGGCCTTATTTAGTTCACATTTTTACTTTTCGTAACCTAGCCCGTATTCATAACGCACTAAACCTTTTTATCGCGTTAAACGCCTTTTCTCGACAAGAAAAGCACAATTTCATCAAAAACGAACAAAACAAGAAAAATGAATCTATTCAACAAGTCTGCAACACATCCTTAAGAGTTACGTGATTTCACCCAATGTCAATGTGTAATTTTTCCAGTTCTGATCATTGTTTATCTTGATGCTAGCTTGGTCCAATGCCAAACACAGTGAATTCTTTTTATGGCTTTAAACGCATTTTCTCCTCGAGAGAAACATGATTTCAATAAAAACGTTATAGTTTAACCATGCCTGTTGTATATGTCTGTAAACAGTCAGAGCCTTAAAATAGGGTTTTCACCCAAGCGTTTTTTGGTGAGAAACCTTCTAATTGCAAGGTTCTGTGCGTTTTCAGACAAGTACAATATGTATTTTTAGTGTTTCTGATGAAATACCTCCTTTTACATGCATTTTCTCACAGAAAATGAGTCTCTCGACATGGGAAAATGGCTTTTTTGAAAACACATATTCTGGTCGAGAAATCGTTTTTTAAACAATAAAAACGACTCCCGGCCTTATTTAGTTCACAATTTTACTTTTCGTAACCTAGCCCGTATTCATAACGCACTAAACCTTTTTATCGCGTTAAACGCCTTTTCTCGACAAGAAAAGCACAATTTCATCAAAAACAAACTAAACAAGAAAAATGAATCTATTCAACAAGTCTGCAGCACATCCTTAATAGTTACGTGATTTAACCCATTGTCAAGTGTAATTTCTCCAGTTCTGATCATTGTTTAGTTTGTTGGTGGTTTGGTCCAATGTCAAACACAGTGAATCCTTTTTATTGCTTTAAACGCATATTCTCCTCGAGAGAAACATGATTTCATTAAAAACGTTATAGTTTAACCATGCCTGTTGTATATGTCTGCAAACACTCAGAGCCTTAAAATAGGGTTTTCACCCATGTGTTTTTTGGTGAGAAACCTTCTATTTCAAGGTTCTGTGCGTTTTCAGACAATTACAATATGTATTTTTAGTGTTTCTGATGAAATCCCTCCTTTTAAATGCATTTTCTCACAGAAACTGAGTCTCTCGCCATGGGAAAATGGCTTTTTTGAAAAAGCTTATTCTGGTCGAGAAATCGCGTTTTAAACAATAAAAACGACTCCCGGCCTTATTTAGTTCACATTTTTACATTTGGTAACCTAGTCCATATGCGTAAAGCACTAAAGCTTTTTATCGCGTTAAACGCCTTTTCTCGACAAGAAAAGCACAATTTCATCAAAAACAAACAAAACAAGAAAAATTAAACTATTCAACAAGTCTGCAACACATCCTTAACAGTTACATGATTTCACCCAATGTCAATGTGTAATTTCTCCAGTTCTGATCATTGTTTAGGTTGTTGGTGGTTTGGTCCAATGTCAAACACAGTGAATCCTTTTTATGGTTTTAAATGCCTTTTCTCCTCGGGAGAAACATGATTTCATTAAAAACGTTATAGTTTAAACATTCCTGTTGTACATGTCTGCAAACACTCAGAGCCTTAAAATAGGGTTTTAGCCAATGTGTTTTTTGGTGAGAAACCTTCTATTTCAAGGTTCTGTGCGTTTTCAGACAATTACAATATGTATTTTTAGTGTTTCTGATGAAATCCCTCCTTTTAAATGCATTTTCTCACAGAAAATGAGTCTCTCGCCATGGGAAAATGGCTTTTTTGAAAAAGCATATTCTGGTCGAGAAATCCTGTTTAAACAATAAAAACGACTCCCGGCCTTATTTAGTTCACATTTTTACTTTTCGTAACCTAGCCCGTATTCATAACGCACTAAACCTTTTTATCGCGTTAAACGCCTTTTCTCGACAAGAAAAGCACAATTTCATCAAAAACGAACAAAACAAGAAAAATGAATCTATTCAACAAGTCTGCAACACATCCTTAAGAGTTACGTGATTTCACCCAATGTCAATGTGTAATTTTTCCAGTTCTGATCATTGTTTATCTTGATGCTAGCTTGGTCCAATGCCAAACACAGTGAATTCTTTTTATGGCTTTAAACGCATTTTCTCCTCGAGAGAAACATGATTTCAATAAAAACGTTATAGTTTAACCATGCCTGTTGTATATGTCTGTAAACAGTCAGAGCCTTAAAATAGGGTTTTCACCCAAGCGTTTTTTGGTGAGAAACCTTCTAATTGCAAGGTTCTGTGCGTTTTCAGACAAGTACAATATGTATTTTTAGTGTTTCTGATGAAATACCTCCTTTTACATGCATTTTCTCACAGAAAATGAGTCTCTCGACATGGGAAAATGGCTTTTTTGAAAACACATATTCTGGTCGAGAAATCGTTTTTTAAACAATAAAAACGACTCCCGGCCTTATTTAGTTCACAATTTTACTTTTCGTAACCTAGCCCGTATTCATAACGCACTAAACCTTTTTATCGCGTTAAACGCCTTTTCTCGACAAGAAAAGCACAATTTCATCAAAAACAAACTAAACAAGAAAAATGAATCTATTCAACAAGTCTGCAGCACATCCTTAATAGTTACGTGATTTAACCCATTGTCAAGTGTAATTTCTCCAGTTCTGATCATTGTTTAGTTTGTTGGTGGTTTGGTCCAATGTCAAACACAGTGAATCCTTTTTATTGCTTTAAACGCATTTTCTCCTCGAGAGAAACATGATTTCATTAAAAACGTTATAGTTTAACCATGCCTGTTGTATATGTCTGCAAACACTCAGAGCCTTAAAATAGGGTTTTCACCCATGTGTTTTTTGGTGAGAAACCTTCTATTTCAAGGTTCTGTGCGTTTTCAGACAATTACAATATGTATTTTTAGTGTTTCTGATGAAATCCCTCCTTTTAAATGCATTTTCTCACAGAAAATGAGTCTCTCGCCATGGGAAAATGGCTTTTTTGAAAAAGCATATTCTGGTCGAGAAATCCTGTTTAAACAATAAAAACGACTCCCGGCCATATTTAGTTCACATTTTTACTTTTGGTAACCTAGCCCGTATTCATAACGCACTAAACCTTTTTATCGCCTTAAACGCCTTTTCTCGACAAGAAAAGCACAATTTCATGAAAAACAAACAAAACAAGAAAAATGAATCTATTCAACAAGTCTGCAACACATCCTTAACAGTTACGTGATTTCACCCAATGTCAATGTGTAATTTCTCCAGTTCTGATCATTGTTTAGGTTGTTGCTAGCCTGGTCCAATGCCAAACACAGTGAATCCTTTTTATGGCTTTAAATGCATTTTCTCCTCGACAGAAACATGATTTCATTAAAAACGTTATAGTTTAAACATTCCTGTTGTACATGTCTGCAAACACTCAGAGCCTTAAAATAGGGTTTTCACCCATGTGTTTTTTGGTGAGAAACCTTCTATTTCAAGGTTCTGTGCGTTTTCAGACAATTACAATATGTATTTTTAGTGTTTCTGATGAAATCCCTCCTTTTAAATGCATTTTCTCACAGAAAATGAGTCTCTTGCCATGGGAACATGGCTTTTTTGAAAAAGCATATTACGGTCGAGAAATCGTGTTTTAAACAATAAAAACGATTCCCGGCCTTATTTAGTTCACATTTTTACTTTTCATAACCTAGCCCGTATTCGTAACGCACTAAACCTTTTTATCGCGTTAAACGCCTTTTCTCGACAAGAAAAGCACAATTTCATCAAAAACAGACTAAACAAGAAAAATGAATCTATTCAACAAGTCTGCAACACATCCTTAAGAGTTACGTGATTTCACCCAATTTCAATGTGTAATTTCACCAGTTCTGATCATTGTTTAGGTTGTTGGTAGCTTGGTCCAATGCCAAGACACAGTGAATCCTTTTTATGGCTTTAAACGCATTTTCTCCTCAAGAGAAACATGGTTTCATTAAAAACGTTACAGTTTAAACATGCCTGTTGTACATGTCTGCAAACACTCAGAGCCTTAAAATAGGGTTTTCACTAATGTGTTGTTTGGTGAGAAACCTTCTATTTCAAGGTTCTGTGCGTTTTCAGACACGTACAATATGCACTTTTAGCGTTTCTGATGAAATCCGTCCTTTTAAATGCATTTTCTCAAAGAAAATGTGTCTCTCGACATAGGAAAATGGCTTTTTAAAAAAAGCATATTCTGGTCGAGAAATCGTGTTTTCAACAATAAAAACGACTCCCGGCCTTATTTAGTTCACATTTTTACTTTTAGTTACCTAGCCCATATGCGTAAAGCACTAATCCTTTTTATCGCGTTAAACGCATTTTCTCGACAAGAAAAGCACAATTTCATCAAAAACAAACAAAACAAGAAAAATTAACCTTCTCAACAAGTCTGCAACACATCCTTAAGAGTTGCATGTTTTCACCCAATGTCAATGTGTAATTTCTCCAGTCCTGATCATTGTTTTTGTTATTGGTCGTTTGGTCCAATGCCAAAAACAGTGAATCCTTTTTATTGCTTTAAACGCATTTTCTCCTCGAGAGAAACATGATTTCAATAAAAACGTTATAGTTTAACCATGCCTGTTGTACATGTCTGTAAACAGTCAGAGCCTTAAAATAGGGTTTTCACCAATGCGTTTTTTGGTGAGAAACCTTCTAATTGCAAGGTTCTGTGCGTTTTCAGACAAGTACAATATGCATTTTTAGTGTTTCTGATGAAATCCCTCCTTTTAATGCATTTTCTCACAGAAAATGAGTCTCTCGCCATGGGAAAATGGCTTTTTTGAAAAAGCATATTCCGGTCGAGAAATCGTGTTTTAAAGAATAAAAACGACTCCCGGCCTTATTTAGTTCACAATTTTACTTTTCCTAACCTAGTCCATATATGTAAATCACTAAACCTTTTTATCGCGTTAAACGCCTTTTCTCGACAAGAAAAGCACAATTTCATCAAAAACAAACTAAACAAGAAAAATGAATCTATTCAACAAGTCTGCAGCACATCCTTAATAGTTACGTGATTTAACCCATTGTCAAGTGTAATTTCTCCAGTTCTGATCATTGTTTAGGTTGTTGGTGGTTTGGTCCAATGTCAAACACAGTGAATCCTTTTTATTGCTTTAAACGCATTTTCTCCTCGAGAGAAATATGATTTCATTAAAAACGTTATAGTTTAACCATGCCTGTTGTATATGTCTGCAAACACTCAGAGCCTTAAAATAGGGTTTTCACCCATGTGTTTTTTGGTGAGAAACCTTCTATTTCAAGGTTCTGTGCGTTTTCAGACAAGTACAATATGTATTTTTAGTGTTTCTGATGAAATCCCTCCTTTTAAATGCATTTTCTCACAGAAACTGAGTCTCTCGCCATGGGAAAATGGCTTTTTTGAAAAAGCTTATTCTGGTCGAGAAATCGCGTTTTAAACAATAAAAACGACTCCCGGCCTTATTTAGTTCACATTTTTACATTTGGTAACCTAGTCCATATGCGTAAAGCACTAAACCTTTTTATCGCGTTAAACGCCTTTTCTCGACAAGAAAAGCACAATTTCATCAAAAACAAACTAAACAAGAAAAATGAATCTATTCAACAAGTCTGCAGCACATCCTTAATAGTTACGTGATTTAACCCATTGTCAAGTGTAATTTCTCCAGTTCTGATCATTGTTTAGTTTGTTGGTGGTTTGGTCCAATGTCAAACACAGTGAATCCTTTTTATTGCTTTAAACGCATTTTCTCCTCGAGAGAAACATGATTTCATTAAAAACGTTATAGTTTAACCATGCCTGTTGTATATGTCTGCAAACACTCAGAGCCTTAAAATAGGGTTTTCACCCATGTGTTTTTTGGTGAGAAACCTTCTATTTCAAGGTTCTGTGCGTTTTCAGACAATTACAATATGTATTTTTAGTGTTTCTGATGAAATCCCTCCTTTTAAATGCATTTTCTCACAGAAACTGAGTCTCTCGCCATGGGAAAATGGCTTTTTTGAAAAAGCTTATTCTGGTCGAGAAATCGCGTTTTAAACAATAAAAACGACTCCCGGCCTTATTTAGTTCACATTTTTACATTTGGTAACCTAGTCCATATGCGTAAAGCACTAAAGCTTTTTATCGCGTTAAACGCCTTTTCTCGACAAGAAAAGCACAATTTCATCAAAAACAAACAAAACAAGAAAAATTAAACTATTCAACAAGTCTGCAACACATCCTTAACAGTTACATGATTTCACCCAATGTCAATGTGTAATTTCTCCAGTTCTGATCATTGTTTAGGTTGTTGGTGGTTTGGTCCAATGTCAAACACAGTGAATCCTTTTTATGGTTTTAAATGCCTTTTCTCCTCGGGAGAAACATGATTTCATTAAAAACGTTATAGTTTAAACATTCCTGTTGTACATGTCTGCAAACACTCAGAGCCTTAAAATAGGGTTTTAGCCAATGTGTTTTTTGGTGAGAAACCTTCTATTTCAAGGTTCTGTGCGTTTTCAGACAATTACAATATGTATTTTTAGTGTTTCTGATGAAATCCCTCCTTTTAAATGCATTTTCTCACAGAAAATGAGTCTCTCGCCATGGGAAAATGGCTTTTTTGAAAAAGCATATTCTGGTCGAGAAATCCTGTTTAAACAATAAAAACGACTCCCGGCCTTATTTAGTTCACATTTTTACTTTTCGTAACCTAGCCCGTATTCATAACGCACTAAACCTTTTTATCGCGTTAAACGCCTTTTCTCGACAAGAAAAGCACAATTTCATCAAAAACGAACAAAACAAGAAAAATGAATCTATTCAACAAGTCTGCAACACATCCTTAAGAGTTACGTGATTTCACCCAATGTCAATGTGTAATTTTTCCAGTTCTGATCATTGTTTATCTTGATGCTAGCTTGGTCCAATGCCAAACACAGTGAATTCTTTTTATGGCTTTAAACGCATTTTCTCCTCGAGAGAAACATGATTTCAATAAAAACGTTATAGTTTAACCATGCCTGTTGTATATGTCTGTAAACAGTCAGAGCCTTAAAATAGGGTTTTCACCCAAGCGTTTTTTGGTGAGAAACCTTCTAATTGCAAGGTTCTGTGCGTTTTCAGACAAGTACAATATGTATTTTTAGTGTTTCTGATGAAATACCTCCTTTTACATGCATTTTCTCACAGAAAATGAGTCTCTCGACATGGGAAAATGGCTTTTTTGAAAACACATATTCTGGTCGAGAAATCGTTTTTTAAACAATAAAAACGACTCCCGGCCTTATTTAGTTCACAATTTTACTTTTCGTAACCTAGCCCGTATTCATAACGCACTAAACCTTTTTATCGCGTTAAACGCCTTTTCTCGACAAGAAAAGCACAATTTCATCAAAAACAAACTAAACAAGAAAAATGAATCTATTCAACAAGTCTGCAGCACATCCTTAATAGTTACGTGATTTAACCCATTGTCAAGTGTAATTTCTCCAGTTCTGATCATTGTTTAGTTTGTTGGTGGTTTGGTCCAATGTCAAACACAGTGAATCCTTTTTATTGCTTTAAACGCATATTCTCCTCGAGAGAAACATGATTTCATTAAAAACGTTATAGTTTAACCATGCCTGTTGTATATGTCTGCAAACACTCAGAGCCTTAAAATAGGGTTTTCACCCATGTGTTTTTTGGTGAGAAACCTTCTATTTCAAGGTTCTGTGCGTTTTCAGACAATTACAATATGTATTTTTAGTGTTTCTGATGAAATCCCTCCTTTTAAATGCATTTTCTCACAGAAACTGAGTCTCTCGCCATGGGAAAATGGCTTTTTTGAAAAAGCTTATTCTGGTCGAGAAATCGCGTTTTAAACAATAAAAACGACTCCCGGCCTTATTTAGTTCACATTTTTACATTTGGTAACCTAGTCCATATGCGTAAAGCACTAAAGCTTTTTATCGCGTTAAACGCCTTTTCTCGACAAGAAAAGCACAATTTCATCAAAAACAAACAAAACAAGAAAAATTAAACTATTCAACAAGTCTGCAACACATCCTTAACAGTTACATGATTTCACCCAATGTCAATGTGTAATTTCTCCAGTTCTGATCATTGTTTAGGTTGTTGGTGGTTTGGTCCAATGTCAAACACAGTGAATCCTTTTTATGGTTTTAAATGCCTTTTCTCCTCGGGAGAAACATGATTTCATTAAAAACGTTATAGTTTAAACATTCCTGTTGTACATGTCTGCAAACACTCAGAGCCTTAAAATAGGGTTTTAGCCAATGTGTTTTTTGGTGAGAAACCTTCTATTTCAAGGTTCTGTGCGTTTTCAGACAATTACAATATGTATTTTTAGTGTTTCTGATGAAATCCCTCCTTTTAAATGCATTTTCTCACAGAAAATGAGTCTCTCGCCATGGGAAAATGGCTTTTTTGAAAAAGCATATTCTGGTCGAGAAATCCTGTTTAAACAATAAAAACGACTCCCGGCCTTATTTAGTTCACATTTTTACTTTTCGTAACCTAGCCCGTATTCATAACGCACTAAACCTTTTTATCGCGTTAAACGCCTTTTCTCGACAAGAAAAGCACAATTTCATCAAAAACGAACAAAACAAGAAAAATGAATCTATTCAACAAGTCTGCAACACATCCTTAAGAGTTACGTGATTTCACCCAATGTCAATGTGTAATTTTTCCAGTTCTGATCATTGTTTATCTTGATGCTAGCTTGGTCCAATGCCAAACACAGTGAATTCTTTTTATGGCTTTAAACGCATTTTCTCCTCGAGAGAAACATGATTTCAATAAAAACGTTATAGTTTAACCATGCCTGTTGTATATGTCTGTAAACAGTCAGAGCCTTAAAATAGGGTTTTCACCCAAGCGTTTTTTGGTGAGAAACCTTCTAATTGCAAGGTTCTGTGCGTTTTCAGACAAGTACAATATGTATTTTTAGTGTTTCTGATGAAATACCTCCTTTTACATGCATTTTCTCACAGAAAATGAGTCTCTCGACATGGGAAAATGGCTTTTTTGAAAACACATATTCTGGTCGAGAAATCGTTTTTTAAACAATAAAAACGACTCCCGGCCTTATTTAGTTCACAATTTTACTTTTCGTAACCTAGCCCGTATTCATAACGCACTAAACCTTTTTATCGCGTTAAACGCCTTTTCTCGACAAGAAAAGCACAATTTCATCAAAAACAAACTAAACAAGAAAAATGAATCTATTCAACAAGTCTGCAGCACATCCTTAATAGTTACGTGATTTAACCCATTGTCAAGTGTAATTTCTCCAGTTCTGATCATTGTTTAGTTTGTTGGTGGTTTGGTCCAATGTCAAACACAGTGAATCCTTTTTATTGCTTTAAACGCATTTTCTCCTCGAGAGAAACATGATTTCATTAAAAACGTTATAGTTTAACCATGCCTGTTGTATATGTCTGCAAACACTCAGAGCCTTAAAATAGGGTTTTCACCCATGTGTTTTTTGGTGAGAAACCTATTTCAAGGTTCTGTGCGTTTTCAGACAATTACAATATGTATTTTTAGTGTTTCTGATGAAATCCCTCCTTTTAAATGCATTTTCTCACAGAAACTGAGTCTCTCGCCATGGGAAAATGGCTTTTTTGAAAAAGCTTATTCTGGTCGAGAAATCGCGTTTTAAACAATAAAAACGACTCCCGGCCTTATTTAGTTCACATTTTTACATTTGGTAACCTAGTCCATATGCGTAAAGCACTAAAGCTTTTTATCGCGTTAAACGCCTTTTCTCGACAAGAAAAGCACAATTTCATCAAAAACAAACAAAACAAGAAAAATTAAACTATTCAACAAGTCTGCAACACATCCTTAACAGTTACATGATTTCACCCAATGTCAATGTGTAATTTCTCCAGTTCTGATCATTGTTTAGGTTGTTGGTGGTTTGGTCCAATGTCAAACACAGTGAATCCTTTTTATGGTTTTAAATGCCTTTTCTCCTCGGGAGAAACATGATTTCATTAAAAACGTTATAGTTTAAACATTCCTGTTGTACATGTCTGCAAACACTCAGAGCCTTAAAATAGGGTTTTAGCCAATGTGTTTTTTGGTGAGAAACCTTCTATTTCAAGGTTCTGTGCGTTTTCAGACAATTACAATATGTATTTTTAGTGTTTCTGATGAAATCCCTCCTTTTAAATGCATTTTCTCACAGAAAATGAGTCTCTCGCCATGGGAAAATGGCTTTTTTGAAAAAGCATATTCTGGTCGAGAAATCCTGTTTAAACAATAAAAACGACTCCCGGCCTTATTTAGTTCACATTTTTACTTTTCGTAACCTAGCCCGTATTCATAACGCACTAAACCTTTTTATCGCGTTAAACGCCTTTTCTCGACAAGAAAAGCACAATTTCATCAAAAACGAACAAAACAAGAAAAATGAATCTATTCAACAAGTCTGCAACACATCCTTAAGAGTTACGTGATTTCACCCAATGTCAATGTGTAATTTTTCCAGTTCTGATCATTGTTTATCTTGATGCTAGCTTGGTCCAATGCCAAACACAGTGAATTCTTTTTATGGCTTTAAACGCATTTTCTCCTCGAGAGAAACATGATTTCAATAAAAACGTTATAGTTTAACCATGCCTGTTGTATATGTCTGTAAACAGTCAGAGCCTTAAAATAGGGTTTTCACCCAAGCGTTTTTTGGTGAGAAACCTTCTAATTGCAAGGTTCTGTGCGTTTTCAGACAAGTACAATATGTATTTTTAGTGTTTCTGATGAAATACCTCCTTTTACATGCATTTTCTCACAGAAAATGAGTCTCTCGACATGGGAAAATGGCTTTTTTGAAAACACATATTCTGGTCGAGAAATCGTTTTTTAAACAATAAAAACGACTCCCGGCCTTATTTAGTTCACAATTTTACTTTTCGTAACCTAGCCCGTATTCATAACGCACTAAACCTTTTTATCGCGTTAAACGCCTTTTCTCGACAAGAAAAGCACAATTTCATCAAAAACAAACTAAACAAGAAAAATGAATCTATTCAACAAGTCTGCAGCACATCCTTAATAGTTACGTGATTTAACCCATTGTCAAGTGTAATTTCTCCAGTTCTGATCATTGTTTAGTTTGTTGGTGGTTTGGTCCAATGTCAAACACAGTGAATCCTTTTTATTGCTTTAAACGCATTTTCTCCTCGAGAGAAACATGATTTCATTAAAAACGTTATAGTTTAACCATGCCTGTTGTATATGTCTGCAAACACTCAGAGCCTTAAAATAGGGTTTTCACCCATGTGTTTTTTGGTGAGAAACCTATTTCAAGGTTCTGTGCGTTTTCAGACAATTACAATATGTATTTTTAGTGTTTCTGATGAAATCCCTCCTTTTAAATGCATTTTCTCACAGAAACTGAGTCTCTCGCCATGGGAAAATGGCTTTTTTGAAAAAGCTTATTCTGGTCGAGAAATCGCGTTTTAAACAATAAAAACGACTCCCGGCCTTATTTAGTTCACATTTTTACATTTGGTAACCTAGTCCATATGCGTAAAGCACTAAAGCTTTTTATCGCGTTAAACGCCTTTTCTCGACAAGAAAAGCACAATTTCATCAAAAACAAACAAAACAAGAAAAATTAAACTATTCAACAAGTCTGCAACACATCCTTAACAGTTACATGATTTCACCCAATGTCAATGTGTAATTTCTCCAGTTCTGATCATTGTTTAGGTTGTTGGTGGTTTGGTCCAATGTCAAACACAGTGAATCCTTTTTATGGTTTTAAATGCCTTTTCTCCTCGGGAGAAACATGATTTCATTAAAAACGTTATAGTTTAAACATTCCTGTTGTACATGTCTGCAAACACTCAGAGCCTTAAAATAGGGTTTTAGCCAATGTGTTTTTTGGTGAGAAACCTTCTATTTCAAGGTTCTGTGCGTTTTCAGACAAGTACAATATGCATTTTTAGTGTTTCTGATGAAATCCCCCCTTTTAAATGCATTTTCTCACAGAAAATGAGTCTCTCGCCATGGGAAAATGGCTTTTTTGAAAAAGCATATTCTGGTCGAGAAATCCTGTTTAAACAATAAAAACGACTCCCCGCCTTATTTAGTTCACATTTTTACTTTTCGTAACCTAGCCCGTATTCATAACGCACTAAACCTTTTTATCGCGTTAAACGCCTTTTCTCGACAAGAAAAGCACAATTTCATCAAAAACAAACAAAACAAGAAAAATGAATCTATTCAACAAGTCTGCAACACATCCTTAAGAGTTACATGAGTTCACCCAATGTCACTATGTAATTTCTCCAGTTCTGATCATTGTTTAGGTTGTTGGTAGTTTTGTCCAATGCCAAACACAGTGAATCCTTTTTATGGCTTTAAACGCATTTTCTCCTCGAGAGAAACATGATTTCACTAAAAACGTTATAGTTTAAACTCGCCTTTTGTACATGTCTGCAAACACTCAGAGCCTTAAAATAGGGTTTTCACCCATGTGTTTTTTGGTGAGAAACCTTCTATTTCAAGGTTATGTGCGTTTTCAGACAATTACAATATGTATTTTTAGTGTTTCTGATGAAATCCCTCCTTTTAAATGCATTTTCTCACAGAAAATGAGTCTCTTGCCATGGGAACATGGCTTTTTTGAAAAAGCATATTACGGTCGAGAAATCGTGTTTTAAACAATAAAAACGATTCCCGGCCTTATTTAGTTCACATTTTTACTTTTCATAACCTAGCCCGTATTCGTAACGCACTAAACCTTTTTATCGCGTTAAACGCCTTTTCTCGACAAGAAAAGCACAATTTCATCAAAAACAGACTGAACAAGAAAAATGAATCTATTCAACAAGTCTGCAACACATCCTTAAGAGTTAAGTGTTTTCACCCAATTTCAATGTGTAATTTCACCAGTTCTGATCATTGTTTAGGTTGTTGGTAGCTTGGTCCAATGCCAAGACACAGTGAATCCTTTTTATGGCTTTAAACGCATTTTCTCCTCAAGAGAAACATGGTTTCATTAAAAACGTTACAGTTTAAACATGCCTGTTGTACATGTCTGCAAACACTCAGATTCTTAAAATAGGGTTTTCACCAATGTGTTGTTTGGTGAGAAACCTTCTATTTCAAGGTTCTGTGCGTTTTCAGACACGTACAATATGTACTTTTAGCGTTTCTGATGAAATCCGTCCTTTTAAATGCATTTTCTCAAAGAAAATGTGTCTCTCGACATAGGAAAATGGCTTTTTAAAAAAAGCATATTCTGGTCGAGAAATCGTGTTTTCAACAATAAAAACGACTCCCGGCCTTATTTAGTTCACATTTTTACTTTTAGTTACCTAGCCCATATGCGTAAAGCACTAATCCTTTTTATCGCGTTAAACGCATTTTCTCGACAAGAAAAGCACAATTTCATCAAAAACAAACAAAACAAGAAAAATTAACCTTCTCAACAAGTCTGCAACACATCCTTAAGAGTTGCATGTTTTCACCCAATGTCAATGTGTAATTTCTCCAGTCCTGATCATTGTTTTTGTTATTGGTCGTTTGGTCCAATGCCAAAAACAGTGAATCCTTTTTATTGCTTTAAACGCATTTTCTCCTCGAGAGAAACATGATTTCATTAAAAACGTTATAGGTTAAAAATACCTGTTGTACATGTCTGCAAACACTCAGCCTTAAAATAGGTTTTTCTCCCATGTTTTTTTTGGTGAGAAACATTCTACTTCAAGCACTGGCGTAACATATTTATTATGGGCCCTGGTGCAAGCAACCCTCGTAGACCCCCCCCCCGTCTCTCTCTCTCACTCACTCACACAGCCACACACACCACCACCATAGGTGGGTTTAGTAAGTAATTTTAGTAATTTACTTGTATAGCACCTTTCACAGATATACAATCACAAAGTGCTTCACAGCATAAAATATAACAAATAAAATAGAAATATCAAAGTAACAGCCAAAGTTTACTCAGATTAGTTATTGTAAAGGTGAGTACGTCAAAGATTGGCAACACTTCAGAACCACAGAGAGCGGACGCATGACGGACAGAGTTCAGAAACCTAAATAGACCGTCTCTAAATTAAATCAGTCGACAAGGCAATGAAACAAGTGAACAAAGCCACTAGGCTGTAATATAGCTAATAGCCTTGTCATTCGACAATAACAGGGGAGCACACATCAGACTCAAAACCTGGTAGATTGCATGGTTTCGCACGCACACAGCACACATTGCAGCTTTCCTTTTTTCTTTGCTCTCCTTCCTCTTTTTACATCCACTTTTATGTGTGTAACTCATGCTTGCTTGATTTTATTTTCTAACATTACTTAGGTAGGCTATATAGGTAAATGATATTGCGTGCGCTAAACAAGCTATCATCACATGCTCAAAAGAGACACGTAACATTGTACCAGAACTATGCATGCAGAAATATTGACGGGCCCCCCCTAGCGACGGGCCTTGGTGCCACTGCACCGGCTGCACCACCTATATTTACGCCAGTGATTTCAAGGTTCTGTGCGTTTTCAGACACGTAAGATATGTACTGTTGGCCATTCGGATGAAATCCCTCCTTTTAAAAGCACTTTCTCACAGAAAATGAATCCCTCGCCATGGCAAAATGGCATTTTTAAAAAATGCATATTCTGGTCGAGAAAATGTGTTGTAAACAATAAAAACGACTCCCGGCTTTATTATTTCACATTTTTTACATTTCGTAACCTAGTCTATATGCGTAAAGCACTAAATCGTTTTATCGCCTAAACGCCTTTTCTCGACAAGAAAAGCACAATTTCATCAAAAACAAACAAAAAGGAATTTATTCAACAAGTCTGCAACACATCCTTAAGAGTTCCGTGTTTTCACCCAATTTCAATGTGTAATTTCACCAGTTCTGATTATTGTTTAGGTTGTTGGTAGCTTGGTCAAAATGCCAGACACAGTGAGTCCTTTTTATTGCTTTAAACGCATTTTCTCCCCAAGAGAAACATGATAGCATTAAAAACGTTATAGTTTAATAATACCTGTTGTACATGTCTGCAAACACTTAAGTCTCAAAATAGGTTTTTCACCCATGTGCTTTTTGGTGAGAAACCTTCTATTTCAAGGTTCTGTGCGTTTTCAGACACATACAATGTGTATTTTTGGCGTTTCTGATGAAACCCCTCCTTTTAAAGTATTTTCTCACAGAAAATGAATCTCTCGCCATGGCAAAATGGCTTTTAAAAAAAACGCATATTCTGGTGGAGAAATGTTGTTTTAAACAATAAAAACGACTCCCGGCTTTATTATTTCACATTTTTTTACATTTGGTAAGTGCTTGCTTTTCCCTATCTACAAGAACAAAAAGTGCATTCACATTTTTACCATCGCAAGATTAGATAGGTTAGCTCTAAACACTCCCTTTGTAGGTATAGGTGTTATGCTCGCGCACCAGAATCTGACCCGTGTGACGAAACCCAAGGCAGACAGACACAGGATGACTTCAAAAATCCAAAAAGGTGGTTTTATTGTGGGAGGGGAATGTATGGTGCGAAAAACGTTCTGTTAGTGGTATGTGTGAATAAACTATGTGTGGTGTCCTGTGGTTTGCGTGTATAACTATGTGAGTGTTTTTAGGCTATGTGTGATGCGGTATGTAAATGACCAAGAGGTGTTGAAATAATGTGCGTGCACCTGGCAAGAAAGTCCAGTCCGTGATCCAAGAGGGGTTGTCCGAGGAAGTCCGGGTCCGAGATCCGGGAAGTCGAGTCCGAAAGGAGGGGTCCAGGTAGAGGGACAAGGGGGGAGATCGCAGGAGAGGTCCGGGGAAAAACGTGAAGGTCGCTGGGGACGAGGGAGACGCGGGGAGCCGTGGAAGTCGCGGAGGGAGAGTCTTGGGAAGAAACAGAGACACGAAGATAAGACACTGGGGAATAAACAGAATGCAAGGAACGCTGGAGGGCTTGTCAGAGCTTTACCGCAGGATTCAGTACGTCGAAGCACTGAGAGACGTTCTGGGAGGCTTCTTGTAGAAGGCTGCCTGATTGCCACAGGTGTGCCTGATGGATGATGGCAAACACCTGGTGCAGTGCAGCGCTCGTCTCCTCAGAGCGCGAGCCGAGCGCTCGGATGTTTCCGGCACGTCCGAGCTGGGAGAGTGGCTTGTACGTGCTGGGGAGGCAGCTCGGGGCGGTGTAACCACAACAATAGGCTTGTCATCGTAAGTTCTTAGATTTACCTTTTTATCACGCACTGTGCTGCTAACTCTCAAACAAACCCCGCATGTCTGAGGTCTTCAGCGATTTTTTCTTCCACGCTGTCTAGGAGCTGGAATTTTTTCACTTCCGGTGACTCTGACGGATCTCCCTGCCTCTGCAGACTTTCCCAGTCTCTTCGCGATCGGTGGAAGTCTCTCATGCAACCGCTGAACGTCGGTAGTGTTGTTGGTTGGAGGCGCACTCTCGGTTTGGCTGCTGCTTGCGCGCCTCCCGCTCCCAGGCTTGCCATACTGGCGCTATGTGCTTCCTCCCATGCTTTCCGCTGAGCCTTAGCTAGCTCAGCATGCTCTTCTTCGGCAGCTTCTGCCATCCTTTGCTGAGCTTCAGCAGCCTTTTTCCTGGCCTCCGCAGTCCTCTCCTCAGACTCGGCGCTAACTTCGGCAGCCTTTAGCCTGGCCTCGGCGGCTCTCTTCTCAGTCTCGGCGATCTCATCGGCCTCCTTTTTCCTGGCGCCGCCGAATTCTGCCAACCACCTGATCCAGACCTCGTTTCTCTTGTCCTCCAGCACCCGAAGCCGCTTACTCATGTCGCGTGTAACACCTTCAGGGATCCACTCTTCCCAGACAGCCAGCAGATTTTCTGCCTTGGCGACGAGACCTTCCAAGAGTGCGTTTTGCTCCTTACCGTTGTTGTAGGTTACTCTTTTCAGGCTGACTCCTTCAGCGCTTTCATAGCTTCTTTCTGCCTGTCCAATGGCAGATATTAGCTCGGCTTGCTACCCAGGTACGCTCAAAACTAAGCTAAAGCTTAGGTCATTAATTTAGACGACTGCTAAATGTGATCACTGGCATCAGCAGGTAGCTGCTTAGTTAGTCAGCTCCTATTCTCCTGGCTGGGCTAGCTTTCCTTGCTAGCTCACGTCAGCCTTTGTTATGCTAATTACGTTAGCTTTTGATGCTAACTCACGTTAGCTTTCCCTTGCTGCTAGCTGAGCCCTTACTTTAGTTAGCTACACGGACAGGAGTTGGCATGCTAGCTACAAACAGGTACGTTGTTGAAAGGGAAAGTTCACCACCTGCTCGCTGACCCTAGCGGCCTTATGTGCTAGTTTATTACGTTTACACCAACAACATGGATACCAGAACCATTTCCTGGAACCCACTTGTCCATTTCGGTCCTTTTCTCTTCCAGGCGACGGTTCAGCAACTCTTCTGCCGTCGCGGTGGTTCGTAACTGTGCTGCTAACTCTCAAACAAGCTTCACAGCTGAGGCGAGGATGAACAGGACGTCACTCAATGGTCGAAAATTTCTTTATTTTTAACCGACAGGTTACGAACCTTGAAAAAGAAAACACACAAAATACAAACATACATCATTCAAGTAACCCTCAACTCAAAGCTAACACACAATATAACTCAATCACTCACCAGTCCGTCCTCGTCCAGTCATACTAAAGAATCCCCGCTCTGAAGCTGTATTAACTGTCTTGACGTCACCCCCATAAGGTAAATCAGCCAATCACAGCAGCTCCCTAACTGAGACCCCGGATGCACGCATTTCTCACCAATAGAATTTCGCAATGAAAGTCCTTATCAAGCACACAGAAATCACATACAATCGGAACTGAAATAAATATCATTATTATTATCAATACTCAGATTCACTTATGTAACTGACAATTCAAACAATGTTACAATTTAACATGTAAACGAAATAACTTTCACAAGTTTGTACTTAAACTAAACTAAAATCTCTGACTAAACACAACTCAAACCCCACCACCCCATAGAAAGTAACACACGCACTTTGGGCTTTTTTCTCAGTCTGTAAAAGTCTTTCATTGGCAGGATATTTACCTGCGCCCCTGTGTCCAGTTTCAGTGAACATCTGTGCCGTTCACATCCACATGTGCTATCCATTCGTCCTCTGTAGTGCTCTCAAGCATCATTCACCAGGTCGACGTAGATTGGAGGTTCCTCTTTCTCTTTGTCACTCACTTCATCCACGAGCTTGACTGTTTCCACGAAGAACGGTGTCTCATCCTCAGCACTGCTGCTGTCACCCTTGTTCTACACAAGCTGCACTTTCTTCTTTGTGAAGCAACATTTGGCGAAGTGATTTTTACCTCCGCACTTTCTGCAGTCCTTCCCGAAGGCTTGGCACGTGCCTGTTGCCACACCGATTGCAGCCCGCGCTCTCCTGCTGTTGAGGCGCTTTTCTGTTAGACTTGACGTTGCTTTTTCTCTTTTCTTTCGGCCGCACAGCATCCACCTCAGCTGTTTCGGCCGCGGCGCCGTTGTCAAAAGTCTTTATTTGCATCCTCGTGCATTCAAATGTTTGGCAAATCTTTATTGCCTTCTCTAACGTGAGGTCCGTGTCTTTGAGAAGTTGCATCCTCACGTTCTTGTCCCTCACTCCAATCACTATTTGATCTGTGATCAGGGATTCACGTAATGTCCCGAAGTTACACGAACGACTTTTTAGCCATAAGTCCGTGACATACTGTTCAACTGACTCTGACTCCTTTTGGAGACAACTTCTGAAAACATACCTTTCGTAGGTCACGTTTTTTCTCGGTGTGCAGTACTGGTCAAACGTAGTTATTACAGCCTCGTACTTGTCTTTTTCCACATCCGCAAAAATAAACGTGTTGTACACATCCAGTGCGGCGCGTCCTGCTACAGTTAGCAACAATGCTATTTTCCACTTTTCTTCGATGTCTTTTAGACCGATAGCAATAGTATACAGTTCAAATCTTTGCTTGAAAGCTTTCCAGTTTTCGTCGACGTTCCCACTCAACTTTAACTCGTCTGGCTGGCGAAGGGAGTTCATTGTCCGTTATTTCAATTTAATTTTTCTCCTGGTACCATGTATTGACGAGGCTTGCACGCCAGAGTGTTGTTTCAGAGTGTTTTTATTCGTCGCTCTTTCCACATATAAAATTAGGATGGCACGACAACCTTATGCTACTGCTACCTACTGGTGCAGCGGTATAACATCATGAAATGAAACTGTATGTACTTGTCATATCAATACAACCGGGAGAGTCGTTTTTATTTGTTTAAAACACATTTTCTCTACCAGAATATGCGTTTTTTTAAAAAAAAGCAATTTTCCTATGTCGAGAGACTCATTTTCTGTGAGAAAATGCATTTAAAAGGAGGGATTTCATCAGAAACGCTAAAAATACATATTGTACGTGTCTGAAAACGCACATAACCTTGAAATAGAAGGTTTCTCACCAAAAAACACATGGGTGAAAAACCTATTTTAAGGCTCTGAGTGTTTGCAGACATGTACAACAGGTATTTTTAAACTATAATGTTTTTAATGAAATCATGTATCGCTTGAGGAGAACATGCGTTTAAAGCAATAAAAACGATTCACTGTGTCCAAGCTACCAACAAGCTAAACAATCATCAGAACTGGTTAACTTCCACATTGAAATTGGATGAAAACACGTAACTCTTAAGGATGTGTTGCAGACTTGTTGAATAGATTCTTTTTTTCTTTTCTTTTTTTTTTTGATGAAATTGTGCTTTTCTTGTCGAGAAAATGCGTTTAACGCGATAAAACGATTTAGTGCTTTACGCATATGGACTGCACTGTAAAATAAAAACCGTAAAAAAACGGTCAATGACTGGCAGTTACGGCTGCCAAACAAAATCGTACAATTAAAGTAAACTATCCTAATTCAAAGTAAGTCCAGGAACATTACTTTTACAGAAATGTTCATTTAATGCTCTGCAGAAAAATACCATTATTTTACAGATTTTTCTTAAATTATTACGATCAAACACTTTTAATAAAGTGACGATGCTAAAAGTTCTGCAGAACAATACCTTTATTTTACAGATTTTTCATAGACTATTACAATCAAACACTTTTAATAAAGTGACAATGCTAAGAGTTCTGCAGAAAAATACCGTTATTCCACAGATTTTTTCCTAAATTATTATGATCAAACACTTTTAACAAAGTGACGATACTAAAAGTCCTTACTATAAAAAGTGGTTTTTTTTGTTTGTTTTTTTACCATTTATTTAAACAACCATGAGGAGTTTGCAGTTTGTTATTTTGGGGTGCGGCCTTTTTTTCTTTTTTTGCAGCTTTCTAAAATAAAAGCCATAAATATGGTGTGAAAATGTGTCACTACACCCTATGGTTTAATTGATTAAGTGGGGATATAGGGTTCGAATCCGAACCTCTGGCAGGACATTTTCACTTACAAACAAACTTCTTTTCTTTCAAACAAATTCAGTTTGTTTAAAACTGCAAGTGAGAGACAAACTTAGTTTGTTTCTTTAAAACACAAAATTAGCAATGGATTTTGTGTCTTTCAGACTGACATAAAAACAGGATAAGGCTGACTGTTCATTAGTGAAAAGACATGTATGTATGTATTGGCATGACAAGAGACAAATAATTTTTTGATCCTGTTTGAATTGAGCCTTGATTCACACATACAGTATGATGTTGTCGATTTAAAAGATAATTTTGCTAGTCAGGGAAGTCGAAAGTTATTGCAAAAATATTGAAGTAAAAGCCTGTGAAAATACGTAATTATAAAGTCGACACGACCACGACTCACATAAGTGACGTTGTCTCGTTCAACATTCACAGAAAGCCAGTCCTCGAAGCAGCTCTCACGGACTTAACTAACTCTTCTTTCACAGCGCTGCAGCTCTCAACAACAGCAGACTTGTAGTCATTTTCATCTCTTTTAATACTTTTTCCCTCATTATGTGTCGAGCTAACGGCCATGCCGCTGTGAATGACTACATGGTTCTTTACTATATCTACGACAAGCTACGGCTTTCTTTACTTGTAAAATTATCTTTTAAATTGACAAACATCATATGTGTGATTCACGGCTCAATTCAAACAGGCTCAAGAAATAATTTGTCTCTCACCATTGACTGCCATACAAAACTTATCTGAAATAAGGTCCCACGGGGCACACCGGAAGGGGCGTGACTTGGGCTCTCTATTATTGTTGTAAAACTATTTACAAATGTGTGCGGAGAGTTGTGTCTGTATAGATTGTAAATGTGAAAAAGAATCACACGCAAACAAATCACCACACACATTTGCAAATCTTCCGCGGCAGAAGTGTAGCAAAAGTCACGTGTGAAAAGACAGCCAATTGAGAGGCCCATGTGAGTTGTAACTGATAACTTGTCTGTATTTCCAGCTCTTGGAGCAAAATATTTAGACTTTTCCACCAAGGCTTTTAAAGATTTGTCTACACTTACAGATCTCCATCATAATGTAAGGGATAGTGGATAACATTGGCTAATATCTTGTCTTATATATTGCAGTTGATACTTACTAATGGTAGACTTGTCTCTCCGTTGGGTGCCTGTTCTCTGCCGTAAACCTTGTTCCAATGCTTGATCTACAAAAAATATAAACAAATTTCTCATCATTAGCAGTTATCAGTATTGGAAATGAGAATGTAAAAAATGTTCAGAAATAAAAAAGCAGTTACACATACACAGCACACATGCATAAGGCCAAATATAACATCTCTGTAACATCTCTCCAAGACAAGCATAAGCCTCATCATATACTGTATTTCTGTGTAATTTAGGGGGGAGCTAGTCTGACTTTCTGTCTCTATGGAGGGATCCGACGACGGCTTTATAATTCAGTGTCTTTAATTCAATGGTGACGGTTACAATCATACAGTAGCTAGCTCCACAGTAGGGACTCGTCTGAGTGCTAAACATAGACTGGCGATTATGTGGTTCCCCTGCGTCCTCATGCGTCAGATGGACCAATCAGCTTGCAGCTACCTTAACAGCCAATAGAGTGCTTGTGTCACATCCTTATAGCCAAACGGGCTATTATATTCTAGAGAATATTACATCCCCCTTCTTAAGAAATTGAAATCAAACATTAGACTCCCAATATTAGTAGCACATGTCCTATATTAAACGTATGAACAATCCGGACGAAAGAAAACACATTTTATAGTAATCACTGATAGAGTCAATACTCTTAATCTACTACTACTTTCGGCTGCTCCCGTTAGGGGTCGCCACAGCGGATCATCTGTTTCCATTTCTTCCTGTCTTCTGCGTCTTCCTCTGTCACACCAGCCACCTGTATGTCTTCCCTCACCACATCCATAAACCTCCTCTTTGGCCTTCCTCTTCCCTGGCAGCTCCATATTCAGCATCCTTCTCCCAAAATACTCAGCATCTCTACTCCACACATGTCCAAGCCATCTCAATCTTGCCTCTCTTGCTTTGTCTCCAAACCGTCCAACCTGAGCGGTCCCTCTAATATAATCCTTCCTAATCCTGTCCTTCCTCGTTACTCCCAGTGAAAATCTTAGCATCTTCAACTCTGCCACCTCCAGCCTTTTCGTCAGTGCCACTTTCTCCAAACCATATAAAATAGCTGGTCTCACAACCATCTTGTAAACTTTCCCTTTAACTCTTGCTGGTACCCTTCTGTCGCAAATCACTCCTGACACACTTCTCCACCCACTCCACCCTGCCTGCACTCTCTTTTTCACCTCTCTACTGCACTCCCCGTTACTTTGGACAGTTGACCCCAAATATTTAAACTCAAATGCCTTTGTCACCTCCACTCCTTGCATCCTGACCATTCCACTGTCCTCTCTCTCATTCACGCATAGGTATTTTGTCTTGCTCCTACTGACTTTCATTCCTCTTCTCTCCAGTGCATACCTCCACCTCTCCAGGCTCTCCTCAACCTGCACCCTACTCTCACTACAGATCACAATGTCATCCGCGAACATCATCGTCCATGGAGACTCCTGCCTGATCTTGTCCGTCAACCTGTCCATCACCATTGCAAACAAGAAAGGGCTCAGAGCCGATCCTTGATGCAATCCCACCTCCACCTTGAACCCATCTGTCATTCCAACCGCACACCTCACCACTGTCACACTTCCCTCATACGTATCCTGCACCACTCCTACATACTTCTCTGCAACTCCTGACTTCCTCATACAATACCACACCTCCTCTCTCGGCACTCTGTCATAAGCTTTCTCTAAATCCACAAAGACACAATGTAACTCCTGGCCTTCTCTATACTTCTCAATCAACATTCTCAAAGCAAACATCGCATCTGTGGTGCTCTTTCGTGGCATGAACCCATACCTCTCCTCTTAACCTAGCTTCTATTACTCTTTTCCAAATCTTCATGCTGTGGCTGATCAACTTTATACCTCTGTAGTTGTTACAGTTCTGCACACTGCCCTTGTTCTTGAAAATCGGTACCAATATGCTTCTCCACTCCTCAGGCATCCTCTCACTTTCCAGGATTGTGTTAAACAATCTAGTTAAAAACTCCACTGCCATCTCTCCTAAACATCTCCATGCCTCCACAGGTATGTCATCAGGACCAACTGCCTTTCCACTCTTCATCCTCTTCATAGCTGCCCTCACTTCCTCCTTGCTAATCCGCTGAACTTCCTGATTCACTATCCCTACATCATCCAACCTTCTCTCTCTCATTTTCTTCATTCATCAGCCCCTCAAAGTATTCCTTCCACCTTCTTACCACACTCTCCTCGCTTGTCAGCACATTTCCATCTCTATCCTTGAACTCCCTAACTTGCTGCACATCCTTTGCAGCTTGGTCCCTCTGTCTAGCCAATCGGTACAAGTCCTTTTCTCCTTCCTTAGTGTCTAACCTGTCATACAACTCACCATACGCCTTTTCCTTTACCTTTGCCCCGTCTCTCTTTGCTTTACGCTGCATCTCCTTGTACTCCTGTCTACTTTCTTCATCTCTCTGACTATCCCACTTCTTCTTTGCCAACCTTTTCCTCTGTATACTTTGCTGTACTTCCTCCTTCCACCACCACCGCCAAGTCTCCTTGTCTTCCTTCCTCTGTCCTGATGACACACCAAGTACCTTCCTAGCTGTCTCCCTCACTATTTCTGCAGTGGTTGTCCAGCCATCTGGCAACTCTTCACTACCACCCAGTGCCTGTCTTAACTCCTGCCTGAACTCCACACAACAGTCTTCCTTCTTCAACTTCCACCATTTGATCTTCGGCTGTGTCTTCACTCGCTTCCTCTTCTTGGTCTCCAAAGTCATCCTACAGACCACCATCCGATACTGCCTAGCTACGTTCTCCCGTCACCACCTTGCAGTCTCCAATCCCTTTTAGATGGCGCCTTCTACATAAGATATAGTCCACCTGTGTGCACTTTCCTCCACTCTTGTATGTCACCCTGTGTTCCTCCCTCTTCTTGAAATATGTATTCACCACAGCCATTTCCATCCTTTTCGCAAAATCCACCACCATCTGTCCTTCCACATTTCTCTTCTTGACTCCATACCTTCCCATCACCTCCTCATCACCTCTGTTCCCTTGACCAACATGTCCATTGAAGTTTGCTCCAATCACCACTCTCTCCTCCTTGGGTACCCTCTCCACCATGTCGTCCAACTCACTCCAGAATTCTTCTTTTTCATCCATCTCACACCCAACTTGCGGGGCATATGCGCTGATAACATTCAGCAATAAACCTTCAATTTCCAGCTTCATACTCATCACTCTGTCTGACACTCTCTTAACCTTCAACACGCTCTTGACATACTCTTCCTTCAGAATTACCCCTACCCCATTACTCCTCCCATTCACACCATGGTAGAAGAGTTTGAAGCCACCTCCGATACTCCTGGCCTTACTCCCCTTCCACCTGGTCTCTTGCACACACAGTATGCCTACCTTTCTTCTTTCCATCATGTCAGCCAGCTCTCTCCCTTTACCAGTCATAGTGCCAACATTCAAAGTTCCAACTCTCACCTCCACATGCCTACCCTTCCTCCTCTCTAGCTGCCTCTGGACATGCTTTCCCCCTCTCCTTCTCCTTCGCCCAACAGTAGCATAGTTTCCACCGACACCCTGCTGGTTTAACAGTACCGGTGGCGGTCGTTGGTAACCCGGGCCTCGACCGATCCGGTATGCAAGTCTTATTTATGATCCGCATATTTGATTTGGCAAAGATTTTACGCCGGGTGCCCGTCCTGACGCAACCCTCCCCATTTGTCCGGGCTTGGGACCGGCACTAAGGATGCACTGGCTTGTGCATCCTCAGTGGCTGGGTTAGTCAATACTCTTAATAAAACAGGCAATATCATTCATTCAATATTACTGTATGCATATTAAACTACGGTAAGTAATCAAACACTTAAGAGGTAATACACATCACAAGAACATTTACAATATTTTTTTTTTTTTTTTTAGATAAGGGTAGCGATCCGCCTACACCCTTGTACATTACAGGTCCAGAACCTCTCTGGGCTTCACTGCTCGTCCATACCTTGTCTGGTAGGGGACAGTCTCTGAAGCTGTCTCAGCCGCTGCATGTGAGACGTGTGGTGTGTTGTGAATTGTGAGTTGACCATATTTCTCGTCAGTGCCTGTGTTGGTGTGAGTGTCAGTGTGTGTTTCTTTTGTGCCCAGGAGGTGACGTCTGTTTCGTCTGTACTCCTGTCCTTCAGCTGTGCGGATGTGGTAGGATCTGTTGGTATCCGCTGGCTGGATGACAACTGCTGGTTTCCAACAGCCATGCTCCTGGAGTCTGATGTGTTGTCCTTCGTGCAACTGTGACATCGGCTTCGCTGACCTGTCGTAGTACCTTTTCTGCTGCAGCTGACATTGGACTCTCCTGGCGTGCGTGTCTCTGTGACTGACGACCTTGGGCTGAAGCTGCTGGTGTGTGTTGGGTAGAATTGAGCGTAGACGACGACTCATGAGCAGCTGGGCTGGTGATCTGAAGCTGTCGACAGGTGTGTTCCGATACTCAAGCAGACTCAGGTAGGGGTCTCTCTGGTCAGCCTTGGCCTTTTCCATCAGCAACTTGGCGATCTGTACTGTTTTTTTGGCGAGGCCGTTGCTTTGGGGATAATGCGGACTGGTAGTCGTGTGGGTGAACTCCCAAGTCTTCGCGAAGGTCTCAAACTCCATACCTGAGTACTGAGGTCCATTATCCGAAATAACAGTCTCAGGTACGCCGTGTCTGGCTAAGGTTGCCTTCAGCTTGTATATCACAGCTGAGGATGTTGTGCTGTGTAGCTTGTCGAGTTCGAAGTATCTGCTGTAATAGTCCACTGTGATGATGTAATTGTCATGATTCCAGGTGAACAAGTCAGTAGCGACTACTTGCCATGGCCTGTCCGGGATCTTGTGGCTGATCATGGGCTCTTTAGTGTTTGACGGTCTGTAGGTGAGACAGGTGGGGCACTGTCCAACCATCTCCTCGATCTGCTTGCTCATACCAGGCCAGAACACTATATCACGGGCTCTCTGCTTGCATTTCTCCATGCCCCTGTGTCCTGTGTGTATCCGGGATAACATCTCTGCGCAGAACGAGGTAGGTATGATGATTTTCTCGCCTTTAAACAAAATGTTATTCATCTCTGACAGTTCATCTCGGTGGTTCCAGTATTCTGCAACTCTCTGAGGGCATCTTCTTCTCTCCTCAGGCCATCCTTCTCTGATTGTCTCTCTCAGCATTGTGAGCTGTGTGTCTGCAGCAGTCGCAGCTCTGATCTCTGTCAGTTTCGTGTCACTGACCGGCAGGCCACTGTATGTACCTGCATGTCCATGCCTTCTCTGAGGCTGTCATCTTGGTCTGTGAGTGACTTGCAGGACAGCGTGTCTGCCACGTGGATCTCCTTGCCTGGTCTGTGCACGATGGTGAAGTCATACCGCTGTAGTCTCGGAGGTGCTGCTGCGAGTGGTTTTCTCATAATGGACTCAAGCGGTTTGTGGTCACTCTCCATGATGACATGACGACCATAGATGTATTGGCGAAAACGCTTACATCCGAACAGAATAGCATATAGCTCTTTCTCTATTTGTGCGTAATTAACTTCACTGTCATTTAGCGATTTGGATGCATATCCGATGGGCTTTTCTTCCTGTAGCAGGACTGCACCTAGTCCGTACTTCGATGCATCGACTTGTAGTCGGAGCTCTTTACCAGGGTCATAGTAGGCTAAGACTGGTCCTGGTTTGCGTGTGATCACTTCTTTCATCTTCCTGAAAGCTTCGTCATGCTGCGCATCCCATCTGAATTCACTGACGCATGGGTACGTTGATGTCTGAGAGCATCGGGGCAAACTTGGACAGATAGTTAACCATACCGAGAATTGTCTCCAACTCCCCCTTGTCCTTGGGTGGCTCCATGTCTCTCACAGCTGCAATCTTGGCTGGGTCAAGCTTGATTCCATCCTTTGTGATGCGATGCCCAAAATAGCTGACCTCGGTGGCGCAGATCGTGCTCTTCTCCGGGTTGAGTTTCACTCCTCGCTCTCTGGAGCGCTGCAACATGGCTCGGAGGTTGCTGTCGTGCTCCTCCTTGCTCTTTCCATATACGAGGACATCATCCACTATGGCAGTGACTCCTTGTAGACCTTCGTAGGTCTCATCAACCTTCCATTGAAACTCGTCCTGGGTGGAGATCAACCCAAAAGGTAGACGAAGGAAACGGTATCTTCCGAACACCGTGTTGAATGTTGTCAACTTGGACGACTCTTCTGCGAGTTTTGTCACCCAGTACCCTGAGCGAGCATCCATGACACTGAAATAGCAGGCCCCTGCCAGTTTGGAGGTGATGTCGTCGAGGGTAGGTAGAGGATAATGAGGTCGTTTCACAGCCTTGTTCAGGTCCTTCGGGTCGAGGCACACTCTGAGCTTTCCTGTGCATGGCTTTTCTGCTGCCACCATTGAGTTGACCCATTCAGTCGGTTCGGTGACTTTCACAATAATCTGTTGCTTCTCCATGTTCTCTAGCTCCTCTTTGAGACGGTCGCGTAAGGCTACTGGAACGCGCCTCGGTGGGTGAACCACAGGTGTTACATTTGGGTCAATGTGGATTATGCATTCACCAGGAAACAGTCCTATTCCTTTGAAAACATCTGAGTACTCCTCAATGAGTCATACCTCGGGTGTGTTGGATACAGACAGTATGAGCTTGATCAGTCCAAAGTCTAGGCATGCTTTTAATCCTAGCACAGATGGTGCCTGTGTGTCAAAAACGTAGAATTTCAACATTGACTGGGTGCTTTGTACTGGCATTTCAGGTCACATTTACCTTGAACGACGAGCCGCTCACCACCATAGGCCGATGGATGGAATGGAACCCCGATGACAGGCTGACGGTGGCACCGATGGCAGAGCAGAAAGCCTTCCAGACAGCAGAAGTGAACTGGGGGCCACGGTCAGACACTATATCACGGGGAAGACCGTGGACCCAGAAAACCTCCCCGACCAGCAGATCCGCTGTCTCTCGGGCCGAAGGCAGTTTAGACAAGGGCAAAAAGTGAGCAAATTTACTGAAGCGATGAACAACAGTCAGTACAACGGTGTTACCGTCGGAGGCGGGCAGACCAGAGACGAAATCCAAGGACAGATGCGAACAGGGACGGTGTGGAACGGGCAGGGGGCGCAGCAGACCGGAACTGGCCCGAGTGGAGGGCTTATTCTGGGCACAAACAGGACAGGAGGCAGGGAGAGAGCTTGCTGCTTGTTGAACACGGCTTGGAGGTCATGGTACTCTGGAGGCACCAGTGACAGGTCAGAGGTCTCACAGCTTGACACCTGACAGGGGACAGACTGAGGCAGAGCAGACTGGAGGCATATGGCATGACAGACGGGACTCCAACTTGAAATTCTGGCCGATGACCAATCAATATGGGGACTATCCTTAACCAGCCAGGGATGACCAAGTATAATGGGAACAAAGGGAGAATTGATAACGAAAAACTTAACTCCTCTTGATGGTTTCCCGACAACAGGAGGCGCACAGGCTCGGTCTTAGAGGTTATCCGGGCCAGGAGACGTCCATCCAGGGCATTAGCTTCAAGAGGCTGGTCCAGACTCACAGTGGCAAGACCTAGCTGCTTCACAACACTTGCATCCAAAAAGCTTTCATCAGCTCCAGAGTCAATTAAAGCCAAACTTTTAGTGGACCGACCTTTAAAACTGATGGTAGCTTGCAACTGGGTATGTGGACAAGGAGACAGAGGGCAGACAGTTGGGCTCACGAGGATCCTCCCCCTCCCTCGTGAGCCTGCTAGTTTGACGGAACGGTGAGGGCAGGAGGCGAGAAAGTGACCAGGCTGACCACAATACAAGCAGCTGTTCTCGGTGATGCGGCGTTGACGCTCCTCCGGGTTGAGCCGGAAGCGGCCGAGTTGCATCGGCTCCGAAGCTGGGGAAGAGTCACGCCTCGGGCTTTCTCGGAGGACGGCAACCTCAGTCGAGCGAGCTCGGCCCCCAGAGTTTGGAGGTGTGGCCCGTGGTAAGTTGTTGTGACCAGGAAAGCGGCGCGTCCTCTCTCGCCTCCGCTCTCGGAGACGGTTGTCCACACGAATGGCCAGGGTAACCAATTCCTCCAACCCTCCAGGCTCGGGGTAGGAAACCAATTCGTCCTTTATGGATTCGCTTAGCCCGTTGGAAAAGCCGGCCTGGAGGGACTCGTTGTTCCATCCGCTCTCCGCTGATAGCGTACAGAACTCAACTGAGTAGTCAGCGACGCTGCGGGAACCCTGGCGGAGAGAGATCAGTCTTTTTGACGCATCCTTTCCCCGCACGGGATGATCAAAAACCTGGCGAAAGGCAGTGGTGAACTCAGCGTAGGATGAGGAAGTGGAGGCCCGCATCTCCCACACCGCTGTAGCCCAATCCAGGGCGCTTCCCCGGAGAAGACCCATGATGTAAGCAACTTTGGCTCCATCCGTGGAATATGACTGGGGCTGCTGGTTAAACACAATCTCACACTGCATCAAAAAAGGGCGACAAAGCCCAAAATCGCTATCATACTTATCGGGCGGGGCGACCCATGGTTCCTTAGCCGAAGTTGCTGGCGCTGGGGGTGGCGGAGCTGGAGGGGCGGATCCCGGGCTAGCGGAGGCACTAAGTTGGGTCTGGATTCCGGAGATCTTTGAGCTGAGCCCACGGAGGGCGTCAGCCATCCCCTGTAGCACCTGGCTGTGCTGGCCGAGGACCGATTCCTGGTTGGCTACAGCCTGGCAGACCGTGGCCAGGTCTGTGGTGGAATGGTCTGCTGGGTCCATAGTGGCTGGAACGTACTGTCACGTATCGGGAAAGAACCCAAAAACAGACGGGACAACCAGGTAAGGGAAGAATCCAGTCTTTATTGAAGTGACCGATCTCGGGGGCAGAGCAGGAGGTGGCTCTGTGGCAGGTAGGCAGGCAGGCACAAGTCCATGAATGGCGATGTTCCAGCGAAGACTGGTCCATAGTGGAGGCCTTTTAAGGGTGAGGGCGATTGCCGGGGTGAAGCAGGTGTCAGCTTGTGCAGCAGGTGTCAGCTGGCGTAGCAGGTGTCAAGAGCGATCGCTTTGATGTCAAGGGCGAGAGGCTGTGACAGATTTCCTCTTTAAAGGTCCAGAAAACATCAACTCGACGTGCAGTTTAAATTTGCGTCATGCTTCGGGCAGACTGCTAGCTTCCCAGTCCATGCGGGGTGCAGGAACTCCAGCGACGTCCATTCTGACTTTTCTTTTTCTTCTTTTTTTCTCCTTTTCACGCTTTTACTTTGACACCATGTCTGACTTTCTGTCTATATGGACGGATCCGACGACGACTTTATAGTTCAGTGTCTTTATTTCAACGGTGACGGTTACAATCATACAGTAGCTAGCTCAGCAGTAGTGACTCGTCTGAGTGCTAAACATAGACTGACGATTATGTGGTTCCCCTGCGTCCTCATGCGTCAGATGGACCAATCAGCTTGCAGCTAACTTAACAGCCAATAGGAGTGCTTGTATCACATCAACCTTATAGCCAAACGGGCTATTATATTCTAGAGAATATTACATACATGTCTGAAAACACTCAGAGCCTTAAAATAGGGTTTTCACCCATGTGTTTTTTGATGAGAAACCTTCTATTTCAAGGTTCTGTGCGTTTTCAGACACGTACAAAATGTATTTTTAGCGTTTCTGATGAAATCCCTCCTTTTAAATGCATTTTCTCACAGAAAATTCATCTCTCGCCATGTCAAAATGGCTTTTTTTAAAAACTCATGTTCTGGTAGAGAAAATGTGTTTTACACAGTAAAAACGACTCCCGGCTTTATTATTTCAAATTTTTTACATTTGGTAACCTAGTCCATATGCATAAAGCGCTAAATCGTTTTATCGCGTTAAACGCATTTTCTCGACAAGAAAACCACAATTTCATCAAACAAACACAAAAAAATCAATCTATTCAACAAGTCTGCAACACATCCTTAAGATTTTCGTGTTTTCACCCAATTTCAATGTGTAATTTCACCAGTTCTGATCATTGTTTAGCTTGCTGGTAGCTTGGTCAAAATGCCAGACACAGTGAATCGTTTTTATTGCTTTAAACGCATTTTCTCCTCAAGAGAAACATGATTTCATTAAAAACGTTATAGTTTAAAAATATTCGTTGTACATGTCTGCAAACACTTAGAGTCTTAAAATAGGTTTTTCACCCATGTGTTTTTTTGGTGAGAAACCCTCTATTTCAAGGTTCTGTGCGTTTTCAGACATGTACAATGTAGCGGCCCTTGGCATCAAGAAACACAGCGTTGAGTTCGACTGGTACGATTTTATTTCTTCCAGAGTACCGTGAAACTATAAAACACATAACACAGTATCACGATAACATCAAATAAGCACAAACATTCAAACATTTGTCACATTAACTTAAAACCATACACACCGTTACAATGACTGGGCCGACACGTTACACAAAGCAATTCAGTACAAAAGAAAACACGCCACTAATACAATGCCACATACCTCTCTCCGCCTACCAAGGGTGCAAACTGGACGTTACAGACTGGATGTTTACAGGCCTCACTCAAGCAACGGCGACAGGTACCCGACTTAGGGGCAAACCGCACTTGGTAACAGTCGGAAACAAATAAAAAATAAAAACACGCTCATATAAAGGTTGTGCTTACACCAATGACTTAAAAACAGCACAAGCAACGATTACTTACTTTGAATTTCTCTACTCTCTTCCTAACATGCTCGGTGCATGACTAGCAAGCGACTTGTAGCAAACTGGTGTGTGACGTCACTATTTAGATTTTCGTTTACCCCCTTCCGGGGTGCGCCAAACCCCGCACCATGAATAGGACATAACAAATTTGGAGAAGGCTGGCCATTTACACTCCCACCAAATCATGTTGCAATTAACAACTTAAACCAAACAAAACAAAAATTACACACATGATTTCAAAATTGGCCACAACTCTGCTGGTCATCAACATAACCAGTTAAATCATTATATCGTGCCTGATCTGAGTGGTTCTTTTCAAACACATTAGATAGATTAATCACTTTCAAGTAAAAGGACTAGCTTTTGAATGGGTCGTTCGATAATTAAGGGTTTTAGAAGGACAGTTATTTGTTGCCGCCTTGCGCTCTCCAACTTGAACCGGCGAACCAATCTATCAGGCCCTTCTGTGGTTTCAACCACTCGTCCCAAGTGCCACTGACTTCTTGGAAGAGTATCCTCCTTGATAATGACAATGTCATTCACCTTCACGTTGCGCCGAGGCACATGCCACTTTTGTCTTAAGGCGAGGTTCAGAAGGTATTCCTTCTTCCATCTGCTCCAGAATTGTTCGGTTAAGTACTGTACTCGACGCCATCTTTTCCTGGTGTACAGATCTTCCTTTACGAAGTTTCCAGGAGGTGGAAAAGCGATCTTGGACTTCATCAAGATGAGATGATTTGGGGTTAAAGGCTCGAGTGACTTTGGATCATTGATTCCGTCAACATTTAGAGATCGGCTGTTTACAATAGACATTGCTTCATAAAACACGGTTCTGAGCGATGCGTCACAAAGTCTTCCTGGACACTGGGCAATAGTAACATTCATGACATTGCGAATGGCGTGTATTTGCCACTCCCAAATGCCACCTGCATAAATCGCTGAAGGAGCATTAAACTTAAACTCGCACTGCTTGTCTGCTAGGAAGGCCTCAAGTGCTCTGATGTCACATTGGTTAAGAGCCTCTTTGAACTCATTGCTGGCGCCAACAAAGTTCGTGCCTTGATCACAACGAAGTTGAGATACTGCTCCTCTCAGGCTAATAAATCACCTTAAGGCGTTGATAAAGGCATCAGTGGACAAGTCATCGAGCATCTTGATATGGACAGTTCGGGAAGACAGACATGTGATGATCAGCCCGTATCTCTTGATCTCCTTACGACCATTCTTCACAACAAAGGACCAAAACAATCCATTCCACAGATTGTAAATGGAGCTGAGATTTCACAGCGTTCTTCAGGGAGACTGGACATTTTTTGTTCTTCCGCTGGTCTTCTTTGCTTACGGCACTGCACACACTTGTAGATCAACTTGGCAACTGTTTTGCTCCCACCCATTACCCACAACCCGTTGACTCTGAGCTCCATCAGGGTTTGATTTCGACCTTGGTGGCCGACTTGACTGTGGAAGTGGGACAAGATCAACTTGGTGATGTGGCTGTCTTTAGGGAGAATAATGGGGTGCTTTTGCTCTTCACTGATGGTTGATCATTTAAGCCATCCACCAACACGAAGGAGCCCTCCCTCCAGGACGGGATCGAGAGTAAAAAGAGGACTTGACTTTGGAAGACTGGCTCCCTGGGGCTTTCCTTGAAGAACCTTTAGCTCATTTGGAAAGGCCTGCTGCTGCAGTAGCTTAAAAACGTCCTCAGCAGCTCTGTTACGTTCCGCTGCATTCACAAGGTCAACATACTTGAGCTTTGACCCGAGTCTCTTTATTCTTGCGATCACCTTAATGAGTGTAGTCCAGGTAGAGAACCTCTCCAGTCGACTCAGAATGTCTGCATGTTCACTGACGTTTATTGCAGACACATGAACTGGCTTTAACTCAGGGTCACCAACAAGCAGCTCAATAGGGGGTTTGGGCGTTGGGAGCACTTCCAGTTCCCATAGAAACTTAGGACCAGATAACCAGCCAGCTGAAGGGATGTCTGCAGCACGAAGACTCATAGAGGCAAGATCAGCGGGGTTTTGTGTTGTGTCGACATAGTGCCAGTTATTTGGATCAGTTTTTTCTCCGATAAGTTTAACTCGATTTGCCACAAACACATGGAACCTTCGTGCCTCATTATTTATGTAAGCCAACACAACTTGTGAGTCAGTCCAGAACCATTATCTGTCTATTTTCACCTGAAGTTCTTCCTTTAACATGGCGCTCATCCTGGCTGATGTTACTGCAGCTGAGAGTTCCAATCTCGGGATGCTTGTGATCTTTGAGGGTGCGACCCTTGCTTTGGCCATGACTAGACAACAATGAATCTCATTCCTGTCATTTTTGTATCGCAGGTAGGAGCACAAAGCATATCTTGTACAACTGGCATCTGAAAAATGGTGTAATTCAGTGCTTACAATGTTACCAAAGTTTGGAGGGTGATAACATCTGGGTATGATAATGTCCTTTAGTGATTTAAAGCCGTTTTTCCATTCCTCCCACCGTGAACTCAGGTGCTCAGGGATTGGATCATCCCATCCGATGCCTTTGTGACACAGCTCCTGTAGAATGCATTTTCCACTCAGGTTGAAAGGAGCCACGAACCCAAGTGGATCATACAAAGAGGCCACAACAGACAAGAGACCACGACGAGTTGGAGGATGCTCTTTTGCATTGATGTTGAAGCTAAAGGAGTCGCTCACCATTGACCACTGAATGCCAAGTACGTGTCCTTCTGATGTTGCCTCAGAATTCAGTTTTAAAGGGTCCGTTGATTCCGCTCTTTCTGAAAGGGCTACACAGGAGAGAACATCTTTGTTGTTTGAATTGTATTATGTAGCTGGCTAATAACACTATCGTGTAAACAATTTCACACACGATGCAGGGACCACAACGCACACACGGCTGTTCATTTCCATGCTTTACTGGGAACTCTTCTTCTGTTGGTTACAACCCAGACAACAGCAATATAGAATACAGGTGCCACCTAGTGGTCACTGGTAGAATAGCATCATCCATACATAACATCTCCTCCCAACTAAAATATGTTGTACATCAACAATGCAAAAATCACTTCCCGGAACAAAGATTAAGTGACAAAGGCGTAATGTTACTTCCCAAAAGTACATTCAAAACAATGTTATTTTCCGGAATACATTCAGACCCCGTATTTGTTTCCCAATATTTTTATACTCAAAAGTCTCAGTCTCTTTACCACATTATCAATGTGTTTACTCAGCAGAGTAACGTGCAGTTGGTTTAGTATGTCTCACCGGATAGCGCGAGTGTCTAACAGTCTCCGCTATCTTAGTAGGTCCAGCACCAGCTGGTTCACTGGAGTGAGGTGTCTCCGTGGGCTCGATAGCCACTGGAACTGGATTAGTGTTCTCATCAGTGTGAGATGCAGGGGTACCGAGGTGACATAGGGACTACGTTGAGGTGACATAGGGAAGCTGGTAGGAAGGTGGACTGCAGAGCTGGCAGCGTCCGCGTGTGCCTGCTCTGTTCGAGTCAACATCTGATCCACATGGCGTTTCCACACTCCCTGTGCTCCCACCTTGACCTCGTATGACACTGGTCCCGTTTGAGTCATTACAACTCCTTGTGTCCACTTTTCCTCCCCCTTCCGATAATCACGAACAAGGACAGACTCACCGACTGCAAAGTGTCTGGCCTTGGAGTGTTGTTGACCGCGTTGCGAGCGATGAACAACCCCAGCCACACTGGGTTTGAGAAAGTCCAGTCGCGTGCGTAGCATGCGCCTTGTGAACAGCATAGCCGGCGGTTCCTTTGTCGTGGCGTGCGGGGTGTTGCGATACGTCAACAGGAATGTGTCGAGCCGCTGTTGCACTGGTGCGGCGCCCCTGGAGGATTTGAGGGCGTGTTTGAAAGTCTGTACAAAGCGCTCGGCCAGGCCGTTCGTAGCAGGGTGATACGACACTGAGCGAATGTGCTTGACTCCATTGGCTTTCAGGAATGTGGCGAATTCCTCAGAACAGAACTGAGGTCCATTGTCGCTTACGAGAATGTGAGGAAGGCCGTGGCGACTGAAAAGGCCCCTCAGTACTGTGATGGTCTTGCTTGCTGTGGTGCTATCCATGATTTGCACCTCGGGCCATTTAGAATGAGCATCTACTACCACAAGATACATGTGTCCTTCAAATGGACCAGCAAAGTCCACGTGAATCCTTTCCCAAGGACTGGAAGGCCACATCCATGGATGTAGAGGGGCAAGACTCGGTTCTCTCTGACTACGCTGGCATGAGTGGCAGGATTTGGCCTGGAGCTCGATCTGAGAGTCAATACCTGGCCACCAGACATACGACCGTGCCAAGCTTTTCATCCTCACTACCCCTGGGTGTGCTGTATGTAGCTCGCTGAGCACCCGGGGCCGTAGCTTGGGTGTCACTACCACTCGTGTGCCCCATATGAGGCATCCCTGTTGGATTGTGAGGTCATTTTGATGAGTCAGGAAAACAGACAGTTCAGTATCTGTGTTTTTTGTGTTTGGAAAATGTCCAGTAGTGACCATCTCTAGTACGCGAGACAGTGTAGGGTCAGATCTAGTGTTGTTTCGGATATCAGTGGTACTGATTGGTAGTGTGTCTAACTGTGACATGTAAAACACATCTATGGTGTCTATCTTGTCATCGTGAGTGTCCGGAAGTGGCAACCTTGACAGTCCATCTGCATTAGTATGTGCTGAAGCCTTACGATACTCTATAGTGTAATCATGCGCTGACAAGAGGAGTGCCCAGAGCTGCATGCGGGCTCGGCCATCGACGGCGTCCTCCTCACTGGACTGAGAATGGAGGTCAGCGGGCGATGGTCTGTGAGTAGAGTGAACTTGTTACCATAGAGATACTGGTGAAACTTACGTATGCCAAAGACTATCCCCAGCGCCTCTCGCTCAATCTGGGCGTAGTTCTGCTCTGCTTTGCTGAGTGTTCTTGACGCATAAGCGATAGGTTTCTCTACACCATCAGGCATGATGTGAGAGAGTACAGCCCCTACCCCATAGGGTGAAGCGTCACAGGCTAGACGGAGGGGCAGCTCAGGGTTGTAGTGGGTTAGCACCTTCTGAGATACCATGAGCTCTTTCACTTTTCGGAACGCTGCCTCACAAGCTGTAGTCCACTGCCATTTCTTCCCTTTGTGCAGCAGTGCGTTCAGTGGTTGCCAGGTCCGGGATGAAACGTCCATAGTAGTTTATCATTCCGAGGAGCGAGCGTAGTTGGCTAACGTTGGTGGGTGCCGTTGCCTCCACAACAGCGCGTTCCTTCTCTGGCGACTTGTGGAGCCCAGCAGCATCGACGATATGACCTAGATACTCTACTGACTCCTGGAAAAACATGCACTTATCCTTTTTGACATGGAGACCATACTCCTCCAGTCTCGTGAGAACGTCGTCCAGGGCTTTCAGGTGGGTCTCTTCATCTGGCCCACTAACCAGAATGTCATCGAGATAACAGTGCGTGAATGGCAATCCAACGAGCACTTGATCCATAGCCTTCTGGAACAACACTGGTGCCGATGCAATACCGAAGGGCAAGCGGTTGTAGCAAAAAAGTCCTTTTTGTGTGGAAATAGTCAGTAGCTTCCTCGACTCCTCCACTACTTCCATCTGTAGGTATGCGTTTGACAAGTCCAGTTTACTGAAGCGTTGACCTCCAGCTAGCGATGCAAAGAGATCCTCAATGTGTGGAATAGGATACTTGTCCACACAGAGTGCTTGGTTGAGGGTGACTTTGAAATCACCACAAAGTCTCACCGTGCCATCCTTCTTGTTGACAAGGAACTACGGGTGTGGCCCAGTCACTATGCTCCACTGGTGAGATCATGCCAAGGTCAGTGAGGCGGGTCAGTTCAGCCTCTACTTTGGATCTCAGAGCATAGGGCACATTACGTGGTGGGCAGAATTTGGGTATGCTATCAGGTTTAAGAGTCACTCTCGCCTTAATGTCTTTCATTGAACCCAACCCATCCGAGAACACAGCAGAATGCCGCTTTAGTACAGCATCTAAACTGTCTTTCTTTTCAAGTTGTACACCATACACAGTTTTTAAGTCTTTCCAGTTAAGCTTAATAGCTCTCAGCCACTCTCTACCAAATAGTGGAGCTGCATTCACTTTTACAATATACAATGGTAACTCAGCTGTTTGCTTATTCAGGTTTACTTTCACATTAATAACCCCTTCTGGTAACAAAGGTTCACCTGTATACGTCCTAAGGACTACATCAGTAGGCTGCAATGGCACCTTTTTCATTGTACCTTTATACTGTTCCCATGAAATTAAAGATACAGCAGCCCCTGTGTCTAATTCCATTTCAATTTTCTTACCATTTATTTCAGGTAACACAGATATACGTGAATATTTACCCTTACGAAACAGTGCATAACATGGCAATTTGTTATCATTGTCAGATTTAGTCCCTTCACTTGTACTTTCATTGTCACTGGCCTCCACACAATGCACTTTCTTCTTCTTGTCTCTCCCACTGTGTTTGGACGTGTTGCTTTTGCCTTTAAACTCCGGTTTCCCTTCTCTGTATTTCCTCTCTCTGCCATAGTCATTCTTGGGTTTACTTGTACACATGCGACCAATGTGGCCTTTCCTGCCGCATTGATGGCAGTCTCTATCTTTATACCAACAATTATCATCACTATGATTTGTCTTTCCACACCGCCTGCATTTGGCATGGGATGTTTGAGAGAGAACGGCATTTACCTTTAACGAGCCGCTCAACTGTTGTGCGTCACGCGCCAGTGTTTCTGCTGAAACTGCATAAGTGACCGCTTTCTGAAAGGCCAAATTGTCCTCGGTCAACAGGCGCTTCTGAACCGTTTCACTTTTCAGTCCACAAACAAACCTGTCCCGTAGTGCATCCTCTAAGTAGCCACCAAACTCACAATGCTCGGAAAGTCCTTTAAGCACAGCAACATACTGAGCCACCGACTCACCGTCCTCCTGATTCCTCTTGTGGAAACGGAATCGCTCTGCTATCACTATCGGTTTGGGGGCGAAATGTCCTTTCAACACCTTTACAATGTCATCATACGTCTTCTCCCCAGGCTTATCTGGAGCAATCAGACTGCGCAATAATCCGTAGGTCTTTGGCCCTATCACACTCAATAGAACCGGCACCTTCTTAGCATCCCTGATCTCATTAGCCAGGATGTAATTCTCAAAACGCTCAATATACGTTGCCCATTGTTCACCGGATTCCTCAAATGGTTCCATACCACCAATAATTCCCGCCATGATGCGTCCTTCTGGTTCCTTTTCCCTTTCTTCTCCGCTACAACTGCGTGGATGACTTCGTCCAAACAAGTAGAAAACGTCCCTTTTCACGGCTACTTTGGTGCCTAAAAGTTTCTACTTCACATCTCGTCGCCAATTTATATTATGTAGCTGGCTAATAACACTATGGTGTAAACAATTTCACACACACTATGCAGGGACCATAAAGCACACACGGCTGTTCATTTCCATGCTTTACTAGGAACTCTTCTTCTGTTGGTTACAACCCAGACAACAGCAATATAGAATACATGTGCCACCTAGTGGTCACTGGTAGAATAGCCTCATCCATACATAACAAATTGAATTTGTGTAATCTTAGGCCTGCATGATCACACAGCTCCTGTGCCTCAACAATCAGTTCTTTGGCCTCTTGGACAGTTGGCACACTGATTAACCCATCATTGACATAGAAGTTCCTTTCAACAAAAGCTGTTGCTGCGGGATGGATAGCTTTGTATTGCTGTGCCAGATAATTCAGACCAAAGTTAGCGCATCCGGATGAGGATGCGGCCCCGAAGAGATGAACTGTCATTTGATATACTTGTGGTTCATTTTCTAATTTACCACCCTCCCACCAAAGGAACCTCAAGTAGTTGCGAGCTTGTGGAGAAACACGGAATTGATGAAAAAAATGTTCAATGTCACAGATCACGGCCACCTCCTCTCTTCTGAAGCGACACAACACTCCCACAATTGAATTAATTAAATCAGGACCAGTAAGTAAGGTATCATTCAGTGAGATACTATTAAACCTTGCTGAACAATCAAAAACAACTCTTAGCTTGTTTGGCTTCCTTGGGTGATACACCCCATGATGAGGGATATACCAGACACTTTCTCCCTCTGAAGCTGCAGGGGCTCACTCTGCATCACCTTTGCTGATCATCTCTTCCATGAAGGTGGTATATTGGTCATGATATTGTTTATTTGCAGATAACTTCCTTTTCAGGTGTTGCAGCCGAACAGTAGTTAGCCTTTTGTTGTTTGGCAGTGATGGTGGGGTGTCATTTTTAAAGGGGAGGGGCATCTGATAGTGTCCATCTTCTTCTTGTTTGATATCACTCAGAAACTGTATGAAGCGTACATCATCCCGAGACACATACTTGTCTTCGTAGTTCCTTTCATTGAAGTCTGACTCCAAAACCTTCAACACATCTGTAGCAGCAGGCACAGGTAACTCTTTAACTGCAACACGATGCACAAAACTATGTGTAGCACACTTGATAAGAATGACACTTACAAGGGCTGGTGTTTTTGTTGTTTTACTCCATCTGTCAAATAGACATTACAGAGGACACGTTTTCAGAGCATGGCTCACTATACGAACGGCAACACTCATCTCCAATTTATACACAATAAGAGCACCAAATATATTCTTCCATAAATTCACATTAGTCTAGCCTACCGCGAGCAAAGCTAAACAGTATATAACGTTACGGAACATGGGGGGATCAAAATAGCAACACACATAGGCCTACCTTCATATTTACACAGTGTGGAGACACTAAACATAGTAAAGGGACAGACTAATCACACCTACAGACAATGTCAAAGCCAAGCTACAGAACAATGGGTTCAGACCGCGGGAGCTATGGCTATGCTAACGTTAGCAACTCGCTAGCAATCTAGCTAACGTTAGCCAGTGATATGACGTTATCAAAATAAATATGAAAGTCCCTTCGTGGGTATTTCTAATAGGCATCCATATCCCACCTACACATCATATTTAATCACCATCCTAATTCCATATGTCTAACTAGTCTGCTTACCTGTCAAATAGACATTACAGAGGACACGTTTTCAGAGCATGGCTCACTATACGAACGGCAACACTCATCTGACGACTCTATGTCCCAGAGTGCACGGCGAGAGCCAGCACTACGTCACACAGGCTAGAAGCAATTAACCTGCAGTGCCCTCCTGTGGCGAGAACCGGCTATCACAACAACACAGCAGACAATTCTCCTCTTTACTATTAGTGAGTGGTCAATGAAGGTAAGTATATAAAATAAAAAATAGATGGGGGGCTACTAAATCCCAAGTACCCCACACTCTCCCCTCAAAAAGATAATGGCGTCCCGACATAACAAATCTACCAGTCCACATTGCATAACTTTTCATTGAAAAGATAGGTTATTACTAAGCAGGAGTCAATCTGGATACTGTACTGTAATCAGTCATAACATATAACACACATCTCCTATTAATGGTATATGTTTGCAGTAAATAATGTGCACTTGAATCCACTGCTTCGTCCGTCTTGAGGCCGGGGAGCTATAGTATCTGACTAAAAGCAAATAACTTTGTAATAGTAATATCCCTGGTGGTAACAGGTGTGTTCTAAAACCCCAATGCTACAGTAACTCTGTGTCTGGTGATCACAGGACAACTAAAATCACATAGCTATAACAATTGTAACATGTCAAAAGTTTTTTTTTTGTTTTTTTGTTTTTTTGTTTTTTTTTCATTTATTTATTTATACTGAGTTGTCTGATTTGCTTATCTACCAGACACACTAGGCTGCCCTAGTCTGTGATAAGTAAACACTGGTGTAGGTTTTCTATTTCTCAAAGGATATGCTTTTTCTCTGGCAGGCTGCACAGCTTCCCCTGGAGGAGGCTGCAAGGCATCTTCTGGTGGAGGCTGCAAGGCATCTTCCAGGCTCTTGTCATCGGGCTCATCCTCTTCTTCAGCTCCAGATGTCTCGCCATTCTCTGACACTGTCCCATTGTCCTCTATTGTTGCAGGCTGCTCCGCAAAATCCTCTTCATCTTGACCGTCTCTTTCCTCCGGATAGAACTCCAAGGCATCTGGGCTCAGCTGACTCTGGATCCGCTCACTGGCTCTGACTGTTGGTCGTCCCACGATGCATCTCCAGTTATCCTCATCATCTGAGTCACTGTCCTGTTCCTGGTTCCACTGCATTTGTCTGTCTGTCTTCTTTCTCTCCCGTCTAGGTTTCACAGGTAAGTCCTCTTCTCTTGGTTCCACCGGCAGGAAGTCGCATGGCAGAAGAAGGTTCCTATGCATGATTCTGGTTCGTCCTTTTCCATTCTCCGGCTTCAGCTCATACACAGGGCTGTCGGCGTGCTTCCTCTGTGTTACTACATGCACCTGGTCCTCCCAGAATGGTCTTAATTTCCCCGGTCCTCCTTTCTCGTTCAGGTTGCGGATGAGAACCCTGCATCCGGGATACAGCTCTGTCCCGTGGGCCTTTTTGTCGTATAGTGTTTTGTTTCTGGCCCCCTCCTTCCGTGCTGTCTCTGATGCTAGGCGATAGGCGTCATTCATGCGGGCCTTCCACTTCTCTGCATATTCTTGAGGGGATAGTGCCTGGTCCTTTGCTCTAAGGCCAAACATCAGGTCAATGGGAAGTCTTGGATTTCTGCCGAACAACAGATAGTAAGGTGCAAATCCGGTCGCTTCATTTCGGGTGCAGTTGTATGCATGTATCACCTTTGGGAGTGACGCTTTCCAATCCGTTTTCGCAACCGCTGGCAGGTTTCTCAGCATCGCCAGAACCGTTCTGTTGAAACGCTCGACCTGACCATTTCCTTGCGGGTGATACGGTGTTGTGTGAGAACCCCTGACTCCACTGTACTCCTGCAGCTTGGCGAAGAGCTTATTGTCAAACTCCTTCCCTTGGTCATGGTGCAGCGTCGCCGGGAAACCAAATCTCAGCACAAAGTCCCCGAATACCTTCTCTGCGGCGGTCTTGGCAGCTTTGTTTCTGCATGCATAGGCTTGAACAAAACGGGTAAAGTGGTCCATAACCACCAGTATATACTCGTACCCTCCCTTACACTTCTCTAAGTGTAAGAAGTCAATGGAGACCATCTCAAATGGGTGTGTGGTCACGATGTTGGTGAGAGGGGCTCTGGTTGGTTTGTTGGGGCGCTTGGTCTTCAGGCAGCTACACACCTGTGTGATGTAATGTTCCACATCTTTCTGCATGTGAGGCCAATAGAAACGGTCCCTCAACAGGTGCAACACCCTCTCCACGCCTAGATGGCCCAGGTCTCTGTGCAGTTCTTTATATACCAGCTCATGGAACTTTTTCGGCAGGACTAGCTGAGTTCGGGTAGCTGTTTTCCGGCGCAGGATGCCATCATCATCAAGGCACAGCCGATGCTTCTCTCTCATGAGTGTCGCAACACCCCTGCTCGCACACTGTGTTTTTCCCCGAGGCCACTGATTGGAGGTTATGTACTTCAGCACCTCTCCAATGACAGCATCCTCCCTCTGGGCGTCTCTCACCGTCTGACTGGGTATCTCTGCCACAGGTGATGTATGTTCCTTCTCAAACTCGGCTAGTGCTGTGGCTATGGTTACCGGACACATCCAAGGCTCAGCTCTCTCCAGCTGTACTGACAGCGCCTGGGTCACACTGTTCATGACCTCGGGGTGTACTTCTTGTGAACAGGTCTGCATGTACTGCTCCATCGGCATGCGTGAGAGGCCATCTGCGTCCCCATTGGCTCGTCCAGGCCGGTACTTGATAGAGAACTGGAAATCGGCTAACTCTGCTACCCACCTGTGGGTGGTCGCATTCAGTTTGGCTGTCGTGAGCACATAGGTGAGGGGATTATTGTCTGTGTAGACAGTGAATGATGGAGCGTGGTAGAGGTAATCTCTAAATCTCTCACATATGGCCCATTTCATCGCGAGGAACTCCAACTTCCCTGAGTGGAGATGGTAGTTCTTCTCAGGAGTTGTCAGTGTCCTAGACCCATACGCGATGACTGCCAGCCCACCCTGTGACTGTCTTTGATACAATACTGCCCCGAGGCCCTCTCGTGACGCGTCGCAGTGAAGGATAAAGGGCTGTTCAAAGTCTGGGTAGCCCAACACTGGTGGCTGGATGAGGAATTCAATCAACTGACAGAGGACCTGTTGGTGTTCAGCTGTCCACTTAACTGGGTGAGAGGAGGGCAGATGGTCTCGGGAGCCCTTCCTCCCCTTGTCCTTTCTCTTTTGTTTGAGCTTCCCCGCTGCTGTCTTCTCTGGGGTGAGGAGGTCATAGAGAGGCCTTGCGATTCGGGAGAAGTTAGGTATGTAGGGCCGGTAATACGAGATGAATCCCAGCATCTTCCTGAGCTCTCCGATGGTCGTAGGTTCTCTCTCCTTCAGTGCCTGGACCGGGGCCACATCAGCGGGGTCCATTGTGTATCCATCCTTGGTCACAAGCCTTCCCAGGAACCTTACTTGGTTTTTGAAGAGTTCACATTTTCTTGCCGTCAGCTTGATTCCATGGCTTCTGTAGCGGTGCAGTACTCTTCTCAGGTGCTGGAGGTGTTCGTCGAATGTGGTTGAGTGGACCAGGTTGTCATCTAAATACGGCTGACAAATGTTGTCCCTCAGCCCAATCAAACATTCCTCCATGGACCTCTGGAACTCTGCTGGTGCTGAGGACAGTCCGAAGGGAATTCTCACCCATTCATATAATCCCCACGGGGTGATGAATGCAGTCAGTGGACGGCTGGACTCCTCAAGAAACCCCTGGTGATATGCCTTCCCCTGATCCAAGACAGAAAACCAGGCACTCCCCTTCAGGCTGTCGAGCATATCCTGGATGCGTGGTATTGGATGGCGGTCTGGGATGGACCTCTTGTTCAACTCACGGTAGTCACAGCAGAGGCGGAGGCTCCCATCCTTTTTCCGCACACACACGATTGGGCTTGAGTAGGGTGATTTTGACTTAGTTATCCAGTCTCTGTTCAGTAAATCCTCGAGGTATTCCTTCACTTCTTTATGAAGAGGCTTTGGGACTGATGTGTATGTCCGCTTCACCGGTGTGGTGTCACTCAGGCGGATCTTGAGCTGGAGTGATGGAATAGTCCCCACATCATGGTCATCGCGTGCGAACACACTACTCTCCTCCCGCAGTAGCTCTCTCACCTGCAGTTGTTGTTCAGGTGTCAGGTGGTTCAGAGGGACAGGCGGGTCCCATAGATCTTCCTCCTGGTGTTCCGTCTTGACATCACCTGGCCCTTTCAGCTTTGTTGTGTCTCTAATCACAGGTCTTCGTTCTGTACCTGTTGTGGAGGTCCCTGGGATGACTGGGTTCACTGTACTAGTCCCATCCACATCCAACGGCTTCACGGCGGCAGGGTAGATGGCTCTAGTTCTTTGGGTCTGCCCCAGGGGAGTCCGTGGCGGCAGTGTGATGTCATGAGCTGTGACGTTAGTCACTGGGACAGCGATGCGTGACCAGGTTCCCTTCTGTAAACATACAATGTTTTCATCCACCTTCAGGCCCTCTGGCCACTTTGGGTTCACATTAGGCTCAAAGAGGACGTTCTGGTCTGCTTGGAGGGGCCCTGCTCTAACACCACACTTAACAATCTTTGTCTGGCCCGCCGGAATAGTCATGCTTTCTCGGCCCACTTTAACCATCCCCTCACCTTCCATATCATCTTGGCTGTTTATCAGCTTCACGAGGACTTCAGCCTTCTTGTAGTCAACCGCGAACGCAATGCTTAGTGCCTTTGTGATTACACTTGATGGCTGTCCAGCTCCAGACTCTAACAGGTGTTCAATTACATTGTAACCGATGATCGGTTCTTCTGCGGTGCCCTGGTGTGTGGTTACTAGTATTGGCACAGTGAGTTCCATTGGTGGAGTCTGAGTGGTGCTATTCGGTGCTAACTGGACAGTCACTTCCACCCATCCAGAGAAAGGAATGGTTGTCTGGTTTGCTGCTTTACCAGTCAGGTTGCCAGGGCCAAGGATCTCTTCTGTGCTTCTCACCTTGGTGTGTGGGAGATGTTTTCTCCTCCATTCTTCACTGATTAGGCAGACCTGCGACCCGGTATCCCACAATGCCTGTGTGGCTACACCATCAATGTAACAGTTTATCATGTATTTCTTTCCAATTAGGTTCAGCAGCTGTGACTGGCGTTTTGAGGAGATATGACTCACTGTGGGTGCTTGCTGTTCCCGCCCTGCCTCGTCTCGCTGTCGGGCAGACACTCTGGCTTCTAGTAGCTGAATACTGTCGTCGATGAGCTTGCTGGTGACAGTACAGCTAGACGTGTCTACCTGCTCCGATTTTTCAGGCCTCTGAGCTCTACACCCTCTTGAAAGATGGCCACTCTGTCCGCATTTGAAACAGTGGTTGCACTGGTCGCCCCTTTCACTGTCTTGACAGGCTTTGCATCCGCGCTTCCTCACAGGCTGCTGCTGACGAGAAGGTCTTTGGCCAGAGGAGTGGTTCATGGCTTTTCTCATCTGTTCCATTTCTCCTTTCAGCTGTTGGATTATCTCGTAGAACGCAGACTCCTTTTGGTTCCCTGCCTGTGTCTTAAGGGCTTTCACACTCGCGGATGTTGATGGTGACGACTCCTGACCCCCGACCACTGCAGCTTCCGCTCCTAGATACTGATGTGCCTCAGCTCGCACTTCCCGCACTCTGGTTTCCTTAGTGTGGGAGCTCTTCTTGAATTTCCGCTGTCTCTCTGACTCGAAACTTGCGGCCTCTATCATCTTAACAATGAGAACATCATCAGTAGTTGCTTGATCATCGAGATAGCTCTTGAGCTGATATTTTACCTGGTCACTCACTAGCCCAGTTCCCACAGCTCTTAGGAACTTCTTCTGTATCAGTTCAGGGCTGTATTGTTCATCAGAGCCAGGCTCTCTCGCTGCTGCTAAGAGTCTCTCTTTACATGCTATGGCTCGGAACAGGAAGTTCTGTGGTGACTCCTGACTGTCCTGTGTGATGTTGATTAGTCGGTGATATAGGTCCACAGAGCTATCCTCTTTGAAATGGCCGTTCAGAATGGTCCTCAGCTGAGGGAGGGTGAGTTCGGTTTTGATCTCTAACAAGTCACGGAGAGTCAGCCCAGGGCTGATGGCTCGGATTACAGCCTCTATTATCTCCAACTCGCTGTGGCCTTTTCTCACCCCCATATCAATCTGATGCGTAAGATTTATATAAGACAACTTGTCTATCTGCCCCCGTTCTCCTATTTGGCCATTTATCTTAAAGTCTCTGCGTATGGTTACTTCAGGGGGTTGGATTACTGACGGGATTGGGTTTGAAGGTTGACTAGGTCTACTGGGTTCTTTAAGACTTAGTTTCTCACTGAGGCGTGATATCTCTTTCTCAAGCGCTTTTGTGGATGCAGTAAAGCTGGACTGTAAGGCCTGATATTGTTCATGTAAGCTTGCCAATTCAGCAGCATCCTTGTTAGTACTGTCTGCACCTGCACCAGTATGTGACTCCGCCCCTCTCTGCTTCATTTCACTAGAGAGGTCCACTAGTCTGGACAGAAACTGACGTGCTACCTCTTCATCCTCCTTCTCAATTGCTTCATCCACAGTTTCACTAATAAGTCTGATCAGCGCATGCCTCTTTGTCTGGTTTTCAGTGGGGACTTTAGCAATAACACACACCTCTTTTAACTGGTCCAGCCCTAACTGCAGGAGGGTCTCACTCAGCCTGTCTTGCAGTTGCTCAAGCTCCAGTTCCATTGTTGGTCACGTGTTCTCACTCCGCTCCCCACTTCTTCTCCTGACAATGGTGGCAATGGCGCTGATCCCGGGTTTCGGCACCAATATTTGTAGCACACTTGATAAGAATGACACTTACAAGGGCTGGTGTTTTTGTTGTTTTACTCCATCTGTCAAATAGACATTACAGAGGACACGTTTTCAGAGCATGGCTCACTATACGAACGGCAACACTCATCTCCAATTTATACACAATAAGAGCACCAAATATATTCTTCCATAAATTCACATTAGTCTAGCCTACCGCGAGCAAAGCTAAACAGTATATAACGTTACGGAACATGGGGGGATCAAAATAGCAACACACATAGGCCTACCTTCATATTTACACAGTGTGGAGACACTAAACATAGTAAAGGGACAGACTAATCACACCTACAGACAATGTCAAAGCCAAGCTACAGAACAATGGGTTCAGACCGCGGGAGCTATGGCTATGCTAACGTTAGCAACTCGCTAGCAATCTAGCTAACGTTAGCCAGTGATATGACGTTATCAAAATAAATATGAAAGTCCCTTCGTGGGTATTTCTAATAGGCATCCATATCCCACCTACACATCATATTTAATCACCATCCTAATTCCATATGTCTAACTAGTCTGCTTACCTGTCAAATAGACATTACAGAGGACACGTTTTCAGAGCATGGCTCACTATACGAACGGCAACACTCATCTGACGACTCTATGTCCCAGAGTGCACGGCGAGAGCCAGCACTACGTCACACAGGCTAGAAGCAATTAACCTGCAGTGCCCTCCTGTGGCGAGAACCGGCTATCACAACAACACAGCAGACAATTCTCCTCTTTACTATTAGTGAGTGGTCAATGAAGGTAAGTATATAAAATAAAAAATAGATGGGGGGCTACTAAATCCCAAGTACCCCACATATGGCTGCTCTGCCTATCCAAGTGAGGGTTGGCCGACCCTATAATGCTCCAGCCGAGTGCAGTTCGTTGAGCAAAAGGTTCATTCTCGCTACCCATGATGACCTCTAGGGGAGCTAAAGCTGAAGAGCAGTCATAGCCGATGAGGAGTCCCACTTCACAGTCTTGAAGTGGAGGCAACTTGTTGGTTAGATGGTTGAGGTGAGGCCACTTAAGAGCTGTATTCTTTGTTGGGATATGGGACTTAACTGGTATGAAGTCACGTGTATAAGCCTGCTGTATTTGAATATGTGCGTCGGAGTTAAGCCCCGCACCTGAAGACCGCTGGCAGTTTTACTTGCTATGACTGTATTCACGGCTGTCATTGTGCTTAATTTAAGCTGTACCGGCCAAGTTTTCACATTTAACTCCATCGCCAAATCTTCTAGCATAAATGTGGAGTCACTCTGAGTGTCAAGAAGAGCATAGGTGAGTATTCCCTCCGGGGCTCTGTTGTTGAAGACACGAGGACTGGAACGATGCTGGATGTGGCAGAAGCGTGTTGAGTTAAAGCATGAGACATGACTTTGTGAACTTTGTCGTTTACACGGTCTCCTGTGGCAGCATTACTTGGCATTTCTGCAGGTCTTACATTCTCTCGGTGCAAGCAGGTGGGATGACGTCCACCGCAGGTGCTGCAGGTATGTTGCCTTTTACAGTCTTTGGCAGAGTGGCCCTTTCCTAAGCATCCAAAGCATAAATGATGTTCATGAATAAAAGCTCTTTTCTCGTCCACAGTTTTGGCTACAAAGGCTGAGCATTTAGCAACACCATGTGCTTCATCTCCACAGGCTAAACAAGGTGGCTTTGGCTTTGAGCTTCTTAATGTTGTTGAGTTGGAGTCCTTTAACTGAGTGCTTGTGTTGAATTCTTCGCTCTCTTTGATAACCTTTCGTCTGTTGTTTTCAAATTCATCATTAAGGGTGAGGCGATGGGATTACAAGCAATTCGGGCTTCCTTTTGCATGAACTCTGAGAAACGTTGGAAGCTTGGATAATCACCAGTTCGATCCAACTCTTTGACAGCAATTCGATTCCATCTGCACACCAACCACTCAGGCAGTTTCTGTAGAAGCTTGTGATTTTCTTCACAGTCATTGAGGATGGACAGGCCTTTAACATGGGGCATAGTTTCAGCACACCCTAGCAGAAAATCAGCAAACTCTCGCAGTGACTTGGGATCATTAGCAGCTATCTTTGGCCATTTCATTAGTATCTCTCGGAAAGCCTTTTGGACTATAAATGGACGTCCACATCTGTCCTCCAAAACAGCCCAGGCACCCTTATAAGCTTCCTCTGAATTCCGGTAAAAGAACCCTTCAACGGCCCTGCGTGCCTCCCCTGCTACATAACTCTTTAAGTCCAGCATTTTCTCACTTACTGGGAGGGGCTTCTGATCAATCAAGGCCATAAAGAAAACTTTCCAATCGATTAACTTTAAAGGGTCGCCTATGAAGGTTGTTAGTTCTGGGACAGGTAAGCGGCCTAGGGCAAATGAACTGGCAATTGCTTGAGTCAACGTGGTTTCCTGAGTAAAACTTCTATCTGCTTGAGTTGAATTCTGAGGTGCTATGTGTCGTGGCACAAAAGGTGTAGCTTGTGTATCAAGGAAAGGTTTGTACTCTGTGTTTGGGCTGTGCAGAGGAGTTTTTTCACTGTCTGCATTCAGCTGTAGTAGCCTTGATTTTTCCTCCTCCAGCTTTAATTTTACTTCAGCCTCCCTTTCTTTAATTTCTGCCAGCATTTGAGTTTCCTTTACTTTCCATTCAGTCTCCAGTTTTTCAAGGTTTGCTTGTTGAATTTGTACCACCTGAACAGTCTTTGCTTGCTCTAGCTTGACTGCAAACTCTGCCTCGGCCCGTTTACTGGAAGCCACGGAGATGCTGCTAACATGATCATCAGATCCTCTAAGAGACTGTGAAACAGCTGTTTCTGTGTTGGTCCTCCCAAAGACAGATCCATACTCCTCTTTACTTAGCTGCATTCTTACTCTCTCCTTTTCAAGGCAGTCATTGAAAGCTTTATCAGTATTCTCCATTCGTTTATTAACAATGTCACAAATCTCAGATGATATGGTGCTACATGCATCCATTTTCTTCACAACATCTGGAGCACTTGTATGGTTTAGTCGAATAGGTTCATAATGCTGGCACAACTTGTCATGTTTAGCGTTAACGTTCCTTGGAATTTCATCAAGCTCCTCCGGTGAACAGAAAGTCTTTAGTTTAGCTCTTATTTCTTTAGCCGCTAGTTTCCAAGTCTCATATGCCTTGTTGAATGCTTTCTCCCTTTTCTTTAGTTCCTGGGCTTGCAGCTCTTTGCCTTTTTCTGTTAAGGTTCGATCACGAGAGCTAGATCTCACTTGTTGAACATCGGTGGGATTCTTGTCTTCTTCAGAAGGGGTTAACATTTTTTTGTGACTGTTTATAGAAAAACTTTAAGTATTTTGTCTGAACTCAAAATACGTGTGGCCTTTAACTTTTGCAACTACTTTAAACCACCGCTCATATCAGACATTTACACATTTTTTCCCAAAGTTAATAAACTGTATCACAGTCAAAATAAACCTTCATAAATTACCCTTCAGGAAAATTCCAACATTAAATACCGTCGATTTCAACAATAAAAATGATTATGATGTTGAGTTTAGAACTCGTTCAACCCTCAACAAGCATTTCAAACACCCGTGCAGGCAATCATCAAACCACCCGCCCAGGTATGGCAACCCTCAATCTATAAATGTCCATTGTCTTGTGTGTGATGAAAAAGCGAGCAGATAACTTTTTATATTTACTTCAAACAGTTCAGTGTCTCTGTGAGTGACTTTACCCCGCAGCTACAAAGTCTCTCGCTGCCGTTGTATCATGCTGAAGCCGCTGCTGAAGCCGGAAGATGACTCCCATGCAGCGTAGTTTCACTGTAGCGGTCCTTGGCATCAAGAAACACAGCGTTGAGTTCGACTGGTACGCTTTTATTTCTTCCAGAGTACCGTGAAACTATAAAACACATAACAGTATCACGATAACATCAAATAAGCACAAAGATTCACACATTTGTCACATTAGCTTAAAACCATACACACCGTTACAACGACTGGGCCGACACGTTACACAAAGCAACTCAATACAAAAGAAAACAAAGAAAACCCGCCACTAATACAATGCCACTACCTCTCTCCGCCTACCAAGGGCGCAAACTGGGCGTTACGGACTGGATGTTTACAGGCCTCACTCAAGCAACGGCGACAGGTACCCGACTTCGGGCCAAACCGCACTTGGTAACAGTCGGAAACAAATAAAAACACGCTCATATAAAGGTTGTGCTTACACCAATGACTTAAAAACAGCACAAGAAACAATTACTTACTTCGAATTTCTCTGCTTTCTTCCTAACATGCTCGGTGCATGACTAGCAAGCGACTTGTAGCAAAGTGGCGTGTGACGTCACTATTTAAATTTTCGTTTACCCCCTTCCGGGGTGCGCCAAACCCCGTACCATGAATAGGACATAACACATTTGGAGAAGGTTGGCCATTTACATACAATATGTATTTTTGACGTTTCTGATGAAATTGTTGTGCGTCGGAAAGGAACCAGTGCAGGGATCCGGCAGGGTCAAGCCCGTAGGCACGTTTATTTATATTCAGGGAAGGGAAATGCGGGATGTGTATTGTGCAACTAGAGTCCTGGATGTGGGGTGTGTAAAGACTATGTGTTTGTGTGCAGGGCGAGTGTGGTCGCGTGTACCATGCGCAAGTCCTGTTTTTTTTAATGCAAGGGATCAAATCAAATCAATTTTATTTGTAAAGCCCAATATCACAAATTACAAATGTGCCTCAATGGGCTTAACAGCAACAAAACATCCTGTCCTTAGACCCTCTCATCGGATAAAGAACAACTCCCTAAAAAAAACTTAAACAGGGAGAAAAAATAGGAAGAAACCTCAGGGAACGCAACAGCGGAGGGATCTCTCTCCCAAGACGGACAGCGTGCAATGGATGTTGTGTTCACGCAATTTACATAATACAACATTGAAAGAGGATAACAGTGTTGTGGTCCAGACGCAAGGCGCGTCTCCGCCTGAGTCTACCGGCAGGGTTCAAACAGCGCGCTCGTTGAGAGCGCAGCCACGCACCAGAGGCTCATCGGAAATCAGCGCACCTGAAGCCAATATGCAGCCAGCTATAAGAGAAGACGCTGACGTGCAATCTGTGCCTGATTGTGCCATCTAGTACGGTAGTTACCAAGTAGATCGCTAGACACCTTAGCTGTGTTTTTCCTCCTGCAATTTCTGCGTTGTGATTCCTGAGTCCAATTCCGTGTCTTTCTCCCCCGTCCTCCCAGAACCCCCGGTGCTTCTCGGGCTCCGTCTTCCTCGCGTCCCTTGTGTTCCTCGGACCCCTCCCTGGTGCTCCCACGCTGCCTCCCGCAGAACCCCTACTCCTGGACTCGCGCTTCACCAGCACAAATACCCTCCAGTCATTTACATTCCTGCACACAAACACATAGTCTTTTACACACCCCACATCCAGGACTGTAGTTGCACCATACACATCCTGCATTTTCCCTTCCCTGGATATAAATACACGTGCCTACGGGCTTGACCCTGCCGGACCCCTGCACTGGTTCCTTTCCGATGCACAACAAACAGAATTATAATGGACATAAAATTTATGAAGAACATGATGCACAGGATGCCAAGCAGTGTCCACATGCCAACGGAACCGTACAGGACCCAAGCCATGCGACCAGCATTATCATGTAAAAAAAATAAACTCTTATGTGAGGAGAGGAAGGGCAGGCAGCATCCAAATGGCGACCACCATCACCACGGAGACCTGGAAGGAGAACCGATTGCACATGCACGCAAGAGAGACTCACATGACACCATTCAAACACAGAAAAGGAGAAAGGCGAAGACATCATTCAGAGAGAGAGAAAAGACATGTTCGAGAAGAGAACAGTTTGCAATAGTCATTAGTCATCCTCTATACTCGATAATCTCGTCGGCAGAACAGCGGTAGGTAAATTCACTGAGACAGCCATGCAGTACAGGTTGTGAAGCACTCAACTTAAAGGCAACTAATTGTAAGCTAAGGCAAAAAGATTAGTTTTAAGTTTGGATTTAAAGGACTCCACAGACTCTGATTGTCTGATGGCAGCAAGTACGTTATTCCACAACAATGGAGCCCGATAGGAAAAGGCCCTGCCACCAGCTGACTTTTTAACTTTGGGTACACACAGGAGCCCTGTATTTTGAGAACGAAGAGCTCGAGATGGAATGTAAGGTTTAAAGAGATCAGACAGGTAGGATGGGGCAAGCCCATTTAGGATTTTATAAATCACCAGAAGCACCTTGTATTCTGATCTAACATGGATAGGAAAGCCAATGAAGGGAGGCAAGAATTGGTGTAATATGGTCAAATTTCCTAGTTTTAGTTAGGATTCTAGCAGCAGCATTCTGAACCATCTGAAGACTTTTAGTACTAGAATGTGGCAGACCTGACAACAGAACATTACAGTAATCAAGTCTGGATGAAACATGCATGTATTAGAGTCTCTGCGTCAGCCATGGAGAGAAAAGACCGAATTTTAGCTATGTTACGTAAGTGAAAAAAGACAGTCTTTGTGATTTCTTTAATGTGTTTATCAAAGGAAAGGCTGGGATCAAACGTAACACCAATATTTTTGGCTGCCACACTTTGTGAAACCACAGAGTTGTCGATTGTTATCGTTACTTGATCAATTTGGTGTTTGCGTCTAGCAGGGCCAATGACTAGCATCTCGGTTTTATCTGAATTTAAAAGCAGAAAGTTAAGTGACATCCAGTTTTTCACAGTAGCCAAGCAGGCCTCTAAGTTAGTGATTTGAGTATGATCATCAGCCCTTATAGGCACATACAACTGAGTATCACCAGCATAGCAATGGAAATGTATTCCATAACTGCATACAATTTGGCTAAGAGGTGTAATGTAAAGAGAGAAAAGTAGAGGGTAAAGAACTGAGCCCTGAGGCACACCATATTTAACGTCAGAAAATTTTGATATAATTTTATTATAGCAGACACAATGTGTTCTTCCAGATAAGTAGGACTTAAGCTAAGAGAGAGCTAAGCCAGAGACACCAACATTACAATTTAATCTATCTAAAAGTATACAGTGATCAATGGTGTCAAAGGCTGCACTGAGGTCCAGTAGTAGAAGCACAGAAGTGGAATCAGAGTCGATAGCCAGTAAAAGATAATTTACCACTCTGGTCAGAGCAGTTTCAGTGGAGTGACAGGGCCTGAAAGTCGACTGAAAAGGTTCATATAGATGGTATTCTTTTATATGGGTCGAAAGTTGTTGATACACAACTCTCTCTAGTACTTTAGAGAAGAATGGAAGATTAGAGACTAGTCGATAGTTATTAAGAGACCCTGGATCAAGGTGCGGTTTTTTAAGTAGAGGTTTAACCACAGCTGTCTTAAAACTGCTGGAAACAATGCCAGTAGTAAAAGATAAATTAAGGATGTCTAGCATTGTAGGTCCAAGAAAAGGCCAGAGGTCTTTTAAAAGTTTTGCTGGTAAGTGATCAAGTAGGCAAGCAGTGGTTTAGAAGCTGACACAAACTTAGTCAAAGTATCAAGAGAGATAGTCTCAAACGCTGTAATAACTGGAACTGTCAGTGACCCATTGTGTAGATATGAATTTAGTATTACAGGATCTGCAGGAGTAGATGGAGTTGAAGAACTAATTTTGTTTAAGATCTCATCAACCTTATTGCAGAAAAAATCTAAAAATTCATGGGCTGTGAATGGTGAGCAGCTAATAGACGACTGCTTTTTAGTAAGTTTAGATACAGTGTCAAAGAGAAATCTGGGGTTATGTTTATTAATATTTATTAAGTGAGAGAGATACGATGTTTTTGCAGTAGATAAAACACGCTTGTATTTCAATAAACACTTGTGCCATGATAGGTAAAAAACTTCCAATTTTGATTTTCGCCATTTACGTTCCAGTCTCCTGCAGGTCCGCTTAAGAGCACGTGTCTCATCATTAAACCAGGGTGTAGGCCTCTTTAGTCGCCTAGCTCTGGTAGGCAGAGGTGCAACTGAATCGAGGAGACTAGAGAGGGCCACATTGAAGTCACTAGTGAAATTTTCAACAGCGTCATTTACCACAGTGAAAGGAGCCAAGACTTCATGCAAGCAGCTGGCCAAAAGCAGCTACAGTGGAGGGACCAATATGGCGAGTGGCAATTACATCTGTGCTGGCATCAACTGGACAGGCCAATAATGCTTCAAATTTGATGAGAAAATGATCTGACACAGCAGATGTGGTTAGTAAGACATTCAGATCAGAAACAGCTATCCCTTTAGATAAAACCAAATCAAGGGTGTTACCACTGCAATGAGTCGACTCTTGAACAAACTGAGTGAACCCAAAAGTATCAACTAGTGCCAGAAAGGCTTTACTTAGAGGATCAGCAGCCTTATTCAGATGAATATTGAAATCACCTAGAATTAGAATCTCACCAGAGTGAGTAACAAGGCCTGAGACAAATTCTCCAAAATCTTCAAGAAATAACAAGTAACAGCCAGGAGGCCAATAGAGTATCACAATTTGGACTGAGCCAAGTCTGTTCATGGCTGAGGGAGATGGACCAAGAATAAGAGACTCAAAAGACTGGAATTTAGATTCAAGTCTAGAAGTCAGATTGAAAATAGATTTATTTATTAAGGCAACACCCCCACCTGCTTTATTTGCCCGAGCTACATGGGCATAAGTATAGTCAGGGGGGGAAGCTTCATTTAAGGGAAGGAAAACATTTGGTTTAAGCCATGTTTCACATAACCCAATCATATCAAAACTATGTTCAAGAATCAGATCATTTATTAGTAAGGCTTAGCTAGACAGTGATCTGATATTTACGAAACCAAATTTAAGCGACTTGTGGAAGTGATCAGTAGTAGGCAGAGCTTTAGAGCTACCGATAGGTGAAAGATTAAATGGAATTAGACACCTTGTTGAGAGTTTTGGCCACCAACGCTTTGGACGATATGTGGTCACATTCTTGATAACATTAGCTGTTTGGTTTTGTAGATTATTAGGTACTTTGTCGCACATCTCACCGCTACCAGTGGTAGGAATAAGTACTAGATTATTGTGATTCACACATTTAGGAGAGGAGAGCTTGGGGGCAATACAGCAGGGTAGGGAGACAGTCTCAATGTTATAGACCAAGCTATCAGGCTGATAATCTACACTATGAGAAATTCCCTGACTAATATTAATTAAACTACTTGACTCAACATCCGCACTAGATTTAAACCGAGCAGGCTCTATAATGACCTGCAACCCTGCTGAATGATAAGTCCCTAGTGTCAAACTAAACGTAAACAGCTAGTAGGATAGTAGGATGTTTTTAGCTAAGTTGTCTGTTTTACAGTATCCCAGGTTATTCTGCAGGAATATTCGGGTGTTATTCAGGAGATATAAATAGGCATCCAGGTTTTTCGGGGAACTCCGAGCTAAATAAGTGGGGAGAAAATGTGATGTATTTTGTGTTTGTCTGCTCTGGACACTTCCCATAAGGATGCCGTTAGAGGGCGCCAGTATATAAATATTGGGCATCACTGTTTCCGGGTTGTCGGATTTTTATTTTTAATTTTTCCACTTTTTATTAATCAAAATAAGTAACCCAGCCACTGAGGATGCACAAGCCAGTGCATCCTTAGTGCCGGTCCCAAGTCCGGACAAATGGGGAGGGTTGCGTCAGGAAGGGCATCCGGCGTAAAATCTTTGCCAAATCAAATATGCGGATCATAAATAAGACTTACATACCGGATCGGTCGAGGCCCGGGTTACCAACGACCGCCACCGGTACTGTTAACCAGCAGGGTGTCGGTGGAAACTATGCTACTGTTGGGTGAAGGAGAAGGAGAGGGGGAAAGCATGTCCAGAGGCAGCTAGAGAGGAGGAAGGGTAGGCATGTGGAGGTGAGAGTTGGAACTTTGAATGTTGGCACTATGACTGGTAAAGGGAGAGAGCTGGCTGACATGATGGAAAGAAGAAAGGTAGGCATACTGTGTGTGCAAGAGACCAGGTGGAAGGGGAGTAAGGCCAGGAGTATCGGAGGTGGCTTCAAACTCTTCTACCATGGTGTGAATGGGAGGAGTAATGGGGTAGGGGTAATTCTGAAGGAAGAGTATGTCAAGAGCGTGTTGAAGGTTAAGAGAGTGTCAGACAGAGTGATGAGTATGAAGCTGGAAATTGAAGGTTTATTGCTGAACGTTATCAGCGCATATGCCCCGCAAGTTGGGTGTGAGATGGATGAAAAAGAAGAATTCTGGAGTGAGTTGGACGACATGGTGGAGAGGGTACCCAAGGAGGAGAGAGTGGTGATTGGAGCGGACTTCAATGGACATGCTGGTGAAGGGAACAGAGGTGATGAGGAGGTGATGGGAAGGTATGGAGTCAACAAGAGAAATGTGGAAGGACAGATGGTGGTCGATTTTGCGAAAAGGATGGAAATGGCTGTGGTGAATACATATTTCAAGAAGAGGGAGGAACACAGGGTGATGTAAAAGAGTGGAGGAAAGTGCACACAGGTGGACTATATCTTATGTAGAAGGCGCCATCTAACAGGGATTGGAGACTGCAAGGTGGTGACAGGGGACAACATAGCTAGGCAGCATCGGATGGTGGTCTGTAGGATGACTTTGGAGACCAAGAAGAGGAAGCGAGTGAAGACACAGCCGAAGATCAAATGGTGGAAGTTGAGGAAGGAAGACTGTTGTGTGGAGTTCAGGCAGGAGTTAAGACAGGCACTGGGTGGTAGTGAAGAGTTGCCAGATGGCTGGACAACCACTGCAGAAATAGTGAGGGAGACAGCTAGGAAGGTACTTGGTGTGTCATCAGGACAGAGGAAGGAAGACAAGGACACTTGGTGGTGGAATGAGGAAGTACAGCAAATTATACAGAAGAAAAGGTTGGCAAAGAAGAACTGGGATAGTAAGAGAGATGAAGAAAGTAGACAGGAGTACAAGGAGATGCAGCGTAAAGCAAAGAGAGAGGTGGCAAAGGAAAAGGAAAAGGCATATGGTGAGTTTTATGACAGGTTAGACACTAAGGAAGGAGAAAAGGACTTGTACCGATTGGTTAGACAGAGGGTCCAAGCTGCAAAGGATGTGCAGCAAGTTAGGGAGTTCAAGGATAGAGATGGAAACGTGCTGACAAGCGAGGAGAGTGTGCTAAGAAGGCAGAAGGAATACTTTGAGGGGCTGATGAATGAAGAAAATGAGAGAGAGAGAAGGTTGGATTAACAAGGAGGAAGTGAGGGCAGCTATGAAGAGGATGAAGAGTGGAAAGACAGTTGGTCCTGATGACATACCTGTGGAGGCATGGAGATGTTTAGGAGAGATGGCAGTGGAGTTTTTAACTAGATTGTTTAACACAATCCTGGAAAGTGAGAGGATGTCTGAGTGGAGAAGAAGCATACTGGTACCGATTTTCAAGAACAAGAGCAGTGTGCAGAACTGTAACAACTACAGAGGTATAAAGCTGATCAGCCACAGCATGAAGATTTGGGAAAGAGTAATAGAAGCTAGGTTAAGAGGAGAGGTGATGATCAGCGAGCAGCAGTATGGTTTCATGCCACGGAAGAGCACCACAGATGCGATGTTTGCTTTGAGAATGTTGATGACAGAGTGCCGAGAGAGGAGGTGTGGTATTGTATGAGGAAGTCAGGAGTTGCAGAGAAGTATGTAGGAGTGGTGCAGGATACGTTTGAGGGAAGTGTGACAATGGTGAGGTGTGCGGTTGGAATGACAGATGGGTTCAAGGTGGAGGTGAGATTACATCAAGGATCGGCTCTGAGCTCTTTCTTGTTTGCAATGGTGATGGACAGGTTGACGGACAAGATCAGGCAGGAGTCTCCATGGATGATGATGTTCGCGGATGACATTGTGATCTGTAGCGAGAGTAGGGTGCAGGTTGAGGAGAGCCTGGAGAGGTGGAGGTATGCACTGGAGAGAAGAGGAATGAAAGTCAGTAGGAGCAAGATGGAATAACTATGCATGAATGAGAGAGAGGACAGTGGAATGGTCAGGATGCAAGGAGTGGAGGTGACAAAGGCATTTGAGTTTAAATACTTGGGGTCAACTGTCCAAAGTAACGGGGAGTGCAGTAGAGAGGTGAAAAAGAGAGTGCAGGCAGGGTGGAGTGGGTGGAGAAGTGTGTCAGGAGTGATTTGCGACAGAAGGGCACCAGCAAGAGTTAAAGGGAAAGTTTACAAGATGGTTGTGAGACCTGCTATGTTATATGGTTTGGAGAAAGTGGCACTGACGAAAAGACAGGAGGCGGAGCTGGAGGTGGCAGAGTTGAAGATGCTAAGATTTTCCCTGGGAGTAACGAGGAAGGACAGGATTAGGAACGATTATATTAGAGGGACCGCTCAGGTTGGACGGTTTGGAGACAAAGCAAGAGAGGCAAGATTGAGATGGCTTGGACATGTGTGGAGGAGAGATGCTGAGTATATTGGGAGAAGGATGCTGAATATGGAGCTGCCAGGGAAGAGGAGAAGAGGAAGGCCAAAGAGGAGGTTTATGGATGTGGTGAGGGAAGACATACAGGTGGCTGGTGTGACAGAGGAAGACGCAGAAGACAGGAAGAAATGGAAACAGATGATCCGCTGTGGCGACCCCTAACGGGAGCAGCCGAAAGTAATAGTAGTAGTAGTTATTAATCAAAATAAGTACAACTAAAATAATACAATGTACAATGAACATATGTACAATAATACAATGCACAGCAGGATACAAAGAAAACAAAGCATACTCAAAAAGGAAAGAAACAAAAAGCAAAGGTTGTGTAAAATGAAATAGTATAAACTGGGGGGCTTAGTACAGTATTTTCAGGAAGACAAAATAGTTTCACAGATGTTTCTAGTTTTGATGGCTTTACTGTGTTTACTACATTTGAGAGTATCTAAATATTGGTCAAAAATGGCTTTGAAGATAAAGAAGTTGGGTTTACGGGCAGAGAATTTGCTGGTATGGATATGATATTTACCAAAAATTAAAAGAAGATTAATCCTATGTGAAAACTGGACATTATCAAGGTCATCTTTAGTTACTCCGAGTAAGAAATGCTCCATTTTCATATTGGAGTTAGTGATTTTCCTGTGTATAAAGTTATTAACATCAGTCCAGAGACACCGCTATATGTACATTCCCAGAAAAGATTAGTTAAGGATTCATCCTCATTTCTACAAACGCTACAGCTAACACCAGTATCCATCATATATCTAGAAAAGCAGGTCTTAACAGGGTAGCAACGGTGCATTATTTTGAACGACACTTCCTTAACTTTGTTAGTTAACAAGTATTTTTTTGAGAGAAGCCATGAACATTTCACTGAATGTTGTCAAATGTTATTCCAAAAGAAAACAGCAGAGGGAGTAGTAACTGCTTCTCTAATGTTCCTAATGCGCTGGTTAGTAGCTTTGACACTGAGTAAAGGACATTCAGCATCAATATAAACGTTAACGGGGGTCTAAGGAAGGAATCACACAAACATCTCCTCTGGGCGCAGATGATAATAACATGTTGGCTGCAGAAGGGATTGCATCAAACACAGCAGCATAATCCTTTGGACTGACAGGAACATTATACATGTAAAGGAATCCTTTATATGTGAGTAGATGGCCTGCTGAGTTGAATAGTTGACTAACTAACAATATTCCTCTGTCAAACCACCTCTTATTGAATAGAGTCTTATTCTTAAATCGAATTGTTCCATATAAAATATTTATGAGGAGAAAAGTTATGCTTATACATTAAGAGCAAAGTTGGAAGTTTCAGTGGAATCTTGGAAATATCAGTCGCATCTTAACAAAAAGGGTAGACCACCAACAGAATTAAAAACATAGGAGGGTATAAAATTCCAGATGGAGGATGGACTCTTGAGATAGGCTTTGATCCAGTTTATCTTAAAGGTCACATTTAAAGGAGAGAAATCTAATGCATTGATACCACCAGAGCATTGTTTATTCATCAACACACTGTTTCATTAGGTGAGCTTTCTTCTCCCAAATAAAATTAAATAAAAGTTTGTGTATTTTACTCCAGTAATCCTTGGGTACACCCGTTGCTGGGGCATTATAAATAAGTCTAGATGAACCCTCTGCCTTTGTTAGCGAAGATCTTCTTGTGACTCTCTCTCTCTCTCTGGAGTAAAGTCAGATCCCAGCACGATGAAAGTCCGCTTCGCTCCTGTTATGTCGTTACCCACTTCAAGTTCAGTGCAGAGAAGTCGGTGACTTCAATTCAATTCAATTTTTTCAATTCAATTCAATTTATTGTCATTGTGCACCTCGGTGTGGATTTCTCCGCTATGGCTGCCGACAACCCAGCGACCCGGACGTCCTTACCCTTAGGTCAACGCGTACCAGCCTCAAGCTAGAGAATGCTGTGTTGCAGGAAGGCAGTCCTGCCCTCCTCTGCGATGTCTCCACCGGCCGTCCCCGCCCCGTTGTTCCAGTGGTCTGGCGCCGTCGAGTTTTCGAATAAATTCACTTCCTCTCGCACCCTGGAGTTTGGGCGTCGGTGAAGTTGGTCGGTTGCAAGTTCGTCTGGCCTGGCCTCCACAAGGACGTCAAGGGGTGGGCGGCTGCATGTATGGCGTGCCAGGGCGCTAAGGTCCACCAGCACACTAAATCGCCCCTCGAACCGTTTCCGATCCCGGCCAGACGTTTCGACCGCGAGATTTTTTTCGTACCTGTTTTCCGGGAACTCCGCCTCGCGTTATTATTTTTCCCACCTGGATTCCGGGAAGACCCGCCCCTACTCTATCTCTGATTGGCTAACCCTATCCCTAACCCCACCCTAACCCTAACCTTAACCAACCTAACCAACGGCGGCAACGAGTACTAGTCAATCAGAGGCAGAGTTCCCGGAAAACGGGTACGAAAAAAAATCACGCGTTTCGACCACGTGCATGTGGACCTAGTGGGCCCTCTACCTTCTTCACGGGCTTTTACGCACCTGCTCACAATGGTAGATCGGACCACCAGGTGGCCAAAGGCTGTCCCTCTGTCCTCCACAACATCCTCGGACGTTGCACGCGCGTTTCTTTCCTCCTGGGTCGCCCGTTTCGGCACTAAGTCAGATATTACCTCAGACAGGGGCCCCCAGTTCGTGTCAGAGCTTTGGTCGGCTCTTGCGAGATCCTTGGGTGTGCAGGTACACGGCACTACCGCGTACCACTCTCAGGCTAACAGCTTGTGTGAACGTTTTCACCGGTCGCTCAAGGCAGCGCTGCGCTCTCGGATGGTAACTGGGTGGACCGTTTACCTTGGGTTATGCTCGGGTTGCGTTCGGCTCCTAAGGAGGACATCGACGCTTCGCCCGCTGAGCTGGTGCTCGGTCATCCGCTCCGCGTCCCTTGGGAATTTTTGCCCGGGAGTTCCGCTGCTCGACCCCGTCCGGCCGTTTATCCTTTTTTGTCCAAAAGCACTCGGGTTCCAGGCCCCGTTCACCACTGTTGTTCACCACCGCGGTCGTTCGTGCCTGCGGAGCTCATGTCGGCTCGTTTTGTTTTTGTACGGCAATGCTGCTCACCACTCGCCCCTCCAACCCCCATACGATGGCCCATTTCGGGTTCTTGAGACGGGTCCTAAGGTTTTTGTGCTGATATGGGTGGGCGTAGGGAGCGTGTCACGCTTGATAGGCTTAAACCGCCGCACAGGGTGGCAAACGAAGTTGTGTTTCCGGCCCACGTTCCCCGTCGGGGTCGCCCTCCTTCCAGGACCCCGGCAGTGTCTTCACGGGTTCAGCATTCTGCTTCTCAGCCGGCATTGGACTGTGTTTCACCTACTGTTTCGGCTGAGGGACGGCGCAGCCGTTATGGCAGGCTGCTTAAGCCTCCAGTGAGAAACTGATTTTCTTTCCAGGAGTCCCTTCTGGGTGTTCGGGGGGAGGCTGTGTGGCGGCCACTGGGGGCTATGCCTCACACCAAGCAAGGCTGTGAGCTGGGGCGTGGTTTAAGTTCCCGGGCTCTCTGGTGCAAGGTTGTTCCTGTTTCAGTTTGGTTTTGGAGCTGAGGAATAAAGTTCAAACTCGCCTTCATCTCCTGTGTTTTTCCTCATCCTGCCACACTACTACCTTTGTTGTTTTTACATTGAGGTGTCTTTTGTTTGTTGATGTTTCGTCTCGTTTCCAGGTATGTCTTTCTCCAAGTTCCTGAACATGACCCAGGACTTCACTCTTATGCTGCTGTCTTGTTTGCTGATCCAGGCTAAGCGGAATGGTTGGAAGCTCGAGCAAGTTTTTGCTACGGGTAACCTCTCACAACCTAGAAATCCGTCCTCTCCTGCTCCCGGGAGCATCCCACAGCGTATTGACAAACCTTATAACCCAGACCCGAGGTTAATGACACAAACTGTAACGCCTCAGTCTCATGCTCCCGGGAGTGCCCCGCAGCGCGCCGGCAGACCTTTCAGCCCTGGCCCAACGTACCATACAGCTGCGGCGGTGGCGGCTCTGGAGGCGTAAATTGGTGTCAGAGGAGAGGCACCGCAGCCGACAGTGGTGACGACAGCTTCTCCGAAACCGACCTCTGTTTTAGCGACGAGGACGAAGAGCACTCAGATTCGCAGCAAACACGATATCTGAAAAAATAACAGGTCCAGGTTCCGCCTTGCAGAACCCCCCCTCCCCCCCGAGCAGTCTCATATATACGCGTATACCTTGCCACCACTGGTTAGAAACCACCAACTCGCAAGAAAGCACACAGGTATATCGCCTGCTCCCTCAACTTTTCCCAGCATGGACCGTATACAGGACCCGGGTACCCAGGTCACATCCATATCTCCTAGTCCTTCAGCGTATCACAGCACAGACTGCGCACAGGAGCCGAGTACCCAGGTCATTCAGAGCGCAACTCCACATGCCAGGACCTTACCTCAATGGGTTTTTGATTCAGCCCCAACCTCAGCCACCTTCACTGGGGTGGATACCCACAACGGAGGACTGTCACGCAATCGGGGTGGTTACTTTCACAAGGGTACATACTTACCACCGATCGTCACCACGGTGTTGTCAATGGTGATGGCCAGGTCTCAGTGTGGGCAACCTTTCCCCGGGAGGAACATCAGCTCTGTCTTGTCCAGATTGAGCTTCAGGTGGTGTGTCGCCATCCACTCCAAGATGTCAGTCAAGCACGCAGCAATGCCTGTCTCTACTTGTGTGTCAGAGGGAGGAAAGGACAGGATCAGCTGGGTGTCATCGGCATAACAATGGTAAGAGAAGTCATGCGGGCGAATAACAGAACCCAGGGATGTTGTGTACAGGGAGAGAAGGAGAGGACCCAGAACCGAACTCTGTGGAATGCCTGTAGTCAGTCTGCGAGGCTCCGACACAGATCCCCTCCATGTCACCTGGTAGGAGCGACCCGTCAGGTATGTTGCAAACATTGAGAGTGCAGAGCCTGTGACACCCAGCCCCTTGAGGGTAGAGAGGAGGAACTGGTGGTTCACTGTGTCGAAGGCAGCTGACAGGTCAAGAAGTATCAGGACAGAGGAGGGAGAGTTTGCTCTCGCAGAGTGCAGCATTCTGTCGCTGCAAGGAGGACCGTCTCTGTCGAGTGACCCACCCTGAACCCAGACTGGTTGGAGTCCAGGAGGTTGTTCTGGTGGACGTACAAAGAAAGTTGGTTAAAGACGGCACGTTCGAAATTTTTGGATAAAAAGGGTAGAAGGGACACTGGTCTGTAGTTTTTGACATCAGAGAGGTTAAGTTATGGTTTCTTGAGAAGGGGGGTGACTCTAGCAGTCTTGAAGGCAGATGGAACGCATCCCGCCTGGAGGGAGGTGTTGGTGAGGTGGGTTAGATAGGGAATTAGTTCAGGTGCTATAGACTGAAGAAGAGGGGAGGGGACCGGGTCAAGGGAGCATATGGTGGGGCGACTGGATGTGATGAGGTTTAGAACCTCGTCGGGGGGAGGGGAGCGAGGTGGGATAGAGTGGGACGTGGAGAAGTCAAGGAGGGCGGGATAGTGCAAGCAGCACTAAGGTGGTGAGAAAAGGAGGATCTGATGTCATTTACCTTCTTGTTAAAGAAGTTAGCGAAGTCATCAGGGAGAAGGGAGAAAGTAGGAGGAGGAGGTGGGGGTTGAAGAAGTCTAGAGAAGGTTTCAAAGAGTTTCTTAGGATTAGAGGCAGAGGATAGGATTTTGGAGCGATAGAAGGCAGCCTTAGCAGCACAAAGGGAGGAGGAGAAAGTGGAAAGAAGAGACTGGAAGTTGAGAAGGTCCTCTGGGAGTTTGCCTTATCTCCATTTGCGCTCTGCCACTCTCAGGCTCCTTCTGTCAGTGCGTACTGAGTCGGTCAGCCAAGGGGCAGGTGGAGTTGGGCGAGCAGGCCTGGAGGTGAGGGGACAGAGATTGTCCAGAGAAGAGGAGAGGGTAGAGAGAAGAAGATCAATAACAGTGTTAGGGGGTAGGAGAGAGAAAGATTCAAGTGTATGGAGGATAGAGGTAACAGAAGAAGAAAGATCAGTGGTGGAGAGAGAGCGGAGGTGCCTATGGGTGGAAACCATGTGGGTAGGGGAAGGGCTAAGGGGGAGAGAGAGTAGGAGATGTAATAGTGGTCAGAGAGCTGGAGGGGAGTAACAGAGAGATTGGAAATAGGACAGTGTCTAGTAAAGATAAGGTCCAGCTGGTTGCCGGCCTTGTGGGTAGGAGGAGAGGGTGAGAGGTGAAGGTCAAAGGAGGAGAGGAAAGGGAGAAGAGGGTCTAGCTTGTTAGTGTGGATGTTGAAGTCACCGAGAAGGATAAGTGCAGAGTCATCATCAACAGGGAAGTGCGAGACAAGTGTGTCAAGCTCCTCCAGAAACTCACCAAGGGGTCCTGGTGGGCGGTACACAACCACGATGGTGAGTTTGACTGGATAAGAGACAGTAACAGCATGAAATTCAAAAGAGGGCGGAGAAAATTGTGGAATGGAAGCAAGAGAGTATTTCCATTTCCGGGAGATTAGCAGGCCAGTACCACCACCCCGCCTCCCAGCTCTGGGAATGTGAGAAAAAGAGTACACATCAGACAGAGCTGCGGGTGTGGTAGTGTTTTCTGGCATGATCCAGGTCTCAGTTAGACCAAGAAAGTTGAAGGAGAGCAAGGATGCGTAGCCTGAGATAAACTCAGCTTTTGGCACCACAGGCTGGCAATTCCAGAGCCCTCCCGTGCTCAACGTGAGCGGAGAGAGTGGGATAGATGAGATTGGTAGGGTCACAGTGCCTAGGAGTGACCCAACGTCTATGCCAGCCCCGGGAAGAGGAAAGGACAAGAATGTGAAGGAAACACAGTCTATACTAGGTCCACAAAGTACAGATGACTGACCAGATCTAAAAAGAGCAGTCCGTGCTTGACGAAGTCTTGGCTTGAAAAAGTCGCGCTTGCGTTTGTTTACTCTAGCCTTCGTTCAATCTAGGCTTGTTTGCCTGAGGCTTGGAAGTAGCAGCAGTGATTTAAAGAACACTGATTGCTAATTGTCTGCCATGAGTGCAGGCCACACCCTGGCCCCCTAACACCCAATTGGCCAAAGAGGTACACTGAAAAGATGCCTATTGCCCAGAAACTGGTCACTCATGTAAAACTCTATCAAACCTCACACAATACTATTAAAACTGCAAACAGCAAGTTACCAAGGAATATATTTATAAGCTAAAAGGATAACTAAGTCAAAACAGCTTGGCAACAAGAAATATTTAAGGGCACACTAGGTTAAAAACAGCTACAGCTAGAATAAGTAAATAAGACAAGTAAGTAAATAGAATAAGACAGCTACAGCTAGAATAAGATCCCAATAAGAACCAGCAGCAGATGTATAGACAAAAGGACTAATACTCAAGCAGCTGGAATAAGACTAGTAGCAACTTGTTAAGCAAGAAAGATGATACTTACTCTATTCTAGATGAACCAGCAATTCAGAATCACCCCAGAAGTTAAAATGTACACCTACGTGATCTGTTTGATCAGATTCGAATACATCACGATTCGAATACATGGTGATTTTTTTTCCACGTTCCATCGCCATTTAAGTTTCTTATCAGCATGGATGGCTCTGAACTGAAAGCCCTGTACAATAAGCTGGTGGACTGCTGGTGGTGGACCTTCAGGCGGATTGGCTGTGTCGGTCCACGAAGGACTCCGGCTCCAACTTCGATCAGCCGCCTGCGCATTTGGTGGAGCCGAATCAGCTAGTGCTGGGCCGCGCGGTGCCCCAGGAGCTGCTCAGCAAATGCATGATAGTGCGAGGCAGGCCTCTAAAGTATCTCGCGGCCGTGAGAGCCGCTGGTCCCGCGGGGCACAGTCACATCAGAGTGTTAGTATCGTTGGCCGTGGCCGTGTGGATGCGAGAGCTGTCCGTGCTAGGCTGCGCGTGCGGCTTCTGGTCCCAGGCTTGTCAGCTGCTATCTTGCTCCGTGACCGACCCCGAAACCACGTTGGAGGTAGACAGTGTCAGTGTCATGGCGGGCATGATCTCATTGTTGCTCGGACTGGGACCCCAGCGTTTTCAGGCTGACAAGCCCAAGAACCAAGAAGTAGATTACAGCCACTTGTTCGAAGACTTGCTGGTGCGAGGCATGAGAGTTCTCAACAATTCGGCCGCCACAGCCGCCTTATCTCATGTCAGTGAATCTATGGAGCGGGCAAACAAAATCAACACAGCCACGAATGAAACACACAATCCGACACAAAACACTGACCACCAGCTTCCCCAAATCCAATTCCACGTCTGTACATACTCCTGCCCAGGACTTGGAGCCACCGTCTAAAGTGGGATCCATACACACGTAAGCCCTAACCACTTGTCTTAACGAGGAGAGTGGTAGCACATTGCCAAGGAACTTGCTCATTACCGCGGGCTCGAAAGGGTTGGTGTTGTCGGTTTTGGCATCCCAAGCTGATGCCGAGTTGCTGCAGGTCACCTTGCTCTCGAAACCTCTAGGTACGATCGTGTTCATCAGCTGCCGCAGCTAGTCGGCTACCGTGATGTGCCGTGGACAGTAGATGCCCATGCGTGGTCATGATGTCTGCATTTGAAGACCTGAGAGACGACGTGGGACGCCTGATCTCCGTTGTCGTCTCTGATGTCCGCGACCTTCGTTAGCCATGGGAAATGGCTCACGTGACTGGTGATGTGGACCTGTTTTCTCCCACGGAAAGCTATATTGGATAACGCAGTGAGCAACACTTTGGGGCTCACAAAGCCCACTTCGTCCACAAATATCAGATGGGCACTTTGGCCTCTGCTGGCCTAGAGGGGTGGAGAGACGAGGAAGGTTTAAAAGGGGAAAACATGTATTGACATGTAAAGTGTTTAGGATAGAGATGTATCAGCAAACGCAGCAACGGGAAACGCAGCAGCACGGATGGCAGCATCAACACGGTTGGCAGCAGCAGCACGGATGGCAGCAGTAGCACCACGGATGGCAGCAGCAGCAACACGGATGGCAGCAGCAGCAACACGGATGGCAGCAGCAGCACGGATGGCAGAGGCAGCACGGATGGCAGCAGCAACACGGATGGCAGCAGCAGCACGGATGGCAGAGGCAGCACAGATGGCAGCAACAACACGGATGGCAACAGCAACACAGATGGCAGAGGCAGCACGAATGGCAGCAGCAGGGATGGCAGCAGCAGCACCACGGATGGCAGCAGCAGCAGCACGGATGGCAGCAGCAACACGGATAGCAGCATCAACACGGTTGGCAGCAGAAGCACGGTTGGCAGCTGCAGCACGGATGGCAGAGGCAGCACGGATGGCAGCAGCAGGGATGGCAGCAGCAGCAGCAGCACGGATGGCAGCAGCAACACGGATGGCAGCATCATCACGGTTGGCAGCAGCAACACGGATGGCAGCAGCAGCACGGATGGCAGAGGCAGCACAGATGGCAGCAACAACACGGATGGCAACAGCAACACAGATGGCAGAGGCAGCACGAACGGCAGCAGCAGGGATGGCAGCAGCAGCACCACGGATGGCAGCAGCAGCAGCACGGATGGCAGCAGCAACACGGATAGCAGCATCAACACGGTTGGCAGCAGAAGCACGGTTGGCAGCTGCAGCACGGATGGCAGAGGCAGCACGGATGGCAGCAGCAGGGATGGCAGCAGCAGCAGCAGCACGGATGGCAGCAGCAACACGGATGGCAGCATCATCACGGTTGGCAGCAGCAGCACGGTTGGCAGCAGCAGCACGGTTGGCAGCTGCAGCACGGATGGCAGAGGCAGCACGGATGGCAGCAGCAGCAGCAGGGATGGCAGCAACAGCAGCACGGATGGCAGCAGCAGCACGGATGGCAGCCGCAGCAACACGGATGGCAGCAGCAACAATGGAAAAAACAGCAGCAACAATGGCTGAAATATATCTACATAATAAATATTTAATTATGTAGATATATTTTTTGTAATATATTAATCAATTCTGATAAATGACAATCAACGTTCAACATTAAAATATATGTAGCACCGGAAGAAATCACAGTGTGGGCGGGCACAGAAGAAACCAGCTGGGTATGATTTCCTCTGTGCCCTATGTACCGGCAGGGGAGACACGCACTCGACTCCTCTTTTTACCCCCGCAAAGAGGGCTAGCCGGCGGCAGCAGCGAAAAGAGGGCTAGCAACCGGCAGGAGCAAAAAGAGGGCTAGCATCCGGCAGGAGCGGAAAGAGGGCTAGCAGCCGGCAGGAGTTGAAAGAGGGTTAGCAGCGGGCAGGAGCGGACAGAGGGCTAGCCGGCGGCAGCAGCGAAAAGAGGGCTAGCAGCCAGCAGGAGCGGAAAGAGGGCTAGCCGGCGGTAGGAGCGGAAAGAGGGCTAGCAGCCGGCAGGAGCAGAAAGAGGGCTAGCAGCCGGCAGGAGTTGAAAGAGGGCTAGCCGGCGGCAGGAGCGAAAAGAGGGCTAGCAGCCGGCAGGAGCGGAAAGAGGGCTAGCAGCCGGCAGGAGTTGAAAGGGGGCTAGCCGGCGGCAGGAGCGGAGAGCAGCAAGCAGAAGCAGCATGCAGCACTAACCACAACTACTACTGCCCCAGTACTACTGCGCTGAAGCGTCACACACACACACACACATACAAATACACACAATCAGACATACACACACAAAAACATACACGCACACACGCAAACATACATGCACACACACACACACACACACAGACATTCACACTCACACACACAGACAGACAGATGCACACAGAAAAAGACATGCACACAGACACACAAACAGACATGCACACACAAACACACGCACACACAAAAACAGACATGCACACACGCATGCACACACACAAGTGTAAAAACACAAAAACATACATGCACACACACAGACATGTACAGTCACACACAAAAACAAACAGACATGCACAGTCACACGCAGATGCACACACACAAAGATACACGCACACACACACACGGACATGCTCTCACTCACACACACAAACAGGCACACACACGCATCACACAACCACACAGACATGCACAAACACACACAAACACACGCATAACCACACAAACAGACATGCACACACATCACACAGACATGCACAAAAACACACATACATACATACTTAAATGCACACACACACACACATACAAAAAGACACGCACCCACACACGTACACACACTGACACACGAACACAAACAGACATGTACTCACACAGACACTCGCAGACACACAGACAGGCATATACATAAAGAAACACACACACACAAACATGCACACACGCACGCACACACACAAACAGACACGCACACACGAAACAGACATGCACACACACAGACATACACAAACATGCGCGCACATGCACGAACACACACACAAAAGCAGACACACATACATACACACACAAACACAAACAAAGACATGCACAAACACGATCACGCACACAACCAGACATGCATCCACACACACACGGACATGCTCACACACACACACAAACACACACACACACACACACACACGAATGCATGCACGCACGCACGAAAACAGACATGCACATACAAACAGACATGCACACACAAACACACACACCCAAACCGACACGCACACACACATACACACACGCACATAAACAGACACATAGACATGTACAGGCATGCACACACACAAACACACAGACATGCACACACAAACACACACACACCCAAACCGACATGCACACACACATACACACGCACACAAACAGACACGTACCAGCACGCACGCCCACACATAGACATGCACAGACATGCACTCACACACACACACACACACACACACACACACACACACACAAACACACATGCACACACACACATCATACAAACACACATACATGCACAAACAAACACAAAAAGACGCGCACCCACACACACAAACACACACACAAACACAAACAGCCATGCACATGTAACCTGCACGACAAGGGAATGGGCCTATGCTTGCGCAGGGACAGTCTACAGTCTAATGTCGAAGTTCAGTGGAGATTGGTGTAGGTTTTTTTCTAGACCAGATTCTAGTACTCACCCCAAAGACAACACACACACTCGTAGGTATAGTTTCCAACATAAAAACAATTTATTTCAACAGTTCAAGGTCAAGTTATTTCAATATCAACACTAAATGAGATGTGTTATATTATATATATATATATATATATATATATTTACTCTATTATACTTTTTAAAAGTTCTTCCTAATATTCTATTTATTGTCTATATCTATCGATATTCTATTTTATACCCTTCTAATATATTACTTATGCAGCCATATTCTACATTAACAAATCAAAGAAAAGAATAAAGAAAAGAAAAGGGGGAATGATTCAGTCTTCCAATTTGTGCAAGGTGCAATGTCCAGATCCTACCACAATCAAAGGAGCAAGTTAATGTAGAGGGTGATGATGATGAATCCAAATCCAGGACGATGATGGGGGCAATCATGTTGGGGTTTGTGGAAGACCCCAAGCGCACGACACCAGGCAGAGATGGAATTAGCCGAAACGGGCATACTTTATTACTTGCTCATACAACGGACAAACAGGAGGCAATGAGCGACTAAGAAAACAGGAAGTCCACGAAAAAACTCACGGGTAAATCCAAACTGGGAACACGGCAGGATACTTCAAGAGGGCAACTTCAAAAAGAAAAAAGGAAACCAAGGGCTGAGATAAACTCGGAGAGAAATGCACCGGGAGGGAAGAGTAACCACTCCTGCGAGGACGTTACGGCACGAACTGACAACGGGCGCTGGGAGACCAGCAAATTTAAGCCCAGCACTGACGACTAAGCCCGGCCCTGACGAGCTGATTGGCTGCCGGCGCAGGGTTGGCGGGCCACGGCGCGGGGTGGGCGAGTCGTAACAGTACCCTCAACTCCACGGGAGCCACCAGGCGACTTGCCCAGAGTGAGCAGGGTCCAGGATGAGCTGGCGGGAGACCCAGCTACGTTCCTCCAGACCGTAGCCTTCCCAGTCCACCAAATACTGGAACCCCCGTCCTCGACGCCGGACGTCCAGCAGCCGGCGGACCTTCCACTGGGGGTGCCCATCCACGATCTCAGGGGGAGGCGGAGCTGGGGCCAGAGGCATCAGAGGACTGTGGGAGACAGGCTTAACCCGAGACACATGAAAAACAGGATGGATCTTCAATAAAGCCGGAAGCTTCAGACTCACCGCCGTGGGACTGAGCACCTTCCTGATCTCAAAGGGCCCGACAAACCGGGGGTTCAGCTTCTTCGCGGTGGACTGAAGTGGGAGGTCCTTTGAGGACAGCCACACCCTCTGGCCTGGTTGGTACGTAGGTGCTGGGGACCGGTGTCGATTGGCTCCTCGACTGGCGCGCTCAGCTGCCCGGTGCAGAGCAGTTCTGGTCACATCCCAGACGCGATGACACCAGTTCAGATGGGCCTGCACGGAGGGAACTGCCACTTCCGACACCTGCACAGCGAAGACAGGCGGCTGGTAGCCCAGGGACGCCTCAAAAGGTGAGAGGCTGGTGGCAGAGCTGACCAGGGAGTTGATGGCATACTCGACCCAGGGGAGGAACCGGCTCCAGGAGCTGGGCTTCTTGGCAGCCACGCACCGGAGGGCAGACTCCACGCTCTGGTTCATCCTCTCCGTCTGCCCATTAGTCTGTGGTTGATATCCAGAGGAGAGACTAACAGAGGCACCCAACCCCTTACAAAAAGCCCACCATACCTGGGAGACGAACTGGGTTCCTCGGTCCGAGACGACGTCCAGGGGAAGGCCGTGGAGACGGAACACGTGGCTCGTCAGGAGGTCCGCCATGTCAGAAGCCGATGGGAGTTTGGAGAGGGCCACCAGGTGCACTCCCTTACTGAAGCGGTCCACCACTGTCAGGATCACAGTGTTACCCTGGGAGGGAGGCAGTCCGGAGAAAAAATCCAACGCCACATGGGACCAGGGCCGGCTTGGAGTTGGGAGGGGCTGCAGCAGACCCGCGGGTGCCTGGTGAGAGGCCTTGCTGCGAGCACAGACGGAGCAGGCCTTTACGAAGTCCCTGACGTCATTCCTCATGGTGGGCCACCAGAAACGCCGAGCCAGGAAGGCGAAGGTGCGGTGGACACCCGGGTGGCAAGCAAACTGACTGGCATGGCCCCACTGAAGAATCCGGGACCAGACTGAGTCCGGGACGAACAGACGGCGTGGAGGCGCAACACCTGCCTGACCACGTTCTCGATGCCCCAGGTAACCATGCCAACCACCCTGGCCTCAGGAAGAATGGGAGCCGGCTCCTCTGTAGATGGCTCCCTCCTTGGGTGTTGTCGGGACAGGGAGTCTGCCTTCGTGTTGCCGGACCCAGGGCGATAAGTCAGCGTGAAGTCAAACCGACTGAGGAAGCTGGCCCACCGTGCCTGCCGACCAATTGAGATGCTTGGTTGCCCGGATGAACGTCAAGTTCTTCTGGTCAGTCCAGATGGTGAACGGCTGTTCCGCCCCCTCCAGCCAATGGCGCCACTCCTCCAGAGAAGCCACCACTGCCAGCAGCTCCCGGTTCCCGACATCGTAGTTCTCCTCGGCGGGGAGGAACCGGCGAGAGAAGAAGGCGCATGGATGGACCTTCTGGTCAGACGCTGACCACTGGGAGAGGACAGCCCCCAACCCGGTGTCCGAAGCGTCCACCTCTACGGGGAACTGCCTCTTGGGGTCGGGGTGGAGCAGGACCGGGGCGCTGGTGAACCTCTCCTTGAGGGACTGGAACGCAGCTGGGAGGGGGCGGTCAGCCTGGTGAGAGATTCTGCCACGCGGCTGTAGTTCCTGATGAACTTCCTATAGAAGTTCGCAAACCCGAGGAAGCTCTGTAATTCTTTCCGGGATGTGGGATCGGGCCAGTCCACCACAGCCTGGATCTTGCGGGGGTCGGCCCGGGCCTGCCCCCCTCAACGACGAAGCCCAGGTAGTCAACGGAAGGGGAATGGAACCGGCACTTCTCTGCCTTGATGAAGAGCCGGTTCCGGAGGAGACGTTTGAGTACCCGGCGGACATGCTGGACATGTTCCTCGAGGGTCCTGGAGAAGATGAGGATGTCATCGAGGTAGACCACAACAAACCCGTCGACCATGTCGCGGAGAATGTCATTCATGAGAGCCTGGAATACCGCCGGGGCATTGGTGAGGCCGAACGGCATGACCAGGAGGCACTCATAATGACCCCGGGGCGTCTTAAAGGCTGTCTTTAAGACATCTGATGATGTCTTAAAGACATCATCAGATCATCATCTTTAAGACATCTGATGATGTCTTAAAGATGATAGGCATACCGGAGGTCCAGCTTAGTGAAGACAGTAGCCTTGGGTGAGGGGCTCAAGGGTGGAACTCATGAGAAGAAGGGGGTACTTGTTCTTGACGGTTATCTCATTGAGTTGGCGATAGTCAATGCAGGGTCGGAGGCCCCCACCCTTCTTTTTCACAAAAAAGAATCCAGCTGCCACCTGAGAGGACGAGGGGCCGAATGAGCCCCGCTGCCAAGGACTCGGAAATGTACTCATCCATCGCAGCCTTCTCGGGGATGGTCAGACTGCACAGACGACTGCTGGGAAGGGGTGCCCCAGAGTGGAGGTCGATAGCACAGTCATAAGGCCGATGAGGAGGAAGAGATTGGGCCCGGGTCTTGCTGAAAACCTCACCTAGCTCATGGTACTCAGGGGGAACAGAGGAGAGGTCGGGAGGTGGGGCACAAGGGGCACAAGGGGGGATGGGCCGGGAGCCGCCTGGAGACATTGGGCATGACAGGAGGAGCTCCACTCCATGATGGTACCGGAGGCCCAGGCGATGTGTGGCTCATGCTGCACAAAACAGGGGCGCCCTAGGATCACAGGGACTGACGGGGACTGGATGATGAAGAACCGAAGTCTCTCCACATGGTTCCCTGCTATGGTAAGAGAGACAGGGTGGGTACGTTGGGGGACGCTAGCCAGGCAGCACTCGTCCAGCGCAAAGGCCTCCATGGGCTTCTCCAGCGTCTCTAGCGGGATGTTAGTCTGGGCAGCAAACTCTGAGTCCAGGAAACACGCATCAGCTCCCGAGTCGAGGAGTGCGCCCACCGTGAGCCGCTGGTCAGCCCAGGCCAGGGTAATGCTAACCAGATGGTTCTGTGGGGCAGGACGGTGGGAACAGGAAAAGCAGCTAGCTAGGATCTCCCGGGGCACCAGTGAGCCTAGTCTTTTGGCCGAGTGGGGCAACCGCTGATCAGATGTCCCTTCTGGCCACAGTAGAGGCATTGACCCGCCTTGAACCGGGCCTCCCGTTCGGCCGGACTAAGGCGCGTGCCCCCCAGCTGCATAGGTTCCTCCCCTGTCGTGGTCTGGGGCGCGGAGGGAGAAACGGCCACAGGGAAAGTGGGGCGAGCAGGAGTAGGGGTCCTGTCAGGAGTGCTGGACAACTGGGGAATGGACAGGGATCCACGCAGGGCTCGCTCGCGCCTCTTCTCCGGGAAGCATCCATCAATGCGGATGGCGAGTTTGATCAGGTCATCAAGGGAGGTGGGTTCCTCCCGGGTGGCTAGCTGGTCCTTGACAGCCTCGCTGAGACCTCTCCGGAAGCTGACCCGAAGTGATTGGTCGTTCCAGCCGCTCTCAGCTGTGGCCAGCCTGAACTCCACCTGTGACACTGCCACTGCCCTGCTGGATACTGCTCAGCCGAGCACCAGGGTCCTGACCACACACTGGATGGTGAAAAACCTTCTGTAGTTCGGCCACAAAGTCCCCGTAGGTGAGGCAGAAACTGGCCCTCATGGACCAGGAAGCAGTGGCCCACTGAGCTGCTCGGCCTGTGAGCAGATTGGTCACGTAAGCGACACTGGCAGCATCAGACGTGAACATGCTGGGTTGGTGCCGGAAGACCAGCTCACACTGCATGATGAACGTGGCACAGGTCTCAAAGTCGCCATCAAATGGTCGTGGACTGGAGAGGCAGGGCTCCCGGGGAACTGGGTTGAGCCCCACAGGGTTAACTGGGGCAGCGGGCCCAGGGGGCGGGTTACCCACGACTCCAGGGGCAGGCTGGCCCGGCGGCTGGGTGGTGAGAGCCGCCGTGATGGTCTGCAACTGCCGCAGGATCTCTGCTTGTTGACTCGCCAACGCCGCCTGCTGGCTCGTCAGGTTACGCACAGAGGCCTGGAGGGGCTGGACCTGAGTCTGAAGATCCCTCACCGCAACAGAGGCCGCCTCTAGCTGCTGGGTGTGGAAGTTGGTCATTTGGATCTGTCCGATGAGAGCTGCTTGGACCGGACTGGTCGGTATGCTCTCTGTGCAGGCTGGGGTCGTCATAGTCAGTTCGTACTGTTAGGGTTTGTGTCTGTGAATGTTCTCATTCATCCAGGTCATGGTTATCCAAAGGAGTTGAATCAAGTGCAACTGGACTTGGTATATATCCGTGAAGACGTTTCGCCTCTCATCCAAGAGGCTTCCTCAGTTCGTGCCTTTCTGACTAGACCAAGCTAGTCTGACTGGCTGGTGATGAGACTCAGTATTTATCCTCTAGGAGTCATTGTCAGAGCTGTTGATATGCGTGGCTCTTTGTGATCAGATGTTTAGCAACGCCCGTCGCTAACATAGCCATAGATATGAGTGGCTCTTTTGTGTACCGATGTTATGGCCGCGCCCGTCGTTATCGGAGTTATTGATATGCGTGGCTCTCCTGTGCTCCGATGTCCGCGCCCGTTGCCATCGGAGCTATTGATTTGCATTTGTTTAGCAGCGACGGTCGTTGGGGGTGTTACTTTCGACTTCATTGTTCAGTGGTCATGAGAGTCGTTGGAGCCGTTAGTGACCGACTGTTGTTCTTGGAGGCTAGGCTTCTTGAGTCTCCTGGGTAGAGATGAAAGGACGGCATTGTAAGTGGGAGATAGGTGGTGTCGCAGACCTCCTCCTCTGTTGAGGGATGGTTTTTTCAGTTTTGCATAGATGGCTTCCTTCACCCCTCTTTCAAACCATCTATCTTCTCTGTCCAAAATGTGTACGTTGCTGTCCTCGAAGGAGTGTGTCTTCTCCTTTAGGTGTAGATAGACTGCTGAGTCTTGTCCTGAGGAGTTTGGCCTTCTGTGTTGGGCCATCCGTTTGTGTAGTGGTTGTTTGGTTTCTCCTATGTATAGGGCAGTGCAATCCTCATTGCATTGTACGGCATACACCAGATTGCTTTTCCGGGTGTGTGGTACACGGTCTTTGGGATGAACCAGTCTTTGTCGGAGTGTGTTGCTGGGTTTGAAGTATACCAGGATGCAGTGTTTGTTGAAAATTTTCCTGAGTTTCTCGGAGACTCCGGAAACATGCGGGATGACTGTGCTCTTCCTTCTGTTCCTTTTCTCCTCCTCGCTCACCTGGTTGGTCTTTTTGGAACGTGTTGCAGTTTTCACAAAGGTCCAACTGGGGTAGCGCAGGTTTTTAAAGCTCCCCTCAGGTGTTTGTGTTCTTCTCGTTGGGCCTGAGTGCTGCTGGGCACATTGTCAGCTCTGTGTTGCAAAGTTCTGATGATGCTTAGTTTGTGTTCCAGCGGGTGGTGTGAGTCGAAAAGTAGATATTGGTCTGTGTGTGCAGATTTCCTGTAAACCCCAATGTGGAGGCTCCTGTCTTCCCCAATGTGGACGTCACAGTCCAAGAAGGGCAAACTGTTGTTCTTTACGTCTTCCCTTGTGAACTTAATGTTCTTGTCCACTGAGTTGATGTGTTTGGTAAACGCTTGCACCTCTTGTGTTTGGATTTTGACCCATGTGTCATCCACATACCTGAACCAGTGGCTCGGAGGTGTTCCTCTGAAGGAGTTCAGGGCCCTGTGTTCTACCTCTTCCATATATAAGTTGGCCAAAATGGGCGATATTGGTGAGCCCATTGCACAGCCATGTTTCTGTCTGTAAAACTGGCCCCTGAATTGGAAATATGTAGTGTTCAGGCAAAGGTCCAGTAGTTGGCAAATGTGGTCTGGGCTGAGGTTGGTCCTATTGTGAAGAGCGTCGTCCCGTAGCAAACGTTGCCTCACAGTTTCCAAAGCCTCCATGGTTGGGATGCAGGTGAATAACGAGGTTACGTTGTAGGATACCATGGTTTCATTCGGTTCCAGTTTTATGCCTTGGACCTTGTCCACGAAGTCAATGGAGTTTTGGATATGGTGAGGTGTTTGGCCCACTAAAGGGGTCAAGATGTTGGCTATATGTTTGGCAATGTTGTACGTGACCGAGTTTATGCTGCTGACGATGGGCCTGAGGGGGGTTCCATCTTTATGGATCTTAGGGAGTGCATATATGCATGGAATGTTATCTTGTGGGTAGAGACGGTGGTATTGTATCCGATCAATGGTTCCTCCTTTCTGTAGTTTCTGTAGGTACTCTATTATTCTCCTCTTGTAACCACTAGTAGGATCGCGTCTCAGAGGTTCATAGGTGTCGGTGTCGCTGAGTAATGACGTGATCTTGGCGTGGTAGTCTGTTGTGTTGAGGATAACCGTAAGACCCCAAGCGCACGACACCAGGCAGAGATGGGATTAGCCGAAACGGGCGTACTTTAGTACTTGCTCATACAACAGTCAACACAGGAGGCAATGAGCGACTAAGAAAACAGGAAGTCCACGAAAAAACTCAGGGGTAAATCCAAACAGGGAACACGGCAGGATACCTCCACAGGGAAACTTCACAAAGAAAACAGAAAACCAAGGGCTGAGATAAACTCGGAGAGAAATGCACCGGGAGGGAAGAGTAACCACTCCTGCGAGGAGGTTACGGCACGAACTGACAACGGGCGCTGGGAGACCAACAATTTTAAGCCCAGCTCTGACGACTAAGCCCGGCCCTGACGAGCTGATTGGCTGCCGGCGTGGGGTGGGCGGGCCACGGCGCGGGGTGGGCGAGTCGTAACAAATCCAAAAGGGGGTATCCAAGGGTTCCAAAAGGTGTAGCAAGGGGGGTTGTTCGGGGTACTAAAAAAAACAGTCTGCAAAAAATTGTACAGATTCCTTATTAATTGTAATCTCTATCAAAAAATTACAAACAAAATAAAATACCCAAATCTAGAGTCAATTCTCAGAATCAAATCATTTCCTACATATAACTAATATGCGGTTGAATGACAACAGCCTATTGCTGTAAGAACAGTTAAAACAACGTCATCGCAGCCAGGCTGCATGACAGTCAGACGGCACTATCAACGTGAATTCACGTCTAGCTGGTTGCTATGGTTTCCATGGATGCCATGTAGCCCGGGTTGGCTCGGTGGCTAGTGGCAACCGGAGCTTACAGTTTTTTTTTAACAACAAGCACATTATTATATTAAAATGTCTAACATTCCTACATCAAATAAACCCTATGGACCGGGTGTCCTGACTGGTTTTAAAGCTCTGAATCATGGGAAACTGCTAAGGATCATAGATATACGTTTTAGCTGGGTTAGCTTAGCTTAGCAAACAATCGAAAATTGTCACTCTTTAGATTTTAAGATTTTAAAGTCTTACCAGGATTCCAGCAGCGTACAACACACAAGAGACAAGAGTCTTCCTTCTTCCTTCAACGGGAGATCATCTGTCTTTGGATAAAATCAAGATATCCTACGTAAATGGCTATGATTACATGGAACACAGAAAGCTGCTTACTTTTAGCTTTGGCTAGCGGCTCACCAATGAAGCTTCGTGGGGGGGATCTTTATGTCGTAGTTCAAATGTCCTGTAGTTCAAATATCCGTAGTTCAAATATCCGTAATTCAAGTAACTGTAGTCAAAGTTGTCCGTATTTCAAAATATCCGTATTTCTCTTCTCTTCCAGTCTTTCTCTCGTCAGATTCACGCTCTCTTCTCTATTGTTGACGGTTGTTTGTTATGGTTTTAAACTCTGTAGCTCGTGTGCCTCCTAGAGGCTACTAGTGGAACTTACTTATGTCCCAGGGTACATGTAATCATGTGGGTTACACACACATGCGCACACAAACATGCACACAAACAAAAATACATGCACACACAGACATACACACAAAAGATACGCGCACACACACAGACATGCACACACAATCACGCACACAGACATGCACACACACGCCCGCAAACACAAACAGATATGCACACACACAACACAAGCAGACACGTACACACACGCATGCACACACAAACAAACGCGCAATCACGCACACACACACACACAAACAGACATGCAAACACACAAAGACATGCACACAGACAAAAAGGGACATGCCCGCACACCTACACACAAACAGACATGCACACACACAAACAGGCATGCACACACGCACGCACGCACACATACGTAAAAACACAAAGACAGGCATGCACACACAGACATACAGATGCACACACAAACAGACATGCACACAAACACACGCAAACAAAAAATACATGCACACACAGACATGCACACACACAAAAACATACACACAGACACATGCAAACACACACAAATGTAAACACACAAAACAGACATGCACACAGACACGTACACACGCACGCTCACAGACATGATGCACACACACACACAAAAACATACATGCACACAAAGAGACACGCATACACACAAACAGACATGCACACAGACATCACACAGACATGCACACTCAAAAAAACACACGCACCCACGTAGAAACAGACACACACACGCGCACACAAACAGACATGCACTCACACTCACACACACACAAACATGCATATACACACAAACACAAAACCCGACATAAAAAGGAACACAAGCACACAAACAGACATACACAAACAAACATGCACACACGCACACACACAAACAAACATGCACACACAGACAAAGACATGCACACTCACACACACAGATGCACACACACAAACAGACATGCACACACATACATACACAAAGACACACGCGCACACACAGACATGCACATAGTCAGGCACAGAAACAGACATGCACCCACACGCACGCACACATGCACACGTGTAAATAGACACGCGCACGCACACACAGACACGTACATGCACTCACACACAGATGTGCACACACACACAAAAACATACATGCACACAAAGAGACACGCATACACACAAACAGACATGCACACAGACATCACACAGACATGCACACTCAAAAAAACACACGCACCCACGTAGAAACAGACACACACACGCGCACACAAACAGACATGCACTCACACTCACACACACACAAACATGCATATACACACAAACACAAAACCCAACATAAAAAGGAACACAAGCACACAAACAGACATACACAAACAAACATGCACACACGCACACACACAAACAAACATGCACACACAGACAAAGACATGCACACTCACACACACAGATGCACACACACAAACAGACATGCACACACATACATACACAAAGACACACGCGCACACACAGACATGCACATAGTCAGGCACAGAAACAGACATGCACCCACACGCACGCACACATGCACACATGTAAACAGACACGCGCACGCACACACAGACACGTACATGCACTCACACACAGATGTGCACACACACACACGAACAGACATGCACACACACAAACAGACATGCATACACGCACACAGAAAAGACACACACAAACAGACATGCATACACGCACACAGAAAAGACACACAAACAGACATACACACACACACAAAGACATGCACACTCATACACACACACACACACACACACACACACACAACCAGACATGCACACACGTGTAAAACACATAAACAGACATGCACACATGCACACAAAAACACACACGCACACAAAGACATGCACACACTACCAGACATGCACACACAATCAGACATGCACACACGCATGCACACACACAAGTGTAAAAACATAATCAGACATGCACCTGTTTGGGAGACTTGGGAGAGAGCAGGGGAGAGATTACAGCAGTGCTGTAGCATATCATGCTCGTAAAGAGCGGTTTGGGGAAGAGCTCCCAGCGCAGGGCCCGTTCCCATGGCCGGAGGCCGTCCCATTAGAATCTCAAAAGGACTAAACCCTGCTCTGGAGTGTCTTTGTCGCATGCGCATGTACATAAGTACCGGAAGAAGTAAGAAACTGTCTCTGTTGCCAGAGAGCACCAAAATCATGTACCACGCCGAAAGCGTAGCGTGAATCCGTGTAGATGGTGACAGAACAGCCAGCCCCCAGCTCGCAGGCCGCAGAGAGGGCCGTGAGTTCAGCAGTCTGTGCAGAGAGGTGAGAGGGCAACGAGCCGGAAGGAAGACAAGCAGAGGCAGATTAAACGGCCCAACCAACCTGACAATGGCCGGTGGTAAGACAGCAGGAAGCCGACCCATCCACAAATAGGACAATGTCAGGGTTGGCAAGAGGAGTGGAGCTGAGATCAGGCCGAGGTGAACAAACAGCAGAGACAACTGCAACGCAGTCGTATGGTTCACCATCGTCTGGTGAGGGAAGAAGGGTAGTGGGGTTAAGGACAGTGCAACGTTTGACAGTGATGTTGGGCATGTCAAGGAGCACAGTGTTGTAACGTAGCCACCGGGCTGCGGACAGCTGTGACGTTTTCTGTTCAAGTAGGAGGAGCGAGACAGCATGGGGAACCTGAGACATAAGGGTGAAGGGATTGGGGACGCAGGGCGTGTGGGCCCTGACAGCTGCATTTACTGCCTGAAGGTCTTGAACAAACCTCCATTCAGCGGGCTGTCCGGGTGGGCGTATCTTCTTCACGGGAAAGATGGGAGTGGAAACCGGGGAGGTGGGGCAAGGGACAATTATGCCCTTGTCACGCAAGGCATTGAATACAGGGCGCTTCCGGTTTCAAAGGGTACTGATGTTGGTGGGGACGGAAGTCAGATTTCGGGGTAATGATGACGGGCTCACAATTACGTATGAGACCTACATCATATTTCCCGTCAGCCCAAAGATGGGAGGGGATGTTGTGAAGCTCCGGAGCAAGTGCAGTGTGTGTGTGCCAGTGTATGGGCCTCAGTCACTGACAGTGAGGCGGAGGAAAGAGCCAACATTCATGGCGTCACTGCAACGGTGGCACTAACGTCTACCCAGTATAATTTTAGTGAGGGGGACCAGTCGTGTGAAGAGTCGGCGGGAAGCCAATCTGACGCCAGAGAAGCTTGTCGCGCGAGTGGACCCGAATCTTTCCACTGGGAACCCCGTGGTTTTACCAAGGAGACGTGCGGGACCGAGTCATCAACCGAAAACAGCGCAGTTTGGTCGGTGTCTAATGTACACGTGAGGAAACCCCATTTTGATGACCAATAGAAATGTCGTAATTCAAACCCCTGCTCTAGTTTTCCCTGGCTGCGCCAGCGCTGTTCGTAGTTTGAGTCGAATGTGAGGGTGACATGAGCGGTGCAGTGTAGGTTGTCCGCTGTCATGTAGGTCGATGCGTCCCCTGTTGTGCGTGTGTGAGCAAGAGAGCAGAGCCACTGTGTATATTGGGAGGCGGTAGGAGCCCAAATGGAGACTCATAGAGGGAGGGCGGGGTTATGTGTATGCAAAAAAATATTCGCTGCTGGTAAAAAAGTGATGTGAAGCCCTGATGAGATGGAAACAACAGAGATGCCCAGTTGGATCTTTGTCCTCCATGGGACAAAAAAGACAAGGACCCCACCTCAGAGCATGGCGGGGAGAGTGAAGAGGAGGCGCCTCCACCAGCAGTCACCTCTAAATGCAAAGAAGTTTGTGGCAGAGGCCAAAGCCTCAGATCCTGTGCCAAAATCTGCCTGGTGAAGGTATACCCCAAAGCACACCCAGACAGAGCTACTAACGTCGTCCTGGACGACCACAGCAATAGATCTCTGGCAAGGTCTGATTTCTTCTACCTCTTCCAAATCAGAGGTTCAGACTCACTGTACACCCTGCGTACATGTGCAAGAGTCACCGAGACATCTGGAGGAAGAGCCACACGGTTCTTGGCGGAGTCGTTGGATGGAAAAAACAAGTGTGCTGCTTCCAACACTCATTGAGTGCAACCATATGCCTGACGAACGGTCAGAAATCCCGACCCCAGAAGCTGCACAACACTACAGCCACCTGAAGTCCATCGCTCGCAGAATCCCTCGCCTTGACCCTGAAGCCCAGATCTTGATACTTCTGGGACACCACATCCTTCGGGTCCACAAAGTCAGGGAGCAACGCAATGGTCCTCCCAGCGCCCCCTATGCCCAACGTCTAGACCTGGGTTGGGTGGTTACAGGGGACGTGTGCCTGGGTTCAGCCCACAAGCCAGCAGCTGTGACTTCCTATTGCATTGATCACGACCAGGCTGAGTTGACCCCACCACTACCGGAGGGAAGTGAGTGCTGGTACTTACCTATCTTCGGCGTCTACCACCCTCAAAAGCCAGACAAGATCAGGGTTGTCTTCAACTTCAGCACTCAACATCACGGCATCTCCCTGAACGATGTGCGTGCTACTTACCAGCCCGGATCTGAACAACAGCTTGCTGGGAGTCTTGCTGCGCTCCCGAAGAGAAACAGTGGCTGTCATAGCAGACATCGAGCAGATGTTTCACAGCTTCGTCGTTCGAGAAGACAACAGAGATTTCTTGTATTTCCTGTGGTTCAACAACAACGACCCCAACCAAGAGATTGTCGAGTATCGCATGAAAGTCCACGTATTTGGCAACTCACCATCCCCAGCTGTCGCCATCTATGGACTTCACCGAGCAGCAGAACACAGCTCCAGGGAACACGGAATGGATGCCAAGCACTTAGTGGAACGCGACTTCTACATTGACGACGGCCTCAAGTCAATCCCGTCAGCCACAGAAGCCATCGACCTGTTGAAATGGACACAGGAGATGCTTGCTGCCTCAAACCTGAGACTCCATAAGATGGCGTCAAACAGTTCTGATGTCCTGGAGGCCTTCCCTCCAGAAGACCATGCAAAGGGACTGCAAAACTTGGACTTCGACGACAACTCCACCCTCATCCAACGCAGCCTGGGACTCAGCTGGAAACTCAAGCACGACATCGTCACCTTCAGAGCAACGGCCACAGAGAAGCCCTTCACCCGCAGAGGTGCTCTAGCCACGGTGAACAGCTTGTTTGACCCCCTTCGGTTTCGTCGCTCCAGTCGTCATTCAGGGAAAGTTTCTGCTGCGAGAACTCACCTGCAATGAAGCTCTCGACTGGGACACCCCTCTACCAGATGAAAAGGAAGCAGAATGGAGGATGTGGAAAGATTCATTACAAGACCTGAAAGACATCAGGATACCAAGAGCCTACGCGCCTACCACCCTATCTACCGTGTAAAGGAATGAGCTCCACGTCTTCTCTGACGCTTCAGTGAAGGCTATCGCCGCGGTAGCTTACCTCAAGGTGATCGACAGTGATGGAGAGTGTCATGTCGGTTTTGTCCTGGGAATGGCGAAACTGGTGCCTCCGTCCGCTCATACTATCCCAAGACTGGAGCTCGGCGCCGCTGTGCTGGCAGTGGAAATGGCAGAGCTGGTGGAGAGGGAGTTGGACATCAGTGTAGACACGATGCGGTTCTACACAGACAGCAAAGTTGTCTTAGGGTACATATACAACCAGACCGGGCGATTCTATGTGTACGTCTGCAACAGAGTGCAGCGAATCAGGAAGTTCACCAAACCACAACAGTGGAGCTACGTCCAAACAGCTCAAAGCCCAGCGGTTCATGCTACCCGATCGGAACGTGCCGCCGAGCTAACAAACACTACATTGCTCACAGGACCCCCTTTCCTGTCCCTGCCTGACGGAGTTCACACTCCTGAAGAAGAGCCTCACGAACTCGTCGACCCGGATTCTGACAGTGAGGTGTGTTCTCATGCCACGACTCTCTCCGTCCCTCCAGCTAACCTGGGATCTCATCGCTTTGAGCGGTTCTCCTCATGGAAGTCTCTTGTGCGAGCTATTGCATCCCTAACCCGCATCTTGGCGCTCATAAAAGCTGCAGTGGAAGACAACCTCAACTGTACCGGTCCCACAAAGCCTTGCACGGCGGAATGGCTATCGATGTCAGAGACTCTCATCGTCAGCTGTGTGCAAAGACAGACCTACAGAGAAGAGTTCACCTGCTTGGCTGCTGGGAAAAGTATTCCTAAACACAGACCTCTAAGGAAGCTGGACCCCTACGTGGATAAAGATGGTCTTCTGAGAATAGGGGGAAGGCTCAAGCATGCAGCAATCGACACAAGAGAACAGTTCCCAATCGTCATCCCAGCTCGCAGCAACATCGCGACGCTCCTTGTGAGGCATTACCACGAGAGAGTCAAACATCACGGAAGGTTCCATCCGCACAGCAGGATTCTGGATCGTCGGAGCCAAGCAGTGCATCAACAGCCTCCTCCGCAAATGCACGGCTTGCAACAAATGTCGAGGGAGGACGGCCGAACAGAAAATGGCGGACCTACCCTCCGACCGTCTGAGCACAGAGCCACCCTTCACCTACGTAGGACTCGACGTGTTCGGTCCTTGGGCTGTCACCACAAGATGAACCTGTGGCAGTCAAGCTAACAGCAAGCGGTGGGCAGTCCTCTTCACGTGCATGAGCACACGTGCCGTGCACATCGAACTCATCGAATCGATGGATACATCAAGTTTCATCAATGCCTTACGACGATCCTTTGCACTGAGAGGCCTTGCGAAGCAGATTCGTTCTGACTGTGGTATGAACTTTACAGGCGCCTGCAAGGAGTTGCATATGCTCCTCACAGATCCCGAAGAGCCCAACGTCAGGAAGTACTTGGGTGAGGAATGGTGTTCATGGATCTTCAACCCTCCTCATTCCACCCATATGGGAGGAGCCTGGGAGCGTATGATTGGAGTCTCCAGATGTATTCTTGACTCCATGCAAAGGAAACCAGCCAATCACGCCTTACTCATGAGGTGTTGTCTACCTTAATGGCAGAAGTTACGGCAATCATCAACACCAGGCCCCTCGCACCAATCTCCTCGGACCCAGCATCTCCTTTCCTCCTGACCCCCGCTTCGCTACTGATGCAAAAGGTGTGTATTCTCCCTCCCCCTCCGGGGCCCTTCGACAGCAAGGATCTCCACCGCCAGCAGTGGAGGCAGGTGCAACATCTCGCCAACACCTTTTGGCACCGGTGGAGGCGTGAGTACCTCCCCACACTCCAAAGTCGCAGCAAGTGGCAGGACATGCGTCCGAACGCCAAGGAGGGCAACCTAGTGTTGCTGAAGGACAATCAAGTGACGAGGAACGAGTGGCCCCTGGCTCTTGTTACAAAGACATCCCCTGGCCAGGATGGAAAGGTCAGGAAGATTGAGCTCAAGGTCAAAAGTTCTGGATCTACAAAGACCTCCCTGAGGCCTGCCTCCGAGACAGTCCTACTCATGCCTGCTGAGGATATGGACTGAGTTAGTTTGTGTTCTCCGGACATGCTCCTCATGTTAGTTTAAGATAGTGGTATAGTAATTATACCAGGCGGGGAGTGTGATGTTACTTTATTAGAATGTGAGAAGAGTACTTTTATTTTGAAGTTTATTTACTCCCTCACGCGACTTTACTTCAGGGAATAGTTTGCTGCCTGGTAGTCATGGTAGCAGTACAGTGCAGCTTTGCATGCGGAGTTTCATATGTTTGCCCAGCTCCTGTGTTTATTGCTTCTATCTACGTTTGTGCCTTGGAGAGCATCGTCTGTAAGTTCAGTTGTGACATTATTTAAGTGAGTGATGATGTCTGTTATAAGAACTTCGTTGTATTCATGTTAATATGAAAATAGCTATGTGTAATGTTAGCTTCTCCCATTTTCTGTTAGCTAGTTAGCCAGCCAGGCTTTCGGTTGCTAGTTACCTGTGTCAGCTCCGTGGTAGAAATGTCACGTTATTCTGTCTTCCCCGTATTCCGCCTATATTATAGCATATTGATCTATGTTATATGTACATTATTTACAATTAGTCATAAGTCATTCATAATTCATGTGTGATTTCGTCATTCCTAGGTTATGTACAGCTATTTACATGCAGTTATGTAGCCTACAATTATTATTTACATGCAGTCATGTGCAGTTATTTACATATATTATGTAGTTATGTCATAGACATGTGACAACATTTTATAATTTATGCAATGTTTATTGAAACATTCTTTCTCTGTATTCCCCCCCTATACAGTTTTACAAAAAGGTTTGAATTCTCAAAGTTCTTCAGTAAAGTTCCTCAACTTGGACTGGGACTCTGTATTTCTTTGGGATTCTTCATGTTGGCTATCTGTCGGCCTGTCTATACACGGACACAAACACGTAGGACAGAATAGGCGGTCTTCTCGTTCCACCCCCGCCATTTAAAGAAAAAAAGTGTGTGTTTTTTTCTATCTTATCCCTCCAGGGTTAAAACCTCAACTAGGGCTTCTTGTTACCTTTCCAGGGTTCAAGCCACAACTAGGGTTACCTGGCAGAATTCGAGTTTAAGGTTAAGATTGGGGTTAAGGTTAGGGTTAGGCCAGGGGAAAGGGTACCCCCATCTGGCCACTCGTGAGATGCTGGCGTAATAGGTGTAAGTTATGTACAGTAGATTGGATGATTGTATGACCGCCTGGCCAGCAGGTGGAGCCATGGAGGCACCAATCTCAGTAATATGAGGCGCATAAATGACGTCATCATGCAGCGCAGGCGATTCTGAATGGTGCAAATAAACGAAGCACATGGTTGCATGGAGCTGAGCTCCCGAAAAATAAAAGAGTTAATTAAATGCGATAAAGTGGAAACGTTGTAGAACCAGCTTCATCACAGCTTCATCACAGCTCAGTACTGCACGTGTACAGCCAGTGTATGGTCCCACAGCCGTGGTCAGCATCTCGTCATTCGGCACGCTGTTGTTCAGCAAGCTGTGTGTACAGCTAGCCGTGTATCAGTCAACCAAACGACCAGCTTATGTTAGCTCATGTACAGTTTGGAAACAGCTAATGTTACCTTGTGTACAGGAGGAAATACATTGTCAACGAACATTTGTGTCATCTCGTCATTTATGGGTGGCGTTCACAACGCCACTAAATCTCAACATTTGCGACAGATAGTAAATCTGTGTCAGTCCAAACGTTTGTAATTCAAACGTTTACAATAGGTTAGAGATTTAAATCCGCAAACCCAAATAAATTGGAATTAACCTTGTACACAGTCCATCAACAAGATGTTTAGATGGCGGCCACAGTCCCCCACCAACGACCCCACCGTCCCACGCAATCAAAACATTCAATGGCAGCTAATAATGGTCCCCCAGTTTGGCTCAGTCGCATCATCGGAACCCCAATTTGGTCCTCTGTTTCACTACAACAAAGCCCAAAGTCGCACGACGTTTCGGTTTTCTTAAACCTTCTTCAGGCGAGGGCTTAGACTTTTCTACAAGCGGGCGGCATCTCGGTGGCCTTCTAAGGCTCGTGAAAATCAAATTACTTGATTGGAAGCTGCCAATTTGCCATGACAATAGCTTTACACTAGTCCAACTCACCGAGCAGGGGGCGACGTCCCTCTTTGTCGGAGTCCGTCGTAAAAAGAGAGAGTGAACCACAGCTCCGCCTCTAAATACATCACTGGGAAATATGACACCAGCTCCGGTGGGCATGTGCTTTCTCCGGGACAGATGTTCCCTAACCATGCCGTTGTCCCGGGAAAATGGACCCGCCCATCTGATGGACCGCCAGGTCTTTCTCCGGAAACACCGGATGATGACCCAGTCGCTGGGGAGGTAGGAATGGAGAACCTTCTCAGCTGGGGTGGGGAGAGCAACTGCCACCTGTTCCGGAGACTTGGGAGAGAGCAGAGGAGAGATTACAGCAGTACTGTAGCATATCATGCTCGTAAAGAGTGGTTTGGGGAAGAGCTCCCAGCGCAGGGCCCGTTCCCATGGTCAGAGGCCGTCCCATGACAATCTCAAAAGGACTAAGCCCTGCTCTGGAGTGTCTTTGCTGCATGCACATGTACATAAGTACCAGAAGACGTAAGAAACTGTCTCTGTTGCCAGAGAGCACCAAAGTCATGTACCACGCCGAAAGCGTAGCGTGAATCCGTGTAGATGGTGACAGACCAGCCAGCCCCCAGCTCGCAGGCCGCAGAGAGGGCCGTGAGATCTGCAGCCTGTGCAGAGAGGTGAGAGGGCAACGAGCTGGAAGCAAGGCAAGTAGAGGCAGAGCAAACGGCCCAACCAACCTGACATTGGCCGGTGGTAAGACAGCAGGAAGCCGACCCAGCCACAAAAAGGACAACGTCAGGGTTGGCAAGAGGAGTGGAGCTGAGATCAGGCCGAGGTGAACAAACAGCAGAGACAGCTGCAACGCAGTCGTGTGGTTCATCATCGTCTGGTGAGGGAGGAAGGGTGGCGGGGTTAAGGACAGTGCAACGTTTTGACAGTGATGTTGGGCATGTCAAGGAGCACAGTGTTGTAACGTAGCCACTGGGCTGCGGACAGCTGTGACGTTTTCTGTTCAAGTAGGAGGAGCGAGACCGCATGGGGAACCAGGAGAGTAACGTCTGAGTACCCCACGATGTCTCGCGAGGCCATCACAGCCTTTTCAGCAGCAGCGACGGCTCGAAGGCAGTGAGGCAAGCCAGCCGCTACCGGGTCAAGTTTGGCGGAGAAGTAAGCCACATTGCCCAACTTGCCCCCATGAGTCTGCAAGAGGACGGAGATCATGCAGCCGTTGTGCTCATCCACAGTTTGAGTGAATGGTTGAGCGGATAGCCAAGAGTTGGTGCAATTTGGAGCTGGATTTTCAGTCCCTCAAAGGCTTTAGTTGCCTCTGGGGTCCGCAAGAGGACCTGTGAGGTGGGTGCATGAGAGTCAATGAGGGCCCGAAGGGGTTTGTCAAAGGTTGCAAATGCCGGAACGAACAAGCGACAGTAGGAAGCCATGCCTAAGAAGGACATCATTTGGTTTTTTTTTGTTTTGTTTTTTTGTGTGGGCGTGGAAGGGAGGCAAGGACTTGTGCACGGGAGGGCGCGATTTGGCGTCCTTCCGGCGTGACCGTGTGTCCGAGGAAAGTGACATGTTGTTGACAAAATTGGAGTTTGGAGAGACTAGCTTTGTCACCTTCTTGGGCCAGATGGCGTAAGAGAGAGACCGAGTCACGGCTGCACTGCATTGTGGCGGGGACACAAATCAGGAGGTCGTCGACGTACTGCAAAAGGGTTGAGCTGGGCGTCAGCATAAGTGTGCTAAGGCTGTCTCGAAGCGCACCATTGTAGATCGTGGGGCTTTCAGAATAGACTGGTCGAGGTAGACTGGTCGAGGTAGACCGCAAGCCCAGTCGGTCCAGACCGTCTAGGGCTGGACAGTGAACGTGAGCAGGGCTGGTAACAGGGCCGGTCGGACTACACCGTGAGATTGGTCGGGTTAATGTGAACAGGGCTGGTCGTATTAGACCGTAAGACTGGTCGGATTAGACCGTCTAGGGCCGGAAAGTGAACGTGAGCTGGGCCGCTCGGATTAGACCTTAAGACTGGTCGAGTTAGACCGTCAATGGGCAGGGCCGGTCAGTAAACATGGGCAGGGGCGATCTATAATGAAGCCCAAAGTCGCGCGACGTTTCGGTAGTTTTGTACCTTCTTCAGGCGTGGGCTTAGACTTTTCACGAGCGAGCGGCATCTCGGTAGCCTTCTAAGGCTCGTAAAAATCAAATTAACAATCGAAAAACTAGCCAACATTAGTCCAACTCACCGAACAGCGGGCGACGTAGCTCTCTGCCGGACTCCGTCGAAAAGAGAGACCGGAGCTCCGCCTCTAAATATATACTGGGAAAAATGACACCACCTCCGGTAGCTGGCACTCTCTCTGGAAAAGGCGGTCCCCCACGCCGTTGTCACGGGAAACGTGACGCGACATCCGGCAAACGCGCGCCCTCCCAATAGACGGAAAAAAACAGAAAGAGGGAGAAAAAAATTAAAAAAAGGGACAGTGTGATTTTTCCAGAGACGGGTTAGGGTTAGAGTTATAGGACCGTGTGTCCGAGGAAAGTGACGTGTTGTTAACAAAATTGGAGTTTGGAGAGACTAGCTTTGTCACCTTCTTCGGCCAGATGGCGTAAGAGAGAGACCGAGTCACGGCTGCACAGCATTGTGGTGGGGGCACAAAGCAGGAGGTCGTCGACGTACTGAAAAAGGGTTGAGCCGGGCGTCAGCGTAAGTGTGCTAAGGCTGTCTCGAAGCGCCCCGTTGTAGATCGTGGGGCTTTCACAATAGCCCTGACACAGCCTTGTCCATGTGTAAGGCCGACCGTCAAATAGGAACGCAAACCAGAACTGGCTGTCAGGATGCACAGGGACGCTGAAGAAAGCGTTGGCAAGGTCCACAACGGTAAACCGCAGTGCAGAAGGGGGAACTTGAGACATAAGGGTGTAGGGATTGGGGACGCAGGGCATGCGGGCCCTGACAGCTGCATTTCCTGCCTGAAGGTCTTGAACGAACCTCCGTTCAGTGGGCTGTCCGGGTGGGCGTATCTTCTTCACGGGAAAGATGGGAGTGGAAACCGGGGAGGTGAGGCAAGGGACAATTATGCCCTCGTCACGCAAGGCATTGAATACAGGGAGGATGCCATTAACCGCTTCCGGTTTCAAAGGGTACTGAGGTTGGTGGGGACGGAAGTCGGATTTCGGGGTAATGATGACGGGTTCACAATTACGTATGAGACCTACATCATATTTCCCATTAGCCCAAAGATGGGAGGGGATGTTGTGAAGCTGCGGAGCAAGTGCAGTGTGTCTGTGTGTGCCAGTGTATGGACCTCAGTCACTGACGGTGAGGCTGAGGAAAGAGCCAACATTCGTGGTGTCACCGCAACGGTGGCGCTGACATCTACCCGGTATAATTTTAGTGAGGGGGACCAGTCATGTGAAGAGTCGGCGGGAAGCCAATCTGACACCAGAGAAGCTTGTCGCGCAAGTGGACCCGTATCTTTCCAATGGGAACCCCGTGGTTTTACCAAGGAGACGTGTGGGACCGAGTTGTCAACCGAAAACAACGCAGTTTGGTCGGTGTCTAATGTACACGTGAGGAAACCCCATTTTAATGACCAATAGAAATGTCGTAATTCAAACCCCTGCTCTAGTTTTCCCTGGCTGCTCCAGCGCTGTTCGTAGCTCGAGTAGAATGCGGATGACATGAGCGGTGCTGTGTAGGTTGTCCGCTGTCATGTAGGTCGATGTGTCCCCTGTTGTGCGTGTGTGAGCAAGGGAGCAGAGCCACTGTGTGTATTGGGAGGCGGTAGGAGCCCACATGTAGAGCCGTAGAGGGAGGGCGGGGTTATGTGTATGCAAAAAAATATTCGCTGCTGGTAACGAAGTGATGTGCAGCCCTGATGAGGTGGAAACAACAGAGATGCCCAGTTGGATCATGCCATGTCTACCCAGCAAATTAAATGGGCACTTATCAGAAATCAAAACAGGCAATTTTGTCGATGAGCTGTCGTCCAGGCAAGCGAGGCGCACAGGAACGGATAATGGCTCCGCGACACACATACCACTCGCAACAGTGGAGAGGACCGTTTGGCCGCTCCGTGTTACCGTGGACGGGCAGTCGGCGGTTCTCACCACCGTTCGTGTGGCTGCCGTGTCTAACAAGAAAGGCAGCTCAGCATTTGCAAGACGCAAGGTTATCATTGGCAGTTTTCGGAAAGCTAGCTCATGAGATACATACTGTCCAACTGGGGAAGCTAGCAGCAAAGCAGAGTCTTCATTGCAAATCAGTGTATTTGGTTGTGTCTGTGCATTCATACGACCTGATGTGGCAGCAGATGTGTCCGGCACCCCCTCCTCCTCTTCCTGTGTCGCATGTCAGCCTCCCCGTGGGGCCCACTGGTCGTGAGGTCCGTTGCTCCGTCCCCTTCCGGCTTGTGGTCTGCTCTGACCCCATCCTCGGCCTCTTCCGTGCCTTTGGTTGATGCCCTTGACGGAGTGGACAGTCTTTAGCCCAGTGACCGGGCTGGCCACATGTGAAGCAGCAGTCGTCACCCGGTCGGGGGCCGCTGGGCTGGGCGTGTTGCCACGTGTTCTGACATCGTGAACGGTCCCCGGGTCTGCCCTGTTGCCCAGGTTGGTGGGGTGAAGCCGCTGCAGCACCATGGAGGAGAGAGAGAGAGGCGCGATGTTTGTCCTGAGCCTGCCTTGCCTTCTGTTCTTCTGCCTTTTTCTGCATTTGATCGTGGGCATGATCAGCATGTCTCAGCAAGTCTTCCAGTCGTCTCTTTCCGTAACCTACGCAGTGTGTTTCTACGGCTTTCCTAACTCCGTCCTGCAGGCCGGCCAGGAAATGTTTGCAGAGGTGAGTTTCCTATTGGCCCCTCGCCGTGGACGGGGGAGAGAGAATTGGTGGCGCTTGGGGTGTCGGACGGGGTGTCGGTGGTGGTCCCAGGATCGGTCTCATGGCGCCGCGTTGTTGGACAGGTTGCTGGATGCACCCGGAGTCGTCAGAGGGGTGTCCCAGAGACATCGCTGTGAGCTGCGGATATACGGTAGACAAAAGGACAGAGAGAGTCTGGCTGCCATGTGAGTATGGCGGAGGGGTAGATGTCAGAGATGGATTAGGAGAGGTGTGTGAGAACGGGTCTTTGGTTGATACGGGAGCTGTCGTATCTCTGTCTTTGTCTGAGTCGTCGCTGCGCGTCATAGCCCTCTGTAGCTCTTTTCTTTCCCTACTTTCACACTCTTTCTCCCACATTCCCAAAATTCTTTCTTGCTCTGCCATATACTCTAACCATGTTGTAGGAATCTTTTTCCTTTCTAAGACCTTCGCTTTTCCCTTTTCCACGGACTGTTGGACTTTTATTAGTTTATTCTTGCTCACAGTTCCTTCAACAGGAAACCCAGGATCCTGTATCCAGTCTAGAACATATTTTACCAAGTCTTCACCATATTTCCTTATCATTCATTATCTGATAGATCGGACCCTCCATATCTATCGGGGGCAGTTTACTGCCCTTGTTTCATCTTTCCTTTTTTTTTTTCCCCTCAAAATTCACTTAATCCTACTAGGTAGACACTTTTATTAGTGCGAGACCGAGGATTTTTTTTGCGTGAGGTTTACTTAATCCCACCAAATGACCAATTCTATTAGTGCAAGACCGAGGGTGAACAGCCGCTTAATTGTCAGTGCACGACCTCATCTGGTTTCAATAGTACGCGTTTTAAATGATCATTTTATCCTTTAAAGAATTCTGCTTACCCTTGTGATGAATCTCCCAGGGTTTTGCTGAGGGATCTCAGCGACACTGACCAAATGGACCACCCGCCTCTCCCTTTCTTCTTCTCAAACCTGGTGAGGTTATTGGTAGATTGGTGACTATGTCCTTGTCCCGAGATGATCCGTCAGCCGGTTGTCCGTTTGGCGAGCGACATGAGATCCCGCTTCTGACACCAAATTGTTGTGGATTTTCCTTTATCCTTTTAATGGGCTCTTGCCCCAGCAACCTCTGGGGAGAATAATCATCGGACAAATATTAAAGCAAACAGAGTCTTTAATGCATCTGCAGATGGAGAGACATAAGGCCACACAGAGGTTCGTCTGTGAGGATATGCTCTGCCTCTGAGCTGGAGATAGTGGTTTTTTATAGAACAGTCCGTCGCGTCATACAGTATGTTTCCTGCATCAACTAAGGTGTAATCTTACAAAGGAATGCAGGAAACATCTACATTAATCACGTTCTGTGCCTCGTGAGTGTCTGTAAGTCTGTTGCACTTGTCTTTTGCTGTACCAGGCCGTTCCTGGGATGCGGCAACGGGGAGGCAAGCATGATAACAGTTGCTATGTGGCCCCATGGAAGGTACGCATGAGAACAATGGGTATGTGTGTCTGCAGTGAGTGAGAAGTTTCATACACACAGAGAAGTGGAAAACTACAGAGTACATACGGAGTGCATATGGAGTACATTTTGTACTCCACAGAGGGCAGCATTGCGGGCAGTGCCACGGGCAGCACGACTGAAACCCTCATCTGTACTGCACTCAGAATTCAATTTTTTTTTTAAATCATTGTTATAAGAAGAAGAGTATAATATTAGTGTTCGGTGTGCCAAAAAATATAATCTATGATGGGCTTGATTATGTTTACAAATTGTTGATTGTATTAATTGTGTTGACAAATATAAAACATGCTTACCTTGAGTCACCAGCCAGCTTAGCCAGCAGCTGACTGGCCTTCACAATGCATGACTGCTTCATGCGGTAATGTTTTTCCGCTGTCGCAGTGGAATGGGTGAGGTAGTCAGCCACCAGGGACTTGTCGGTGTCGTTCATTGTCTTGGTGGCCATCTCAAAGACTCGACGTGCCAACTGGCTGGAAACTGACTGGATGCTGTATCTAAAATGCAAGTTTAAACCGTATATTAATATGACGTTTATTGACACATCTCACATGAGACCTGAGACAGCTATTACTAGAAGTACATATTGGAAGGGAAATTAATCATGATAGTTAGCTTACTTTGCGTGCAGCCGGTTCAGGTCATTGGAGGCATTATAGATCGGCCTCCCCATGGTGGAGATGAAGAATCGTTCCTCTCCCTCTGCGTCATCCCTCTTGCACTTCTTGGAGTTCAGGAGTTGTGGCCGCACCCGGGTGTAGTAGATTTCAAACCACTGTCGGCAGAGGAAAAATAGGAATAAAGATTAATTTCTGCTTTTGAACAGGTTCTGACAGGAAACGGGTTCTGACAGGAAGTTTGATGAATTTACCATCTCCTCCTCCTGTGACAGGGCGAACGTTGCCACTTGTTGTGCTGCTGTCTTGTGCTCCTTTACTCCAGCAATTGCATGGCTGGCCTGTCTGTCTTTCTGACGTTCCACTCCTTCACCTGCACAAAACAAGGATATCAGATTAATGAGGGTAACTGACCTTTCGCAAAGTCCCGCCCACCTTAGTTACTGTTGCTATGCCCGTCAAGCATTTCAGAACTATCCAGGAAGTAGCCGGAAAACACCAAAACATGAGGGAAGAAATCAGCGCATTGTGTGGGTAAAAGTAGCAGTAATAATATGTTAGCTGTATTAGCTATCAATAATAGCTAGTAGCCAGCTTAGCTTGGAGCAGACAGGTATTTTTGTTGATTTTGGATGGATTAAGCTAGCCATGGGGTCTGCTATACTGCGAAATCTATGCCGACATTGCGCTTCTTGAGTTCTGGGTTTCGAGAAGGGAAAGAGAATTACACCCCCCCCAAACTTTTCAGATATATAGTATCCGATTTGCAGATCCCATAGGCACACCGTTTCAGAATTTTGTTGTGTGTTTGAAAGCTTGACAGACCGTTGCTATGGTAGGATTGGACAAGCACCGTTCTGGGGCGGTACTTTGCGAAAGGTCAATTGCAAAAATGTCAGGTGAAATTGACTAACAATGAAGACAGAAAGAGTACAGTAATACTCACAGTCATGTGCTCCACCACGCCTGGTCGTTGGAGGTGTTTCAGGATCACCACTGCCTGGAGATAGTACACCACGAAGCTGCGCTCATTCAACTCCAGATCGCCGTCGTCTGGCCAGACCTTTGCAATAACTCCCAAGAAGTCCTTCCTGGCAGCCCTCAGCACAGCCAAGCAGTCATGTGGAGTGAGCGGATGTTTTTCAAGCAGCATGTAATGCCTATGAAAAAAAAGATAAATTGTATAAACAAATCATAATATTACTTGCCACATTGCTCACATATCTGCAGTGTAATCCAGTTAAATGGATGCAAACAGTTAAACTTATGTAACCCCTTTTTCACTGGCGGGCAACGCCAAGCACATTTAAACAAGACAAAAGCCTAATGCTACAAGTTACTAAAGTGTTACAATACAATTCAATAGCGCAACAGGATCCTGAGTTCTCAGCAGTGGAATGGTGAGCTGGCTGAACCACCTGTGTAATAGTAGGCTAGTGCCCCTAATGACAATATTAGTGACAATTGATAATAGAAATAATTAACCAAGATAATAATCAATTTAGTAGCGCGGTGCCTCCACTGTGAAAATACTACACTTACCTAAGGCTAGTGAATGGTGTATCTTCCCAGAATGAAACAAACATGTGGTTAATGCAGATCTTATAACCCTGCTGTGTACTGAATTACTGTACAAGCTTATTACCAGCACTCTAAAAGTAACCTAGGCTTTGCATAAGCGGAAAATGAGCTGCCAATACACCCGAAATATAATTAATAATAATAGGATTTATTTGATAATACTGAGAGAGAGAGAGAGAGAGAGAGAGAGAGAGAGAGAGAGAGAGAGAGAGAGTACCACACAAGTGTAGTATTGTTGATTAAATAAACATTAATTGGAATTACACAGGGTGTGACAACCGGTTACAATAAACCAGAATTAACAAAAGAACACAAAAATACCCAGCGCTTTCCGTTGGTGCACATAAAGCAGCTCTCTGAGCGGAGGGCAAGGCAGCCACCCACAAGATGGCCACATGTTGCAATGTTCAGAGAACCCTGGCGAAGATGGTGGTCTTCCGGTGGGCCCCGCGCCGGAGAGCAGATGAAGCGAGTCCTCTTTGAACAGCAGACAGGTCCCAGGAATGGAGCAGAGCGGCTCCCCGAGTTAGATCACCGTCCAGCGCAGCCCGATGACTTCTGGCTAGCCTCCACAACTCTAGTCGGCTAACACACTAGCACTGGATGCTAAATCCACTTAGCTAGCTAGCGGCGACACTGGCTATGGGGCATAAACAAAATAATCGGCATACTAAAACAAACCCCACCAGCAAGCATACGACCGCGGGCCAACCGCAACACTCCTTAACTCAAATGCGGGCCTAGTACACGGGCTGTGTTTAAAGTCTCCGCGAAACGGGTACTTAGACGGAGCAGTAGAAAAAAATGGGACGTCTCTCCTCGGAGTACCCCCTTGGACTCTCAAATTCCTCCCTCTCCATGACGAGATTGACCGTTGCGAACCTGGCGATTTCGCGGGCATAACAACTTTACACCATATCATTGGCTAATAACAAAATTAAAATAAAAATACAAAGAGCAAATACATTCCATTGGTTTACATGTTTAGAAACTTATAAGAACATAGGAAATGTTTAAGACACAAAGCATGCTGGTAAATGAAGTACCACAAAGTCTGTACAGTAGATTTTAGAGGTCCTTACACTTACCTCTTTTGGGTGATCTCTTTGCTCACTTGCTTGGAGCAGCCCTTCTGCAGAGATCCAATGTAGTCGATGAAGTGCTTGCAGTCCCCATGGAGTTTCTCATCCTCATGCCTCAGGTTGGTGTTGACCGTGTGATACACCAGGAATCTGTCAGAGGAAGTACAAGTATTTAAGTATTTACATGTATTTTAGCCCAATGAAGTTCTTGACTACACAAGTGTTGACATTATATGAAAACAACACCAAATGCTACTGTTTCGTGTTCTCATGAATGACGCAGGGTTAGTGCTCATAACCTGGTTTATTAAACAAGACGACGAGGATGCAATAAGACGACATACGTGTAGCTGCCATCCAGCACTATCGCTTCGCGGGCCCTCACCCGGTAACCTGTATAACTGAGTGTCCCTCAGTACGGTGTCTGCAGTGGCTCAATAAACATCATCAATGACAGTCACTGATCTACATCCCCCTTTCTTAGCTCATGCTCATACCATAACAAAACCATGTTGTCAATTATCAATACTTGCTGAATAACATATATTGAACAAACCTTCAAATAACATACATTAAATAACTGTTCAATAATCAGAGTGAGAATTATCAAATGCAAAGAAAACAATTTGCCCTTAATGAATAATATGAAAATAGTTGTCTTAGCAAAGCATATAGTTATACTTTAACACTAAATGAGGTCTTTTATATGTGAAGATACCTGAAACGAAACCCAAAGACCTCAATGTCAGCTCTTAGCAAATCAGAGAATTAACTTAAATGACATAACCTTCAAAATTTTGAGCTGACAAATTGACTCAATCTTTATACTTAGGATTTGGATTGCTGACACGACCATAGCGTGTTGTGTGTTAGGGTTTGTGGAAGACCCCAAGCGCGCGACACCAGACAGAGATGGGGTTAGCCGAAAACTGGCGTACTTTATTCCTTACGCGTACAAATAGTCAAACATAGGAAGGCAATGAGCGACAAGGAAAAAACGGAAAGTCCAAGGGGAAAAAGGCTCGCGGGTAATCCAAACGGGAACACGGCAGGATACTTCCACGGGGAAACTTTGCAAGGGAAAAACATGAACCAAGGGCTGGGATGAGGTCGTAGAGAAAAGGACCGTGAAAGGAGAGTGGCCGCTACTGCGGGTGCGGGGAGGTTACAACACGAACTGACAACGGGCACGTGGGAGGACACCAAACTTAAGCCCAGCCCTGATGACTAAGCCCGGCCCTGACGAGCCGATTGGCTGCCGGCGCGGGGTGGGCGGGCCACGGCGCGGGGTGAGCGAGCCATAACATTGTGTACAGACTTCCAGTTGTCTTAGCAGGTAGCACAGCTGTAGGTGTTTTCATATGTGACTGTTCAGTGTCCAGCGTGTTGTGTGACACTTTTGTTGGAGTGTGCTGGTTGTTAAGTTCATGTCCACTGTCCTGACATTCACTGTCATCTGGGTAGTGCTGTGCTGGAGCAGGCTCGACAACCGGCAGAATGTGGCGCCTATTTCTCCTGTACAGCTTTCCTTCTGAGTGAATGAGATAGGATCTGGGCTCCTTGCAGATCTCCTTTACCATGCCTGTTCGATTGTAGCCTTGAGGGGTCTGCATTCTGATAACTTGTCCTTCCATCAATGGTTGAAGAGGTCGGCTCGTTCTGTCATAGTACAACTTCTGTGTCAGTCTTTTGTTAAGAAGCTGAGCCTTTACCTCCAGTGGCTTGTACACCTCTGGTTCAAGTGTCATGGAGTAAGTCTAGGTAGTTTCCCAAGCTCATCTGAAAAGAGGTCGCTGTATTCAGTGTAAATTTGCTGCAACAGATCATCATCAGTAGGACCTAACTGATGAACATCTTTGCTGAATGAGACAAGTCCCATCTCTCTACATGCACGTAGACCAAGCAGTGGCAAAACATCCTCATGAACAATGGCAATGTGTGTGTTTGTCACTCTAGGTGACACTGCAGCCGAACAAGACCAACAGTTTTAATTTTGCTGCCCCCATTTGCAACAAGGTTTGTGGGTTTCATATTTACTTCAAATTGATCATTTCTCTCTATCTGTTCAAATGTCCGAACCACTGCCACCAATGTAACCGGTTATTTTTTCGCCCGGTGTGGGATTTGATATGGGGTGTACTGCACCACAAGGCGACATCACTAACCGCTCGACTAAAGGGTCAGACCCGTTAGCTAGGGGCTAATGCGTCTTATTAGTAGTTTACAGTCGTCACCCTCTCCCGGAAGCGCGCCCTCGCGCTTTGTTATTCCCGTGCTCCAAAGAGACTTCTGAGGATCTGCACGCTTCCGGATCACACCACTGCCACCAATGTAACCGGTTATTTTCTTGCCCGGTGCGGGATTCGATACGTAGTGTACTGCACCATAAGGCGACATCACTAACCTCTCGACTAAAGGGTCAGACCCGTTAGCTAGGGGCTAATCTGTCTTATTAGTAGTTTACATAATCACGACTATTTTGCCATGCTAAAACTTTTTTTTTTACTTGGATATAAAGCTTTTAATAAATACAGAATGCTTTTATGGTAATCCTCACCCCCTGTTTAAAATGTTCATTGTGGAGGTCTTTATCCAGGTACATGCCAAAGTCCTTCAGCAACGGATGGTCCAGAGAATGCTTTTTATAAAGGCCCTTCTCTGCCATGAGCTTCCTGGTCGGGTTGGTCCACTGCATGTCTGGGTCACTGCAATGTGAAAAAAGTGTATTGTTATAATTAGTGCATATTTGTGATTGATGTGACTCACAATCAAAAATCAGTGAAGATGTGATTCTCACCATTGTAAAGTCTCGCCACTGCTGACAGAGGCCTGGTCCGATTGTTAAGTCTCACTAGTCTCAGGAGCTGAGATCTCAGGTGGCTGTGTGCTGGTGGAAGGCCTTGCAGGAACGTTGGCATTAGGCAGCGGTAGGGGGACACCAGTCACCACAGTGTGGCGACGCTGCAGCTCCTCAAACATCCTTTCAATAAAAAAAACAAGATAGATTCCCTGTTAATACATTTCAGACCGAGTAAACAGGAAGTGATGTTTAGAAAAAAGACTGAAAAACTCTTCCACCAACCTGATGAGTGGATCAGCATCATCCATGATTTGGCGAAGGCAGTTGTAAGTGATCACCCTGCCAGACATCTGTTACACTTCTAACTTGCATATTATGCCAAGTAGAACCGAATTAAATCATACGCACACCGAGAGCCACGTTTCGCACCACTTCACTTTACTCCATATTTATTCTTCTTCCGCGTTCCGCATCAAAGCACGACATAATGACGTAATCAATACACGACACCCCCCCTTACTTGGATTAGAACTCTAATGTCTCCTTTACATAAACAACAGGTCACTTGAACAACATAACTATATATCTGAATGTTAATAACATATTCTCTCACAGAATAAACATTCCTGCCCCCTAGCATTGTGTATTAATTGTCTCTATCAACATACACATGAACATATGCATTCTCACATTGAATTCACTTCATAACAAAACCTGTGAATCTCCGGGGCATCTTTATTTCTCGGCGAGGTCTCTCTAACTGTGCTGTCAGAGGTCGGCATGGGGATGAGCCCTGACTGGGTGTCTCTGGTGTGGACCTCTCTGTGTGTTCAAGTCCCTGGTTTTCATTCTCACTCAGTGTTTGAAGTAATACTTGGGGTAGTATTGGTCGAGGATCAATGACCACACCGGTTTATAGAACTCAGGTTTAATCGTGGCTCAGTAGGCAGACGTAATAACCATACATGGTAGTGGTGTAACCATAATAACAGTCCGGGTAGTACATAACACCTAGTGTAGTTCCAGTGGATATACATGGCGTTATATCACTACATCCCCCCTGTTTAGTTTTCAATTTTTACAGTATCAAAATACAAACATATTCAGAGCCCTCCTTTTGTGTGTGATTGTCTCTACTCATAGTCCTTGTAGTGAGCTGGTTTGGAAACAGCTCTTCCATATCTTGTGCGTACTTGTCTTGTGTGTTTCACAGGTTTGGCTGGAAGAAGTTCCAGCTGCATGAGTGTCCCGTTGAGGTTCTGTGAAGCGGGTTCTTGCGCTCCTCAGTGCATGGGGGTGGTGAATTTCCCGCAGGTCGCTCCTGCCATGTCTGAGTTTCTTCCCATTTGATGTTTGCACAATGTAGCTCCTTGGCTCATCGCACTTTTGTACGACGGTGGCTGGATACCAAGTCCCTTTTTCCTTGTTTAGGACAGATACGTGCTGTCCGGGACCGAGTGGAGGTAGTTCTCTGCCGCTGCTGCGGTCATGATGTTCCTTCATGTTTGCTGTTCTCTGCTCCAGATGGAATCGGTTTTCCTCCTTGCCTGGGTCCCCTCGACTCGGCAGCAGGGTGGTGACTGGCCTTCCGAAGATCAGTTCTGCTGGTGATTGTAGTTTACTGTCGATGGGTGTTGCTCTGACATGTAGTAAGGCAACTTGTATGTTACCTCCTTGTCTCATGGTTTTCTTCACAATGGATTTGATGTGTCGCACATGCCTCTCAATGAATCCATTGCTTTTTGGATAGTGGGGTGAGCTTGTCACGTGCCTGATTCCCCAGTCAGCTGTGAATTTCTGGAACGCGTGCCCTGTGTACTGGGGTCCATTACTGTAAGTATCTCGTCAGGCCTTCCAAAAAGAGACATGTACATTTCCATTTTTTGTGCAACTGCCCGGCTGGACACAGGCATGGGCATTTCATCCACTAGAGGGAACTTAGAATATCTGTCCACAATCAGTAAATACTGATGTCCATCGATCTCGAATAGATCAGAAGCTAGGGATTGCCATGGTTTTGACGGTGTGTTGTGTGGGTTGAGAGGTTGCTTTGGATTTGCATCCTGATGTTCCACGCATACGCTACATGACCTGCAGACTCTTTCGATGTCATCGTTCATTCTGATCCAGTAGACACTTTCTCTCGCCAGTCGCCGTGTCTTTTCGATGCCCTGGTGTCCTACATGCAGCTGTTCGAGTATAGAATCAGTCATGGAGTCTGGGATGAGCACCTGTCTGCCTTTGAATATGACTCCTGCTTCAACTGCGAGCTCATCTCTGAATGATCAGTACTCACGTAGTTGTCTTGGTAGAGCTTTGATGTTGTCTGGCCATCCCTGGTGGATCAGCTCTTTCAGTGCATTGAGTCTGGGGTCGCTGGTGGTTTCCGTGTGGAGTGCGTCCTGTTTCTCGGGAGAGAAGTTTATCATTGCAACAGTGAGCATCTCTGGATCCTCGACTTCTGCCTCTATTCCGTCAATGCGCTCGTCCAGCTCGATGTTGCTGTTCTCAGGGTTGGGTAGTCGGCTGAGTGTGTCTGCCAGGACCATCTGGTTTCCTGGTCGATACGTGACCTCGTAGTTGTATCCTTGTGTTTTTATCAGCATTCGCTGAAGCCGTGGCGGGGCGGCATGCAGTGGCTTTGTGCATATGGTAACGAGGGGTTTGTGGTCTGTAACTACAATGAATGACTTCCCATACAGGTAGGTATGGTATCGTTGCATTCCATAGACTATGGCCAGCATTTCTCGCTCTATGTTGCTGTACCTGGATTGGCAGTCGTCCAGTGTCTTTGAGCCAAAAGCTATGGGTCTTTTGTTCTGCACTAATGCCACGCCCAGTCCTTTCTGTGATGCATCGACCTCAAGTGTCAGAGGTGTGCTTGGATCATAGTACTTCAGGCAGTCATGTTCGTTGATAACCGATTTCAGGTCCTCAAAGCTCTTTTGGTGGTCAGTGTCCCATGTCCAAGGCACGTCACTTTTCAGCAGCACCCTCAGTGTGTGTGCTTTGTCTGCGAACTTTGGGATGTAGGGTGACAGGTAGGTCAGCATCCCCAAGAATCTGCTCAGTTCATCTTTGTTCTGGGGTGTCTGCATTTTCTGGATGTCCCTGATTTTGGCTGGGTCAGGTTTGATACCTTTGTCTGTGTACAGGTTGCCAATGAATGAGATGCTTGTCTGTTTGATTGTGCACTTGTCACTGTTGAACACAATACCTGTCTTGGCTGCTCTCTCCATCAGGTTGCTCAGGTTCCTGTCATGCTCCTCTTCGCTTGCTCCGTAGACTGCGATATCATCAGCTATGCTGATGACACCGTCGAGCCCCTCCAGGATTTGGTCCATCTTTGCCTGGAAGAGATCTTGAGAGACACTGAGACCAAATGGCAAACGTTTCCAGCAGTATCTACCAAATGGAGTTCGGAATGTGGTTAGCAGTTGTGACTCTTCCTCTAGGTGTATTGACCAATATCCAGCTTTTGCGTCAAGTTTGCTGAATATTTTTGCATTTGCAAACTTCGGGTTCAGTTCCTCCACAGTAGGAATCTTGTGTGGGCATCTCCTAAGGCTGGCATTAAGCTTTTGGGGGTCTAAGCATATGCGAAGGGAACAGTCTTTCTTTGTGCTGTATGCCAGACTCGAGCACCAGTCTGTGTGCTGTTCTACTTTTCTTAACACATCTTGTTCGACTAGCTTATTCGGTTCATCTTTCAGTTTGTCTTTGATGTGAATGTTGCACTTACGTGGTGGGTCTATGAATGGTTCAGCATCCTTTTTCAGGAATAGCTTGGCCTTTCCACTGAAGTTGCCAATTTTGTCAAACTGGTCTGGGTATGCTCTCTTTAGATCTGCACTGTTAGATATGGTCATTTTGGGTTTTGTCTGTCTGTGTTGCATCAGTTGCAGTCTATGGATTCTGAAATTTACGTTCAACTTCAGCTGTTTTTCAAAGAAGTCCCATAGTTTGGCAGGCTTTTTCTTTTCATCATCGGTGAGACCACTGGCGTTCAGTCTTTTTAATCCTTCATCTCCGATTCCACGACATATTTTCCTAGCTTGTTTAGCTGCGCCATTTATTTCTTCATCTTCTAAATACAGAGTCATTTTCTGTTTATACAGTGAAATTGCCTCACCCAGGTCCGGGTCTGACCAATTCATCGTCGGTAGATGCGATGCCATGACGTCTCCTGTTGCTAGCTAGCTAGTTAGCTTTGCGGCTAGCTCAGCTCCGGCGCACTCTTGCTTGAATGATGACGGAAATTATCCACGGACAATTTTATCAGTCTATCTTCATTCTTCATAGAGAGTACTTTACCGCTGCCACCATGAAGTAATACTTGGGGTAGTATTGGTCAAGGATCAATGACCACACCGGGTTATAGAACTCAGGTTTAATCGTGGCTCAGTAGGCAGACGTAATAACCATACATGGTAGTGGTGTAACCATAATAACAGTCCGGGTAGTACATAACACCTAGTGTAGTTCCAGTGTATATACATGGCGTTATATCACTACAGTGTGGTCCGTGTTTCTTTTCCAGCAGGTGATGACGTCAGCTCAGCTGGTGTGTACCTTTGGACATGGGTTGTGTTTCTGGAGTACTGAGCTCCTGTGGGTGACTCGACTACCACATTGTTACCGTTCTTACTGATTACCGTGTGTGGTGTCTAGTTGAAAGTTGTCGTGAACTTATCTGCCTTGTCCTGTTTCAAAAGGACTTCATCTCCCACTTGTACTTGGGATGGTTTGGCTCTGCGTCGGTCGTCGGCGTATGTAGCGCCTCTCTAGCGGGTTTGGCTATAGTGAGAGGTGACTATCCTGTGTTCTTTACAACATCTAATCAAATAAGTGGGGTTTCACTAATAAACATATTGTGGCGGACACTAGGGGCTATGCCTCTCACCCAGCAGGACTGTGAATTGGGGGCGTGGTTTACATTCCTGGGCTTGCTGGTGCAGGGTTGTTCCTGCTGTAGTTTGGTTTTGGAGCTGAGGAATAAACATCAAACTCACCTTAGTCTCCTGTGTTTTTCCTCATCCTGCCACATTGGTGACCCCGAATTGAACATGCTTGGAGCAGAAGAAGAGTGTGAATCCACTTCGGCCACGCCGCCCCAACTCTCACAGCCGGCCGTCCTTGCCGCAGCTGTGAAGCTCCCAGAGTTCTGGCAGAGCGACCCGGCTTCGTGGTTCCAGCATGTCGAGGCGCTGTTCCACCTGCGTGGAATCTCCGCGGATGACTCCAGATACTATTTGGTCGTCACTGCGCTGGACCAGCAGTCCACACGCCGGGCCATGCAGCTGTTGCGCGCCCCACTGCAACACGGTAAATACGTCGCCCTCAAACATCTTCTGCTCCTAAGGTACAGCCTATCTGCCGCAGAGAGGGCAGATAGAATCCTTTCCCTATCCGGTTTGGGCGATGGGACGGCTGTGGATCTCATGGACAATATGCTGTCGCTGCTAGGCTCGGACGAAGGTGGATTCCTTTTCCCGCACGTTTTCCTGCGCCAGCTTCCGTCTCCTGTGCGTGCGGCTTTGGCTAACTCCCCGTGTCTGGCCGCTGGTGACTGCCGAGGTTTGGCTGAGGAGGCCGATCGGGTC